>NC_089814.1:26810716-28072342 GCF_029633855.1 Hoplias malabaricus
AGCACCTAGTGTTCCCTGGCAGTCTCCATTCCAAGTACTAACTAAGCCCACAAGATCGGGATTTGTAAGAGCGCTATGGCCATAAGCAATGACTGTTGGCTGTAGAGGACTGTTCTAAGAGTAACTCTTGTTACAGAGCTGCTTGTAAACTAAAAAGCCTCACAACTCAAATTAAAATGATTGGCTTTGCAGTGTTTTTTGTTTATTTGTTTTTTTCATTTGTTTGTTTATTTTTTATTCATTTATTGTTTATTTGTTTATTTCTTTTTAGTTTTGCTCGTCTCTTGTGTTTAAATGACTGTAGCATACAATCTTCACAATCGGAGCCTAAAGCAAAAAAGCTTACAGCACCTAGTGTTCCCTGGCAGTCTCCATTCCAAGTACTAACTAAGCCCACAAGATCGGGATTTGTAAAAGCGCTATGGCCATAAGCAATGGCTGTTGGCTGTTAGAGGACTGTTCTAAGAGTAACTCTTGTTACAGAGCTGCTTGTAAACTAAAAAGCCTCACAACTCAAATTAAAATGATTGGCTTTGCAGTGTTTTTTGTTTATTTGTTTTTTTCATTTGTTTGTTTATTTTTTATTCATTTATTTGTTTATTTTTTATTCATTTATTGTTTATTTGTTTATTTCTTTTTAGTTTTGCTGGTCTCTTGTGTTTAAACGACTGTAGCATACAATCTTCTCAATCGGAGCCTAAAGCTAAAAAGCTTACAGCACCTAGTGTTCCCTGGCAGTCTCCATTCCAAGTACTAACTAAGCCCACAAGATCGGGATTTGTAAGAGCGCTATGGCCATAAGCAATGACTGTTGGCTGTTAGAGGACTGTTCTAAGATTAACTCTTGTTACAGAGCTGCTTGTAAACTAAAAAGCCTCACAACTCAAATTAAAATGATTGGCTTTGCAGTGTTTTTTGTTTATTTGTTTTTTTTCATTTGTTTGTTTATTTTTTATTCATTTATTGTTTATTTGTTTATTTCTTTTTAGTTTTGCTCGTCTCTTGTGTTTAAATGACTGTAGCATACAATCTTCACAATCGGAGCCTGAAGCTAAAAAGCTTACAGCACCTAGTGTTCCCTGGCAGTCTCCATTCCAAGTACTAACTAAGCCCACAAGATCGGGATTTGTAAGAGCGCTATGGCCATAAGCAATGACTGTTGGCTGTTAGAGGACTGTTCTAAGAGTAACTCTTGTTACAGAGCTGCTTGTAAACTAAAAAGCCTCACAACTCAAATTAAAATGATTGGCTTTGCAGTGTTTTTTGTTTATTTGTTTTTTTTCATTTGTTTGTTTATTTTTTATTCATTTATTGTTTATTTGTTTATTTCTTTTTAGTTTTGCTCGTCTCTTGTGTTTAAATGACTGTAGCATACAATCTTCACAATCGGAGCCTAAAGCAAAAAAGCTTACAGCACCTAGTGTTCCCTGGCAGTCTCCATTCCAAGTACTAACTAAGCCCACAAGATCGGGATTTGTAAAAGCGCTATGGCCATAAGCAATGGCTGTTGGCTGTTAGAGGACTGTTCTAAGAGTAACTCTTGTTACAGAGCTGCTTGTAAACTAAAAAGCCTCACAACTCAAATTAAAATGATTGGCTTTGCAGTGTTTTTTGTTTATTTGTTTTTTTCATTTGTTTGTTTATTTTTTATTCATTTATTGTTTATTTGTTTATTTCTTTTTAGTTTTGCTCGTCTCTTGTGTTTAAATGACTGTAGCATACAATCTTCACAATCGGAGCCTAAAGCTAAAGAGCTTACAGCACCTAGTGTTCAATGCAACAGCAATGACTGTTGGCTGTTAGAGGACTGTTCTAAGAGTAACTCTTGTTACAGAGCTGCTTGTAAACTAAAAAGCCTCACAACTCAAGTTAAAATGATTGGCTTTGCAGTGTTTTTTGTTTATTTGTTTTTTTCATTTGTTTGTTTATTTTTTATTCATTTATTGTTTATTTGTTTATTTCTTTTTAGTTTTGCTCGTCTCTTGTGTTTAAATGACTGTAGCATACAATCTTCACAATCGGAGCCTAAAGCAACAAAGCTTACAGCACCTAGTGTTCCCTGGCAGTCTCCATTCCAAGTACTAACTAAGCCCACAAGATCGGGATTTGTAAGAGCGCTATGGCCATAAGCAATGACTGTTGGCTGTAGAGGACTGTTCTGAGAGTAACTCTTGTTACAGAGCTGCTTGTAAACTAAAAAGCCTCACAACTCAAATTAAAATGATTGGCTTTGCAGTGTTTTTTGTTTATTTGTTTTTTTCATTTGTTTGTTTATTTTTTATTCATTTATTTGTTTATTTTTTATTCATTTATTGTTTATTTGTTTATTTCTTTTTAGTTTTGCTCGTCTCTTGTGTTTAAATGACTGTAGCATACAATCTTCACAATCGGAGCCTAAAGCTAAAGAGCTTACAGCACCTAGTGTTCAATGCAACAGCAATGACTGTTGGCTGTTAGAGGACTGTTCTAAGAGTAACTCTTGTTACAGAGCTGCTTGTAAACTAAAAAGCCTCACAACTCAAATTAAAATGATTGGCTTTGCAGTGTTTTTTGTTTATTTGTTTTTTTCATTTGTTTGTTTATTTTTTATTCATTTATTGTTTATTTGTTTATTTCTTTTTAGTTTTGCTCGTCTCTTGTGTTTAAATGACTGTAGCATACAATCTTCACAATCGGAGCCTAAAGCTAAAGAGCTTACAGCACCTAGTGTTCAATGCAACAGCAATGACTGTTGGCTGTTAGAGGACTGTTCTAAGAGTAACTCTTGTTACAGAGCTGCTTGTAAACTAAAAAGCCTCACAACTCAAGTTAAAATGATTGGCTTTGCAGTGTTTTTTGTTTATTTGTTTTTTTCATTTGTTTGTTTATTTTTTATTCATTTATTGTTTATTTGTTTATTTCTTTTTAGTTTTGCTCGTCTCTTGTGTTTAAATGACTGTAGCATACAATCTTCACAATCGGAGCCTAAAGCAACAAAGCTTACAGCACCTAGTGTTCCCTGGCAGTCTCCATTCCAAGTACTAACTAAGCCCACAAGATCGGGATTTGTAAGAGCGCTATGGCCATAAGCAATGACTGTTGGCTGTAGAGGACTGTTCTGAGAGTAACTCTTGTTACAGAGCTGCTTGTAAACTAAAAAGCCTCACAACTCAAATTAAAATGATTGGCTTTGCAGTGTTTTTTGTTTATTTGTTTTTTTCATTTGTTTGTTTATTTTTTATTCATTTATTGTTTATCTGTTTATTTCTTTTTAGTTTTGCTCGTCTCTTGTGTTTAAATGACTGTAGCATACAATCTTCACAATCGGAGCCTAAAGCTAAAGAGCTTACAGCACCTAGTGTTCAATGCAACAGAAATGACTGTTGGCTGTTAGAGGACTGTTCTAAGAGTAACTCTTGTTACAGAGCTGCTTGTAAACTAAAAAGCCTCACAACTCAAGTTAAAATGATTGGCTTTGCAGTGTTTTTTGTTTATTTGTTTTTTTCATTTGTTTGTTTACTTTTTATTCATTTATTGTTTATTTGTTTATTTCTTTTTAGTTTTGCTCGTCTCTTGTGTTTAAATGACTGTAGCATACAATCTTCACAATCGGAGCCTAAAGCTAAAGAGCTTACAGCACCTAGTGTTCAATGCAACAGAAATGACTGTTGGCTGTTAGAGGACTGTTCTAAGAGTAACTCTTGTTACAGAGCTGCTTGTAAACTAAAAAGCCTCACAACTCAAATTAAAATGATTGGCTTTGCAGTGTTTTTGTTTATTTGTTTTTTTCATTTGTTTGTTTATTTTTTATTCATTTATTTGTTTATTTTTTATTCATTTATTGTTTATTTGTTTATTTCTTTTTAGTTTTGCTCGTCTCTTGTGTTTAAATGACTGTAGCATACAATCTCCTCAATCAGAGCCTAAAGCTAAAAAGCTTACAGCACCTAGTGTTCCCTGGCAGTCTCCATTCCAAGTACTAACTAAGCCCACAAGATCGGGATTTGTAAGAGCGCTATGGCCATAAGCAATGACTGTTGGCTGTTAGAGGACTGTTCTAAGAGTAACTCTTGTTACAGAGCTGCTTGTAAACTAAAAAGCCTCACAACTCAAATTAAAATGATTGGCTTTGCAGTGTTTTTTGTTTATTTGTTTTTTTTCATTTGTTTGTTTATTTTTTATTCATTTATTGTTTATTTGTTTATTTCTTTTTAGTTTTGCTCGTCTCTTGTGTTTAAATGACTGTAGCATACAATCTTCACAATCGGAGCCTGAAGCTAAAAAGCTTACAGCACCTAGTGTTCCCTGGCAGTCTCCATTCCAAGTACTAACTAAGCCCACAAGATCGGGATTTGTAAGAGCGCTATGGCCATAAGCAATGACTGTTGGCTGTTAGAGGACTGTTCTAAGAGTAACTCTTGTTACAGAGCTGCTTGTAAACTAAAAAGCCTCACAACTCAAATTAAAATGATTGGCTTTGCAGTGTTTTTTGTTTATTTGTTTTTTTTCATTTGTTTGTTTATTTTTTATTCATTTATTGTTTATTTGTTTATTTCTTTTTAGTTTTGCTCGTCTCTTGTGTTTAAATGACTGTAGCATACAATCTTCACAATCGGAGCCTAAAGCAAAAAAGCTTACAGCACCTAGTGTTCCCTGGCAGTCTCCATTCCAAGTACTAACTAAGCCCACAAGATCGGGATTTGTAAGAGCGCTATGGCCATAAGCAATGACTGTTGGCTGTAGAGGACTGTTCTAAGAGTAACTCTTGTTACAGAGCTGCTTGTAAACTAAAAAGCCTCACAACTCAAATTAAAATGATTGGCTTTGCAGTGTTTTTAGTTTATTTGTTTTTTTCATTTGTTTGTTTATTTTTTATTCATTTATTGTTTATTTGTTTATTTATTTTTAGTTTTGCTCGTCTCTTGTGTTTAAATGACTGTAGCATACAATCTTCACAATCGGAGCCTAAAGCTAAAGAGCTTACAGCACCTAGTGTTCAATGCAACAGCAATGACTGTTGGCTGTTAGAGGACTGTTCTAAGAGTAACTCTTGTTACAGAGCTGCTTGTAAACTAAAAAGCCTCACAACTCAAGTTAAAATGATTGGCTTTGCAGTGTTTTTTGTTTATTTGTTTTTTTCATTTGTTTGTTTATTTTTTATTCATTTATTGTTTATTTGTTTATTTCTTTTTAGTTTTGCTCGTCTCTTGTGTTTAAAGGACTGTAGCATACAATCTTCACAATCGGAGCCTAAAGCTTAAAAGCTTACAGCACCTAGTGTTCCCTGGCAGTCTCCATTCCAAGTACTAACTAAGCCCACAAGATCGGGATTTGTAAGAGCGCTATGGCCATAAGCAATGACTGTTGGCTGTAGAGGACTGTTCTAAGAGTAACTCTTGTTACAGAGCTGCTTGTAAACTAAAAAGCCTCACAACTCAAATTAAAATGATTGGCTTTGCAGTGTTTTTTGTTTATTTGTTTTTTTCATTTGTTTGTTTATTTTTTATTCATTTATTGTTTATTTGTTTATTTCTTTTTAGTTTTGCTCGTCTCTTGTGTTTAAATGACTGTAGCATACAATCTTCACAATCGGAGCCTAAAGCAAAAAAGCTTGCAGCACCTAGTGTTCCCTGGCAGTCTCCATTCCAAGTACTAACTAAGCCCACAAGTCGGGATTTGTAAAAGCGCTATGGCCATAAGCAATGGCTGTTGGCTGTTAGAGGACTGTTCTAAGAGTAACTCTTGTTACAGAGCTGCTTGTAAACTAAAAAGCCTCACAACTCAAATTAAAATGATTGGCTTTGCAGTGTTTTTTGTTTATTTGTTTTTTTCATTTGTTTGTTTATTTTTTATTCATTTATTTGTTTATTTTTTATTCATTTATTGTTTATTTGTTTATTTCTTTTTAGTTTTGCTCGTCTCTTGTGTTTAAAGGACTGTAGCATACAATCTTCACAATCGGAGCCTAAAGCTTAAAAGCTTACAGCACCTAGTGTTCCCTGGCAGTCTCCATTCCAAGTACTAACTAAGCCCACAAGATCGGGATTTGTAAGAGCGCTATGGCCATAAGCAATGACTGTTGGCTGTAGAGGACTGTTCTAAGATTAACTCTTGTTACAGAGCTGCTTGTAAACTAAAAAGCCTCACAACTCAAATTAAAATGATTGGCTTTGCAGTGTTTTTTGTTTATTTGTTTTTTTCATTTGTTTGTTTATTTTTTATTCATTTATTGTTTATTTGTTTATTTCTTTTTAGTTTTGCTCGTCTCTTGTGTTTAAATGACTGTAGCATACAATCTTCACAATCGGAGCCTAAAGCAAAAAAGCTTACAGCACCTAGTGTTCCCTGGCAGTCTCCATTCCAAGTACTAACTAAGCCCACAAGATCGGGATTTGTAAAAGCGCTATGGCCATAAGCAATGGCTGTTGGCTGTTAGAGGACTTTTCTAAGAGTAACTCTTGTTACAGAGCTGCTTGTAAACTAAAAAGCCTCACAACTCAAATTAAAATGATTGGCTTTGCAGTGTTTTTTGTTTATTTGTTTTTTTCATTTGTTTGTTTATTTTTTATTCATTTATTTGTTTATTTTTTATTCATTTATTGTTTATTTGTTTATTTCTTTTTAGTTTTGCTCGTCTCTTGTGTTTAAACGACTGTAGCATACAATCTTCTCAATCGGAGCCTAAAGCTAAAAAGCTTACAGCACCTAGTGTTCCCTGGCAGTCTCCATTCCAAGTACTAACTAAGCCCACAAGATCGGGATTTGTAAGAGCGCTATGGCCATAAGCAATGACTGTTGGCTGTTAGAGGACTGTTCTAAGAGTAACTCTTGTTACAGAGCTGCTTGTAAACTAAAAAGCCTCACAACTCAAATTAAAATGATTGGCTTTGCAGTGTTTTTTGTTTATTTGTTTTTTTTCATTTGTTTGTTTATTTTTTATTCATTTATTGTTTATTTGTTTATTTCTTTTTAGTTTTGCTCGTCTCTTGTGTTTAAATGACTGTAGCATACAATCTTCACAATCGGAGCCTGAAGCTAAAAAGCTTACAGCACCTAGTGTTCCCTGGCAGTCTCCATTCCAAGTACTAACTAAGCCCACAAGATCGGGATTTGTAAGAGCGCTATGGCCATAAGCAATGACTGTTGGCTGTTAGAGGACTGTTCTAAGAGTAACTCTTGTTACAGAGCTGCTTGTAAACTAAAAAGCCTCACAACTCAAATTAAAATGATTGGCTTTGCAGTGTTTTTTGTTTATTTGTTTTTTTTCATTTGTTTGTTTATTTTTTATTCATTTATTGTTTATTTGTTTATTTCTTTTTAGTTTTGCTCGTCTCTTGTGTTTAAATGACTGTAGCATACAATCTTCACAATCGGAGCCTAAAGCAAAAAAGCTTACAGCACCTAGTGTTCCCTGGCAGTCTCCATTCCAAGTACTAACTAAGCCCACAAGATCGGGATTTGTAAAAGCGCTATGGCCATAAGCAATGGCTGTTGGCTGTTAGAGGACTGTTCTAAGAGTAACTCTTGTTACAGAGCTGCTTGTAAACTAAAAAGCCTCACAACTCAAATTAAAATGATTGGCTTTGCAGTGTTTTTTGTTTATTTGTTTTTTTCATTTGTTTGTTTATTTTTTATTCATTTATTGTTTATTTGTTTATTTCTTTTTAGTTTTGCTCGTCTCTTGTGTTTAAATGACTGTAGCATATAATCTTCACAATCGGAGCCTAAAGCTAAAGAGCTTACAGCACCTAGTGTTCAATGCAACAGCAATGACTGTTGGCTGTTAGAGGACTGTTCTAAGAGTAACTCTTGTTACAGAGCTGCTTGTAAACTAAAAAGCCTCACAACTCAAGTTAAAATGATTGGCTTTGCAGTGTTTTTTGTTTATTTGTTTTTTTCATTTGTTTGTTTACTTTTTATTCATTTATTGTTTATTTGTTTATTTCTTTTTAGTTTTGCTCGTCTCTTGTGTTTAAATGACTGTAGCATACAATCTTCACAATCGGAGCCTAAAGCTAAAGAGCTTACAGCACCTAGTGTTCAATGCAACAGCAATGACTGTTGGCTGTTAGAGGACTGTTCTAAGAGTAACTCTTGTTACAGAGCTGCTTGTAAACTAAAAAGCCTCACAACTCAAGTTAAAATGATTGGCTTTGCAGTGTTTTTTGTTTATTTGTTTTTTTCATTTGTTTGTTTACTTTTTATTCATTTATTGTTTATTTGTTTATTTCTTTTTAGTTTTGCTCGTCTCTTGTGTTTAAAGGACTGTAGCATACAATCTTCACAATCGGAGCCTAAAGCTTAAAAGCTTACAGCACCTAGTGTTCCCTGGCAGTCTCCATTCCAAGTACTAACTAAGCCCACAAGATCGGGATTTGTAAGAGCGCTATGGCCATAAGCAATGACTGTTGGCTGTAGAGGACTGTTCTAAGAGTAACTCTTGTTACAGAGCTGCTTGTAAACTAAAAAGCCTCACAACTCAAATTAAAATGATTGGCTTTGCAGTGTTTTTTGTTTATTTGTTTTTTTCATTTGTTTGTTTATTTTTTATTCATTTATTGTTTATTTGTTTATTTCTTTTTAGTTTTGCTCGTCTCTTGTGTTTAAATGACTGTAGCATACAATCTTCACAATCGGAGCCTAAAGCAAAAAAGCTTACAGCACCTAGTGTTCCCTGGCAGTCTCCATTCCAAGTACTAACTAAGCCCACAAGATCGGGATTTGTAAGAGCGCTATGGCCATAAGCAATGACTGTTGGCTGTAGAGGACTGTTCTAAGAGTAACTCTTGTTACAGAGCTGCTTGTAAACTAAAAAGCCTCACAACTCAAATTAAAATGATTGGCTTTGCAGTGTTTTTTGTTTATTTGTTTTTTTCATTTGTTTGTTTATTTTTTATTCATTTATTGTTTATTTGTTTATTTCTTTTTAGTTTTGCTCGTCTCTTGTGTTTAAATGACTGTAGCATACAATCTTCACAATCGGAGCCTAAAGCTAAAGAGCTTACAGCACCTAGTGTTCAATGCAACAGCAATGACTGTTGGCTGTTAGAGGACTGTTCTAAGAGTAACTCTTGTTACAGAGCTGCTTGTAAACTAAAAAGCCTCACAACTCAAGTTAAAATGATTGGCTTTGCAGTGTTTTTGTTTATTTGTTTTTTTCATTTGTTTGTTTATTTTTTATTCATTTATTGTTTATTTGTTTATTTCTTTTTAGTTTTGCTCGTCTCTTGTGTTTAAATGACTGTAGCATACAATCTTCACAATCGGAGCCTAAAGCAAAAAAGCTTACAGCACCTAGTGTTCCCTGGCAGTCTCCATTCCAAGTACTAACTAAGCCCACAAGATCGGGATTTGTAAAAGCGCTATGGCCATAAGCAATGGCTGTTGGCTGTTAGAGGACTGTTCTAAGAGTAACTCTTGTTACAGAGCTGCTTGTAAACTAAAAAGCCTCACAACTCAAATTAAAATGATTGGCTTTGCAGTGTTTTTTGTTTATTTGTTTTTTTTCATTTGTTTGTTTATTTTTTATTCATTTATTGTTTATTTGTTTATTTCTTTTTAGTTTTGCTCGTCTCTTGTGTTTAAATGACTGTAGCATACAATCTTCACAATCGGAGCCTGAAGCTAAAAAGCTTACAGCACCTAGTGTTCCCTGGCAGTCTCCATTCCAAGTACTAACTAAGCCCACAAGATCGGGATTTGTAAGAGCGCTATGGCCATAAGCAATGACTGTTGGCTGTTAGAGGACTGTTCTAAGAGTAACTCTTGTTACAGAGCTGCTTGTAAACTAAAAAGCCTCACAACTCAAATTAAAATGATTGGCTTTGCAGTGTTTTTTGTTTATTTGTTTTTTTTTCATTTGTTTGTTTATTTTTTATTCATTTATTGTTTATTTGTTTATTTCTTTTTAGTTTTGCTCGTCTCTTGTGTTTAAATGACTGTAGCATACAATCTTCACAATCGGAGCCTAAAGCAAAAAAGCTTACAGCACCTAGTGTTCCCTGGCAGTCTCCATTCCAAGTACTAACTAAGCCCACAAGATCAGGATTTGTAAAAGCGCTATGGCCATAAGCAATGGCTGTTGGCTGTTAGAGGACTGTTCTAAGAGTAACTCTTGTTACAGAGCTGCTTGTAAACTAAAAAGCCTCACAACTCAAATTAAAATGATTGGCTTTGCAGTGTTTTTTGTTTATTTGTTTTTTTCATTTGTTTGTTTATTTTTTATTCATTTATTGTTTATTTGTTTATTTCTTTTTAGTTTTGCTCGTCTCTTGTGTTTAAATGACTGTAGCATACAATCTTCACAATCGGAGCCTAAAGCAAAAAAGCTTACAGCACCTAGTGTTCCCTGGCAGTCTCCATTCCAAGTACTAACTAAGCCCACAAGATCGGGATTTGTAAGAGCGCTATGGCCATAAGCAATGACTGTTGGCTGTAGAGGACTGTTCTAAGAGTAACTCTTGTTACAGAGCTGCTTGTAAACTAAAAAGCCTCACAACTCAAATTAAAATGATTGGCTTTGCAGTGTTTTTTGTTTATTTGTTTTTTTCATTTGTTTGTTTATTTTTTATTCATTTATTGTTTATTTGTTTATTTCTTTTTAGTTTTGCTCGTCTCTTGTGTTTAAATGACTGTAGCATACAATCTTCACAATCGGAGCCTAAAGCAAAAAAGCTTACAGCACCTAGTGTTCCCTGGCAGTCTCCATTCCAAGTACTAACTAAGCCCACAAGATCGGGATTTGTAAGAGCGCTATGGCCATAAGCAATGACTGTTGGCTGTAGAGGACTGTTCTAAGAGTAACTCTTGTTACAGAGCTGCTTGTAAACTAAAAAGCCTCACAACTCAAATTAAAATGATTGGCTTTGCAGTGTTTTTTGTTTATTTGTTTTTTTCATTTGTTTGTTTATTTTTTATTCATTTATTGTTTATTTGTTTATTTCTTTTTAGTTTTGCTCGTCTCTTGTGTTTAAATGACTGTAGCATACAATCTTCACAATCGGAGCCTAAAGCTAAAGAGCTTACAGCACCTAGTGTTCAATGCAACAGCAATGACTGTTGGCTGTTAGAGGACTGTTCTAAGAGTAACTCTTGTTACAGAGCTGCTTGTAAACTAAAAAGCCTCACAACTCAAGTTAAAATGATTGGCTTTGCAGTGTTTTTGTTTATTTGTTTTTTTCATTTGTTTGTTTATTTTTTATTCATTTATTGTTTATTTGTTTATTTCTTTTTAGTTTTGCTCGTCTCTTGTGTTTAAATGACTGTAGCATACAATCTTCACAATCGGAGCCTAAAGCAAAAAAGCTTACAGCACCTAGTGTTCCCTGGCAGTCTCCATTCCAAGTACTAACTAAGCCCACAAGATCGGGATTTGTAAAAGCGCTATGGCCATAAGCAATGGCTGTTGGCTGTTAGAGGACTGTTCTAAGAGTAACTCTTGTTACAGAGCTGCTTGTAAACTAAAAAGCCTCACAACTCAAATTAAAATGATTGGCTTTGCAGTGTTTTTTGTTTATTTGTTTTTTTCATTTGTTTGTTTATTTTTTATTCATTTATTTGTTTATTTTTTATTCATTTATTGTTTATTTGTTTATTTCTTTTTAGTTTTGCTCATCTCTTGTGTTTAAAGGACTGTAGCATACAATCTTCACAATCGGAGCCTAAAGCTTAAAAGCTTACAGCACCTAGTGTTCCCTGGCAGTCTCCCTTCCAAGTACTAACTAAGCCCACAAGATCGGGATTTGTAAGAGCGCTATGGCCATAAGCAATGACTGTTGGCTGTAGAGGACTGTTCTAAGAGTAACTCTTGTTACAGAGCTGCTTGTAAACTAAAAAGCCTCACAACTCAAATTAAAATGATTGGCTTTGCAGTGTTTTTTGTTTATTTGTTTTTTTCATTTGTTTGTTTATTTTTTATTCATTTATTTGTTTATTTTTTATTCATTTATTGTTTATTTGTTTATTTCTTTTTAGTTTTGCTCGTCTCTTGTGTTTAAACGACTGTAGCATACAATCTTCTCAATCGGAGCCTAAAGCTAAAAAGCTTACAGCACCTAGTGTTCCCTGGCAGTCTCCATTCCAAGTACTAACTAAGCCCACAAGATCGGGATTTGTAAGAGCGCTATGGCCATAAGCAATGACTGTTGGCTGTTAGAGGACTGTTCTAAGAGTAACTCTTGTTACAGAGCTGCTTGTAAACTAAAAAGCCTCACAACTCAAATTAAAATGATTGGCTTTGCAGTGTTTTTTGTTTATTTGTTTTTTTTCATTTGTTTGTTTATTTTTTATTCATTTATTGTTTATTTGTTTATTTCTTTTTAGTTTTGCTCGTCTCTTGTGTTTAAATGACTGTAGCATACAATCTTCACAATCGGAGCCTGAAGCTAAAAAGCTTACAGCACCTAGTGTTCCCTGGCAGTCTCCATTCCAAGTACTAACTAAGCCCACAAGATCGGGATTTGTAAGAGCGCTATGGCCATAAGCAATGACTGTTGGCTGTTAGAGGACTGTTCTAAGAGTAACTCTTGTTACAGAGCTGCTTGTAAACTAAAAAGCCTCACAACTCAAATTAAAATGATTGGCTTTGCAGTGTTTTTTGTTTATTTGTTTTTTTCATTTGTTTGTTTATTTTTTATTCATTTATTGTTTATTTGTTTATTTCTTTTTAGTTTTGCTCGTCTCTTGTGTTTAAATGACTGTAGCATACAATCTTCACAATCGGAGCCTAAAGCAAAAAAGCTTACAGCACCTAGTGTTCCCTGGCAGTCTCCATTCCAAGTACTAACTAAGCCCACAAGATCGGGATTTGTAAAAGCGCTATGGCCATAAGCAATGGCTGTTGGCTGTTAGAGGACTGTTCTAAGAGTAACTCTTGTTACAGAGCTGCTTGTAAACTAAAAAGCCTCACAACTCAAATTAAAAAGATTGGCTTTGCAGTGTTTTTTGTTTATTTGTTTTTTTCATTTGTTTGTTTATTTTTTATTCATTTATTTGTTTATTTTTTATTCATTTATTGTTTATTTGTTTATTTCTTTTTAGTTTTGCTCGTCTCTTGTGTTTAAACGACTGTAGCATACAATCTTCTCAATCGGAGCCTAAAGCTAAAAAGCTTACAGCACCTAGTGTTCCCTGGCAGTCTCCATTCCAAGTACTAACTAAGCCCACAAGATCGGGATTTGTAAGAGCGCTATGGCCATAAGCAATGACTGTTGGCTGTTAGAGGACTGTTCTAAGAGTAACTCTTGTTACAGAGCTGCTTGTAAACTAAAAAGCCTCACAACTCAAATTAAAATGATTGGCTTTGCAGTGTTTTTTGTTTATTTGTTTTTTTTCATTTGTTTGTTTATTTTTTATTCATTTATTGTTTATTTGTTTATTTCTTTTTAGTTTTGCTCGTCTCTTGTGTTTAAATGACTGTAGCATACAATCTTCACAATCGGAGCCTGAAGCTAAAAAGCTTACAGCACCTAGTGTTCCCTGGCAGTCTCCATTCCAAGTACTAACTAAGCCCACAAGATCGGGATTTGTAAGAGCGCTATGGCCATAAGCAATGACTGTTGGCTGTTAGAGGACTGTTCTAAGAGTAACTCTTGTTACAGAGCTGCTTGTAAACTAAAAAGCCTCACAACTCAAATTAAAATGATTGGCTTTGCAGTGTTTTTTGTTTATTTGTTTTTTTTCATTTGTTTGTTTATTTTCTATTCATTTATTGTTTATTTGTTTATTTCTTTTTAGTTTTGCTCGTCTCTTGTGTTTAAATGACTGTAGCATACAATCTTCACAATCGGAGCCTAAAGCAAAAAAGCTTACAGCACCTAGTGTTCCCTGGCAGTCTCCATTCCAAGTACTAACTAAGCCCACAAGATCGGGATTTGTAAAAGCGCTATGGCCATAAGCAATGGCTGTTGGCTGTTAGAGGACTGTTCTAAGAGTAACTCTTGTTACAGAGCTGCTTGTAAACTAAAAAGCCTCACAACTCAAATTAAAATGATTGGCTTTGCAGTGTTTATTGTTTATTTGTTTTTTTCATTTGTTTGTTTATTTTTTATTCATTTATTGTTTATTTGTTTATTTCTTTTTAGTTTTGCTCGTCTCTTGTGTTTAAACGACTGTAGCATACAATCTTCACAATCGGAGCCTAAAGCAAAAAAGCTTACAGCACCTAGTGTTCCCTGGCAGTCTCCATTCCAAGTACTAACTAAGCCCACAAGATCGGGATTTGTAAAAGCGCTATGGCCATAAGCAATGGCTGTTGGCTGTTAGAGGACTGTTCTAAGAGTAACTCTTGTTACAGAGCTGCTTGTAAACTAAAAAGCCTCACAACTCAAATTAAAATGATTGGCTTTGCAGTGTTTTTTGTTTATTTGTTTTTTTCATTTGTTTGTTTATTTTTTATTCATTTATTTGTTTACTTTTTATTCATTTATTGTTTATTTGTTTATTTCTTTTTAGTTTTGCTCGTCTCTTGTGTTTAAAGGACTGTAGCATACAATCTTCACAATCGGAGCCTAAAGCTTAAAAGCTTACAGCACCTAGTGTTCCCTGGCAGTCTCCATTCCAAGTACTAACTAAGCCCACAAGATCGGGATTTGTAAGAGCGCTATGGCCATAAGCAATGACTGTTGGCTGTAGAGGACTGTTCTAAGAGTAACTCTTGTTACAGAGCTGCTTGTAAACTAAAAAGCCTCACAACTCAAATTAAAATGATTGGCTTTGCAGTGTTTTTTGTTTATTTGTTTTTTTCATTTGTTTGTTTATTTTTTATTCATTTATTGTTTATTTGTTTATTTCTTTTTAGTTTTGCTCGTCTCTTGTGTTTAAATGACTGTAGCATACAATCTTCACAATCGGAGCCTAAAGCAAAAAAGCTTACAGCACCTAGTGTTCCCTGGCAGTCTCCATTCCAAGTACTAACTAAGCCCACAAGATCGGGATTTGTAAAAGCGCTATGGCCATAAGCAATGGCTGTTGGCTGTTAGAGGACTGTTCTAAGAGTAACTCTTGTTACAGAGCTGCTTGTAAACTAAAAAGCCTCACAACTCAAATTAAAATGATTGGCTTTGCAGTGTTTTTTGTTTATTTGTTTTTTTCATTTGTTTGTTTATTTTTTATTCATTTATTTGTTTATTTTTTATTCATTTATTGTTTATTTGTTTATTTCTTTTTAGTTTTGCTCATCTCTTGTGTTTAAAGGACTGTAGCATACAATCTTCACAATCGGAGCCTAAAGCTTAAAAGCTTACAGCACCTAGTGTTCCCTGGCAGTCTCCCTTCCAAGTACTAACTAAGCCCACAAGATCGGGATTTGTAAGAGCGCTATGGCCATAAGCAATGACTGTTGGCTGTTAGAGGACTGTTCTAAGAGTAACTCTTGTTACAGAGCTGCTTGTAAACTAAAAAGCCTCACAACTCAAATTAAAATGATTGGCTTTGCAGTGTTTTTTGTTTATTTGTTTTTTTTCATTTGTTTGTTTATTTTTTATTCATTTATTGTTTATTTGTTTATTTCTTTTTAGTTTTGCTCGTCTCTTGTGTTTAAATGACTGTAGCATACAATCTTCACAATCGGAGCCTGAAGCTAAAAAGCTTACAGCACCTAGTGTTCCCTGGCAGTCTCCATTCCAAGTACTAACTAAGCCCACAAGATCGGGATTTGTAAGAGCGCTATGGCCATAAGCAATGACTGTTGGCTGTTAGAGGACTGTTCTAAGAGTAACTCTTGTTACAGAGCTGCTTGTAAACTAAAAAGCCTCACAACTCAAATTAAAATGATTGGCTTTGCAGTGTTTTTTGTTTATTTGTTTTTTTCATTTGTTTGTTTATTTTTTATTCATTTATTGTTTATTTGTTTATTTCTTTTTAGTTTTGCTCGTCTCTTGTGTTTAAATGACTGTAGCATACAATCTTCACAATCGGAGCCTAAAGCAAAAAAGCTTACAGCACCTAGTGTTCCCTGGCAGTCTCCATTCCAAGTACTAACTAAGCCCACAAGATCAGGATTTGTAAAAGCGCTATGGCCATAAGCAATGGCTGTTGGCTGTTAGAGGACTGTTCTAAGAGTAACTCTTGTTACAGAGCTGCTTGTAAACTAAAAAGCCTCACAACTCAAATTAAAATGATTGGCTTTGCAGTGTTTTTTGTTTATTTGTTTTTTTCATTTGTTTGTTTATTTTTTATTCATTTATTGTTTATTTGTTTATTTCTTTTTAGTTTTGCTCGTCTCTTGTGTTTAAATGACTGTAGCATACAATCTTCACAATCGGAGCCTAAAGCTTAAAAGCTTACAGCACCTAGTGTTCCCTGGCAGTCTCCATTCCAAGTACTAACTAAGCCCACAAGATCGGGATTTGTAAGAGCGCTATGGCCATAAGCAATGACTGTTGGCTGTAGAGGACTGTTCTAAGAGTAACTCTTGTTACAGAGCTGCTTGTAAACTAAAAAGCCTCACAACTCAAATTAAAATGATTGGCTTTGCAGTGTTTTTTGTTTATTTGTTTTTTTCATTTGTTTGTTTATTTTTTATTCATTTATTGTTTATTTGTTTATTTCTTTTTAGTTTTGCTCGTCTCTTGTGTTTAAATGACTGTAGCATACAATCTTCACAATCGGAGCCTAAAGCAAAAAAGCTTACAGCACCTAGTGTTCCCTGGCAGTCTCCATTCCAAGTACTAACTAAGCCCACAAGATCGGGATTTGTAAAAGCGCTATGGCCATAAGCAATGGCTGTTGGCTGTTAGAGGACTGTTCTAAGAGTAACTCTTGTTACAGAGCTGCTTGTAAACTAAAAAGCCTCACAACTCAAATTAAAATGATTGGCTTTGCAGTGTTTTTTGTTTATTTGTTTTTTTCATTTGTTTGTTTATTTTTTATTCATTTATTTGTTTATTTTTTATTCATTTATTGTTTATTTGTTTATTTCTTTTTAGTTTTGCTCATCTCTTGTGTTTAAAGGACTGTAGCATACAATCTTCACAATCGGAGCCTAAAGCTTAAAAGCTTACAGCACCTAGTGTTCCCTGGCAGTCTCCCTTCCAAGTACTAACTAAGCCCACAAGATCGGGATTTGTAAGAGCGCTATGGCCATAAGCAATGACTGTTGGCTGTTAGAGGACTGTTCTAAGAGTAACTCTTGTTACAGAGCTGCTTGTAAACTAAAAAGCCTCACAACTCAAATTAAAATGATTGGCTTTGCAGTGTTTTTTGTTTATTTGTTTTTTTTCATTTGTTTGTTTATTTTTTATTCATTTATTGTTTATTTGTTTATTTCTTTTTAGTTTTGCTCGTCTCTTGTGTTTAAATGACTGTAGCATACAATCTTCACAATCGGAGCCTGAAGCTAAAAAGCTTACAGCACCTAGTGTTCCCTGGCAGTCTCCATTCCAAGTACTAACTAAGCCCACAAGATCGGGATTTGTAAGAGCGCTATGGCCATAAGCAATGACTGTTGGCTGTTAGAGGACTGTTCTAAGAGTAACTCTTGTTACAGAGCTGCTTGTAAACTAAAAAGCCTCACAACTCAAATTAAAATGATTGGCTTTGCAGTGTTTTTTGTTTATTTGTTTTTTTCATTTGTTTGTTTATTTTTTATTCATTTATTGTTTATTTGTTTATTTCTTTTTAGTTTTGCTCGTCTCTTGTGTTTAAATGACTGTAGCATACAATCTTCACAATCGGAGCCTAAAGCAAAAAAGCTTACAGCACCTAGTGTTCCCTGGCAGTCTCCATTCCAAGTACTAACTAAGCCCACAAGATCAGGATTTGTAAAAGCGCTATGGCCATAAGCAATGGCTGTTGGCTGTTAGAGGACTGTTCTAAGAGTAACTCTTGTTACAGAGCTGCTTGTAAACTAAAAAGCCTCACAACTCAAATTAAAATGATTGGCTTTGCAGTGTTTTTTGTTTATTTGTTTTTTTCATTTGTTTGTTTATTTTTTATTCATTTATTGTTTATTTGTTTATTTCTTTTTAGTTTTGCTCGTCTCTTGTGTTTAAATGACTGTAGCATACAATCTTCACAATCGGAGCCTAAAGCAAAAAAGCTTACAGCACCTAGTGTTCCCTGGCAGTCTCCATTCCAAGTACTAACTAAGCCCACAAGATCGAGATTTGTAAGAGCGCTATGGCCATAAGCAATGACTGTTGGCTGTAGAGGACTGTTCTAAGAGTAACTCTTGTTAGAGAGCTGCTTGTAAACTAAAAAGCCTCACAACTCAAATTAAAATGATTGGCTTTGCAGTGTTTTTTGTTTATTTGTTTTTTTCATTTGTTTGTTTATTTTTTATTCATTTATTGTTTATTTGTTTATTTCTTTTTAGTTTTGCTCGTCTCTTGTGTTTAAATGACTGTAGCATACAATCTTCACAATCGGAGCCTAAAGCAAAAAAGCTTACAGCACCTAGTGTTCCCTGGCAGTCTCCATTCCAAGTACTAACTAAGCCCACAAGATCGGGATTTGTAAAAGCGCTATGGCCATAAGCAATGGCTGTTGGCTGTTAGAGGACTGTTCTAAGAGTAACTCTTGTTACAGAGCTGCTTGTAAACTAAAAAGCCTCACAACTCAAATTAAAATGATTGGCTTTGCAGTGTTTTTTGTTTATTTGTTTTTTTCATTTGTTTGTTTATTTTTTATTCATTTATTTGTTTACTTTTTATTCATTTATTGTTTATTTGTTTATTTCTTTTTAGTTTTGCTCGTCTCTTGTGTTTAAAGGACTGTAGCATACAATCTTCACAATCGGAGCCTAAAGCTTAAAAGCTTACAGCACCTAGTGTTCCCTGGCAGTCTCCATTCCAAGTACTAACTAAGCCCACAAGATCGGGATTTGTAAGAGCGCTATGGCCATAAGCAATGACTGTTGGCTGTAGAGGACTGTTCTAAGAGTAACTCTTGTTACAGAGCTGCTTGTAAACTAAAAAGCCTCACAACTCAAATTAAAATGATTGGCTTTGCAGTGTTTTTTGTTTATTTGTTTTTTTCATTTGTTTGTTTATTTTTTATTCATTTATTGTTTATTTGTTTATTTCTTTTTAGTTTTGCTCGTCTCTTGTGTTTAAATGACTGTAGCATACAATCTTCACAATCGGAGCCTAAAGCAAAAAAGCTTACAGCACCTAGTGTTCCCTGGCAGTCTCCATTCCAAGTACTAACTAAGCCCACAAGATCGGGATTTGTAAAAGCGCTATGGCCATAAGCAATGGCTGTTGGCTGTTAGAGGACTGTTCTAAGAGTAACTCTTGTTACAGAGCTGCTTGTAAACTAAAAAGCCTCACAACTCAAATTAAAATGATTGGCTTTGCAGTGTTTTTTGTTTATTTGTTTTTTTCATTTGTTTGTTTATTTTTTATTCATTTATTTGTTTATTTTTTATTCATTTATTGTTTATTTGTTTATTTCTTTTTAGTTTTGCTCATCTCTTGTGTTTAAAGGACTGTAGCATACAATCTTCACAATCGGAGCCTAAAGCTTAAAAGCTTACAGCACCTAGTGTTCCCTGGCAGTCTCCCTTCCAAGTACTAACTAAGCCCACAAGATCGGGATTTGTAAAAGCGCTATGGCCATAAGCAATGGCTGTTGGCTGTTAGAGGACTGTTCTAAGAGTAACTCTTGTTACAGAGCTGCTTGTAAACTAAAAAGCCTCACAACTCAAATTAAAATGATTGGCTTTGCAGTGTTTTTTGTTTATTTGTTTTTTTCATTTGTTTGTTTATTTTTTATTCATTTATTGTTTATTTGTTTATTTCTTTTTAGTTTTGCTCGTCTCTTGTGTTTAAATGACTGTAGCATACAATCTTCACAATCGGAGCCTAAAGCAAAAAAGCTTACAGCACCTAGTGTTCCCTGGCAGTCTCCATTCCAAGTACTAACTAAGCCCACAAGATCAGGATTTGTAAAAGCGCTATGGCCATAAGCAATGGCTGTTGGCTGTTAGAGGACTGTTCTAAGAGTAACTCTTGTTACAGAGCTGCTTGTAAACTAAAAAGCCTCACAACTCAAATTAAAATGATTGGCTTTGCAGTGTTTTTTGTTTATTTGTTTTTTTCATTTGTTTGTTTATTTTTTATTCATTTATTGTTTATTTGTTTATTTCTTTTTAGTTTTGCTCGTCTCTTGTGTTTAAATGACTGTAGCATACAATCTTCACAATCGGAGCCTAAAGCAAAAAAGCTTACAGCACCTAGTGTTCCCTGGCAGTCTCCATTCCAAGTACTAACTAAGCCCACAAGATCGAGATTTGTAAGAGCGCTATGGCCATAAGCAATGACTGTTGGCTGTAGAGGACTGTTCTAAGAGTAACTCTTGTTACAGAGCTGCTTGTAAACTAAAAAGCCTCACAACTCAACCAAATTAAAATGATTGGCTTTGCAGTGTTTTTTGTTTATTTGTTTTTTTCATTTGTTTGTTTATTTTTTATTCATTTATTGTTTATTTGTTTATTTCTTTTTAGTTTTGCTCGTCTCTTGTGTTTAAATGACTGTAGCATACAATCTTCACAATCGGAGCCTAAAGCTAAAGAGCTTACAGCACCTAGTGTTCAATGCAACAGCAATGACTGTTGGCTGTTAGAGGACTGTTCTAAGAGTAACTCTTGTTACAGAGCTGCTTGTAAACTAAAAAGCCTCACAACTCAAGTTAAAATGATTGGCTTTGCAGTGTTTTTGTTTATTTGTTTTTTTCATTTGTTTGTTTATTTTTTATTCATTTATTGTTTATTTGTTTATTTCTTTTTAGTTTTGCTCGTCTCTTGTGTTTAAATGACTGTAGCATACAATCTTCACAATCGGAGCCTAAAGCAAAAAAGCTTACAGCACCTAGTGTTCCCTGGCAGTCTCCATTCCAAGTACTAACTAAGCCCACAAGATCGGGATTTGTAAAAGCGCTATGGCCATAAGCAATGGCTGTTGGCTGTTAGAGGACTGTTCTTAGAGTAACTCTTGTTACAGAGCTGCTTGTAAACTAAAAAGCCTCACAACTCAAATTAAAATGATTGGCTTTGCAGTGTTTTTTGTTTATTTGTTTTTTTCATTTGTTTGTTTATTTTTTATTCATTTATTTGTTTATTTTTTATTCATTTATTGTTTATTTGTTTATTTCTTTTTAGTTTTGCTCATCTCTTGTGTTTAAAGGACTGTAGCATACAATCTTCACAATCGGAGCCTAAAGCTTAAAAGCTTACAGCACCTAGTGTTCCCTGGCAGTCTCCCTTCCAAGTACTAACTAAGCCCACAAGATCGGGATTTGTAAAAGCGCTATGGCCATAAGCAATGGCTGTTGGCTGTTAGAGGACTGTTCTAAGAGTAACTCTTGTTACAGAGCTGCTTGTAAACTAAAAAGCCTCACAACTCAAATTAAAATGATTGGCTTTGCAGTGTTTTTTGTTTATTTGTTTTTTTCATTTGTTTGTTTATTTTTTATTCATTTATTTGTTTATTTTTTATTCATTTATTGTTTATTTGTTTATTTCTTTTTAGTTTTGCTCATCTCTTGTGTTTAAAGGACTGTAGCATACAATCTTCACAATCGGAGCCTAAAGCTTAAAAGCTTACAGCACCTAGTGTTCCCTGGCAGTCTCCCTTCCAAGTACTAACTAAGCCCACAAGATCGGGATTTGTAAGAGCGCTATGGCCATAAGCAATGACTGTTGGCTGTAGAGGACTGTTCTAAGAGTAACTCTTGTTACAGAGCTGCTTGTAAACTAAAAAGCCTCACAACTCAAATTAAAATGATTGGCTTTGCAGTGTTTTTTGTTTATTTGTTTTTTTCATTTGT
Organism: Hoplias malabaricus; assembly: GCF_029633855.1. Lineage (NCBI taxonomy): Eukaryota > Metazoa > Chordata > Actinopteri > Characiformes > Erythrinidae > Hoplias > Hoplias malabaricus. Next base: position 26,832,461 of record NC_089814.1, read on the forward strand.
TTGTTTATTTTTTATTCATTTATTTGTTTATTTTTTATTCATTTATTGTTTATTTGTTTATTTCTTTTTAGTTTTACTCGTCTCTTGTGTTTAAACGACTGTAGCATACAATCTTCTCAATCGGAGCCTAAAGCTAAAAAGCTTACAGCACCTAGTGTTCCCTGGCAGTCTCCATTCCAAGTACTAACTAAGCCCACAAGATCGGGATTTGTAAGAGCGCTATGGCCATAAGCAATGACTGTTGGCTGTTAGAGGACTGTTCTAAGAGTAACTCTTGTTACAGAGCTGCTTGTAAACTAAAAAGCCTCACAACTCAAAATAAAATGATTGGCTTTGCAGTGTTTTTTGTTTATTTGTTTTTTTTCATTTGTTTGTTTATTTTTTATTCATTTATTGTTTATTTGTTTATTTCTTTTTAGTTTTGCTCGTCTCTTGTGTTTAAATGACTGTAGCATACAATCTTCACAATCGGAGCCTGAAGCTAAAAAGCTTACAGCACCTAGTGTTCCCTGGCAGTCTCCATTCCAAGTACTAACTAAGCCCACAAGATCGGGATTTGTAAGAGCGCTATGGCCATAAGCAATGACTGTTGGCTGTTAGAGGACTGTTCTAAGAGTAACTCTTGTTACAGAGCTGCTTGTAAACTAAAAAGCCTCACAACTCAAATTAAAATGATTGGCTTTGCAGTGTTTTTTGTTTATTTGTTTTTTTCATTTGTTTGTTTATTTTTTATTCATTTATTGTTTATTTGTTTATTTCTTTTTAGTTTTGCTCGTCTCTTGTGTTTAAATGACTGTAGCATACAATCTTCACAATCGGAGCCTAAAGCAAAAAAGCTTACAGCACCTAGTGTTCCCTGGCAGTCTCCATTCCAAGTACTAACTAAGCCCACAAGATCGGGATTTGTAAAAGCGCTATGGCCATAAGCAATGGCTGTTGGCTGTTAGAGGACTGTTCTAAGAGTAACTCTTGTTACAGAGCTGCTTGTAAACTAAAAAGCCTCACAACTCAAATTAAAAAGATTGGCTTTGCAGTGTTTTTTGTTTATTTGTTTTTTTCATTTGTTTGTTTATTTTTTATTCATTTATTTGTTTATTTTTTATTCATTTATTGTTTATTTGTTTATTTCTTTTTAGTTTTGCTCGTCTCTTGTGTTTAAACGACTGTAGCATACAATCTTCTCAATCGGAGCCTAAAGCTAAAAAGCTTACAGCACCTAGTGTTCCCTGGCAGTCTCCATTCCAAGTACTAACTAAGCCCACAAGATCGGGATTTGTAAGAGCGCTATGGCCATAAGCAATGACTGTTGGCTGTTAGAGGACTGTTCTAAGAGTAACTCTTGTTACAGAGCTGCTTGTAAACTAAAAAGCCTCACAACTCAAATTAAAATGATTGGCTTTGCAGTGTTTTTTGTTTATTTGTTTTTTTTCATTTGTTTGTTTATTTTTTATTCATTTATTGTTTATTTGTTTATTTCTTTTTAGTTTTGCTCGTCTCTTGTGTTTAAATGACTGTAGCATACAATCTTCACAATCGGAGCCTGAAGCTAAAAAGCTTACAGCACCTAGTGTTCCCTGGCAGTCTCCATTCCAAGTACTAACTAAGCCCACAAGATCGGGATTTGTAAGAGCGCTATGGCCATAAGCAATGACTGTTGGCTGTTAGAGGACTGTTCTAAGAGTAACTCTTGTTACAGAGCTGCTTGTAAACTAAAAAGCCTCACAACTCAAATTAAAATGATTGGCTTTGCAGTGTTTTTTGTTTATTTGTTTTTTTTCATTTGTTTGTTTATTTTTTATTCATTTATTGTTTATTTGTTTATTTCTTTTTAGTTTTGCTCGTCTCTTGTGTTTAAATGACTGTAGCATACAATCTTCACAATCGGAGCCTAAAGCAAAAAAGCTTACAGCACCTAGTGTTCCCTGGCAGTCTCCATTCCAAGTACTAACTAAGCCCACAAGATCGGGATTTGTAAAAGCGCTATGGCCATAAGCAATGGCTGTTGGCTGTTAGAGGACTGTTCTAAGAGTAACTCTTGTTACAGAGCTGCTTGTAAACTAAAAAGCCTCACAACTCAAATTAAAATGATTGGCTTTGCAGTGTTTTTTGTTTATTTGTTTTTTTCATTTGTTTGTTTATTTTTTATTCATTTATTGTTTATTTGTTTATTTCTTTTTAGTTTTGCTCGTCTCTTGTGTTTAAATGACTGTAGGATACAATCTTCACAATCGGAGCCTAAAGCTAAAGAGCTTACAGCACCTAGTGTTCAATGCAACAGCAATGACTGTTGGCTGTTAGAGGACTGTTCTAAGAGTAACTCTTGTTACAGAGCTGCTTGTAAACTAAAAAGCCTCACAACTCAAGTTAAAATGATTGGCTTTGCAGTGTTTTTTGTTTATTTGTTTTTTTCATTTGTTTGTTTACTTTTTATTCATTTATTGTTTATTTGTTTATTTCTTTTTAGTTTTGCTCGTCTCTTGTGTTTAAATGACTGTAGCATACAATCTTCACAATCGGAGCCTAAAGCTTAAAAGCTTACAGCACCTAGTGTTCCCTGGCAGTCTCCATTCCAAGTACTAACTAAGCCCACAAGATCGGGATTTGTAAAAGCGCTATGGCCATAAGCAATGGCTGTTGGCTGTTAGAGGACTGTTCTAAGAGTAACTCTTGTTACAGAGCTGCTTGTAAACTAAAAAGCCTCACAACTCAAATTAAAATGATTGGCTTTGCAGTGTTTTTTGTTTATTTGTTTTTTTCATTTGTTTGTTTATTTTTTATTCATTTATTTGTTTACTTTTTATTCATTTATTGTTTATTTGTTTATTTCTTTTTAGTTTTGCTCATCTCTTGTGTTTAAAGGACTGTAGCATACAATCTTCACAATCGGAGCCTAAAGCTTAAAAGCTTACAGCACCTAGTGTTCCCTGGCAGTCTCCCTTCCAAGTACTAACTAAGCCCACAAGATCGGGATTTGTAAGAGCGCTATGGCCATAAGCAATGACTGTTGGCTGTTAGAGGACTGTTCTAAGAGTAACTCTTGTTACAGAGCTGCTTGTAAACTAAAAAGCCTCACAACTCAAATTAAAATGATTGGCTTTGCAGTGTTTTTTGTTTATTTGTTTTTTTCATTTGTTTGTTTATTTTTTATTCATTTATTTGTTTATTTTTTATTCATTTATTATTTATTTGTTTATTTCTTTTTAGTTTTGCTCGTCTCTTGTGTTTAAACGACTGTAGCATACAATCTTCTCAATCGGAGCCTAAAGCTAAAAAGCTTACAGCACCTAGTGTTCCCTGGCAGTCTCCATTCCAAGTACTAACTAAGCCCACAAAATCGGGATTTGTAAGAGCGCTATGGCCATAAGCAATGACTGTTGGCTGTTAGAGGACTGTTCTAAGAGTAACTCTTGTTACAGAGCTGCTTGTAAACTAAAAAGCCTCACAACTCAAATTAAAATGATTGGCTTTGCAGTGTTTTTTGTTTATTTGTTTTTTTTCATTTGTTTGTTTATTTTTTATTCATTTATTGTTTATTTGTTTATTTCTTTTTAGTTTTGCTCGTCTCTTGTGTTTAAATGACTGTAGCATACAATCTTCACAATCGGAGCCTGAAGCTAAAAAGCTTACAGCACCTAGTGTTCCCTGGCAGTCTCCATTCCAAGTACTAACTAAGCCCACAAGATCGGGATTTGTAAGAGCGCTATGGCCATAAGCAATGACTGTTGGCTGTTAGAGGACTGTTCTAAGAGTAACTCTTGTTACAGAGCTGCTTGTAAACTAAAAAGCCTCACAACTCAAATTAAAATGATTGGCTTTGCAGTGTTTTTTGTTTATTTGTTTTTTTCATTTGTTTGTTTATTTTTTATTCATTTATTGTTTATTTGTTTATTTCTTTTTAGTTTTGCTCGTCTCTTGTGTTTAAATGACTGTAGCATACAATCTTCACAATCGGAGCCTAAAGCTAAAGAGCTTACAGCACCTAGTGTTCAATGCAACAGCAATGACTGTTGGCTGTTAGAGGACTGTTCTAAGAGTAACTCTTGTTACAGAGCTGCTTGTAAACTAAAAAGCCTCACAACTCAAGTTAAAATGATTGGCTTTGCAGTGTTTTTTGTTTATTTGTTTTTTTCATTTGTTTGTTTACTTTTTATTCATTTATTGTTTATTTGTTTATTTCTTTTTAGTTTTGCTCGTCTCTTGTGTTTAAATGACTGTAGCATACAATCTTCACAATCGGAGCCTAAAGCTAAAGAGCTTACAGCACCTAGTGTTCAATGCAACAGCAATGACTGTTGGCTGTTAGAGGACTGTTCTAAGAGTAACTCTTGTTACAGAGCTGCTTGTAAACTAAAAAGCCTCACAACTCAAGTTAAAATGATTGGCTTTGCAGTGTTTTTTGTTTATTTGTTTTTTTCATTTGTTTGTTTACTTTTTATTTATTTATTGTTTATTTGTTTATTTCTTTTTAGTTTTGCTCGTCTCTTGTGTTTAAAGGACTGTAGCATACAATCTTCACAATCGGAGCCTAAAGCTTAAAAGCTTACAGCACCTAGTGTTCCCTGGCAGTCTCCATTCCAAGTACTAACTAAGCCCACAAGATCGGGATTTGTAAGAGCGCTATGGCCATAAGCAATGACTGTTGGCTGTTAGAGGACTGTTCTAAGAGTAACTCTTGTTACAGAGCTGCTTGTAAACTAAAAAGCCTCACAACTCAAATTAAAATGATTGGCTTTGCAGTGTTTTTTGTTTATTTGTTTTTTTCATTTGTTTGTTTATTTTTTATTCATTTATTGTTTATCTGTTTATTTCTTTTTAGTTTTGCTCGTCTCTTGTGTTTAAATGACTGTAGCATACAATCTTCACAATCGGAGCCTAAAGCTAAAGAGCTTACAGCACCTAGTGTTCAATGCAACAGAAATGACTGTTGGCTGTTAGAGGACTGTTCTAAGAGTAACTCTTGTTACAGAGCTGCTTGTAAACTAAAAAGCCTCACAACTCAAGTTAAAATGATTGGCTTTGCAGTGTTTTTTGTTTATTTGTTTTTTTCATTTGTTTGTTTACTTTTTATTCATTTATTGTTTATTTGTTTATTTCTTTTTAGTTTTGCTCGTCTCTTGTGTTTAAATGACTGTAGCATACAATCTTCACAATCGGAGCCTAAAGCTAAAGAGCTTACAGCACCTAGTGTTCAATGCAACAGCAATGACTGTTGGCTGTTAGAGGACTGTTCTAAGAGTAACTCTTGTTACAGAGCTGCTTGTAAACTAAAAAGCCTCACAACTCAAGTTAAAATGATTGGCTTTGCAGTGTTTTTTGTTTATTTGTTTTTTTCATTTGTTTGTTTACTTTTTATTTATTTATTGTTTATTTGTTTATTTCTTTTTAGTTTTGCTCGTCTCTTGTGTTTAAAGGACTGTAGCATACAATCTTCACAATCGGAGCCTAAAGCTTAAAAGCTTACAGCACCTAGTGTTCCCTGGCAGTCTCCATTCCAAGTACTAACTAAGCCCACAAGATCGGGATTTGTAAGAGCGCTATGGCCATAAGCAATGACTGTTGGCTGTAGAGGACTGTTCTAAGAGTAACTCTTGTTACAGAGCTGCTTGTAAACTAAAAAGCCTCACAACTCAAATTAAAATGATTGGCTTTGCAGTGTTTTTTGTTTATTTGTTTTTTTCATTTGTTTGTTTATTATTTATTCATTTATTGTTTATTTGTTTATTTCTTTTTAGTTTTGCTCGTCTCTTGTGTTTAAATGACTGTAGCATACAATCTTCACAATCGGAGCCTAAAGCAAAAAAGCTTACAGCACCTAGTGTTCCCTGGCAGTCTCCATTCCAAGTACTAACTAAGCCCACAAGATCGGGATTTGTAAAAGCGCTATGGCCATAAGCAATGGCTGTTGGCTGTTAGAGGACTGTTCTAAGAGTAACTCTTGTTACAGAGCTGCTTGTAAACTAAAAAGCCTCACAACTCAAATTAAAATGATTGGCTTTGCAGTGTTATTTGTTTATTTGTTTTTTTCATTTGTTTGTTTATTTTTTATTCATTTATTTGTTTATTTTTTATTCATTTATTGTTTATTTGTTTATTTCTTTTTAGTTTTGCTCGTCTCTTGTGTTTAAATGACTGTAGCATACAATCTTCTCAATCGGAGCCTAAAGCTAAAAAGCTTACAGCACCTAGTGTTCCCTGGCAGTCTCCATTCCAAGTACTAACTAAGCCCACAAGATCGGGATTTGTAAAAGCGCTATGGCCATAAGCAATGGCTGTTGGCTGTTAGAGGACTGTTCTAAGAGTAACTCTTGTTACAGAGCTGCTTGTAAACTAAAAAGCCTCACAACTCAAATTAAAATGATTGGCTTTGCAGTGTTTTTTGTTTATTTGTTTTTTTTCATTTGTTTGTTTATTTTTTATTCATTTATTGTTTATTTGTTTCTTTCTTTTTAGTTTTGCTCGTCTCTTGTGTTTAAATGACTGTAGCATACAATCTTCACAATCGGAGCCTGAAGCTAAAAAGCTTACAGCACCTAGTGTTCCCTGGCAGTCTCCATTCCAAGTACTAACTAAGCCCACAAGATCGGGATTTGTAAGAGCGCTATGGCCATAAGCAATGACTGTTGGCTGTTAGAGGACTGTTCTAAGAGTAACTCTTGTTACAGAGCTGCTTGTAAACTAAAAAGCCTCACAACTCAAATTAAAATGATTGGCTTTGCAGTGTTTTTTGTTTATTTGTTTTTTTTCATTTGTTTGTTTATTTTTTATTCATTTATTGTTTATTTGTTTATTTCTTTTTAGTTTTGCTCGTCTCTTGTGTTTAAATGACTGTAGCATACAATCTTCACAATCGGAGCCTAAAGCAAAAAGGCTTACAGCACCTAGTGTTCCCTGGCAGTCTCCATTCCAAGTACTAACTAAGCCCACAAGATCGGGATTTGTAAAAGCGCTATGGCCATAAGCAATGGCTGTTGGCTGTTAGAGGACTGTTCTAAGAGTAACTCTTGTTACAGAGCTGCTTGTAAACTAAAAAGCCTCACAACTCAAGTTAAAATGATTGGCTTTGCAGTGTTTTTTGTTTATTTGTTTTTTTCATTTGTTTGTTTATTTTTTATTCATTTATTGTTTATTTGTTTATTTCTTTTTAGTTTTGCTCGTCTCTTGTGTTTAAATGACTGTAGCATACAATCTTCACAATCGGAGCCTAAAGCTAAAAAGCTTACAGCACCTAGTGTTCCCTGGCAGTCTCCATTCCAAGTACTAACTAAGCCCACAAGATCGGGATTTGTAAGAGCGCTATGGCCATAAGCAATGACTGTTGGCTGTTAGAGGACTGTTCTAAGAGTAACTCTTGTTACAGAGCTGCTTGTAAACTAAAAAGCCTCACAACTCAAATTAAAATGATTGGCTTTGCAGTGTTTTTTGTTTATTTGTTTTTTTCATTTGTTTGTTTATTTTTTATTCATTTATTGTTTATCTGTTTATTTCTTTTTAGTTTTGCTCGTCTCTTGTGTTTAAATGACTGTAGCATACAATCTTCACAATCGGAGCCTAAAGCTAAAGAGCTTACAGCACCTAGTGTTCAATGCAACAGAAATGACTGTTGGCTGTTAGAGGACTGTTCTAAGAGTAACTCTTGTTACAGAGCTGCTTGTAAACTAAAAAGCCTCACAACTCAAGTTAAAATGATTGGCTTTGCAGTGTTTTTTGTTTATTTGTTTTTTTCATTTGTTTGTTTACTTTTTATTCATTTATTGTTTATTTGTTTATTTCTTTTTAGTTTTGCTCGTCTCTTGTGTTTAAATGACTGTAGCATACAATCTTCACAATCGGAGCCTAAAGCTAAAGAGCTTACAGCACCTAGTGTTCAATGCAACAGCAATGACTGTTGGCTGTTAGAGGACTGTTCTAAGAGTAACTCTTGTTACAGAGCTGCTTGTAAACTAAAAAGCCTCACAACTCAAGTTAAAATGATTGGCTTTGCAGTGTTTTTTGTTTATTTGTTTTTTTCATTTGTTTGTTTACTTTTTATTTATTTATTGTTTATTTGTTTATTTCTTTTTAGTTTTGCTCGTCTCTTGTGTTTAAAGGACTGTAGCATACAATCTTCACAATCGGAGCCTAAAGCTTAAAAGCTTACAGCACCTAGTGTTCCCTGGCAGTCTCCATTCCAAGTACTAACTAAGCCCACAAGATCGGGATTTGTAAGAGCGCTATGGCCATAAGCAATGACTGTTGGCTGTAGAGGACTGTTCTAAGAGTAACTCTTGTTACAGAGCTGCTTGTAAACTAAAAAGCCTCACAACTCAAATTAAAATGATTGGCTTTGCAGTGTTTTTTGTTTATTTGTTTTTTTCATTTGTTTGTTTATTATTTATTCATTTATTGTTTATTTGTTTATTTCTTTTTAGTTTTGCTCGTCTCTTGTGTTTAAATGACTGTAGCATACAATCTTCACAATCGGAGCCTAAAGCAAAAAAGCTTACAGCACCTAGTGTTCCCTGGCAGTCTCCATTCCAAGTACTAACTAAGCCCACAAGATCGGGATTTGTAAAAGCGCTATGGCCATAAGCAATGGCTGTTGGCTGTTAGAGGACTGTTCTAAGAGTAACTCTTGTTACAGAGCTGCTTGTAAACTAAAAAGCCTCACAACTCAAATTAAAATGATTGGCTTTGCAGTGTTATTTGTTTATTTGTTTTTTTCATTTGTTTGTTTATTTTTTATTCATTTATTTGTTTATTTTTTATTCATTTATTGTTTATTTGTTTATTTCTTTTTAGTTTTGCTCGTCTCTTGTGTTTAAATGACTGTAGCATACAATCTTCTCAATCGGAGCCTAAAGCTAAAAAGCTTACAGCACCTAGTGTTCCCTGGCAGTCTCCATTCCAAGTACTAACTAAGCCCACAAGATCGGGATTTGTAAAAGCGCTATGGCCATAAGCAATGGCTGTTGGCTGTTAGAGGACTGTTCTAAGAGTAACTCTTGTTACAGAGCTGCTTGTAAACTAAAAAGCCTCACAACTCAAATTAAAATGATTGGCTTTGCAGTGTTTTTTGTTTATTTGTTTTTTTTCATTTGTTTGTTTATTTTTTATTCATTTATTGTTTATTTGTTTCTTTCTTTTTAGTTTTGCTCGTCTCTTGTGTTTAAATGACTGTAGCATACAATCTTCACAATCGGAGCCTGAAGCTAAAAAGCTTACAGCACCTAGTGTTCCCTGGCAGTCTCCATTCCAAGTACTAACTAAGCCCACAAGATCGGGATTTGTAAGAGCGCTATGGCCATAAGCAATGACTGTTGGCTGTTAGAGGACTGTTCTAAGAGTAACTCTTGTTACAGAGCTGCTTGTAAACTAAAAAGCCTCACAACTCAAATTAAAATGATTGGCTTTGCAGTGTTTTTTGTTTATTTGTTTTTTTTCATTTGTTTGTTTATTTTTTATTCATTTATTGTTTATTTGTTTATTTCTTTTTAGTTTTGCTCGTCTCTTGTGTTTAAATGACTGTAGCATACAATCTTCACAATCGGAGCCTAAAGCAAAAAGGCTTACAGCACCTAGTGTTCCCTGGCAGTCTCCATTCCAAGTACTAACTAAGCCCACAAGATCGGGATTTGTAAAAGCGCTATGGCCATAAGCAATGGCTGTTGGCTGTTAGAGGACTGTTCTAAGAGTAACTCTTGTTACAGAGCTGCTTGTAAACTAAAAAGCCTCACAACTCAAGTTAAAATGATTGGCTTTGCAGTGTTTTTTGTTTATTTGTTTTTTTCATTTGTTTGTTTATTTTTTATTCATTTATTGTTTATTTGTTTATTTCTTTTTAGTTTTGCTCGTCTCTTGTGTTTAAATGACTGTAGCATACAATCTTCACAATCGGAGCCTAAAGCTAAAAAGCTTACAGCACCTAGTGTTCCCTGGCAGTCTCCATTCCAAGTACTAACTAAGCCCACAAGATCGGGATTTGTAAGAGCGCTATGGCCATAAGCAATGACTGTTGGCTGTTAGAGGACTGTTCTAAGAGTAACTCTTGTTACAGAGCTGCTTGTAAACTAAAAAGCCTCACAACTCAAATTAAAATGATTGGCTTTGCAGTGTTTTTTGTTTATTTGTTTTTTTCATTTGTTTGTTTATTTTTTATTCATTTATTGTTTATCTGTTTATTTCTTTTTAGTTTTGCTCGTCTCTTGTGTTTAAATGACTGTAGCATACAATCTTCACAATCGGAGCCTAAAGCTAAAGAGCTTACAGCACCTAGTGTTCAATGCAACAGAAATGACTGTTGGCTGTTAGAGGACTGTTCTAAGAGTAACTCTTGTTACAGAGCTGCTTGTAAACTAAAAAGCCTCACAACTCAAGTTAAAATGATTGGCTTTGCAGTGTTTTTTGTTTATTTGTTTTTTTCATTTGTTTGTTTACTTTTTATTCATTTATTGTTTATTTGTTTATTTCTTTTTAGTTTTGCTCGTCTCTTGTGTTTAAATGACTGTAGCATACAATCTTCACAATCGGAGCCTAAAGCTAAAGAGCTTACAGCACCTAGTGTTCAATGCAACAGCAATGACTGTTGGCTGTTAGAGGACTGTTCTAAGAGTAACTCTTGTTACAGAGCTGCTTGTAAACTAAAAAGCCTCACAACTCAAATTAAAATGATTGGCTTTGCAGTGTTTTTTGTTTATTTGTTTTTTTTCATTTGTTTGTTTATTTTTTATTCATTTATTGTTTATTTGTTTATTTCTTTTTAGTTTTGCTCGTCTCTTGTGTTTAAATGACTGTAGCATACAATCTTCACAATCGGAGCCTGAAGCTAAAAAGCTTACAGCACCTAGTGTTCCCTGGCAGTCTCCATTCCAAGTACTAACTAAGCCCACAAGATCGGGATTTGTAAGAGCGCTATGGCCATAAGCAATGACTGTTGGCTGTTAGAGGACTGTTCTAAGAGTAACTCTTGTTACAGAGCTGCTTGTAAACTAAAAAGCCTCACAACTCAAATTAAAATGATTGGCTTTGCAGTGTTTTTTGTTTATTTGTTTTTTTTCATTTGTTTGTTTATTTTTTATTCATTTATTGTTTATTTGTTTATTTCTTTTTAGTTTTGCTCGTCTCTTGTGTTTAAATGACTGTAGCATACAATCTTCTCAATCGGAGCCTAAGGCAAAAAGGCTTACAGCACCTAGTGTTCCCTGGCAGTCTCCATTCCAAGTACTAACTAAGCCCACAAGATCGGGATTTGTAAAAGCGCTATGGCCATAAGCAATGGCTGTTGGCTGTTAGAGGACTGTTCTAAGAGTAACTCTTGTTACAGAGCTGCTTGTAAACTAAAAAGCCTCACAACTCAAGTTAAAATGATTGGCTTTGCAGTGTTTTTTGTTTATTTGTTTTTTTCATTTGTTTGTTTACTTTTTATTTATTTATTGTTTATTTGTTTATTTCTTTTTAGTTTTGCTCGTCTCTTGTGTTTAAAGGACTGTAGCATACAATCTTCACAATCGGAGCCTAAAGCTTAAAAGCTTACAGCACCTAGTGTTCCCTGGCAGTCTCCATTCCAAGTACTAACTAAGCCCACAAGATCGGGATTTGTAAGAGCGCTATGGCCATAAGCAATGACTGTTGGCTGTAGAGGACTGTTCTAAGAGTAACTCTTGTTACAGAGCTGCTTGTAAACTAAAAAGCCTCACAACTCAAATTAAAATGATTGGCTTTGCAGTGTTTTTTGTTTATTTGTTTTTTTCATTTGTTTGTTTATTATTTATTCATTTATTGTTTATTTGTTTATTTCTTTTTAGTTCTGCTCGTCTCTTGTGTTTAAATGACTGTAGCATACAATCTTCACAATCGGAGCCTAAAGCAAAAAAGCTTACAGCACCTAGTGTTCCCTGGCAGTCTCCATTCCAAGTACTAACTAAGCCCACAAGATCGGGATTTGTAAAAGCGCTATGGCCATAAGCAATGGCTGTTGGCTGTTAGAGGACTGTTCTAAGAGTAACTCTTGTTACAGAGCTGCTTGTAAACTAAAAAGCCTCACAACTCAAATTAAAATGATTGGCTTTGCAGTGTTTTTTGTTTATTTGTTTTTTTCATTTGTTTGTTTATTTTTTATTCATTTATTTGTTTATTTTTTATTCATTTATTGTTTATTTGTTTATTTCTTTTTAGTTTTGCTCGTCTCTTGTGTTTAAATGACTGTAGCATACAATCTTCACAATCGGAGCCTGAAGCTAAAAAGCTTACAGCACCTAGTGTTCCCTGGCAGTCTCCATTCCAAGTACTAACTAAGCCCACAAGATCGGGATTTGTAAGAGCGCTATGGCCATAAGCAATGACTGTTGGCTGTTAGAGGACTGTTCTAAGAGTAACTCTTGTTACAGAGCTGCTTGTAAACTAAAAAGCCTCACAACTCAAATTAAAATGATTGGCTTTGCAGTGTTTTTTGTTTATTTGTTTTTTTTCATTTGTTTGTTTATTTTTTATTCATTTATTGTTTATTTGTTTATTTCTTTTTAGTTTTGCTCGTCTCTTGTGTTTAAATGACTGTAGCATACAATCTTCACAATCGGAGCCTAAAGCAAAAAGGCTTACAGCACCTAGTGTTCCCTGGCAGTCTCCATTCCAAGTACTAACTAAGCCCACAAGATCGGGATTTGTAAAAGCGCTATGGCCATAAGCAATGGCTGTTGGCTGTTAGAGGACTGTTCTAAGAGTAACTCTTGTTACAGAGCTGCTTGTAAACTAAAAAGCCTCACAACTCAAATTAAAATGATTGGCTTTGCAGTGTTTTTTGTTTATTTGTTTTTTTCATTTGTTTGTTTATTTTTTATTCATTTATTGTTTATTTGTTTATTTCTTTTTAGTTTTGCTCGTCTCTTGTGTTTAAATGACTGTAGCATACAATCTTCACAATCGGAGCCTAAAGCTAAAGAGCTTACAGCACCTAGTGTTCAATGCAACAGCAATGACTGTTGGCTGTTAGAGGACTGTTCTAAGAGTAACTCTTGTTACAGAGCTGCTTGTAAACTAAAAAGCCTCACAACTCAAGTTAAAATGATTGGCTTTGCAGTGTTTTTTGTTTATTTGTTTTTTTCATTTGTTTGTTTATTTTTTATTCATTTATTGTTTATTTGTTTATTTCTTTTTAGTTTTGCTCGTCTCTTGTGTTTAAATGACTGTAGCATACAATCTTCACAATCGGAGCCTAAAGCTAAAAAGCTTACAGCACCTAGTGTTCCCTGGCAGTCTCCATTCCAAGTTCTAACTAAGCCCACAAGATCGGGATTTGTAAGAGCGCTATGGCCATAAGCAATGACTGTTGGCTGTTAGAGGACTGTTCTAAGAGTAACTCTTGTTACAGAGCTGCTTGTAAACTAAAAAGCCTCACAACTCAAATTAAAATGATTGGCTTTGCAGTGTTTTTTGTTTATTTGTTTTTTTCATTTGTTTGTTTATTTTTATTCATTTATTGTTTATCTGTTTATTTCTTTTTAGTTTTGCTCGTCTCTTGTGTTTAAATGACTGTAGCATACAATCTTCACAATCGGAGCCTAAAGCTAAAGAGCTTACAGCACCTAGTGTTCAATGCAACAGAAATGACTGTTGGCTGTTAGAGGACTGTTCTAAGAGTAACTCTTGTTACAGAGCTGCTTGTAAACTAAAAAGCCTCACAACTCAAGTTAAAATGATTGGCTTTGCAGTGTTTTTTGTTTATTTGTTTTTTTCATTTGTTTGTTTACTTTTTATTCATTTATTGTTTATTTGTTTATTTCTTTTTAGTTTTGCTCGTCTCTTGTGTTTAAATGACTGTAGCATACAATCTTCACAATCGGAGCCTAAAGCTAAAGAGCTTACAGCACCTAGTGTTCAATGCAACAGCAATGACTGTTGGCTGTTAGAGGACTGTTCTAAGAGTAACTCTTGTTACAGAGCTGCTTGTAAACTAAAAAGCCTCACAACTCAAGTTAAAATGATTGGCTTTGCAGTGTTTTTTGTTTATTTGTTTTTTTCATTTGTTTGTTTACTTTTTATTTATTTATTGTTTATTTGTTTATTTCTTTTTAGTTTTGCTCGTCTCTTGTGTTTAAAGGACTGTAGCATACAATCTTCACAATCGGAGCCTAAAGCTTAAAAGCTTACAGCACCTAGTGTTCCCTGGCAGTCTCCATTCCAAGTACTAACTAAGCCCACAAGATCGGGATTTGTAAGAGCGCTATGGCCATAAGCAATGACTGTTGGCTGTAGAGGACTGTTCTAAGAGTAACTCTTGTTACAGAGCTGCTTGTAAACTAAAAAGCCTCACAACTCAAATTAAAATGATTGGCTTTGCAGTGTTTTTTGTTTATTTGTTTTTTTCATTTGTTTGTTTATTATTTATTCATTTATTGTTTATTTGTTTATTTCTTTTTAGTTTTGCTCGTCTCTTGTGTTTAAATGACTGTAGCATACAATCTTCACAATCGGAGCCTAAAGCAAAAAAGCTTACAGCACCTAGTGTTCCCTGGCAGTCTCCATTCCAAGTACTAACTAAGCCCACAAGATCGGGATTTGTAAAAGCGCTATGGCCATAAGCAATGGCTGTTGGCTGTTAGAGGACTGTTCTAAGAGTAACTCTTGTTACAGAGCTGCTTGTAAACTAAAAAGCCTCACAACTCAAATTAAAATGATTGGCTTTGCAGTGTTTTTTGTTTATTTGTTTTTTTCATTTGTTTGTTTATTTTTTATTCATTTATTTGTTTATTTTTTATTCATTTATTGTTTATTTGTTTATTTCTTTTTAGTTTTGCTCGTCTCTTGTGTTTAAATGACTGTAGCATACAATCTTCTCAATCGGAGCCTAAAGCTAAAAAGCTTACAGCACCTAGTGTTCCCTGGCAGTCTCCATTCCAAGTACTAACTAAGCCCACAAGATCGGGATTTGTAAGAGCGCTATGGCCATAAGCAATGACTGTTGGCTGTTAGAGGACTGTTCTAAGAGTAACTCTTGTTACAGAGCTGCTTGTAAACTAAAAAGCCTCACAACTCAAATTAAAATGATTGGCTTTGCAGTGTTTTTTGTTTATTTGTTTTTTTTCATTTGTTTGTTTATTTTTTATTCATTTATTGTTTATTTGTTTATTTCTTTTTAGTTTTGCTCGTCTCTTGTGTTTAAATGACTGTAGCATACAATCTTCACAATCGGAGCCTGAAGCTAAAAAGCTTACAGCACCTAGTGTTCCCTGGCAGTCTCCATTCCAAGTACTAACTAAGCCCACAAGATCGGGATTTGTAAGAGCGCTATGGCCATAAGCAATGACTGTTGGCTGTTAGAGGACTGTTCTAAGAGTAACTCTTGTTACAGAGCTGCTTGTAAACTAAAAAGCCTCACAACTCAAATTAAAATGATTGGCTTTGCAGTGTTTTTTGTTTATTTGTTTTTTTTCATTTGTTTGTTTATTTTTTATTCATTTATTGTTTATTTGTTTATTTCTTTTTAGTTTTGCTCGTCTCTTGTGTTTAAATGACTGTAGCATACAATCTTCACAATCGGAGCCTAAAGCAAAAAGGCTTACAGCACCTAGTGTTCCCTGGCAGTCTCCATTCCAAGTACTAACTAAGCCCACAAGATCGGGATTTGTAAAAGCGCTATGGCCATAAGCAATGGCTGTTGGCTGTTAGAGGACTGTTCTAAGAGTAACTCTTGTTACAGAGCTGCTTGTAAACTAAAAAGCCTCACAACTCAAATTAAAATGATTGGCTTTGCAGTGTTTTTTGTTTATTTGTTTTTTTTCATTTGTTTGTTTATTTTTTATTCATTTATTGTTTATCTGTTTATTTCTTTTTAGTTTTGCTCGTCTCTTGTGTTTAAATGACTGTAGCATACAATCTTCACAATCGGAGCCTAAAGCTAAAGAGCTTACAGCACCTAGTGTTCAATGCAACAGAAATGACTGTTGGCTGTTAGAGGACTGTTCTAAGAGTAACTCTTGTTACAGAGCTGCTTGTAAACTAAAAAGCCTCACAACTCAAGTTAAAATGATTGGCTTTGCAGTGTTTTTTGTTTATTTGTTTTTTTCATTTGTTTGTTTACTTTTTATTCATTTATTGTTTATTTGTTTATTTCTTTTTAGTTTTGCTCGTCTCTTGTGTTTAAATGACTGTAGCATACAATCTTCACAATCGGAGCCTAAAGCTAAAGAGCTTACAGCACCTAGTGTTCAATGCAACAGCAATGACTGTTGGCTGTTAGAGGACTGTTCTAAGAGTAACTCTTGTTACAGAGCTGCTTGTAAACTAAAAAGCCTCACAACTCAAGTTAAAATGATTGGCTTTGCAGTGTTTTTTGTTTATTTGTTTTTTTCATTTGTTTGTTTACTTTTTATTTATTTATTGTTTATTTGTTTATTTCTTTTTAGTTTTGCTCGTCTCTTGTGTTTAAAGGACTGTAGCATACAATCTTCACAATCGGAGCCTAAAGCTTAAAAGCTTACAGCACCTAGTGTTCCCTGGCAGTCTCCATTCCAAGTACTAACTAAGCCCACAAGATCGGGATTTGTAAGAGCGCTATGGCCATAAGCAATGACTGTTGGCTGTAGAGGACTGTTCTAAGAGTAACTCTTGTTACAGAGCTGCTTGTAAACTAAAAAGCCTCACAACTCAAATTAAAATGATTGGCTTTGCAGTGTTTTTTGTTTATTTGTTTTTTTCATTTGTTTGTTTACTTTTTATTTATTTATTGTTTATTTGTTTATTTCTTTTTAGTTTTGCTCGTCTCTTGTGTTTAAAGGACTGTAGCATACAATCTTCACAATCGGAGCCTAAAGCTTAAAAGCTTACAGCACCTAGTGTTCCCTGGCAGTCTCCATTCCAAGTACTAACTAAGCCCACAAGATCGGGATTTGTAAGAGCGCTATGGCCATAAGCAATGACTGTTGGCTGTAGAGGACTGTTCTAAGAGTAACTCTTGTTACAGAGCTGCTTGTAAACTAAAAAGCCTCACAACTCAAATTAAAATGATTGGCTTTGCAGTGTTTTTTGTTTATTTGTTTTTTTCATTTGTTTGTTTATTATTTATTCATTTATTGTTTATTTGTTTATTTCTTTTTAGTTCTGCTCGTCTCTTGTGTTTAAATGACTGTAGCATACAATCTTCACAATCGGAGCCTAAAGCAAAAAAGCTTACAGCACCTAGTGTTCCCTGGCAGTCTCCATTCCAAGTACTAACTAAGCCCACAAGATCGGGATTTGTAAAAGCGCTATGGCCATAAGCAATGGCTGTTGGCTGTTAGAGGACTGTTCTAAGAGTAACTCTTGTTACAGAGCTGCTTGTAAACTAAAAAGCCTCACAACTCAAATTAAAATGATTGGCTTTGCAGTGTTTTTTGTTTATTTGTTTTTTTCATTTGTTTGTTTATTTTTTATTCATTTATTTGTTTATTTTTTATTCATTTATTGTTTATTTGTTTATTTCTTTTTAGTTTTGCTCGTCTCTTGTGTTTAAATGACTGTAGCATACAATCTTCACAATCGGAGCCTAAAGCTAAAAAGCTTACAGCACCTAGTGTTCCCTGGCAGTCTCCATTCCAAGTACTAACTAAGCCCACAAGATCGGGATTTGTAAGAGCGCTATGGCCATAAGCAATGACTGTTGGCTGTTAGAGGACTGTTCTAAGAGTAACTCTTGTTACAGAGCTGCTTGTAAACTAAAAAGCCTCACAACTCAAATTAAAATGATTGGCTTTGCAGTGTTTTTTGTTTATTTGTTTTTTTTCATTTGTTTGTTTATTTTTTATTCATTTATTGTTTATTTGTTTATTTCTTTTTAGTTTTGCTCGTCTCTTGTGTTTAAATGACTGTAGCATACAATCTTCACAATCGGAGCCTAAAGCAAAAAGGCTTACAGCACCTAGTGTTCCCTGGCAGTCTCCATTCCAAGTACTAACTAAGCCCACAAGATCGGGATTTGTAAAAGCGCTATGGCCATAAGCAATGGCTGTTGGCTGTTAGAGGACTGTTCTAAGAGTAACTCTTGTTACAGAGCTGCTTGTAAACTAAAAAGCCTCACAACTCAAATTAAAATGATTGGCTTTGCAGTGTTTTTTGTTTATTTGTTTTTTTCATTTGTTTGTTTATTTTTTATTCATTTATTGTTTATCTGTTTATTTCTTTTTAGTTTTGCTCGTCTCTTGTGTTTAAATGACTGTAGCATACAATCTTCACAATCGGAGCCTAAAGCTAAAGAGCTTACAGCACCTAGTGTTCAATGCAACAGAAATGACTGTTGGCTGTTAGAGGACTGTTCTAAGAGTAACTCTTGTTACAGAGCTGCTTGTAAACTAAAAAGCCTCACAACTCAAGTTAAAATGATTGGCTTTGCAGTGTTTTTTGTTTATTTGTTTTTTTCATTTGTTTGTTTACTTTTTATTCATTTATTGTTTATTTGTTTATTTCTTTTTAGTTTTGCTCGTCTCTTGTGTTTAAATGACTGTAGCATACAATCTTCACAATCGGAGCCTAAAGCTAAAGAGCTTACAGCACCTAGTGTTCAATGCAACAGCAATGACTGTTGGCTGTTAGAGGACTGTTCTAAGAGTAACTCTTGTTACAGAGCTGCTTGTAAACTAAAAAGCCTCACAACTCAAGTTAAAATGATTGGCTTTGCAGTGTTTTTTGTTTATTTGTTTTTTTCATTTGTTTGTTTATTTTTTATTCATTTATTGTTTATTTGTTTATTTATTTTTAGTTTTGCTCGTCTCTTGTGTTTAAAGGACTGTAGCATACAATCTTCACAATCGGAGCCTAAAGCTTAAAAGCTTACAGCACCTAGTGTTCCCTGGCAGTCTCCATTCCAAGTACTAACTAAGCCCACAAGATCGGGATTTGTAAGAGCGCTATGGCCATAAGCAATGACTGTTGGCTGTAGAGGACTGTTCTAAGAGTAACTCTTGTTACAGAGCTGCTTGTAAACTAAAAAGCCTCACAACTCAAATTAAAATGATTGGCTTTGCAGTGTTTTTTGTTTATTTGTTTTTTTCATTTGTTTGTTTATTTTTTATTCATTTATTGTTTATTTGTTTATTTCTTTTTAGTTTTGCTCGTCTCTTGTGTTTAAATGACTGTAGCATACAATCTTCACAATCGGAGCCTAAAGCAAAAAAGCTTGCAGCACCTAGTGTTCCCTGGCAGTCTCCATTCCAAGTACTAACTAAGCCCACAAGTCGGGATTTGTAAAAGCGCTATGACCATAAGCAATGGCTGTTGGCTGTTAGAGGACTGTTCTAAGAGTAACTCTTGTTACAGAGCTGCTTGTAAACTAAAAAGCCTCACAACTCAAATTAAAATGATTGGCTTTGCAGTGTTTTTTGTTTATTTGTTTTTTTCATTTGTTTGTTTATTTTTTATTCATTTATTGTTTATTTGTTTATTTCTTTTTAGTTTTGCTCGTCTCTTGTGTTTAAATGACTGTAGCATACAATCTTCACAATCGGAGCCTAAAGCTAAAGAGCTTACAGCACCTAGTGTTCAATGCAACAGCAATGACTGTTGGCTGTTAGAGGACTGTTCTAAGAGTAACTCTTGTTACAGAGCTGCTTGTAAACTAAAAAGCCTCACAACTCAAGTTAAAATGATTGGCTTTGCAGTGTTTTTTGTTTATTTGTTTTTTTCATTTGTTTGTTTATTTTTTATTCATTTATTGTTTATTTGTTTATTTATTTTTAGTTTTGCTCGTCTCTTGTGTTTAAAGGACTGTAGCATACAATCTTCACAATCGGAGCCTAAAGCTTAAAAGCTTACAGCACCTAGTGTTCCCTGGCAGTCTCCATTCCAAGTACTAACTAAGCCCACAAGATCGGGATTTGTAAGAGCGCTATGGCCATAAGCAATGACTGTTGGCTGTAGAGGACTGTTCTAAGAGTAACTCTTGTTACAGAGCTGCTTGTAAACTAAAAAGCCTCACAACTCAAATTAAAATGATTGGCTTTGCAGTGTTTTTTGTTTATTTGTTTTTTTCATTTGTTTGTTTATTTTTTATTCATTTATTGTTTATTTGTTTATTTCTTTTTAGTTTTGCTCGTCTCTTGTGTTTAAATGACTGTAGCATACAATCTTCACAATCGGAGCCTAAAGCAAAAAAGCTTGCAGCACCTAGTGTTCCCTGGCAGTCTCCATTCCAAGTACTAACTAAGCCCACAAGTCGGGATTTGTAAAAGCGCTATGACCATAAGCAATGGCTGTTGGCTGTTAGAGGACTGTTCTAAGAGTAACTCTTGTTACAGAGCTGCTTGTAAACTAAAAAGCCTCACAACTCAAATTAAAATGATTGGCTTTGCAGTGTTTTTTGTTTATTTGTTTTTTTCATTTGTTTGTTTATTTTTTATTCATTTATTGTTTATTTGTTTATTTCTTTTTAGTTTTGCTCGTCTCTTGTGTTTAAATGACTGTAGCATACAATCTTCACAATCGGAGCCTAAAGCTAAAGAGCTTACAGCACCTAGTGTTCAATGCAACAGCAATGACTGTTGGCTGTTAGAGGACTGTTCTAAGAGTAACTCTTGTTACAGAGCTGCTTGTAAACTAAAAAGCCTCACAACTCAAGTTAAAATGATTGGCTTTGCAGTGTTTTTTGTTTATTTGTTTTTTTCATTTGTTTGTTTATTTTTTATTCATTTATTGTTTATTTGTTTATTTATTTTTAGTTTTGCTCGTCTCTTGTGTTTAAAGGACTGTAGCATACAATCTTCACAATCGGAGCCTAAAGCTTAAAAGCTTACAGCACCTAGTGTTCCCTGGCAGTCTCCATTCCAAGTACTAACTAAGCCCACAAGATCGGGATTTGTAAGAGCGCTATGGCCATAAGCAATGACTGTTGGCTGTAGAGGACTGTTCTAAGAGTAACTCTTGTTACAGAGCTGCTTGTAAACTAAAAAGCCTCACAACTCAAATTAAAATGATTGGCTTTGCAGTGTTTTTTGTTTATTTGTTTTTTTCATTTGTTTGTTTATTTTTTATTCATTTATTGTTTATTTGTTTATTTCTTTTTAGTTTTGCTCGTCTCTTGTGTTTAAATGACTGTAGCATACAATCTTCACAATCGGAGCCTAAAGCAAAAAAGCTTGCAGCACCTAGTGTTCCCTGGCAGTCTCCATTCCAAGTACTAACTAAGCCCACAAGTCGGGATTTGTAAAAGCGCTATGACCATAAGCAATGGCTGTTGGCTGTTAGAGGACTGTTCTAAGAGTAACTCTTGTTACAGAGCTGCTTGTAAACTAAAAAGCCTCACAACTCAAATTAAAATGATTGGCTTTGCAGTGTTTTTTGTTTATTTGTTTTTTTCATTTGTTTGTTTATTTTTTATTCATTTATTTGTTTATTTTTTATTCATTTATTGTTTATTTGTTTATTTCTTTTTAGTTTTGCTCGTCTCTTGTGTTTAAAGGACTGTAGCATACAATCTTCACAATCGGAGCCTAAAGCTTAAAAGCTTACAGCACCTAGTGTTCCCTGGCAGTCTCCATTCCAAGTACTAACTAAGCCCACAAGATCGGGATTTGTAAGAGCGCTATGGCCATAAGCAATAACTGTTGGCTGTAGAGGACTGTTCTAAGAGTAACTCTTGTTACAGAGCTGCTTGTAAACTAAAAAGCCTCACAACTCAAATTAAAATGATTGGCTTTGCAGTGTTTTTTGTTTATTTGTTTTTTTCATTTGTTTGTTTATTTTTTATTCATTTATTGTTTATTTGTTTATTTCTTTTTAGTTTTGCTCGTCTCTTGTGTTTAAATGACTGTAGCATACAATCTTCACAATCGGAGCCTAAAGCAAAAAAGCTTACAGCACCTAGTGTTCCCTGGCAGTCTCCATTCCAAGTACTAACTAAGCCCACAAGATTGGGATTTGTAAAAGCGCTATGGCCATAAGCAATGGCTGTTGGCTGTTAGAGGACTGTTCTAAGAGTAACTCTTGTTACAGAGCTGCTTGTAAACTAAAAAGCCTCACAACTCAAATTAAAATGATTGGCTTTGCAGTGTTTTTTGTTTATTTGTTTTTTTCATTTGTTTGTTTATTTTTTATTCATTTATTGTTTATCTGTTTATTTCTTTTTAGTTTTGCTCGTCTCTTGTGTTTAAATGACTGTAGCATACAATCTTCACAATCGGAGCCTAAAGCTAAAGAGCTTACAGCACCTAGTGTTCAATGCAACAGCAATGACTGTTGGCTGTTAGAGGACTGTTCTAAGAGTAACTCTTGTTACAGAGCTGCTTGTAAACTAAAAAGCCTCACAACTCAAGTTAAAATGATTGGCTTTGCAGTGTTTTTTGTTTATTTGTTTTTTTCATTTGTTTGTTTACTTTTTATTCATTTATTGTTTATTTGTTTATTTCTTTTTAGTTTTGCTCGTCTCTTGTGTTTAAATGACTGTAGCATACAATCTTCACAATCGGAGCCTAAAGCTAAAGAGCTTACAGCACCTAGTGTTCAATGCAACAGCAATGACTGTTGGCTGTTAGAGGACTGTTCTAAGAGTAACTCTTGTTACAGAGCTGCTTGTAAACTAAAAAGCCTCACAACTCAAGTTAAAATGATTGGCTTTGCAGTGTTTTTTGTTTATTTGTTTTTTTCATTTGTTTGTTTACTTTTTATTCATTTATTGTTTATTTGTTTATTTCTTTTTAGTTTTGCTCGTCTCTTGTGTTTAAAGGACTGTAGCATACAATCTTCACAATCGGAGCCTAAAGCTTAAAAGCTTACAGCACCTAGTGTTCCCTGGCAGTCTCCATTCCAAGTACTAACTAAGCCCACAAGATCGGGATTTGTAAGAGCGCTATGGCCATAAGCAATGACTGTTGGCTGTAGAGGACTGTTCTAAGAGTAACTCTTGTTACAGAGCTGCTTGTAAACTAAAAAGCCTCACAACTCAAATTAAAATGATTGGCTTTGCAGTGTTTTTTGTTTATTTGTTTTTTTCATTTGTTTGTTTATTTTTTATTCATTTATTGTTTATTTGTTTATTTCTTTTTAGTTTTGCTCGTCTCTTGTGTTTAAATGACTGTAGCATACAATCTTCACAATCGGAGCCTAAAGCAAAAAAGCTTACAGCACCTAGTGTTCCCTGGCAGTCTCCATTCCAAGTACTAACTAAGCCCACAAGATCGGGATTTGTAAAAGCGCTATGGCCATAAGCAATGGCTGTTGGCTGTTAGAGGACTGTTCTAAGAGTAACTCTTGTTACAGAGCTGCTTGTAAACTAAAAAGCCTCACAACTCAAATTAAAATGATTGGCTTTGCAGTGTTTTTTGTTTATTTGTTTTTTTTCATTTGTTTGTTTATTTTTTATTCATTTATTGTTTATTTGTTTATTTCTTTTTAGTTTTGCTCGTCTCTTGTGTTTAAATGACTGTAGCATACAATCTTCACAATCGGAGCCTGAAGCTAAAAAGCTTACAGCACCTAGTGTTCCCTGGCAGTCTCCATTCCAAGTACTAACTAAGCCCACAAGATCGGGATTTGTAAGAGCGCTATGGCCATAAGCAATGACTGTTGGCTGTTAGAGGACTGTTCTAAGAGTAACTCTTGTTACAGAGCTGCTTGTAAACTAAAAAGCCTCACAACTCAAATTAAAATGATTGGCTTTGCAGTGTTTTTTGTTTATTTGTTTTTTTTTCATTTGTTTGTTTATTTTTTATTCATTTATTGTTTATTTGTTTATTTCTTTTTAGTTTTGCTCGTCTCTTGTGTTTAAATGACTGTAGCATACAATCTTCACAATCGGAGCCTAAAGCAAAAAAGCTTACAGCACCTAGTGTTCCCTGGCAGTCTCCATTCCAAGTACTAACTAAGCCCACAAGATCAGGATTTGTAAAAGCGCTATGGCCATAAGCAATGGCTGTTAGCTGTTAGAGGACTGTTCTAAGAGTAACTCTTGTTACAGAGCTGCTTGTAAACTAAAAAGCCTCACAACTCAAATTAAAATGATTGGCTTTGCAGTGTTTTTTGTTTATTTGTTTTTTTCATTTGTTTGTTTATTTTTTATTCATTTATTGTTTATTTGTTTATTTCTTTTTAGTTTTGCTCGTCTCTTGTGTTTAAATGACTGTAGCATACAATCTTCACAATCGGAGCCTAAAGCAAAAAAGCTTACAGCACCTAGTGTTCCCTGGCAGTCTCCATTCCAAGTACTAACTAAGCCCACAAGATCGGGATTTGTAAGAGCGCTATGGCCATAAGCAATGACTGTTGGCTGTAGAGGACTGTTCTAAGAGTAACTCTTGTTACAGAGCTGCTTGTAAACTAAAAAGCCTCACAACTCAAATTAAAATGATTGGCTTTGCAGTGTTTTTTGTTTATTTGTTTTTTTCATTTGTTTGTTTATTTTTTATTCATTTATTGTTTATTTGTTTATTTCTTTTTAGTTTTGCTCGTCTCTTGTGTTTAAATGACTGTAGCATACAATCTTCACAATCGGAGCCTAAAGCTAAAGAGCTTACAGCACCTAGTGTTCAATGCAACAGCAATGACTGTTGGCTGTTAGAGGACTGTTCTAAGAGTAACTCTTGTTACAGAGCTGCTTGTAAACTAAAAAGCCTCACAACTCAAGTTAAAATGATTGGCTTTGCAGTGTTTTTGTTTATTTGTTTTTTTCATTTGTTTGTTTATTTTTTATTCATTTATTGTTTATTTGTTTATTTCTTTTTAGTTTTGCTCGTCTCTTGTGTTTAAATGACTGTAGCATACAATCTTCACAATCGGAGCCTAAAGCAAAAAAGCTTACAGCACCTAGTGTTCCCTGGCAGTCTCCATTCCAAGTACTAACTAAGCCCACAAGATCGGGATTTGTAAAAGCGCTATGGCCATAAGCAATGGCTGTTGGCTGTTAGAGGACTGTTCTAAGAGTAACTCTTGTTACAGAGCTGCTTGTAAACTAAAAAGCCTCACAACTCAAATTAAAATGATTGGCTTTGCAGTGTTTTTTGTTTATTTGTTTTTTTCATTTGTTTGTTTATTTTTTATTCATTTATTTGTTTATTTTTTATTCATTTATTGTTTATTTGTTTATTTCTTTTTAGTTTTGCTCATCTCTTGTGTTTAAAGGACTGTAAGCATACAATCTTCACAATCGGAGCCTAAAGCTTAAAAGCTTACAGCACCTAGTGTTCCCTGGCAGTCTCCATTCCAAGTACTAACTAAGCCCACAAGATCGGGATTTGTAAGAGCGCTTATGGCCATAAGCAATGACTGTTGGCTGTAGAGGACTGTTCTGAGAGTAACTCTTGTTACAGAGCTGCTTGTAAACTAAAAAGCCTCACAACTCAAATTAAAATGATTGGCTTTGCAGTGTTTTTTGTTTATTTGTTTTTTTCATTTGTTTGTTTATTTTTTATTCATTTATTGTTTATCTGTTTATTTCTTTTTAGTTTTGCTCGTCTCTTGTGTTTAAATGACTGTAGCATACAATCTTCACAATCGGAGCCTAAAGCAAAAAAGCTTACAGCACCTAGTGTTCCCTGGCAGTCTCCATTCCAAGTACTAACTAAGCCCACAAGATCGGGATTTGTAAGAGCGCTATGGCTTAAGCAATGACTTTTGGCTGTAGAGGACTGTTCTAAGAGTAACTCTTGTTACAGAGCTGCTTGTAAACTATAAAGCCTCACAACTCAAATTAAAATGATTGGCTTTGCAGTGTTTTTTGTTTATTTGTTTTTTTCATTTGTTTGTTTAATTTTTATTCATTTATTGTTTATTTGTTTATTTCTTTTTAGTTTTGCTCGTCTCTTGTGTTTAAATGACTGTAGCATACAATCTTCACAATCGGAGCCTAAAGCAACAAAGCTTACAGCACCTAGTGTTCCCTGGCAGTCTCCATTCCAAGTACTAACTAAGCCCACAAGATCAGGATTTGTAAAAGCGCTATGGCCATAAGCAATGGCTGTTAGCTGTTAGAGGACTGTTCTAAGAGTAACTCTTGTTACAGAGCTGCTTGTAAACTAAAAAGCCTCACAACTCAAATTAAAATGATTGGCTTTGCAGTGTTTTTTGTTTATTTGTTTTTTTCATTTGTTTGTTTATTTTTTATTCATTTATTGTTTATTTGTTTATTTCTTTTTAGTTTTGCTCGTCTCTTGTGTTTAAATGACTGTAGCATACAATCTTCACAATCGGAGCCTAAAGCAAAAAAGCTTACAGCACCTAGTGTTCCCTGGCAGTCTCCATTCCAAGTACTAACTAAGCCCACAAGATCGGGATTTGTAAGAGCGCTATGGCCATAAGCAATGACTGTTGGCTGTAGAGGACTGTTCTAAGAGTAACCTTTGTTACAGAGCTGCTTGTAAACTAAAAAGCCTCACAACTCAAATTAAAATGATTGGCTTTGCAGTGTTTTTTGTTTATTTGTTTTTTTCATTTGTTTGTTTATTTTTTATTCATTTATTGTTTATTTGTTTATTTCTTTTTAGTTTTGCTCGTCTCTTGTGTTTAAATGACTGTAGCATACAATCTTCACAATCGGAGCCTAAAGCTAAAGAGCTTACAGCACCTAGTGTTCAATGCAACAGCAATGACTGTTGGCTGTTAGAGGACTGTTCTAAGAGTAACTCTTGTTACAGAGCTGCTTGTAAACTAAAAAGCCTCACAACTCAAATTAAAATGATTGGCTTTGCAGTGTTTTTTGTTTATTTGTTTTTTTCATTTGTTTGTTTATTTTTTATTCATTTATTGTTTATTTGTTTATTTCTTTTTAGTTTTGCTCGTCTCTTGTGTTTAAATGACTGTAGCATACAATCTTCACAATCGGAGCCTAAAGCAAAAAAGCTTACAGCACCTAGTGTTCCCTGGCAGTCTCCATTCCAAGTACTAACTAAGCCCACAAGATCGGGATTTGTAAAAGCGCTATGGCCATAAGCAATGGCTGTTGGCTGTTAGAGGACTGTTCTAAGAGTAACTCTTGTTACAGAGCTGCTTGTAAACTAAAAAGCCTCACAACTCAAATTAAAATGATTGGCTTTGCAGTGTTTTTTGTTTATTTGTTTTTTTTCATTTGTTTGTTTATTTTTTATTCATTTATTGTTTATTTGTTTATTTCTTTTTAGTTTTGCTCGTCTCTTGTGTTTAAATGACTGTAGCATACAATCTTCACAATCGGAGCCTGAAGCTAAAAAGCTTACAGCACCTAGTGTTCCCTGGCAGTCTCCATTCCAAGTACTAACTAAGCCCACAAGATCGGGATTTGTAAGAGCGCTATGGCCATAAGCAATGACTGTTGGCTGTTAGAGGATTGTTCTAAGAGTAACTCTTGTTACAGAGCTGCTTGTAAACTAAAAAGCCTCACAACTCAAATTAAAATGATTGGCTTTGCAGTGTTTTTTGTTTATTTGTTTTTTTTTCATTTGTTTGTTTATTTTTTATTCATTTATTGTTTATTTGTTTATTTCTTTTTAGTTTTGCTCGTCTCTTGTGTTTAAATGACTGTAGCATACAATCTTCACAATCGGAGCCTAAAGCAAAAAAGCTTACAGCACCTAGTGTTCCCTGGCAGTCTCCATTCCAAGTACTAACTAAGCCCACAAGATCAGGATTTGTAAAAGCGCTATGGCCATAAGCAATGGCTGTTAGCTGTTAGAGGACTGTTCTAAGAGTAACTCTTGTTACAGAGCTGCTTGTAAACTAAAAAGCCTCACAACTCAAATTAAAATGATTGGCTTTGCAGTGTTTTTTGTTTATTTGTTTTTTTCATTTGTTTGTTTATTTTTTATTCATTTATTGTTTATTTGTTTATTTCTTTTTAGTTTTGCTCGTCTCTTGTGTTTAAATGACTGTAGCATACAATCTTCACAATCGGAGCCTAAAGCAAAAAAGCTTACAGCACCTAGTGTTCCCTGGCAGTCTCCATTCCAAGTACTAACTAAGCCCACAAGATCGGGATTTGTAAGAGCGCTATGGCCATAAGCAATGACTGTTGGCTGTAGAGGACTGTTCTAAGAGTAACTCTTGTTACAGAGCTGCTTGTAAACTAAAAAGCCTCACAACTCAAATTAAAATGATTGGCTTTGCAGTGTT
Organism: Hoplias malabaricus; assembly: GCF_029633855.1. Lineage (NCBI taxonomy): Eukaryota > Metazoa > Chordata > Actinopteri > Characiformes > Erythrinidae > Hoplias > Hoplias malabaricus. The sequence continues at coordinate 26,860,472 of NC_089814.1, forward strand.
TTTTGTTTATTTGTTTTTTTCATTTGTTTGTTTATTTTTTATTCATTTATTGTTTATTTGTTTATTTCTTTTTAGTTTTGCTCGTCTCTTGTGTTTAAATGACTGTAGCATACAATCTTCACAATCGGAGCCTAAAGCTAAAGAGCTTACAGCACCTAGTGTTCAATGCAACAGCAATGACTGTTGGCTGTTAGAGGACTGTTCTAAGAGTAACTCTTGTTACAGAGCTGCTTGTAAACTAAAAAGCCTCACAACTCAAGTTAAAATGATTGGCTTTGCAGTGTTTTTGTTTATTTGTTTTTTTCATTTGTTTGTTTATTTTTTATTCATTTATTGTTTATTTGTTTATTTCTTTTTAGTTTTGCTCGTCTCTTGTGTTTAAATGACTGTAGCATACAATCTTCACAATCGGAGCCTAAAGCAAAAAAGCTTACAGCACCTAGTGTTCCCTGGCAGTCTCCATTCCAAGTACTAACTAAGCCCACAAGATCGGGATTTGTAAAAGCGCTATGGCCATAAGCAATGGCTGTTGGCTGTTAGAGGACTGTTCTAAGAGTAACTCTTGTTACAGAGCTGCTTGTAAACTAAAAAGCCTCACAACTCAAATTAAAATGATTGGCTTTGCAGTGTTTTTTGTTTATTTGTTTTTTTCATTTGTTTGTTTATTTTTTATTCATTTATTTGTTTATTTTTTATTCATTTATTGTTTATTTGTTTATTTCTTTTTAGTTTTGCTCATCTCTTGTGTTTAAAGGACTGTAAGCATACAATCTTCACAATCGGAGCCTAAAGCTTAAAAGCTTACAGCACCTAGTGTTCCCTGGCAGTCTCCATTCCAAGTACTAACTAAGCCCACAAGATCGGGATTTGTAAGAGCGCTTATGGCCATAAGCAATGACTGTTGGCTGTAGAGGACTGTTCTGAGAGTAACTCTTGTTACAGAGCTGCTTGTAAACTAAAAAGCCTCACAACTCAAATTAAAATGATTGGCTTTGCAGTGTTTTTTGTTTATTTGTTTTTTTCATTTGTTTGTTTATTTTTTATTCATTTATTGTTTATCTGTTTATTTCTTTTTAGTTTTGCTCGTCTCTTGTGTTTAAATGACTGTAGCATACAATCTTCACAATCGGAGCCTAAAGCAAAAAAGCTTACAGCACCTAGTGTTCCCTGGCAGTCTCCATTCCAAGTACTAACTAAGCCCACAAGATCGGGATTTGTAAGAGCGCTATGGCTTAAGCAATGACTGTTGGCTGTAGAGGACTGTTCTAAGAGTAACTCTTGTTACAGAGCTGCTTGTAAACTAAAAAGCCTCACAACTCAAATTAAAATGATTGGCTTTGCAGTGTTTTTTGTTTATTTGTTTTTTTCATTTGTTTGTTTGATTTTTATTCATTTATTGTTTATTTGTTTATTTCTTTTTAGTTTTGCTCGTCTCTTGTGTTTAAATGACTGTAGCATACAATCTTCACAATCGGAGCCTAAAGCAACAAAGCTTACAGCACCTAGTGTTCCCTGGCAGTCTCCATTCCAAGTACTAACTAAGCCCACAAGATCAGGATTTGTAAAAGCGCTATGGCCATAAGCAATGGCTGTTAGCTGTTAGAGGACTGTTCTAAGAGTAACTCTTGTTACAGAGCTGCTTGTAAACTAAAAAGCCTCACAACTCAAATTAAAATGATTGGCTTTGCAGTGTTTTTTGTTTATTTGTTTTTTTCATTTGTTTGTTTATTTTTTATTCATTTATTGTTTATTTGTTTATTTCTTTTTAGTTTTGCTCGTCTCTTGTGTTTAAATGACTGTAGCATACAATCTTCACAATCGGAGCCTAAAGCAAAAAAGCTTACAGCACCTAGTGTTCCCTGGCAGTCTCCATTCCAAGTACTAACTAAGCCCACAAGATCGGGATTTGTAAGAGCGCTATGGCCATAAGCAATGACTGTTGGCTGTAGAGGACTGTTCTAAGAGTAACTCTTGTTACAGAGCTGCTTGTAAACTAAAAAGCCTCACAACTCAAATTAAAATGATTGGCTTTGCAGTGTTTTTTGTTTATTTGTTTTTTTCATTTGTTTGTTTATTTTTTATTCATTTATTGTTTATTTGTTTATTTCTTTTTAGTTTTGCTCGTCTCTTGTGTTTAAATGACTGTAGCATACAATCTTCACAATCGGAGCCTAAAGCTAAAGAGCTTACAGCACCTAGTGTTCAATGCAACAGCAATGACTGTTGGCTGTTAGAGGACTGTTCTAAGAGTAACTCTTGTTACAGAGCTGCTTGTAAACTAAAAAGCCTCACAACTCAAGTTAAAATGATTGGCTTTGCAGTGTTTTTGTTTATTTGTTTTTTTCATTTGTTTGTTTATTTTTTATTCATTTATTGTTTATTTGTTTATTTCTTTTTAGTTTTGCTCGTCTCTTGTGTTTAAATGACTGTAGCATACAATCTTCACAATCGGAGCCTAAAGCAAAAAAGCTTACAGCACCTAGTGTTCCCTGGCAGTCTCCATTCCAAGTACTAACTAAGCCCACAAGATCGGGATTTGTAAAAGCGCTATGGCCATAAGCAATGGCTGTTGGCTGTTAGAGGACTGTTCTAAGAGTAACTCTTGTTACAGAGCTGCTTGTAAACTAAAAAGCCTCACAACTCAAATTAAAATGATTGGCTTTGCAGTGTTTTTTGTTTATTTGTTTTTTTCATTTGTTTGTTTATTTTTTATTCATTTATTTGTTTATTTTTTATTCATTTATTGTTTATTTGTTTATTTCTTTTTAGTTTTGCTCATCTCTTGTGTTTAAAGGACTGTAAGCATACAATCTTCACAATCGGAGCCTAAAGCTTAAAAGCTTACAGCACCTAGTGTTCCCTGGCAGTCTCCATTCCAAGTACTAACTAAGCCCACAAGATCGGGATTTGTAAGAGCGCTTATGGCCATAAGCAATGACTGTTGGCTGTAGAGGACTGTTCTGAGAGTAACTCTTGTTACAGAGCTGCTTGTAAACTAAAAAGCCTCACAACTCAAATTAAAATGATTGGCTTTGCAGTGTTTTTTGTTTATTTGTTTTTTTCATTTGTTTGTTTATTTTTTATTCATTTATTGTTTATCTGTTTATTTCTTTTTAGTTTTGCTCGTCTCTTGTGTTTAAATGACTGTAGCATACAATCTTCACAATCGGAGCCTAAAGCAAAAAAGCTTACAGCACCTAGTGTTCCCTGGCAGTCTCCATTCCAAGTACTAACTAAGCCCACAAGATCGGGATTTGTAAGAGCGCTATGGCTTAAGCAATGACTGTTGGCTGTAGAGGACTGTTCTAAGAGTAACTCTTGTTACAGAGCTGCTTGTAAACTAAAAAGCCTCACAACTCAAATTAAAATGATTGGCTTTGCAGTGTTTTTTGTTTATTTGTTTTTTTCATTTGTTTGTTTAATTTTTATTCATTTATTGTTTATTTGTTTATTTCTTTTTAGTTTTGCTCGTCTCTTGTGTTTAAATGACTGTAGCATACAATCTTCACAATCGGAGCCTAAAGCAACAAAGCTTACAGCACCTAGTGTTCCCTGGCAGTCTCCATTCCAAGTACTAACTAAGCCCACAAGATCGGGATTTGTAAAAGCGCTATGGCCATAAGCAATGGCTGTTGGCTGTTAGAGGACTGTTCTAAGAGTAACTCTTGTTACAGAGCTGCTTGTAAACTAAAAAGCCTCACAACTCAAATTAAAATGATTGGCTTTGCAGTGTTTTTTGTTTATTTGTTTTTTTCATTTGTTTGTTTATTTTTTATTCATTTATTGTTTATTTGTTTATTTCTTTTTAGTTTTGCTCGTCTCTTGTGTTTAAATGACTGTAGCATACAATCTTCACAATCGGAGCCTAAAGCTAAAAAGCTTACAGCACCTAGTGTTCCCTGGCAGTCTCCATTCCAAGTACTAACTAAGCCCACAAGATCGGGATTTGTAAGAGCGCTATGGCCATAAGCAATGACTGTTGGCTGTTAGAGGACTGTTCTAAGAGTAACTCTTGTTACAGAGCTGCTTGTAAACTAAAAAGCCTCACAACTCAAATTAAAATGATTGGCTTTGCAGTGTTTTTTGTTTATTTGTTTTTTTTCATTTGTTTGTTTATTTTTTATTCATTTATTGTTTATTTGTTTATTTCTTTTTAGTTTTGCTCGTCTCTTGTGTTTAAATGACTGTAGCATACAATCTTCACAATCGGAGCCTAAAGCAAAAAAGCTTACAGCACCTAGTGTTCCCTGGCAGTCTCCATTCCAAGTACTAACTAAGCCCACAAGATCGGGATTTGTAAAAGCGCTATGGCCATAAGCAATGGCTGTTGGCTGTTAGAGGACTGTTCTAAGAGTAACTCTTGTTACAGAGCTGCTTGTAAACTAAAAAGCCTCACAACTCAAATTAAAATGATTGGCTTTGCAGTGTTTTTTGTTTATTTGTTTTTTTCATTTGTTTGTTTATTTTTTATTCATTTATTGTTTATTTGTTTATTTCTTTTTAGTTTTGCTCGTCTCTTGTGTTTAAATGACTGTAGCATACAATCTTCACAATCGGAGCCTAAAGCTAAAGAGCTTACAGCACCTAGTGTTCAATGCAACAGCAATGACTGTTGGCTGTTAGAGGACTGTTCTAAGAGTAACTCTTGTTACAGAGCTGCTTGTAAACTAAAAAGCCTCACAACTCAAGTTAAAATGATTGGCTTTGCAGTGTTTTTGTTTATTTGTTTTTTTCATTTGTTTGTTTATTTTTTATTCATTTATTGTTTATTTGTTTATTTCTTTTTAGTTTTGCTCGTCTCTTGTGTTTAAATGACTGTAGCATACAATCTTCACAATCGGAGCCTAAAGCAAAAAAGCTTACAGCACCTAGTGTTCCCTGGCAGTCTCCATTCCAAGTACTAACTAAGCCCACAAGATCGGGATTTGTAAAAGCGCTATGGCCATAAGCAATGGCTGTTGGCTGTTAGAGGACTGTTCTAAGAGTAACTCTTGTTACAGAGCTGCTTGTAAACTAAAAAGCCTCACAACTCAAATTAAAATGATTGGCTTTGCAGTGTTTTTTGTTTATTTGTTTTTTTCATTTGTTTGTTTATTTTTTATTCATTTATTTGTTTATTTTTTATTCATTTATTGTTTATTTGTTTATTTCTTTTTAGTTTTGCTCATCTCTTGTGTTTAAAGGACTGTAAGCATACAATCTTCACAATCGGAGCCTAAAGCTTAAAAGCTTACAGCACCTAGTGTTCCCTGGCAGTCTCCATTCCAAGTACTAACTAAGCCCACAAGATCGGGATTTGTAAGAGCGCTTATGGCCATAAGCAATGACTGTTGGCTGTAGAGGACTGTTCTGAGAGTAACTCTTGTTACAGAGCTGCTTGTAAACTAAAAAGCCTCACAACTCAAATTAAAATGATTGGCTTTGCAGTGTTTTTTGTTTATTTGTTTTTTTCATTTGTTTGTTTATTTTTTATTCATTTATTGTTTATCTGTTTATTTCTTTTTAGTTTTGCTCGTCTCTTGTGTTTAAATGACTGTAGCATACAATCTTCACAATCGGAGCCTAAAGCAAAAAAGCTTACAGCACCTAGTGTTCCCTGGCAGTCTCCATTCCAAGTACTAACTAAGCCCACAAGATCGGGATTTGTAAGAGCGCTATGGCTTAAGCAATGACTGTTGGCTGTAGAGGACTGTTCTAAGAGTAACTCTTGTTACAGAGCTGCTTGTAAACTAAAAAGCCTCACAACTCAAATTAAAATGATTGGCTTTGCAGTGTTTTTTGTTTATTTGTTTTTTTCATTTGTTTGTTTAATTTTTATTCATTTATTGTTTATTTGTTTATTTCTATTTAGTTTTGCTCGTCTCTTGTGTTTAAATGACTGTAGCATACAATCTTCACAATCGGAGCCTAAAGCAACAAAGCTTACAGCACCTAGTGTTCCCTGGCAGTCTCCATTCCAAGTACTAACTAAGCCCACAAGATCGGGATTTGTAAAAGCGCTATGGCCATAAGCAATGGCTGTTGGCTGTTAGAGGACTGTTCTAAGAGTAACTCTTGTTACAGAGCTGCTTGTAAACTAAAAAGCCTCACAACTCAAATTAAAATGATTGGCTTTGCAGTGTTTTTTGTTTATTTGTTTTTTTCATTTGTTTGTTTATTTTTTATTCATTTATTGTTTATTTGTTTATTTCTTTTTAGTTTTGCTCGTCTCTTGTGTTTAAATGACTGTAGCATACAATCTTCACAATCGGAGCCTAAAGCTAAAGAGCTTACAGCACCTAGTGTTCAATGCAACAGCAATGACTGTTGGCTGTTAGAGGACTGTTCTAAGAGTAACTCTTGTTACAGAGCTGCTTGTAAACTAAAAAGCCTCACAACTCAAGTTAAAATGATTGGCTTTGCAGTGTTTTTTGTTTATTTGTTTTTTTCATTTGTTTGTTTATTTTTTATTCATTTATTGTTTATCTGTTTATTTCTTTTTAGTTTTGCTCGTCTCTTGTGTTTAAATGACTGTAGCATACAATCTTCACAATCGGAGCCTAAAGCTAAAGAGCTTACAGCACCTAGTGTTCAATGCAACAGCAATGACTGTTGGCTGTTAGAGGACTGTTCTAAGAGTAACTCTTGTTACAGAGCTGCTTGTAAACTAAAAAGCCTCACAACTCAATTTAAAATGATTGGCTTTGCAGTGTTTTTTGTTTATTTGTTTATTTCATTTGTTTGTTTACTTTTTATTCATTTATTGTTTATTTGTTTATTTCTTTTTAGTTTTGCTCGTCTCTTGTGTTTAAAGGACTGTAGCATACAATCTTCACAATCGGAGCCTAAAGCAAAAAAGCTTACAGCACCTAGTGTTCCCTGGCAGTCTCCATTCCAAGTACTAACCAAGCCCACAAGATCGGGATTTGTAAGAGCGCTATGGCCATAAGCAATGACTGTTGGCTGAAGAGGACTGTTCTAAGAGTAACTCTTGTTACAGAGCTGCTTGTAAACTAAAAAGCCTCACAACTCAAATTAAAATGATTGGCTTTGCAGTGTTTTTTGTTTATTTGTTTTTTTCATTTGTTTGTTTATTTTTTATTCATTTATTGTTTATCTGTTTATTTCTTTTTAGTTTTGCTCGTCTCTTGTGTTTAAATGACTGTAGCATACAATCTTCACAATCGGAGCCTAAAGCAAAAAAGCTTACAGCACCTAGTGTTCCCTGGCAGTCTCCATTCCAAGTACTAACTAAGCCCACAAGATCGGGATTTGTAAGAGCGCTATGGCTTAAGCAATGACTGTTGGCTGTAGAGGACTGTTCTAAGAGTAACTCTTGTTACAGAGCTGCTTGTAAACTAAAAAGCCTCACAACTCAAATTAAAATGATTGGCTTTGCAGTGTTTTTTGTTTATTTGTTTTTTTCATTTGTTTGTTTAATTTTTATTCATTTATTGTTTATTTGTTTATTTCTTTTTAGTTTTGCTCGTCTCTTGTGTTTAAATGACTGTAGCATACAATCTTCACAATCGGAGCCTAAAGCAACAAAGCTTACAGCACCTAGTGTTCCCTGGCAGTCTCCATTCCAAGTACTAACTAAGCCCACAAGATCGGGATTTGTAAAAGCGCTATGGCCATAAGCAATGGCTGTTGGCTGTTAGAGGACTGTTCTAAGAGTAACTCTTGTTACAGAGCTGCTTGTAAACTAAAAAGCCTCACAACTCAAATTAAAATGATTGGCTTTGCAGTGTTTTTTGTTTATTTGTTTTTTTCATTTGTTTGTTTATTTTTTATTCATTTATTGTTTATTTGTTTATTTCTTTTTAGTTTTGCTCGTCTCTTGTGTTTAAATGACTGTAGCATACAATCTTCACAATCGGAGCCTAAAGCTAAAAAGCTTACAGCACCTAGTGTTCCCTGGCAGTCTCCATTCCAAGTACTAACTAAGCCCACAAGATCGGGATTTGTAAGAGCGCTATGGCCATAAGCAATGACTGTTGGCTGTTAGAGGACTGTTCTAAGAGTAACTCTTGTTACAGAGCTGCTTGTAAACTAAAAAGCCTCACAACTCAAATTAAAATGATTGGCTTTGCAGTGTTTTTTGTTTATTTGTTTTTTTTCATTTGTTTGTTTATTTTTTATTCATTTATTGTTTATTTGTTTATTTCTTTTTAGTTTTGCTCGTCTCTTGTGTTTAAATGACTGTAGCATACAATCTTCACAATCGGAGCCTAAAGCAAAAAAGCTTACAGCACCTAGTGTTCCCTGGCAGTCTCCATTCCAAGTACTAACTAAGCCCACAAGATCGGGATTTGTAAAAGCGCTATGGCCATAAGCAATGGCTGTTGGCTGTTAGAGGACTGTTCTAAGAGTAACTCTTGTTACAGAGCTGCTTGTAAACTAAAAAGCCTCACAACTCAAATTAAAATGATTGGCTTTGCAGTGTTTTTTGTTTATTTGTTTTTTTCATTTGTTTGTTTATTTTTTATTCATTTATTGTTTATTTGTTTATTTCTTTTTAGTTTTGCTCGTCTCTTGTGTTTAAATGACTGTAGCATACAATCTTCACAATCGGAGCCTAAAGCTAAAGAGCTTACAGCACCTAGTGTTCAATGCAACAGCAATGACTGTTGGCTGTTAGAGGACTGTTCTAAGAGTAACTCTTGTTACAGAGCTGCTTGTAAACTAAAAAGCCTCACAACTCAAGTTAAAATGATTGGCTTTGCAGTGTTTTTGTTTATTTGTTTTTTTCATTTGTTTGTTTATTTTTTATTCATTTATTGTTTATTTGTTTATTTCTTTTTAGTTTTGCTCGTCTCTTGTGTTTAAATGACTGTAGCATACAATCTTCACAATCGGAGCCTAAAGCAAAAAAGCTTACAGCACCTAGTGTTCCCTGGCAGTCTCCATTCCAAGTACTAACTAAGCCCACAAGATCGGGATTTGTAAAAGCGCTATGGCCATAAGCAATGGCTGTTGGCTGTTAGAGGACTGTTCTAAGAGTAACTCTTGTTACAGAGCTGCTTGTAAACTAAAAAGCCTCACAACTCAAATTAAAATGATTGGCTTTGCAGTGTTTTTTGTTTATTTGTTTTTTTCATTTGTTTGTTTATTTTTTATTCATTTATTTGTTTATTTTTTATTCATTTATTGTTTATTTGTTTATTTCTTTTTAGTTTTGCTCATCTCTTGTGTTTAAAGGACTGTAAGCATACAATCTTCACAATCGGAGCCTAAAGCTTAAAAGCTTACAGCACCTAGTGTTCCCTGGCAGTCTCCATTCCAAGTACTAACTAAGCCCACAAGATCGGGATTTGTAAGAGCGCTTATGGCCATAAGCAATGACTGTTGGCTGTAGAGGACTGTTCTGAGAGTAACTCTTGTTACAGAGCTGCTTGTAAACTAAAAAGCCTCACAACTCAAATTAAAATGATTGGCTTTGCAGTGTTTTTTGTTTATTTGTTTTTTTCATTTGTTTGTTTATTTTTTATTCATTTATTGTTTATCTGTTTATTTCTTTTTAGTTTTGCTCGTCTCTTGTGTTTAAATGACTGTAGCATACAATCTTCACAATCGGAGCCTAAAGCAAAAAAGCTTACAGCACCTAGTGTTCCCTGGCAGTCTCCATTCCAAGTACTAACTAAGCCCACAAGATCGGGATTTGTAAGAGCGCTATGGCTTAAGCAATGACTGTTGGCTGTAGAGGACTGTTCTAAGAGTAACTCTTGTTACAGAGCTGCTTGTAAACTAAAAAGCCTCACAACTCAAATTAAAATGATTGGCTTTGCAGTGTTTTTTGTTTATTTGTTTTTTTCATTTGTTTGTTTAATTTTTATTCATTTATTGTTTATTTGTTTATTTCTTTTTAGTTTTGCTCGTCTCTTGTGTTTAAATGACTGTAGCATACAATCTTCACAATCGGAGCCTAAAGCAACAAAGCTTACAGCACCTAGTGTTCCCTGGCAGTCTCCATTCCAAGTACTAACTAAGCCCACAAGATCGGGATTTGTAAAAGCGCTATGGCCATAAGCAATGGCTGTTGGCTGTTAGAGGACTGTTCTAAGAGTAACTCTTGTTACAGAGCTGCTTGTAAACTAAAAAGCCTCACAACTCAAATTAAAATGATTGGCTTTGCAGTGTTTTTTGTTTATTTGTTTTTTTCATTTGTTTGTTTATTTTTTATTCATTTATTGTTTATTTGTTTATTTCTTTTTAGTTTTGCTCGTCTCTTGTGTTTAAATGACTGTAGCATACAATCTTCACAATCGGAGCCTAAAGCTAAAGAGCTTACAGCACCTAGTGTTCAATGCAACAGCAATGACTGTTGGCTGTTAGAGGACTGTTCTAAGAGTAACTCTTGTTACAGAGCTGCTTGTAAACTAAAAAGCCTCACAACTCAAGTTAAAATGATTGGCTTTGCAGTGTTTTTTGTTTATTTGTTTTTTTCATTTGTTTGTTTATTTTTTATTCATTTATTGTTTATCTGTTTATTTCTTTTTAGTTTTGCTCGTCTCTTGTGTTTAAATGACTGTAGCATACAATCTTCACAATCGGAGCCTAAAGCTAAAGAGCTTACAGCACCTAGTGTTCAATGCAACAGCAATGACTGTTGGCTGTTAGAGGACTGTTCTAAGAGTAACTCTTGTTACAGAGCTGCTTGTAAACTAAAAAGCCTCACAACTCAATTTAAAATGATTGGCTTTGCAGTGTTTTTTGTTTATTTGTTTTTTACATTTGTTTGTTTACTTTTTATTCATTTATTGTTTATTTGTTTATTTCTTTTTAGTTTTGCTCGTCTCTTGTGTTTAAAGGACTGTAGCATACAATCTTCACAATCGGAGCCTAAAGCAAAAAAGCTTACAGCACCTAGTGTTCCCTGGCAGTCTCCATTCCAAGTACTAACCAAGCCCACAAGATCGGGATTTGTAAGAGCGCTATGGCCATAAGCAATGACTGTTGGCTGAAGAGGACTGTTCTAAGAGTAACTCTTGTTACAGAGCTGCTTGTAAACTAAAAAGCCTCACAACTCAAATTAAAATGATTGGCTTTGCAGTGTTTTTTGTTTATTTGTTTTTTTCATTTGTTTGTTTATTTTTTATTCATTTATTGTTTATTTGTTTATTTCTTTTTAGTTTTGCTCGTCTCTTGTGTTTAAATGACTGTAGCATACAATCTTCACAATCGGAGCCTAAAGCAACAAAGCTTACAGCACCTAGTGTTCCCTGGCAGTCTCCATTCCAAGTACTAACTAAGCCCACAAGATCGGGATTTGTAAGAGCGCTATGGCCATAAGCAATGACTGTTGGCTGTAGAGGACTGTTCTGAGAGTAACTCTTGTTACAGAGCTGCTTGTAAACTAAAAAGCCTCACAACTCAAATTAAAATGATTGGCTTTGCAGTGTTTTTTGTTTATTTGTTTTTTTCATTTGTTTGTTTATTTTTTATTCATTTATTGTTTATCTGTTTATTTCTTTTTAGTTTTGCTCGTCTCTTGTGTTTAAATGACTGTAGCATACAATCTTCACAATCGGAGCCTAAAGCTTAAAAGCTTACAGCACCTAGTGTTCCCTGGCAGTCTCCATTCCAAGTACTAACTAAGCCCACAAGATCGGGATTTGTAAGAGCGCTATGGCCATAAGCAATGACTGTTGGCTGTAGAGGACTGTTCTAAGAGTAACTCTTGTTACAGAGCTGCTTGTAAACTAAAAAGCCTCACAACTCAAATTAAAATGATTGGCTTTGCAGTGTTTTTTGTTTATTTGTTTTTTTCATTTGTTTGTTTATTTTTTATTCATTTATTGTTTGTTTGTTTATTTCTTTTTAGTTTTGCTCGTCTCTTGTGTTTAAATGACTGTAGCATACAATCTTCACAATCGGAGCCTAAAGCAAAAAAGCTTACAGCACCTAGTGTTCCCTGGCAGTCTCCATTCCAAGTACTAACTAAGCCCACAAGATCGGGATTTGTAAAAGCGCTATGGCCATAAGCAATGGCTGTTGGCTGTTAGAGGACTGTTCTAAGAGTAACTCTTGTTACAGAGCTGCTTGTAAACTAAAAAGCCTCACAACTCAAATTAAAATGATTGGCTTTGCAGTGTTTTTTGTTTATTTATTTTTTTCATTTGTTTGTTTATTTTTTATTCATTTATTTGTTTATTTTTTATTCATTTATTGTTTATTTGTTTATTTCTTTTTAGTTTTGCTCGTCTCTTGTGTTTAAATGACTGTAGCATACAATCTTCACAATCGGAGCCTAAAGCTAAAGAGCTTACAGCACCTAGTGTTCAATGCAACAGCAATGACTGTTGGCTGTTAGAGGACTGTTCTAAGAGTAATTCTTGTTACAGAGCTGCTTGTAAACTAAAAAGCCTCACAACTCAAGTTAAAATGATTGGCTTTGCAGTGTTTTTTGTTTATTTGTTTTTTTTCATTTGTTTGTTTATTTTTTATTCATTTATTGTTTATTTGTTTATTTCTTTTTAGTTTTGCTCGTCTCTTGTGTTTAAATGACTGTAGCATACAATCTTCACAATCGGAGCCTAAAGCTAAATAGCTTACAGCACCTAGTGTTCAATGCAACAGCAATGACTGTTGGCTGTTAGAGGACTGTTCTAAGAGTAACTCTTGTTACAGAGCTGCTTGTAAACTAAAAAGCCTCACAACTCTAGTTAAAATGATTGGCTTTGCAGTGTTTTTTGTTTATTTGTTTTTTTCATTTGTTTGTTTATTTTTTATTCATTTATTGTTTATTTGTTTATTTCTTTTTAGTTTTGCTCGTCTCTTGTGTTTAAATGACTGTAGCATACAATCTTCACAATCGGAGCCTAAAGCAAAAAAGCTTACAGCACCTAGTGTTCCCTGGCAGTCTCCATTCCAAGTACTAACTAAGCCCACAAGATCGGGATTTGTAAGAGCGCTATGGCCATAAGCAATGACTGTTGGCTGTAGAGGACTGTTCTAAGAGTAACTCTTGTTACAGAGCTGCTTGTAAACTAAAAAGCCTCACAACTCAAATTAAAATGATTGGCTTTGCAGTGTTTTTTGTTTATTTGTTTTTTTCATTTGTTTGTTTATTTTTTATTCATTTATTGTTTATTTGTTTATTTCTTTTTAGTTTTGCTCGTCTCTTGTGTTTAAATGACTGTAGCATACAATCTTCACAATCGGAGCCTAAAGCTAAAAAGCTTACAGCACCTAGTGTTCCCTGGCAGTCTCCATTCCAAGTACTAACTAAGCCCACAAGATCGGGATTTGTAAGAGCGCTATGGCCATAAGCAATGACTGTTGGCTGTTAGAGGACTGTTCTAAGAGTAACTCTTGTTACAGAGCTGCTTGTAAACTAAAAAGCCTCACAACTCAAATTAAAATGATTGGCTTTGCAGTGTTTTTTGTTTATTTGTTTTTTTCATTTGTTTGTTTATTTTTTATTCATTTATTGTTTATTTGTTTATTTCTTTTTAGTTTTGCTCGTCTCTTGTGTTTAAATGACTGTAGCATACAATCTTCACAATCGGAGCCTAAAGCTAAAAAGCTTACAGCACCTAGTGTTCCCTGGCAGTCTCCATTCCAAGTACTAACTAAGCCCACAAGATCGGGATTTGTAAGAGCGCTATGGCCATAAGCAATGACTGTTGGCTGTTAGAGGACTGTTCTAAGAGTAACTCTTGTTACAGAGCTGCTTGTAAACTAAAAAGCCTCACAACTCAAATTAAAATGATTGGCTTTGCAGTGTTTTTTTGTTTATTTGTTTTTTTTCATTTGTTTGTTTATTTTTTATTCATTTATTGTTTATTTGTTTATTTCTTTTTAGTTTTGCTCGTCTCTTGTGTTTAAATGACTGTAGCATACAATCTTCACAATCGGAGCCTAAAGCAAAAAAGCTTACAGCACCTAGTGTTCCCTGGCAGTCTCCATTCCAAGTACTAACTAAGCCCACAAGATCGGGATTTGTAAAAGCGCTATGGCCATAAGCAATGGCTGTTGGCTGTTAGAGGACTGTTCTAAGAGTAACTCTTGTTACAGAGCTGCTTGTAAACTAAAAAGCCTCACAACTCAAGTTAAAATGATTGGCTTTGCAGTGTTTTTTGTTTATTTGTTTTTTTCATTTGTTTGTTTATTTTTTATTCATTTATTGTTTATCTGTTTATTTCTTTTTAGTTTTGCTCGTCTCTTGTGTTTAAATGACTGTAGCATACAATCTTCACAATCGGAGCCTAAAGCTAAAGAGCTTACAGCACCTAGTGTTCAATGCAACAGCAATGACTGTTGGCTGTTAGAGGACTGTTCTAAGAGTAACTCTTGTTACAGAGCTGCTTGTAAACTAAAAAGCCTCACAACTCAAGTTAAAATGATTGGCTTTGCAGTGTTTTTTGTTTATTTGTTTTTTTCATTTGTTTGTTTACTTTTTATTCATTTATTGTTTATTTGTTTATTTCTTTTTAGTTTTGCTCGTCTCTTGTGTTTAAAGGACTGTAGCATACAATCTTCACAATCGGAGCCTAAAGCAAAAAAGCTTACAGCACCTAGTGTTCCCTGGCAGTCTCCATTCCAAGTACTAACCAAGCCCACAAGATCGGGATTTGTAAGAGCGCTATGGCCATAAGCAATGACTGTTGGCTGAAGAGGACTGTTCTAAGAGTAACTCTTGTTACAGAGCTGCTTGTAAACTAAAAAGCCTCACAACTCAAATTAAAATGATTGGCTTTGCAGTGTTTTTTGTTTATTTGTTTTTTTCATTTGTTTGTTTATTTTTTATTCATTTATTGTTTATTTGTTTATTTCTTTTTAGTTTTGCTCGTCTCTTGTGTTTAAATGACTGTAGCATACAATCTTCACAATCGGAGCCTAAAGCAACAAAGCTTACAGCACCTAGTGTTCCCTGGCAGTCTCCATTCCAAGTACTAACTAAGCCCACAAGATCGGGATTTGTAAGAGCGCTATGGCCATAAGCAATGACTGTTGGCTGTAGAGGACTGTTCTGAGAGTAACTCTTGTTACAGAGCTGCTTGTAAACTAAAAAGCCTCACAACTCAAATTAAAATGATTGGCTTTGCAGTGTTTTTTGTTTATTTGTTTTTTTCATTTGTTTGTTTATTTTTTATTCATTTATTGTTTATCTGTTTATTTCTTTTTAGTTTTGCTCGTCTCTTGTGTTTAAATGACTGTAGCATACAATCTTCACAATCGGAGCCTAAAGCTTAAAAGCTTACAGCACCTAGTGTTCCCTGGCAGTCTCCATTCCAAGTACTAACTAAGCCCACAAGATCGGGATTTGTAAGAGCGCTATGGCCATAAGCAATGACTGTTGGCTGTTAGAGGACTGTTCTAAGAGTAACTCTTGTTACAGAGCTGCTTGTAAACTAAAAAGCCTCACAACTCAAATTAAAATGATTGGCTTTGCAGTGTTTTTTGTTTATTTGTTTTTTTTCATTTGTTTGTTTATTTTTTATTCATTTATTGTTTATTTGTTTATTTCTTTTTAGTTTTGCTCGTCTCTTGTGTTTAAATGACTGTAGCATACAATCTTCACAATCGGAGCCTAAAGCAAAAAAGCTTACAGCACCTAGTGTTCCCTGGCAGTCTCCATTCCAAGTACTAACTAAGCCCACAAGATCGGGATTTGTAAAAGCGCTATGGCCATAAGCAATGGCTGTTGGCTGTTAGAGGACTGTTCTAAGAGTAACTCTTGTTACAGAGCTGCTTGTAAACTAAAAAGCCTCACAACTCAAATTAAAATGATTGGCTTTGCAGTGTTTTTTGTTTATTTATTTTTTTCATTTGTTTGTTTATTTTTTATTCATTTATTTGTTTATTTTTTATTCATTTATTGTTTATTTGTTTATTTCTTTTTAGTTTTGCTCGTCTCTTGTGTTTAAATGACTGTAGCATACAATCTTCACAATCGGAGCCTAAAGCTAAAGAGCTTACAGCACCTAGTGTTCAATGCAACAGCAATGACTGTTGGCTGTTAGAGGACTGTTCTAAGAGTAACTCTTGTTACAGAGCTGCTTGTAAACTAAAAAGCCTCACAACTCAAATTAAAATGATTGGCTTTGCAGTGTTTTTTGTTTATTTGTTTTTTTCATTTGTTTGTTTATTTTTTATTCATTTATTTGTTTATTTTTTATTCATTTATTGTTTATTTGTTTATTTCTTTTTAGTTTTGCTCATCTCTTGTGTTTAAAGGACTGTAAGCATACAATCTTCACAATCGGAGCCTAAAGCTTAAAAGCTTACAGCACCTAGTGTTCCCTGGCAGTCTCCATTCCAAGTACTAACTAAGCCCACAAGATCGGGATTTGTAAGAGCGCTTATGGCCATAAGCAATGACTGTTGGCTGTAGAGGACTGTTCTGAGAGTAACTCTTGTTACAGAGCTGCTTGTAAACTAAAAAGCCTCACAACTCAAATTAAAATGATTGGCTTTGCAGTGTTTTTTGTTTATTTGTTTTTTTCATTTGTTTGTTTATTTTTTATTCATTTATTGTTTATCTGTTTATTTCTTTTTAGTTTTGCTCGTCTCTTGTGTTTAAATGACTGTAGCATACAATCTTCACAATCGGAGCCTAAAGCAAAAAAGCTTACAGCACCTAGTGTTCCCTGGCAGTCTCCATTCCAAGTACTAACTAAGCCCACAAGATCGGGATTTGTAAGAGCGCTATGGCTTAAGCAATGACTGTTGGCTGTAGAGGACTGTTCTAAGAGTAACTCTTGTTACAGAGCTGCTTGTAAACTAAAAAGCCTCACAACTCAAATTAAAATGATTGGCTTTGCAGTGTTTTTTGTTTATTTGTTTTTTTCATTTGTTTGTTTAATTTTTATTCATTTATTGTTTATTTGTTTATTTCTTTTTAGTTTTGCTCGTCTCTTGTGTTTAAATGACTGTAGCATACAATCTTCACAATCGGAGCCTAAAGCAACAAAGCTTACAGCACCTAGTGTTCCCTGGCAGTCTCCATTCCAAGTACTAACTAAGCCCACAAGATCGGGATTTGTAAAAGCGCTATGGCCATAAGCAATGGCTGTTGGCTGTTAGAGGACTGTTCTAAGAGTAACTCTTGTTACAGAGCTGCTTGTAAACTAAAAAGCCTCACAACTCAAATTAAAATGATTGGCTTTGCAGTGTTTTTTGTTTATTTGTTTTTTTCATTTGTTTGTTTATTTTTTATTCATTTATTGTTTATTTGTTTATTTCTTTTTAGTTTTGCTCGTCTCTTGTGTTTAAATGACTGTAGCATACAATCTTCACAATCGGAGCCTAAAGCTAAAGAGCTTACAGCACCTAGTGTTCAATGCAACAGCAATGACTGTTGGCTGTTAGAGGACTGTTCTAAGAGTAACTCTTGTTACAGAGCTGCTTGTAAACTAAAAAGCCTCACAACTCAAGTTAAAATGATTGGCTTTGCAGTGTTTTTTGTTTATTTGTTTTTTTCATTTGTTTGTTTATTTTTTATTCATTTATTGTTTATCTGTTTATTTCTTTTTAGTTTTGCTCGTCTCTTGTGTTTAAATGACTGTAGCATACAATCTTCACAATCGGAGCCTAAAGCTAAAGAGCTTACAGCACCTAGTGTTCAATGCAACAGCAATGACTGTTGGCTGTTAGAGGACTGTTCTAAGAGTAACTCTTGTTACAGAGCTGCTTGTAAACTAAAAAGCCTCACAACTCAATTTAAAATGATTGGCTTTGCAGTGTTTTTTGTTTATTTGTTTTTTTCATTTGTTTGTTTACTTTTTATTCATTTATTGTTTATTTGTTTATTTCTTTTTAGTTTTGCTCGTCTCTTGTGTTTAAAGGACTGTAGCATACAATCTTCACAATCGGAGCCTAAAGCAAAAAAGCTTACAGCACCTAGTGTTCCCTGGCAGTCTCCATTCCAAGTACTAACCAAGCCCACAAGATCGGGATTTGTAAGAGCGCTATGGCCATAAGCAATGACTGTTGGCTGAAGAGGACTGTTCTAAGAGTAACTCTTGTTACAGAGCTGCTTGTAAACTAAAAAGCCTCACAACTCAAATTAAAATGATTGGCTTTGCAGTGTTTTTTGTTTATTTGTTTTTTTCATTTGTTTGTTTATTTTTTATTCATTTATTGTTTATCTGTTTATTTCTTTTTAGTTTTGCTCGTCTCTTGTGTTTAAATGACTGTAGCATACAATCTTCACAATCGGAGCCTAAAGCAAAAAAGCTTACAGCACCTAGTGTTCCCTGGCAGTCTCCATTCCAAGTACTAACTAAGCCCACAAGATCGGGATTTGTAAGAGCGCTATGGCTTAAGCAATGACTGTTGGCTGTAGAGGACTGTTCTAAGAGTAACTCTTGTTACAGAGCTGCTTGTAAACTAAAAAGCCTCACAACTCAAATTAAAATGATTGGCTTTGCAGTGTTTTTTGTTTATTTGTTTTTTTCATTTGTTTGTTTAATTTTTATTCATTTATTGTTTATTTGTTTATTTCTTTTTAGTTTTGCTCGTCTCTTGTGTTTAAATGACTGTAGCATACAATCTTCACAATCGGAGCCTAAAGCAACAAAGCTTACAGCACCTAGTGTTCCCTGGCAGTCTCCATTCCAAGTACTAACTAAGCCCACAAGATCGGGATTTGTAAAAGCGCTATGGCCATAAGCAATGGCTGTTGGCTGTTAGAGGACTGTTCTAAGAGTAACTCTTGTTACAGAGCTGCTTGTAAACTAAAAAGCCTCACAACTCAAATTAAAATGATTGGCTTTGCAGTGTTTTTTGTTTATTTGTTTTTTTCATTTGTTTGTTTATTTTTTATTCATTTATTGTTTATTTGTTTATTTCTTTTTAGTTTTGCTCGTCTCTTGTGTTTAAATGACTGTAGCATACAATCTTCACAATCGGAGCCTAAAGCTAAAAAGCTTACAGCACCTAGTGTTCCCTGGCAGTCTCCATTCCAAGTACTAACTAAGCCCACAAGATCGGGATTTGTAAGAGCGCTATGGCCATAAGCAATGACTGTTGGCTGTTAGAGGACTGTTCTAAGAGTAACTCTTGTTACAGAGCTGCTTGTAAACTAAAAAGCCTCACAACTCAAATTAAAATGATTGGCTTTGCAGTGTTTTTTGTTTATTTGTTTTTTTTCATTTGTTTGTTTATTTTTTATTCATTTATTGTTTATTTGTTTATTTCTTTTTAGTTTTGCTCGTCTCTTGTGTTTAAATGACTGTAGCATACAATCTTCACAATCGGAGCCTAAAGCAAAAAAGCTTACAGCACCTAGTGTTCCCTGGCAGTCTCCATTCCAAGTACTAACTAAGCCCACAAGATCGGGATTTGTAAAAGCGCTATGGCCATAAGCAATGGCTGTTGGCTGTTAGAGGACTGTTCTAAGAGTAACTCTTGTTACAGAGCTGCTTGTAAACTAAAAAGCCTCACAACTCAAATTAAAATGATTGGCTTTGCAGTGTTTTTTGTTTATTTGTTTTTTTCATTTGTTTGTTTATTTTTTATTCATTTATTGTTTATTTGTTTATTTCTTTTTAGTTTTGCTCGTCTCTTGTGTTTAAATGACTGTAGCATACAATCTTCACAATCGGAGCCTAAAGCTAAAGAGCTTACAGCACCTAGTGTTCAATGCAACAGCAATGACTGTTGGCTGTTAGAGGACTGTTCTAAGAGTAACTCTTGTTACAGAGCTGCTTGTAAACTAAAAAGCCTCACAACTCAAGTTAAAATGATTGGCTTTGCAGTGTTTTTGTTTATTTGTTTTTTTCATTTGTTTGTTTATTTTTTATTCATTTATTGTTTATTTGTTTATTTCTTTTTAGTTTTGCTCGTCTCTTGTGTTTAAATGACTGTAGCATACAATCTTCACAATCGGAGCCTAAAGCAAAAAAGCTTACAGCACCTAGTGTTCCCTGGCAGTCTCCATTCCAAGTACTAACTAAGCCCACAAGATCGGGATTTGTAAAAGCGCTATGGCCATAAGCAATGGCTGTTGGCTGTTAGAGGACTGTTCTAAGAGTAACTCTTGTTACAGAGCTGCTTGTAAACTAAAAAGCCTCACAACTCAAATTAAAATGATTGGCTTTGCAGTGTTTTTTGTTTATTTGTTTTTTTCATTTGTTTGTTTATTTTTTATTCATTTATTTGTTTATTTTTTATTCATTTATTGTTTATTTGTTTATTTCTTTTTAGTTTTGCTCATCTCTTGTGTTTAAAGGACTGTAAGCATACAATCTTCACAATCGGAGCCTAAAGCTTAAAAGCTTACAGCACCTAGTGTTCCCTGGCAGTCTCCATTCCAAGTACTAACTAAGCCCACAAGATCGGGATTTGTAAGAGCGCTTATGGCCATAAGCAATGACTGTTGGCTGTAGAGGACTGTTCTGAGAGTAACTCTTGTTACAGAGCTGCTTGTAAACTAAAAAGCCTCACAACTCAAATTAAAATGATTGGCTTTGCAGTGTTTTTTGTTTATTTGTTTTTTTCATTTGTTTGTTTATTTTTTATTCATTTATTGTTTATCTGTTTATTTCTTTTTAGTTTTGCTCGTCTCTTGTGTTTAAATGACTGTAGCATACAATCTTCACAATCGGAGCCTAAAGCAAAAAAGCTTACAGCACCTAGTGTTCCCTGGCAGTCTCCATTCCAAGTACTAACTAAGCCCACAAGATCGGGATTTGTAAGAGCGCTATGGCTTAAGCAATGACTGTTGGCTGTAGAGGACTGTTCTAAGAGTAACTCTTGTTACAGAGCTGCTTGTAAACTAAAAAGCCTCACAACTCAAATTAAAATGATTGGCTTTGCAGTGTTTTTTGTTTATTTGTTTTTTTCATTTGTTTGTTTAATTTTTATTCATTTATTGTTTATTTGTTTATTTCTTTTTAGTTTTGCTCGTCTCTTGTGTTTAAATGACTGTAGCATACAATCTTCACAATCGGAGCCTAAAGCAACAAAGCTTACAGCACCTAGTGTTCCCTGGCAGTCTCCATTCCAAGTACTAACTAAGCCCACAAGATCGGGATTTGTAAAAGCGCTATGGCCATAAGCAATGGCTGTTGGCTGTTAGAGGACTGTTCTAAGAGTAACTCTTGTTACAGAGCTGCTTGTAAACTAAAAAGCCTCACAACTCAAATTAAAATGATTGGCTTTGCAGTGTTTTTTGTTTATTTGTTTTTTTCATTTGTTTGTTTATTTTTTATTCATTTATTGTTTATTTGTTTATTTCTTTTTAGTTTTGCTCGTCTCTTGTGTTTAAATGACTGTAGCATACAATCTTCACAATCGGAGCCTAAAGCTAAAGAGCTTACAGCACCTAGTGTTCAATGCAACAGCAATGACTGTTGGCTGTTAGAGGACTGTTCTAAGAGTAACTCTTGTTACAGAGCTGCTTGTAAACTAAAAAGCCTCACAACTCAAGTTAAAATGATTGGCTTTGCAGTGTTTTTTGTTTATTTGTTTTTTTCATTTGTTTGTTTATTTTTTATTCATTTATTGTTTATCTGTTTATTTCTTTTTAGTTTTGCTCGTCTCTTGTGTTTAAATGACTGTAGCATACAATCTTCACAATCGGAGCCTAAAGCTAAAGAGCTTACAGCACCTAGTGTTCAATGCAACAGCAATGACTGTTGGCTGTTAGAGGACTGTTCTAAGAGTAACTCTTGTTACAGAGCTGCTTGTAAACTAAAAAGCCTCACAACTCAATTTAAAATGATTGGCTTTGCAGTGTTTTTTGTTTATTTGTTTTTTACATTTGTTTGTTTACTTTTTATTCATTTATTGTTTATTTGTTTATTTCTTTTTAGTTTTGCTCGTCTCTTGTGTTTAAAGGACTGTAGCATACAATCTTCACAATCGGAGCCTAAAGCAAAAAAGCTTACAGCACCTAGTGTTCCCTGGCAGTCTCCATTCCAAGTACTAACCAAGCCCACAAGATCGGGATTTGTAAGAGCGCTATGGCCATAAGCAATGACTGTTGGCTTAAGAGGACTGTTCTAAGAGTAACTCTTGTTACAGAGCTGCTTGTAAACTAAAAAGCCTCACAACTCAAATTAAAATGATTGGCTTTGCAGTGTTTTTTGTTTATTTGTTTTTTTCATTTGTTTGTTTATTTTTTATTCATTTATTGTTTATTTGTTTATTTCTTTTTAGTTTTGCTCGTCTCTTGTGTTTAAATGACTGTAGCATACAATCTTCACAATCGGAGCCTAAAGCAACAAAGCTTACAGCACCTAGTGTTCCCTGGCAGTCTCCATTCCAAGTACTAACTAAGCCCACAAGATCGGGATTTGTAAGAGCGCTATGGCCATAAGCAATGACTGTTGGCTGTAGAGGACTGTTCTGAGAGTAACTCTTGTTACAGAGCTGCTTGTAAACTAAAAAGCCTCACAACTCAAATTAAAATGATTGGCTTTGCAGTGTTTTTTGTTTATTTGTTTTTTTCATTTGTTTGTTTATTTTTTATTCATTTATTGTTTATCTGTTTATTTCTTTTTAGTTTTGCTCGTCTCTTGTGTTTAAATGACTGTAGCATACAATCTTCACAATCGGAGCCTAAAGCTTAAAAGCTTACAGCACCTAGTGTTCCCTGGCAGTCTCCATTCCAAGTACTAACTAAGCCCACAAGATCGGGATTTGTAAGAGCGCTATGGCCATAAGCAATGACTGTTGGCTGTAGAGGACTGTTCTAAGAGTAACTCTTGTTACAGAGCTGCTTGTAAACTAAAAAGCCTCACAACTCAAATTAAAATGATTGGCTTTGCAGTGTTTTTTGTTTATTTGTTTTTTTCATTTGTTTGTTTATTTTTTATTCATTTATTGTTTGTTTGTTTATTTCTTTTTAGTTTTGCTCGTCTCTTGTGTTTAAATGACTGTAGCATACAATCTTCACAATCGGAGCCTAAAGCAAAAAAGCTTACAGCACCTAGTGTTCCCTGGCAGTCTCCATTCCAAGTACTAACTAAGCCCACAAGATCGGGATTTGTAAAAGCGCTATGGCCATAAGCAATGGCTGTTGGCTGTTAGAGGACTGTTCTAAGAGTAACTCTTGTTACAGAGCTGCTTGTAAACTAAAAAGCCTCACAACTCAAATTAAAATGATTGGCTTTGCAGTGTTTTTTGTTTATTTATTTTTTTCATTTGTTTGTTTATTTTTTATTCATTTATTTGTTTATTTTTTATTCATTTATTGTTTATTTGTTTATTTCTTTTTAGTTTTGCTCGTCTCTTGTGTTTAAATGACTGTAGCATACAATCTTCACAATCGGAGCCTAAAGCTAAAGAGCTTACAGCACCTAGTGTTCAATGCAACAGCAATGACTGTTGGCTGTTAGAGGACTGTTCTAAGAGTAATTCTTGTTACAGAGCTGCTTGTAAACTAAAAAGCCTCACAACTCAAGTTAAAATGATTGGCTTTGCAGTGTTTTTTGTTTATTTGTTTTTTTTCATTTGTTTGTTTATTTTTTATTCATTTATTGTTTATTTGTTTATTTCTTTTTAGTTTTGCTCGTCTCTTGTGTTTAAATGACTGTAGCATACAATCTTCACAATCGGAGCCTAAAGCTAAAGAGCTTACAGCACCTAGTGTTCAATGCAACAGCAATGACTGTTGGCTGTTAGAGGACTGTTCTAAGAGTAACTCTTGTTACAGAGCTGCTTGTAAACTAAAAAGCCTCACAACTCAAGTTAAAATGATTGGCTTTGCAGTGTTTTTTGTTTATTTGTTTTTTTCATTTGTTTGTTTATTTTTTATTCATTTATTGTTTATCTGTTTATTTCTTTTTAGTTTTGCTCGTCTCTTGTGTTTAAATGACTGTAGCATACAATCTTCACAATCGGAGCCTAAAGCTAAAGAGCTTACAGCACCTAGTGTTCAATGCAACAGCAATGACTGTTGGCTGTTAGAGGACTGTTCTAAGAGTAACTCTTGTTACAGAGCTGCTTGTAAACTAAAAAGCCTCACAACTCAATTTAAAATGATTGGCTTTGCAGTGTTTTTTGTTTATTTGTTTTTTACATTTGTTTGTTTACTTTTTATTCATTTATTGTTTATTTGTTTATTTCTTTTTAGTTTTGCTCGTCTCTTGTGTTTAAAGGACTGTAGCATACAATCTTCACAATCGGAGCCTAAAGCAAAAAAGCTTACAGCACCTAGTGTTCCCTGGCAGTCTCCATTCCAAGTACTAACCAAGCCCACAAGATCGGGATTTGTAAGAGCGCTATGGCCATAAGCAATGACTGTTGGCTGAAGAGGACTGTTCTAAGAGTAACTCTTGTTACAGAGCTGCTTGTAAACTAAAAAGCCTCACAACTCAAATTAAAATGATTGGCTTTGCAGTGTTTTTTGTTTATTTGTTTTTTTCATTTGTTTGTTTATTTTTTATTCATTTATTGTTTATTTGTTTATTTCTTTTTAGTTTTGCTCGTCTCTTGTGTTTAAATGACTGTAGCATACAATCTTCACAATCGGAGCCTAAAGCAACAAAGCTTACAGCACCTAGTGTTCCCTGGCAGTCTCCATTCCAAGTACTAACTAAGCCCACAAGATCGGGATTTGTAAGAGCGCTATGGCCATAAGCAATGACTGTTGGCTGTAGAGGACTGTTCTGAGAGTAACTCTTGTTACAGAGCTGCTTGTAAACTAAAAAGCCTCACAACTCAAATTAAAATGATTGGCTTTGCAGTGTTTTTTGTTTATTTGTTTTTTTCATTTGTTTGTTTATTTTTTATTCATTTATTGTTTATCTGTTTATTTCTTTTTAGTTTTGCTCGTCTCTTGTGTTTAAATGACTGTAGCATACAATCTTCACAATCGGAGCCTAAAGCTTAAAAGCTTACAGCACCTAGTGTTCCCTGGCAGTCTCCATTCCAAGTACTAACTAAGCCCACAAGATCGGGATTTGTAAGAGCGCTATGGCCATAAGCAATGACTGTTGGCTGTAGAGGACTGTTCTAAGAGTAACTCTTGTTACAGAGCTGCTTGTAAACTAAAAAGCCTCACAACTCAAATTAAAATGATTGGCTTTGCAGTGTTTTTTGTTTATTTGTTTTTTTCATTTGTTTGTTTATTTTTTATTCATTTATTGTTTGTTTGTTTATTTCTTTTTAGTTTTGCTCGTCTCTTGTGTTTAAATGACTGTAGCATACAATCTTCACAATCGGAGCCTAAAGCAAAAAAGCTTACAGCACCTAGTGTTCCCTGGCAGTCTCCATTCCAAGTACTAACTAAGCCCACAAGATCGGGATTTGTAAAAGCGCTATGGCCATAAGCAATGGCTGTTGGCTGTTAGAGGACTGTTCTAAGAGTAACTCTTGTTACAGAGCTGCTTGTAAACTAAAAAGCCTCACAACTCAAATTAAAATGATTGGCTTTGCAGTGTTTTTTGTTTATTTATTTTTTTCATTTGTTTGTTTATTTTTTATTCATTTATTTGTTTATTTTTTATTCATTTATTGTTTATTTGTTTATTTCTTTTTAGTTTTGCTCGTCTCTTGTGTTTAAATGACTGTAGCATACAATCTTCACAATCGGAGCCTAAAGCTAAAGAGCTTACAGCACCTAGTGTTCAATGCAACAGCAATGACTGTTGGCTGTTAGAGGACTGTTCTAAGAGTAATTCTTGTTACAGAGCTGCTTGTAAACTAAAAAGCCTCACAACTCAAGTTAAAATGATTGGCTTTGCAGTGTTTTTTGTTTATTTGTTTTTTTTCATTTGTTTGTTTATTTTTTATTCATTTATTGTTTATTTGTTTATTTCTTTTTAGTTTTGCTCGTCTCTTGTGTTTAAATGACTGTAGCATACAATCTTCACAATCGGAGCCTAAAGCTAAATAGCTTACAGCACCTAGTGTTCAATGCAACAGCAATGACTGTTGGCTGTTAGAGGACTGTTCTAAGAGTAACTCTTGTTACAGAGCTGCTTGTAAACTAAAAAGCCTCACAACTCTAGTTAAAATGATTGGCTTTGCAGTGTTTTTTGTTTATTTGTTTTTTTCATTTGTTTGTTTATTTTTTATTCATTTATTGTTTATTTGTTTATTTCTTTTTAGTTTTGCTCGTCTCTTGTGTTTAAATGACTGTAGCATACAATCTTCACAATCGGAGCCTAAAGCAAAAAAGCTTACAGCACCTAGTGTTCCCTGGCAGTCTCCATTCCAAGTACTAACTAAGCCCACAAGATCGGGATTTGTAAGAGCGCTATGGCCATAAGCAATGACTGTTGGCTGTAGAGGACTGTTCTAAGAGTAACTCTTGTTACAGAGCTGCTTGTAAACTAAAAAGCCTCACAACTCAAATTAAAATGATTGGCTTTGCAGTGTTTTTTGTTTATTTGTTTTTTTCATTTGTTTGTTTATTTTTTATTCATTTATTGTTTATTTGTTTATTTCTTTTTAGTTTTGCTCGTCTCTTGTGTTTAAATGACTGTAGCATACAATCTTCACAATCGGAGCCTAAAGCTAAAAAGCTTACAGCACCTAGTGTTCCCTGGCAGTCTCCATTCCAAGTACTAACTAAGCCCACAAGATCGGGATTTGTAAGAGCGCTATGGCCATAAGCAATGACTGTTGGCTGTTAGAGGACTGTTCTAAGAGTAACTCTTGTTACAGAGCTGCTTGTAAACTAAAAAGCCTCACAACTCAAATTAAAATGATTGGCTTTGCAGTGTTTTTTTGTTTATTTGTTTTTTTTCATTTGTTTGTTTATTTTTTATTCATTTATTGTTTATTTGTTTATTTCTTTTTAGTTTTGCTCGTCTCTTGTGTTTAAATGACTGTAGCATACAATCTTCACAATCGGAGCCTAAAGCAAAAAAGCTTACAGCACCTAGTGTTCCCTGGCAGTCTCCATTCCAAGTACTAACTAAGCCCACAAGATCGGGATTTGTAAAAGCGCTATGGCCATAAGCAATGGCTGTTGGCTGTTAGAGGACTGTTCTAAGAGTAACTCTTGTTACAGAGCTGCTTGTAAACTAAAAAGCCTCACAACTCAAGTTAAAATGATTGGCTTTGCAGTGTTTTTTGTTTATTTGTTTTTTTCATTTGTTTGTTTATTTTTTATTCATTTATTGTTTATCTGTTTATTTCTTTTTAGTTTTGCTCGTCTCTTGTGTTTAAATGACTGTAGCATACAATCTTCACAATCGGAGCCTAAAGCTAAAGAGCTTACAGCACCTAGTGTTCAATGCAACAGCAATGACTGTTGGCTGTTAGAGGACTGTTCTAAGAGTAACTCTTGTTACAGAGCTGCTTGTAAACTAAAAAGCCTCACAACTCAAGTTAAAATGATTGGCTTTGCAGTGTTTTTTGTTTATTTGTTTTTTTCATTTGTTTGTTTACTTTTTATTCATTTATTGTTTATTTGTTTATTTCTTTTTAGTTTTGCTCGTCTCTTGTGTTTAAAGGACTGTAGCATACAATCTTCACAATCGGAGCCTAAAGCAAAAAAGCTTACAGCACCTAGTGTTCCCTGGCAGTCTCCATTCCAAGTACTAACCAAGCCCACAAGATCGGGATTTGTAAGAGCGCTATGGCCATAAGCAATGACTGTTGGCTGAAGAGGACTGTTCTAAGAGTAACTCTTGTTACAGAGCTGCTTGTAAACTAAAAAGCCTCACAACTCAAATTAAAATGATTGGCTTTGCAGTGTTTTTTGTTTATTTGTTTTTTTCATTTGTTTGTTTATTTTTTATTCATTTATTGTTTATTTGTTTATTTCTTTTTAGTTTTGCTCGTCTCTTGTGTTTAAATGACTGTAGCATACAATCTTCACAATCGGAGCCTAAAGCAACAAAGCTTACAGCACCTAGTGTTCCCTGGCAGTCTCCATTCCAAGTACTAACTAAGCCCACAAGATCGGGATTTGTAAGAGCGCTATGGCCATAAGCAATGACTGTTGGCTGTAGAGGACTGTTCTGAGAGTAACTCTTGTTACAGAGCTGCTTGTAAACTAAAAAGCCTCACAACTCAAATTAAAATGATTGGCTTTGCAGTGTTTTTTGTTTATTTGTTTTTTTCATTTGTTTGTTTATTTTTTATTCATTTATTGTTTATTTGTTTATTTCTTTTTAGTTTTGCTCGTCTCTTGTGTTTAAATGACTGTAGCATACAATCTTCACAATCGGAGCCTAAAGCAAAAAAGCTTACAGCACCTAGTGTTCCCTGGCAGTCTCCATTCCAAGTACTAACCAAGCCCACAAGATCGGGATTTGTAAGAGCGCTATGGCCATAAGCAATGACTGTTGGCTGTAGAGGACTGTTCTGAGAGTAACTCTTGTTACAGAGCTGCTTGTAAACTAAAAAGCCTCACAACTCAAATTAAAATGATTGGCTTTGCAGTGTTTTTTGTTTATTTGTTTTTTTCATTTGTTTGTTTATTTTTTATTCATTTATTGTTTATCTGTTTATTTCTTTTTAGTTTTGCTCGTCTCTTGTGTTTAAATGACTGTAGCATACAATCTTCACAATCGGAGCCTAAAGCTAAAGAGCTTACAGCACCTAGTGTTCAATGCAACAGCAATGACTGTTGGCTGTTAGAGGACTGTTCTAAGAGTAACTCTTGTTACAGAGCTGCTTGTAAACTAAAAAGCCTCACAACTCAAGTTAAAATGATTGGCTTTGCAGTGTTTTTTGTTTATTTGTTTTTTTCATTTGTTTGTTTACTTTTTATTCATTTATTGTTTATTTGTTTATTTCTTTTTAGTTTTGCTCGTCTCTTGTGTTTAAAGGACTGTAGCATACAATCTTCACAATCGGAGCCTAAAGCAAAAAAGCTTACAGCACCTAGTGTTCCCTGGCAGTCTCCATTCCAAGTACTAACCAAGCCCACAAGATCGGGATTTGTAAGAGCGCTATGGCCATAAGCAATGACTGTTGGCTGAAGAGGACTGTTCTAAGAGTAACTCTTGTTACAGAGCTGCTTGTAAACTAAAAAGCCTCACAACTCAAATTAAAATGATTGGCTTTGCAGTGTTTTTTGTTTATTTGTTTTTTTCATTTGTTTGTTTATTTTTTATTCATTTATTGTTTATTTGTTTATTTCTTTTTAGTTTTGCTCGTCTCTTGTGTTTAAATGACTGTAGCATACAATCTTCACAATCGGAGCCTAAAGCAACAAAGCTTACAGCACCTAGTGTTCCCTGGCAGTCTCCATTCCAAGTACTAACTAAGCCCACAAGATCGGGATTTGTAAGAGCGCTATGGCCATAAGCAATGACTGTTGGCTGTAGAGGACTGTTCTGAGAGTAACTCTTGTTACAGAGCTGCTTGTAAACTAAAAAGCCTCACAACTCAAATTAAAATGATTGGCTTTGCAGTGTTTTTTGTTTATTTGTTTTTTTCATTTGTTTGTTTATTTTTTATTCATTTATTGTTTATTTGTTTATTTCTTTTTAGTTTTGCTCGTCTCTTGTGTTTAAATGACTGTAGCATACAATCTTCACAATCGGAGCCTAAAGCAAAAAAGCTTACAGCACCTAGTGTTCCCTGGCAGTCTCCATTCCAAGTACTAACCAAGCCCACAAGATCGGGATTTGTAAGAGCGCTATGGCCATAAGCAATGACTGTTGGCTGTAGAGGACTGTTCTGAGAGTAACTCTTGTTACAGAGCTGCTTGTAAACTAAAAAGCCTCACAACTCAAATTAAAATGATTGGCTTTGCAGTGTTTTTTGTTTATTTGTTTTTTTCATTTGTTTGTTTATTTTTTATTCATTTATTGTTTATCTGTTTATTTCTTTTTAGTTTTGCTCGTCTCTTGTGTTTAAATGACTGTAGCATACAATCTTCACAATCGGAGCCTAAAGCTTAAAAGCTTACAGCACCTAGTGTTCCCTGGCAGTCTCCATTCCAAGTACTAACTAAGCCCACAAGATCGGGATTTGTAAGAGCGCTATGGCCATAAGCAATGACTGTTGGCTGTTAGAGGACTGTTCTAAGAGTAACTCTTGTTACAGAGCTGCTTGTAAACTAAAAAGCCTCACAACTCAAATTAAAATGATTGGCTTTGCAGTGTTTTTTGTTTTTTTGTTTTTTTTCATTTGTTTGTTTATTTTTTATTCATTTATTGTTTATTTGTTTATTTCTTTTTAGTTTTGCTCGTCTCTTGTGTTTAAATGACTGTAGCATACAATCTTCACAATCGGAGCCTAAAGCAAAAAAGCTTACAGCACCTAGTGTTCCCTGGCAGTCTCCATTCCAAGTACTAACTAAGCCCACAAGATCGGGATTTGTAAAAGCGCTATGGCCATAAGCAATGGCTGTTGGCTGTTAGAGGACTGTTCTAAGAGTAACTCTTGTTACAGAGCTGCTTGTAAACTAAAAAGCCTCACAACTCAAATTAAAATGATTGGCTTTGCAGTGTTTTTTGTTTATTTGTTTTTTTCATTTGTTTGTTTATTTTTTATTCATTTATTGTTTATTTGTTTATTTCTTTTTAGTTTTGCTCGTCTCTTGTGTTTAAATGACTGTAGCATACAATCTTCACAATCGGAGCCTAAAGCTAAAGAGCTTACAGCACCTAGTGTTCAATGCAACAGCAATGACTGTTGGCTGTTAGAGGACTGTTCTAAGAGTAACTCTTGTTACAGAGCTGCTTGTAAACTAAAAAGCCTCACAACTCAAGTTAAAATGATTGGCTTTGCAGTGTTTTTTGTTTATTTGTTTTTTTCATTTGTTTGTTTATTTTTTATTCATTTATTGTTTATCTGTTTATTTCTTTTTAGTTTTGCTCGTCTCTTGTGTTTAAATGACTGTAGCATACAATCTTCACAATCGGAGCCTAAAGCTAAAGAGCTTACAGCACCTAGTGTTCAATGCAACAGCAATGACTGTTGGCTGTTAGAGGACTGTTCTAAGAGTAACTCTTGTTACAGAGCTGCTTGTAAACTAAAAAGCCTCACAACTCAAGTTAAAATGATTGGCTTTGCAGTGTTTTTTGTTTATTTGTTTTTTTCATTTGTTTGTTTACTTTTTATTCATTTATTGTTTATTTGTTTATTTCTTTTTAGTTTTGCTCGTCTCTTGTGTTTAAAGGACTGTAGCATACAATCTTCACAATCGGAGCCTAAAGCAAAAAAGCTTACAGCACCTAGTGTTCCCTGGCAGTCTCCATTCCAAGTACTAACCAAGCCCACAAGATCGGGATTTGTAAGAGCGCTATGGCCATAAGCAATGACTGTTGGCTGAAGAGGACTGTTCTAAGAGTAACTCTTGTTACAGAGCTGCTTGTAAACTAAAAAGCCTCACAACTCAAATTAAAATGATTGGCTTTGCAGTGTTTTTTGTTTATTTGTTTTTTTCATTTGTTTGTTTATTTTTTATTCATTTATTGTTTATTTGTTTATTTCTTTTTAGTTTTGCTCGTCTCTTGTGTTTAAATGACTGTAGCATACAATCTTCACAATCGGAGCCTAAAGCAACAAAGCTTACAGCACCTAGTGTTCCCTGGCAGTCTCCATTCCAAGTACTAACTAAGCCCACAAGATCGGGATTTGTAAGAGCGCTATGGCCATAAGCAATGACTGTTGGCTGTAGAGGACTGTTCTGAGAGTAACTCTTGTTACAGAGCTGCTTGTAAACTAAAAAGCCTCACAACTCAAATTAAAATGATTGGCTTTGCAGTGTTTTTTGTTTATTTGTTTTTTTCATTTGTTTGTTTATTTTTTATTCATTTATTGTTTATCTGTTTATTTCTTTTTAGTTTTGCTCGTCTCTTGTGTTTAAATGACTGTAGCATACAATCTTCACAATCGGAGCCTAAAGCTTAAAAGCTTACAGCACCTAGTGTTCCCTGGCAGTCTCCATTCCAAGTACTAACTAAGCCCACAAGATCGGGATTTGTAAGAGCGCTATGGCCATAAGCAATGACTGTTGGCTGTAGAGGACTGTTCTAAGAGTAACTCTTGTTACAGAGCTGCTTGTAAACTAAAAAGCCTCACAACTCAAATTAAAATGATTGGCTTTGCAGTGTTTTTTGTTTATTTGTTTTTTTCATTTGTTTGTTTATTTTTTATTCATTTATTGTTTGTTTGTTTATTTCTTTTTAGTTTTGCTCGTCTCTTGTGTTTAAATGACTGTAGCATACAATCTTCACAATCGGAGCCTAAAGCAAAAAAGCTTACAGCACCTAGTGTTCCCTGGCAGTCTCCATTCCAAGTACTAACTAAGCCCACAAGATCGGGATTTGTAAAAGCGCTATGGCCATAAGCAATGGCTGTTGGCTGTTAGAGGACTGTTCTAAGAGTAACTCTTGTTACAGAGCTGCTTGTAAACTAAAAAGCCTCACAACTCAAATTAAAATGATTGGCTTTGCAGTGTTTTTTGTTTATTTATTTTTTTCATTTGTTTGTTTATTTTTTATTCATTTATTTGTTTATTTTTTATTCATTTATTGTTTATTTGTTTATTTCTTTTTAGTTTTGCTCGTCTCTTGTGTTTAAATGACTGTAGCATACAATCTTCACAATCGGAGCCTAAAGCTAAAGAGCTTACAGCACCTAGTGTTCAATGCAACAGCAATGACTGTTGGCTGTTAGAGGACTGTTCTAAGAGTAATTCTTGTTACAGAGCTGCTTGTAAACTAAAAAGCCTCACAACTCAAGTTAAAATGATTGGCTTTGCAGTGTTTTTTGTTTATTTGTTTTTTTTCATTTGTTTGTTTATTTTTTATTCATTTATTGTTTATTTGTTTATTTCTTTTTAGTTTTGCTCGTCTCTTGTGTTTAAATGACTGTAGCATACAATCTTCTCAATCGGAGCCTAAAGCTAAATAGCTTACAGCACCTAGTGTTCAATGCAACAGCAATGACTGTTGGCTGTTAGAGGACTGTTCTAAGAGTAACTCTTGTTACAGAGCTGCTTGTAAACTAAAAAGCCTCACAACTCTAGTTAAAATGATTGGCTTTGCAGTGTTTTTTGTTTATTTGTTTTTTTCATTTGTTTGTTTATTTTTTATTCATTTATTGTTTATTTGTTTATTTCTTTTTAGTTTTGCTCGTCTCTTGTGTTTAAATGACTGTAGCATACAATCTTCACAATCGGAGCCTAAAGCAAAAAAGCTTACAGCACCTAGTGTTCCCTGGCAGTCTCCATTCCAAGTACTAACTAAGCCCACAAGATCGGGATTTGTAAGAGCGCTATGGCCATAAGCAATGACTGTTGGCTGTAGAGGACTGTTCTAAGAGTAACTCTTGTTACAGAGCTGCTTGTAAACTAAAAAGCCTCACAACTCAAATTAAAATGATTGGCTTTGCAGTGTTTTTTGTTTATTTGTTTTTTTCATTTGTTTGTTTATTTTTTATTCATTTATTGTTTATTTGTTTATTTCTTTTTAGTTTTGCTCGTCTCTTGTGTTTAAATGACTGTAGCATACAATCTTCACAATCGGAGCCTAAAGCTAAAGAGCTTACAGCACCTAGTGTTCAATGCAACAGCAATGACTGTTGGCTGTTAGAGGACTGTTCTAAGAGTAACTCTTGTTACAGAGCTGCTTGTAAACTAAAAAGCCTCACAACTCAAGTTAAAATGATTGGCTTTGCAGTGTTTTTGTTTATTTGTTTTTTTCATTTGTTTGTTTATTTTTTATTCATTTATTGTTTATTTGTTTATTTCTTTTTAGTTTTGCTCGTCTCTTGTGTTTAAATGACTGTAGCATACAATCTTCACAATCGGAGCCTAAAGCAAAAAAGCTTACAGCACCTAGTGTTCCCTGGCAGTCTCCATTCCAAGTACTAACTAAGCCCACAAGATCGGGATTTGTAAGAGCGCTATGGCCATAAGCAATGACTGTTGGCTATAGAGGACTGTTCTAAGAGTAACTCTTGTTACAGAGCTGCTTGTAAACTAAAAAGCCTCACAACTCAAATTAAAATGATTGGCTTTGCAGTGTTTTTGTTTATTTGTTCTTTTCATTTGTTTGTTTATTTTTTATTCATTTATTGTTTATTTGTTTATTTCTTTTTAGTTTTGCTCGTCTCTTGTGTTTAAATGACTGTAGCATACAATCTTCACAATCGGAGCCTAAAGCTAAAGAGCTTACAGCACCTAGTGTTCAATGCAACAGCAATGACTGTTGGCTGTTAGTGGACTGTTCTAAGAGTAACTCTTGTTACAGAGCTGCTTGTAAACTAAAAAGCCTCACAACTCAAGTTAAAATGATTGGCTTTGCAGTGTTTTTTGTTTATTTGTTTTTTTTCATTTGTTTGTTTACTTTTTATTCATTTATTGTTTATTTGTTTATTTCTTTTTAGTTTTGCTCGTCTCTTGTGTTTAAAGGACTGTAGCATACAATCTTCACAATCGGAGCCTAAAGCTTAAAAGCTTACAGCACCTAGTGTTCCCTGGCAGTCTCCATTCCAAGTACTAACTAAGCCCACAAGATCGGGATTTGTAAGAGCGCTATGGCCATAAGCAATGACTGTTGGCTGTAGAGGACTGTTCTAAGAGTAACTCTTGTTACAGAGCTGCTTGTAAACTAAAAAGCCTCACAACTCAAATTAAAATGATTGGCTTTGCAGTGTTTTTTGTTTATTTGTTTTTTTCATTTGTTTGTTTATTTTTTATTCATTTATTGTTTATTTGTTTATTTCTTTTTAGTTTTGCTCGTCTCTTGTGTTTAAATGACTGTAGCATACAATCTTCACAATCGGAGCCTAAAGCTAAAAAGCTTACAGCACCTAGTGTTCCCTGGCAGTCTCCATTCCAAGTACTAACTAAGCCCACAAGATCGGGATTTGTAAGAGCGCTATGGCCATAAGCAATGACTGTTGGCTATAGAGGACTGTTCTAAGAGTAACTCTTGTTACAGAGCTGCTTGTAAACTAAAAAGCCTCACAACTCAAATTAAAATGATTGGCTTTGCAGTGTTTTTGTTTATTTGTTCTTTTCATTTGTTTGTTTATTTTTTATTCATTTATTGTTTATTTGTTTATTTCTTTTTAGTTTTGCTCGTCTCTTGTGTTTAAATGACTGTAGCATACAATCTTCACAATCGGAGCCTAAAGCTAAAGAGCTTACAGCACCTAGTGTTCAATGCAACAGCAATGACTGTTGGCTGTTAGTGGACTGTTCTAAGAGTAACTCTTGTTACAGAGCTGCTTGTAAACTAAAAAGCCTCACAACTCAAGTTAAAATGATTGGCTTTGCAGTGTTTTTTGTTTATTTGTTTTTTTTCATTTGTTTGTTTACTTTTTATTCATTTATTGTTTATTTGTTTATTTCTTTTTAGTTTTGCTCGTCTCTTGTGTTTAAAGGACTGTAGCATACAATCTTCACAATCGGAGCCTAAAGCTTAAAAGCTTACAGCACCTAGTGTTCCCTGGCAGTCTCCATTCCAAGTACTAACTAAGCCACAAGATCGGGATTTGTAAGAGCGCTATGGCCATAAGCAATGACTGTTGGCTGTAGAGGACTGTTCTAAGAGTAACTCTTGTTACAGAGCTGCTTGTAAACTAAAAAGCCTCACAACTCAAATTAAAATGATTGGCTTTGCAGTGTTTTTTGTTTATTTGTTTTTTTCATTTGTTTGTTTATTTTTTATTCATTTATTGTTTATTTGTTTATTTCTTTTTAGTTTTGCTCGTCTCTTGTGTTTAAATGACTGTAGCATACAATCTTCACAATCGGAGCCTAAAGCTAAAAAGCTTACAGCACCTAGTGTTCCCTGGCAGTCTCCATTCCAAGTACTAACTAAGCCCACAAGATCGGGATTTGTAAGAGCGCTATGGCCATAAGCAATGACTGTTGGCTGTTAGAGGACTGTTCTAAGAGTAACTCTTGTTACAGAGCTGCTTGTAAACTAAAAAGCCTCACAACTCAAATTAAAATGATTGGCTTTGCAGTGTTTTTTGTTTATTTGTTTTTTTCATTTGTTTGTTTATTTTTTATTCATTTATTGTTTATTTGTTTATTTCTTTTTAGTTTTGCTCGTCTCTTGTGTTTAAATGACTGTAGCATACAATCTTCACAATCGGAGCCTGAAGCTAAAAAGCTTACAGCACCTAGTGTTCCCTGGCAGTCTCCATTCCAAGTACTAACTAAGCCCACAAGATCGGGATTTGTAAGAGCGCTATGGCCATAAGCAATGACTGTTGGCTGTTAGAGGACTGTTCTAAGAGTAACTCTTGTTACAGAGCTGCTTGTAAACTAAAAAGCCTCACAACTCAAATTAAAATGATTGGCTTTGCAGTGTTTTTTGTTTATTTGTTTTTTTCATTTGTTTGTTTATTTTTTATTCATTTAATGTTTATTTGTTTATTTCTTTTTAGTTTTGCTCGTCTCTTGTGTTTAAATGACTGTAGCATACAATCTTCACAATCGGAGCCTAAAGCTAAAGAGCTTACAGCACCTAGTGTTCAATGCAACAGCAATGACTGTTGGCTGTTAGAGGACTGTTCTAAGAGTAACTCTTGTTACAGAGCTGCTTGTAAACTAAAAAGCCTCACAACTCAAGTTAAAATGATTGGCTTTGCAGTGTTTTTTGTTTATTTGTTTTTTTCATTTGTTTGTTTATTTTTTATTCATTTATTGTTTATTTGTTTATTTCTTTTTAGTTTTGCTCGTCTCTTGTGTTTAAATGACTGTAGCATACAATCTTCACAATCGGAGCCTAAAGCAAAAAAGCTTACAGCACCTAGTGTTCCCTGGCAGTCTCCATTCCAAGTACTAACTAAGCCCACAAGATCGGGATTTGTAAGAGCGCTATGGCCATAAGCAATGACTGTTGGCTGTAGAGGACTGTTCTAAGAGTAACTCTTGTTACAGAGCTGCTTGTAAACTAAAAAGCCTCACAACTCAAATTAAAATGATTGGCTTTGCAGTGTTTTTTGTTTATTTGTTTTTTTCATTTGTTTGTTTATTTTTTATTCATTTATTGTTTATTTGTTTATTTCTTTTTAGTTTTGCTCGTCTCTTGTGTTTAAATGACTGTAGCATACAATCTTCACAATCGGAGCCTAAAGCTAAAGAGCTTACAGCACCTAGTGCTCAATGCAACAGCAATGACTGTTGGCTGTTAGAGGACTGTTCTAAGAGTAACTCTTGTTACAGAGCTGCTTGTAAACTAAAAAGCCTCACAACTCAAGTTAAAATGATTGGCTTTGCAGTGTTTTTTGTTTATTTGTTTTTTTCATTTGTTTGTTTATTTTTTATTCATTTATTGTTTATTTGTTTATTTCTTTTTAGTTTTGCTCGTCTCTTGTGTTTAAAGGACTGTAGCATACAATCTTCACAATCGGAGCCTAAAGCTTAAAAGCTTACAGCACCTAGTGTTCCCTGGCAGTCTCCATTCCAAGTACTAACTAAGCCCACAAGATCGGGATTTGTAAGAGCGCTATGGCCATAAGCAATGACTGTTGGCTGTAGAGGACTGTTCTAAGAGTAACTCTTGTTACAGAGCTGCTTGTAAACTAAAAAGCCTCACAACTCAAATTAAAATGATTGGCTTTGCAGTGTTTTTTGTTTATTTGTTTTTTTCATTTGTTTGTTTATTTTTTATTCATTTATTGTTTATTTGTTTATTTCTTTTTAGTTTTGCTCGTCTCTTGTGTTTAAATGACTGTAGCATACAATCTTCACAATCGGAGCCTAAAGCAAAAAAGCTTACAGCACCTAGTGTTCCCTGGCAGTCTCCATTCCAAGTACTAACTAAGCCCACAAGATCGGGATTTGTAAAAGCGCTATGGCCATAAGCAATGGCTGTTGGCTGTTAGAGGACTGTTCTAAGAGTAACTCTTGTTACAGAGCTGCTTGTAAACTAAAAAGCCTCACAACTCAAATTAAAATGATTGGCTTTGCAGTGTTTTTTGTTTATTTGTTTTTTTCATTTGTTTGTTTATTTTTTATTCATTTATTGTTTATTTGTTTATTTCTTTTTAGTTTTGCTCGTCTCTTGTGTTTAAATGACTGTAGCATACAATCTTCACAATCGGAGCCTAAAGCTAAAGAGCTTACAGCACCTAGTGTTCAATGCAACAGCAATGACTGTTGGCTGTTAGAGGACTGTTCTAAGAGTAACTCTTGTTACAGAGCTGCTTGTAAACTAAAAAGCCTCACAACTCAAGTTAAAATGATTGGCTTTGCAGTGTTTTTTGTTTATTTGTTTTTTTCATTTGTTTGTTTACTTTTTATTCATTTATTGTTTATTTGTTTATTTCTTTTTAGTTTTGCTCGTCTCTTGTGTTTAAATGACTGTAGCATACAATCTTCACAATCGGAGCCTAAAGCAACAAAGCTTACAGCACCTAGTGTTCCCTGGCAGTCTCCATTCCAAGTACTAACTAAGCCCACAAGATCGGGATTTGTAAGAGCGCTATGGCCATAAGCAATGATTGTTGGCTGTAGAGGACTGTTCTGAGAGTAACTCTTGTTACAGAGCTGCTTGTAAACTAAAAAGCCTCACAACTCAAATTAAAATGATTGGCTTTGCAGTGTTTTTTGTTTATTTGTTTTTTTCATTTGTTTGTTTATTTTTTATTCATTTATTGTTTATCTGTTTATTTCTTTTTAGTTTTGCTCGTCTCTTGTGTTTAAATGACTGTAGCATACAATCTTCACAATCGGAGCCTAAAGCTAAAGAGCTTACAGCACCTAGTGTTCAATGCAACAGAAATGACTGTTGGCTGTTAGAGGACTGTTCTAAGAGTAACTCTTGTTACAGAGCTGCTTGTAAACTAAAAAGCCTCACAACTCAAGTTAAAATGATTGGCTTTGCAGTGTTTTTTGTTTATTTGTTTTTTTCATTTGTTTGTTTACTTTTTATTCATTTATTGTTTATTTGTTTATTTCTTTTTAGTTTTGCTCGTCTCTTGTGTTTAAATGACTGTAGCATACAATCTTCACAATCGGAGCCTAAAGCTAAAGAGCTTACAGCACCTAGTGTTCAATGCAACAGCAATGACTGTTGGCTGTTAGAGGACTGTTCTAAGAGTAACTCTTGTTACAGAGCTGCTTGTAAACTAAAAAGCCTCACAACTCAAATTAAAATGATTGGCTTTGCAGTGTTTTTTGTTTATTTGTTTTTTTCATTTGTTTGTTTATTTTTTATTCATTTATTTGTTTATTTTTTATTCATTTATTGTTTATTTGTTTATTTCTTTTTAGTTTTGCTCGTCTCTTGTGTTTAAATGACTGTAGCATACAATCTTCTCAATCGGAGCCTAAAGCTAAAAAGCTTACAGCACCTAGTGTTCCCTGGCAGTCTCCATTCCAAGTACTAACTAAGCCCACAAGATCGGGATTTGTAAGAGCGCTATGGCCATAAGCAATGACTGTTGGCTGTTAGAGGACTGTTCTAAGAGTAACTCTTGTTACAGAGCTGCTTGTAAACTAAAAAGCCTCACAACTCAAATTAAAATGATTGGCTTTGCAGTGTTTTTTGTTTATTTGTTTTTTTTCATTTGTTTGTTTATTTTTTATTCATTTATTGTTTATTTGTTTATTTCTTTTTAGTTTTGCTCGTCTCTTGTGTTTAAATGACTGTAGCATACAATCTTCACAATCGGAGCCTGAAGCTAAAAAGCTTACAGCACCTAGTGTTCCCTGGCAGTCTCCATTCCAAGTACTAACTAAGCCCACAAGATCAGGATTTGTAAAAGCGCTATGGCCATAAGCAATGGCTGTTGGCTGTTAGAGGACTGTTCTAAGAGTAACTCTTGTTACAGAGCTGCTTGTAAACTAAAAAGCCTCACAACTCAAATTAAAATGATTGGCTTTGCAGTGTTTTTTGTTTATTTGTTTTTTTCATTTGTTTGTTTATTTTTTATTCATTTATTGTTTATTTGTTTATTTCTTTTTAGTTTTGCTCGTCTCTTGTGTTTAAATGACTGTAGCATACAATCTTCACAATCGGAGCCTAAAGCAAAAAAGCTTACAGCACCTAGTGTTCCCTGGCAGTCTCCATTCCAAGTACTAACTAAGCCCACAAGATCGGGATTTGTAAGAGCGCTATGGCCATAAGCAATGACTGTTGGCTGTAGAGGACTGTTCTAAGAGTAACTCTTGTTACAGAGCTGCTTGTAAACTAAAAAGCCTCACAACTCAAATTAAAATGATTGGCTTTGCAGTGTTTTTTGTTTATTTGTTTTTTTCATTTGTTTGTTTATTTTTTATTCATTTATTGTTTATTTGTTTATTTCTTTTTAGTTTTGCTCGTCTCTTGTGTTTAAATGACTGTAGCATACAATCTTCACAATCGGAGCCTAAAGCTAAAGAGCTTACAGCACCTAGTGTTCAATGCAACAGCAATGACTGTTGGCTGTTAGAGGACTGTTCTAAGAGTAACTCTTGTTACAGAGCTGCTTGTAAACTAAAAAGCCTCACAACTCAAGTTAAAATGATTGGCTTTGCAGTGTTTTTTGTTTATTTGTTTTTTTCATTTGTTTGTTTATTTTTTATTCATTTATTGTTTATTTGTTTATTTCTTTTTAGTTTTGCTCGTCTCTTGTGTTTAAAGGACTGTAGCATACAATCTTCACAATCGGAGCCTAAAGCTTAAAAGCTTACAGCACCTAGTGTTCCCTGGCAGTCTCCATTCCAAGTACTAACTAAGCCCACAAGATCGGGATTTGTAAGAGCGCTATGGCCATAAGCAATGACTGTTGGCTGTAGAGGACTGTTCTAAGAGTAACTCTTGTTACAGAGCTGCTTGTAAACTAAAAAGCCTCACAACTCAAATTAAAATGATTGGCTTTGCAGTGTTTTTTGTTTATTTGTTTTTTTCATTTGTTTGTTTATTTTTTATTCATTTATTGTTTGTT
Organism: Hoplias malabaricus; assembly: GCF_029633855.1. NCBI lineage: Eukaryota > Metazoa > Chordata > Actinopteri > Characiformes > Erythrinidae > Hoplias > Hoplias malabaricus. Next base: position 26,901,155 of record NC_089814.1, read on the forward strand.
TGTTTATTTCTTTTTAGTTTTGCTCGTCTCTTGTGTTTAAATGACTGTAGCATACAATCTTCACAATCGGAGCCTAAAGCAAAAAAGCTTACAGCACCTAGTGTTCCCTGGCAGTCTCCATTCCAAGTACTAACTAAGCCCACAAGATCGGGATTTGTAAAAGCGCTATGGCCATAAGCAATGGCTGTTGGCTGTTAGAGGACTGTTCTAAGAGTAACTCTTGTTACAGAGCTGCTTGTAAACTAAAAAGCCTCACAACTCAAATTAAAATGATTGGCTTTGCAGTGTTTTTTGTTTATTTATTTTTTTCATTTGTTTGTTTATTTTTTATTCATTTATTTGTTTATTTTTTATTCATTTATTGTTTATTTGTTTATTTCTTTTTAGTTTTGCTCGTCTCTTGTGTTTAAATGACTGTAGCATACAATCTTCACAATCGGAGCCTAAAGCTAAAGAGCTTACAGCACCTAGTGTTCAATGCAACAGCAATGACTGTTGGCTGTTAGAGGACTGTTCTAAGAGTAATTCTTGTTACAGAGCTGCTTGTAAACTAAAAAGCCTCACAACTCAAGTTAAAATGATTGGCTTTGCAGTGTTTTTTGTTTATTTGTTTTTTTTCATTTGTTTGTTTATTTTTTATTCATTTATTGTTTATTTGTTTATTTCTTTTTAGTTTTGCTCGTCTCTTGTGTTTAAATGACTGTAGCATACAATCTTCTCAATCGGAGCCTAAAGCTAAATAGCTTACAGCACCTAGTGTTCAATGCAACAGCAATGACTGTTGGCTGTTAGAGGACTGTTCTAAGAGTAACTCTTGTTACAGAGCTGCTTGTAAACTAAAAAGCCTCACAACTCTAGTTAAAATGATTGGCTTTGCAGTGTTTTTTGTTTATTTGTTTTTTTCATTTGTTTGTTTATTTTTTATTCATTTATTGTTTATTTGTTTATTTCTTTTTAGTTTTGCTCGTCTCTTGTGTTTAAATGACTGTAGCATACAATCTTCACAATCGGAGCCTAAAGCAAAAAAGCTTACAGCACCTAGTGTTCCCTGGCAGTCTCCATTCCAAGTACTAACTAAGCCCACAAGATCGGGATTTGTAAGAGCGCTATGGCCATAAGCAATGACTGTTGGCTGTAGAGGACTGTTCTAAGAGTAACTCTTGTTACAGAGCTGCTTGTAAACTAAAAAGCCTCACAACTCAAATTAAAATGATTGGCTTTGCAGTGTTTTTTGTTTATTTGTTTTTTTCATTTGTTTGTTTATTTTTTATTCATTTATTGTTTATTTGTTTATTTCTTTTTAGTTTTGCTCGTCTCTTGTGTTTAAATGACTGTAGCATACAATCTTCACAATCGGAGCCTAAAGCTAAAGAGCTTACAGCACCTAGTGTTCAATGCAACAGCAATGACTGTTGGCTGTTAGAGGACTGTTCTAAGAGTAACTCTTGTTACAGAGCTGCTTGTAAACTAAAAAGCCTCACAACTCAAGTTAAAATGATTGGCTTTGCAGTGTTTTTGTTTATTTGTTTTTTTCATTTGTTTGTTTATTTTTTATTCATTTATTGTTTATTTGTTTATTTCTTTTTAGTTTTGCTCGTCTCTTGTGTTTAAATGACTGTAGCATACAATCTTCACAATCGGAGCCTAAAGCAAAAAAGCTTACAGCACCTAGTGTTCCCTGGCAGTCTCCATTCCAAGTACTAACTAAGCCCACAAGATCGGGATTTGTAAGAGCGCTATGGCCATAAGCAATGACTGTTGGCTATAGAGGACTGTTCTAAGAGTAACTCTTGTTACAGAGCTGCTTGTAAACTAAAAAGCCTCACAACTCAAATTAAAATGATTGGCTTTGCAGTGTTTTTGTTTATTTGTTCTTTTCATTTGTTTGTTTATTTTTTATTCATTTATTGTTTATTTGTTTATTTCTTTTTAGTTTTGCTCGTCTCTTGTGTTTAAATGACTGTAGCATACAATCTTCACAATCGGAGCCTAAAGCTAAAGAGCTTACAGCACCTAGTGTTCAATGCAACAGCAATGACTGTTGGCTGTTAGTGGACTGTTCTAAGAGTAACTCTTGTTACAGAGCTGCTTGTAAACTAAAAAGCCTCACAACTCAAGTTAAAATGATTGGCTTTGCAGTGTTTTTTGTTTATTTGTTTTTTTTCATTTGTTTGTTTACTTTTTATTCATTTATTGTTTATTTGTTTATTTCTTTTTAGTTTTGCTCGTCTCTTGTGTTTAAAGGACTGTAGCATACAATCTTCACAATCGGAGCCTAAAGCTTAAAAGCTTACAGCACCTAGTGTTCCCTGGCAGTCTCCATTCCAAGTACTAACTAAGCCCACAAGATCGGGATTTGTAAGAGCGCTATGGCCATAAGCAATGACTGTTGGCTGTAGAGGACTGTTCTAAGAGTAACTCTTGTTACAGAGCTGCTTGTAAACTAAAAAGCCTCACAACTCAAATTAAAATGATTGGCTTTGCAGTGTTTTTTGTTTATTTGTTTTTTTCATTTGTTTGTTTATTTTTTATTCATTTATTGTTTATTTGTTTATTTCTTTTTAGTTTTGCTCGTCTCTTGTGTTTAAATGACTGTAGCATACAATCTTCACAATCGGAGCCTAAAGCTAAAAAGCTTACAGCACCTAGTGTTCCCTGGCAGTCTCCATTCCAAGTACTAACTAAGCCCACAAGATCGGGATTTGTAAGAGCGCTATGGCCATAAGCAATGACTGTTGGCTATAGAGGACTGTTCTAAGAGTAACTCTTGTTACAGAGCTGCTTGTAAACTAAAAAGCCTCACAACTCAAATTAAAATGATTGGCTTTGCAGTGTTTTTGTTTATTTGTTCTTTTCATTTGTTTGTTTATTTTTTATTCATTTATTGTTTATTTGTTTATTTCTTTTTAGTTTTGCTCGTCTCTTGTGTTTAAATGACTGTAGCATACAATCTTCACAATCGGAGCCTAAAGCTAAAGAGCTTACAGCACCTAGTGTTCAATGCAACAGCAATGACTGTTGGCTGTTAGTGGACTGTTCTAAGAGTAACTCTTGTTACAGAGCTGCTTGTAAACTAAAAAGCCTCACAACTCAAGTTAAAATGATTGGCTTTGCAGTGTTTTTTGTTTATTTGTTTTTTTTCATTTGTTTGTTTACTTTTTATTCATTTATTGTTTATTTGTTTATTTCTTTTTAGTTTTGCTCGTCTCTTGTGTTTAAAGGACTGTAGCATACAATCTTCACAATCGGAGCCTAAAGCTTAAAAGCTTACAGCACCTAGTGTTCCCTGGCAGTCTCCATTCCAAGTACTAACTAAGCCACAAGATCGGGATTTGTAAGAGCGCTATGGCCATAAGCAATGACTGTTGGCTGTAGAGGACTGTTCTAAGAGTAACTCTTGTTACAGAGCTGCTTGTAAACTAAAAAGCCTCACAACTCAAATTAAAATGATTGGCTTTGCAGTGTTTTTTGTTTATTTGTTTTTTTCATTTGTTTGTTTATTTTTTATTCATTTATTGTTTATTTGTTTATTTCTTTTTAGTTTTGCTCGTCTCTTGTGTTTAAATGACTGTAGCATACAATCTTCACAATCGGAGCCTAAAGCTAAAAAGCTTACAGCACCTAGTGTTCCCTGGCAGTCTCCATTCCAAGTACTAACTAAGCCCACAAGATCGGGATTTGTAAGAGCGCTATGGCCATAAGCAATGACTGTTGGCTGTTAGAGGACTGTTCTAAGAGTAACTCTTGTTACAGAGCTGCTTGTAAACTAAAAAGCCTCACAACTCAAATTAAAATGATTGGCTTTGCAGTGTTTTTTGTTTATTTGTTTTTTTCATTTGTTTGTTTATTTTTTATTCATTTATTGTTTATTTGTTTATTTCTTTTTAGTTTTGCTCGTCTCTTGTGTTTAAATGACTGTAGCATACAATCTTCACAATCGGAGCCTGAAGCTAAAAAGCTTACAGCACCTAGTGTTCCCTGGCAGTCTCCATTCCAAGTACTAACTAAGCCCACAAGATCGGGATTTGTAAGAGCGCTATGGCCATAAGCAATGACTGTTGGCTGTTAGAGGACTGTTCTAAGAGTAACTCTTGTTACAGAGCTGCTTGTAAACTAAAAAGCCTCACAACTCAAATTAAAATGATTGGCTTTGCAGTGTTTTTTGTTTATTTGTTTTTTTCATTTGTTTGTTTATTTTTTATTCATTTATTGTTTATTTGTTTATTTCTTTTTAGTTTTGCTCGTCTCTTGTGTTTAAATGACTGTAGCATACAATCTTCACAATCGGAGCCTAAAGCTAAAGAGCTTACAGCACCTAGTGTTCAATGCAACAGCAATGACTGTTGGCTGTTAGAGGACTGTTCTAAGAGTAACTCTTGTTACAGAGCTGCTTGTAAACTAAAAAGCCTCACAACTCAAGTTAAAATGATTGGCTTTGCAGTGTTTTTTGTTTATTTGTTTTTTTCATTTGTTTGTTTATTTTTTATTCATTTATTGTTTATTTGTTTATTTCTTTTTAGTTTTGCTCGTCTCTTGTGTTTAAATGACTGTAGCATACAATCTTCACAATCGGAGCCTAAAGCAAAAAAGCTTACAGCACCTAGTGTTCCCTGGCAGTCTCCATTCCAAGTACTAACTAAGCCCACAAGATCGGGATTTGTAAGAGCGCTATGGCCATAAGCAATGACTGTTGGCTGTAGAGGACTGTTCTAAGAGTAACTCTTGTTACAGAGCTGCTTGTAAACTAAAAAGCCTCACAACTCAAATTAAAATGATTGGCTTTGCAGTGTTTTTTGTTTATTTGTTTTTTTCATTTGTTTGTTTATTTTTTATTCATTTATTGTTTATTTGTTTATTTCTTTTTAGTTTTGCTCGTCTCTTGTGTTTAAATGACTGTAGCATACAATCTTCACAATCGGAGCCTAAAGCTAAAGAGCTTACAGCACCTAGTGCTCAATGCAACAGCAATGACTGTTGGCTGTTAGAGGACTGTTCTAAGAGTAACTCTTGTTACAGAGCTGCTTGTAAACTAAAAAGCCTCACAACTCAAGTTAAAATGATTGGCTTTGCAGTGTTTTTTGTTTATTTGTTTTTTTCATTTGTTTGTTTATTTTTTATTCATTTATTGTTTATTTGTTTATTTCTTTTTAGTTTTGCTCGTCTCTTGTGTTTAAAGGACTGTAGCATACAATCTTCACAATCGGAGCCTAAAGCTTAAAAGCTTACAGCACCTAGTGTTCCCTGGCAGTCTCCATTCCAAGTACTAACTAAGCCCACAAGATCGGGATTTGTAAGAGCGCTATGGCCATAAGCAATGACTGTTGGCTGTAGAGGACTGTTCTAAGAGTAACTCTTGTTACAGAGCTGCTTGTAAACTAAAAAGCCTCACAACTCAAATTAAAATGATTGGCTTTGCAGTGTTTTTTGTTTATTTGTTTTTTTCATTTGTTTGTTTATTTTTTATTCATTTATTGTTTATTTGTTTATTTCTTTTTAGTTTTGCTCGTCTCTTGTGTTTAAATGACTGTAGCATACAATCTTCACAATCGGAGCCTAAAGCAAAAAAGCTTACAGCACCTAGTGTTCCCTGGCAGTCTCCATTCCAAGTACTAACTAAGCCCACAAGATCGGGATTTGTAAAAGCGCTATGGCCATAAGCAATGGCTGTTGGCTGTTAGAGGACTGTTCTAAGAGTAACTCTTGTTACAGAGCTGCTTGTAAACTAAAAAGCCTCACAACTCAAATTAAAATGATTGGCTTTGCAGTGTTTTTTGTTTATTTGTTTTTTTCATTTGTTTGTTTATTTTTTATTCATTTATTGTTTATTTGTTTATTTCTTTTTAGTTTTGCTCGTCTCTTGTGTTTAAATGACTGTAGCATACAATCTTCACAATCGGAGCCTAAAGCTAAAGAGCTTACAGCACCTAGTGTTCAATGCAACAGCAATGACTGTTGGCTGTTAGAGGACTGTTCTAAGAGTAACTCTTGTTACAGAGCTGCTTGTAAACTAAAAAGCCTCACAACTCAAGTTAAAATGATTGGCTTTGCAGTGTTTTTTGTTTATTTGTTTTTTTCATTTGTTTGTTTACTTTTTATTCATTTATTGTTTATTTGTTTATTTCTTTTTAGTTTTGCTCGTCTCTTGTGTTTAAATGACTGTAGCATACAATCTTCACAATCGGAGCCTAAAGCAACAAAGCTTACAGCACCTAGTGTTCCCTGGCAGTCTCCATTCCAAGTACTAACTAAGCCCACAAGATCGGGATTTGTAAGAGCGCTATGGCCATAAGCAATGATTGTTGGCTGTAGAGGACTGTTCTGAGAGTAACTCTTGTTACAGAGCTGCTTGTAAACTAAAAAGCCTCACAACTCAAATTAAAATGATTGGCTTTGCAGTGTTTTTTGTTTATTTGTTTTTTTCATTTGTTTGTTTATTTTTTATTCATTTATTGTTTATCTGTTTATTTCTTTTTAGTTTTGCTCGTCTCTTGTGTTTAAATGACTGTAGCATACAATCTTCACAATCGGAGCCTAAAGCTAAAGAGCTTACAGCACCTAGTGTTCAATGCAACAGAAATGACTGTTGGCTGTTAGAGGACTGTTCTAAGAGTAACTCTTGTTACAGAGCTGCTTGTAAACTAAAAAGCCTCACAACTCAAGTTAAAATGATTGGCTTTGCAGTGTTTTTTGTTTATTTGTTTTTTTCATTTGTTTGTTTACTTTTTATTCATTTATTGTTTATTTGTTTATTTCTTTTTAGTTTTGCTCGTCTCTTGTGTTTAAATGACTGTAGCATACAATCTTCACAATCGGAGCCTAAAGCTAAAGAGCTTACAGCACCTAGTGTTCAATGCAACAGCAATGACTGTTGGCTGTTAGAGGACTGTTCTAAGAGTAACTCTTGTTACAGAGCTGCTTGTAAACTAAAAAGCCTCACAACTCAAATTAAAATGATTGGCTTTGCAGTGTTTTTTGTTTATTTGTTTTTTTCATTTGTTTGTTTATTTTTTATTCATTTATTTGTTTATTTTTTATTCATTTATTGTTTATTTGTTTATTTCTTTTTAGTTTTGCTCGTCTCTTGTGTTTAAATGACTGTAGCATACAATCTTCTCAATCGGAGCCTAAAGCTAAAAAGCTTACAGCACCTAGTGTTCCCTGGCAGTCTCCATTCCAAGTACTAACTAAGCCCACAAGATCGGGATTTGTAAGAGCGCTATGGCCATAAGCAATGACTGTTGGCTGTTAGAGGACTGTTCTAAGAGTAACTCTTGTTACAGAGCTGCTTGTAAACTAAAAAGCCTCACAACTCAAATTAAAATGATTGGCTTTGCAGTGTTTTTTGTTTATTTGTTTTTTTTCATTTGTTTGTTTATTTTTTATTCATTTATTGTTTATTTGTTTATTTCTTTTTAGTTTTGCTCGTCTCTTGTGTTTAAATGACTGTAGCATACAATCTTCACAATCGGAGCCTGAAGCTAAAAAGCTTACAGCACCTAGTGTTCCCTGGCAGTCTCCATTCCAAGTACTAACTAAGCCCACAAGATCAGGATTTGTAAAAGCGCTATGGCCATAAGCAATGGCTGTTGGCTGTTAGAGGACTGTTCTAAGAGTAACTCTTGTTACAGAGCTGCTTGTAAACTAAAAAGCCTCACAACTCAAATTAAAATGATTGGCTTTGCAGTGTTTTTTGTTTATTTGTTTTTTTCATTTGTTTGTTTATTTTTTATTCATTTATTGTTTATTTGTTTATTTCTTTTTAGTTTTGCTCGTCTCTTGTGTTTAAATGACTGTAGCATACAATCTTCACAATCGGAGCCTAAAGCAAAAAAGCTTACAGCACCTAGTGTTCCCTGGCAGTCTCCATTCCAAGTACTAACTAAGCCCACAAGATCGGGATTTGTAAGAGCGCTATGGCCATAAGCAATGACTGTTGGCTGTAGAGGACTGTTCTAAGAGTAACTCTTGTTACAGAGCTGCTTGTAAACTAAAAAGCCTCACAACTCAAATTAAAATGATTGGCTTTGCAGTGTTTTTTGTTTATTTGTTTTTTTCATTTGTTTGTTTATTTTTTATTCATTTATTGTTTATTTGTTTATTTCTTTTTAGTTTTGCTCGTCTCTTGTGTTTAAATGACTGTAGCATACAATCTTCACAATCGGAGCCTAAAGCTAAAGAGCTTACAGCACCTAGTGTTCAATGCAACAGCAATGACTGTTGGCTGTTAGAGGACTGTTCTAAGAGTAACTCTTGTTACAGAGCTGCTTGTAAACTAAAAAGCCTCACAACTCAAGTTAAAATGATTGGCTTTGCAGTGTTTTTTGTTTATTTGTTTTTTTCATTTGTTTGTTTATTTTTTATTCATTTATTGTTTATTTGTTTATTTCTTTTTAGTTTTGCTCGTCTCTTGTGTTTAAAGGACTGTAGCATACAATCTTCACAATCGGAGCCTAAAGCTTAAAAGCTTACAGCACCTAGTGTTCCCTGGCAGTCTCCATTCCAAGTACTAACTAAGCCCACAAGATCGGGATTTGTAAGAGCGCTATGGCCATAAGCAATGACTGTTGGCTGTAGAGGACTGTTCTAAGAGTAACTCTTGTTACAGAGCTGCTTGTAAACTAAAAAGCCTCACAACTCAAATTAAAATGATTGGCTTTGCAGTGTTTTTTGTTTATTTGTTTTTTTCATTTGTTTGTTTATTTTTTATTCATTTATTGTTTAGTTGTTTATTTCTTTTTAGTTTTGCTCGTCTCTTGTGTTTAAATGACTGTAGCATACAATCTTCACAATCGGAGCCTAAAGCAAAAAAGCTTGCAGCACCTAGTGTTCCCTGGCAGTCTCCATTCCAAGTACTAACTAAGCCCACAAGTCGGGATTTGTAAAAGCGCTATTGCCATAAGCAATGGCTGTTGGCTGTTAGAGGACTGTTCTAAGAGTAACTCTTGTTACAGAGCTGCTTGTAAACTAAAAAGCCTCACAACTCAAATTAAAATGATTGGCTTTGCAGTGTTTTTTGTTTATTTGTTTTTTTCATTTGTTTGTTTATTTTTTATTCATTTATTTGTTTATTTTTTATTCATTTATTGTTTATTTGTTTATTTCTTTTTAGTTTTGCTCGTCTCTTGTGTTTAAAGGACTGTAGCATACAATCTTCACAATCGGAGCCTAAAGCTTAAAAGCTTACAGCACCTAGTGTTCCCTGGCAGTCTCCATTCCAAGTACTAACTAAGCCCACAAGATCGGGATTTGTAAGAGCGCTATGGCCATAAGCAATGACTGTTGGCTGTAGAGGACTGTTCTAAGATTAACTCTTGTTACAGAGCTGCTTGTAAACTAAAAAGCCTCACAACTCAAATTAAAATGATTGGCTTTGCAGTGTTTTTTGTTTATTTGTTTTTTTCATTTGTTTGTTTATTTTTTATTCATTTATTGTTTATTTGTTTATTTCTTTTTAGTTTTGCTCGTCTCTTGTGTTTAAATGACTGTAGCATACAATCTTCACAATCGGAGCCTAAAGCAAAAAAGCTTACAGCACCTAGTGTTCCCTGGCAGTCTCCATTCCAAGTACTAACTAAGCCCACAAGATCGGGATTTGTAAAAGCGCTATGGCCATAAGCAATGGCTGTTGGCTGTTAGAGGACTGTTCTAAGAGTAACTCTTGTTACAGAGCTGCTTGTAAACTAAAAAGCCTCACAACTCAAATTAAAATGATTGGCTTTGCAGTGTTTTTTGTTTATTTGTTTTTTTCATTTGTTTGTTTATTTTTTATTCATTTATTTGTTTATTTTTTATTCATTTATTGTTTATTTGTTTATTTCTTTTTAGTTTTGCTCGTCTCTTGTGTTTAAACGACTGTAGCATACAATCTTCTCAATCGGAGCCTAAAGCTAAAAAGCTTACAGCACCTAGTGTTCCCTGGCAGTCTCCATTCCAAGTACTAACTAAGCCCACAAGATCGGGATTTGTAAGAGCGCTATGGCCATAAGCAATGACTGTTGGCTGTTAGAGGACTGTTCTAAGAGTAACTCTTGTTACAGAGCTGCTTGTAAACTAAAAAGCCTCACAACTCAAATTAAAATGATTGGCTTTGCAGTGTTTTTTGTTTATTTGTTTTTTTTCATTTGTTTGTTTATTTTTTATTCATTTATTGTTTATTTGTTTATTTCTTTTTAGTTTTGCTCGTCTCTTGTGTTTAAATGACTGTAGCATACAATCTTCACAATCGGAGCCTGAAGCTAAAAAGCTTACAGCACCTAGTGTTCCCTGGCAGTCTCCATTCCAAGTACTAACTAAGCCCACAAGATCGGGATTTGTAAGAGCGCTATGGCCATAAGCAATGACTGTTGGCTGTTAGAGGACTGTTCTAAGAGTAACTCTTGTTACAGAGCTGCTTGTAAACTAAAAAGCCTCACAACTCAAATTAAAATGATTGGCTTTGCAGTGTTTTTTGTTTATTTGTTTTTTTCATTTGTTTGTTTATTTTTTATTCATTTATTGTTTATCTGTTTATTTCTTTTTAGTTTTGCTCGTCTCTTGTGTTTAAATGACTGTAGCATACAATCTTCACAATCGGAGCCTAAAGCTAAAGAGCTTACAGCACCTAGTGTTCAATGCAACAGCAATGACTGTTGGCTGTTAGAGGACTGTTCTAAGAGTAACTCTTGTTACAGAGCTGCTTGTAAACTAAAAAGCCTCACAACTCAAGTTAAAATGATTGGCTTTGCAGTGTTTTTTGTTTATTTGTTTTTTTCATTTGTTTGTTTACTTTTTATTCATTTATTGTTTATTTGTTTATTTCTTTTTAGTTTTGCTCGTCTCTTGTGTTTAAATGACTGTAGCATACAATCTTCACAATCGGAGCCTAAAGCTAAAGAGCTTACAGCACCTAGTGTTCAATGCAACAGCAATGACTGTTGGCTGTTAGAGGACTGTTCTAAGAGTAACTCTTGTTACAGAGCTGCTTGTAAACTAAAAAGCCTCACAACTCAAGTTAAAATGATTGGCTTTGCAGTGTTTTTTGTTTATTTGTTTTTTTCATTTGTTTGTTTACTTTTTATTCATTTATTGTTTATTTGTTTATTTCTTTTTAGTTTTGCTCGTCTCTTGTGTTTAAAGGACTGTAGCATACAATCTTCACAATCGGAGCCTAAAGCTTAAAAGCTTACAGCACCTAGTGTTCCCTGGCAGTCTCCATTCCAAGTACTAACTAAGCCCACAAGATCGGGATTTGTAAGAGCGCTATGGCCATAAGCAATGACTGTTGGCTGTAGAGGACTGTTCTAAGAGTAACTCTTGTTACAGAGCTGCTTGTAAACTAAAAAGCCTCACAACTCAAATTAAAATGATTGGCTTTGCAGTGTTTTTTGTTTATTTGTTTTTTTCATTTGTTTGTTTATTTTTTATTCATTTATTGTTTATTTGTTTATTTCTTTTTAGTTTTGCTCGTCTCTTGTGTTTAAATGACTGTAGCATACAATCTTCACAATCGGAGCCTAAAGCAAAAAAGCTTACAGCACCTAGTGTTCCCTGGCAGTCTCCATTCCAAGTACTAACTAAGCCCACAAGATCGGGATTTGTAAAAGCGCTATGGCCATAAGCAATGGCTGTTGGCTGTTAGAGGACTGTTCTAAGAGTAACTCTTGTTACAGAGCTGCTTGTAAACTAAAAAGCCTCACAACTCAAATTAAAATGATTGGCTTTGCAGTGTTTTTTGTTTATTTGTTTTTTTTCATTTGTTTGTTTATTTTTTATTCATTTATTGTTTATCTGTTTATTTCTTTTTAGTTTTGCTCGTCTCTTGTGTTTAAATGACTGTAGCATACAATCTTCACAATCGGAGCCTAAAGCAAAAAAGCTTACAGCACCTAGTGTTCCCTGGCAGTCTCCATTCCAAGTACTAACTAAGCCCACAAGATCGGGATTTGTAAGAGCGCTATGGCCATAAGCAATGACTGTTGGCTGTAGAGGACTGTTCTAAGAGTAACTCTTGTTACAGAGCTGCTTGTAAACTAAAAAGCCTCACAACTCAAATTAAAATGATTGGCTTTGCAGTGTTTTTTGTTTATTTGTTTTTTTTCATTTGTTTGTTTATTTTTTATTCATTTATTGTTTATTTGTTTATTTCTTTTTAGTTTTGCTCGTCTCTTGTGTTTAAATGACTGTAGCATACAATCTTCACAATCGGAGCCTGAAGCTAAAAAGCTTACAGCACCTAGTGTTCCCTGGCAGTCTCCATTCCAAGTACTAACTAAGCCCACAAGATCGGGATTTGTAAGAGCGCTATGGCCATAAGCAATGACTGTTGGCTGTTAGAGGACTGTTCTAAGAGTAACTCTTGTTACAGAGCTGCTTGTAAACTAAAAAGCCTCACAACTCAAATTAAAATGATTGGCTTTGCAGTGTTTTTTGTTTATTTGTTTTTTTCATTTGTTTGTTTATTTGTTATTCATTTATTGTTTATCTGTTTATTTCTTTTTAGTTTTGCTCGTCTCTTGTGTTTAAATGACTGTAGCATACAATCTTCACAATCGGAGCCTAAAGCTAAAGAGCTTACAGCACCTAGTGTTCAATGCAACAGCAATGACTGTTGGCTGTTAGAGGACTGTTCTAAGAGTAACTCTTGTTACAGAGCTGCTTGTAAACTAAAAAGCCTCACAACTCAAGTTAAAATGATTGGCTTTGCAGTGTTTTTTGTTTATTTGTTTTTTTCATTTGTTTGTTTACTTTTTATTCATTTATTGTTTATTTGTTTATTTCTTTTTAGTTTTGCTCGTCTCTTGTGTTTAAATGACTGTAGCATACAATCTTCACAATCGGAGCCTAAAGCTAAAGAGCTTACAGCACCTAGTGTTCAATGCAACAGCAATGACTGTTGGCTGTTAGAGGACTGTTCTAAGAGTAACTCTTGTTACAGAGCTGCTTGTAAACTAAAAAGCCTCACAACTCAAGTTAAAATGATTGGCTTTGCAGTGTTTTTTGTTTATTTGTTTTTTTCATTTGTTTGTTTACTTTTTATTCATTTATTGTTTATTTGTTTATTTCTTTTTAGTTTTGCTCGTCTCTTGTGTTTAAAGGACTGTAGCATACAATCTTCACAATCGGAGCCTAAAGCTTAAAAGCTTACAGCACCTAGTGTTCCCTGGCAGTCTCCATTCCAAGTACTAACTAAGCCCACAAGATCGGGATTTGTAAGAGCGCTATGGCCATAAGCAATGACTGTTGGCTGTAGAGGACTGTTCTAAGAGTAACTCTTGTTACAGAGCTGCTTGTAAACTAAAAAGCCTCACAACTCAAATTAAAATGATTGGCTTTGCAGTGTTTTTTGTTTATTTGTTTTTTTCATTTGTTTGTTTATTTTTTATTCATTTATTGTTTATTTGTTTATTTCTTTTTAGTTTTGCTCGTCTCTTGTGTTTAAATGACTGTAGCATACAATCTTCACAATCGGAGCCTAAAGCAAAAAAGCTTACAGCACCTAGTGTTCCCTGGCAGTCTCCATTCCAAGTACTAACTAAGCCCACAAGATCGGGATTTGTAAAAGCGCTATGGCCATAAGCAATGGCTGTTGGCTGTTAGAGGACTGTTCTAAGAGTAACTCTTGTTACAGAGCTGCTTGTAAACTAAAAAGCCTCACAACTCAAATTAAAATGATTGGCTTTGCAGTGTTTTTTGTTTATTTGTTTTTTTTCATTTGTTTGTTTATTTTTTATTCATTTATTGTTTATCTGTTTATTTCTTTTTAGTTTTGCTCGTCTCTTGTGTTTAAATGACTGTAGCATACAATCTTCACAATCGGAGCCTAAAGCAAAAAAGCTTACAGCACCTAGTGTTCCCTGGCAGTCTCCATTCCAAGTACTAACTAAGCCCACAAGATCGGGATTTGTAAGAGCGCTATGGCCATAAGCAATGACTGTTGGCTGTAGAGGACTGTTCTAAGAGTAACTCTTGTTACAGAGCTGCTTGTAAACTAAAAAGCCTCACAACTCAAATTAAAATGATTGGCTTTGCAGTGTTTTTTGTTTATTTGTTTTTTTCATTTGTTTGTTTATTTTTTATTCATTTATTGTTTATTTGTTTATTTCTTTTTAGTTTTGCTCGTCTCTTGTGTTTAAATGACTGTAGCATACAATCTTCACAATCGGAGCCTAAAGCTAAAGAGCTTACAGCACCTAGTGTTCAATGCAACAGCAATGACTGTTGGCTGTTAGAGGACTGTTCTAAGAGTAACTCTTGTTACAGAGCTGCTTGTAAACTAAAAAGCCTCACAACTCAAGTTAAAATGATTGGCTTTGCAGTGTTTTTGTTTATTTGTTTTTTTCATTTGTTTGTTTATTTTTTATTCATTTATTGTTTATTTGTTTATTTCTTTTTAGTTTTGCTCGTCTCTTGTGTTTAAATGACTGTAGCATACAATCTTCACAATCGGAGCCTAAAGCAAAAAAGCTTACAGCACCTAGTGTTCCCTGGCAGTCTCCATTCCAAGTACTAACTAAGCCCACAAGATCGGGATTTGTAAAAGCGCTATGGCCATAAGCAATGGCTGTTGGCTGTTAGAGGACTGTTCTAAGAGTAACTCTTGTTACAGAGCTGCTTGTAAACTAAAAAGCCTCACAACTCAAATTAAAATGATTGGCTTTGCAGTGTTTTTTGTTTATTTGTTTTTTTCATTTGTTTGTTTATTTTTTATTCATTTATTTGTTTATTTTTTATTCATTTATTGTTTATTTGTTTATTTCTTTTTAGTTTGGCTCATCTCTTGTGTTTAAAGGACTGTAAGCATACAATCTTCACAATCGGAGCCTAAAGCTTAAAAGCTTACAGCACCTAGTGTTCCCTGGCAGTCTCCATTCCAAGTACTAACTAAGCCCACAAGATCGGGATTTGTAAGAGCGCTTATGGCCATAAGCAATGACTGTTGGCTGTAGAGGACTGTTCTGAGAGTAACTCTTGTTACAGAGCTGCTTGTAAACTAAAAAGCCTCACAACTCAAATTAAAATGATTGGCTTTGCAGTGTTTTTTGTTTATTTGTTTTTTTCATTTGTTTGTTTATTTTTTATTCATTTATTGTTTATCTGTTTATTTCTTTTTAGTTTTGCTCGTCTCTTGTGTTTAAATGACTGTAGCATACAATCTTCACAATCGGAGCCTAAAGCAAAAAAGCTTACAGCACCTAGTGTTCCCTGGCAGTCTCCATTCCAAGTACTAACTAAGCCCACAAGATCGGGATTTGTAAGAGCGCTATGGCTTAAGCAATGACTGTTGGCTGTAGAGGACTGTTCTAAGAGTAACTCTTCTTACAGAGCTGCTTGTAAACTAAAAAGCCTCACAACTCAAATTAAAATGATTGGCTTTGCAGTGTTTTTTGTTTATTTGTTTTTTTCATTTGTTTGTTTAATTTTTATTCATTTATTGTTTATTTGTTTATTTCTTTTTAGTTTTGCTCGTCTCTTGTGTTTAAATGACTGTAGCATACAATCTTCACAATCGGAGCCTAAAGCAACAAAGCTTACAGCACCTAGTGTTCCCTGGCAGTCTCCATTCCAAGTACTAACTAAGCCCACAAGATCGGGATTTGTAAAAGCGCTATGGCCATAAGCAATGGCTGTTGGCTGTTAGAGGACTGTTCTAAGAGTAACTCTTGTTACAGAGCTGCTTGTAAACTAAAAAGCCTCACAACTCAAATTAAAATGATTGGCTTTGCAGTGTTTTTTGTTTATTTGTTTTTTTCATTTGTTTGTTTATTTTTTATTCATTTATTGTTTATTTGTTTATTTCTTTTTAGTTTTGCTCGTCTCTTGTGTTTAAATGACTGTAGCATACAATCTTCACAATCGGAGCCTAAAGCTAAAAAGCTTACAGCACCTAGTGTTCCCTGGCAGTCTCCATTCCAAGTACTAACTAAGCCCACAAGATCGGGATTTGTAAGAGCGCTATGGCCATAAGCAATGACTGTTGGCTGTTAGAGGACTGTTCTAAGAGTAACTCTTGTTACAGAGCTGCTTGTAAACTAAAAAGCCTCACAACTCAAATTAAAATGATTGGCTTTGCAGTGTTTTTTGTTTATTTGTTTTTTTTCATTTGTTTGTTTATTTTTTATTCATTTATTGTTTATTTGTTTATTTCTTTTTAGTTTTGCTCGTCTCTTGTGTTTAAATGACTGTAGCATACAATCTTCACAATCGGAGCCTAAAGCTAAAGAGCTTACAGCACCTAGTGTTCAATGCAACAGCAATGACTGTTGGCTGTTAGAGGACTGTTCTAAGAGTAACTCTTGTTACAGAGCTGCTTGTAAACTAAAAAGCCTCACAACTCAAGTTAAAATGATTGGCTTTGCAGTGTTTTTTGTTTATTTGTTTTTTTCATTTGTTTGTTTACTTTTTATTCATTTATTGTTTATTTGTTTATTTCTTTTTAGTTTTGCTCGTCTCTTGTGTTTAAATGACTGTAGCATACAATCTTCACAATCGGAGCCTAAAGCTAAAGAGCTTACAGCACCTAGTGTTCAATGCAACAGCAATGACTGTTGGCTGTTAGAGGACTGTTCTAAGAGTAACTCTTGTTACAGAGCTGCTTGTAAACTAAAAAGCCTCACAACTCAAGTTAAAATGATTGGCTTTGCAGTGTTTTTTGTTTATTTGTTTTTTTCATTTGTTTGTTTACTTTTTATTCATTTATTGTTTATTTGTTTATTTCTTTTTAGTTTTGCTCGTCTCTTGTGTTTAAAGGACTGTAGCATACAATCTTCACAATCGGAGCCTAAAGCTTAAAAGCTTACAGCACCTAGTGTTCCCTGGCAGTCTCCATTCCAAGTACTAACTAAGCCCACAAGATCGGGATTTGTAAGAGCGCTATGGCCATAAGCAATGACTGTTGGCTGTAGAGGACTGTTCTAAGAGTAACTCTTGTTACAGAGCTGCTTGTAAACTAAAAAGCCTCACAACTCAAATTAAAATGATTGGCTTTGCAGTGTTTTTTGTTTATTTGTTTTTTTCATTTGTTTGTTTATTTTTTATTCATTTATTGTTTATTTGTTTATTTCTTTTTAGTGTTGCTCATCTCTTGTGTTTAAATGACTGTAGCATACAATCTTCACAATCGGAGCCTAAAGCAAAAAAGCTTACAGCACCTAGTGTTCCCTGGCAGTCTCCATTCCAAGTACTAACTAAGCCCACAAGATCGGGATTTGTAAAAGCGCTATGGCCATAAGCAATGGCTGTTGGCTGTTAGAGGACTGTTCTAAGAGTAACTCTTGTTACAGAGCTGCTTGTAAACTAAAAAGCCTCACAACTCAAATTAAAATGATTGGCTTTGCAGTGTTTTTTGTTTATTTGTTTTTTTTCATTTGTTTGTTTATTTTTTATTCATTTATTGTTTATCTGTTTATTTCTTTTTAGTTTTGCTCGTCTCTTGTGTTTAAATGACTGTAGCATACAATCTTCACAATCGGAGCCTAAAGCAAAAAAGCTTACAGCACCTAGTGTTCCCTGGCAGTCTCCATTCCAAGTACTAACTAAGCCCACAAGATCGGGATTTGTAAGAG
Source organism: Hoplias malabaricus (assembly GCF_029633855.1). Taxonomy (NCBI): domain Eukaryota; kingdom Metazoa; phylum Chordata; class Actinopteri; order Characiformes; family Erythrinidae; genus Hoplias; species Hoplias malabaricus. The sequence continues at coordinate 26,918,695 of NC_089814.1, forward strand.
CGCTATGGCCATAAGCAATGACTGTTGGCTGTAGAGGACTGTTCTAAGAGTAACTCTTGTTACAGAGCTGCTTGTAAACTAAAAAGCCTCACAACTCAAATTAAAATGATTGGCTTTGCAGTGTTTTTTGTTTATTTGTTTTTTTCATTTGTTTGTTTATTTTTTATTCATTTATTGTTTATTTGTTTATTTCTTTTTAGTTTTGCTCGTCTCTTGTGTTTAAATGACTGTAGCATACAATCTTCACAATCGGAGCCTAAAGCTAAAAAGCTTACAGCACCTAGTGTTCCCTGGCAGTCTCCATTCCAAGTACTAACTAAGCCCACAAGATCGGGATTTGTAAGAGCGCTATGGCCATAAGCAATGACTGTTGGCTGTTAGAGGACTGTTCTAAGAGTAACTCTTGTTACAGAGCTGCTTGTAAACTAAAAAGCCTCACAACTCAAATTAAAATGATTGGCTTTGCAGTGTTTTTTGTTTATTTGTTTTTTTTCATTTGTTTGTTTATTTTTTATTCATTTATTGTTTATTTGTTTATTTCTTTTTAGTTTTGCTCGTCTCTTGTGTTTAAATGACTGTAGCATACAATCTTCACAATCGGAGCCTAAAGCTAAAGAGCTTACAGCACCTAGTGTTCAATGCAACAGCAATGACTGTTGGCTGTTAGAGGACTGTTCTAAGAGTAACTCTTGTTACAGAGCTGCTTGTAAACTAAAAAGCCTCACAACTCAAGTTAAAATGATTGGCTTTGCAGTGTTTTTTGTTTATTTGTTTTTTTCATTTGTTTGTTTACTTTTTATTCATTTATTGTTTATTTGTTTATTTCTTTTTAGTTTTGCTCGTCTCTTGTGTTTAAATGACTGTAGCATACAATCTTCACAATCGGAGCCTAAAGCTAAAGAGCTTACAGCACCTAGTGTTCAATGCAACAGCAATGACTGTTGGCTGTTAGAGGACTGTTCTAAGAGTAACTCTTGTTACAGAGCTGCTTGTAAACTAAAAAGCCTCACAACTCAAGTTAAAATGATTGGCTTTGCAGTGTTTTTTGTTTATTTGTTTTTTTCATTTGTTTGTTTATTTTTTATTCATTTATTGTTTATTTGTTTATTTCTTTTTAGTTTTGCTCGTCTCTTGTGTTTAAAGGACTGTAGCATACAATCTTCACAATCGGAGCCTAAAGCTTAAAAGCTTACAGCACCTAGTGTTCCCTGGCAGTCTCCATTCCAAGTACTAACTAAGCCCACAAGATCGGGATTTGTAAGAGCGCTATGGCCATAAGCAATGACTGTTGGCTGTAGAGGACTGTTCTAAGAGTAACTCTTGTTACAGAGCTGCTTGTAAACTAAAAAGCCTCACAACTCAAATTAAAATGATTGGCTTTGCAGTGTTTTTTGTTTATTTGTTTTTTTCATTTGTTTGTTTATTTTTTATTCATTTATTGTTTATTTGTTTATTTCTTTTTAGTTTTGCTCGTCTCTTGTGTTTAAATGACTGTAGCATACAATCTTCACAATCGGAGCCTAAAGCAAAAAAGCTTACAGCACCTAGTGTTCCCTGGCAGTCTCCATTCCAAGTACTAACTAAGCCCACAAGATCGGGATTTGTAAAAGCGCTATGGCCATAAGCAATGGCTGTTGGCTGTTAGAGGACTGTTCTAAGAGTAACTCTTGTTACAGAGCTGCTTGTAAACTAAAAAGCCTCACAACTCAAATTAAAATGATTGGCTTTGCAGTGTTTTTTGTTTATTTGTTTTTTTTCATTTGTTTGTTTATTTTTTATTCATTTATTGTTTATCTGTTTATTTCTTTTTAGTTTTGCTCGTCTCTTGTGTTTAAATGACTGTAGCATACAATCTTCACAATCGGAGCCTAAAGCTAAAGAGCTTACAGCACCTAGTGTTCCCTGGCAGTCTCCATTCCAAGTACTAACTAAGCCCACAAGATCGGGATTTGTAAGAGCGCTATGGCCATAAGCAATGACTGTTGGCTGTAGAGGACTGTTCTAAGAGTAACTCTTGTTACAGAGCTGCTTGTAAACTAAAAAGCCTCACAACTCAAATTAAAATGATTGGCTTTGCAGTGTTTTTTGTTTATTTGTTTTTTTCATTTGTTTGTTTATTTTTTATTCATTTATTGTTTATTTGTTTATTTCTTTTTAGTTTTGCTCGTCTCTTGTGTTTAAATGACTGTAGCATACAATCTTCACAATCGGAGCCTAAAGCTAAAGAGCTTACAGCACCTAGTGTTCAATGCAACAGCAATGACTGTTGGCTGTTAGAGGACTGTTCTAAGAGTAACTCTTGTTACAGAGCTGCTTGTAAACTAAAAAGCCTCACAACTCAAGTTAAAATGATTGGCTTTGCAGTGTTTTTGTTTATTTGTTTTTTTCATTTGTTTGTTTATTTTTTATTCATTTATTGTTTATTTGTTTATTTCTTTTTAGTTTTGCTCGTCTCTTGTGTTTAAATGACTGTAGCATACAATCTTCACAATCGGAGCCTAAAGCTAAAAAGCTTACAGCACCTAGTGTTCCCTGGCAGTCTCCATTCCAAGTACTAACTAAGCCCACAAGATCGGGATTTGTAAAAGCGCTATGGCCATAAGCAATGGCTGTTGGCTGTTAGAGGACTGTTCTAAGAGTAACTCTTGTTACAGAGCTGCTTGTAAACTAAAAAGCCTCACAACTCAAATTAAAATGATTGGCTTTGCAGTGTTTTTTGTTTATTTGTTTTTTTCATTTGTTTGTTTATTTTTTATTCATTTATTTGTTTATTTTTTATTCATTTATTGTTTATTTGTTTATTTCTTTTTAGTTTTGCTCATCTCTTGTGTTTAAAGGACTGTAAGCATACAATCTTCACAATCGGAGCCTAAAGCTTAAAAGCTTACAGCACCTAGTGTTCCCTGGCAGTCTCCATTCCAAGTACTAACTAAGCCCACAAGATCGGGATTTGTAAGAGCGCTTATGGCCATAAGCAATGACTGTTGGCTGTAGAGGACTGTTCTGAGAGTAACTCTTGTTACAGAGCTGCTTGTAAACTAAAAAGCCTCACAACTCAAATTAAAATGATTGGCTTTGCAGTGTTTTTTGTTTATTTGTTTTTTTCATTTGTTTGTTTATTTTTTATTCATTTATTGTTTATCTGTTTATTTCTTTTTAGTTTTGCTCGTCTCTTGTGTTTAAATGACTGTAGCATACAATCTTCACAATCGGAGCCTAAAGCAAAAAAGCTTACAGCACCTAGTGTTCCCTGGCAGTCTCCATTCCAAGTACTAACTAAGCCCACAAGATCGGGATTTGTAAGAGCGCTATGGCTTAAGCAATGACTGTTGGCTGTAGAGGACTGTTCTAAGAGTAACTCTTGTTACAGAGCTGCTTGTAAACTAAAAAGCCTCACAAATCAAATTAAAATGATTGGCTTTGCAGTGTTTTTTGTTTATTTGTTTTTTTCATTTGTTTGTTTATTTTTTATTCATTTATTGTTTATTTGTTTATTTCTTTTTAGTTTTGCTCGTCTCTTGTGTTTAAATGACTGTAGCATACAATCTTCACAATCGGAGCCTAAAGCTAAAGAGCTTACAGCACCTAGTGTTCAATGCAACAGCAATGACTGTTGGCTGTTAGAGGACTGTTCTAAGAGTAACTCTTGTTACAGAGCTGCTTGTAAACTAAAAAGCCTCACAACTCAAGTTAAAATGATTGGCTTTGCAGTGTTTTTTGTTTATTTGTTTTTTTCATTTGTTTGTTTATTTTTTATTCATTTATTGTTTATCTGTTTATTTCTTTTTAGTTTTGCTCGTCTCTTGTGTTTAAATGACTGTAGCATACAATCTTCACAATCGGAGCCTAAAGCTAAAGAGCTTACAGCACCTAGTGTTCAATGCAACAGCAATGACTGTTGGCTGTTAGAGGACTGTTCTAAGAGTAACTCTTGTTACAGAGCTGCTTGTAAACTAAAAAGCCTCACAACTCAAGTTAAAATGATTGGCTTTGCAGTGTTTTTTGTTTATTTGTTTTTTTCATTTGTTTGTTTACTTTTTATTCATTTATTGTTTATTTGTTTATTTCTTTTTAGTTTTGCTCGTCTCTTGTGTTTAAAGGACTGTAGCATACAATCTTCACAATCGGAGCCTAAAGCAAAAAAGCTTACAGCACCTAGTGTTCCCTGGCAGTCTCCATTCCAAGTACTAACCAAGCCCACAAGATCGGGATTTGTAAGAGCGCTATGGCCATAAGCAATGACTGTTGGCTGAAGAGGACTGTTCTAAGAGTAACTCTTGTTACAGAGCTGCTTGTAAACTAAAAAGCCTCACAACTCAAATTAAAATGATTGGCTTTGCAGTGTTTTTTGTTTATTTGTTTTTTTCATTTGTTTGTTTATTTTTTATTCATTTATTGTTTATTTGTTTATTTCTTTTTAGTTTTGCTCGTCTCTTGTGTTTAAATGACTGTAGCATACAATCTTCACAATCGGAGCCTAAAGCAACAAAGCTTACAGCACCTAGTGTTCCCTGGCAGTCTCCATTCCAAGTACTAACTAAGCCCACAAGATCGGGATTTGTAAGAGCGCTATGGCCATAAGCAATGACTGTTGGCTGTAGAGGACTGTTCTGAGAGTAACTCTTGTTACAGAGCTGCTTGTAAACTAAAAAGCCTCACAACTCAAATTAAAATGATTGGCTTTGCAGTGTTTTTTGTTTATTTGTTTTTTTCATTTGTTTTTTTTTTTTTTAATTATTTATTGTTTATCTGTTTATTTCTTTTTAGTTTTGCTCGTCTCTTGTGTTTAAATGACTGTAGCATACAATCTTCACAATCGGAGCCTAAAGCTTAAAAGCTTACAGCACCTAGTGTTCCCTGGCAGTCTCCATTCCAAGTACTAACTAAGCCCACAAGATCGGGATTTGTAAGAGCGCTATGGCCATAAGCAATGACTGTTGGCTGTAGAGGACTGTTCTAAGAGTAACTCTTGTTACAGAGCTGCTTGTAAACTAAAAAGCCTCACAACTCAAATTAAAATGATTGGCTTTGCAGTGTTTTTTGTTTATTTGTTTTTTTCATTTGTTTGTTTATTTTTTATTCATTTATTGTTTGTTTGTTTATTTCTTTTTAGTTTTGCTCGTCTCTTGTGTTTAAATGACTGTAGCATACAATCTTCACAATCGGAGCCTAAAGCAAAAAAGCTTACAGCACCTAGTGTTCCCTGGCAGTCTCCATTCCAAGTACTAACTAAGCCCACAAGATCGGGATTTGTAAAAGCGCTATGGCCATAAGCAATGGCTGTTGGCTGTTAGAGGACTGTTCTAAGAGTAACTCTTGTTACAGAGCTGCTTGTAAACTAAAAAGCCTCACAACTCAAATTAAAATGATTGGCTTTGCAGTGTTTTTTGTTTATTTATTTTTTTCATTTGTTTGTTTATTTTTTATTCATTTATTTGTTTATTTTTTATTCATTTATTGTTTATTTGTTTATTTCTTTTTAGTTTTGCTCGTCTCTTGTGTTTAAATGACTGTAGCATACAATCTTCACAATCGGAGCCTAAAGCTAAAGAGCTTACAGCACCTAGTGTTCAATGCAACAGCAATGACTGTTGGCTGTTAGAGGACTGTTCTAAGAGTAATTCTTGTTACAGAGCTGCTTGTAAACTAAAAAGCCTCACAACTCAAGTTAAAATGATTGGCTTTGCAGTGTTTTTTGTTTATTTGTTTTTTTTCATTTGTTTGTTTATTTTTTATTCATTTATTGTTTATTTGTTTATTTCTTTTTAGTTTTGCTCGTCTCTTGTGTTTAAATGACTGTAGCATACAATCTTCACAATCGGAGCCTAAAGCTAAATAGCTTACAGCACCTAGTGTTCAATGCAACAGCAATGACTGTTGGCTGTTAGAGGACTGTTCTAAGAGTAACTCTTGTTACAGAGCTGCTTGTAAACTAAAAAGCCTCACAACTCTAGTTAAAATGATTGGCTTTGCAGTGTTTTTTGTTTATTTGTTTTTTTCATTTGTTTGTTTATTTTTTATTCATTTATTGTTTATTTGTTTATTTCTTTTTAGTTTTGCTCGTCTCTTGTGTTTAAATGACTGTAGCATACAATCTTCACAATCGGAGCCTAAAGCAAAAAAGCTTACAGCACCTAGTGTTCCCTGGCAGTCTCCATTCCAAGTACTAACTAAGCCCACAAGATCGGGATTTGTAAAAGCGCTATGGCCATAAGCAATGGCTGTTGGCTGTTAGAGGACTGTTCTAAGAGTAACTCTTGTTACAGAGCTGCTTGTAAACTAAAAAGCCTCACAACTCAAATTAAAATGATTGGCTTTGCAGTGTTTTTTGTTTATTTGTTTTTTTCATTTGTTTGTTTATTTTTTATTCATTTATTTGTTTATTTTTTATTCATTTATTGTTTATTTGTTTATTTCTTTTTAGTTTTGCTCATCTCTTGTGTTTAAAGGACTGTAAGCATACAATCTTCACAATCGGAGCCTAAAGCAAAAAAGCTTACAGCACCTAGTGTTCCCTGGCAGTCTCCATTCCAAGTACTAACTAAGCCCACAAGATCGGGATTTGTAAGAGCGCTATGGCTTAAGCAATGACTGTTGGCTGTAGAGGACTGTTCTAAGAGTAACTCTTGTTACAGAGCTGCTTGTAAACTAAAAAGCCTCACAAATCAAATTAAAATGATTGGCTTTGCAGTGTTTTTTGTTTATTTGTTTTTTTCATTTGTTTGTTTAATTTTTATTCATTTATTGTTTATTTGTTTATTTCTTTTTAGTTTTGCTCGTCTCTTGTGTTTAAATGACTGTAGCATACAATCTTCACAATCGGAGCCTAAAGCAACAAAGCTTACAGCACCTAGTGTTCCCTGGCAGTCTCCATTCCAAGTACTAACTAAGCCCACAAGATCGGGATTTGTAAAAGCGCTATGGCCATAAGCAATGGCTGTTGGCTGTTAGAGGACTGTTCTAAGAGTAACTCTTGTTACAGAGCTGCTTGTAAACTAAAAAGCCTCACAACTCAAATTAAAATGATTGGCTTTGCAGTGTTTTTTGTTTATTTGTTTTTTTCATTTGTTTGTTTATTTTTTATTCATTTATTGTTTATTTGTTTATTTCTTTTTAGTTTTGCTCGTCTCTTGTGTTTAAATGACTGTAGCATACAATCTTCACAATCGGAGCCTAAAGCTAAAAAGCTTACAGCACCTAGTGTTCCCTGGCAGTCTCCATTCCAAGTACTAACTAAGCCCACAAGATCGGGATTTGTAAGAGCGCTATGGCCATAAGCAATGACTGTTGGCTGTTAGAGGACTGTTCTAAGAGTAACTCTTGTTACAGAGCTGCTTGTAAACTAAAAAGCCTCACAACTCAAATTAAAATGATTGGCTTTGCAGTGTTTTTTGTTTATTTGTTTTTTTTCATTTGTTTGTTTATTTTTTATTCATTTATTGTTTATTTGTTTATTTCTTTTTAGTTTTGCTCGTCTCTTGTGTTTAAATGACTGTAGCATACAATCTTCACAATCGGAGCCTAAAGCAAAAAAGCTTACAGCACCTAGTGTTCCCTGGCAGTCTCCATTCCAAGTACTAACTAAGCCCACAAGATCGGGATTTGTAAAAGCGCTATGGCCATAAGCAATGGCTGTTGGCTGTTAGAGGACTGTTCTAAGAGTAACTCTTGTTACAGAGCTGCTTGTAAACTAAAAAGCCTCACAACTCAAATTAAAATGATTGGCTTTGCAGTGTTTTTTGTTTATTTGTTTTTTTCATTTGTTTGTTTATTTTTTATTCATTTATTTGTTTATTTTTTATTCATTTATTTTTTATTTGTTTATTTCTTTTTAGTTTTGCTCATCTCTTGTGTTTAAAGGACTGTAAGCATACAATCTTCACAATCGGAGCCTAAAGCTTAAAAGCTTACAGCACCTAGTGTTCCCTGGCAGTCTCCATTCCAAGTACTAACTAAGCCCACAAGATCGGGATTTGTAAGAGCGCTTATGGCCATAAGCAATGACTGTTGGCTGTAGAGGACTGTTCTGAGAGTAACTCTTGTTACAGAGCTGCTTGTAAACTAAAAAGCCTCACAACTCAAATTAAAATGATTGGCTTTGCAGTGTTTTTTGTTTATTTGTTTTTTTCATTTGTTTGTTTATTTTTTATTCATTTATTGTTTATCTGTTTATTTCTTTTTAGTTTTGCTCGTCTCTTGTGTTTAAATGACTGTAGCATACAATCTTCACAATCGGAGCCTAAAGCAAAAAAGCTTACAGCACCTAGTGTTCCCTGGCAGTCTCCATTCCAAGTACTAACTAAGCCCACAAGATCGGGATTTGTAAGAGCGCTATGGCTTAAGCAATGACTGTTGGCTGTAGAGGACTGTTCTAAGAGTAACTCTTGTTACAGAGCTGCTTGTAAACTAAAAAGCCTCACAACTCAAATTAAAATGATTGGCTTTGCAGTGTTTTTTGTTTATTTGTTTTTTTCATTTGTTTGTTTATTTTTTATTCATTTATTGTTTATTTGTTTATTTCTTTTTAGTTTTGCTCGTCTCTTGTGTTTAAATGACTGTAGCATACAATCTTCACAATCGGAGCCTAAAGCTAAAGAGCTTACAGCACCTAGTGTTCAATGCAACAGCAATGACTGTTGGCTGTTAGAGGACTGTTCTAAGAGTAACTCTTGTTACAGAGCTGCTTGTAAACTAAAAAGCCTCACAACTCAAGTTAAAATGATTGGCTTTGCAGTGTTTTTTGTTTATTTGTTTTTTTCATTTGTTTGTTTATTTTTTATTCATTTATTGTTTATCTGTTTATTTCTTTTTAGTTTTGCTCGTCTCTTGTGTTTAAATGACTGTAGCATACAATCTTCACAATCGGAGCCTAAAGCTAAAGAGCTTACAGCACCTAGTGTTCAATGCAACAGCAATGACTGTTGGCTGTTAGAGGACTGTTCTAAGAGTAACTCTTGTTACAGAGCTGCTTGTAAACTAAAAAGCCTCACAACTCAAGTTAAAATGATTGGCTTTGCAGTGTTTTTTGTTTATTTGTTTTTTTCATTTGTTTGTTTACTTTTTATTCATTTATTGTTTATTTGTTTATTTCTTTTTAGTTTTGCTCGTCTCTTGTGTTTAAAGGACTGTAGCATACAATCTTCACAATCGGAGCCTAAAGCAAAAAAGCTTACAGCACCTAGTGTTCCCTGGCAGTCTCCATTCCAAGTACTAACCAAGCCCACAAGATCGGGATTTGTAAGAGCGCTATGGCCATAAGCAATGACTGTTGGCTGAAGAGGACTGTTCTAAGAGTAACTCTTGTTACAGAGCTGCTTGTAAACTAAAAAGCCTCACAACTCAAATTAAAATGATTGGCTTTGCAGTGTTTTTTGTTTATTTGTTTTTTTCATTTGTTTGTTTATTTTTTATTCATTTATTGTTTATTTGTTTATTTCTTTTTAGTTTTGCTCGTCTCTTGTGTTTAAATGACTGTAGCATACAATCTTCACAATCGGAGCCTAAAGCAACAAAGCTTACAGCACCTAGTGTTCCCTGGCAGTCTCCATTCCAAGTACTAACTAAGCCCACAAGATCGGGATTTGTAAGAGCGCTATGGCCATAAGCAATGACTGTTGGCTGTAGAGGACTGTTCTGAGAGTAACTCTTGTTACAGAGCTGCTTGTAAACTAAAAAGCCTCACAACTCAAATTAAAATGATTGGCTTTGCAGTGTTTTTTGTTTATTTGTTTTTTTCATTTGTTTGTTTATTTTTTATTCATTTATTGTTTATCTGTTTATTTCTTTTTAGTTTTGCTCGTCTCTTGTGTTTAAATGACTGTAGCATACAATCTTCACAATCGGAGCCTAAAGCTTAAAAGCTTACAGCACCTAGTGTTCCCTGGCAGTCTCCATTCCAAGTACTAACTAAGCCCACAAGATCGGGATTTGTAAGAGCGCTATGGCCATAAGCAATGACTGTTGGCTGTAGAGGACTGTTCTAAGAGTAACTCTTGTTACAGAGCTGCTTGTAAACTAAAAAGCCTCACAACTCAAATTAAAATGATTGGCTTTGCAGTGTTTTTTGTTTATTTGTTTTTTTCATTTGTTTGTTTATTTTTTATTCATTTATTGTTTGTTTGTTTATTTCTTTTTAGTTTTGCTCGTCTCTTGTGTTTAAATGACTGTAGCATACAATCTTCACAATCGGAGCCTAAAGCAAAAAAGCTTACAGCACCTAGTGTTCCCTGGCAGTCTCCATTCCAAGTACTAACTAAGCCCACAAGATCGGGATTTGTAAAAGCGCTATGGCCATAAGCAATGGCTGTTGGCTGTTAGAGGACTGTTCTAAGAGTAACTCTTGTTACAGAGCTGCTTGTAAACTAAAAAGCCTCACAACTCAAATTAAAATGATTGGCTTTGCAGTGTTTTTTGTTTATTTATTTTTTTCATTTGTTTGTTTATTTTTTATTCATTTATTTGTTTATTTTTTATTCATTTATTGTTTATTTGTTTATTTCTTTTTAGTTTTGCTCGTCTCTTGTGTTTAAATGACTGTAGCATACAATCTTCACAATCGGAGCCTAAAGCTAAAGAGCTTACAGCACCTAGTGTTCAATGCAACAGCAATGACTGTTGGCTGTTAGAGGACTGTTCTAAGAGTAATTCTTGTTACAGAGCTGCTTGTAAACTAAAAAGCCTCACAACTCAAGTTAAAATGATTGGCTTTGCAGTGTTTTTTGTTTATTTGTTTTTTTTCATTTGTTTGTTTATTTTTTATTCATTTATTGTTTATTTGTTTATTTCTTTTTAGTTTTGCTCGTCTCTTGTGTTTAAATGACTGTAGCATACAATCTTCACAATCGGAGCCTAAAGCTAAATAGCTTACAGCACCTAGTGTTCAATGCAACAGCAATGACTGTTGGCTGTTAGAGGACTGTTCTAAGAGTAACTCTTGTTACAGAGCTGCTTGTAAACTAAAAAGCCTCACAACTCTAGTTAAAATGATTGGCTTTGCAGTGTTTTTTGTTTATTTGTTTTTTTCATTTGTTTGTTTATTTTTTATTCATTTATTGTTTATTTGTTTATTTCTTTTTAGTTTTGCTCGTCTCTTGTGTTTAAATGACTGTAGCATACAATCTTCACAATCGGAGCCTAAAGCAAAAAAGCTTACAGCACCTAGTGTTCCCTGGCAGTCTCCATTCCAAGTACTAACTAAGCCCACAAGATCGGGATTTGTAAGAGCGCTATGGCCATAAGCAATGACTGTTGGCTGTAGAGGACTGTTCTAAGAGTAACTCTTGTTACAGAGCTGCTTGTAAACTAAAAAGCCTCACAACTCAAATTAAAATGATTGGCTTTGCAGTGTTTTTTGTTTATTTGTTTTTTTCATTTGTTTGTTTATTTTTTATTCATTTATTGTTTATTTGTTTATTTCTTTTTAGTTTTGCTCGTCTCTTGTGTTTAAATGACTGTAGCATACAATCTTCACAATCGGAGCCTAAAGCTAAAGAGCTTACAGCACCTAGTGTTCAATGCAACAGCAATGACTGTTGGCTGTTAGAGGACTGTTCTAAGAGTAACTCTTGTTACAGAGCTGCTTGTAAACTAAAAAGCCTCACAACTCAAGTTAAAATGATTGGCTTTGCAGTGTTTTTGTTTATTTGTTTTTTTCATTTGTTTGTTTATTTTTTATTCATTTATTGTTTATTTGTTTATTTCTTTTTAGTTTTGCTCGTCTCTTGTGTTTAAATGACTGTAGCATACAATCTTCACAATCGGAGCCTAAAGCAAAAAAGCTTACAGCACCTAGTGTTCCCTGGCAGTCTCCATTCCAAGTACTAACTAAGCCCACAAGATCGGGATTTGTAAGAGCGCTATGGCCATAAGCAATGACTGTTGGCTATAGAGGACTGTTCTAAGAGTAACTCTTGTTACAGAGCTGCTTGTAAACTAAAAAGCCTCACAACTCAAATTAAAATGATTGGCTTTGCAGTGTTTTTGTTTATTTGTTCTTTTCATTTGTTTGTTTATTTTTTATTCATTTATTGTTTATTTGTTTATTTCTTTTTAGTTTTGCTCGTCTCTTGTGTTTAAATGACTGTAGCATACAATCTTCACAATCGGAGCCTAAAGCTAAAGAGCTTACAGCACCTAGTGTTCAATGCAACAGCAATGACTGTTGGCTGTTAGAGGACTGTTCTAAGAGTAACTCTTGTTACAGAGCTGCTTGTAAACTAAAAAGCCTCACAACTCAAGTTAAAATGATTGGCTTTGCAGTGTTTTTTGTTTATTTGTTTTTTTTCATTTGTTTGTTTACTTTTTATTCATTTATTGTTTATTTGTTTATTTCTTTTTAGTTTTGCTCGTCTCTTGTGTTTAAAGGACTGTAGCATACAATCTTCACAATCGGAGCCTAAAGCTTAAAAGCTTACAGCACCTAGTGTTCCCTGGCAGTCTCCATTCCAAGTACTAACTAAGCCCACAAGATCGGGATTTGTAAGAGCGCTATGGCCATAAGCAATGACTGTTGGCTGTAGAGGACTGTTCTAAGAGTAACTCTTGTTACAGAGCTGCTTGTAAACTAAAAAGCCTCACAACTCAAATTAAAATGATTGGCTTTGCAGTGTTTTTTGTTTATTTGTTTTTTTCATTTGTTTGTTTATTTTTTATTCATTTATTGTTTATTTGTTTATTTCTTTTTAGTTTTGCTCGTCTCTTGTGTTTAAATGACTGTAGCATACAATCTTCACAATCGGAGCCTAAAGCTAAAAAGCTTACAGCACCTAGTGTTCCCTGGCAGTCTCCATTCCAAGTACTAACTAAGCCCACAAGATCGGGATTTGTAAGAGCGCTATGGCCATAAGCAATGACTGTTGGCTGTTAGAGGACTGTTCTAAGAGTAACTCTTGTTACAGAGCTGCTTGTAAACTAAAAAGCCTCACAACTCAAATTAAAATGATTGGCTTTGCAGTGTTTTTTGTTTATTTGTTTTTTTCATTTGTTTGTTTATTTTTTATTCATTTATTGTTTATTTGTTTATTTCTTTTTAGTTTTGCTCGTCTCTTGTGTTTAAATGACTGTAGCATACAATCTTCACAATCGGAGCCTAAAGCTAAAGAGCTTACAGCACCTAGTGTTCAATGCAACAGCAATGACTGTTGGCTGTTAGAGGACTGTTCTAAGAGTAACTCTTGTTACAGAGCTGCTTGTAAACTAAAAAGCCTCACAACTCAAGTTAAAATGATTGGCTTTGCAGTGTTTTTTGTTTATTTGTTTTTTTCATTTGTTTGTTTATTTTTTATTCATTTATTGTTTATTTGTTTATTTCTTTTTAGTTTTGCTCGTCTCTTGTGTTTAAATGACTGTAGCATACAATCTTCACAATCGGAGCCTAAAGCAAAAAAGCTTACAGCACCTAGTGTTCCCTGGCAGTCTCCATTCCAAGTACTAACTAAGCCCACAAGATCGGGATTTGTAAGAGCGCTATGGCCATAAGCAATGACTGTTGGCTGTAGAGGACTGTTCTAAGAGTAACTCTTGTTACAGAGCTGCTTGTAAACTAAAAAGCCTCACAACTCAAATTAAAATGATTGGCTTTGCAGTGTTTTTTGTTTATTTGTTTTTTTCATTTGTTTGTTTATTTTTTATTCATTTATTGTTTATTTGTTTATTTCTTTTTAGTTTTGCTCGTCTCTTGTGTTTAAATGACTGTAGCATACAATCTTCACAATCGGAGCCTAAAGCTAAAGAGCTTACAGCACCTAGTGCTCAATGCAACAGCAATGACTGTTGGCTGTTAGAGGACTGTTCTAAGAGTAATTCTTGTTACAGAGCTGCTTGTAAACTAAAAAGCCTCACAACTCAAGTTAAAATGATTGGCTTTGCAGTGTTTTTTGTTTATTTGTTTTTTTCATTTGTTTGTTTATTTTTTATTCATTTATTGTTTATTTGTTTATTTCTTTTTAGTTTTGCTCGTCTCTTGTGTTTAAAGGACTGTAGCATACAATCTTCACAATCGGAGCCTAAAGCTTAAAAGCTTACAGCACCTAGTGTTCCCTGGCAGTCTCCATTCCAAGTACTAACTAAGCCCACAAGATCGGGATTTGTAAGAGCGCTATGGCCATAAGCAATGACTGTTGGCTGTAGAGGACTGTTCTAAGAGTAACTCTTGTTACAGAGCTGCTTGTAAACTAAAAAGCCTCACAACTCAAATTAAAATGATTGGCTTTGCAGTGTTTTTGTTTATTTGTTTTTTTCATTTGTTTGTTTATTTTTTATTCATTTATTGTTTATTTGTTTATTTCTTTTTAGTTTTGCTCGTCTCTTGTGTTTAAATGACTGTAGCATACAATCTTCACAATCGGAGCCTAAAGCTAAAGAGCTTACAGCACCTAGTGTTCAATGCAACAGCAATGACTGTTGGCTGTTAGAGGACTGTTCTAAGAGTAACTCTTGTTACAGAGCTGCTTGTAAACTAAAAAGCCTCACAACTCAAGTTAAAATGATTGGCTTTGCAGTGTTTTTTGTTTATTTGTTTTTTTCATTTGTTTGTTTATTTTTTATTCATTTATTGTTTATTTGTTTATTTCTTTTTAGTTTTGCTCGTCTCTTGTGTTTAAATGACTGTAGCATACAATCTTCACAATCGGAGCCTAAAGCAAAAAAGCTTACAGCACCTAGTGTTCCCTGGCAGTCTCCATTCCAAGTACTAACTAAGCCCACAAGATCGGGATTTGTAAGAGCGCTATGGCCATAAGCAATGACTGTTGGCTGTAGAGGACTGTTCTAAGAGTAACTCTTGTTACAGAGCTGCTTGTAAACTAAAAAGCCTCACAACTCAAATTAAAATGATTGGCTTTGCAGTGTTTTTTGTTTATTTGTTTTTTTCATTTGTTTGTTTATTTTTTATTCATTTATTGTTTATTTGTTTATTTCTTTTTAGTTTTGCTCGTCTCTTGTGTTTAAATGACTGTAGCATACAATCTTCACAATCGGAGCCTAAAGCAACAAAGCTTACAGCACCTAGTGTTCCCTGGCAGTCTCCATTCCAAGTACTAACTAAGCCCACAAGATCGGGATTTGTAAGAGCGCTATGGCCATAAGCAATGACTGTTGGCTGTAGAGGACTGTTCTGAGAGTAACTCTTGTTACAGAGCTGCTTGTAAACTAAAAAGCCTCACAACTCAAATTAAAATGATTGGCTTTGCAGTGTTTTTTGTTTATTTGTTTTTTTCATTTGTTTGTTTATTTTTTATTCATTTATTGTTTATCTGTTTATTTCTTTTTAGTTTTGCTCGTCTCTTGTGTTTAAATGACTGTAGCATACAATCTTCACAATCGGAGCCTAAAGCTTAAAAGCTTACAGCACCTAGTGTTCCCTGGCAGTCTCCATTCCAAGTACTAACTAAGCCCACAAGATCGGGATTTGTAAGAGCGCTATGGCCATAAGCAATGACTGTTGGCTGTAGAGGACTGTTCTAAGAGTAACTCTTGTTACAGAGCTGCTTGTAAACTAAAAAGCCTCACAACTCAAATTAAAATGATTGGCTTTGCAGTGTTTTTTGTTTATTTGTTTTTTTCATTTGTTTGTTTATTTTTTATTCATTTATTGTTTGTTTGTTTATTTCTTTTTAGTTTTGCTCGTCTCTTGTGTTTAAATGACTGTAGCATACAATCTTCACAATCGGAGCCTAAAGCAAAAAAGCTTACAGCACCTAGTGTTCCCTGGCAGTCTCCATTCCAAGTACTAACTAAGCCCACAAGATCGGGATTTGTAAAAGCGCTATGGCCATAAGCAATGGCTGTTGGCTGTTAGAGGACTGTTCTAAGAGTAACTCTTGTTACAGAGCTGCTTGTAAACTAAAAAGCCTCACAACTCAAATTAAAATGATTGGCTTTGCAGTGTTTTTTGTTTATTTATTTTTTTCATTTGTTTGTTTATTTTTTATTCATTTATTTGTTTATTTTTTATTCATTTATTGTTTATTTGTTTATTTCTTTTTAGTTTTGCTCGTCTCTTGTGTTTAAATGACTGTAGCATACAATCTTCACAATCGGAGCCTAAAGCTAAAGAGCTTACAGCACCTAGTGTTCAATGCAACAGCAATGACTGTTGGCTGTTAGAGGACTGTTCTAAGAGTAATTCTTGTTACAGAGCTGCTTGTAAACTAAAAAGCCTCACAACTCAAGTTAAAATGATTGGCTTTGCAGTGTTTTTTGTTTATTTGTTTTTTTTCATTTGTTTGTTTATTTTTTATTCATTTATTGTTTATTTGTTTATTTCTTTTTAGTTTTGCTCGTCTCTTGTGTTTAAATGACTGTAGCATACAATCTTCACAATCGGAGCCTAAAGCTAAATAGCTTACAGCACCTAGTGTTCAATGCAACAGCAATGACTGTTGGCTGTTAGAGGACTGTTCTAAGAGTAACTCTTGTTACAGAGCTGCTTGTAAACTAAAAAGCCTCACAACTCTAGTTAAAATGATTGGCTTTGCAGTGTTTTTTGTTTATTTGTTTTTTTCATTTGTTTGTTTATTTTTTATTCATTTATTGTTTATTTGTTTATTTCTTTTTAGTTTTGCTCGTCTCTTGTGTTTAAATGACTGTAGCATACAATCTTCACAATCGGAGCCTAAAGCAAAAAAGCTTACAGCACCTAGTGTTCCCTGGCAGTCTCCATTCCAAGTACTAACTAAGCCCACAAGATCGGGATTTGTAAGAGCGCTATGGCCATAAGCAATGACTGTTGGCTGTAGAGGACTGTTCTAAGAGTAACTCTTGTTACAGAGCTGCTTGTAAACTAAAAAGCCTCACAACTCAAATTAAAATGATTGGCTTTGCAGTGTTTTTTGTTTATTTGTTTTTTTCATTTGTTTGTTTATTTTTTATTCATTTATTGTTTATTTGTTTATTTCTTTTTAGTTTTGCTCGTCTCTTGTGTTTAAATGACTGTAGCATACAATCTTCACAATCGGAGCCTAAAGCTAAAGAGCTTACAGCACCTAGTGTTCAATGCAACAGCAATGACTGTTGGCTGTTAGAGGACTGTTCTAAGAGTAACTCTTGTTACAGAGCTGCTTGTAAACTAAAAAGCCTCACAACTCAAGTTAAAATGATTGGCTTTGCAGTGTTTTTGTTTATTTGTTTTTTTCATTTGTTTGTTTATTTTTTATTCATTTATTGTTTATTTGTTTATTTCTTTTTAGTTTTGCTCGTCTCTTGTGTTTAAATGACTGTAGCATACAATCTTCACAATCGGAGCCTAAAGCAAAAAAGCTTACAGCACCTAGTGTTCCCTGGCAGTCTCCATTCCAAGTACTAACTAAGCCCACAAGATCGGGATTTGTAAGAGCGCTATGGCCATAAGCAATGACTGTTGGCTATAGAGGACTGTTCTAAGAGTAACTCTTGTTACAGAGCTGCTTGTAAACTAAAAAGCCTCACAACTCAAATTAAAATGATTGGCTTTGCAGTGTTTTTGTTTATTTGTTCTTTTCATTTGTTTGTTTATTTTTTATTCATTTATTGTTTATTTGTTTATTTCTTTTTAGTTTTGCTCGTCTCTTGTGTTTAAATGACTGTAGCATACAATCTTCACAATCGGAGCCTAAAGCTAAAGAGCTTACAGCACCTAGTGTTCAATGCAACAGCAATGACTGTTGGCTGTTAGAGGACTGTTCTAAGAGTAACTCTTGTTACAGAGCTGCTTGTAAACTAAAAAGCCTCACAACTCAAGTTAAAATGATTGGCTTTGCAGTGTTTTTTGTTTATTTGTTTTTTTTCATTTGTTTGTTTACTTTTTATTCATTTATTGTTTATTTGTTTATTTCTTTTTAGTTTTGCTCGTCTCTTGTGTTTAAAGGACTGTAGCATACAATCTTCACAATCGGAGCCTAAAGCTTAAAAGCTTACAGCACCTAGTGTTCCCTGGCAGTCTCCATTCCAAGTACTAACTAAGCCCACAAGATCGGGATTTGTAAGAGCGCTATGGCCATAAGCAATGACTGTTGGCTGTAGAGGACTGTTCTAAGAGTAACTCTTGTTACAGAGCTGCTTGTAAACTAAAAAGCCTCACAACTCAAATTAAAATGATTGGCTTTGCAGTGTTTTTTGTTTATTTGTTTTTTTCATTTGTTTGTTTATTTTTTATTCATTTATTGTTTATTTGTTTATTTCTTTTTAGTTTTGCTCGTCTCTTGTGTTTAAATGACTGTAGCATACAATCTTCACAATCGGAGCCTAAAGCTAAAAAGCTTACAGCACCTAGTGTTCCCTGGCAGTCTCCATTCCAAGTACTAACTAAGCCCACAAGATCGGGATTTGTAAGAGCGCTATGGCCATAAGCAATGACTGTTGGCTGTTAGAGGACTGTTCTAAGAGTAACTCTTGTTACAGAGCTGCTTGTAAACTAAAAAGCCTCACAACTCAAATTAAAATGATTGGCTTTGCAGTGTTTTTTGTTTATTTGTTTTTTTCATTTGTTTGTTTATTTTTTATTCATTTATTGTTTATTTGTTTATTTCTTTTTAGTTTTGCTCGTCTCTTGTGTTTAAATGACTGTAGCATACAATCTTCACAATCGGAGCCTAAAGCTAAAGAGCTTACAGCACCTAGTGTTCAATGCAACAGCAATGACTGTTGGCTGTTAGAGGACTGTTCTAAGAGTAACTCTTGTTACAGAGCTGCTTGTAAACTAAAAAGCCTCACAACTCAAGTTAAAATGATTGGCTTTGCAGTGTTTTTTGTTTATTTGTTTTTTTCATTTGTTTGTTTATTTTTTATTCATTTATTGTTTATTTGTTTATTTCTTTTTAGTTTTGCTCGTCTCTTGTGTTTAAATGACTGTAGCATACAATCTTCACAATCGGAGCCTAAAGCAAAAAAGCTTACAGCACCTAGTGTTCCCTGGCAGTCTCCATTCCAAGTACTAACTAAGCCCACAAGATCGGGATTTGTAAGAGCGCTATGGCCATAAGCAATGACTGTTGGCTGTAGAGGACTGTTCTAAGAGTAACTCTTGTTACAGAGCTGCTTGTAAACTAAAAAGCCTCACAACTCAAATTAAAATGATTGGCTTTGCAGTGTTTTTTGTTTATTTGTTTTTTTCATTTGTTTGTTTATTTTTTATTCATTTATTGTTTATTTGTTTATTTCTTTTTAGTTTTGCTCGTCTCTTGTGTTTAAATGACTGTAGCATACAATCTTCACAATCGGAGCCTAAAGCTAAAGAGCTTACAGCACCTAGTGCTCAATGCAACAGCAATGACTGTTGGCTGTTAGAGGACTGTTCTAAGAGTAATTCTTGTTACAGAGCTGCTTGTAAACTAAAAAGCCTCACAACTCAAGTTAAAATGATTGGCTTTGCAGTGTTTTTTGTTTATTTGTTTTTTTCATTTGTTTGTTTATTTTTTATTCATTTATTGTTTATTTGTTTATTTCTTTTTAGTTTTGCTCGTCTCTTGTGTTTAAAGGACTGTAGCATACAATCTTCACAATCGGAGCCTAAAGCTTAAAAGCTTACAGCACCTAGTGTTCCCTGGCAGTCTCCATTCCAAGTACTAACTAAGCCCACAAGATCGGGATTTGTAAGAGCGCTATGGCCATAAGCAATGACTGTTGGCTGTAGAGGACTGTTCTAAGAGTAACTCTTGTTACAGAGCTGCTTGTAAACTAAAAAGCCTCACAACTCAAATTAAAATGATTGGCTTTGCAGTGTTTTTGTTTATTTGTTTTTTTCATTTGTTTGTTTATTTTTTATTCATTTATTGTTTATTTGTTTATTTCTTTTTAGTTTTGCTCGTCTCTTGTGTTTAAATGACTGTAGCATACAATCTTCACAATCGGAGCCTAAAGCTAAAGAGCTTACAGCACCTAGTGTTCAATGCAACAGCAATGACTGTTGGCTGTTAGAGGACTGTTCTAAGAGTAACTCTTGTTACAGAGCTGCTTGTAAACTAAAAAGCCTCACAACTCAAGTTAAAATGATTGGCTTTGCAGTGTTTTTTGTTTATTTGTTTTTTTCATTTGTTTGTTTATTTTTTATTCATTTATTGTTTATTTGTTTATTTCTTTTTAGTTTTGCTCGTCTCTTGTGTTTAAATGACTGTAGCATACAATCTTCACAATCGGAGCCTAAAGCAAAAAAGCTTACAGCACCTAGTGTTCCCTGGCAGTCTCCATTCCAAGTACTAACTAAGCCCACAAGATCGGGATTTGTAAGAGCGCTATGGCCATAAGCAATGACTGTTGGCTGTAGAGGACTGTTCTAAGAGTAACTCTTGTTACAGAGCTGCTTGTAAACTAAAAAGCCTCACAACTCAAATTAAAATGATTGGCTTTGCAGTGTTTTTTGTTTATTTGTTTTTTTCATTTGTTTGTTTATTTTTTATTCATTTATTGTTTATTTGTTTATTTCTTTTTAGTTTTGCTCGTCTCTTGTGTTTAAATGACTGTAGCATACAATCTTCACAATCGGAGCCTAAAGCTAAAGAGCTTACAGCACCTAGTGCTCAATGCAACAGCAATGACTGTTGGCTGTTAGAGGACTGTTCTAAGAGTAACTCTTGTTACAGAGCTGCTTGTAAACTAAAAAGCCTCACAACTCAAGTTAAAATGATTGGCTTTGCAGTGTTTTTTGTTTATTTGTTTTTTTCATTTGTTTGTTTATTTTTTATTCATTTATTGTTTATTTGTTTATTTCTTTTTAGTTTTGCTCGTCTCTTGTGTTTAAAGGACTGTAGCATACAATCTTCACAATCGGAGCCTAAAGCTTAAAAGCTTACAGCACCTAGTGTTCCCTGGCAGTCTCCATTCCAAGTACTAACTAAGCCCACAAGATCGGGATTTGTAAGAGCGCTATGGCCATAAGCAATGACTGTTGGCTGTTAGAGGACTGTTCTAAGAGTAACTCTTGTTACAGAGCTGCTTGTAAACTAAAAAGCCTCACAACTCAAGTTAAAATGATTGGCTTTGCAGTGTTTTTTGTTTATTTGTTTTTTTCATTTGTTTGTTTACTTTTTATTCATTTATTGTTTATTTGTTTATTTCTTTTTAGTTTTGCTCGTCTCTTGTGTTTAAATGACTGTAGCATACAATCTTCACAATCGGAGCCTAAAGCAACAAAGCTTACAGCACCTAGTGTTCCCTGGCAGTCTCCATTCCAAGTACTAACTAAGCCCACAAGATCGGGATTTGTAAGAGCGCTATGGCCATAAGCAATGACTGTTGGCTGTAGAGGACTGTTCTGAGAGTAACTCTTGTTACAGAGCTGCTTGTAAACTAAAAAGCCTCACAACTCAAATTAAAATGATTGGCTTTGCAGTGTTTTTTGTTTATTTGTTTTTTTCATTTGTTTGTTTATTTTTTATTCATTTATTGTTTATTTGTTTATTTCTTTTTAGTTTTGCTCGTCTCTTGTGTTTAAATGACTGTAGCATACAATCTTCACAATCGGAGCCTAAAGCAAAAAAGCTTACAGCACCTAGTGTTCCCTGGCAGTCTCCATTCCAAGTACTAACTAAGCCCACAAGATCGGGATTTGTAAAAGCGCTATGGCCATAAGCAATGGCTGTTGGCTGTTAGAGGACTGTTCTAAGAGTAACTCTTGTTACAGAGCTGCTTGTAAACTAAAAAGCCTCACAACTCAAATTAAAATGATTGGCTTTGCAGTGTTTTTTGTTTATTTGTTTTTTTTCATTTGTTTGTTTATTTTTTATTCATTTATTGTTTATTTGTTTATTTCTTTTTAGTTTTGCTCGTCTCTTGTGTTTAAATGACTGTAGCATACAATCTTCACAATCGGAGCCTGAAGCTAAAAAGCTTACAGCACCTAGTGTTCCCTGGCAGTCTCCATTCCAAGTACTAACTAAGCCCACAAGATCGGGATTTGTAAGAGCGCTATGGCCATAAGCAATGACTGTTGGCTGTTAGAGGACTGTTCTAAGAGTAACTCTTGTTACAGAGCTGCTTGTAAACTAAAAAGCCTCACAACTCAAATTAAAATGATTGGCTTTGCAGTGTTTTTTGTTTATTTGTTTTTTTCATTTGTTTGTTTATTTTTTATTCATTTATTGTTTATTTGTTTATTTCTTTTTAGTTTTGCTCGTCTCTTGTGTTTAAATGACTGTAGCATACAATCTTCACAATCGGAGCCTAAAGCAAAAAAGCTTACAGCACCTAGTGTTCCCTGGCAGTCTCCATTCCAAGTACTAACTAAGCCCACAAGATCGGGATTTGTAAAAGCGCTATGGCCATAAGCAATGGCTGTTGGCTGTTAGAGGACTGTTCTAAGAGTAACTCTTGTTACAGAGCTGCTTGTAAACTAAAAAGCCTCACAACTCAAATTAAAATGATTGGCTTTGCAGTGTTTTTTGTTTATTTGTTTTTTTCATTTGTTTGTTTATTTTTTATTCATTTATTGTTTATTTGTTTATTTCTTTTTAGTTTTGCTCGTCTCTTGTGTTTAAATGACTGTAGCATACAATCTTCACAATCGGAGCCTAAAGCAAAAAAGCTTACAGCACCTAGTGTTCCCTGGCAGTCTCCATTCCAAGTACTAACTAAGCCCACAAGATCGGGATTTGTAAGAGCGCTATGGCCATAAGCAATGACTGTTGGCTGTAGAGGACTGTTCTAAGAGTAACTCTTGTTACAGAGCTGCTTGTAAACTAAAAAGCCTCACAACTCAAATTAAAATGATTGGCTTTGCAGTGTTTTTTGTTTATTTGTTTTTTTCATTTGTTTGTTTATTTTTTATTCATTTATTGTTTATTTGTTTATTTCTTTTTAGTTTTGCTCGTCTCTTGTGTTTAAATGACTGTAGCATACAATCTTCACAATCGGAGCCTAAAGCTAAAGAGCTTACAGCACCTAGTGTTCAATGCAACAGCAATGACTGTTGGCTGTTAGAGGACTGTTCTAAGAGTAACTCTTGTTACAGAGCTGCTTGTAAACTAAAAAGCCTCACAACTCAAGTTAAAATGATTGGCTTTGCAGTGTTTTTGTTTATTTGTTTTTTTCATTTGTTTGTTTATTTTTTATTCATTTATTGTTTATTTGTTTATTTCTTTTTAGTTTTGCTCGTCTCTTGTGTTTAAATGACTGTAGCATACAATCTTCACAATCGGAGCCTAAAGCAAAAAAGCTTACAGCACCTAGTGTTCCCTGGCAGTCTCCATTCCAAGTACTAACTAAGCCCACAAGATCGGGATTTGTAAAAGCGCTATGGCCATAAGCAATGGCTGTTGGCTGTTAGAGGACTGTTCTAAGAGTAACTCTTGTTACAGAGCTGCTTGTAAACTAAAAAGCCTCACAACTCAAATTAAAATGATTGGCTTTGCAGTGTTTTTTGTTTATTTGTTTTTTTTCATTTGTTTGTTTATTTTTTATTCATTTATTGTTTATTTGTTTATTTCTTTTTAGTTTTGCTCGTCTCTTGTGTTTAAATGACTGTAGCATACAATCTTCACAATCGGAGCCTAAAGCAAAAAAGCTTACAGCACCTAGTGTTCCCTGGCAGTCTCCATTCCAAGTACTAACTAAGCCCACAAGATCGGGATTTGTAAGAGCGCTATGGCCATAAGCAATGACTGTTGGCTGTAGAGGACTGTTCTAAGAGTAACTCTTGTTACAGAGCTGCTTGTAAACTAAAAAGCCTCACAACTCAAATTAAAATGATTGGCTTTGCAGTGTTTTTTGTTTATTTGTTTTTTTCATTTGTTTGTTTATTTTTTATTCATTTATTGTTTATTTGTTTATTTCTTTTTAGTTTTGCTCGTCTCTTGTGTTTAAATGACTGTAGCATACAATCTTCACAATCGGAGCCTAAAGCTAAAGAGCTTACAGCACCTAGTGTTCCCTGGCAGTCTCCATTCCAAGTACTAACTAAGCCCACAAGATCAGGATTTGTAAAAGCGCTATGGCCATAAGCAATGGCTGTTGGCTGTTAGAGGACTGTTCTAAGAGTAACTCTTGTTACAGAGCTGCTTGTAAACTAAAAAGCCTCACAACTCAAATTAAAATGATTGGCTTTGCAGTGTTTTTTGTTTATTTGTTTTTTTCATTTGTTTGTTTATTTTTTATTCATTTATTGTTTATTTGTTTATTTCTTTTTAGTTTTGCTCGTCTCTTGTGTTTAAATGACTGTAGCATACAATCTTCACAATCGGAGCCTAAAGCAAAAAAGCTTACAGCACCTAGTGTTCCCTGGCAGTCTCCATTCCAAGTACTAACTAAGCCCACAAGATCGGGATTTGTAAGAGCGCTATGGCCATAAGCAATGACTGTTGGCTGTTAGAGGACTGTTCTAAGAGTAACTCTTGTTACAGAGCTGCTTGTAAACTAAAAAGCCTCACAACTCAAGTTAAAATGATTGGCTTTGCAGTGTTTTTGTTTATTTGTTTTTTTCATTTGTTTGTTTATTTTTTATTCATTTATTGTTTATTTGTTTATTTCTTTTTAGTTTTGCTCGTCTCTTGTGTTTAAATGACTGTAGCATACAATCTTCACAATCGGAGCCTAAAGCAAAAAAGCTTACAGCACCTAGTGTTCCCTGGCAGTCTCCATTCCAAGTACTAACTAAGCCCACAAGATCGGGATTTGTAAAAGCGCTATGGCCATAAGCAATGGCTGTTGGCTGTTAGAGGACTGTTCTAAGAGTAACTCTTGTTACAGAGCTGCTTGTAAACTAAAAAGCCTCACAACTCAAATTAAAATGATTGGCTTTGCAGTGTTTTTTGTTTATTTGTTTTTTTTCATTTGTTTGTTTATTTTTTATTCATTTATTGTTTATTTGTTTATTTCTTTTTAGTTTTGCTCGTCTCTTGTGTTTAAATGACTGTAGCATACAATCTTCACAATCGGAGCCTGAAGCTAAAAAGCTTACAGCACCTAGTGTTCCCTGGCAGTCTCCATTCCAAGTACTAACTAAGCCCACAAGATCGGGATTTGTAAGAGCGCTATGGCCATAAGCAATGACTGTTGGCTGTTAGAGGACTGTTCTAAGAGTAACTCTTGTTACAGAGCTGCTTGTAAACTAAAAAGCCTCACAACTCAAATTAAAATGATTGGCTTTGCAGTGTTTTTTGTTTATTTGTTTTTTTTCATTTGTTTGTTTATTTTTTATTCATTTATTGTTTATTTGTTTATTTCTTTTTAGTTTTGCTCGTCTCTTGTGTTTAAATGACTGTAGCATACAATCTTCACAATCGGAGCCTGAAGCTAAAAAGCTTACAGCACCTAGTGTTCCCTGGCAGTCTCCATTCCAAGTACTAACTAAGCCCACAAGATCGGGATTTGTAAGAGCGCTATGGCCATAAGCAATGACTGTTGGCTGTTAGAGGACTGTTCTAAGAGTAACTCTTGTTACAGAGCTGCTTGTAAACTAAAAAGCCTCACAACTCAAATTAAAATGATTGGCTTTGCAGTGTTTTTTGTTTATTTGTTTTTTTTTCATTTGTTTGTTTATTTTTTATTCATTTATTGTTTATTTGTTTATTTCTTTTTAGTTTTGCTCGTCTCTTGTGTTTAAATGACTGTAGCATACAATCTTCACAATCGGAGCCTAAAGCAAAAAAGCTTACAGCACCTAGTGTTCCCTGGCAGTCTCCATTCCAAGTACTAACTAAGCCCACAAGATCAGGATTTGTAAAAGCGCTATGGCCATAAGCAATGGCTGTTGGCTGTTAGAGGACTGTTCTAAGAGTAACTCTTGTTACAGAGCTGCTTGTAAACTAAAAAGCCTCACAACTCAAATTAAAATGATTGGCTTTGCAGTGTTTTTTGTTTATTTGTTTTTTTCATTTGTTTGTTTATTTTTTATTCATTTATTGTTTATTTGTTTATTTCTTTTTAGTTTTGCTCGTCTCTTGTGTTTAAATGACTGTAGCATACAATCTTCACAATCGGAGCCTAAAGCTAAAGAGCTTACAGCACCTAGTGTTCAATGCAACAGCAATGACTGTTGGCTGTTAGAGGACTGTTCTAAGAGTAACTCTTGTTACAGAGCTGCTTGTAAACTAAAAAGCCTCACAACTCAAGTTAAAATGATTGGCTTTGCAGTGTTTTTGTTTATTTGTTTTTTTCATTTGTTTGTTTATTTTTTATTCATTTATTGTTTATTTGTTTATTTCTTTTTAGTTTTGCTCGTCTCTTGTGTTTAAATGACTGTAGCATACAATCTTCACAATCGGAGCCTAAAGCAAAAAAGCTTACAGCACCTAGTGTTCCCTGGCAGTCTCCATTCCAAGTACTAACTAAGCCCACAAGATCGGGATTTGTAAAAGCGCTATGGCCATAAGCAATGGCTGTTGGCTGTTAGAGGACTGTTCTAAGAGTAACTCTTGTTACAGAGCTGCTTGTAAACTAAAAAGCCTCACAACTCAAATTAAAATGATTGGCTTTGCAGTGTTTTTTGTTTATTTGTTTTTTTTCATTTGTTTGTTTATTTTTTATTCATTTATTGTTTATTTGTTTATTTCTTTTTAGTTTTGCTCGTCTCTTGTGTTTAAATGACTGTAGCATACAATCTTCACAATCGGAGCCTGAAGCTAAAAAGCTTACAGCACCTAGTGTTCCCTGGCAGTCTCCATTCCAAGTACTAACTAAGCCCACAAGATCGGGATTTGTAAGAGCGCTATGGCCATAAGCAATGACTGTTGGCTGTTAGAGGACTGTTCTAAGAGTAACTCTTGTTACAGAGCTGCTTGTAAACTAAAAAGCCTCACAACTCAAATTAAAATGATTGGCTTTGCAGTGTTTTTTGTTTATTTGTTTTTTTTTTCATTTGTTTGTTTATTTTTTATTCATTTATTGTTTATTTGTTTATTTCTTTTTAGTTTTGCTCGTCTCTTGTGTTTAAATGACTGTAGCATACAATCTTCACAATCGGAGCCTAAAGCAAAAAAGCTTACAGCACCTAGTGTTCCCTGGCAGTCTCCATTCCAAGTACTAACTAAGCCCACAAGATCAGGATTTGTAAAAGCGCTATGGCCATAAGCAATGGCTGTTGGCTGTTAGAGGACTGTTCTAAGAGTAACTCTTGTTACAGAGCTGCTTGTAAACTAAAAAGCCTCACAACTCAAATTAAAATGATTGGCTTTGCAGTGTTTTTTGTTTATTTGTTTTTTTCATTTGTTTGTTTATTTTTTATTCATTTATTGTTTATTTGTTTATTTCTTTTTAGTTTTGCTCGTCTCTTGTGTTTAAATGACTGTAGCATACAATCTTCACAATCGGAGCCTAAAGCAAAAAAGCTTACAGCACCTAGTGTTCCCTGGCAGTCTCCATTCCAAGTACTAACTAAGCCCACAAGATCGGGATTTGTAAGAGCGCTATGGCCATAAGCAATGACTGTTGGCTGTAGAGGACTGTTCTAAGAGTAACTCTTGTTACAGAGCTGCTTGTAAACTAAAAAGCCTCACAACTCAAATTAAAATGATTGGCTTTGCAGTGTTTTTTGTTTATTTGTTTTTTTCATTTGTTTGTTTATTTTTTATTCATTTATTGTTTATTTGTTTATTTCTTTTTAGTTTTGCTCGTCTCTTGTGTTTAAATGACTGTAGCATACAATCTTCACAATCGGAGCCTAAAGCTAAAGAGCTTACAGCACCTAGTGTTCAATGCAACAGCAATGACTGTTGGCTGTTAGAGGACTGTTCTAAGAGTAACTCTTGTTACAGAGCTGCTTGTAAACTAAAAAGCCTCACAACTCAAGTTAAAATGATTGGCTTTGCAGTGTTTTTGTTTATTTGTATTTTTCATTTGTTTGTTTATTTTTTATTCATTTATTGTTTATTTGTTTATTTCTTTTTAGTTTTGCTCGTCTCTTGTGTTTAAATGACTGTAGCATACAATCTTCACAATCGGAGCCTAAAGCAAAAAAGCTTACAGCACCTAGTGTTCCCTGGCAGTCTCCATTCCAAGTACTAACTAAGCCCACAAGATCGGGATTTGTAAAAGCGCTATGGCCATAAGCAATGGCTGTTGGCTGTTAGAGGACTGTTCTAAGAGTAACTCTTGTTACAGAGCTGCTTGTAAACTAAAAAGCCTCACAACTCAAATTAAAATGATTGGCTTTGCAGTGTTTTTTGTTTATTTGTTTTTTTCATTTGTTTGTTTATTTTTTATTCATTTATTTGTTTATTTTTTATTCATTTATTGTTTATTTGTTTATTTCTTTTTAGTTTTGCTCATCTCTTGTGTTTAAAGGACTGTAGCATACAATCTTCACAATCGGAGCCTAAAGCTTAAAAGCTTACAGCACCTAGTGTTCCCTGGCAGTCTCCATTCCAAGTACTAACTAAGCCCACAAGATCGGGATTTGTAAGAGCGCTATGGCCATAAGCAATGACTGTTGGCTGTAGAGGACTGTTCTAAGAGTAACTCTTGTTACAGAGCTGCTTGTAAACTAAAAAGCCTCACAACTCAAATTAAAATGATTGGCTTTGCAGTGTTTTTTGTTTATTTGTTTTTTTCATTTGTTTGTTTATTTTTTATTCATTTATTTGTTTATTTTTTATTCATTTATTGTTTATTTGTTTATTTCTTTTTAGTTTTGCTCGTCTCTTGTGTTTAAACGACTGTAGCATACAATCTTCTCAATCGGAGCCTAAAGCTAAAAAGCTTACAGCACCTAGTGTTCCCTGGCAGTCTCCATTCCAAGTACTAACTAAGCCCACAAGATCGGGATTTGTAAGAGCGCTATGGCCATAAGCAATGACTGTTGGCTGTTAGAGGACTGTTCTAAGAGTAACTCTTGTTACAGAGCTGCTTGTAAACTAAAAAGCCTCACAACTCAAATTAAAATGATTGGCTTTGCAGTGTTTTTTGTTTATTTGTTTTTTTTCATTTGTTTGTTTATTTTTTATTCATTTATTGTTTATTTGTTTATTTCTTTTTAGTTTTGCTCGTCTCTTGTGTTTAAATGACTGTAGCATACAATCTTCACAATCGGAGCCTGAAGCTAAAAAGCTTACAGCACCTAGTGTTCCCTGGCAGTCTCCATTCCAAGTACTAACTAAGCCCACAAGATCGGGATTTGTAAGAGCGCTATGGCCATAAGCAATGACTGTTGGCTGTTAGAGGACTGTTCTAAGAGTAACTCTTGTTACAGAGCTGCTTGTAAACTAAAAAGCCTCACAACTCAAATTAAAATGATTGGCTTTGCAGTGTATTTTGTTTATTTGTTTTTTTTCATTTGTTTGTTTATTTTTTATTCATTTATTGTTTATTTGTTTATTTCTTTTTAGTTTTGCTCGTCTCTTGTGTTTAAATGACTGTAGCATACAATCTTCACAATCGGAGCCTGAAGCTAAAAAGCTTACAGCACCTAGTGTTCCCTGGCAGTCTCCATTCCAAGTACTAACTAAGCCCACAAGATCGGGATTTGTAAGAGCGCTATGGCCATAAGCAATGACTGTTGGCTGTTAGAGGACTGTTCTAAGAGTAACTCTTGTTACAGAGCTGCTTGTAAACTAAAAAGCCTCACAACTCAAATTAAAATGATTGGCTTTGCAGTGTTTTTTGTTTATTTGTTTTTTTTTCATTTTTTTGTTTATTTTTTATTCATTTATTGTTTATTTGTTTATTTCTTTTTAGTTTTGCTCGTCTCTTGTGTTTAAATGACTGTAGCATACAATCTTCACAATCGGAGCCTAAAGCAAAAAAGCTTACAGCACCTAGTGTTCCCTGGCAGTCTCCATTCCAAGTACTAACTAAGCCCACAAGATCGGGATTTGTAAAAGCGCTATGGCCATAAGCAATGGCTGTTGGCTGTTAGAGGACTGTTCTAAGAGTAACTCTTGTTACAGAGCTGCTTGTAAACTAAAAAGCCTCACAACTCAAATTAAAATGATTGGCTTTGCAGTGTTTTTTGTTTATTTGTTTTTTTCATTTGTTTGTTTATTTTTTATTCATTTATTGTTTATTTGTTTATTTCTTTTTAGTTTTGCTCGTCTCTTGTGTTTAAATGACTGTAGCATACAATCTTCACAATCGGAGCCTAAAGCTAAAGAGCTTACAGCACCTAGTGTTCAATGCAACAGCAATGACTGTTGGCTGTTAGAGGACTGTTCTAAGAGTAACTCTTGTTACAGAGCTGCTTGTAAACTAAAAAGCCTCACAACTCAAGTTAAAATGATTGGCTTTGCAGTGTTTTTTGTTTATTTGTTTTTTTCATTTGTTTGTTTACTTTTTATTCATTTATTGTTTATTTGTTTATTTCTTTTTAGTTTTGCTCGTCTCTTGTGTTTAAAGGACTGTAGCATACAATCTTCACAATCGGAGCCTAAAGCTTAAAAGCTTACAGCACCTAGTGTTCCCTGGCAGTCTCCATTCCAAGTACTAACTAAGCCCACAAGATCGGGATTTGTAAAAGCGCTATGGCCATAAGCAATGGCTGTTGGCTGTTAGAGGACTGTTCTAAGAGTAACTCTTGTTACAGAGCTGCTTGTAAACTAAAAAGCCTCACAACTCAAATTAAAATGATTGGCTTTGCAGTGTTTTTTGTTTATTTGTTTTTTTCATTTGTTTGTTTATTTTTTATTCATTTATTTGTTTACTTTTTATTCATTTATTGTTTATTTGTTTATTTCTTTTTAGTTTTGCTCGTCTCTTGTGTTTAAAGGACTGTAGCATACAATCTTCACAATCGGAGCCTAAAGCTTAAAAGCTTACAGCACCTAGTGTTCCCTGGCAGTCTCCATTCCAAGTACTAACTAAGCCCACAAGATCGGGATTTGTAAGAGCGCTATGGCCATAAGCAATGACTGTTGGCTGTAGAGGACTGTTCTAAGAGTAACTCTTGTTACAGAGCTGCTTGTAAACTAAAAAGCCTCACAACTCAAATTAAAATGATTGGCTTTGCAGTGTTTTTTGTTTATTTGTTTTTTTCATTTGTTTGTTTATTTTTTATTCATTTATTGTTTATTTGTTTATTTCTTTTTAGTTTTGCTCGTCTCTTGTGTTTAAATGACTGTAGCATACAATCTTCACAATCGGAGCCTGAAGCTAAAAAGCTTACAGCACCTAGTGTTCCCTGGCAGTCTCCATTCCAAGTACTAACTAAGCCCACAAGATCGGGATTTGTAAGAGCGCTATGGCCATAAGCAATGACTGTTGGCTGTTAGAGGACTGTTCTAAGAGTAACTCTTGTTACAGAGCTGCTTGTAAACTAAAAAGCCTCACAACTCAAATTAAAATGATTGGCTTTGCAGTGTTTTTTGTTTATTTGTTTTTTTCATTTGTTTGTTTATTTTTTATTCATTTATTGTTTATTTGTTTATTTCTTTTTAGTTTTGCTCGTCTCTTGTGTTTAAATGACTGTAGCATACAATCTTCACAATCGGAGCCTAAAGCTAAAGAGCTTACAGCACCTAGTGTTCAATGCAACAGCAATGACTGTTGGCTGTTAGAGGACTGTTCTAAGAGTAACTCTTGTTACAGAGCTGCTTGTAAACTAAAAAGCCTCACAACTCAAGTTAAAATGATTGGCTTTGCAGTGTTTTTTGTTTATTTGTTTTTTTCATTTGTTTGTTTATTTTTTATTCATTTATTGTTTATTTGTTTATTTCTTTTTAGTTTTGCTCGTCTCTTGTGTTTAAATGACTGTAGCATACAATCTTCACAATCGGAGCCTAAAGCAAAAAAGCTTACAGCACCTAGTGTTCCCTGGCAGTCTCCATTCCAAGTACTAACTAAGCCCACAAGATCGGGATTTGTAAGAGCGCTATGGCCATAAGCAATGACTGTTGGCTGTTAGAGGACTGTTCTAAGAGTAACTCTTGTTACAGAGCTGCTTGTAAACTAAAAAGCCTCACAACTCAAGTTAAAATGATTGGCTTTGCAGTGTTTTTTGTTTATTTGTTTTTTTCATTTGTTTGTTTATTTTTTATTCATTTATTGTTTATTTGTTTATTTCTTTTTAGTTTTGCTCGTCTCTTGTGTTTAAATGACTGTAGCATACAATCTTCACAATCGGAGCCTAAAGCAAAAAAGCTTACAGCACCTAGTGTTCCCTGGCAGTCTCCATTCCAAGTACTAACTAAGCCCACAAGATCGGGATTTGTAAGAGCGCTATGGCCATAAGCAATGACTGTTGGCTGTTAGAGGACTGTTCTAAGAGTAACTCTTGTTACAGAGCTGCTTGTAAACTAAAAAGCCTCACAACTCAAATTAAAATGATTGGCTTTGCAGTGTTTTTTGTTTATTTGTTTTTTTTCATTTGTTTGTTTATTTTTTATTCATTTATTGTTTATTTGTTTATTTCTTTTTAGTTTTGCTCGTCTCTTGTGTTTAAATGACTGTAGCATACAATCTTCACAATCGGAGCCTGAAGCTAAAAAGCTTACAGCACCTAGTGTTCCCTGGCAGTCTCCATTCCAAGTACTAACTAAGCCCACAAGATCGGGATTTGTAAGAGCGCTATGGCCATAAGCAATGACTGTTGGCTGTTAGAGGACTGTTCTAAGAGTAACTCTTGTTACAGAGCTGCTTGTAAACTAAAAAGCCTCACAACTCAAATTAAAATGATTGGCTTTGCAGTGTTTTTTGTTTATTTGTTTTTTTCATTTGTTTGTTTATTTTTTATTCATTTATTGTTTATTTGTTTATTTCTTTTTAGTTTTGCTCGTCTCTTGTGTTTAAATGACTGTAGCATACAATCTTCACAATCGGAGCCTAAAGCTAAAGAGCTTACAGCACCTAGTGTTCAATGCAACAGCAATGACTGTTGGCTGTTAGAGGACTGTTCTAAGAGTAACTCTTGTTACAGAGCTGCTTGTAAACTAAAAAGCCTCACAACTCAAGTTAAAATGATTGGCTTTGCAGTGTTTTTTGTTTATTTGTTTTTTTCATTTGTTTGTTTATTTTTTATTCATTTATTGTTTATTTGTTTATTTCTTTTTAGTTTTGCTCGTCTCTTGTGTTTAAATGACTGTAGCATACAATCTTCACAATCGGAGCCTAAAGCAAAAAAGCTTACAGCACCTAGTGTTCCCTGGCAGTCTCCATTCCAAGTACTAACTAAGCCCACAAGATCGGGATTTGTAAGAGCGCTATGGCCATAAGCAATGACTGTTGGCTGTAGAGGACTGTTCTAAGAGTAACTCTTGTTACAGAGCTGCTTGTAAACTAAAAAGCCTCACAACTCAAATTAAAATGATTGGCTTTGCAGTGTTTTTTGTTTATTTGTTTTTTTCATTTGTTTGTTTATTTTTTATTCATTTATTGTTTATTTGTTTATTTCTTTTTAGTTTTGCTCGTCTCTTGTGTTTAAATGACTGTAGCATACAATCTTCACAATCGGAGCCTAAAGCTAAAGAGCTTACAGCACCTAGTGTTCAATGCAACAGCAATGACTGTTGGCTGTTAGAGGACTGTTCTAAGAGTAACTCTTGTTACAGAGCTGCTTGTAAACTAAAAAGCCTCACAACTCAAGTTAAAATGATTGGCTTTGCAGTGTTTTTTGTTTATTTGTTTTTTTCATTTGTTTGTTTATTTTTTATTCATTTATTGTTTATTTGTTTATTTCTTTTTAGTTTTGCTCGTCTCTTGTGTTTAAAGGACTGTAGCATACAATCTTCACAATCGGAGCCTAAAGCTTAAAAGCTTACAGCACCTAGTGTTCCCTGGCAGTCTCCATTCCAAGTACTAACTAAGCCCACAAGATCGGGATTTGTAAGAGCGCTATGGCCATAAGCAATGACTGTTGGCTGTAGAGGACTGTTCTAAGAGTAACTCTTGTTACAGAGCTGCTTGTAAACTAAAAAGCCTCACAACTCAAATTAAAATGATTGGCTTTGCAGTGTTTTTTGTTTATTTGTTTTTTTCATTTGTTTGTTTATTTTTTATTCATTTATTGTTTATTTGTTTATTTCTTTTTAGTTTTGCTCGTCTCTTGTGTTTAAATGACTGTAGCATACAATCTTCACAATCGGAGCCTAAAGCAAAAAAGCTTACAGCACCTAGTGTTCCCTGGCAGTCTCCATTCCAAGTACTAACTAAGCCCACAAGATCGGAATTTGTAAAAGCGCTATGGCCATAAGCAATGGCTGTTGGCTGTTAGAGGACTGTTCTAAGAGTAACTCTTGTTACAGAGCTGCTTGTAAACTAAAAAGCCTCACAACTCAAATTAAAATGATTGGCTTTGCAGTGTTTTTTGTTTATTTGTTTTTTTCATTTGTTTGTTTATTTTTTATTCATTTATTTGTTTATTTTTTATTAATTTATTGTTTATTTGTTTATTTCTTTTTAGTTTTGCTCGTCTCTTGTGTTTAAACGACTGTAGCATACAATCTTCACAATCGGAGCCTAAAGCAACAAAGCTTACAGCACCTAGTGTTCCCTGGCAGTCTCCATTCCAAGTACTAACTAAGCCCACAAGATCGGGATTTGTAAGAGCGCTATGGCCATAAGCAATGACTGTTGGCTGTTAGAGGACTGTTCTAAGAGTAACTCTTGTTACAGAGCTGCTTGTAAACTAAAAAGCCTCACAACTCAAATTAAAATGATTGGCTTTGCAGTGTTTTTTGTTTATTTGTTTTTTTTCATTTGTTTGTTTATTTTTTATTCATTTATTGTTTATTTGTTTATTTCTTTTTAGTTTTGCTCGTCTCTTGTGTTTAAATGACTGTAGCATACAATCTTCACAATCGGAGCCTGAAGCTAAAAAGCTTACAGCACCTAGTGTTCCCTGGCAGTCTCCATTCCAAGTACTAACTAAGCCCACAAGATCGGGATTTGTAAGAGCGCTATGGCCATAAGCAATGACTGTTGGCTGTTAGAGGACTGTTCTAAGAGTAACTCTTGTTACAGAGCTGCTTGTAAACTAAAAAGCCTCACAACTCAAATTAAAATGATTGGCTTTGCAGTGTTTTTTGTTTATTTGTTTTTTTTCATTTGTTTGTTTATTTTTTATTCATTTATTGTTTATTTGTTTATTTCTTTTTAGTTTTGCTCGTCTCTTGTGTTTAAATGACTGTAGCATACAATCTTCACAATCGGAGCCTAAAGCAAAAAGGCTTACAGCACCTAGTGTTCCCTGGCAGTCTCCATTCCAAGTACTAACTAAGCCCACAAGATCGGGATTTGTAAAAGCGCTATGGCCATAAGCAATGGCTGTTGGCTGTTAGAGGACTGTTCTAAGAGTAACTCTTGTTACAGAGCTGCTTGTAAACTAAAAAGCCTCACAACTCAAATTAAAATGATTGGCTTTGCAGTGTTTTTTGTTTATTTGTTTTTTTCATTTGTTTGTTTATTTTTTATTCATTTATTGTTTATTTGTTTATTTCTTTTTAGTTTTGCTCGTCTCTTGTGTTTAAATGACTGTAGCATACAATCTTCACAATCGGAGCCTAAAGCTAAAGAGCTTACAGCACCTAGTGTTCAATGCAACAGCAATGACTGTTGGCTGTTAGAGGACTGTTCTAAGAGTAACTCTTGTTACAGAGCTGCTTGTAAACTAAAAAGCCTCACAACTCAAGTTAAAATGATTGGCTTTGCAGTGTTTTTTGTTTATTTGTTTTTTTCATTTGTTTGTTTATTTTTTATTCATTTATTGTTTATTTGTTTATTTCTTTTTAGTTTTGCTCGTCTCTTGTGTTTAAATGACTGTATCATACAATCTTCACAATCGGAGCCTAAAGCTAAAAAGCTTACAGCACCTAGTGTTCCCTGGCAGTCTCCATTCCAAGTACTAACTAAGCCCACAAGATCGGGATTTGTAAGAGCGCTATGGCCATAAGCAATGACTGTTGGCTGTTAGAGGACTGTTCTAAGAGTAACTCTTGTTACAGAGCTGCTTGTAAACTAAAAAGCCTCACAACTCAAATTAAAATGATTGGCTTTGCAGTGTTTTTTGTTTATTTGTTTTTTTCATTTGTTTGTTTATTTTTTATTCATTTATTGTTTATCTGTTTATTTCTTTTTAGTTTTGCTCGTCTCTTGTGTTTAAATGACTGTAGCATACAATCTTCACAATCGGAGCCTAAAGCTAAAGAGCTTACAGCACCTAGTGTTCAATGCAACAGCAATGACTGTTGGCTGTTAGAGGACTGTTCTAAGAGTAACTCTTGTTACAGAGCTGCTTGTAAACTAAAAAGCCTCACAACTCAAGTTAAAATGATTGGCTTTGCAGTGTTTTTTGTTTATTTGTTTTTTTCATTTGTTTGTTTACTTTTTATTCATTTATTGTTTATTTGTTTATTTCTTTTTAGTTTTGCTCGTCTCTTGTGTTTAAATGACTGTAGCATACAATCTTCACAATCGGAGCCTAAAGCTAAAGAGCTTACAGCACCTAGTGTTCAATGCAACAGCAATGACTGTTGGCTGTTAGAGGACTGTTCTAAGAGTAACTCTTGTTACAGAGCTGCTTGTAAACTAAAAAGCCTCACAACTCAAGTTAAAATGATTGGCTTTGCAGTGTTTTTTGTTTATTTGTTTTTTTCATTTGTTTGTTTACTTTTTATTTATTTATTGTTTATTTGTTTATTTCTTTTTAGTTTTGCTCGTCTCTTGTGTTTAAAGGACTGTAGCATACAATCTTCACAATCGGAGCCTAAAGCTTAAAAGCTTACAGCACCTAGTGTTCCCTGGCAGTCTCCATTCCAAGTACTAACTAAGCCCACAAGATCGGGATTTGTAAGAGCGCTATGGCCATAAGCAATGACTGTTGGCTGTTAGAGGACTGTTCTAAGAGTAACTCTTGTTACAGAGCTGCTTGTAAACTAAAAAGCCTCACAACTCAAATTAAAATGATTGGCTTTGCAGTGTTTTTTGTTTATTTGTTTTTTTCATTTGTTTGTTTATTTTTTATTCATTTATTGTTTATCTGTTTATTTCTTTTTAGTTTTGCTCGTCTCTTGTGTTTAAATGACTGTAGCATACAATCTTCACAATCGGAGCCTAAAGCTAAAGAGCTTACAGCACCTAGTGTTCAATGCAACAGCAATGACTGTTGGCTGTTAGAGGACTGTTCTAAGAGTAACTCTTGTTACAGAGCTGCTTGTAAACTAAAAAGCCTCACAACTCAAGTTAAAATGATTGGCTTTGCAGTGTTTTTTGTTTATTTGTTTTTTTCATTTGTTTGTTTACTTTTTAATCATTTATTGTTTATTTGTTTATTTCTTTTTAGTTTTGCTCGTCTCTTGTGTTTAAATGACTGTAGCATACAATCTTCACAATCGGAGCCTAAAGCTAAAGAGCTTACAGCACCTAGTGTTCAATGCAACAGCAATGACTGTTGGCTGTTAGAGGACTGTTCTAAGAGTAACTCTTGTTACAGAGCTGCTTGTAAACTAAAAAGCCTCACAACTCAAGTTAAAATGATTGGCTTTGCAGTGTTTTTTGTTTATTTGTTTTTTTCATTTGTTTGTTTACTTTTTATTTATTTATTGTTTATTTGTTTATTTCTTTTTAGTTTTGCTCGTCTCTTGTGTTTAAAGGACTGTAGCATACAATCTTCACAATCGGAGCCTAAAGCTTAAAAGCTTACAGCACCTAGTGTTCCCTGGCAGTCTCCATTCCAAGTACTAACTAAGCCCACAAGATCGGGATTTGTAAGAGCGCTATGGCCATAAGCAATGACTGTTGGCTGTAGAGGACTGTTCTAAGAGTAACTCTTGTTACAGAGCTGCTTGTAAACTAAAAAGCCTCACAACTCAAATTAAAATGATTGGCTTTGCAGTGTTTTTTGTTTATTTGTTTTTTTCATTTGTTTGTTTATTATTTATTCATTTATTGTTTATTTGTTTATTTCTTTTTAGTTTTGCTCGTCTCTTGTGTTTAAATGACTGTAGCATACAATCTTCACAATCGGAGCCTAAAGCAAAAAAGCTTACAGCACCTAGTGTTCCCTGGCAGTCTCCATTCCAAGTACTAACTAAGCCCACAAGATCGGGATTTGTAAAAGCGCTATGGCCATAAGCAATGGCTGTTGGCTGTTAGAGGACTGTTCTAAGAGTAACTCTTGTTACAGAGCTGCTTGTAAACTAAAAAGCCTCACAACTCAAATTAAAATGATTGGCTTTGCAGTGTTTTTTGTTTATTTGTTTTTTTCATTTGTTTGTTTATTTTTTATTCATTTATTTGTTTATTTTTTATTCATTTATTGTTTATTTGTTTATTTCTTTTTAGTTTTGCTCGTCTCTTGTGTTTAAATGACTGTAGCATACAATCTTCTCAATCGGAGCCTAAAGCTAAAAAGCTTACAGCACCTAGTGTTCCCTGGCAGTCTCCATTCCAAGTACTAACTAAGCCCACAAGATCGGGATTTGTAAGAGCGCTATGGCCATAAGCAATGACTGTTGGCTGTTAGAGGACTGTTCTAAGAGTAACTCTTGTTACAGAGCTGCTTGTAAACTAAAAAGCCTCACAACTCAAATTAAAATGATTGGCTTTGCAGTGTTTTTTGTTTATTTGTTTTTTTTCATTTGTTTGTTTATTTTTTATTCATTTATTGTTTATTTGTTTATTTCTTTTTAGTTTTGCTCGTCTCTTGTGTTTAAATGACTGTAGCATACAATCTTCACAATCGGAGCCTGAAGCTAAAAAGCTTACAGCACCTAGTGTTCCCTGGCAGTCTCCATTCCAAGTACTAACTAAGCCCACAAGATCGGGATTTGTAAGAGCGCTATGGCCATAAGCAATGACTGTTGGCTGTTAGAGGACTGTTCTAAGAGTAACTCTTGTTACAGAGCTGCTTGTAAACTAAAAAGCCTCACAACTCAAATTAAAATGATTGGCTTTGCAGTGTTTTTTGTTTATTTGTTTTTTTTCATTTGTTTGTTTATTTTTTATTCATTTATTGTTTATTTGTTTATTTCTTTTTAGTTTTGCTCGTCTCTTGTGTTTAAATGACTGTAGCATACAATCTTCACAATCGGAGCCTAAAGCAAAAAAGCTTACAGCACCTAGTGTTCCCTGGCAGTCTCCATTCCAAGTACTAACTAAGCCCACAAGATCAGGATTTGTAAAAGCGCTATGGCCATAAGCAATGGCTGTTGGCTGTTAGAGGACTGTTCTAAGAGTAACTCTTGTTACAGAGCTGCTTGTAAACTAAAAAGCCTCACAACTCAAATTAAAATGATTGGCTTTGCAGTGTTTTTTGTTTATTTGTTTTTTTCATTTGTTTGTTTATTTTTTATTCATTTATTGTTTATTTGTTTATTTCTTTTTAGTTTTGCTCGTCTCTTGTGTTTAAATGACTGTAGCATACAATCTTCACAATCGGAGCCTAAAGCAAAAAAGCTTACAGCACCTAGTGTTCCCTGGCAGTCTCCATTCCAAGTACTAACTAAGCCCACAAGATGGGATTTGTAAGAGCGCTATGGCCATAAGCAATGACTGTTGGCTGTAGAGGACTGTTCTAAGAGTAACTCTTGTTACAGAGCTGCTTGTAAACTAAAAAGCCTCACAACTCAAATTAAAATGATTGGCTTTGCAGTGTTTTTTGTTTATTTGTTTTTTTCATTTGTTTGTTTATTTTTTATTCATTTATTGTTTATTTGTTTATTTCTTTTTAGTTTTGCTCGTCTCTTGTGTTTAAATGACTGTAGCATACAATCTTCACAATCGGAGCCTAAAGCTAAAGAGCTTACAGCACCTAGTGTTCAATGCAACAGCAATGACTGTTGGCTGTTAGAGGACTGTTCTAAGAGTAACTCTTGTTACAGAGCTGCTTGTAAACTAAAAAGCCTCACAACTCAAGTTAAAATGATTAGCTTTGCAGTGTTTTTTGTTTATTTGTTTTTTTTCATTTGTTTGTTTATTTTTTATTCATTTATTGTTTATTTGTTTATTTATTTTTAGTTTTGCTCGTCTCTTGTGTTTAAAGGACTGTAGCATACAATCTTCACAATCGGAGCCTAAAGCTTAAAAGCTTACAGCACCTAGTGTTCCCTGGCAGTCTCCATTCCAAGTACTAACTAAGCCCACAAGATCGGGATTTGTAAGAGCGCTATGGCCATAAGCAATGACTGTTGGCTGTAGAGGACTGTTCTAAGAGTAACTCTTGTTACAGAGCTGCTTGTAAACTAAAAAGCCTCACAACTCAAATTAAAATGATTGGCTTTGCAGTGTTTTTTGTTTATTTGTTTTTTTCATTTGTTTGTTTATTTTTTATTCATTTATTGTTTATTTGTTTATTTCTTTTTAGTTTTGCTCGTCTCTTGTGTTTAAATGACTGTAGCATACAATCTTCACAATCGGAGCCTAAAGCAAAAAAGCTTGCAGCACCTAGTGTTCCCTGGCAGTCTCCATTCCAAGTACTAACTAAGCCCACAAGTCGGGATTTGTAAAAGCGCTATGGCCATAAGCAATGGCTGTTGGCTGTTAGAGGACTGTTCTAAGAGTAACTCTTGTTACAGAGCTGCTTGTAAACTAAAAAGCCTCACAACTCAAATTAAAATGATTGGCTTTGCAGTGTTTTTTGTTTATTTGTTTTTTTCATTTGTTTGTTTATTTTTTATTCATTTATTTGTTTATTTTTTATTCATTTATTGTTTATTTGTTTATTTCTTTTTAGTTTTGCTCGTCTCTTGTGTTTAAAGGACTGTAGCATACAATCTTCACAATCGGAGCCTAAAGCTTAAAAGCTTACAGCACCTAGTGTTCCCTGGCAGTCTCCATTCCAAGTACTAACTAAGCCCACAAGATCGGGATTTGTAAGAGCGCTATGGCCATAAGCAATGACTGTTGGCTGTAGAGGACTGTTCTAAGAGTAACTCTTGTTACAGAGCTGCTTGTAAACTAAAAAGCCTCACAACTCAAATTAAAATGATTGGCTTTGCAGTGTTTTTTGTTTATTTGTTTTTTTCATTTGTTTGTTTATTTTTTATTCATTTATTGTTTATTTGTTTATTTCTTTTTAGTTTTGCTCGTCTCTTGTGTTTAAATGACTGTAGCATACAATCTTCACAATCGGAGCCTAAAGCAAAAAAGCTTACAGCACCTAGTGTTCCCTGGCAGTCTCCATTCCAAGTACTAACTAAGCCCACAAGATCGGG
The DNA here is from genome assembly GCF_029633855.1 of Hoplias malabaricus. NCBI lineage: Eukaryota > Metazoa > Chordata > Actinopteri > Characiformes > Erythrinidae > Hoplias > Hoplias malabaricus. The sequence goes on from NC_089814.1 coordinate 26,959,671, forward strand.
ATTTGTAAAAGCGCTATGGCCATAAGCAATGGCTGTTGGCTGTTAGAGGACTGTTCTAAGAGTAACTCTTGTTACAGAGCTGCTTGTAAACTAAAAAGCCTCACAACTCAAATTAAAATGATTGGCTTTGCAGTGTTTTTTGTTTATTTGTTTTTTTCATTTGTTTGTTTATTTTTTATTCATTTATTGTTTATCTGTTTATTTCTTTTTAGTTTTGCTCGTCTCTTGTGTTTAAATGACTGTAGCATACAATCTTCACAATCGGAGCCTAAAGCTAAAGAGCTTACAGCACCTAGTGTTCAATGCAACAGCAATGACTGTTGGCTGTTAGAGGACTGTTCTAAGAGTAACTCTTGTTACAGAGCTGCTTGTAAACTAAAAAGCCTCACAACTCAAGTTAAAATGATTGGCTTTGCAGTGTTTTTTGTTTATTTGTTTTTTTCATTTGTTTGTTTACTTTTTATTCATTTATTGTTTATTTGTTTATTTCTTTTTAGTTTTGCTCGTCTCTTGTGTTTAAATGACTGTAGCATACAATCTTCACAATCGGAGCCTAAAGCTAAAGAGCTTACAGCACCTAGTGTTCAATGCAACAGCAATGACTGTTGGCTGTAGAGGACTGTTCTAAGAGTAACTCTTGTTACAGAGCTGCTTGTAAACTAAAAAGCCTCACAACTCAAATTAAAATGATTGGCTTTGCAGTGTTTTTTGTTTATTTGTTTTTTTCATTTGTTTGTTTATTATTTATTCATTTATTGTTTATTTGTTTATTTCTTTTTAGTTTTGCTCGTCTCTTGTGTTTAAATGACTGTAGCATACAATCTTCTCAATCGGAGCCTAAAGCTAAAAAGCTTACAGCACCTAGTGTTCCCTGGCAGTCTCCATTCCAAGTACTAACTAAGCCCACAAGATCGGGATTTGTAAGAGCGCTATGGCCATAAGCAATGACTGTTGGCTGTTAGAGGACTGTTCTAAGAGTAACTCTTGTTACAGAGCTGCTTGTAAACTAAAAAGCCTCACAACTCAAATTAAAATGATTGGCTTTGCAGTGTTTTTTGTTTATTTGTTTTTTTTCATTTGTTTGTTTATTTTTTATTCATTTATTGTTTATTTGTTTATTTCTTTTTAGTTTTGCTCGTCTCTTGTGTTTAAATGACTGTAGCATACAATCTTCACAATCGGAGCCTGAAGCTAAAAAGCTTACAGCACCTAGTGTTCCCTGGCAGTCTCCATTCCAAGTACTAACTAAGCCCACAAGATCGGGATTTGTAAGAGCGCTATGGCCATAAGCAATGACTGTTGGCTGTTAGAGGACTGTTCTAAGAGTAACTCTTGTTACAGAGCTGCTTGTAAACTAAAAAGCCTCACAACTCAAATTAAAATGATTGGCTTTGCAGTGTTTTTTGTTTATTTGTTTTTTTTCATTTGTTTGTTTATTTTTTATTCATTTATTGTTTATTTGTTTATTTCTTTTTAGTTTTGCTCGTCTCTTGTGTTTAAATGACTGTAGCATACAATCTTCACAATCGGAGCCTAAAGCAAAAAAGCTTACAGCACCTAGTGTTCCCTGGCAGTCTCCATTCCAAGTACTAACTAAGCCCACAAGATCAGGATTTGTAAAAGCGCTATGGCCATAAGCAATGGCTGTTGGCTGTTAGAGGACTGTTCTAAGAGTAACTCTTGTTACAGAGCTGCTTGTAAACTAAAAAGCCTCACAACTCAAATTAAAATGATTGGCTTTGCAGTGTTTTTTGTTTATTTGTTTTTTTCATTTGTTTGTTTATTTTTTATTCATTTATTGTTTATTTGTTTATTTCTTTTTAGTTTTGCTCGTCTCTTGTGTTTAAATGACTGTAGCATACAATCTTCACAATCGGAGCCTAAAGCAAAAAAGCTTACAGCACCTAGTGTTCCCTGGCAGTCTCCATTCCAAGTACTAACTAAGCCCACAAGATGGGATTTGTAAGAGCGCTATGGCCATAAGCAATGACTGTTGGCTGTAGAGGACTGTTCTAAGAGTAACTCTTGTTACAGAGCTGCTTGTAAACTAAAAAGCCTCACAACTCAAATTAAAATGATTGGCTTTGCAGTGTTTTTTGTTTATTTGTTTTTTTCATTTGTTTGTTTATTTTTTATTCATTTATTGTTTATTTGTTTATTTCTTTTTAGTTTTGCTCGTCTCTTGTGTTTAAATGACTGTAGCATACAATCTTCACAATCGGAGCCTAAAGCTAAAGAGCTTACAGCACCTAGTGTTCAATGCAACAGCAATGACTGTTGGCTGTTAGAGGACTGTTCTAAGAGTAACTCTTGTTACAGAGCTGCTTGTAAACTAAAAAGCCTCACAACTCAAGTTAAAATGATTGGCTTTGCAGTGTTTTTTGTTTATTTGTTTTTTTTCATTTGTTTGTTTATTTTTTATTCATTTATTGTTTATTTGTTTATTTATTTTTAGTTTTGCTCGTCTCTTGTGTTTAAAGGACTGTAGCATACAATCTTCACAATCGGAGCCTAAAGCTTAAAAGCTTACAGCACCTAGTGTTCCCTGGCAGTCTCCATTCCAAGTACTAACTAAGCCCACAAGATCGGGATTTGTAAGAGCGCTATGGCCATAAGCAATGACTGTTGGCTGTAGAGGACTGTTCTAAGAGTAACTCTTGTTACAGAGCTGCTTGTAAACTAAAAAGCCTCACAACTCAAATTAAAATGATTGGCTTTGCAGTGTTTTTTGTTTATTTGTTTTTTTCATTTGTTTGTTTATTTTTTATTCATTTATTGTTTATTTGTTTATTTCTTTTTAGTTTTGCTCGTCTCTTGTGTTTAAATGACTGTAGCATACAATCTTCACAATCGGAGCCTAAAGCAAAAAAGCTTGCAGCACCTAGTGTTCCCTGGCAGTCTCCATTCCAAGTACTAACTAAGCCCACAAGTCGGGATTTGTAAAAGCGCTATGGCCATAAGCAATGGCTGTTGGCTGTTAGAGGACTGTTCTAAGAGTAACTCTTGTTACAGAGCTGCTTGTAAACTAAAAAGCCTCACAACTCAAATTAAAATGATTGGCTTTGCAGTGTTTTTTGTTTATTTGTTTTTTTCATTTGTTTGTTTATTTTTTATTCATTTATTTGTTTATTTTTTATTCATTTATTGTTTATTTGTTTATTTCTTTTTAGTTTTGCTCGTCTCTTGTGTTTAAAGGACTGTAGCATACAATCTTCACAATCGGAGCCTAAAGCTTAAAAGCTTACAGCACCTAGTGTTCCCTGGCAGTCTCCATTCCAAGTACTAACTAAGCCCACAAGATCGGGATTTGTAAGAGCGCTATGGCCATAAGCAATGACTGTTGGCTGTAGAGGACTGTTCTAAGAGTAACTCTTGTTACAGAGCTGCTTGTAAACTAAAAAGCCTCACAACTCAAATTAAAATGATTGGCTTTGCAGTGTTTTTTGTTTATTTGTTTTTTTCATTTGTTTGTTTATTTTTTATTCATTTATTGTTTATTTGTTTATTTCTTTTTAGTTTTGCTCGTCTCTTGTGTTTAAATGACTGTAGCATACAATCTTCACAATCGGAGCCTAAAGCAAAAAAGCTTACAGCACCTAGTGTTCCCTGGCAGTCTCCATTCCAAGTACTAACTAAGCCCACAAGATCGGGATTTGTAAAAGCGCTATGGCCATAAGCAATGGCTGTTGGCTGTTAGAGGACTGTTCTAAGAGTAACTCTTGTTACAGAGCTGCTTGTAAACTAAAAAGCCTCACAACTCAAATTAAAATGATTGGCTTTGCAGTGTTTTTTGTTTATTTGTTTTTTTCATTTGTTTGTTTATTTTTTATTCATTTATTGTTTATCTGTTTATTTCTTTTTAGTTTTGCTCGTCTCTTGTGTTTAAATGACTGTAGCATACAATCTTCACAATCGGAGCCTAAAGCTAAAGAGCTTACAGCACCTAGTGTTCAATGCAACAGCAATGACTGTTGGCTGTTAGAGGACTGTTCTAAGAGTAACTCTTGTTACAGAGCTGCTTGTAAACTAAAAAGCCTCACAACTCAAGTTAAAATGATTGGCTTTGCAGTGTTTTTTGTTTATTTGTTTTTTTCATTTGTTTGTTTACTTTTTATTCATTTATTGTTTATTTGTTTATTTCTTTTTAGTTTTGCTCGTCTCTTGTGTTTAAATGACTGTAGCATACAATCTTCACAATCGGAGCCTAAAGCTAAAGAGCTTACAGCACCTAGTGTTCAATGCAACAGCAATGACTGTTGGCTGTTAGAGGACTGTTCTAAGAGTAACTCTTGTTACAGAGCTGCTTGTAAACTAAAAAGCCTCACAACTCAAGTTAAAATGATTGGCTTTGCAGTGTTTTTTGTTTATTTGTTTTTTTCATTTGTTTGTTTACTTTTTATTCATTTATAGTTTATTTGTTTATTTCTTTTTAGTTTTGCTCGTCTCTTGTGTTTAAAGGACTGTAGCATACAATCTTCACAATCGGAGCCTAAAGCTTAAAAGCTTACAGCACCTAGTGTTCCCTGGCAGTCTCCATTCCAAGTACTAACTAAGCCCACAAGATCGGGATTTGTAAGAGCGCTATGGCCATAAGCAATGACTGTTGGCTGTAGAGGACTGTTCTAAGAGTAACTCTTGTTACAGAGCTGCTTGTAAACTAAAAAGCCTCACAACTCAAATTAAAATGATTGGCTTTGCAGTGTTTTTTGTTTATTTGTTTTTTTCATTTGTTTGTTTATTTTTTATTCATTTATTGTTTATTTGTTTATTTCTTTTTAGTTTTGCTCGTCTCTTGTGTTTAAAGGACTGTAGCATACAATCTTCACAATCGGAGCCTAAAGCTTAAAAGCTTACAGCACCTAGTGTTCCCTGGCAGTCTCCATTCCAAGTACTAACTAAGCCCACAAGATCGGGATTTGTAAAAGCGCTATGGCCATAAGCAATGGCTGTTGGCTGTTAGAGGACTGTTCTAAGAGTAACTCTTGTTACAGAGCTGCTTGTAAACTAAAAAGCCTCACAACTCAAATTAAAATGATTGGCTTTGCAGTGTTTTTTGTTTATTTGTTTTTTTTCATTTGTTTGTTTATTTTTTATTCATTTATTGTTTATTTGTTTATTTCTTTTTAGTTTTGCTCGTCTCTTGTGTTTAAATGACTGTAGCATACAATCTTCACAATCGGAGCCTGAAGCTAAAAAGCTTACAGCACCTAGTGTTCCCTGGCAGTCTCCATTCCAAGTACTAACTAAGCCCACAAGATCGGGATTTGTAAGAGCGCTATGGCCATAAGCAATGACTGTTGGCTGTTAGAGGACTGTTCTAAGAGTAACTCTTGTTACAGAGCTGCTTGTAAACTAAAAAGCCTCACAACTCAAATTAAAATGATTGGCTTTGCAGTGTTTTTTGTTTATTTGTTTTTTTTTCATTTGTTTGTTTATTTTTTATTCATTTATTGTTTATTTGTTTATTTCTTTTTAGTTTTGCTCGTCTCTTGTGTTTAAATGACTGTAGCATACAATCTTCACAATCGGAGCCTAAAGCAAAAAAGCTTACAGCACCTAGTGTTCCCTGGCAGTCTCCATTCCAAGTACTAACTAAGCCCACAAGATCAGGATTTGTAAAAGCGCTATGGCCATAAGCAATGGCTGTTAGCTGTTAGAGGACTGTTCTAAGAGTAACTCTTGTTACAGAGCTGCTTGTAAACTAAAAAGCCTCACAACTCAAATTAAAATGATTGGCTTTGCAGTGTTTTTTGTTTATTTGTTTTTTTCATTTGTTTGTTTATTTTTTATTCATTTATTGTTTATTTGTTTATTTCTTTTTAGTTTTGCTCGTCTCTTGTGTTTAAATGACTGTAGCATACAATCTTCACAATCGGAGCCTAAAGCAAAAAAGCTTACAGCACCTAGTGTTCCCTGGCAGTCTCCATTCCAAGTACTAACTAAGCCCACAAGATCGGGATTTGTAAAAGCGCTATGGCCATAAGCAATGGCTGTTGGCTGTTAGAGGACTGTTCTAAGAGTAACTCTTGTTACAGAGCTGCTTGTAAATTAAAAAGCGTCACAACTCAAATTAAAATGATTGGCTTTGCAGTGTTTTTTGTTTATTTGTTTTTTTCATTTGTTTGTTTATTTTTTATTCATTTATTGTTTATTTGTTTATTTCTTTTTAGTTTTGCTCGTCTCTTGTGTTTAAATGACTGTAGCATACAATCTTCACAATCGGAGCCTAAAGCTAAAGAGCTTACAGCACCTAGTGTTCAATGCAACAGCAATGACTGTTGGCTGTTAGAGGACTGTTCTAAGAGTAACTCTTATTACAGAGCTGCTTGTAAACTAAAAAGCCTCACAACTCAAGTTAAAATGATTGGCTTTGCAGTGTTTTTTGTTTATTTGTTTTTTTCATTTGTTTGTTTATTTTTTATTCATTTATTGTTTATTTGTTTATTTCTTTTTAGTTTTGCTCGTCTCTTGTGTTTAAATGACTGTAGCATACAATCTTCACAATCGGAGCCTAAAGCAAAAAAGCTTACAGCACCTAGTGTTCCCTGGCAGTCTCCATTCCAAGCACTAACTAAGCCCACAAGATCGGGATTTGTAAGAGCGCTATGGCCATAAGCAATGACTGTTGGCTGTAGAGGACTGTTCTGAGAGTAACTCTTGTTACAGAGCTGCTTGTAAACTAAAAAGCCTCACAACTCAAATTAAAATGATTGGCTTTGCAGTGTTTTTTGTTTATTTGTTTTTTTCATTTGTTTGTTTATTTTTTATTCATTTATTGTTTATCTGTTTATTTCTTTTTAGTTTTGCTCGTCTCTTGTGTTTAAATGACTGTAGCATACAATCTTCACAATCGGAGCCTAAAGCTAAAGAGCTTACAGCACCTAGTGTTCAATGCAACAGCAATGACTGTTGGCTGTTAGAGGACTGTTCTAAGAGTAACTCTTGTTACAGAGCTGCTTGTAAACTAAAGAGCCTCACAACTCAAGTTAAAATGATTGGCTTTGCAGTGTTTTTTGTTTATTTGTTTTTTTCATTTGTTTGTTTATTTTTTATTCATTTATTGTTTATTTGTTTATTTCTTTTTAGTTTTGCTCGTCTCTTGTGTTTAAATGACTGTAGCATACAATCTTCACAATCGGAGCCTAAAGCTAAAGAGCTTACAGCACCTAGTGTTCAATGCAACAGCAATGACTGTTGGCTGTTAGAGGACTGTTCTGAGAGTAACTCTTGTTACAGAGCTGCTTGTAAACTAAAAAGCCTCACAACTCAAATTAAAATGATTGGCTTTGCAGTGTTTTTTGTTTATTTGTTTTTTTCATTTGTTTGTTTATTTTTTATTCATTTATTGTTTATCTGTTTATTTCTTTTTAGTTTTGCTCGTCTCTTGTGTTTAAATGACTGTAGCATACAATCTTCACAATCGGAGCCTAAAGCAACAAAGCTTACAGCACCTAGTGTTCCCTGGCAGTCTCCATTCCAAGTACTAACTAAGCCCACAAGATCGGGATTTGTAAGAGCGCTATGGCCATAAGCAATGACTGTTGGCTGTAGAGGACTGTTCTGAGAGTAACTCTTGTTACAGAGCTGCTTGTAAACTAAAAATCCTCACAACTCAAATTAAAATGATTGGCTTTGCAGTGTTTTTTGTTTATTTGTTTTTTTCATTTGTTTGTTTATTTTTTATTCATTTATTGTTTATTTGTTTATTTCTTTTTAGTTTTGCTCGTCTCTTGTGTTTAAATGACTGTAGCATACAATCTTCACAATCGGAGCCTAAAGCTAAAGAGCTTACAGCACCTAGTGTTCAATGCAACAGCAATGACTGTTGGCTGTTAGAGGACTGTTCTAAGAGTAACTCTTGTTACAGAGCTGCTTGTAAACTAAAAAGCCTCACAACTCAAATTAAAATGATTGGCTTTGCAGTGTTTTTTGTTTATTTGTTTTTTTCATTTGTTTGTTTATTTTTTATTCATTTATTGTTTATTTGTTTATTTCTTTTTAGTTTTGCTCGTCTCTTGTGTTTAAATGACTGTAGCATACAATCTTCACAATCGGAGCCTAAAGCAAAAAAGCTTACAGCACCTAGTGTTCCCTGGCAGTCTCCATTCCAAGTACTAACTAAGCCCACAAGATCAGGATTTGTAAAAGCGCTATGGCCATAAGCAATGGCTGTTGGCTGTTAGAGGACTGTTCTAAGAGTAACTCTTGTTACAGAGCTGCTTGTAAACTAAAAAGCCTCACAACTCAAATTAAAATGATTGGCTTTGCAGTGTTTTTTGTTTATTTGTTTTTTTCATTTTTTTGTTTATTTTTTATTCATTTATTGTTTATTTGTTTATTTCTTTTTAGTTTTGCTCGTCTCTTGTGTTTAAATGACTGTAGCATACAATCTTCACAATCGGAGCCTAAAGCAAAAAAGCTTACAGCACCTAGTGTTCCCTGGCAGTCTCCATTCCAAGTACTAACTAAGCCCACAAGATCAGGATTTGTAAAAGCGCTATGGCCATAAGCAATGGCTGTTGGCTGTTAGAGGACTGTTCTAAGAGTAACTCTTGTTACAGAGCTGCTTGTAAACTAAAAAGCCTCACAACTCAAATTAAAATGATTGGCTTTGCAGTGTTTTTTGTTTATTTGTTTTTTTCATTTGTTTGTTTATTTTTTATTCATTTATTGTTTATTTGTTTATTTCTTTTTAGTTTTGCTCGTCTCTTGTGTTTAAATGACTGTAGCATACAATCTTCACAATCGGAGCCTAAAGCAAAAAAGCTTACAGCACCTAGTGTTCCCTGGCAGTCTCCATTCCAAGTACTAACTAAGCCCACAAGATGGGATTTGTAAGAGCGCTATGGCCATAAGCAATGACTGTTGGCTGTAGAGGACTGTTCTAAGAGTGACTCTTGTTACAGAGCTGCTTGTAAACTAAAAAGCCTCACAACTCAAATTAAAATGATTGGCTTTGCAGTGTTTTTTGTTTATTTGTTTTTTTCATTTGTTTGTTTATTTTTTATTCATTTATTGTTTATTTGTTTATTTCTTTTTAGTTTTGCTCGTCTCTTGTGTTTAAATGACTGTAGCATACAATCTTCACAATCGGAGCCTAAAGCTAAAGAGCTTACAGCACCTAGTGTTCAATGCAACAGCAATGACTGTTGGCTGTTAGAGGACTGTTCTAAGAGTAACTCTTGTTACAGAGCTGCTTGTAAACTAAAAAGCCTCACAACTCAAGTTAAAATGATTGGCTTTGCAGTGTTTTTTGTTTATTTGTTTTTTTTCATTTGTTTGTTTATTTTTTATTCATTTATTGTTTATTTGTTTATTTATTTTTAGTTTTGCTCGTCTCTTGTGTTTAAAGGACTGTAGCATACAATCTTCACAATCGGAGCCTAAAGCTTAAAAGCTTACAGCACCTAGTGTTCCCTGGCAGTCTCCATTCCAAGTACTAACTAAGCCCACAAGATCGGGATTTGTAAGAGCGCTATGGCCATAAGCAATGACTGTTGGCTGTAGAGGACTGTTCTAAGAGTAACTCTTGTTACAGAGCTGCTTGTAAACTAAAAAGCCTCACAACTCAAATTAAAATGATTGGCTTTGCAGTGTTTTTTGTTTATTTGTTTTTTTCATTTGTTTGTTTATTTTTTATTCATTTATTGTTTATTTGTTTATTTCTTTTTAGTTTTGCTCGTCTCTTGTGTTTAAATGACTGTAGCATACAATCTTCACAATCGGAGCCTAAAGCAAAAAAGCTTGCAGCACCTAGTGTTCCCTGGCAGTCTCCATTCCAAGTACTAACTAAGCCCACAAGTCGGGATTTGTAAAAGCGCTATGGCCATAAGCAATGGCTGTTGGCTGTTAGAGGACTGTTCTAAGAGTAACTCTTGTTACAGAGCTGCTTGTAAACTAAAAAGCCTCACAACTCAAATTAAAATGATTGGCTTTGCAGTGTTTTTTGTTTATTTGTTTTTTTCATTTGTTTGTTTATTTTTTATTCATTTATTTGTTTATTTTTTATTCATTTATTGTTTATTTGTTTATTTCTTTTTAGTTTTGCTCGTCTCTTGTGTTTAAAGGACTGTAGCATACAATCTTCACAATCGGAGCCTAAAGCTTAAAAGCTTACAGCACCTAGTGTTCCCTGGCAGTCTCCATTCCAAGTACTAACTAAGCCCACAAGATCGGGATTTGTAAGAGCGCTATGGCCATAAGCAATGACTGTTGGCTGTAGAGGACTGTTCTAAGAGTAACTCTTGTTACAGAGCTGCTTGTAAACTAAAAAGCCTCACAACTCAAATTAAAATGATTGGCTTTGCAGTGTTTTTTGTTTATTTGTTTTTTTCATTTGTTTGTTTATTTTTTATTCATTTATTGTTTATTTGTTTATTTCTTTTTAGTTTTGCTCGTCTCTTGTGTTTAAATGACTGTAGCATACAATCTTCACAATCGGAGCCTAAAGCAAAAAAGCTTACAGCACCTAGTGTTCCCTGGCAGTCTCCATTCCAAGTACTAACTAAGCCCACAAGATCGGGATTTGTAAAAGCGCTATGGCCATAAGCAATGGCTGTTGGCTGTTAGAGGACTGTTCTAAGAGTAACTCTTGTTACAGAGCTGCTTGTAAACTAAAAAGCCTCACAACTCAAATTAAAATGATTGGCTTTGCAGTGTTTTTTGTTTATTTGTTTTTTTCATTTGTTTGTTTATTTTTTATTCATTTATTGTTTATCTGTTTATTTCTTTTTAGTTTTGCTCGTCTCTTGTGTTTAAATGACTGTAGCATACAATCTTCACAATCGGAGCCTAAAGCTAAAGAGCTTACAGCACCTAGTGTTCAATGCAACAGCAATGACTGTTGGCTGTTAGAGGACTGTTCTAAGAGTAACTCTTGTTACAGAGCTGCTTGTAAACTAAAAAGCCTCACAACTCAAGTTAAAATGATTGGCTTTGCAGTGTTTTTTGTTTATTTGTTTTTTTCATTTGTTTGTTTACTTTTTATTCATTTATTGTTTATTTGTTTATTTCTTTTTAGTTTTGCTCGTCTCTTGTGTTTAAATGACTGTAGCATACAATCTTCACAATCGGAGCCTAAAGCTAAAGAGCTTACAGCACCTAGTGTTCAATGCAACAGCAATGACTGTTGGCTGTTAGAGGACTGTTCTAAGAGTAACTCTTGTTACAGAGCTGCTTGTAAACTAAAAAGCCTCACAACTCAAGTTAAAATGATTGGCTTTGCAGTGTTTTTTGTTTATTTGTTTTTTTCATTTGTTTGTTTACTTTTTATTCATTTATAGTTTATTTGTTTATTTCTTTTTAGTTTTGCTCGTCTCTTGTGTTTAAAGGACTGTAGCATACAATCTTCACAATCGGAGCCTAAAGCTTAAAAGCTTACAGCACCTAGTGTTCCCTGGCAGTCTCCATTCCAAGTACTAACTAAGCCCACAAGATCGGGATTTGTAAGAGCGCTATGGCCATAAGCAATGACTGTTGGCTGTAGAGGACTGTTCTAAGAGTAACTCTTGTTACAGAGCTGCTTGTAAACTAAAAAGCCTCACAACTCAAATTAAAATGATTGGCTTTGCAGTGTTTTTTGTTTATTTGTTTTTTTCATTTGTTTGTTTATTTTTTATTCATTTATTGTTTATTTGTTTATTTCTTTTTAGTTTTGCTCGTCTCTTGTGTTTAAAGGACTGTAGCATACAATCTTCACAATCGGAGCCTAAAGCTTAAAAGCTTACAGCACCTAGTGTTCCCTGGCAGTCTCCATTCCAAGTACTAACTAAGCCCACAAGATCGGGATTTGTAAAAGCGCTATGGCCATAAGCAATGGCTGTTGGCTGTTAGAGGACTGTTCTAAGAGTAACTCTTGTTACAGAGCTGCTTGTAAACTAAAAAGCCTCACAACTCAAATTAAAATGATTGGCTTTGCAGTGTTTTTTGTTTATTTGTTTTTTTTCATTTGTTTGTTTATTTTTTATTCATTTATTGTTTATTTGTTTATTTCTTTTTAGTTTTGCTCGTCTCTTGTGTTTAAATGACTGTAGCATACAATCTTCACAATCGGAGCCTGAAGCTAAAAAGCTTACAGCACCTAGTGTTCCCTGGCAGTCTCCATTCCAAGTACTAACTAAGCCCACAAGATCGGGATTTGTAAGAGCGCTATGGCCATAAGCAATGACTGTTGGCTGTTAGAGGACTGTTCTAAGAGTAACTCTTGTTACAGAGCTGCTTGTAAACTAAAAAGCCTCACAACTCAAATTAAAATGATTGGCTTTGCAGTGTTTTTTGTTTATTTGTTTTTTTTTCATTTGTTTGTTTATTTTTTATTCATTTATTGTTTATTTGTTTATTTCTTTTTAGTTTTGCTCGTCTCTTGTGTTTAAATGACTGTAGCATACAATCTTCACAATCGGAGCCTAAAGCAAAAAAGCTTACAGCACCTAGTGTTCCCTGGCAGTCTCCATTCCAAGTACTAACTAAGCCCACAAGATCAGGATTTGTAAAAGCGCTATGGCCATAAGCAATGGCTGTTAGCTGTTAGAGGACTGTTCTAAGAGTAACTCTTGTTACAGAGCTGCTTGTAAACTAAAAAGCCTCACAACTCAAATTAAAATGATTGGCTTTGCAGTGTTTTTTGTTTATTTGTTTTTTTCATTTGTTTGTTTATTTTTTATTCATTTATTGTTTATTTGTTTATTTCTTTTTAGTTTTGCTCGTCTCTTGTGTTTAAATGACTGTAGCATACAATCTTCACAATCGGAGCCTAAAGCAAAAAAGCTTACAGCACCTAGTGTTCCCTGGCAGTCTCCATTCCAAGTACTAACTAAGCCCACAAGATCGGGATTTGTAAAAGCGCTATGGCCATAAGCAATGGCTGTTGGCTGTTAGAGGACTGTTCTAAGAGTAACTCTTGTTACAGAGCTGCTTGTAAATTAAAAAGCGTCACAACTCAAATTAAAATGATTGGCTTTGCAGTGTTTTTTGTTTATTTGTTTTTTTCATTTGTTTGTTTATTTTTTATTCATTTATTGTTTATTTGTTTATTTCTTTTTAGTTTTGCTCGTCTCTTGTGTTTAAATGACTGTAGCATACAATCTTCACAATCGGAGCCTAAAGCTAAAGAGCTTACAGCACCTAGTGTTCAATGCAACAGCAATGACTGTTGGCTGTTAGAGGACTGTTCTAAGAGTAACTCTTATTACAGAGCTGCTTGTAAACTAAAAAGCCTCACAACTCAAGTTAAAATGATTGGCTTTGCAGTGTTTTTTGTTTATTTGTTTTTTTCATTTGTTTGTTTATTTTTTATTCATTTATTGTTTATTTGTTTATTTCTTTTTAGTTTTGCTCGTCTCTTGTGTTTAAATGACTGTAGCATACAATCTTCACAATCGGAGCCTAAAGCAAAAAAGCTTACAGCACCTAGTGTTCCCTGGCAGTCTCCATTCCAAGCACTAACTAAGCCCACAAGATCGGGATTTGTAAGAGCGCTATGGCCATAAGCAATGACTGTTGGCTGTAGAGGACTGTTCTGAGAGTAACTCTTGTTACAGAGCTGCTTGTAAACTAAAAAGCCTCACAACTCAAATTAAAATGATTGGCTTTGCAGTGTTTTTTGTTTATTTGTTTTTTTCATTTGTTTGTTTATTTTTTATTCATTTATTGTTTATCTGTTTATTTCTTTTTAGTTTTGCTCGTCTCTTGTGTTTAAATGACTGTAGCATACAATCTTCACAATCGGAGCCTAAAGCTAAAGAGCTTACAGCACCTAGTGTTCAATGCAACAGCAATGACTGTTGGCTGTTAGAGGACTGTTCTAAGAGTAACTCTTGTTACAGAGCTGCTTGTAAACTAAAGAGCCTCACAACTCAAGTTAAAATGATTGGCTTTGCAGTGTTTTTTGTTTATTTGTTTTTTTCATTTGTTTGTTTATTTTTTATTCATTTATTGTTTATTTGTTTATTTCTTTTTAGTTTTGCTCGTCTCTTGTGTTTAAATGACTGTAGCATACAATCTTCACAATCGGAGCCTAAAGCTAAAGAGCTTACAGCACCTAGTGTTCAATGCAACAGCAATGACTGTTGGCTGTTAGAGGACTGTTCTGAGAGTAACTCTTGTTACAGAGCTGCTTGTAAACTAAAAAGCCTCACAACTCAAATTAAAATGATTGGCTTTGCAGTGTTTTTTGTTTATTTGTTTTTTTCATTTGTTTGTTTATTTTTTATTCATTTATTGTTTATCTGTTTATTTCTTTTTAGTTTTGCTCGTCTCTTGTGTTTAAATGACTGTAGCATACAATCTTCACAATCGGAGCCTAAAGCAACAAAGCTTACAGCACCTAGTGTTCCCTGGCAGTCTCCATTCCAAGTACTAACTAAGCCCACAAGATCGGGATTTGTAAGAGCGCTATGGCCATAAGCAATGACTGTTGGCTGTAGAGGACTGTTCTGAGAGTAACTCTTGTTACAGAGCTGCTTGTAAACTAAAAATCCTCACAACTCAAATTAAAATGATTGGCTTTGCAGTGTTTTTTGTTTATTTGTTTTTTTCATTTGTTTGTTTATTTTTTATTCATTTATTGTTTATTTGTTTATTTCTTTTTAGTTTTGCTCGTCTCTTGTGTTTAAATGACTGTAGCATACAATCTTCACAATCGGAGCCTAAAGCTAAAGAGCTTACAGCACCTAGTGTTCAATGCAACAGCAATGACTGTTGGCTGTTAGAGGACTGTTCTAAGAGTAACTCTTGTTACAGAGCTGCTTGTAAACTAAAAAGCCTCACAACTCAAGTTAAAATGATTGGCTTTGCAGTGTTTTTTGTTTATTTGTTTTTTTCATTTGTTTGTTTATTTTTTATTCATTTATTGTTTATTTGTTTATTTCTTTTTAGTTTTGCTCGTCTCTTGTGTTTAAATGACTGTAGCATACAATCTTCACAATCGGAGCCTAAAGCTAAAGAGCTTACAGCACCTAGTGTTCAATGCAACAGCAATGACTGTTGGCTGTTAGAGGACTGTTCTAAGAGTAACTCTTGTTACAGAGCTGCTTGTAAACTAAAAAGCCTCACAACTCAAGTTAAAATGATTGGCTTTGCAGTGTTTTTTGTTTATTTGTTTTTTTTCATTTGTTTGTTTATTTTTTATTCATTTATTGTTTATTTGTTTATTTATTTTTAGTTTTGCTCGTCTCTTGTGTTTAAAGGACTGTAGCATACAATCTTCACAATCGGAGCCTAAAGCAAAAAAGCTTACAGCACCTAGTGTTCCCTGGCAGTCTCCATTCCAAGTACTAACTAAGCCCACAAGATCAGGATTTGTAAAAGCGCTATGGCCATAAGCAATGGCTGTTGGCTGTTAGAGGACTGTTCTAAGAGTAACTCTTGTTACAGAGCTGCTTGTAAACTAAAAAGCCTCACAACTCAAATTAAAATGATTGGCTTTGCAGTGTTTTTTGTTTATTTGTTTTTTTCATTTGTTTGTTTATTTTTTATTCATTTATTGTTTATTTGTTTATTTCTTTTTAGTTTTGCTCGTCTCTTGTGTTTAAATGACTGTAGCATACAATCTTCACAATCGGAGCCTAAAGCAAAAAAGCTTACAGCACCTAGTGTTCCCTGGCAGTCTCCATTCCAAGTACTAACTAAGCCCACAAGATCGGGATTTGTAAGAGCGCTATGGCCATAAGCAATGACTGTTGGCTGTAGAGGACTGTTCTAAGAGTAACTCTTGTTACAGAGCTGCTTGTAAACTAAAAAGCCTCACAACTCAAATTAAAATGATTGGCTTTGCAGTGTTTTTTGTTTATTTGTTTTTTTCATTTGTTTGTTTATTTTTTATTCATTTATTGTTTATTTGTTTATTTCTTTTTAGTTTTGCTCGTCTCTTGTGTTTAAATGACTGTAGCATACAATCTTCACAATCGGAGCCTAAAGCTAAAGAGCTTACAGCACCTAGTGTTCAATGCAACAGCAATGACTGTTGGCTGTTAGAGGACTGTTCTAAGAGTAACTCTTGTTACAGAGCTTCTTGTAAACTAAAAAGCCTCACAACTCAAGTTAAAATGATTGGCTTTGCAGTGTTTTTTGTTTATTTGTTTTTTTCATTTGTTTGTTTACTTTTTATTCATTTATTGTTTATTTGTTTATTTCTTTTTAGTTTTGCTCGTCTCTTGTGTTTAAAGGACTGTAGCATACAATCTTCACAATCGGAGCCTAAAGCTTAAAAGCTTACAGCACCTAGTGTTCCCTGGCAGTCTCCATTCCAAGTACTAACTAAGCCCACAAGATCGGGATTTGTAAAAGCGCTATGGCCATAAGCAATGGCTGTTGGCTGTTAGAGGACTGTTCTAAGAGTAACTCTTGTTACAGAGCTGCTTGTAAACTAAAAAGCCTCACAACTCAAATTAAAATGATTGGCTTTGCAGTGTTTTTTGTTTATTTGTTTTTTTCATTTGTTTGTTTATTTTTTATTCATTTATTTGTTTACTTTTTATTCATTTATTGTTTATTTGTTTATTTCTTTTTAGTTTTGCTCGTCTCTTGTGTTTAAAGGACTGTAGCATACAATCTTCACAATCGGAGCCTAAAGCTTAAAAGCTTACAGCACCTAGTGTTCCCTGGCAGTCTCCATTCCAAGTACTAACTAAGCCCACAAGATCGGGATTTGTAAGAGCGCTATGGCCATAAGCAATGACTGTTGGCTGTAGAGGACTGTTCTAAGAGTAACTCTTGTTACAGAGCTGCTTGTAAACTAAAAAGCCTCACAACTCAAATTAAAATGATTGGCTTTGCAGTGTTTTTTGTTTATTTGTTTTTTTCATTTGTTTGTTTATTTTTTATTCATTTATTGTTTATTTGTTTATTTCTTTTTAGTTTTGCTCGTCTCTTGTGTTTAAATGACTGTAGCATACAATCTTCACAATCGGAGCCTAAAGCTAAAAAGCTTACAGCACCTAGTGTTCCCTGGCAGTCTCCATTCCAAGTACTAACTAAGCCCACAAGATCGGGATTTGTAAGAGCGCTATGGCCATAAGCAATGACTGTTGGCTGTTAGAGGACTGTTCTAAGAGTAACTCTTGTTACAGAGCTGCTTGTAAACTAAAAAGCCTCACAACTCAAATTAAAATGATTGGCTTTGCAGTGTTTTTTGTTTATTTGTTTTTTTTCATTTGTTTGTTTATTTTTTATTCATTTATTGTTTATTTGTTTATTTCTTTTTAGTTTTGCTCGTCTCTTGTGTTTAAATGACTGTAGCATACAATCTTCACAATCGGAGCCTGAAGCTAAAAAGCTTACAGCACCTAGTGTTCCCTGGCAGTCTCCATTCCAAGTACTAACTAAGCCCACAAGATCGGGATTTGTAAGAGCGCTATGGCCATAAGCAATGACTGTTGGCTGTTAGAGGACTGTTCTAAGAGTAACTCTTGTTACAGAGCTGCTTGTAAACTAAAAAGCCTCACAACTCAAATTAAAATGATTGGCTTTGCAGTGTTTTTTGTTTATTTGTTTTTTTCATTTGTTTGTTTATTTTTTATTCATTTATTGTTTATTTGTTTATTTCTTTTTAGTTTTGCTCGTCTCTTGTGTTTAAATGACTGTAGCATACAATCTTCACAATCGGAGCCTAAAGCTAAAGAGCTTACAGCACCTAGTGTTCAATGCAACAGCAATGGCTGTTGGCTGTTAGAGGACTGTTCTAAGAGTAACTCTTGTTACAGAGCTGCTTGTAAACTAAAAAGCCTCACAACTCAAGTTAAAATGATTGGCTTTGCAGTGTTTTTTGTTTATTTGTTTTTTTCATTTGTTTGTTTATTTTTTATTCATTTATTGTTTATTTGTTTATTTCTTTTTAGTTTTGCTCGTCTCTTGTGTTTAAATGACTGTAGCATACAATCTTCACAATCGGAGCCTAAAGCAAAAAAGCTTACAGCACCTAGTGTTCCCTGGCAGTCTCCATTCCAAGTACTAACTAAGCCCACAAGATCGGGATTTGTAAGAGCGCTATGGCCATAAGCAATGACTGTTGGCTGTTAGAGGACTGTTCTAAGAGTAACTCTTGTTACAGAGCTGCTTGTAAACTAAAAAGCCTCACAACTCAAGTTAAAATGATTGGCTTTGCAGTGTTTTTTGTTTATTTGTTTTTTTCATTTGTTTGTTTATTTTTTATTCATTTATTGTTTATTTGTTTATTTCTTTTTAGTTTTGCTCGTCTCTTGTGTTTAAATGACTGTAGCATACAATCTTCACAATCGGAGCCTAAAGCAAAAAAGCTTACAGCACCTAGTGTTCCCTGGCAGTCTCCATTCCAAGTACTAACTAAGCCCACAAGATCGGGATTTGTAAGAGCGCTATGGCCATAAGCAATGACTGTTGGCTGTTAGAGGACTGTTCTAAGAGTAACTCTTGTTACAGAGCTGCTTGTAAACTAAAAAGCCTCACAACTCAAATTAAAATGATTGACTTTGCAGTGTTTTTTGTTTATTTGTTTTTTTTCATTTGTTTGTTTATTTTTTATTCATTTATTGTTTATTTGTTTATTTCTTTTTAGTTTTGCTCGTCTCTTGTGTTTAAATGACTGTAGCATACAATCTTCACAATCGGAGCCTGAAGCTAAAAAGCTTACAGCACCTAGTGTTCCCTGGCAGTCTCCATTCCAAGTACTAACTAAGCCCACAAGATCGGGATTTGTAAGAGCGCTATGGCCATAAGCAATGACTGTTGGCTGTTAGAGGACTGTTCTAAGAGTAACTCTTGTTACAGAGCTGCTTGTAAACTAAAAAGCCTCACAACTCAAATTAAAATGATTGGCTTTGCAGTGTTTTTTGTTTATTTGTTTTTTTCATTTGTTTGTTTATTTTTTATTCATTTATTGTTTATTTGTTTATTTCTTTTTAGTTTTGCTCGTCTCTTGTGTTTAAATGACTGTAGCATACAATCTTCACAATCGGAGCCTAAAGCTAAAGAGCTTACAGCACCTAGTGTTCAATGCAACAGCAATGACTGTTGGCTGTTAGAGGACTGTTCTAAGAGTAACTCTTGTTACAGAGCTGCTTGTAAACTAAAAAGCCTCACAACTCAAGTTAAAATGATTGGCTTTGCAGTGTTTTTTGTTTATTTGTTTTTTTCATTTGTTTGTTTATTTTTTATTCATTTATTGTTTATTTGTTTATTTCTTTTTAGTTTTGCTCGTCTCTTGTGTTTAAATGACTGTAGCATACAATCTTCACAATCGGAGCCTAAAGCAAAAAAGCTTACAGCACCTAGTGTTCCCTGGCAGTCTCCATTCCAAGTACTAACTAAGCCCACAAGATCGGGATTTGTAAGAGCGCTATGGCCATAAGCAATGACTGTTGGCTGTAGAGGACTGTTCTAAGAGTAACTCTTGTTACAGAGCTGCTTGTAAACTAAAAAGCCTCACAACTCAAATTAAAATGATTGGCTTTGCAGTGTTTTTTGTTTATTTGTTTTTTTCATTTGTTTGTTTATTTTTTATTCATTTATTGTTTATTTGTTTATTTCTTTTTAGTTTTGCTCGTCTCTTGTGTTTAAATGACTGTAGCATACAATCTTCACAATCGGAGCCTAAAGCTAAAGAGCTTACAGCACCTAGTGTTCAATGCAACAGCAATGACTGTTGGCTGTTAGAGGACTGTTCTAAGAGTAACTCTTGTTACAGAGCTGCTTGTAAACTAAAAAGCCTCACAACTCAAGTTAAAATGATTGGCTTTGCAGTGTTTTTTGTTTATTTGTTTTTTTCATTTGTTTGTTTATTTTTTATTCATTTATTGTTTATTTGTTTATTTCTTTTTAGTTTTGCTCGTCTCTTGTGTTTAAAGGACTGTAGCATACAATCTTCACAATCGGAGCCTAAAGCTTAAAAGCTTACAGCACCTAGTGTTCCCTGGCAGTCTCCATTCCAAGTACTAACTAAGCCCACAAGATCGGGATTTGTAAGAGCGCTATGGCCATAAGCAATGACTGTTGGCTGTAGAGGACTGTTCTAAGAGTAACTCTTGTTACAGAGCTGCTTGTAAACTAAAAAGCCTCACAACTCAAATTAAAATGATTGGCTTTGCAGTGTTTTTTGTTTATTTGTTTTTTTCATTTGTTTGTTTATTTTTTATTCATTTATTGTTTATTTGTTTATTTCTTTTTAGTTTTGCTCGTCTCTTGTGTTTAAATGACTGTAGCATACAATCTTCACAATCGGAGCCTAAAGCAAAAAAGCTTACAGCACCTAGTGTTCCCTGGCAGTCTCCATTCCAAGTACTAACTAAGCCCACAAGATCGGGATTTGTAAAAGCGCTATGGCCATAAGCAATGGCTGTTGGCTGTTAGAGGACTGTTCTAAGAGTAACTCTTGTTACAGAGCTGCTTGTAAACTAAAAAGCCTCACAACTCAAATTAAAATGATTGGCTTTGCAGTGTTTTTTGTTTATTTGTTTTTTTCATTTGTTTGTTTATTTTTTATTCATTTATTTGTTTATTTTTTATTAATTTATTGTTTATTTGTTTATTTCTTTTTAGTTTTGCTCGTCTCTTGTGTTTAAACGACTGTAGCATACAATCTTCACAATCGGAGCCTAAAGCAACAAAGCTTACAGCACCTAGTGTTCCCTGGCAGTCTCCATTCCAAGTACTAACTAAGCCCACAAGATCGGGATTTGTAAGAGCGCTATGGCCATAAGCAATGACTGTTGGCTGTTAGAGGACTGTTCTAAGAGTAACTCTTGTTACAGAGCTGCTTGTAAACTAAAAAGCCTCACAACTCAAATTAAAATGATTGGCTTTGCAGTGTTTTTTGTTTATTTGTTTTTTTTCATTTGTTTGTTTATTTTTTATTCATTTATTGTTTATTTGTTTATTTCTTTTTAGTTTTGCTCGTCTCTTGTGTTTAAATGACTGTAGCATACAATCTTCACAATCGGAGCCTGAAGCTAAAAAGCTTACAGCACCTAGTGTTCCCTGGCAGTCTCCATTCCAAGTACTAACTAAGCCCACAAGATCGGGATTTGTAAGAGCGCTATGGCCATAAGCAATGACTGTTGGCTGTTAGAGGACTGTTCTAAGAGTAACTCTTGTTACAGAGCTGCTTGTAAACTAAAAAGCCTCACAACTCAAATTAAAATGATTGGCTTTGCAGTGTTTTTTGTTTATTTGTTTTTTTTCATTTGTTTGTTTATTTTTTATTCATTTATTGTTTATTTGTTTATTTCTTTTTAGTTTTGCTCGTCTCTTGTGTTTAAATGACTGTAGCATACAATCTTCACAATCGGAGCCTAAAGCAAAAAGGCTTACAGCACCTAGTGTTCCCTGGCAGTCTCCATTCCAAGTACTAACTAAGCCCACAAGATCGGGATTTGTAAAAGCGCTATGGCCATAAGCAATGGCTGTTGGCTGTTAGAGGACTGTTCTAAGAGTAACTCTTGTTACAGAGCTGCTTGTAAACTAAAAAGCCTCACAACTCAAATTAAAATGATTGGCTTTGCAGTGTTTTTTGTTTATTTGTTTTTTTCATTTGTTTGTTTATTTTTTATTCATTTATTGTTTATTTGTTTATTTCTTTTTAGTTTTGCTCGTCTCTTGTGTTTAAATGACTGTAGCATACAATCTTCACAATCGGAGCCTAAAGCTAAAGAGCTTACAGCACCTAGTGTTCAATGCAACAGCAATGACTGTTGGCTGTTAGAGGACTGTTCTAAGAGTAACTCTTGTTACAGAGCTGCTTGTAAACTAAAAAGCCTCACAACTCAAGTTAAAATGATTGGCTTTGCAGTGTTTTTTGTTTATTTGTTTTTTTCATTTGTTTGTTTATTTTTTATTCATTTATTGTTTATTTGTTTATTTCTTTTTAGTTTTGCTCGTCTCTTGTGTTTAAATGACTGTATCATACAATCTTCACAATCGGAGCCTAAAGCTAAAAAGCTTACAGCACCTAGTGTTCCCTGGCAGTCTCCATTCCAAGTACTAACTAAGCCCACAAGATCGGGATTTGTAAGAGCGCTATGGCCATAAGCAATGACTGTTGGCTGTTAGAGGACTGTTCTAAGAGTAACTCTTGTTACAGAGCTGCTTGTAAACTAAAAAGCCTCACAACTCAAATTAAAATGATTGGCTTTGCAGTGTTTTTTGTTTATTTGTTTTTTTCATTTGTTTGTTTATTTTTTATTCATTTATTGTTTATCTGTTTATTTCTTTTTAGTTTTGCTCGTCTCTTGTGTTTAAATGACTGTAGCATACAATCTTCACAATCGGAGCCTAAAGCTAAAGAGCTTACAGCACCTAATGTTCAATGCAACAGCAATGACTGTTGGCTGTTAGAGGACTGTTCTAAGAGTAACTCTTGTTACAGAGCTGCTTGTAAACTAAAAAGCCTCACAACTCAAGTTAAAATGATTGGCTTTGCAGTGTTTTTTGTTTATTTGTTTTTTTCATTTGTTTGTTTACTTTTTATTCATTTATTGTTTATTTGTTTATTTCTTTTTAGTTTTGCTCGTCTCTTGTGTTTAAATGACTGTAGCATACAATCTTCACAATCGGAGCCTAAAGCTAAAGAGCTTACAGCACCTAGTGTTCAATGCAACAGCAATGACTGTTGGCTGTAGAGGACTGTTCTAAGAGTAACTCTTGTTACAGAGCTGCTTGTAAACTAAAAAGCCTCACAACTCAAATTAAAATGATTGGCTTTGCAGTGTTTTTTGTTTATTTGTTTTTTTCATTTGTTTGTTTATTATTTATTCATTTATTGTTTATTTGTTTATTTCTTTTTAGTTTTGCTCGTCTCTTGTGTTTAAATGACTGTAGCATACAATCTTCTCAATCGGAGCCTAAAGCTAAAAAGCTTACAGCACCTAGTGTTCCCTGGCAGTCTCCATTCCAAGTACTAACTAAGCCCACAAGATCGGGATTTGTAAGAGCGCTATGGCCATAAGCAATGACTGTTGGCTGTTAGAGGACTGTTCTAAGAGTAACTCTTGTTACAGAGCTGCTTGTAAACTAAAAAGCCTCACAACTCAAATTAAAATGATTGGCTTTGCAGTGTTTTTTGTTTATTTGTTTTTTTTCATTTGTTTGTTTATTTTTTATTCATTTATTGTTTATTTGTTTATTTCTTTTTAGTTTTGCTCGTCTCTTGTGTTTAAATGACTGTAGCATACAATCTTCACAATCGGAGCCTGAAGCTAAAAAGCTTACAGCACCTAGTGTTCCCTGGCAGTCTCCATTCCAAGTACTAACTAAGCCCACAAGATCGGGATTTGTAAGAGCGCTATGGCCATAAGCAATGACTGTTGGCTGTTAGAGGACTGTTCTAAGAGTAACTCTTGTTACAGAGCTGCTTGTAAACTAAAAAGCCTCACAACTCAAATTAAAATGATTGGCTTTGCAGTGTTTTTTGTTTATTTGTTTTTTTTCATTTGTTTGTTTATTTTTTATTCATTTATTGTTTATTTGTTTATTTCTTTTTAGTTTTGCTCGTCTCTTGTGTTTAAATGACTGTAGCATACAATCTTCACAATCGGAGCCTAAAGCAAAAAAGCTTACAGCACCTAGTGTTCCCTGGCAGTCTCCATTCCAAGTACTAACTAAGCCCACAAGATCAGGATTTGTAAAAGCGCTATGGCCATAAGCAATGGCTGTTGGCTGTTAGAGGACTGTTCTAAGAGTAACTCTTGTTACAGAGCTGCTTGTAAACTAAAAAGCCTCACAACTCAAATTAAAATGATTGGCTTTGCAGTGTTTTTTGTTTATTTGTTTTTTTCATTTGTTTGTTTATTTTTTATTCATTTATTGTTTATTTGTTTATTTCTTTTTAGTTTTGCTCGTCTCTTGTGTTTAAATTACTGTAGCATACAATCTTCACAATCGGAGCCTAAAGCAAAAAAGCTTACAGCACCTAGTGTTCCCTGGCAGTCTCCATTCCAAGTACTAACTAAGCCCACAAGATGGGATTTGTAAGAGCGCTATGGCCATAAGCAATGACTGTTGGCTGTAGAGGACTGTTCTAAGAGTAACTCTTGTTACAGAGCTGCTTGTAAACTAAAAAGCCTCACAACTCAAATTAAAATGATTGGCTTTGCAGTGTTTTTTGTTTATTTGTTTTTTTCATTTGTTTGTTTATTTTTTATTCATTTATTGTTTATTTGTTTATTTCTTTTTAGTTTTGCTCGTCTCTTGTGTTTAAATGACTGTAGCATACAATCTTCACAATCGGAGCCTAAAGCTAAAGAGCTTACAGCACCTAGTGTTCAATGCAACAGCAATGACTGTTGGCTGTTAGAGGACTGTTCTAAGAGTAACTCTTGTTACAGAGCTGCTTGTAAACTAAAAAGCCTCACAACTCAAGTTAAAATGATTGGCTTTGCAGTGTTTTTTGTTTATTTGTTTTTTTTCATTTGTTTGTTTATTTTTTATTCATTTATTGTTTATTTGTTTATTTATTTTTAGTTTTGCTCGTCTCTTGTGTTTAAAGGACTGTAGCATACAATCTTCACAATCGGAGCCTAAAGCTTAAAAGCTTACAGCACCTAGTGTTCCCTGGCAGTCTCCATTCCAAGTACTAACTAAGCCCACAAGATCGGGATTTGTAAGAGCGCTATGGCCATAAGCAATGACTGTTGGCTGTAGAGGACTGTTCTAAGAGTAACTCTTGTTACAGAGCTGCTTGTAAACTAAAAAGCCTCACAACTCAAATTAAAATGATTGGCTTTGCAGTGTTTTTTGTTTATTTGTTTTTTTCATTTGTTTGTTTATTTTTTATTCATTTATTGTTTATTTGTTTATTTCTTTTTAGTTTTGCTCGTCTCTTGTGTTTAAATGACTGTAGCATACAATCTTCACAATCGGAGCCTAAAGCAAAAAAGCTTGCAGCACCTAGTGTTCCCTGGCAGTCTCCATTCCAAGTACTAACTAAGCCCACAAGTCGGGATTTGTAAAAGCGCTATGGCCATAAGCAATGGCTGTTGGCTGTTAGAGGACTGTTCTAAGAGTAACTCTTGTTACAGAGCTGCTTGTAAACTAAAAAGCCTCACAACTCAAATTAAAATGATTGGCTTTGCAGTGTTTTTTGTTTATTTGTTTTTTTCATTTGTTTGTTTATTTTTTATTCATTTATTTGTTTATTTTTTATTCATTTATTGTTTATTTGTTTATTTCTTTTTAGTTTTGCTCGTCTCTTGTGTTTAAAGGACTGTAGCATACAATCTTCACAATCGGAGCCTAAAGCTTAAAAGCTTACAGCACCTAGTGTTCCCTGGCAGTCTCCATTCCAAGTACTAACTAAGCCCACAAGATCGGGATTTGTAAGAGCGCTATGGCCATAAGCAATGACTGTTGGCTGTAGAGGACTGTTCTAAGAGTAACTCTTGTTACAGAGCTGCTTGTAAACTAAAAAGCCTCACAACTCAAATTAAAATGATTGGCTTTGCAGTGTTTTTTGTTTATTTGTTTTTTTCATTTGTTTGTTTATTTTTTATTCATTTATTGTTTATTTGTTTATTTCTTTTTAGTTTTGCTCGTCTCTTGTGTTTAAATGACTGTAGCATACAATCTTCACAATCGGAGCCTAAAGCAAAAAAGCTTACAGCACCTAGTGTTCCCTGGCAGTCTCCATTCCAAGTACTAACTAAGCCCACAAGATCGGGATTTGTAAAAGCGCTATGGCCATAAGCAATGGCTGTTGGCTGTTAGAGGACTGTTCTAAGAGTAACTCTTGTTACAGAGCTGCTTGTAAACTAAAAAGCCTCACAACTCAAATTAAAATGATTGGCTTTGCAGTGTTTTTTGTTTATTTGTTTTTTTCATTTGTTTGTTTATTTTTTATTCATTTATTGTTTATCTGTTTATTTCTTTTTAGTTTTGCTCGTCTCTTGTGTTTAAATGACTGTAGCATACAATCTTCACAATCGGAGCCTAAAGCTAAAGAGCTTACAGCACCTAGTGTTCAATGCAACAGCAATGACTGTTGGCTGTTAGAGGACTGTTCTAAGAGTAACTCTTGTTACAGAGCTGCTTGTAAACTAAAAAGCCTCACAACTCAAGTTAAAATGATTGGCTTTGCAGTGTTTTTTGTTTATTTGTTTTTTTCATTTGTTTGTTTACTTTTTATTCATTTATTGTTTATTTGTTTATTTCTTTTTAGTTTTGCTCGTCTCTTGTGTTTAAATGACTGTAGCATACAATCTTCACAATCGGAGCCTAAAGCTAAAGAGCTTACAGCACCTAGTGTTCAATGCAACAGCAATGACTGTTGGCTGTTAGAGGACTGTTCTAAGAGTAACTCTTGTTACAGAGCTGCTTGTAAACTAAAAAGCCTCACAACTCAAGTTAAAATGATTGGCTTTGCAGTGTTTTTTGTTTATTTGTTTTTTTTCATTTGTTTGTTTATTTTTTATTCATTTATTGTTTATTTGTTTATTTATTTTTAGTTTTGCTCGTCTCTTGTGTTTAAAGGACTGTAGCATACAATCTTCACAATCGGAGCCTAAAGCTTAAAAGCTTACAGCACCTAGTGTTCCCTGGCAGTCTCCATTCCAAGTACTAACTAAGCCCACAAGATCGGGATTTGTAAGAGCGCTATGGCCATAAGCAATGACTGTTGGCTGTAGAGGACTGTTCTAAGAGTAACTCTTGTTACAGAGCTGCTTGTAAACTAAAAAGCCTCACAACTCAAATTAAAATGATTGGCTTTGCAGTGTTTTTTGTTTATTTGTTTTTTTCATTTGTTTGTTTATTTTTTATTCATTTATTGTTTATTTGTTTATTTCTTTTTAGTTTTGCTCGTCTCTTGTGTTTAAATGACTGTAGCATACAATCTTCACAATCGGAGCCTAAAGCAAAAAAGCTTGCAGCACCTAGTGTTCCCTGGCAGTCTCCATTCCAAGTACTAACTAAGCCCACAAGTCGGGATTTGTAAAAGCGCTATGGCCATAAGCAATGGCTGTTGGCTGTTAGAGGACTGTTCTAAGAGTAACTCTTGTTACAGAGCTGCTTGTAAACTAAAAAGCCTCACAACTCAAATTAAAATGATTGGCTTTGCAGTGTTTTTTGTTTATTTGTTTTTTTCATTTGTTTGTTTATTTTTATTCATTTATTTGTTTATTTTTTATTCATTTATTGTTTATTTGTTTATTTCTTTTTAGTTTTGCTCGTCTCTTGTGTTTAAAGGACTGTAGCATACAATCTTCACAATCGGAGCCTAAAGCTTAAAAGCTTACAGCACCTAGTGTTCCCTGGCAGTCTCCATTCCAAGTACTAACTAAGCCCACAAGATCGGGATTTGTAAGAGCGCTATGGCCATAAGCAATGACTGTTGGCTGTAGAGGACTGTTCTAAGAGTAACTCTTGTTACAGAGCTGCTTGTAAACTAAAAAGCCTCACAACTCAAATTAAAATGATTGGCTTTGCAGTGTTTTTTGTTTATTTGTTTTTTTCATTTGTTTGTTTATTTTTTATTCATTTATTGTTTATTTGTTTATTTCTTTTTAGTTTTGCTCGTCTCTTGTGTTTAAATGACTGTAGCATACAATCTTCACAATCGGAGCCTAAAGCAAAAAAGCTTACAGCACCTAGTGTTCCCTGGCAGTCTCCATTCCAAGTACTAACTAAGCCCACAAGATCGGGATTTGTAAAAGCGCTATGGCCATAAGCAATGGCTGTTGGCTGTTAGAGGACTGTTCTAAGAGTAACTCTTGTTACAGAGCTGCTTGTAAACTAAAAAGCCTCACAACTCAAATTAAAATGATTGGCTTTGCAGTGTTTTTTGTTTATTTGTTTTTTTCATTTGTTTGTTTATTTTTTATTCATTTATTGTTTATCTGTTTATTTCTTTTTAGTTTTGCTCGTCTCTTGTGTTTAAATGACTGTAGCATACAATCTTCACAATCGGAGCCTAAAGCTAAAGAGCTTACAGCACCTAGTGTTCAATGCAACAGCAATGACTGTTGGCTGTTAGAGGACTGTTCTAAGAGTAACTCTTGTTACAGAGCTGCTTGTAAACTAAAAAGCCTCACAACTCAAGTTAAAATGATTGGCTTTGCAGTGTTTTTTGTTTATTTGTTTTTTTCATTTGTTTGTTTACTTTTTATTCATTTATAGTTTATTTGTTTATTTCTTTTTAGTTTTGCTCGTCTCTTGTGTTTAAAGGACTGTAGCATACAATCTTCACAATCGGAGCCTAAAGCTTAAAAGCTTACAGCACCTAGTGTTCCCTGGCAGTCTCCATTCCAAGTACTAACTAAGCCCACAAGATCGGGATTTGTAAGAGCGCTATGGCCATAAGCAATGACTGTTGGCTGTAGAGGACTGTTCTAAGAGTAACTCTTGTTACAGAGCTGCTTGTAAACTAAAAAGCCTCACAACTCAAATTAAAATGATTGGCTTTGCAGTGTTTTTTGTTTATTTGTTTTTTTCATTTGTTTGTTTATTTTTTATTCATTTATTGTTTATTTGTTTATTTCTTTTTAGTTTTGCTCGTCTCTTGTGTTTAAATGACTGTAGCATACAATCTTCACAATCGGAGCCTAAAGCAAAAAAGCTTACAGCACCTAGTGTTCCCTGGCAGTCTCCATTCCAAGTACTAACTAAGCCCACAAGATCGGGATTTGTAAAAGCGCTATGGCCATAAGCAATGGCTGTTGGCTGTTAGAGGACTGTTCTAAGAGTAACTCTTGTTACAGAGCTGCTTGTAAACTAAAAAGCCTCACAACTCAAATTAAAATGATTGGCTTTGCAGTGTTTTTTGTTTATTTGTTTTTTTTCATTTGTTTGTTTATTTTTTATTCATTTATTGTTTATTTGTTTATTTCTTTTTAGTTTTGCTCGTCTCTTGTGTTTAAATGACTGTAGCATACAATCTTCACAATCGGAGCCTGAAGCTAAAAAGCTTACAGCACCTAGTGTTCCCTGGCAGTCTCCATTCCAAGTACTAACTAAGCCCACAAGATCGGGATTTGTAAGAGCGCTATGGCCATAAGCAATGACTGTTGGCTGTTAGAGGACTGTTCTAAGAGTAACTCTTGTTACAGAGCTGCTTGTAAACTAAAAAGCCTCACAACTCAAATTAAAATGATTGGCTTTGCAGTGTTTTTTGTTTATTTGTTTTTTTCATTTGTTTGTTTATTTTTTATTCATTTATTGTTTATTTGTTTATTTCTTTTTAGTTTTGCTCGTCTCTTGTGTTTAAATGACTGTAGCATACAATCTTCACAATCGGAGCCTAAAGCAAAAAAGCTTACAGCACCTAGTGTTCCCTGGCAGTCTCCATTCCAAGTACTAACTAAGCCCACAAGATCGGGATTTGTAAAAGCGCTATGGCCATAAGCAATGGCTGTTGGCTGTTAGAGGACTGTTCTAAGAGTAACTCTTGTTACAGAGCTGCTTGTAAACTAAAAAGCCTCACAACTCAAATTAAAATGATTGGCTTTGCAGTGTTTTTTGTTTATTTGTTTTTTTCATTTGTTTGTTTATTTTTTATTCATTTATTTGTTTATTTTTTATTCATTTATTGTTTATTTGTTTATTTCTTTTTAGTTTTGCTCGTCTCTTGTGTTTAAATGACTGTAGCATACAATCTTCACAATCGGAGCCTAAAGCAAAAAAGCTTACAGCACCTAGTGTTCAATGCAACAGCAATGACTGTTGGCTGTTAGAGGACTGTTCTAAGAGTAACTCTTGTTACAGAGCTGCTTGTAAACTAAAAAGCCTCACAACTCAAGTTAAAATGATTGGCTTTGCAGTGTTTTTTGTTTATTTGTTTTTTTCATTTGTTTGTTTACTTTTTATTCATTTATTGTTTATTTGTTTATTTCTTTTTAGTTTTGCTCGTCTCTTGTGTTTAAATGACTGTAGCATACAATCTTCACAATCGGAGCCTAAAGCTAAAGAGCTTACAGCACCTAGTGTTCAATGCAACAGCAATGACTGTTGGCTGTTAGAGGACTGTTCTAAGAGTAACTCTTGTTACAGAGCTGCTTGTAAACTAAAGAGCCTCACAACTCAAGTTAAAATGATTGGCTTTGCAGTGTTTTTTGTTTATTTGTTTTTTTCATTTGTTTGTTTATTTTTTATTCATTTATTGTTTATTTGTTTATTTCTTTTTAGTTTTGCTCGTCTCTTGTGTTTAAATGACTGTAGCATACAATCTTCACAATCGGAGCCTAAAGCTAAAGAGCTTACAGCACCTAGTGTTCAATGCAACAGCAATGACTGTTGGCTGTTAGAGGACTGTTCTAAGAGTAACTCTTGTTACAGAGCTGCTTGTAAACTAAAAAGCCTCACAACTCAAGTTAAAATGATTGGCTTTGCAGTGTTTTTTGTTTATTTGTTTTTTTTCATTTGTTTGTTTATTTTTTATTCATTTATTGTTTATTTGTTTATTTATTTTTAGTTTTGCTCGTCTCTTGTGTTTAAAGGACTGTAGCATACAATCTTCACAATCGGAGCCTAAAGCTTAAAAGCTTACAGCACCTAGTGTTCCCTGGCAGTCTCCATTCCAAGTACTAACTAAGCCCACAAGATCGGGATTTGTAAGAGCGCTATGGCCATAAGCAATGACTGTTGGCTGTAGAGGACTGTTCTAAGAGTAACTCTTGTTACAGAGCTGCTTGTAAACTAAAAAGCCTCACAACTCAAATTAAAATGATTGGCTTTGCAATGTTTTTTGTTTATTTGTTTTTTTCATTTGTTTGTTTATTTTTTATTCATTTATTGTTTATTTGTTTATTTCTTTTTAGTTTTGCTCGTCTCTTGTGTTTAAATGACTGTAGCATACAATCTTCACAATCGGAGCCTAAAGCAAAAAAGCTTGCAGCACCTAGTGTTCCCTGGCAGTCTCCATTTCAAGTACTAACTAAGCCCACAAGTCGGGATTTGTAAAAGCGCTATGGCCATAAGCAATGGCTGTTGGCTGTTAGAGGACTGTTCTAAGAGTAACTCTTGTTACAGAGCTGCTTGTAAACTAAAAAGCCTCACAACTCAAATTAAAATGATTGGCTTTGCAGTGTTTTTTGTTTATTTGTTTTTTTCATTTGTTTGTTTATTTTTTATTCATTTATTTGTTTATTTTTTATTCATTTATTGTTTATTTGTTTATTTCTTTTTAGCTTTGCTCGTCTCTTGTGTTTAAAGGACTGTAGCATACAATCTTCACAATCGGAGCCTAAAGCTTAAAAGCTTACAGCACCTAGTGTTCCCTGGCAGTCTCCATTCCAAGTACTAACTAAGCCCACAAGATCGGGATTTGTAAGAGCGCTATGGCCATAAGCAATGACTGTTGGCTGCAGAGGACTGTTCTAAGAGTAACTCTTGTTACAGAGCTGCTTGTAAACTAAAAAGCCTCACAACTCAAATTAAAATGATTGGCTTTGCAGTGTTTTTTGTTTATTTGTTTTTTTCATTTGTTTGTTTATTTTTTATTCATTTATTGTTTATTTGTTTATTTCTTTTTAGTTTTGCTCGTCTCTTGTGTTTAAATGACTGTAGCATACAATCTTCACAATCGGAGCCTAAAGCAAAAAAGCTTACAGCACCTAGTGTTCCCTGGCAGTCTCCATTCCAAGTACTAACTAAGCCCACAAGATCGGGATTTGTAAAAGCGCTATGGCCATAAGCAATGGCTGTTGGCTGTTAGAGGACTGTTCTAAGAGTAACTCTTGTTACAGAGCTGCTTGTAAACTAAAAAGCCTCACAACTCAAATTAAAATGATTGGCTTTGCAGTGTTTTTTGTTTATTTGTTTTTTTCATTTGTTTGTTTATTTTTTATTCATTTATTGTTTATCTGTTTATTTCTTTTTAGTTTTGCTCGTCTCTTGTGTTTAAATGACTGTAGCATACAATCTTCACAATCGGAGCCTAAAGCTAAAGAGCTTACAGCACCTAGTGTTCAATGCAACAGCAATGACTGTTGGCTGTTAGAGGACTGTTCTAAGAGTAACTCTTGTTACAGAGCTGCTTGTAAACTAAAAAGCCTCACAACTCAAGTTAAAATGATTGGCTTTGCAGTGTTTTTTGTTTATTTGTTTTTTTCATTTGTTTGTTTACTTTTTATTCATTTATAGTTTATTTGTTTATTTCTTTTTAGTTTTGCTCGTCTCTTGTGTTTAAAGGACTGTAGCATACAATCTTCACAATCGGAGCCTAAAGCTTAAAAGCTTACAGCACCTAGTGTTCCCTGGCAGTCTCCATTCCAAGTACTAACTAAGCCCACAAGATCGGGATTTGTAAGAGCGCTATGGCCATAAGCAATGACTGTTGGCTGTAGAGGACTGTTCTAAGAGTAACTCTTGTTACAGAGCTGCTTGTAAACTAAAAAGCCTCACAACTCAAATTAAAATGATTGGCTTTGCAGTGTTTTTTGTTTATTTGTTTTTTTCATTTGTTTGTTTATTTTTTATTCATTTATTGTTTATTTGTTTATTTCTTTTTAGTTTTGCTCGTCTCTTGTGTTTAAATGACTGTAGCATACAATCTTCACAATCGGAGCCTAAAGCAAAAAAGCTTACAGCACCTAGTGTTCCCTGGCAGTCTCCATTCCAAGTACTAACTAAGCCCACAAGATCGGGATTTGTAAAAGCGCTATGGCCATAAGCAATGGCTGTTGGCTGTTAGAGGACTGTTCTAAGAGTAACTCTTGTTACAGAGCTGCTTGTAAACTAAAAAGCCTCACAACTCAAATTAAAATGATTGGCTTTGCAGTGTTTTTTGTTTATTTGTTTTTTTCATTTGTTTGTTTATTTTTTATTCATTTATTGTTTATCTGTTTATTTCTTTTTAGTTTTGCTCGTCTCTTGTGTTTAAATGACTGTAGCATACAATCTTCACAATCGGAGCCTAAAGCTAAAGAGCTTACAGCACCTAGTGTTCAATGCAACAGCAATGACTGTTGGCTGTTAGAGGACTGTTCTAAGAGTAACTCTTGTTACAGAGCTGCTTGTAAACTAAAAAGCCTCACAACTCAAGTTAAAATGATTGGCTTTGCAGTGTTTTTTGTTTATTTGTTTTTTTCATTTGTTTGTTTACTTTTTATTCATTTATAGTTTATTTGTTTATTTCTTTTTAGTTTTGCTCGTCTCTTGTGTTTAAAGGACTGTAGCATACAATCTTCACAATCGGAGCCTAAAGCTTAAAAGCTTACAGCACCTAGTGTTCCCTGGCAGTCTCCATTCCAAGTACTAACTAAGCCCACAAGATCGGGATTTGTAAGAGCGCTATGGCCATAAGCAATGACTGTTGGCTGTAGAGGACTGTTCTAAGAGTAACTCTTGTTACAGAGCTGCTTGTAAACTAAAAAGCCTCACAACTCAAATTAAAATGATTGGCTTTGCAGTGTTTTTTGTTTATTTGTTTTTTTCATTTGTTTGTTTATTTTTTATTCATTTATTGTTTATTTGTTTATTTCTTTTTAGTTTTGCTCGTCTCTTGTGTTTAAATGACTGTAGCATACAATCTTCACAATCGGAGCCTAAAGCAAAAAAGCTTACAGCACCTAGTGTTCCCTGGCAGTCTCCATTCCAAGTACTAACTAAGCCCACAAGATCGGGATTTGTAAAAGCGCTATGGCCATAAGCAATGGCTGTTGGCTGTTAGAGGACTGTTCTAAGAGTAACTCTTGTTACAGAGCTGCTTGTAAACTAAAAAGCCTCACAACTCAAATTAAAATGATTGGCTTTGCAGTGTTTTTTGTTTATTTGTTTTTTTTCATTTGTTTGTTTATTTTTTATTCATTTATTGTTTATTTGTTTATTTCTTTTTAGTTTTGCTCGTCTCTTGTGTTTAAATGACTGTAGCATACAATCTTCACAATCGGAGCCTGAAGCTAAAAAGCTTACAGCACCTAGTGTTCCCTGGCAGTCTCCATTCCAAGTACTAACTAAGCCCACAAGATCGGGATTTGTAAGAGCGCTATGGCCATAAGCAATGACTGTTGGCTGTTAGAGGACTGTTCTAAGAGTAACTCTTGTTACAGAGCTGCTTGTAAACTAAAAAGCCTCACAACTCAAATTAAAATGATTGGCTTTGCAGTGTTTTTTGTTTATTTGTTTTTTTTTCATTTGTTTGTTTATTTTTTATTCATTTATTGTTTATTTGTTTATTTCTTTTTAGTTTTGCTCGTCTCTTGTGTTTAAATGACTGTAGCATACAATCTTCACAATCGGAGCCTAAAGCAAAAAAGCTTACAGCACCTAGTGTTCCCTGGCAGTCTCCATTCCAAGTACTAACTAAGCCCACAAGATCAGGATTTGTAAAAGCGCTATGGCCATAAGCAATGGCTGTTAGCTGTTAGAGGACTGTTCTAAGAGTAACTCTTGTTACAGAGCTGCTTGTAAACTAAAAAGCCTCACAACTCAAATTAAAATGATTGGCTTTGCAGTGTTTTTTGTTT
Source organism: Hoplias malabaricus (assembly GCF_029633855.1). Lineage (NCBI taxonomy): Eukaryota > Metazoa > Chordata > Actinopteri > Characiformes > Erythrinidae > Hoplias > Hoplias malabaricus. The sequence goes on from NC_089814.1 coordinate 26,994,029, forward strand.
ATTTGTTTTTTTCATTTGTTTGTTTATTTTTTTATTCATTTATTGTTTATTTGTTTATTTCTTTTTAGTTTTGCTCGTCTCTTGTGTTTAAATGACTGTAGCATACAATCTTCACAATCGGAGCCTAAAGCAAAAAAGCTTACAGCACCTAGTGTTCCCTGGCAGTCTCCATTCCAAGTACTAACTAAGCCCACAAGATCGGGATTTGTAAAAGCGCTATGGCCATAAGCAATGGCTGTTGGCTGTTAGAGGACTGTTCTAAGAGTAACTCTTGTTACAGAGCTGCTTGTAAACTAAAAAGCGTCACAACTCAAATTAAAATGATTGGCTTTGCAGTGTTTTTTGTTTATTTGTTTTTTTCATTTGTTTGTTTATTTTTTATTCATTTATTGTTTATTTGTTTATTTCTTTTTAGTTTTGCTCGTCTCTTGTGTTTAAATGACTGTAGCATACAATCTTCACAATCGGAGCCTAAAGCTAAAGAGCTTACAGCACCTAGTGTTCAATGCAACAGCAATGACTGTTGGCTGTTAGAGGACTGTTCTAAGAGTAACTCTTGTTACAGAGCTGCTTGTAAACTAAAAAGCCTCACAACTCAAGTTAAAATGATTGGCTTTGCAGTGTTTTTTGTTTATTTGTTTTTTTCATTTGTTTGTTTATTTTTTATTCATTTATTGTTTATTTGTTTATTTCTTTTTAGTTTTGCTCGTCTCTTGTGTTTAAATGACTGTAGCATACAATCTTCACAATCGGAGCCTAAAGCAAAAAAGCTTACAGCACCTAGTGTTCCCTGGCAGTCTCCATTCCAAGCACTAACTAAGCCCACAAGATCGGGATTTGTAAGAGCGCTATGGCCATAAGCAATGACTGTTGGCTGTAGAGGACTGTTCTGAGAGTAACTCTTGTTACAGAGCTGCTTGTAAACTAAAAAGCCTCACAACTCAAATTAAAATGATTGGCTTTGCAGTGTTTTTTGTTTATTTGTTTTTTTCATTTGTTTGTTTATTTTTTATTCATTTATTGTTTATCTGTTTATTTCTTTTTAGTTTTGCTCGTCTCTTGTGTTTAAATGACTGTAGCATACAATCTTCACAATCGGAGCCTAAAGCTAAAGAGCTTACAGCACCTAGTGTTCAATGCAACAGCAATGACTGTTGGCTGTTAGAGGACTGTTCTAAGAGTAACTCTTGTTACAGAGCTGCTTGTAAACTAAAAAGCCTCACAACTCAAGTTAAAATGATTGGCTTTGCAGTGTTTTTTGTTTATTTGTTTTTTTCATTTGTTTGTTTATTTTTTATTCATTTATTGTTTATTTGTTTATTTCTTTTTAGTTTTGCTCGTCTCTTGTGTTTAAATGACTGTAGCATACAATCTTCACAATCGGAGCCTAAAGCTAAAGAGCTTACAGCACCTAGTGTTCAATGCAACAGCAATGACTGTTGGCTGTTAGAGGACTGTTCTAAGAGTAACTCTTGTTACAGAGCTGCTTGTAAACTAAAGAGCCTCACAACTCAAGTTAAAATGATTGGCTTTGCAGTGTTTTTTGTTTATTTGTTTTTTTCATTTGTTTGTTTATTTTTTATTCATTTATTGTTTATTTGTTTATTTCTTTTTAGTTTTGCTCGTCTCTTGTGTTTAAATGACTGTAGCATACAATCTTCACAATCGGAGCCTAAAGCTAAAGAGCTTACAGCACCTAGTGTTCAATGCAACAGCAATGACTGTTGGCTGTTAGAGGACTGTTCTAAGAGTAACTCTTGTTACAGAGCTGCTTGTAAACTAAAGAGCCTCACAACTCAAGTTAAAATGATTGGCTTTGCAGTGTTTTTTGTTTATTTGTTTTTTTCATTTGTTTGTTTATTTTTTATTCATTTATTGTTTATTTGTTTATTTCTTTTTAGTTTTGCTCGTCTCTTGTGTTTAAATGACTGTAGCATACAATCTTCACAATCGGAGCCTAAAGCTAAAGAGCTTACAGCACCTAGTGTTCAATGCAACAGCAATGACTGTTGGCTGTTAGAGGACTGTTCTGAGAGTAACTCTTGTTACAGAGCTGCTTGTAAACTAAAAAGCCTCACAACTCAAATTAAAATGATTGGCTTTGCAGTGTTTTTTGTTTATTTGTTTTTTTCATTTGTTTGTTTATTTTTTATTCATTTATTGTTTATCTGTTTATTTCTTTTTAGTTTTGCTCGTCTCTTGTGTTTAAATGACTGTAGCATACAATCTTCACAATCGGAGCCTAAAGCAACAAAGCTTACAGCACCTAGTGTTCCCTGGCAGTCTCCATTCCAAGTACTAACTAAGCCCACAAGATTGGGATTTGTAAGAGCGCTATGGCCATAAGCAATGACTGTTGGCTGTAGAGGACTGTTCTGAGAGTAACTCTTGTTACAGAGCTGCTTGTAAACTAAAAATCCTCACAACTCAAATTAAAATGATTGGCTTTGCAGTGTTTTTTGTTTATTTGTTTTTTTCATTTGTTTGTTTATTTTTTATTCATTTATTGTTTATCTGTTTATTTCTTTTTAGTTTTGCTCGTCTCTTGTGTTTAAATGACTGTAGCATACAATCTTCACAATCGGAGCCTAAAGCTAAAGAGCTTACAGCACCTAGTGTTCAATGCAACAGCAATGACTGTTGGCTGTTAGAGGACTGTTCTAAGAGTAACTCTTGTTACAGAGCTGCTTGTAAACTAAAAAGCCTCACAACTCAAGTTAAAATGATTGGCTTTGCAGTGTTTTTTGTTTATTTGTTTTTTTCATTTGTTTATTTATTTTTTATTCATTTATTGTTTATTTGTTTATTTCTTTTTAGTTTTGCTCGTCTCTTGTGTTTAAATGACTGTAGCATACAATCTTCACAATCGGAGCCTAAAGCAAAAAAGCTTACAGCACCTAGTGTTCCCTGGCAGTCTCCATTCCAAGCACTAACTAAGCCCACAAGATCGGGATTTGTAAGAGCGCTATGGCCATAAGCAATGACTGTTGGCTGTAGAGGACTGTTCTGAGAGTAACTCTTGTTACAGAGCTGCTTGTAAACTAAAGAGCCTCACAACTCAAGTTAAAATGATTGGCTTTGCAGTGTTTTTTGTTTATTTGTTTTTTTCATTTGTTTGTTTATTTTTTATTCATTTATTGTTTATTTGTTTATTTCTTTTTAGTTTTGCTCGTCTCTTGTGTTTAAATGACTGTAGCATACAATCTTCACAATCGGAGCCTAAAGCTAAAGAGCTTACAGCACCTAGTGTTCAATGCAACAGCAATGACTGTTGGCTGTTAGAGGACTGTTCTGAGAGTAACTCTTGTTACAGAGCTGCTTGTAAACTAAAAAGCCTCACAACTCAAATTAAAATGATTGGCTTTGCAGTGTTTTTTGTTTATTTGTTTTTTTCATTTGTTTGTTTATTTTTTATTCATTTATTGTTTATCTGTTTATTTCTTTTTAGTTTTGCTCGTCTCTTGTGTTTAAATGACTGTAGCATACAATCTTCACAATCGGAGCCTAAAGCAACAAAGCTTACAGCACCTAGTGTTCCCTGGCAGTCTCCATTCCAAGTACTAACTAAGCCCACAAGATCGGGATTTGTAAGAGCGCTATGACCATAAGCAATGACTGTTGGCTGTAGAGGACTGTTCTGAGAGTAACTCTTGTTACAGAGCTGCTTGTAAACTAAAAATCCTCACAACTCAAATTAAAATGATTGGCTTTGCAGTGTTTTTTGTTTATTTGTTTTTTTCATTTGTTTGTTTATTTTTTATTCATTTATTGTTTATTTGTTTATTTCTTTTTAGTTTTGCTCGTCTCTTGTGTTTAAATGACTGTAGCATACAATCTTCACAATCGGAGCCTAAAGCTAAAGAGCTTACAGCACCTAGTGTTCAATGCAACAGCAATGACTGTTGGCTGTTAGAGGACTGTTCTAAGAGTAACTCTTGTTACAGAGCTGCTTGTAAACTAAAAAGCCTCACAACTCAAGTTAAAATGATTGGCTTTGCAGTGTTTTTTGTTTATTTGTTTTTTTCATTTGTTTGTTTATTTTTTATTCATTTATTGTTTATTTGTTTATTTCTTTTTAGTTTTGCTCGTCTCTTGTGTTTAAATGACTGTAGCATACAATCTTCACAATCGGAGCCTAAAGCAAAAAAGCTTACAGCACCTAGTGTTCCCTGGCAGTCTCCATTCCAAGCACTAACTAAGCCCACAAGATCGGGATTTGTAAGAGCGCTATGGCCATAAGCAATGACTGTTGGCTGTAGAGGACTGTTCTGAGAGTAACTCTTGTTACAGAGCTGCTTGTAAACTAAAAAGCCTCACAACTCAAATTAAAATGATTGGCTTTGCAGTGTTTTTTGTTTATTTGTTTTTTTCATTTGTTTGTTTATTTTTTATTCATTTATTGTTTATCTGTTTATTTCTTTTTAGTTTTGCTCGTCTCTTGTGTTTAAATGACTGTAGCATACAATCTTCACAATCGGAGCCTAAAGCTAAAGAGCTTACAGCACCTAGTGTTCAATGCAACAGCAATGACTGTTGGCTGTTAGAGGACTGTTCTAAGAGTAACTCTTGTTACAGAGCTGCTTGTAAACTAAAGAGCCTCACAACTCAAGTTAAAATGATTGGCTTTGCAGTGTTTTTTGTTTATTTGTTTTTTTCATTTGTTTGTTTATTTTTTATTCATTTATTGTTTATTTGTTTATTTATTTTTAGTTTTGCTCGTCTCTTGTGTTTAAATGACTGTAGCATACAATCTTCACAATCGGAGCCTAAAGCTAAAGAGCTTACAGCACCTAGTGTTCAATGCAACAGCAATGACTGTTGGCTGTTAGAGGACTGTTCTGAGAGTAACTCTTGTTACAGAGCTGCTTTTAAACTAAAAAGCCTCACAACTCAAATTAAAATGATTGGCTTTGCAGTGTTTTTTGTTTATTTGTTTTTTTCATTTGTTTGTTTATTTTTTATTCATTTATTGTTTATCTGTTTATTTCTTTTTAGTTTTGCTCGTCTCTTGTGTTTAAATGACTGTAGCATACAATCTTCACAATCGGAGCCTAAAGCAACAAAGCTTACAGCACCTAGTGTTCCCTGGCAGTCTCCATTCCAAGTACTAACTAAGCCCACAAGATCGGGATTTGTAAGAGCGCTATGGCCATAAGCAATGACTGTTGGCTGTAGAGGACTGTTCTGAGAGTAACTCTTGTTACAGAGCTGCTTGTAAACTAAAAATCCTCACAACTCAAATTAAAATGATTGGCTTTGCAGTGTTTTTTGTTTATTTGTTTTTTTCATTTGTTTGTTTATTTTTTATTCATTTATTGTTTATTTGTTTATTTCTTTTTAGTTTTGCTCGTCTCTTGTGTTTAAATGACTGTAGCATACAATCTTCACAATCGGAGCCTAAAGCAACAAAGCTTACAGCACCTAGTGTTCCCTGGCAGTCTCCATTCCAAGTACTAACTAAGCCCACAAGATCGGGATTTGTAAGAGCGCTATGGCCATAAGCAATGACTGTTGGCTGTAGAGGACTGTTCTGAGAGTAACTCTTGTTACAGAGCTGCTTGTAAACTAAAAATCCTCACAACTCAAATTAAAATGATTGGCTTTGCAGTGTTTTTTGTTTATTTGTTTTTTTCATTTGTTTGTTTATTTTTTATTCATTTATTGTTTATTTGTTTATTTCTTTTTAGTTTTGCTCGTCTCTTGTGTTTAAATGACTGTAGCATACAATCTTCACAATCGGAGCCTAAAGCTAAAGAGCTTACAGCACCTAGTGTTCAATGCAACAGCAATGACTGTTGGCTGTTAGAGGACTGTTCTAAGAGTAACTCTTGTTACAGAGCTGCTTGTAAACTAAAAAGCCTCACAACTCAAGTTAAAATGATTGGCTTTGCAGTGTTTTTTGTTTATTTGTTTTTTTCATTTGTTTGTTTATTTTTTATTCATTTATTGTTTATTTGTTTATTTCTTTTTAGTTTTGCTCGTCTCTTGTGTTCAAATGACTGTAGCATACAATCTTCACAATCGGAGCCTAAAGCAAAAAAGCTTACAGCACCTAGTGTTCCCTGGCAGTCTCCATTCCAAGCACTAACTAAGCCCACAAGATCGGGATTTGTAAGAGCGCTATGGCCATAAGCAATGACTGTTGGCTGTAGAGGACTGTTCTGAGAGTAACTCTTGTTACAGAGCTGCTTGTAAACTAAAAAGCCTCACAACTCAAATTAAAATGATTGGCTTTGCAGTGTTTTTTGTTTATTTGTTTTTTTCATTTGTTTGTTTATTTTTTATTCATTTATTGTTTATCTGTTTATTTCTTTTTAGTTTTGCTCGTCTCTTGTGTTTAAATGACTGTAGCATACAATCTTCACAATCGGAGCCTAAAGCTAAAGAGCTTACAGCACCTAGTGTTCAATGCAACAGCAATGACTGTTGGCTGTTAGAGGACTGTTCTGAGAGTAACTCTTGTTACAGAGCTGCTTGTAAACTAAAAAGCCTCACAACTCAAATTAAAATGATTGGCTTTGCAGTGTTTTTTGTTTATTTGTTTTTTTCATTTGTTTGTTTATTTTTTATTCATTTATTGTTTATTTGTTTATTTCTTTTTAGTTTTGCTCGTCTCTTGTGTTTAAATGACTGTAGCATACAATCTTCACAATCGGAGCCTAAAGCTAAAGAGCTTACAGCACCTAGTGTTCAATGCAACAGCAATGACTGTTGGCTGTTAGAGGACTGTTCTAAGAGTAACTCTTGTTACAGAGCTGCTTGTAAACTAAAAAGCCTCACAACTCAAGTTAAAATGATTGGCTTTGCAGTGTTTTTTGTTTATTTGTTTTTTTCATTTGTTTGTTTATTTTTTATTCATTTATTGTTTATTTGTTTATTTCTTTTTAGTTTTGCTCGTCTCTTGTGTTTAAATGACTGTAGCATACAATCTTCACAATCGGAGCCTAAAGCAAAAAAGCTTACAGCACCTAGTGTTCCCTGGCAGTCTCCATTCCAAGCACTAACTAAGCCCACAAGATCGGGATTTGTAAGAGCGCTATGGCCATAAGCAATGACTGTTGGCTGTAGAGGACTGTTCTGAGAGTAACTCTTGTTACAGAGCTGCTTGTAAACTAAAAAGCCTCACAACTCAAATTAAAATGATTGGCTTTGCAGTGTTTTTTGTATGACTGTAGCATACAATCTTCACAATCGGAGCCTAAAGCTAAAGAGCTTACAGCACCTAGTGTTCAATGCAACAGCAATGACTGTTGGCTGTTAGAGGACTGTTCTAAGAGTAACTCTTGTTACAGAGCTGCTTGTAAACTAAAGAGCCTCACAACTCAAGTTAAAATGATTGGCTTTGCAGTGTTTTTTGTTTATTTGTTTTTTTCATTTGTTTGTTTACTTTTTATTCATTTATTGTTTATTTGTTTATTTCTTTTTAGTTTTGCTCGTCTCTTGTGTTTAAATGACTGTAGCATACAATCTTCACAATCGGAGCCTAAAGCTAAAGAGCCTACAGCACCTAGTGTTCAATGCAACAGCAATGACTGTTGGCTGTTAGAGGACTGTTCTGAGAGTAACTCTTGTTACAGAGCTGCTTGTAAACTAAAAAGCCTCACAACTCAAATTAAAATGATTGGCTTTGCAGTGTTTTTTGTTTATTTGTTTTTTTCATTTGTTTGTTTATTTTTTATTCATTTATTGTTTATCTGTTTATTTCTTTTTAGTTTTGCTCGTCTCTTGTGTTTAAATGACTGTAGCATACAATCTTCACAATCGGAGCCTAAAGCTAAAGAGCTTACAGCACCTAGTGTTCAATGCAACAGCAATGACTGTTGGCTGTTAGAGGACTGTTCTAAGAGTAACTCTTGTTACAGAGCTGCTTGTAAACTAAAGAGCCTCACAACTCAAGTTAAAATGATTGGCTTTGCAGTGTTTTTTGTTTATTTGTTTTTTTCATTTGTTTGTTTATTTTTTATTCATTTATTGTTTATTTGTTTATTTCTTTTTAGTTTTGCTCGTCTCTTGTGTTTAAATGACTGTAGCATACAATCTTCACAATCGGAGCCTAAAGCTAAAGAGCTTACAGCACCTAGTGTTCAATGCAACAGCAATGACTGTTGGCTGTTAGAGGACTGTTCTAAGAGTAACTCTTGTTACAGAGCTGCTTGTAAACTAAAAAGCCTCACAACTCAAGTTAAAATGATTGGCTTTGCAGTGTTTTTTGTTTATTTGTTTTTTTCATTTGTTTGTTTATTTTTTATTCATTTATTGTTTATTTGTTTATTTCTTTTTAGTTGTGCTCGTCTCTTGTGTTTAAATGACTGTAGCATACAATCTTCACAATCGGAGCCTAAAGCAAAAAAGCTTACAGCACCTAGTGTTCCCTGGCAGTCTCCATTCCAAGCACTAACTAAGCCCACAAGATCGGGATTTGTAAGAGCGCTATGGCCATAAGCAATGACTGTTGGCTGTAGAGGACTGTTCTGAGAGTAACTCTTGTTACAGAGCTGCTTGTAAACTAAAAAGCCTCACAACTCAAATTAAAATGATTGGCTTTGCAGTGTTTTTTGTTTATTTGTTTTTTTCATTTGTTTGTTTATTTTTTATTCATTTATTGTTTATCTGTTTATTTCTTTTTAGTTTTGCTCGTCTCTTGTGTTTAAATGACTGTAGCATACAATCTTCACAATCGGAGCCTAAAGCTAAAGAGCTTACAGCACCTAGTGTTCAATGCAACAGCAATGACTGTTGGCTGTTAGAGGACTGTTCTAAGAGTAACTCTTGTTACAGAGCTGCTTGTAAACTAAAAAGCCTCACAACTCAAGTTAAAATGATTGGCTTTGCAGTGTTTTTTGTTTATTTGTTTTTTTCATTTGTTTGTTTATTTTTTATTCATTTATTGTTTATTTGTTTATTTCTTTTTAGTTTTGCTCGTCTCTTGTGTTTAAATGACTGTAGCATACAATCTTCACAATCGGAGCCTAAAGCAAAAAAGCTTACAGCACCTAGTGTTCCCTGGCAGTCTCCATTCCAAGCACTAACTAAGCCCACAAGATCGGGATTTGTAAGAGCGCTATGGCCATAAGCAATGACTGTTGGCTGTAGAGGACTGTTCTGAGAGTAACTCTTGTTACAGAGCTGCTTGTAAACTAAAAAGCCTCACAACTCAAATTAAAATGATTGGCTTTGCAGTGTTTTTTGTTTATTTGTTTTTTTCATTTGTTTGTTTATTTTTTATTCATTTATTGTTTATCTGTTTATTTCTTTTTAGTTTTGCTCGTCTCTTGTGTTTAAATGACTGTAGCATACAATCTTCACAATCGGAGCCTAAAGCTAAAGAACTTACAGCACCTAGTGTTCAATGCAACAGCAATGACTGTTGGCTGTTAGAGGACTGTTCTAAGAGTAACTCTTGTTACAGAGCTGCTTGTAAACTAAAGAGCCTCACAACTCAAGTTAAAATGATTGGCTTTGCAGTGTTTTTTGTTTATTTGTTTTTTTCATTTGTTTGTTTATTTTTTATTCATTTATTGTTTATTTGTTTATTTCTTTTTAGTTTTGCTCTTCTCTTGTGTTTAAATGACTGTAGCATACAATCTTCACAATCGGAGCCTAAAGCTAAAGAGCTTACAGCACCTAGTGTTCAATGCAACAGCAATGACTGTTGGCTGTTAGAGGACTGTTCTGAGAGTAACTCTTGTTACAGAGCTGCTTGTAAACTAAAAAGCCTCACAACTCAAATTAAAATGATTGGCTTTGCAGTGTTTTTTGTTTATTTGTTTTTTTCATTTGTTTGTTTATTTTTTATTCATTTATTGTTTATCTGTTTATTTCTTTTTAGTTTTGCTCGTCTCTTGTGTTTAAATGACTGTAGCATACAATCTTCACAATCGGAGCCTAAAGCAACAAAGCTTACAGCACCTAGTGTTCCCTGGCAGTCTCCATTCCAAGTACTAACTAAGCCCACAAGATCGGGATTTGTAAGAGCGCTATGGCCATAAGCAATGACTGTTGGCTGTAGAGGACTGTTCTGAGAGTAACTCTTGTTACAGAGCTGCTTGTAAACTAAAAATCCTCACAACTCAAATTAAAATGATTGGCTTTGCAGTGTTTTTTGTTTATTTGTTTTTTTCATTTGTTTGTTTATTTTTTATTCATTTATTGTTTATCTGTTTATTTCTTTTTAGTTTTGCTCGTCTCTTGTGTTTAAATGACTGTAGCATACAATCTTCACAATCGGAGCCTAAAGCTAAAGAGCTTACAGCACCTAGTGTTCAATGCAACAGCAATGACTGTTGGCTGTTAGAGGACTGTTCTGAGAGTAACTCTTGTTACAGAGCTGCTTGTAAACTAAAAAGCCTCACAACTCAAATTAAAATGATTGGCTTTGCAGTGTTTTTTGTTTATTTGTTTTTTTCATTTGTTTGTTTATTTTTTATTCATTTATTGTTTATTTGTTTATTTCTTTTTAGTTTTGCTCGTCTCTTGTGTTTAAATGACTGTAGCATACAATCTTCACAATCGGAGCCTAAAGCTAAAGAGCTTACAGCACCTAGTGTTCAATGCAACAGCAATGACTGTTGGCTGTTAGAGGACTGTTCTGAGAGTAACTCTTGTTACAGAGCTGCTTGTAAACTAAAAAGCCTCACAACTCAAGTTAAAATGATTGGCTTTGCAGTGTTTTTTGTTTATTTGTTTTTTTCATTTGTTTGTTTATTTTTTATTCATTTATTGTTTATTTGTTTATTTCTTTTTAGTTTTGCTCGTCTCTTGTGTTTAAATGACTGTAGCATACAATCTTCACAATCGGAGCCTAAAGCAAAAAAGCTTACAGCACCTAGTGTTCCCTGGCAGTCTCCATTCCAAGCACTAACTAAGCCCACAAGATCGGGATTTGTAAGAGCGCTATGGCCATAAGCAATGACTGTTGGCTGTAGAGGACTGTTCTGAGAGTAACTCTTGTTACAGAGCTGCTTGTAAACTAAAAAGCCTCACAACTCAAATTAAAATGATTGGCTTTGCAGTGTTTTTTGTTTATTTGTTTTTTTCATTTGTTTGTTTATTTTTTATTCATTTATTGTTTATCTGTTTATTTCTTTTTAGTTTTGCTCGTCTCTTGTGTTTAAATGACTGTAGCATACAATCTTCACAATCGGAGCCTGAAGCTAAAAAGCTTACAGCACCTAGTGTTCCCTGGCAGTCTCCATTCCAAGTACTAACTAAGCCCACAAGATCGGGATTTGTAAGAGCGCTATGGCCATAAGCAATGACTGTTGGCTGTTAGAGGACTGTTCTAAGAGTAACTCTTGTTACAGAGCTGCTTGTAAACTAAAAAGCCTCACAACTCAAATTAAAATGATTGGCTTTGCAGTGTTTTTTGTTTATTTGTTTTTTTTCATTTGTTTGTTTATTTTTTATTCATTTATTGTTTATCTGTTTATTTCTTTTTAGTTTTGCTCGTCTCTTGTGTTTAAATGACTGTAGCATACAATCTTCACAATCGGAGCCTAAAGCAAAAAAGCTTACAGCACCTAGTGTTCCCTGGCAGTCTCCATTCCAAGCACTAACTAAGCCCACAAGATCGGGATTTGTAAGAGCGCTATGGCCATAAGCAATGACTGTTGGCTGTAGAGGACTGTTCTGAGGGTAACTCTTGTTACAGAGCTGCTTGTAAACTAAAAAGCCTCACAACTCAAATTAAAATGATTGGCTTTGCAGTGTTTTTTGTTTATTTGTTTTTTTCATTTGTTTGTTTATTTTTTATTCATTTATTGTTTATCTGTTTATTTCTTTTTAGTTTTGCTCGTCTCTTGTGTTTAAATGACTGTAGCATACAATCTTCACAATCGGAGCCTAAAGCTAAAGAGCTTACAGCACCTAGTGTTCAATGCAACAGCAATGACTGTTGGCTGTTAGAGGACTGTTCTAAGAGTAACTCTTGTTACAGAGCTGCTTGTAAACTAAAGAGCCTCACAACTCAAGTTAAAATGATTGGCTTTGCAGTGTTTTTTGTTTATTTGTTTTTTTCATTTGTTTGTTTATTTTTTATTCATTTATTGTTTATTTGTTTATTTCTTTTTAGTTTTGCTCGTCTCTTGTGTTTAAATGACTGTAGCATACAATCTTCACAATCGGAGCCTAAAGCTAAAGAGCTTACAGCACCTAGTGTTCAATGCAACAGCAATGACTGTTGGCTGTTAGAGGACTGTTCTGAGAGTAACTCTTGTTACAGAGCTGCTTGTAAACTAAAAAGCCTCACAACTCAAATTAAAATGATTGGCTTTGCAGTGTTTTTTGTTTATTTGTTTTTTTCATTTGTTTGTTTATTTTTTATTCATTTATTGTTTATCTGTTTATTTCTTTTTAGTTTTGCTCGTCTCTTGTGTTTAAATGACTGTAGCATACAATCTTCACAATCGGAGCCTAAAGCTAAAGAGCTTACAGCACCTAGTGTTCAATGCAACAGCAATGACTGTTGGCTGTTAGAGGACTGTTCTAAGAGTAACTCTTGTTACAGAGCTGCTTGTAAACTAAAGAGCCTCACAACTCAAGTTAAAATGATTGGCTTTGCAGTGTTTTTTGTTTATTTGTTTTTTTCATTTGTTTGTTTATTTTTTATTCATTTATTGTTTATTTGTTTATTTCTTTTTAGTTTTGCTCGTCTCTTGTGTTTAAATGACTGTAGCATACAATCTTCACAATCGGAGCCTAAAGCTAAAGAGCTTACAGCACCTAGTGTTCAATGCAACAGCAATGACTGTTGGCTGTTAGAGGACTGTTCTGAGAGTAACTCTTGTTACAGAGCTGCTTTTAAACTAAAAAGCCTCACAACTCAAATTAAAATGATTGGCTTTGCAGTGTTTTTTGTTTATTTGTTTTTTTCATTTGTTTGTTTATTTTTTATTCATTTATTGTTTATCTGTTTATTTCTTTTTAGTTTTGCTCGTCTCTTGTGTTTAAATGACTGTAGCATACAATCTTCACAATCGGAGCCTAAAGCAACAAAGCTTACAGCACCTAGTGTTCCCTGGCAGTCTCCATTCCAAGTACTAACTAAGCCCACAAGATCGGGATTTGTAAGAGCGCTATGGCCATAAGCAATGACTGTTGGCTGTAGAGGACTGTTCTGAGAGTAACTCTTGTTACAGAGCTGCTTGTAAACTAAAAATCCTCACAACTCAAATTAAAATGATTGGCTTTGCAGTGTTTTTTGTTTATTTGTTTTTTTCATTTGTTTGTTTATTTTTTATTCATTTATTGTTTATTTGTTTATTTCTTTTTAGTTTTGCTCGTCTCTTGTGTTTAAATGACTGTAGCATACAATCTTCACAATCGGAGCCTAAAGCAAAAAAGCTTACAGCACCTAGTGTTCCCTGGCAGTCTCCATTCCAAGCACTAACTAAGCCCACAAGATCGGGATTTGTAAGAGCGCTATGGCCATAAGCAATGACTGTTGGCTGTAGAGGACTGTTCTGAGAGTAACTCTTGTTACAGAGCTGCTTGTAAACTAAAAAGCCTCACAACTCAAATTAAAATGATTGGCTTTGCAGTGTTTTTTGTTTATTTGTTTTTTTCATTTGTTTGTTTATTTTTTATTCATTTATTGTTTATCTGTTTATTTCTTTTTAGTTTTGCTCGTCTCTTGTGTTTAAATGACTGTAGCATACAATCTTCACAATCGGAGCCTAAAGCAACAAAGCTTACAGCACCTAGTGTTCCCTGGCAGTCTCCATTCCAAGTACTAACTAAGCCCACAAGATCGGGATTTGTAAGAGCGCTATGGCCATAAGCAATGACTGTTGGCTGTAGAGGACTGTTCTGAGAGTAACTCTTGTTACAGAGCTGCTTGTAAACTAAAAAGCCTCACAACTCAAATTAAAATGATTGGCTTTGCAGTGTTTTTTGTTTATTTGTTTTTTTCATTTGTTTGTTTATTTTTTATTCATTTATTGTTTATTTGTTTATTTCTTTTTAGTTTTGCTCGTCTCTTGTGTTTAAATGACTGTAGCATACAATCTTCACAATCGGAGCCTAAAGCTAAAGAGCTTACAGCACCTAGTGTTCAATGCAACAGCAATGACTGTTGGCTGTTAGAGGACTGTTCTGAGAGTAACTCTTGTTACAGAGCTGCTTGTAAACTAAAAAGCCTCACAACTCAAATTAAAATGATTGGCTTTGCAGTGTTTTTTGTTTATTTGTTTTTTTCATTTGTTTGTTTATTTTTTATTCATTTATTGTTTATTTGTTTATTTCTTTTTAGTTTTGCTCGTCTCTTGTGTTTAAATGACTGTAGCATACAATCTTCACAATCGGAGCCTAAAGCTAAAGAGCTTACAGCACCTAGTGTTCAATGCAACAGCAATGACTGTTGGCTGTTAGAGGACTGTTCTAAGAGTAACTCTTGTTACAGAGCTGCTTGTAAACTAAAGAGCCTCACAACTCAAGTTAAAATGATTGGCTTTGCAGTGTTTTTTGTTTATTTGTTTTTTTCATTTGTTTGTTTATTTTTTATTCATTTATTGTTTATTTGTTTATTTCTTTTTAGTTTTGCTCGTCTCTTGTGTTTAAATGACTGTAGCATACAATCTTCACAATCGGAGCCTAAAGCTAAAGAGCTTACAGCACCTAGTGTTCAATGCAACAGCAATGACTGTTGGCTGTTAGAGGACTGTTCTGAGAGTAACTCTTGTTACAGAGCTGCTTGTAAACTAAAAAGCCTCACAACTCAAATTAAAATGATTGGCTTTGCAGTGTTTTTTGTTTATTTGTTTTTTTCATTTGTTTGTTTATTTTTTATTCATTTATTGTTTATCTGTTTATTTCTTTTTAGTTTTGCTCGTCTGTTGTGTTTAAATGACTGTAGCATACAATCTTCACAATCGGAGCCTAAAGCAACAAAGCTTACAGCACCTAGTGTTCCCTGGCAGTCTCCATTCCAAGTACTAACTAAGCCCACAAGATCGGGATTTGTAAGAGCGCTATGGCCATAAGCAATGACTGTTGGCTGTAGAGGACTGTTCTGAGAGTAACTCTTGTTACAGAGCTGCTTGTAAACTAAAAAGCCTCACAACTCAAATTAAAATGATTGGCTTTGCAGTGTTTTTTGTTTATTTGTTTTTTTCATTTGTTTGTTTATTTTTTATTCATTTATTGTTTATCTGTTTATTTCTTTTTAGTTTTGCTCGTCTCTTGTGTTTAAATGACTGTAGCATACAATCTTCACAATCGGAGCCTAAAGCTAAAGAGCTTACAGCACCTAGTGTTCAATGCAACAGCAATGACTGTTGGCTGTTAGAGGACTGTTCTAAGAGTAACTCTTGTTACAGAGCTGCTTGTAAACTAAAGAGCCTCACAACTCAAGTTAAAATGATTGGCTTTGCAGTGTTTTTTGTTTATTTGTTTTTTTCATTTGTTTGTTTATTTTTTATTCATTTATTGTTTATTTGTTTATTTCTTTTTAGTTTTGCTCGTCTCTTGTGTTTAAATGACTGTAGCATACAATCTTCACAATCGGAGCCTAAAGCTAAAGAGCTTACAGCACCTAGTGTTCAATGCAACAGCAATGACTGTTGGCTGTTAGAGGACTGTTCTAAGAGTAACTCTTGTTACAGAGCTGCTTGTAAACTAAAGAGCCTCACAACTCAAGTTAAAATGATTGGCTTTGCAGTGTTTTTTGTTTATTTGTTTTTTTCATTTGTTTGTTTATTTTTTATTCATTTATTGTTTATTTGTTTATTTCTTTTTAGTTTTGCTCGTCTCTTGTGTTTAAATGACTGTAGCATACAATCTTCACAATCGGAGCCTAAAGCTAAAGAGCTTACAGCACCTAGTGTTCAATGCAACAGCAATGACTGTTGGCTGTTAGAGGACTGTTCTGAGAGTAACTCTTGTTACAGAGCTGCTTGTAAACTAAAAAGCCTCACAACTCAAATTAAAATGATTGGCTTTGCAGTGTTTTTTGTTTATTTGTTTTTTTCATTTGTTTGTTTATTTTTTATTCATTTATTGTTTATCTGTTTATTTCTTTTTAGTTTTGCTCGTCTGTTGTGTTTAAATGACTGTAGCATACAATCTTCACAATCGGAGCCTAAAGCAACAAAGCTTACAGCACCTAGTGTTCCCTGGCAGTCTCCATTCCAAGTACTAACTAAGCCCACAAGATCGGGATTTGTAAGAGCGCTATGGCCATAAGCAATGACTGTTGGCTGTAGAGGACTGTTCTGAGAGTAACTCTTGTTACAGAGCTGCTTGTAAACTAAAAAGCCTCACAACTCAAATTAAAATGATTGGCTTTGCAGTGTTTTTTGTTTATTTGTTTTTTTCATTTGTTTGTTTATTTTTTATTCATTTATTGTTTATTTGTTTATTTCTTTTTAGTTTTGCTCGTCTCTTGTGTTTAAATGACTGTAGCATACAATCTTCACAATCGGAGCCTAAAGCTAAAGAGCTTACAGCACCTAGTGTTCAATGCAACAGCAATGACTGTTGGCTGTTAGAGGACTGTTCTGAGAGTAACTCTTGTTACAGAGCTGCTTGTAAACTAAAAAGCCTCACAACTCAAATTAAAATGATTGGCTTTGCAGTGTTTTTTGTTTATTTGTTTTTTTCATTTGTTTGTTTATTTTTTATTCATTTATTGTTTATTTGTTTATTTCTTTTTAGTTTTGCTCGTCTCTTGTGTTTAAATGACTGTAGCATACAATCTTCACAATCGGAGCCTAAAGCTAAAGAGCTTACAGCACCTAGTGTTCAATGCAACAGCAATGACTGTTGGCTGTTAGAGGACTGTTCTAAGAGTAACTCTTGTTACAGAGCTGCTTGTAAACTAAAGAGCCTCACAACTCAAGTTAAAATGATTGGCTTTGCAGTGTTTTTTGTTTATTTGTTTTTTTCATTTGTTTGTTTATTTTTTATTCATTTATTGTTTATTTGTTTATTTCTTTTTAGTTTTGCTCGTCTCTTGTGTTTAAATGACTGTAGCATACAATCTTCACAATCGGAGCCAAAAGCTAAAGAGCTTACAGCACCTAGTGTTCAATGCAACAGCAATGACTGTTGGCTGTTAGAGGACTGTTCTGAGAGTAACTCTTGTTACAGAGCTGCTTGTAAACTAAAAAGCCTCACAACTCAAGTTAAAATGATTGGCTTTGCAGTGTTTTTTGTTTATTTGTTTTTTTCATTTGTTTGTTTATTTTTTATTCATTTATTGTTTATTTGTTTATTTCTTTTTAGTTTTGCTCGTCTCTTGTGTTTAAATGACTGTAGCATACAATCTTCACAATCGGAGCCTAAAGCAACAAAGCTTACAGCACCTAGTGTTCCCTGGCAGTCTCCATTCCAAGTACTAACTAAGCCCACAAGATCGGGATTTGTAAGAGCGCTATGGCCATAAGCAATGACTGTTGGCTGTAGAGGACTGTTCTGAGGGTAACTCTTGTTACAGAGCTGCTTGTAAACTAAAAAGCCTCACAACTCAAATTAAAATGATTGGCTTTGCAGTGTTTTTTGTTTATTTGTTTTTTTCATTTGTTTGTTTATTTTTTATTCATTTATTGTTTATTTGTTTATTTCTTTTTAGTTTTGCTCGTCTCTTGTGTTTAAATGACTGTAGCATACAATCTTCACAATCGGAGCCTAAAGCTAAAGAGCTTACAGCACCTAGTGTTCAATGCAACAGCAATGACTGTTGGCTGTTAGAGGACTGTTCTAAGAGTAACTCTTGTTACAGAGCTGCTTGTAAACTAAAGAGCCTCACAACTCAAGTTAAAATGATTGGCTTTGCAGTGTTTTTTGTTTATTTGTTTTTTTCATTTGTTTGTTTATTTTTTATTCATTTATTGTTTATTTGTTTATTTCTTTTTAGTTTTGCTCGTCTCTTGTGTTTAAATGACTGTAGCATACAATCTTCACAATCGGAGCCTAAAGCTAAAGAGCTTACAGCACCTAGTGTTCAATGCAACAGCAATGACTGTTGGCTGTTAGAGGACTGTTCTGAGAGTAACTCTTGTTACAGAGCTGCTTGTAAACTAAAAAGCCTCACAACTCAAATTAAAATGATTGGCTTTGCAGTGTTTTTTGTTTATTTGTTTTTTTCATTTGTTTGTTTATTTTTTATTCATTTATTGTTTATCTGTTTATTTCTTTTTAGTTTTGCTCGTCTCTTGTGTTTAAATGACTGTAGCATACAATCTTCACAATCGGAGCCTAAAGCTAAAGAGCTTACAGCACCTAGTGTTCAATGCAACAGCAATGACTGTTGGCTGTTAGAGGACTGTTCTAAGAGTAACTCTTGTTACAGAGCTGCTTGTAAACTAAAGAGCCTCACAACTCAAGTTAAAATGATTGGCTTTGCAGTGTTTTTTGTTTATTTGTTTTTTTCATTTGTTTGTTTATTTTTTATTCATTTATTGTTTATTTGTTTATTTCTTTTTAGTTTTGCTCGTCTCTTGTGTTTAAATGACTGTAGCATACAATCTTCACAATCGGAGCCTAAAGCTAAAGAGCTTACAGCACCTAGTGTTCAATGCAACAGCAATGACTGTTGGCTGTTAGAGGACTGTTCTGAGAGTAACTCTTGTTACAGAGCTGCTTTTAAACTAAAAAGCCTCACAACTCAAATTAAAATGATTGGCTTTGCAGTGTTTTTTGTTTATTTGTTTTTTTCATTTGTTTGTTTATTTTTTATTCATTTATTGTTTATCTGTTTATTTCTTTTTAGTTTTGCTCGTCTCTTGTGTTTAAATGACTGTAGCATACAATCTTCACAATCGGAGCCTAAAGCAACAAAGCTTACAGCACCTAGTGTTCCCTGGCAGTCTCCATTCCAAGTACTAACTAAGCCCACAAGATCGGGATTTGTAAGAGCGCTATGGCCATAAGCAATGACTGTTGGCTGTAGAGGACTGTTCTGAGAGTAACTCTTGTTACAGAGCTGCTTGTAAACTAAAAATCCTCACAACTCAAATTAAAATGATTGGCTTTGCAGTGTTTTTTGTTTATTTGTTTTTTTCATTTGTTTGTTTATTTTTTATTCATTTATTGTTTATTTGTTTATTTCTTTTTAGTTTTGCTCGTCTCTTGTGTTTAAATGACTGTAGCATACAATCTTCACAATCGGAGCCTAAAGCAAAAAAGCTTACAGCACCTAGTGTTCCCTGGCAGTCTCCATTCCAAGCACTAACTAAGCCCACAAGATCGGGATTTGTAAGAGCGCTATGGCCATAAGCAATGACTGTTGGCTGTAGAGGACTGTTCTGAGAGTAACTCTTGTTACAGAGCTGCTTGTAAACTAAAAAGCCTCACAACTCAAATTAAAATGATTGGCTTTGCAGTGTTTTTTGTTTATTTGTTTTTTTCATTTGTTTGTTTATTTTTTATTCATTTATTGTTTATCTGTTTATTTCTTTTTAGTTTTGCTCGTCTCTTGTGTTTAAATGACTGTAGCATACAATCTTCACAATCGGAGCCTAAAGCAACAAAGCTTACAGCACCTAGTGTTCCCTGGCAGTCTCCATTCCAAGTACTAACTAAGCCCACAAGATCGGGATTTGTAAGAGCGCTATGGCCATAAGCAATGACTGTTGGCTGTAGAGGACTGTTCTGAGAGTAACTCTTGTTACAGAGCTGCTTGTAAACTAAAAAGCCTCACAACTCAAATTAAAATGATTGGCTTTGCAGTGTTTTTTGTTTATTTGTTTTTTTCATTTGTTTGTTTATTTTTTATTCATTTATTGTTTATTTGTTTATTTCTTTTTAGTTTTGCTCGTCTCTTGTGTTTAAATGACTGTAGCATACAATCTTCACAATCGGAGCCTAAAGCTAAAGAGCTTACAGCACCTAGTGTTCAATGCAACAGCAATGACTGTTGGCTGTTAGAGGACTGTTCTGAGAGTAACTCTTGTTACAGAGCTGCTTGTAAACTAAAAAGCCTCACAACTCAAATTAAAATGATTGGCTTTGCAGTGTTTTTTGTTTATTTGTTTTTTTCATTTGTTTGTTTATTTTTTATTCATTTATTGTTTATTTGTTTATTTCTTTTTAGTTTTGCTCGTCTCTTGTGTTTAAATGACTGTAGCATACAATCTTCACAATCGGAGCCTAAAGCTAAAGAGCTTACAGCACCTAGTGTTCAATGCAACAGCAATGACTGTTGGCTGTTAGAGGACTGTTCTAAGAGTAACTCTTGTTACAGAGCTGCTTGTAAACTAAAGAGCCTCACAACTCAAGTTAAAATGATTGGCTTTGCAGTGTTTTTTGTTTATTTGTTTTTTTCATTTGTTTGTTTATTTTTTATTCATTTATTGTTTATTTGTTTATTTCTTTTTAGTTTTGCTCGTCTCTTGTGTTTAAATGACTGTAGCATACAATCTTCACAATCGGAGCCTAAAGCTAAAGAGCTTACAGCACCTAGTGTTCAATGCAACAGCAATGACTGTTGGCTGTTAGAGGACTGTTCTGAGAGTAACTCTTGTTACAGAGCTGCTTGTAAACTAAAAAGCCTCACAACTCAAATTAAAATGATTGGCTTTGCAGTGTTTTTTGTTTATTTGTTTTTTTCATTTGTTTGTTTATTTTTTATTCATTTATTGTTTATCTGTTTATTTCTTTTTAGTTTTGCTCGTCTGTTGTGTTTAAATGACTGTAGCATACAATCTTCACAATCGGAGCCTAAAGCAACAAAGCTTACAGCACCTAGTGTTCCCTGGCAGTCTCCATTCCAAGTACTAACTAAGCCCACAAGATCGGGATTTGTAAGAGCGCTATGGCCATAAGCAATGACTGTTGGCTGTAGAGGACTGTTCTGAGAGTAACTCTTGTTACAGAGCTGCTTGTAAACTAAAAAGCCTCACAACTCAAATTAAAATGATTGGCTTTGCAGTGTTTTTTGTTTATTTGTTTTTTTCATTTGTTTGTTTATTTTTTATTCATTTATTGTTTATTTGTTTATTTCTTTTTAGTTTTGCTCGTCTCTTGTGTTTAAATGACTGTAGCATACAATCTTCACAATCGGAGCCTAAAGCTAAAGAGCTTACAGCACCTAGTGTTCAATGCAACAGCAATGACTGTTGGCTGTTAGAGGACTGTTCTGAGAGTAACTCTTGTTACAGAGCTGCTTGTAAACTAAAAAGCCTCACAACTCAAATTAAAATGATTGGCTTTGCAGTGTTTTTTGTTTATTTGTTTTTTTCATTTGTTTGTTTATTTTTTATTCATTTATTGTTTATTTGTTTATTTCTTTTTAGTTTTGCTCGTCTCTTGTGTTTAAATGACTGTAGCATACAATCTTCACAATCGGAGCCTAAAGCTAAAGAGCTTACAGCACCTAGTGTTCAATGCAACAGCAATGACTGTTGGCTGTTAGAGGACTGTTCTAAGAGTAACTCTTGTTACAGAGCTGCTTGTAAACTAAAGAGCCTCACAACTCAAGTTAAAATGATTGGCTTTGCAGTGTTTTTTGTTTATTTGTTTTTTTCATTTGTTTGTTTATTTTTTATTCATTTATTGTTTATTTGTTTATTTCTTTTTAGTTTTGCTCGTCTCTTGTGTTTAAATGACTGTAGCATACAATCTTCACAATCGGAGCCAAAAGCTAAAGAGCTTACAGCACCTAGTGTTCAATGCAACAGCAATGACTGTTGGCTGTTAGAGGACTGTTCTGAGAGTAACTCTTGTTACAGAGCTGCTTGTAAACTAAAAAGCCTCACAACTCAAGTTAAAATGATTGGCTTTGCAGTGTTTTTTGTTTATTTGTTTTTTTCATTTGTTTGTTTATTTTTTATTCATTTATTGTTTATTTGTTTATTTCTTTTTAGTTTTGCTCGTCTCTTGTGTTTAAATGACTGTAGCATACAATCTTCACAATCGGAGCCTAAAGCAACAAAGCTTACAGCACCTAGTGTTCCCTGGCAGTCTCCATTCCAAGTACTAACTAAGCCCACAAGATCGGGATTTGTAAGAGCGCTATGGCCATAAGCAATGACTGTTGGCTGTAGAGGACTGTTCTGAGAGTAACTCTTGTTACAGAGCTGCTTGTAAACTAAAAATCCTCACAACTCAAATTAAAATGATTGGCTTTGCAGTGTTTTTTGTTTATTTGTTTTTTTCACTTGTTTGTTTATTTTTTATTCATTTATTGTTTATCTGTTTATTTCTTTTTAGTTTTGCTCGTCTCTTGTGTTTAAATGACTGTAGCATACAATCTTCACAATCGGAGCCTAAAGCTAAAGAGCTTACAGCACCTAGTGTTCAATGCAACAGCAATGACTGTTGGCTGTTAGAGGACTGTTCTGAGAGTAACTCTTGTTACAGAGCTGCTTGTAAACTAAAAATCCTCACAACTCAAATTAAAATGATTGGCTTTGCAGTGTTTTTTGTTTATTTGTTTTTTTCACTTGTTTGTTTATTTTTTATTCATTTATTGTTTATCTGTTTATTTCTTTTTAGTTTTGCTCGTCTCTTGTGTTTAAATGACTGTAGCATACAATCTTCACAATCGGAGCCTAAAGCAACAAAGCTTACAGCACCTAGTGTTCCCTGGCAGTCTCCATTCCAAGTACTAACTAAGCCCACAAGATCGGGATTTGTAAGAGCGCTATGGCCATAAGCAATGACTGTTGGCTGTAGAGGACTCTTCTGAGAGTAACTCTTGTTACAGAGCTGCTTGTAAACTAAAAATCCTCACAACTCAAATTAAAATGATTGGCTTTGCAGTGTTTTTTGTTTATTTGTTTTTTTCACTTGTTTGTTTATTTTTTATTCATTTATTGTTTATCTGTTTATTTCTTTTTAGTTTTGCTCGTCTCTTGTGTTTAAATGACTGTAGCATACAATCTTCACAATCGGAGCCTAAAGCTAAAGAGCTTAAAGCACCTAGTGTTCAATGCAACAGCAATGACTGTTGGCTGTTAGAGGACTGTTCTAAGAGTAACTCTTGTTACAGAGCTGCTTGTAAACTAAAAAGCCTCACAACTCAAGTTAAAATGATTGGCTTTGCAGTGTTTTTTGTTTATTTGTTTTTTTCATTTGTTTGTTTATTTTTTATTCATTTATTGTTTATTTGTTTATTTCTTTTTAGTTTTGCTCGTCTCTTGTGTTTAAATGACTGTAGCATACAATCTTCACAATCGGAGCCTAAAGCAACAAAGCTTACAGCACCTAGTGTTCCCTGGCAGTCTCCATTCCAAGTACTAACTAAGCCCACAAGATCGGGATTTGTAAGAGCGCTATGGCCATAAGCAATGACTGTTGGCTGTAGAGGACTCTTCTGAGAGTAACTCTTGTTACAGAGCTGCTTGTAAACTAAAAATCCTCACAACTCAAATTAAAATGATTGGCTTTGCAGTGTTTTTTGTTTATTTGTTTTTTTCACTTGTTTGTTTATTTTTTATTCATTTATTGTTTATCTGTTTATTTCTTTTTAGTTTTGCTCGTCTCTTGTGTTTAAATGACTGTAGCATACAATCTTCACAATCGGAGCCTAAAGCTAAAGAGCTTAAAGCACCTAGTGTTCAATGCAACAGCAATGACTGTTGGCTGTTAGAGGACTGTTCTAAGAGTAACTCTTGTTACAGAGCTGCTTGTAAACTAAAAAGCCTCACAACTCAAGTTAAAATGATTGGCTTTGCAGTGTTTTTTGTTTATTTGTTTTTTTCATTTGTTTGTTTATTTTTTATTCATTTATTGTTTATTTGTTTATTTCTTTTTAGTTTTGCTCGTCTCTTGTGTTTAAATGACTGTAGCATACAATCTTCACAATCGGAGCCTAAAGCTAAAGAGCTTACAGCACCTAATGTTCAATGCAACAGCAATGACTGTTGGCTGTTAGAGGACTGTTCTAAGAGTAACTCTTGTTACAGAGCTGTTTGTAAACTAAAAAGCCTCACAACTCAAGTTAAAATGATTGGCTTTGCAGTGTTTTTTGTTTATTTGTTTTTTTCATTTGTTTGTTTATTTTTTATTCATTTATTGTTTATTTGTTTATTTCTTTTTAGTTTTGCTCGTCTCTTGTGTTTAAATGACTGTAGCATACAATCTTCACAATCGGAGCCTAAAGCAACAAAGCTTACAGCACCTAGTGTTCCCTGGCAGTCTCCATTCCAAGTACTAACTAAGCCCACAAGATCGGGATTTGTAAGAGCGCTATGGCCATAAGCAATGACTGTTGGCTGTAGAGGACTGTTCTGAGAGTAACTCTTGTTACAGAGCTGCTTGTAAACTAAAAAGCCTCACAACTCAAATTAAAATGATTGGCTTTGCAGTGTTTTTTGTTTATTTGTTTTTTTCATTTGTTTGTTTATTTTTTATTCATTTATTGTTTATTTGTTTATTTCTTTTTAGTTTTGCTCGTCTCTTGTGTTTAAATGACTGTAGCATACAATCTTCACAATCGGAGCCTAAAGCTAAAGAGCTTACAGCACCTAGTGTTCAATGCAACAGCAATGACTGTTGGCTGTTAGAGGACTGTTCTGAGAGTAACTCTTGTTACAGAGCTGCTTGTAAACTAAAAAGCCTCACAACTCAAATTAAAATGATTGGCTTTGCAGTGTTTTTTGTTTATTTGTTTTTTTCATTTGTTTGTTTATTTTTTATTCATTTATTGTTTATTTGTTTATTTCTTTTTAGTTTTGCTCGTCTCTTGTGTTTAAATGACTGTAGCATACAATCTTCACAATCGGAGCCTAAAGCTAAAGAGCTTACAGCACCTAGTGTTCAATGCAACAGCAATGACTGTTGGCTGTTAGAGGACTGTTCTAAGAGTAACTCTTGTTACAGAGCTGCTTGTAAACTAAAGAGCCTCACAACTCAAGTTAAAATGATTGGCTTTGCAGTGTTTTTTGTTTATTTGTTTTTTTCATTTGTTTGTTTATTTTTTATTCATTTATTGTTTATTTGTTTATTTCTTTTTAGTTTTGCTCGTCTCTTGTGTTTAAATGACTGTAGCATACAATCTTCACAATCGGAGCCAAAAGCTAAAGAGCTTACAGCACCTAGTGTTCAATGCAACAGCAATGACTGTTGGCTGTTAGAGGACTGTTCTGAGAGTAACTCTTGTTACAGAGCTGCTTGTAAACTAAAAAGCCTCACAACTCAAGTTAAAATGATTGGCTTTGCAGTGTTTTTTGTTTATTTGTTTTTTTCATTTGTTTGTTTATTTTTTATTCATTTATTGTTTATTTGTTTATTTCTTTTTAGTTTTGCTCGTCTCTTGTGTTTAAATGACTGTAGCATACAATCTTCACAATCGGAGCCTAAAGCAACAAAGCTTACAGCACCTAGTGTTCCCTGGCAGTCTCCATTCCAAGTACTAACTAAGCCCACAAGATCGGGATTTGTAAGAGCGCTATGGCCATAAGCAATGACTGTTGGCTGTAGAGGACTCTTCTGAGAGTAACTCTTGTTACAGAGCTGCTTGTAAACTAAAAATCCTCACAACTCAAATTAAAATGATTGGCTTTGCAGTGTTTTTTGTTTATTTGTTTTTTTCACTTGTTTGTTTATTTTTTATTCATTTATTGTTTATCTGTTTATTTCTTTTTAGTTTTGCTCGTCTCTTGTGTTTAAATGACTGTAGCATACAATCTTCACAATCGGAGCCTAAAGCTAAAGAGCTTACAGCACCTAGTGTTCAATGCAACAGCAATGACTGTTGGCTGTTAGAGGACTGTTCTGAGAGTAACTCTTGTTACAGAGCTGCTTGTAAACTAAAAATCCTCACAACTCAAATTAAAATGATTGGCTTTGCAGTGTTTTTTGTTTATTTGTTTTTTTCACTTGTTTGTTTATTTTTTATTCATTTATTGTTTATCTGTTTATTTCTTTTTAGTTTTGCTCGTCTCTTGTGTTTAAATGACTGTAGCATACAATCTTCACAATCGGAGCCTAAAGCTAAAGAGCTTAAAGCACCTAGTGTTCAATGCAACAGCAATGACTGTTGGCTGTTAGAGGACTGTTCTAAGAGTAACTCTTGTTACAGAGCTGCTTGTAAACTAAAAAGCCTCACAACTCAAGTTAAAATGATTGGCTTTGCAGTGTTTTTTGTTTATTTGTTTTTTTCATTTGTTTGTTTATTTTTTATTCATTTATTGTTTATTTGTTTATTTCTTTTTAGTTTTGCTCGTCTCTTGTGTTTAAATGACTGTAGCATACAATCTTCACAATCGGAGCCTAAAGCAACAAAGCTTACAGCACCTAGTGTTCCCTGGCAGTCTCCATTCCAAGTACTAACTAAGCCCACAAGATCGGGATTTGTAAGAGCGCTATGGCCATAAGCAATGACTGTTGGCTGTAGAGGACTCTTCTGAGAGTAACTCTTGTTACAGAGCTGCTTGTAAACTAAAAATCCTCACAACTCAAATTAAAATGATTGGCTTTGCAGTGTTTTTTGTTTATTTGTTTTTTTCACTTGTTTGTTTATTTTTTATTCATTTATTGTTTATCTGTTTATTTCTTTTTAGTTTTGCTCGTCTCTTGTGTTTAAATGACTGTAGCATACAATCTTCACAATCGGAGCCTAAAGCTAAAGAGCTTAAAGCACCTAGTGTTCAATGCAACAGCAATGACTGTTGGCTGTTAGAGGACTGTTCTAAGAGTAACTCTTGTTACAGAGCTGCTTGTAAACTAAAAAGCCTCACAACTCAAGTTAAAATGATTGGCTTTGCAGTGTTTTTTGTTTATTTGTTTTTTTCATTTGTTTGTTTATTTTTTATTCATTTATTGTTTATTTGTTTATTTCTTTTTAGTTTTGCTCGTCTCTTGTGTTTAAATGACTGTAGCATACAATCTTCACAATCGGAGCCTAAAGCAACAAAGCTTACAGCACCTAGTGTTCCCTGGCAGTCTCCATTCCAAGTACTAACTAAGCCCACAAGATCGGGATTTGTAAGAGCGCTATGGCCATAAGCAATGACTGTTGGCTGTAGAGGACTCTTCTGAGAGTAACTCTTGTTACAGAGCTGCTTGTAAACTAAAAATCCTCACAACTCAAATTAAAATGATTGGCTTTGCAGTGTTTTTTGTTTATTTGTTTTTTTCACTTGTTTGTTTATTTTTTATTCATTTATTGTTTATCTGTTTATTTCTTTTTAGTTTTGCTCGTCTCTTGTGTTTAAATGACTGTAGCATACAATCTTCACAATCGGAGCCTAAAGCTAAAGAGCTTAAAGCACCTAGTGTTCAATGCAACAGCAATGACTGTTGGCTGTTAGAGGACTGTTCTAAGAGTAACTCTTGTTACAGAGCTGCTTGTAAACTAAAAAGCCTCACAACTCAAGTTAAAATGATTGGCTTTGCAGTGTTTTTTGTTTATTTGTTTTTTTCATTTGTTTGTTTATTTTTTATTCATTTATTGTTTATTTGTTTATTTCTTTTTAGTTTTGCTCGTCTCTTGTGTTTAAATGACTGTAGCATACAATCTTCACAATCGGAGCCTAAAGCAACAAAGCTTACAGCACCTAGTGTTCCCTGGCAGTCTCCATTCCAAGTACTAACTAAGCCCACAAGATCGGGATTTGTAAGAGCGCTATGGCCATAAGCAATGACTGTTGGCTGTAGAGGACTGCTCTGAGAGTAACTCTTGTTACAGAGCTGCTTGTAAACTAAAAAGCCTCACAACTCAAATTAAAATGATTGGCTTTGCAGTGTTTTTTGTTTATTTGTTTTTTTCATTTGTTTGTTTAATTTTTATTCATTTATTGTTTATCTGTTTATTTCTTTTTAGTTTTGCTCGTCTCTTGTGTTTAAATGACTGTAGCATACAATCTTCACAATCGGAGCCTAAAGCTAAAGAGCTTACAGCACCTAGTGTTCAGTGCAACAGCAATGACTGTTGGCTGTTAGAGGACTGTTCTAATAGTAACTCTTGTTACAGAGCTGCTTGTAAACTAAAAAGCCTCACAACTCAAGTTAAAATGATTGGCTTTGCAGTGTTTTTTGTTTATTTGTTTTTTTCATTTGTTTGTTTATTTTTTATTCATTTATTGTTTATTTGTTTATTTCTCTTTAGTTTTGCTCGTCTCTTGTGTTTAAATGACTGTAGCATACAATCTTCACAATCGGAGCCTAAAGCTAAAGAGCTTACAGCACCTAGTGTTCAATGCAACAGCAATGACTGTTGGCTGTTAGAGGACTGTTCTAAGAGTAACTCTTGTTACAGAGCTGCTTGTAAACTAAAAAGCCTCACAACTCAAGTTAAAATGATTGGCTTTGCAGTGTTTTTTGTTTATTTGTTTTTTTCATTTGTTTGTTTATTTTTTATTCAGTTATTGTTTATTTGTTTATTTCTTTTTAGTTTTGCTCGTCTCTTGTGTTTAAATGACTGTAGCATACAATCTTCACAATCGGAGCCTAAAGCAACAAAGCTTACAGCACCTAGTGTTCCCTGGCAGTCTCCATTCCAAGTACTAACTAAGCCCACAAGATCGGGATTTGTAAGAGCGCTATGGCCATAAGCAATGACTGTTGGCTGTAGAGGACTGTTCTGAGAGTAACTCTTGTTACAGAGCTGCTTGTAAACTAAAAGGCCTCACAACTCAAATTAAAATGATTGGCTTTGCAGTGTTTTTTGTTTATTTGTTTTTTTCATTTGTTTGTTTATTTTTTATTCATTTATTGTTTATTTGTTTATTTCTTTTTAGTTTTGCTCGTCTCTTGTGTTTAAATGACTGTAGCATACAATCTTCACAATCGGAGCCTAAAGCTAAAGAGCTTACAGCACCTAGTGTTCAATGCAACAGCAATGACTGTTGGCTGTTAGAGGACTGTTCTGAGAGTAACTCTTGTTACAGAGCTGCTTGTAAACTAAAAAGCCTCACAACTCAAATTAAAATGATTGGCTTTGCAGTGTTTTTTGTTTATTTGTTTTTTTCATTTGTTTGTTTATTTTTTACTCATTTATTGTTTATCTGTTTATTTCTTTTTAGTTTTGCTCGTCTCTTGTGTTTAAATGACTGTAGCATACAATCTTCACAATCGGAGCCTAAAGCAACAAAGCTTACAGCACCTAGTGTTCCCTGGCAGTCTCCATTCCAAGTACTAACTAAGCCCACAAGATCGGGATTTGTAAGAGCGCTATGGCCATAAGCAATGACTGTTGGCTGTAGAGGACTGTTCTGAGAGTAACTCTTGTTACAGAGCTGCTTGTAAACTAAAAATCCTCACAACTCAAATTAAAATGATTGGCTTTGCAGTGTTTTTTGTTTATTTGTTTTTTTCATTTGTTTGTTTATTTTTTATTCATTTATTGTTTATCTGTTTATTTCTTTTTAGTTTTGCTCGTATCTTGTGTTTAAATGACTGTAGCATACAATCTTCACAATCGGAGCCTAAAGCTAAAGAGCTTAAAGCACCTAGTGTTCAATGCAACAGCAATGACTGTTGGCTGTTAGAGGACTGTTCTAAGAGTAACTCTTGTTACAGAGCTGCTTGTAAACTAAAAAGCCTCACAACTCAAGTTAAAATGATTGGCTTTGCAGTGTTTTTTGTTTATTTGTTTTTTTCATTTGTTTGTTTATTTTTTATTCATTTATTGTTTATTTGTTTATTTCTTTTTAGTTTTGCTCGTCTCTTGTGTTTAAATGACTGTAGCATACAATCTTCACAATCGGAGCCTAAAGCTAAAGAGCTTACAGCACCTAGTGTTCAATGCAACAGCAATGACTGTTGGCTGTTAGAGGACTGTTCTAAGAGTAACTCTTGTTACAGAGCCGATTGTAAACTAAAAAGCCTCACAACTCAAGTTAAAATGATTGGCTTTGCAGTGTTTTTTGTTTATTTGTTTTTTTCATTTGTTTGTTTATTTTTTATTCATTTATTGTTTATTTGTTTATTTCTTTTTAGTTTTGCTCGTCTCTTGTGTTTAAATGACTGTAGCATACAATCTTCACAATCGGAGCCTAAAGCAACAAAGCTTACAGCACCTAGTGTTCCCTGGCAGTCTCCATTCCAAGTACTAACTAAGCCCACAAGATCGGGATTTGTAAGAGCGCTATGGCCATAAGCAATGACTGTTGGCTGTAGAGGACTGCTCTGAGAGTAACTCTTGTTACAGAGCTGCTTGTAAACTAAAAAGCCTCACAACTCAAATTAAAATGATTGGCTTTGCAGTGTTTTTTGTTTATTTGTTTTTTTCATTTGTTTGTTTATTTTTTATTCATTTATTGTTTATCTGTTTATTTCTTTTTAGTTTTGCTCGTCTCTTGTGTTTAAATAACTGTAGCATACAATCTTCACAATCGGAGCCTAAAGCTAAAGAGCTTACAGCACCTAGTGTTCAGTGCAACAGCAATGACTGTTGGCTGTTAGAGGACTGTTCTAAGAGTAACTCTTGTTACAGAGCTGCTTGTAAACTAAAAAGCCTCACAACTCAAGTTAAAATGATTGGCTTTGCAGTGTTTTTTGTTTATTTGTTTTTTTCATTTGTTTGTTTATTTTTTATTCATTTATTGTTTATTTGTTTATTTCTTTTTAGTTTTGCCCGTCTCTTGTGTTTAAATGACTGTAGCATACAATCTTCACAATCTGAGCCTAAAGCTAAAGGGCTTAAAGCACCTAGTGTTCAATGCAACAGCAATGACTGTTGGCTGTAAGAGGACTGTTCTAAGAGTAACTCTTGTTACAGAGCTGCTTGTAAACTAAAAAGCCTCACAACTCAAATTAAAATGATTGGCTTTGCAGTGTTTTTTGTTTATTTGTTTTTTTCATTTGTTTGTTTATTTTTTATTCATTTATTGTTTATTTGTTTATTTCTTTTTAGTTTTGCTCGTCTCTTGTGTTTAAATGACTGTAGCATACAATCTTCACAATCGGAGCCTAAAGCTAAAGAGCTTACAGCACCTAGTGTTCAATGCAACAGCAATGACTGTTGGCTGTTAGAGGACTGTTCTAAGAGTAACTCTTGTTACAGAGCTGCTTGTAAACTAAAAAGCCTCACAACTCAAGTTAAAATGATTGGCTTTGCAGTGTTTTTTGTTTATTTGTTTTTTTCATTTGTTTGTTTATTTTTTATTCATTTATTGTTTATTTGTTTATTTCTTTTTAGTTTTGCTCGTCTCTTGTGTTTAAATGACTGTAGCATACAATCTTCACAATCGGAGCCTAAAGCTAAAGAGCTTAAAGCACCTAGTGTTCAATGCAACAGCAATGACTGTTGGCTGTTAGAGGACTGTTCTAAGAGTAACTCTTGTTACAGAGCTGCTTGTAAACTAAAAAGCCTCACAACTCAAGTTAAAATGATTGGCTTTGCAGTGTTTTTTGTTTATTTGTTTTTTTCATTTGTTTGTTTATTTTTTATTCATTTATTGTTTATTTGTTTATTTCTTTTTAGTTTTGCTCGTCTCTTGTGTTTAAATGACTGTAGCATACAATCTTCACAATCGGAGCCTAAAGCTAAAGAGCTTACAGCACCTAGTGTTCAATGCAACAGCAATGACTGTTGGCTGTTAGAGGACTGTTCTAAGAGTAACTCTTGTTACAGAGCTGTTTGTAAACTAAAAAGCCTCACAACTCAAGTTAAAATGATTGGCTTTGCAGTGTTTTTTGTTTATTTGTTTTTTTCATTTGTTTGTTTATTTTTTATTCATTTATTGTTTATTTGTTTATTTCTTTTTAGTTTTGCTCGTCTCTTGTGTTTAAATGACTGTAGCATACAATCTTCACAATCGGAGCCTAAAGCAACAAAGCTTACAGCACCTAGTGTTCCCTGGCAGTCTCCATTCCAAGTACTAACTAAGCCCACAAGATCGGGATTTGTAAGAGCGCTATGGCCATAAGCAATGACTGTTGGCTGTAGAGGACTCTTCTGAGAGTAACTCTTGTTACAGAGCTGCTTGTAAACTAAAAATCCTCACAACTCAAATTAAAATGATTGGCTTTGCAGTGTTTTTTGTTTATTTGTTTTTTTCACTTGTTTGTTTATTTTTTATTCATTTATTGTTTATCTGTTTATTTCTTTTTAGTTTTGCTCGTCTCTTGTGTTTAAATGACTGTAGCATACAATCTTCACAATCGGAGCCTAAAGCTAAAGAGCTTAAAGCACCTAGTGTTCAATGCAACAGCAATGACTGTTGGCTGTTAGAGGACTGTTCTAAGAGTAACTCTTGTTACAGAGCTGCTTGTAAACTAAAAAGCCTCACAACTCAAGTTAAAATGATTGGCTTTGCAGTGTTTTTTGTTTATTTGTTTTTTTCATTTGTTTGTTTATTTTTTATTCATTTATTGTTTATTTGTTTATTTCTTTTTAGTTTTGCTCGTCTCTTGTGTTTAAATGACTGTAGCATACAATCTTCACAATCGGAGCCTAAAGCTAAAGAGCTTACAGCACCTAGTGTTCAATGCAACAGCAATGACTGTTGGCTGTTAGAGGACTGTTCTAAGAGTAACTCTTGTTACAGAGCTGTTTGTAAACTAAAAAGCCTCACAACTCAAGTTAAAATGATTGGCTTTGCAGTGTTTTTTGTTTATTTGTTTTTTTCATTTGTTTGTTTATTTTTTATTCATTTATTGTTTATTTGTTTATTTCTTTTTAGTTTTGCTCGTCTCTTGTGTTTAAATGACTGTAGCATACAATCTTCACAATCGGAGCCTAAAGCAACAAAGCTTACAGCACCTAGTGTTCCCTGGCAGTCTCCATTCCAAGTACTAACTAAGCCCACAAGATCGGGATTTGTAAGAGCGCTATGGCCATAAGCAATGACTGTTGGCTGTAGAGGACTCTTCTGAGAGTAACTCTTGTTACAGAGCTGCTTGTAAACTAAAAATCCTCACAACTCAAATTAAAATGATTGGCTTTGCAGTGTTTTTTGTTTATTTGTTTTTTTCACTTGTTTGTTTATTTTTTATTCATTTATTGTTTATCTGTTTATTTCTTTTTAGTTTTGCTCGTCTCTTGTGTTTAAATGACTGTAGCATACAATCTTCACAATCGGAGCCTAAAGCTAAAGAGCTTAAAGCACCTAGTGTTCAATGCAACAGCAATGACTGTTGGCTGTTAGAGGACTGTTCTAAGAGTAACTCTTGTTACAGAGCTGCTTGTAAACTAAAAAGCCTCACAACTCAAGTTAAAATGATTGGCTTTGCAGTGTTTTTTGTTTATTTGTTTTTTTCATTTGTTTGTTTATTTTTTATTCATTTATTGTTTATTTGTTTATTTCTTTTTAGTTTTGCTCGTCTCTTGTGTTTAAATGACTGTAGCATACAATCTTCACAATCGGAGCCTAAAGCTAAAGAGCTTACAGCACCTAGTGTTCAATGCAACAGCAATGACTGTTGGCTGTTAGAGGACTGTTCTAAGAGTAACTCTTGTTACAGAGCTGTTTGTAAACTAAAAAGCCTCACAACTCAAGTTAAAATGATTGGCTTTGCAGTGTTTTTTGTTTATTTGTTTTTTTCATTTGTTTGTTTATTTTTTATTCATTTATTGTTTATTTGTTTATTTCTTTTTAGTTTTGCTCGTCTCTTGTGTTTAAATGACTGTAGCATACAATCTTCACAATCGGAGCCTAAAGCAACAAAGCTTACAGCACCTAGTGTTCCCTGGCAGTCTCCATTCCAAGTACTAACTAAGCCCACAAGATCGGGATTTGTAAGAGCGCTATGGCCATAAGCAATGACTGTTGGCTGTAGAGGACTGCTCTGAGAGTAACTCTTGTTACAGAGCTGCTTGTAAACTAAAAAGCCTCACAACTCAAATTAAAATGATTGGCTTTGCAGTGTTTTTTGTTTATTTGTTTTTTTCATTTGTTTGTTTAATTTTTATTCATTTATTGTTTATCTGTTTATTTCTTTTTAGTTTTGCTCGTCTCTTGTGTTTAAATGACTGTAGCATACAATCTTCACAATCGGAGCCTAAAGCTAAAGAGCTTACAGCACCTAGTGTTCAGTGCAACAGCAATGACTGTTGGCTGTTAGAGGACTGTTCTAATAGTAACTCTTGTTACAGAGCTGCTTGTAAACTAAAAAGCCTCACAACTCAAGTTAAAATGATTGGCTTTGCAGTGTTTTTTGTTTATTTGTTTTTTTCATTTGTTTGTTTATTTTTTATTCATTTATTGTTTATTTGTTTATTTCTCTTTAGTTTTGCTCGTCTCTTGTGTTTAAATGACTGTAGCATACAATCTTCACAATCGGAGCCTAAAGCTAAAGAGCTTACAGCACCTAGTGTTCAATGCAACAGCAATGACTGTTGGCTGTTAGAGGACTGTTCTAAGAGTAACTCTTGTTACAGAGCTGCTTGTAAACTAAAAAGCCTCACAACTCAAGTTAAAATGATTGGCTTTGCAGTGTTTTTTGTTTATTTGTTTTTTTCATTTGTTTGTTTATTTTTTATTCAGTTATTGTTTATTTGTTTATTTCTTTTTAGTTTTGCTCGTCTCTTGTGTTTAAATGACTGTAGCATACAATCTTCACAATCGGAGCCTAAAGCAACAAAGCTTACAGCACCTAGTGTTCCCTGGCAGTCTCCATTCCAAGTACTAACTAAGCCCACAAGATCGGGATTTGTAAGAGCGCTATGGCCATAAGCAATGACTGTTGGCTGTAGAGGACTGTTCTGAGAGTAACTCTTGTTACAGAGCTGCTTGTAAACTAAAAGGCCTCACAACTCAAATTAAAATGATTGGCTTTGCAGTGTTTTTTGTTTATTTGTTTTTTTCATTTGTTTGTTTATTTTTTATTCATTTATTGTTTATTTGTTTATTTCTTTTTAGTTTTGCTCGTCTCTTGTGTTTAAATGACTGTAGCATACAATCTTCACAATCGGAGCCTAAAGCTAAAGAGCTTACAGCACCTAGTGTTCAATGCAACAGCAATGACTGTTGGCTGTTAGAGGACTGTTCTGAGAGTAACTCTTGTTACAGAGCTGCTTGTAAACTAAAAAGCCTCACAACTCAAATTAAAATGATTGGCTTTGCAGTGTTTTTTGTTTATTTGTTTTTTTCATTTGTTTGTTTATTTTTTACTCATTTATTGTTTATCTGTTTATTTCTTTTTAGTTTTGCTCGTCTCTTGTGTTTAAATGACTGTAGCATACAATCTTCACAATCGGAGCCTAAAGCAACAAAGCTTACAGCACCTAGTGTTCCCTGGCAGTCTCCATTCCAAGTACTAACTAAGCCCACAAGATCGGGATTTGTAAGAGCGCTATGGCCATAAGCAATGACTGTTGGCTGTAGAGGACTGTTCTGAGAGTAACTCTTGTTACAGAGCTGCTTGTAAACTAAAAATCCTCACAACTCAAATTAAAATGATTGGCTTTGCAGTGTTTTTTGTTTATTTGTTTTTTTCATTTGTTTGTTTATTTTTTATTCATTTATTGTTTATCTGTTTATTTCTTTTTAGTTTTGCTCGTATCTTGTGTTTAAATGACTGTAGCATACAATCTTCACAATCGGAGCCTAAAGCTAAAGAGCTTAAAGCACCTAGTGTTCAATGCAACAGCAATGACTGTTGGCTGTTAGAGGACTGTTCTAAGAGTAACTCTTGTTACAGAGCTGCTTGTAAACTAAAAAGCCTCACAACTCAAGTTAAAATTATTGGCTTTGCAGTGTTTTTTGTTTATTTGTTTTTTTCATTTGTTTGTTTATTTTTTATTCATTTATTGTTTATTTGTTTATTTCTTTTTAGTTTTGCTCGTCTCTTGTGTTTAAATGACTGTAGCATACAATCTTCACAATCGGAGCCTAAAGCTAAAGAGCTTACAGCACCTAGTGTTCAATGCAACAGCAATGACTGTTGGCTGTTAGAGGACTGTTCTAAGAGTAACTCTTGTTACAGAGCCGATTGTAAACTAAAAAGCCTCACAACTCAAGTTAAAATGATTGGCTTTGCAGTGTTTTTTGTTTATTTGTTTTTTTCATTTGTTTGTTTATTTTTTATTCATTTATTGTTTATTTGTTTATTTCTTTTTAGTTTTGCTCGTCTCTTGTGTTTAAATGACTGTAGCATACAATCTTCACAATCGGAGCCTAAAGCAACAAAGCTTACAGCACCTAGTGTTCCCTGGCAGTCTCCATTCCAAGTACTAACTAAGCCCACAAGATCGGGATTTGTAAGAGCGCTATGGCCATAAGCAATGACTGTTGGCTGTAGAGGACTGCTCTGAGAGTAACTCTTGTTACAGAGCTGCTTGTAAACTAAAAAGCCTCACAACTCAAATTAAAATGATTGGCTTTGCAGTGTTTTTTGTTTATTTGTTTTTTTCATTTGTTTGTTTATTTTTTATTCATTTATTGTTTATCTGTTTATTTCTTTTTAGTTTTGCTCGTCTCTTGTGTTTAAATGACTGTAGCATACAATCTTCACAATCGGAGCCTAAAGCTAAAGAGCTTACAGCACCTAGTGTTCAGTGCAACAGCAATGACTGTTGGCTGTTAGAGGACTGTTCTAAGAGTAACTCTTGTTACAGAGCTGCTTGTAAACTAAAAAGCCTCACAACTCAAGTTAAAATGATTGGCTTTGCAGTGTTTTTTGTTTATTTGTTTTTTTCATTTGTTTGTTTATTTTTTATTCATTTATTGTTTATTTGTTTATTTCTTTTTAGTTTTGCCCGTCTCTTGTGTTTAAATGACTGTAGCATACAATCTTCACAATCGGAGCCTAAAGCTAAAGGGCTTAAAGCACCTAGTGTTCAATGCAACAGCAATGACTGTTGGCTGTAAGAGGACTGTTCTAAGAGTAACTCTTGTTACAGAGCTGCTTGTAAACTAAAAAGCCTCACAACTCAAATTAAAATGATTGGCTTTGCAGTGTTTTTTGTTTATTTGTTTTTTTCATTTGTTTGTTTATTTTTTATTCATTTATTGTTTATTTGTTTATTTCTTTTTAGTTTTGCTCGTCTCTTGTGTTTAAATGACTGTAGCATACAATCTTCACAATCGGAGCCTAAAGCTAAAGAGCTTACAGCACCTAGTGTTCAATGCAACAGCAATGACTGTTGGCTGTTAGAGGACTGTTCTAAGAGTAACTCTTGTTACAGAGCTGCTTGTAAACTAAAAAGCCTCACAACTCAAGTTAAAATGATTGGCTTTGCAGTGTTTTTTGTTTATTTGTTTTTTTCATTTGTTTGTTTATTTTTTATTCATTTATTGTTTATTTGTTTATTTCTTTTTAGTTTTGCTCGTCTCTTGTGTTTAAATGACTGTAGCATACAATCTTCACAATCGGAGCCTAAAGCAACAAAGCTTACAGCACCTAGTGTTCCCTGGCAGTCTCCATTCCAAGTACTAACTAAGCCCACAAGATCGGGATTTGTAAGAGCGCTATGGCCATAAGCAATGACTGTTGGCTGTAGAGGACTGCTCTGAGAGTAACTCTTGTTACAGAGCTGCTTGTAAACTAAAAAGCCTCACAACTCAAATTAAAATGATTGGCTTTGCAGTGTTTTTTGTTTATTTGTTTTTTTCATTTGTTTGTTTATTTTTTATTCATTTATTGTTTATCTGTTTATTTCTTTTTAGTTTTGCTCGTCTCTTGTGTTTAAATGACTGTAGCATACAATCTTCACAATCGGAGCCTAAAGCTAAAGAGCTTACAGCACCTAGTGTTCAGTGCAACAGCAATGACTGTTGGCTGTTAGAGGACTGTTCTAAGAGTAACTCTTGTTACAGAGCTGCTTGTAAACTAAAAAGCCTCACAACTCAAGTTAAAATGATTGGCTTTGCAGTGTTTTTTGTTTATTTGTTTTTTTCATTTGTTTGTTTATTTTTTATTCATTTATTGTTTATTTGTTTATTTCTTTTTAGTTTTGCTCGTCTCTTGTGTTTAAATGACTGTAGCATACAATCTTCACAATCGGAGCCTAAAGCTAAAGAGCTTAAAGCACCTAGTGTTCAATGCAACAGCAATGACTGTTGGCTGTTAGAGGACTGTTCTAAGAGTAACTCTTGTTACAGAGCTGCTTGTAAACTAAAAAGCCTCACAACTCAAGTTAAAATGATTGGCTTTGCAGTGTTTTTTGTTTATTTGTTTTTTTCATTTGTTTGTTTATTTTTTATTCATTTATTGTTTATTTGTTTATTTCTTTTTAGTTTTGCTCGTCTCTTGTGTTTAAATGACTGTAGCATACAATCTTCACAATCGGAGCCTAAAGCTAAAGAGCTTACAGCACCTAGTGTTCAATGCAACAGCAATGACTGTTGGCTGTTAGAGGACTGTTCTAAGAGTAACTCTTGTTACAGAGCTGTTTGTAAACTAAAAAGCCTCACAACTCAAGTTAAAATGATTGGCTTTGCAGTGTTTTTTGTTTATTTGTTTTTTTCATTTGTTTGTTTATTTTTTATTCATTTATTGTTTATTTGTTTATTTCTTTTTAGTTTTGCTCGTCTCTTGTGTTTAAATGACTGTAGCATACAATCTTCACAATCGGAGCCTAAAGCAACAAAGCTTACAGCACCTAGTGTTCCCTGGCAGTCTCCATTCCAAGTACTAACTAAGCCCACAAGATCGGGATTTGTAAGAGCGCTATGGCCATAAGCAATGACTGTTGGCTGTAGAGGACTGCTCTGAGAGTAACTCTTGTTACAGAGCTGCTTGTAAACTAAAAAGCCTCACAACTCAAATTAAAATGATTGGCTTTGCAGTGTTTTTTGTTTATTTGTTTTTTTCATTTGTTTGTTTAATTTTTATTCATTTATTGTTTATCTGTTTATTTCTTTTTAGTTTTGCTCGTCTCTTGTGTTTAAATGACTGTAGCATA
Source organism: Hoplias malabaricus (assembly GCF_029633855.1). NCBI lineage: Eukaryota > Metazoa > Chordata > Actinopteri > Characiformes > Erythrinidae > Hoplias > Hoplias malabaricus. Next base: position 27,032,700 of record NC_089814.1, read on the forward strand.
CAATCTTCACAATCGGAGCCTAAAGCTAAAGAGCTTACAGCACCTAGTGTTCAGTGCAACAGCAATGACTGTTGGCTGTTAGAGGACTGTTCTAATAGTAACTCTTGTTACAGAGCTGCTTGTAAACTAAAAAGCCTCACAACTCAAGTTAAAATGATTGGCTTTGCAGTGTTTTTTGTTTATTTGTTTTTTTCATTTGTTTGTTTATTTTTTATTCATTTATTGTTTATTTGTTTATTTCTCTTTAGTTTTGCTCGTCTCTTGTGTTTAAATGACTGTAGCATACAATCTTCACAATCGGAGCCTAAAGCTAAAGAGCTTACAGCACCTAGTGTTCAATGCAACAGCAATGACTGTTGGCTGTTAGAGGACTGTTCTAAGAGTAACTCTTGTTACAGAGCTGCTTGTAAACTAAAAAGCCTCACAACTCAAGTTAAAATGATTGGCTTTGCAGTGTTTTTTGTTTATTTGTTTTTTTCATTTGTTTGTTTATTTTTTATTCAGTTATTGTTTATTTGTTTATTTCTTTTTAGTTTTGCTCGTCTCTTGTGTTTAAATGACTGTAGCATACAATCTTCACAATCGGAGCCTAAAGCAACAAAGCTTACAGCACCTAGTGTTCCCTGGCAGTCTCCATTCCAAGTACTAACTAAGCCCACAAGATCGGGATTTGTAAGAGCGCTATGGCCATAAGCAATGACTGTTGGCTGTAGAGGACTGTTCTGAGAGTAACTCTTGTTACAGAGCTGCTTGTAAACTAAAAGGCCTCACAACTCAAATTAAAATGATTGGCTTTGCAGTGTTTTTTGTTTATTTGTTTTTTTCATTTGTTTGTTTATTTTTTATTCATTTATTGTTTATTTGTTTATTTCTTTTTAGTTTTGCTCGTCTCTTGTGTTTAAATGACTGTAGCATACAATCTTCACAATCGGAGCCTAAAGCTAAAGAGCTTACAGCACCTAGTGTTCAATGCAACAGCAATGACTGTTGGCTGTTAGAGGACTGTTCTGAGAGTAACTCTTGTTACAGAGCTGCTTGTAAACTAAAAAGCCTCACAACTCAAATTAAAATGATTGGCTTTGCAGTGTTTTTTGTTTATTTGTTTTTTTCATTTGTTTGTTTATTTTTTACTCATTTATTGTTTATCTGTTTATTTCTTTTTAGTTTTGCTCGTCTCTTGTGTTTAAATGACTGTAGCATACAATCTTCACAATCGGAGCCTAAAGCAACAAAGCTTACAGCACCTAGTGTTCCCTGGCAGTCTCCATTCCAAGTACTAACTAAGCCCACAAGATCGGGATTTGTAAGAGCGCTATGGCCATAAGCAATGACTGTTGGCTGTAGAGGACTGTTCTGAGAGTAACTCTTGTTACAGAGCTGCTTGTAAACTAAAAATCCTCACAACTCAAATTAAAATGATTGGCTTTGCAGTGTTTTTTGTTTATTTGTTTTTTTCATTTGTTTGTTTATTTTTTATTCATTTATTGTTTATCTGTTTATTTCTTTTTAGTTTTGCTCGTATCTTGTGTTTAAATGACTGTAGCATACAATCTTCACAATCGGAGCCTAAAGCTAAAGAGCTTAAAGCACCTAGTGTTCAATGCAACAGCAATGACTGTTGGCTGTTAGAGGACTGTTCTAAGAGTAACTCTTGTTACAGAGCTGCTTGTAAACTAAAAAGCCTCACAACTCAAGTTAAAATGATTGGCTTTGCAGTGTTTTTTGTTTATTTGTTTTTTTCATTTGTTTGTTTATTTTTTATTCATTTATTGTTTATTTGTTTATTTCTTTTTAGTTTTGCTCGTCTCTTGTGTTTAAATGACTGTAGCATACAATCTTCACAATCGGAGCCTAAAGCTAAAGAGCTTACAGCACCTAGTGTTCAATGCAACAGCAATGACTGTTGGCTGTTAGAGGACTGTTCTAAGAGTAACTCTTGTTACAGAGCCGATTGTAAACTAAAAAGCCTCACAACTCAAGTTAAAATGATTGGCTTTGCAGTGTTTTTTGTTTATTTGTTTTTTTCATTTGTTTGTTTATTTTTTATTCATTTATTGTTTATTTGTTTATTTCTTTTTAGTTTTGCTCGTCTCTTGTGTTTAAATGACTGTAGCATACAATCTTCACAATCGGAGCCTAAAGCAACAAAGCTTACAGCACCTAGTGTTCCCTGGCAGTCTCCATTCCAAGTACTAACTAAGCCCACAAGATCGGGATTTGTAAGAGCGCTATGGCCATAAGCAATGACTGTTGGCTGTAGAGGACTGCTCTGAGAGTAACTCTTGTTACAGAGCTGCTTGTAAACTAAAAAGCCTCACAACTCAAATTAAAATGATTGGCTTTGCAGTGTTTTTTGTTTATTTGTTTTTTTCATTTGTTTGTTTATTTTTTATTCATTTATTGTTTATCTGTTTATTTCTTTTTAGTTTTGCTCGTCTCTTGTGTTTAAATGACTGTAGCATACAATCTTCACAATCGGAGCCTAAAGCTAAAGAGCTTACAGCACCTAGTGTTCAGTGCAACAGCAATGACTGTTGGCTGTTAGAGGACTGTTCTAAGAGTAACTCTTGTTACAGAGCTGCTTGTAAACTAAAAAGCCTCACAACTCAAGTTAAAATGATTGGCTTTGCAGTGTTTTTTGTTTATTTGTTTTTTTCATTTGTTTGTTTATTTTTTATTCATTTATTGTTTATTTGTTTATTTCTTTTTAGTTTTGCCCGTCTCTTGTGTTTAAATGACTGTAGCATACAATCTTCACAATCGGAGCCTAAAGCTAAAGGGCTTAAAGCACCTAGTGTTCAATGCAACAGCAATGACTGTTGGCTGTAAGAGGACTGTTCTAAGAGTAACTCTTGTTACAGAGCTGCTTGTAAACTAAAAAGCCTCACAACTCAAATTAAAATGATTGGCTTTGCAGTGTTTTTTGTTTATTTGTTTTTTTCATTTGTTTGTTTATTTTTTATTCATTTATTGTTTATTTGTTTATTTCTTTTTAGTTTTGCTCGTCTCTTGTGTTTAAATGACTGTAGCATACAATCTTCACAATCGGAGCCTAAAGCAACAAAGCTTACAGCACCTAGTGTTCCCTGGCAGTCTCCATTCCAAGTACTAACTAAGCCCACAAGATCGGGATTTGTAAGAGCGCTATGGCCATAAGCAATGACTGTTGGCTGTAGAGGACTGTTCTGAGAGTAACTCTTGTTACAGAGCTGCTTGTAAACTAAAAGGCCTCACAACTCAAATTAAAATGATTGGCTTTGCAGTGTTTTTTGTTTATTTGTTTTTTTCATTTGTTTGTTTATTTTTTATTCATTTATTGTTTATTTGTTTATTTCTTTTTAGTTTTGCTCGTCTCTTGTGTTTAAATGACTGTAGCATACAATCTTCACAATCGGAGCCTAAAGCAACAAAGCTTACAGCACCTAGTGTTCCCTGGCAGTCTCCATTCCAAGTACTAACTAAGCCCACAAGATCGGGATTTGTAAGAGCGCTATGGCCATAAGCAATGACTGTTGGCTGTAGAGGACTGTTCTGAGAGTAACTCTTGTTACAGAGCTGCTTGTAAACTAAAAGGCCTCACAACTCAAATTAAAATGATTGGCTTTGCAGTGTTTTTTGTTTATTTGTTTTTTTCATTTGTTTGTTTATTTTTTATTCATTTATTGTTTATTTGTTTATTTCTTTTTAGTTTTGCTCGTCTCTTGTGTTTAAATGACTGTAGCATACAATCTTCACAATCGGAGCCTAAAGCTAAAGAGCTTACAGCACCTAGTGTTCAATGCAACAGCAATGACTGTTGGCTGTTAGAGGACTGTTCTGAGAGTAACTCTTGTTACAGAGCTGCTTGTAAACTAAAAAGCCTCACAACTCAAATTAAAATGATTGGCTTTGCAGTGTTTTTTGTTTATTTGTTTTTTTCATTTGTTTGTTTATTTTTTACTCATTTATTGTTTATCTGTTTATTTCTTTTTAGTTTTGCTCGTCTCTTGTGTTTAAATGACTGTAGCATACAATCTTCACAATCGGAGCCTAAAGCAACAAAGCTTACAGCACCTAGTGTTCCCTGGCAGTCTCCATTCCAAGTACTAACTAAGCCCACAAGATCGGGATTTGTAAGAGCGCTATGGCCATAAGCAATGACTGTTGGCTGTAGAGGACTGTTCTGAGAGTAACTCTTGTTACAGAGCTGCTTGTAAACTAAAAGGCCTCACAACTCAAATTAAAATGATTGGCTTTGCAGTGTTTTTTGTTTATTTGTTTTTTTCATTTGTTTGTTTATTTTTTATTCATTTATTGTTTATTTGTTTATTTCTTTTTAGTTTTGCTCGTCTCTTGTGTTTAAATGACTGTAGCATACAATCTTCACAATCGGAGCCTAAAGCTAAAGAGCTTACAGCACCTAGTGTTCAATGCAACAGCAATGACTGTTGGCTGTTAGAGGACTGTTCTGAGAGTAACTCTTGTTACAGAGCTGCTTGTAAACTAAAAAGCCTCACAACTCAAATTAAAATGATTGGCTTTGCAGTGTTTTTTGTTTATTTGTTTTTTTCATTTGTTTGTTTATTTTTTACTCATTTATTGTTTATCTGTTTATTTCTTTTTAGTTTTGCTCGTCTCTTGTGTTTAAATGACTGTAGCATACAATCTTCACAATCGGAGCCTAAAGCAACAAAGCTTACAGCACCTAGTGTTCCCTGGCAGTCTCCATTCCAAGTACTAACTAAGCCCACAAGATCGGGATTTGTAAGAGCGCTATGGCCATAAGCAATGACTGTTGGCTGTAGAGGACTGTTCTGAGAGTAACTCTTGTTACAGAGCTGCTTGTAAACTAAAAATCCTCACAACTCAAATTAAAATGATTGGCTTTGCAGTGTTTTTTGTTTATTTGTTTTTTTCATTTGTTTGTTTATTTTTTATTCATTTATTGTTTATCTGTTTATTTCTTTTTAGTTTTGCTCGTATCTTGTGTTTAAATGACTGTAGCATACAATCTTCACAATCGGAGCCTAAAGCTAAAGAGCTTAAAGCACCTAGTGTTCAATGCAACAGCAATGACTGTTGGCTGTTAGAGGACTGTTCTAAGAGTAACTCTTGTTACAGAGCTGCTTGTAAACTAAAAAGCCTCACAACTCAAGTTAAAATGATTGGCTTTGCAGTGTTTTTTGTTTATTTGTTTTTTTCATTTGTTTGTTTATTTTTTATTCATTTATTGTTTATTTGTTTATTTCTTTTTAGTTTTGCTCGTCTCTTGTGTTTAAATGACTGTAGCATACAATCTTCACAATCGGAGCCTAAAGCTAAAGAGCTTACAGCACCTAGTGTTCAATGCAACAGCAATGACTGTTGGCTGTTAGAGGACTGTTCTAAGAGTAACTCTTGTTACAGAGCCGATTGTAAACTAAAAAGCCTCACAACTCAAGTTAAAATGATTGGCTTTGCAGTGTTTTTTGTTTATTTGTTTTTTTCATTTGTTTGTTTATTTTTTATTCATTTATTGTTTATTTGTTTATTTCTTTTTAGTTTTGCTCGTCTCTTGTGTTTAAATGACTGTAGCATACAATCTTCACAATCGGAGCCTAAAGCAACAAAGCTTACAGCACCTAGTGTTCCCTGGCAGTCTCCATTCCAAGTACTAACTAAGCCCACAAGATCGGGATTTGTAAGAGCGCTATGGCCATAAGCAATGACTGTTGGCTGTAGAGGACTGCTCTGAGAGTAACTCTTGTTACAGAGCTGCTTGTAAACTAAAAAGCCTCACAACTCAAATTAAAATGATTGGCTTTGCAGTGTTTTTTGTTTATTTGTTTTTTTCATTTGTTTGTTTATTTTTTATTCATTTATTGTTTATCTGTTTATTTCTTTTTAGTTTTGCTCGTCTCTTGTGTTTAAATGACTGTAGCATACAATCTTCACAATCGGAGCCTAAAGCTAAAGAGCTTACAGCACCTAGTGTTCAGTGCAACAGCAATGACTGTTGGCTGTTAGAGGACTGTTCTAAGAGTAACTCTTGTTACAGAGCTGCTTGTAAACTAAAAAGCCTCACAACTCAAGTTAAAATGATTGGCTTTGCAGTGTTTTTTGTTTATTTGTTTTTTTCATTTGTTTGTTTATTTTTTATTCATTTATTGTTTATTTGTTTATTTCTTTTTAGTTTTGCCCGTCTCTTGTGTTTAAATGACTGTAGCATACAATCTTCACAATCGGAGCCTAAAGCTAAAGGGCTTAAAGCACCTAGTGTTCAATGCAACAGCAATGACTGTTGGCTGTAAGAGGACTGTTCTAAGAGTAACTCTTGTTACAGAGCTGCTTGTAAACTAAAAAGCCTCACAACTCAAATTAAAATGATTGGCTTTGCAGTGTTTTTTGTTTATTTGTTTTTTTCATTTGTTTGTTTATTTTTTATTCATTTATTGTTTATTTGTTTATTTCTTTTTAGTTTTGCTCGTCTCTTGTGTTTAAATGACTGTAGCATACAATCTTCACAATCGGAGCCTAAAGCTAAAGAGCTTACAGCACCTAGTGTTCAATGCAACAGCAATGACTGTTGGCTGTTAGAGGACTGTTCTAAGAGTAACTCTTGTTACAGAGCTGCTTGTAAACTAAAAAGCCTCACAACTCAAGTTAAAATGATTGGCTTTGCAGTGTTTTTTGTTTATTTGTTTTTTTCATTTGTTTGTTTATTTTTTATTCATTTATTGTTTATTTGTTTATTTCTTTTTAGTTTTGCTCGTCTCTTGTGTTTAAATGACTGTAGCATACAATCTTCACAATCGGAGCCTAAAGCAACAAAGCTTACAGCACCTAGTGTTCCCTGGCAGTCTCCATTCCAAGTACTAACTAAGCCCACAAGATCGGGATTTGTAAGAGCGCTATGGCCATAAGCAATGACTGTTGGCTGTAGAGGACTGTTCTGAGAGTAACTCTTGTTACAGAGCTGCTTGTAAACTAAAAAGCCTCACAACTCAAATTAAAATGATTGGCTTTGCAGTGTTTTTTGTTTATTTGTTTTTTTCATTTGTTTGTTTATTTTTTATTCATTTATTGTTTATCTGTTTATTTCTTTTTAGTTTTGCTCGTCTCTTGTGTTTAAATGACTGTAGCATACAATCTTCACAATCGGAGCCTAAAGCTAATGAGCTTACAGCACCTAGTGTTCAGTGCAACAGCAATGACTGTTGGCTGTTAGAGGACTGTTCTAAGAGTAACTCTTGTTACAGAGCTGCTTGTAAACTAAAAAGCCTCACAACTCAAGTTAAAATGATTGGCTTTGCAGTGTTTTTTGTTTATTTGTTTTTTTCATTTGTTTGTTTATTTTTTATTCATTTATTGTTTATTTGTTTATTTCTTTTTAGTTTTGCTCGTCTCTTGTGTTTAAATGACTGTAGCATACAATCTTCACAATCGGAGCCTAAAGCAACAAAGCTTACAGCACCTAGTGTTCCCTGGCAGTCTCCATTCCAAGTACTAACTAAGCCCACAAGATCGGGATTTGTAAGAGCGCTATGGCCATAAGCAATGACTGTTGGCTGTAGAGGACTGTTCTGAGAGTAACTCTTGTTACAGAGCTGCTTGTAAACTAAAAAGCCTCACAACTCAAATTAAAATGATTGGCTTTGCAGTGTTTTTTGTTTATTTGTTTTTTTCATTTGTTTGTTTATTTTTTATTCATTTATTGTTTATCTGTTTATTTCTTTTTAGTTTTGCTCGTCTCTTGTGCTTAAATGACTGTAGCATACAATCTTCACAATCGGAGCCTAAAGCTAAAGAGCTTACAGCACCTAGTGTTCAATGCAACAGCAATGACTGTTGGCTGTTAGAGGACTGTTCTAAGAGTAACTCTTGTTACAGAGCTGCTTGTAAACTAAAAAGCCTCACAACTCAAGTTAAAATGATTGGCTTTGCAGTGTTTTTTGTTTATTTGTTTTTTTCATTTGTTTGTTTATTTTTTATTCATTTATTGTTTATTTGTTTATTTCTTTTTAGTTTTGCTCGTCTCTTGTGTTTAAATGACTGTAGCATACAATCTTCACAATCGGAGCCTAAAGCTAAAGAGCTTACAGCACCTAGTGTTCAATGCAACAGCAATGACTGTTGGCTGTTAGAGGACTGTTCTAAGAGTAACTCTTGTTACAGAGCTGCTTGTAAACTAAAAAGCCTCACAACTCAAGTTAAAATGATTGGCTTTGCAGTGTTTTTTGTTTATTTGTTTTTTTCATTTGTTTGTTTATTTTTTATTCATTTATTGTTTATTTGTTTATTTCTTTTTAGTTTTGCTCGTCTCTTGTATTTAAATGACTGTAGCATACAATCTTCACAATCGGAGCCTAAAGCAACAAAGCTTACAGCACCTAGTGTTCCCTGGCAGTCTCCATTCCAAGTACTAACTAAGCCCACAAGATCGGGATTTGTAAGAGCGCTATGGCCATAAGCAATGACTGTTGGCTGTAGAGGACTGTTCTGAGAGTAACTCTTGTTACAGAGCTGCTTGTAAACTAAAAAGCCTCACAACTCAAATTAAAATGATTGGCTTTGCAGTGTTTTTTGTTTATTTGTTTTTTTCATTTGTTTGTTTATTTTTTATTCATTTATTGTTTATCTGTTTATTTCTTTTTAGTTTTGCTCGTCTCTTGTGCTTAAATGACTGTAGCATACAATCTTCACAATCGGAGCCTAAAGCTAAAGAGCTTACAGCACCTAGTGTTCAATGCAACAGCAATGACTGTTGGCTGTTAGAGGACTGTTCTAAGAGTAACTCTTGTTACAGAGCTGCTTGTAAACTAAAAAGCCTCACAACTCAAGTTAAAATGATTGGCTTTGCAGTGTTTTTTGTTTATTTGTTTTTTTCATTTGTTTGTTTATTTTTTATTCATTTATTGTTTATTTGTTTATTTCTTTTTAGTTTTGCTCGTCTCTTGTGTTTAAATGACTGTAGCATACAATCTTCACAATCGGAGCCTAAAGCTAAAGAGCTTACAGCACCTAGTGTTCAATGCAACAGCAATGACTGTTGGCTGTTAGAGGACTGTTCTAAGAGTAACTCTTGTTACAGAGCTGCTTGTAAACTAAAAAGCCTCACAACTCAAGTTAAAATGATTGGCTTTGCAGTGTTTTTTGTTTATTTGTTTTTTTCATTTGTTTGTTTATTTTTTATTCATTTATTGTTTATTTGTTTATTTCTTTTTAGTTTTGCTCGTCTCTTGTGTTTAAATGACTGTAGCATACAATCTTCACAATCGGAGCCTAAAGCTAAAGAGCTTACAGCACCTAGTGTTCAATGCAACAGCAATGACTGTTGGCTGTTAGAGGACTGTTCTAAGAGTAACTCTTGTTACAGAGCTGCTTGTAAACTAAAAAGCCTCACAACTCAAGTTAAAATGATTGGCTTTGCAGTGTTTTTTGTTTATTTGTTTTTTTCATTTGTTTGTTTATTTTTTATTCATTTATTGTTTATTTGTTTATTTCTTTTTAGTTTTGCTCGTCTCTTGTGTTTAAATGACTGTAGCATACAATCTTCACAATCGGAGCCTAAAGCTAAAGAGCTTACAGCACCTAGTGTTCAATGCAACAGCAATGACTGTTGGCTGTTAGAGGACTGTTCTAAGAGTAACTCTTGTTACAGAGCTGCTTGTAAACTAAAAAGCCTCACAACTCAAGTTAAAATGATTGGCTTTGCAGTGTTTTTTGTTTATTTGTTTTTTTCATTTGTTTGTTTATTTTTTATTCATTTATTGTTTATTTGTTTATTTCTTTTTAGTTTTGCTCGTCTCTTGTGTTTAAATGACTGTAGCATACAATCTTCACAATCGGAGCCTAAAGCAACAAAGCTTACAGCACCTAGTGTTCCCTGGCAGTCTCCATTCCAAGTACTAACTAAGCCCACAAGATCGGGATTTGTAAGAGCGCTATGGCCATAAGCAATGACTGTTGGCTGTAGAGGACTGCTCTGAGAGTAACTCTTGTTACAGAGCTGCTTGTAAACTAAAAAGCCTCACAACTCAAATTAAAATGATTGGCTTTGCAGTGTTTTTTGTTTATTTGTTTTTTTCATTTGTTTGTTTATTTTTTATTCATTTATTGTTTATCTGTTTATTTCTTTTTAGTTTTGCTCGTCTCTTGTGTTTAAATGACTGTAGCATACAATCTTCACAATCGGAGCCTAAAGCTAAAGAGCTTACAGCACCTAGTGTTCAATGCAACAGCAATGACTGTTGGCTGTTAGAGGACTGTTCTGAGAGTAACTCTTGTTACAGAGCTGCTTGTAAACTAAAAATCCTCACAACTCAAATTAAAATGATTGGCTTTGCAGTGTTTTTTGTTTATTTGTTTTTTTCACTTGTTTGTTTATTTTTTATTCATTTATTGTTTATCTGTTTATTTCTTTTTAGTTTTGCTCGTCTCTTGTGTTTAAATGACTGTAGCATACAATCTTCACAATCGGAGCCTAAAGCTAAAGAGCTTAAAGCACCTAGTGTTCAATGCAACAGCAATGACTGTTGGCTGTTAGAGGACTGTTCTAAGAGTAACTCTTGTTACAGAGCTGCTTGTAAACTAAAAAGCCTCACAACTCAAGTTAAAATGATTGGCTTTGCAGTGTTTTTTGTTTATTTGTTTTTTTCATTTGTTTGTTTATTTTTTATTCATTTATTGTTTATTTGTTTATTTCTTTTTAGTTTTGCTCGTCTCTTGTGTTTAAATGACTGTAGCATACAATCTTCACAATCGGAGCCTAAAGCAACAAAGCTTACAGCACCTAGTGTTCCCTGGCAGTCTCCATTCCAAGTACTAACTAAGCCCACAAGATCGGGATTTGTAAGAGCGCTATGGCCATAAGCAATGACTGTTGGCTGTAGAGGACTCTTCTGAGAGTAACTCTTGTTACAGAGCTGCTTGTAAACTAAAAATCCTCACAACTCAAATTAAAATGATTGGCTTTGCAGTGTTTTTTGTTTATTTGTTTTTTTCACTTGTTTGTTTATTTTTTATTCATTTATTGTTTATCTGTTTATTTCTTTTTAGTTTTGCTCGTCTCTTGTGTTTAAATGACTGTAGCATACAATCTTCACAATCGGAGCCTAAAGCTAAAGAGCTTAAAGCACCTAGTGTTCAATGCAACAGCAATGACTGTTGGCTGTTAGAGGACTGTTCTAAGAGTAACTCTTGTTACAGAGCTGCTTGTAAACTAAAAAGCCTCACAACTCAAGTTAAAATGATTGGCTTTGCAGTGTTTTTTGTTTATTTGTTTTTTTCATTTGTTTGTTTATTTTTTATTCATTTATTGTTTATTTGTTTATTTCTTTTTAGTTTTGCTCGTCTCTTGTGTTTAAATGACTGTAGCATACAATCTTCACAATCGGAGCCTAAAGCTAAAGAGCTTACAGCACCTAGTGTTCAATGCAACAGCAATGACTGTTGGCTGTTAGAGGACTGTTCTAAGAGTAACTCTTGTTACAGAGCTGTTTGTAAACTAAAAAGCCTCACAACTCAAGTTAAAATGATTGGCTTTGCAGTGTTTTTTGTTTATTTGTTTTTTTCATTTGTTTGTTTATTTTTTATTCATTTATTGTTTATTTGTTTATTTCTTTTTAGTTTTGCTCGTCTCTTGTGTTTAAATGACTGTAGCATACAATCTTCACAATCGGAGCCTAAAGCAACAAAGCTTACAGCACCTAGTGTTCCCTGGCAGTCTCCATTCCAAGTACTAACTAAGCCCACAAGATCGGGATTTGTAAGAGCGCTATGGCCATAAGCAATGACTGTTGGCTGTAGAGGACTGCTCTGAGAGTAACTCTTGTTACAGAGCTGCTTGTAAACTAAAAAGCCTCACAACTCAAATTAAAATGATTGGCTTTGCAGTGTTTTTTGTTTATTTGTTTTTTTCATTTGTTTGTTTAATTTTTATTCATTTATTGTTTATCTGTTTATTTCTTTTTAGTTTTGCTCGTCTCTTGTGTTTAAATGACTGTAGCATACAATCTTCACAATCGGAGCCTAAAGCTAAAGAGCTTACAGCACCTAGTGTTCAGTGCAACAGCAATGACTGTTGGCTGTTAGAGGACTGTTCTAATAGTAACTCTTGTTACAGAGCTGCTTGTAAACTAAAAAGCCTCACAACTCAAGTTAAAATGATTGGCTTTGCAGTGTTTTTTGTTTATTTGTTTTTTTCATTTGTTTGTTTATTTTTTATTCATTTATTGTTTATTTGTTTATTTCTCTTTAGTTTTGCTCGTCTCTTGTGTTTAAATGACTGTAGCATACAATCTTCACAATCGGAGCCTAAAGCTAAAGAGCTTACAGCACCTAGTGTTCAATGCAACAGCAATGACTGTTGGCTGTTAGAGGACTGTTCTAAGAGTAACTCTTGTTACAGAGCTGCTTGTAAACTAAAAAGCCTCACAACTCAAGTTAAAATGATTGGCTTTGCAGTGTTTTTTGTTTATTTGTTTTTTTCATTTGTTTGTTTATTTTTTATTCAGTTATTGTTTATTTGTTTATTTCTTTTTAGTTTTGCTCGTCTCTTGTGTTTAAATGACTGTAGCATACAATCTTCACAATCGGAGCCTAAAGCAACAAAGCTTACAGCACCTAGTGTTCCCTGGCAGTCTCCATTCCAAGTACTAACTAAGCCCACAAGATCGGGATTTGTAAGAGCGCTATGGCCATAAGCAATGACTGTTGGCTGTAGAGGACTGTTCTGAGAGTAACTCTTGTTACAGAGCTGCTTGTAAACTAAAAGGCCTCACAACTCAAATTAAAATGATTGGCTTTGCAGTGTTTTTTGTTTATTTGTTTTTTTCATTTGTTTGTTTATTTTTTATTCATTTATTGTTTATTTGTTTATTTCTTTTTAGTTTTGCTCGTCTCTTGTGTTTAAATGACTGTAGCATACAATCTTCACAATCGGAGCCTAAAGCTAAAGAGCTTACAGCACCTAGTGTTCAATGCAACAGCAATGACTGTTGGCTGTTAGAGGACTGTTCTGAGAGTAACTCTTGTTACAGAGCTGCTTGTAAACTAAAAAGCCTCACAACTCAAATTAAAATGATTGGCTTTGCAGTGTTTTTTGTTTATTTGTTTTTTTCATTTGTTTGTTTATTTTTTACTCATTTATTGTTTATCTGTTTATTTCTTTTTAGTTTTGCTCGTCTCTTGTGTTTAAATGACTGTAGCATACAATCTTCACAATCGGAGCCTAAAGCAACAAAGCTTACAGCACCTAGTGTTCCCTGGCAGTCTCCATTCCAAGTACTAACTAAGCCCACAAGATCGGGATTTGTAAGAGCGCTATGGCCATAAGCAATGACTGTTGGCTGTAGAGGACTGTTCTGAGAGTAACTCTTGTTACAGAGCTGCTTGTAAACTAAAAATCCTCACAACTCAAATTAAAATGATTGGCTTTGCAGTGTTTTTTGTTTATTTGTTTTTTTCATTTGTTTGTTTATTTTTTATTCATTTATTGTTTATCTGTTTATTTCTTTTTAGTTTTGCTCGTCTCTTGTGTTTAAATGACTGTAGCATACAATCTTCACAATCGGAGCCTAAAGCTAAAGAGCTTAAAGCACCTAGTGTTCAATGCAACAGCAATGACTGTTGGCTGTTAGAGGACTGTTCTAAGAGTAACTCTTGTTACAGAGCTGCTTGTAAACTAAAAAGCCTCACAACTCAAGTTAAAATGATTGGCTTTGCAGTGTTTTTTGTTTATTTGTTTTTTTCATTTGTTTGTTTATTTTTTATTCATTTATTGTTTATTTGTTTATTTCTTTTTAGTTTTGCTCGTCTCTTGTGTTTAAATGACTGTAGCATACAATCTTCACAATCGGAGCCTAAAGCAACAAAGCTTACAGCACCTAGTGTTCCCTGGCAGTCTCCATTCCAAGTACTAACTAAGCCCACAAGATCGGGATTTGTAAGAGCGCTATGGCCATAAGCAATGACTGTTGGCTGTAGAGGACTGCTCTGAGAGTAACTCTTGTTACAGAGCTGCTTGTAAATTAAAAGCCTCACAACTCAAATTAAAATGATTGGCTTTGCAGTGTTTTTTGTTTATTTGTTTTTTTCATTTGTTTGTTTATTTTTTATTCATTTATTGTTTATCTGTTTATTTCTTTTTAGTTTTGCTCGTCTCTTGTGTTTAAATGACTGTAGCATACAATCTTCACAATCGGAGCCTAAAGCTAAAGAGCTTACAGCACCTAGTGTTCAGTGCAACAGCAATGACTGTTGGCTGTTAGAGGACTGTTCTAAGAGTAACTCTTGTTACAGAGCTGCTTGTAAACTAAAAAGCCTCACAACTCAAGTTAAAATGATTGGCTTTGCAGTGTTTTTTGTTTATTTGTTTTTTTCATTTGTTTGTTTATTTTTTATTCATTTATTGTTTATTTGTTTATTTCTTTTTAGTTTTGCCCGTCTCTTGTGTTTAAATGACTGTAGCATACAATCTTCACAATCGGAGCCTAAAGCTAAAGGGCTTAAAGCACCTAGTGTTCAATGCAACAGCAATGACTGTTGGCTGTAAGAGGACTGTTCTAAGAGTAACTCTTGTTACAGAGCTGCTTGTAAACTAAAAAGCCTCACAACTCAAATTAAAATGATTGGCTTTGCAGTGTTTTTTGTTTATTTGTTTTTTTCATTTGTTTGTTTATTTTTTATTCATTTATTGTTTATTTGTTTATTTCTTTTTAGTTTTGCTCGTCTCTTGTGTTTAAATGACTGTAGCATACAATCTTCACAATCGGAGCCTAAAGCTAAAGAGCTTACAGCACCTAGTGTTCAATGCAACAGCAATGACTGTTGGCTGTTAGAGGACTGTTCTGAGAGTAACTCTTGTTACAGAGCTGCTTGTAAACTAAAAAGCCTCACAACTCAAATTAAAATGATTGGCTTTGCAGTGTTTTTTGTTTATTTGTTTTTTTCATTTGTTTGTTTATTTTTTACTCATTTATTGTTTATCTGTTTATTTCTTTTTAGTTTTGCTCGTCTCTTGTGTTTAAATGACTGTAGCATACAATCTTCACAATCGGAGCCTAAAGCAACAAAGCTTACAGCACCTAGTGTTCCCTGGCAGTCTCCATTCCAAGTACTAACTAAGCCCACAAGATCGGGATTTGTAAGAGCGCTATGGCCATAAGCAATGACTGTTGGCTGTAGAGGACTGTTCTGAGAGTAACTCTTGTTACAGAGCTGCTTGTAAACTAAAAATCCTCACAACTCAAATTAAAATGATTGGCTTTGCAGTGTTTTTTGTTTATTTGTTTTTTTCATTTGTTTGTTTATTTTTTATTCATTTATTGTTTATCTGTTTATTTCTTTTTAGTTTTGCTCGTCTCTTGTGTTTAAATGACTGTAGCATACAATCTTCACAATCGGAGCCTAAAGCTAAAGAGCTTAAAGCACCTAGTGTTCAATGCAACAGCAATGACTGTTGGCTGTTAGAGGACTGTTCTAAGAGTAACTCTTGTTACAGAGCTGCTTGTAAACTAAAAAGCCTCACAACTCAAGTTAAAATGATTGGCTTTGCAGTGTTTTTTGTTTATTTGTTTTTTTCATTTGTTTGTTTATTTTTTATTCATTTATTGTTTATTTGTTTATTTCTTTTTAGTTTTGCTCGTCTCTTGTGTTTAAATGACTGTAGCATACAATCTTCACAATCGGAGCCTAAAGCTAAAGAGCTTACAGCACCTAGTGTTCAATGCAACAGCAATGACTGTTGGCTGTTAGAGGACTGTTCTAAGAGTAACTCTTGTTACAGAGCCGATTGTAAACTAAAAAGCCTCACAACTCAAGTTAAAATGATTGGCTTTGCAGTGTTTTTTGTTTATTTGTTTTTTTCATTTGTTTGTTTATTTTTTATTCATTTATTGTTTATTTGTTTATTTCTTTTTAGTTTTGCTCGTCTCTTGTGTTTAAATGACTGTAGCATACAATCTTCACAATCGGAGCCTAAAGCAACAAAGCTTACAGCACCTAGTGTTCCCTGGCAGTCTCCATTCCAAGTACTAACTAAGCCCACAAGATCGGGATTTGTAAGAGCGCTATGGCCATAAGCAATGACTGTTGGCTGTAGAGGACTGCTCTGAGAGTAACTCTTGTTACAGAGCTGCTTGTAAATTAAAAGCCTCACAACTCAAATTAAAATGATTGGCTTTGCAGTGTTTTTTGTTTATTTGTTTTTTTCATTTGTTTGTTTATTTTTTATTCATTTATTGTTTATCTGTTTATTTCTTTTTAGTTTTGCTCGTCTCTTGTGTTTAAATGACTGTAGCATACAATCTTCACAATCGGAGCCTAAAGCTAAAGAGCTTACAGCACCTAGTGTTCAGTGCAACAGCAATGACTGTTGGCTGTTAGAGGACTGTTCTAAGAGTAACTCTTGTTACAGAGCTGCTTGTAAACTAAAAAGCCTCACAACTCAAGTTAAAATGATTGGCTTTGCAGTGTTTTTTGTTTATTTGTTTTTTTCATTTGTTTGTTTATTTTTTATTCATTTATTGTTTATTTGTTTATTTCTTTTTAGTTTTGCCCGTCTCTTGTGTTTAAATGACTGTAGCATACAATCTTCACAATCGGAGCCTAAAGCTAAAGGGCTTAAAGCACCTAGTGTTCAATGCAACAGCAATGACTGTTGGCTGTAAGAGGACTGTTCTAAGAGTAACTCTTGTTACAGAGCTGCTTGTAAACTAAAAAGCCTCACAACTCAAATTAAAATGATTGGCTTTGCAGTGTTTTTTGTTTATTTGTTTTTTTCATTTGTTTGTTTATTTTTTATTCATTTATTGTTTATTTGTTTATTTCTTTTTAGTTTTGCTCGTCTCTTGTGTTTAAATGACTGTAGCATACAATCTTCACAATCGGAGCCTAAAGCTAAAGAGCTTACAGCACCTAGTGTTCAATGCAACAGCAATGACTGTTGGCTGTTAGAGGACTGTTCTAAGAGTAACTCTTGTTACAGAGCTGCTTGTAAACTAAAAAGCCTCACAACTCAAGTTAAAATGATTGGCTTTGCAGTGTTTTTTGTTTATTTGTTTTTTTCATTTGTTTGTTTATTTTTTATTCATTTATTGTTTATTTGTTTATTTCTTTTTAGTTTTGCTCGTCTCTTGTGTTTAAATGACTGTAGCATACAATCTTCACAATCGGAGCCTAAAGCAACAAAGCTTACAGCACCTAGTGTTCCCTGGCAGTCTCCATTCCAAGTACTAACTAAGCCCACAAGATCGGGATTTGTAAGAGCGCTATGGCCATAAGCAATGACTGTTGGCTGTAGAGGACTGCTCTGAGAGTAACTCTTGTTACAGAGCTGCTTGTAAACTAAAAAGCCTCACAACTCAAATTAAAATGATTGGCTTTGCAGTGTTTTTTGTTTATTTGTTTTTTTCATTTGTTTGTTTATTTTTTATTCATTTATTGTTTATCTGTTTATTTCTTTTTAGTTTTGCTCGTCTCTTGTGTTTAAATGACTGTAGCATACAATCTTCACAATCGGAGCCTAAAGCTAAAGAGCTTACAGCACCTAGTGTTCAGTGCAACAGCAATGACTGTTGGCTGTTAGAGGACTGTTCTAAGAGTAACTCTTGTTACAGAGCTGCTTGTAAACTAAAAAGCCTCACAACTCAAGTTAAAATGATTGGCTTTGCAGTGTTTTTTGTTTATTTGTTTTTTTCATTTGTTTGTTTATTTTTTATTCATTTATTGTTTATTTGTTTATTTCTTTTTAGTTTTGCTCGTCTCTTGTGTTTAAATGACTGTAGCATACAATCTTCACAATCGGAGCCTAAAGCAACAAAGCTTACAGCACCTAGTGTTCCCTGGCAGTCTCCATTCCAAGTACTAACTAAGCCCACAAGATCGGGATTTGTAAGAGCGCTATGGCCATAAGCAATGACTGTTGGCTGTAGAGGACTGTTCTGAGAGTAACTCTTGTTACAGAGCTGCTTGTAAACTAAAAAGCCTCACAACTCAAATTAAAATGATTGGCTTTGCAGTGTTTTTTGTTTATTTGTTTTTTTCATTTGTTTGTTTATTTTTTATTCATTTATTGTTTATCTGTTTATTTCTTTTTAGTTTTGCTCGTCTCTTGTGCTTAAATGACTGTAGCATACAATCTTCACAATCGGAGCCTAAAGCTAAAGAGCTTACAGCACCTAGTTTTCAATGCAACAGCAATGACTGTTGGCTGTTAGAGGACTGTTCTAAGAGTAACTCTTGTTACAGAGCTGCTTGTAAACTAAAGAGCCTCACAACTCAAGTTAAAATGATTGGCTTTGCAGTGTTTTTTGTTTATTTGTTTTTTTCATTTGTTTGTTTATTTTTTATTCATTTATTGTTTATTTGTTTATTTCTTTTTAGTTTTGCTCGTCTCTTGTGTTTAAATGACTGTAGCATACAATCTTCACAATCGGAGCCTAAAGCTAAAGAGCTTACAGCACCTAGTGTTCAATGCAACAGCAATGACTGTTGGCTGTTAGAGGACTGTTCTGAGAGTAACTCTTGTTACAGAGCTGCTTGTAAACTAAAAAGCCTCACAACTCAAATTAAAATGATTGGCTTTGCAGTGTTTTTTGTTTATTTGTTTTTTTCATTTGTTTGTTTATTTTTTATTCATTTATTGTTTATCTGTTTATTTCTTTTTAGTTTTGCTCGTCTCTTGTGTTTAAATGACTGTAGCATACAATCTTCACAATCGGAGCCTAAAGCAACAAAGCTTACAGCACCTAGTGTTCCCTGGCAGTCTCCATTCCAAGTACTAACTAAGCCCACAAGATCGGGATTTGTAAGAGCGCTATGGCCATAAGCAATGACTGTTGGCTGTAGAGGACTGTTCTGAGAGTAACTCTTGTTACAGAGCTGCTTGTAAACTAAAAATCCTCACAACTCAAATTAAAATGATTGGCTTTGCAGTGTTTTTTGTTTATTTGTTTTTTTTCATTTGTTTGTTTATTTTTTATTCATTTATTGTTTATCTGTTTATTTCTTTTTAGTTTTGCTCGTCTCTTGTGTTTAAATGACTGTAGCATACAATCTTCACAATCGGAGCCTAAAGCTAAAGAGCTTACAGCACCTAGTGTTCAATGCAACAGCAATGACTGTTGGCTGTTAGAGGACTGTTCTAAGAGTAACTCTTGTTACAGAGCTGCTTGTAAACTAAAGAGCCTCACAACTCAAGTTAAAATGATTGGCTTTGCAGTGTTTTTTGTTTATTTGTTTTTTTCATTTGTTTGTTTATTTTTTATTCATTTATTGTTTATTTGTTTATTTCTTTTTAGTTTTGCTCGTCTCTTGTGTTTAAATGACTGTAGCATACAATCTTCACAATCGGAGCCTAAAGCTAAAGAGCTTACAGCACGTAGTGTTCAATGCAACATCAATGACTGTTGGCTGTTAGAGGACTGTTCTGAGAGTAACTCTTGTTACAGAGCTGCTTGTAAACTAAAAAGCCTCACAACTCAAATTAAAATGATTGGCTTTGCAGTGTTTTTTGTTTATTTGTTTTTTTTCATTTGTTTGTTTATTTTTTATTCATTTATTGTTTATTTGTTTATTTCTTTTTAGTTTTGCTCGTCTCTTGTGTTTAAATGACTGTAGCATACAATCTTCACAATCGGAGCCTAAAACAACAAAGCTTACAGCACCTAGTGTTCCCTGGCAGTCTCCATTCCAAGTACTAACTAAGCCCACAAGATCGGGATTTGTAAGAGCGCTATGGCCATAAGCAATGACTGTTGGCTGTAGAGGACTGTTCTGAGAGTAACTCTTGTTACAGAGCTGCTTGTAAACTAAAAAGCCTCACAACTCAAATTAAAATGATTGGCTTTGCAGTGTTTTTTGTTTATTTGTTTTTTTCATTTGTTTGTTTATTTTTTATTCATTTATTGTTTATTTGTTTATTTCTTTTTAGTTTTGCTCGTCTCTTGTGTTTAAATGACTGTAGCATACAATCTTCACAATCGGAGCCTAAAGCAAAAAAGCTTACAGCACCTAGTGTTCCCTGGCAGTCTCCATTCCAAGTACTAACTAAGCCCACAAGATCGGGATTTGTAAGAGCGCTATGGCCATAAGCAATGACTGTTGGCTGTAGGGGACTGTTCTGAGAGTAACTCTTGTTACAGAGCTGCTTGTAAACTAAAAAGCCTCACAACTCAAATTAAAATGATTGGCTTTGCAGTGTTTTTTGTTTATTTGTTTTTTTCATTTGTTTGTTTATTTTTTATTCATTTATTGTTTATTTGTTTATTTCTTTTTAGTTTTGCTCGTCTCTTGTGTTTAAATGACTGTAGCATACAATCTTCACAATCGGAGCCTAAAGCAACAAAGCTTACAGCACCTAGTGTTCCCTGGCAGTCTCCATTCCAAGTACTAACTAAGCCCACAAGATCGGGATTTGTAAGAGTGCTATGGCCATAAGCAATGACTGTTGGCTGTAGAGGACTGCTCTGAGAGTAACTCTTGTTACAGAGCTGCTTGTAAACTAAAAAGCCTCACAACTCAAATTAAAATGATTGGCTTTGCAGTGTTTTTTGTTTATTTGTTTTTTTCATTTGTTTGTTTATTTTTTATTCATTTATTGTTTATCTGTTTATTTCTTTTTAGTTTTGCTCGTCTCTTGTGTTTAAATGACTGTAGCATACAATCTTCACAATCGGAGCCTAAAGCTAAAGAGCTTACAGCACCTAGTGTTCAATGCAACAGCAATGACTGTTGGCTGTTAGAGGACTGTTCTAAGAGTAACTCTTGTTACAGAGCTGCTTGTAAACTAAAAAGCCTCACAACTCAAGTTAAAATGATTGGCTTTGCAGTGTTTTTTGTTTATTTGTTTTTTTCATTTGTTTGTTTATTTTTTATTCATTTATTGTTTATTTGTTTATTTCTTTTTAGTTTTGCTCGTCTCTTGTGTTTAAATGACTGTAGCATACAATCTTCACAATCGGAGCCTAAAACAACAAAGCTTACAGCACCTAGTGTTCCCTGGCAGTCTCCATTCCAAGTACTAACTAAGCCCACAAGATCGGGATTTGTAAGAGCGCTATGGCCATAAGCAATGACTGTTGGCTGTAGAGGACTGTTCTGAGAGTAACTCTTGTTACAGAGCTGCTTGTAAACTAAAAAGCCTCACAACTCAAATTAAAATGATTGGCTTTGCAGTGTTTTTTGTTTATTTGTTTTTTTCATTTGTTTGTTTATTTTTTATTCATTTATTGTTTATCTGTTTATTTCTTTTTAGTTTTGCTCGTCTCTTGTGTTTAAATGACTGTAGCATACAATCTTCACAATCGGAGCCTAAAGCTAAAGAGCTTACAGCACCTAGTGTTCAATGCAACAGCAATGACTGTTGGCTGTTAGAGGACTGTTCTTAGAGTAACTCTTGTTACAGAGCTGCTTGTAAACTAAAAAGCCTCACAACTCAAATTAAAATGATTGGCTTTGCAGTGTTTTTTGTTTATTTGTTTTTTTCTTTTGTTTGTTTATTTTTTATTCATTTATTGTTTATCTGTTTATTTCTTTTTAGTTTTGCTCGTCTCTTGTGTTTAAATGACTGTAGCATACAATCTTCACAATCGGAGCCTAAAGCAACAAAGCTTACAGCACCTAGTGTTCCCTGGCAGTCTCCATTCCAAGTACTAACTAAGCCCACAAGATCGGGATTTGTAAGAGCGCTATGGCCATAAGCAATGACTGTTGGCTGTAGAGGACTGTTCTGAGAGTAACTCTTGTTACAGAGCTGCTTGTAAACTAAAAATCCTCACAACTCAAATTAAAATGATTGGCTTTGCAGTGTTTTTTGTTTATTTGTTTTTTTTCATTTGTTTGTTTATTTTTTATTCATTTATTGTTTATCTGTTTATTTCTTTTTAGTTTTGCTCGTCTCTTGTGTTTAAATGACTGTAGCATACAATCTTCACAATCGGAGCCTAAAGCTAAAGGGCTTAAAGCACCTAGTGTTCAATGCAACAGCAATGACTGTTGGCTGTAAGAGGACTGTTCTAAGAGTAACTCTTGTTACAGAGCTGCTTGTAAACTAAAAAGCCTCACAACTCAAATTAAAATGATTGGCTTTGCAGTGTTTTTTGTTTATTTGTTTTTTTCATTTGTTTGTTTATTTTTTATTCATTTATTGTTTATTTGTTTATTTCTTTTTAGTTTTGCTCGTCTCTTGTGTTTAAATGACTGTAGCATACAATCTTCACAATCGGAGCCTAAAGCTAAAGAGCTTACAGCACCTAGTGTTCAATGCAACAGCAATGACTGTTGGCTGTTAGAGGACTGTTCTAAGAGTAACTCTTGTTACAGAGCTGCTTGTAAACTAAAAAGCCTCACAACTCAAGTTAAAATGATTGGCTTTGCAGTGTTTTTTGTTTATTTGTTTTTTTCATTTGTTTGTTTATTTTTTATTCATTTATTGTTTATTTGTTTATTTCTTTTTAGTTTTGCTCGTCTCTTGTGTTTAAATGACTGTAGCATACAATCTTCACAATCGGAGCCTAAAGCAACAAAGCTTACAGCACCTAGTGTTCCCTGGCAGTCTCCATTCCAAGTACTAACTAAGCCCACAAGATCGGGATTTGTAAGAGCGCTATGGCCATAAGCAATGACTGTTGGCTGTAGAGGACTGCTCTGAGAGTAACTCTTGTTACAGAGCTGCTTGTAAACTAAAAAGCCTCACAACTCAAATTAAAATGATTGGCTTTGCAGTGTTTTTTGTTTATTTGTTTTTTTCATTTGTTTGTTTATTTTTTATTCATTTATTGTTTATCTGTTTATTTCTTTTTAGTTTTGCTCGTCTCTTGTGTTTAAATGACTGTAGCATACAATCTTCACAATCGGAGCCTAAAGCTAAAGAGCTTACAGCACCTAGTGTTCAGTGCAACAGCAATGACTGTTGGCTGTTAGAGGACTGTTCTAAGAGTAACTCTTGTTACAGAGCTGCTTGTAAACTAAAAAGCCTCACAACTCAAGTTAAAATGATTGGCTTTGCAGTGTTTTTTGTTTATTTGTTTTTTTCATTTGTTTGTTTATTTTTTATTCATTTATTGTTTATTTGTTTATTTCTTTTTAGTTTTGCTCGTCTCTTGTGTTTAAATGACTGTAGCATACAATCTTCACAATCGGAGCCTAAAGCTAAAGAGCTTACAGCACCTAGTGTTCAATGCAACAGCAATGACTGTTGGCTGTTAGAGGACTGTTCTAAGAGTAACTCTTGTTACAGAGCCGATTGTAAACTAAAAAGCCTCACAACTCAAGTTAAAATGATTGGCTTTGCAGTGTTTTTTGTTTATTTGTTTTTTTCATTTGTTTGTTTATTTTTTATTCATTTATTGTTTATTTGTTTATTTCTTTTTAGTTTTGCTCGTCTCTTGTGTTTAAATGACTGTAGCATACAATCTTCACAATCGGAGCCTAAAGCAACAAAGCTTACAGCACCTAGTGTTCCCTGGCAGTCTCCATTCCAAGTACTAACTAAGCCCACAAGATCGGGATTTGTAAGAGCGCTATGGCCATAAGCAATGACTGTTGGCTGTAGAGGACTGCTCTGAGAGTAACTCTTGTTACAGAGCTGCTTGTAAATTAAAAGCCTCACAACTCAAATTAAAATGATTGGCTTTGCAGTGTTTTTTGTTTATTTGTTTTTTTCATTTGTTTGTTTATTTTTTATTCATTTATTGTTTATCTGTTTATTTCTTTTTAGTTTTGCTCGTCTCTTGTGTTTAAATGACTGTAGCATACAATCTTCACAATCGGAGCCTAAAGCTAAAGAGCTTACAGCACCTAGTGTTCAGTGCAACAGCAATGACTGTTGGCTGTTAGAGGACTGTTCTAAGAGTAACTCTTGTTACAGAGCTGCTTGTAAACTAAAAAGCCTCACAACTCAAGTTAAAATGATTGGCTTTGCAGTGTTTTTTGTTTATTTGTTTTTTTCATTTGTTTGTTTATTTTTTATTCATTTATTGTTTATTTGTTTATTTCTTTTTAGTTTTGCCCGTCTCTTGTGTTTAAATGACTGTAGCATACAATCTTCACAATCGGAGCCTAAAGCTAAAGGGCTTAAAGCACCTAGTGTTCAATGCAACAGCAATGACTGTTGGCTGTAAGAGGACTGTTCTAAGAGTAACTCTTGTTACAGAGCTGCTTGTAAACTAAAAAGCCTCACAACTCAAATTAAAATGATTGGCTTTGCAGTGTTTTTTGTTTATTTGTTTTTTTCATTTGTTTGTTTATTTTTTATTCATTTATTGTTTATTTGTTTATTTCTTTTTAGTTTTGCTCGTCTCTTGTGTTTAAATGACTGTAGCATACAATCTTCACAATCGGAGCCTAAAGCTAAAGAGCTTACAGCACCTAGTGTTCAATGCAACAGCAATGACTGTTGGCTGTTAGAGGACTGTTCTAAGAGTAACTCTTGTTACAGAGCTGCTTGTAAACTAAAAAGCCTCACAACTCAAGTTAAAATGATTGGCTTTGCAGTGTTTTTTGTTTATTTGTTTTTTTCATTTGTTTGTTTATTTTTTATTCATTTATTGTTTATTTGTTTATTTCTTTTTAGTTTTGCTCGTCTCTTGTGTTTAAATGACTGTAGCATACAATCTTCACAATCGGAGCCTAAAGCAACAAAGCTTACAGCACCTAGTGTTCCCTGGCAGTCTCCATTCCAAGTACTAACTAAGCCCACAAGATCGGGATTTGTAAGAGCGCTATGGCCATAAGCAATGACTGTTGGCTGTAGAGGACTGCTCTGAGAGTAACTCTTGTTACAGAGCTGCTTGTAAACTAAAAAGCCTCACAACTCAAATTAAAATGATTGGCTTTGCAGTGTTTTTTGTTTATTTGTTTTTTTCATTTGTTTGTTTATTTTTTATTCATTTATTGTTTATCTGTTTATTTCTTTTTAGTTTTGCTCGTCTCTTGTGTTTAAATGACTGTAGCATACAATCTTCACAATCGGAGCCTAAAGCTAAAGAGCTTACAGCACCTAGTGTTCAGTGCAACAGCAATGACTGTTGGCTGTTAGAGGACTGTTCTAAGAGTAACTCTTGTTACAGAGCTGCTTGTAAACTAAAAAGCCTCACAACTCAAGTTAAAATGATTGGCTTTGCAGTGTTTTTTGTTTATTTGTTTTTTTCATTTGTTTGTTTATTTTTTATTCATTTATTGTTTATTTGTTTATTTCTTTTTAGTTTTGCTCGTCTCTTGTGTTTAAATGACTGTAGCATACAATCTTCACAATCGGAGCCTAAAGCTAAAGAGCTTACAGCACCTAGTGTTCAATGCAACAGCAATGACTGTTGGCTGTTAGAGGACTGTTCTAAGAGTAACTCTTGTTACAGAGCTGCTTGTAAACTAAAGAGCCTCACAACTCAAGTTAAAATGATTGGCTTTGCAGTGTTTTTTGTTTATTTGTTTTTTTCATTTGTTTGTTTATTTTTTATTCATTTATTGTTTATTTGTTTATTTCTTTTTAGTTTTGCTCGTCTCTTGTGTTTAAATGACTGTAGCATACAATCTTCACAATCGGAGCCTAAAGCTAAAGAGCTTACAGCACCTAGTGTTCAATGCAACAGCAATGACTGTTGGCTGTTAGAGGACTGTTCTGAGAGTAACTCTTGTTACAGAGCTGCTTGTAAACTAAAAAGCCTCACAACTCAAATTAAAATGATTGGCTTTGCAGTGTTTTTTGTTTATTTGTTTTTTTCATTTGTTTGTTTATTTTTTATTCATTTATTGTTTATCTGTTTATTTCTTTTTAGTTTTGCTCGTCTCTTGTGTTTAAATGACTGTAGCATACAATCTTCACAATCGGAGCCTAAAGCAACAAAGCTTACAGCACCTAGTGTTCCCTGGCAGTCTCCATTCCAAGTACTAACTAAGCCCACAAGATCGGGATTTGTAAGAGCGCTATGGCCATAAGCAATGACTGTTGGCTGTAGAGGACTGTTCTGAGAGTAACTCTTGTTACAGAGCTGCTTGTAAACTAAAAATCCTCACAACTCAAATTAAAATGATTGGCTTTGCAGTGTTTTTTGTTTATTTGTTTTTTTTCATTTGTTTGTTTATTTTTTATTCATTTATTGTTTATCTGTTTATTTCTTTTTAGTTTTGCTCGTCTCTTGTGTTTAAATGACTGTAGCATACAATCTTCACAATCGGAGCCTAAAGCTAAAGAGCTTACAGCACCTAGTGTTCAATGCAACAGCAATGACTGTTGGCTGTTAGAGGACTGTTCTAAGAGTAACTCTTGTTACAGAGCTGCTTGTAAACTAAAGAGCCTCACAACTCAAGTTAAAATGATTGGCTTTGCAGTGTTTTTTGTTTATTTGTTTTTTTCATTTGTTTGTTTATTTTTTATTCATTTATTGTTTATTTGTTTATTTCTTTTTAGTTTTGCTCGTCTCTTGTGTTTAAATGACTGTAGCATACAATCTTCACAATCGGAGCCTAAAGCTAAAGAGCTTACAGCACCTAGTGTTCAATGCAACAGCAATGACTGTTGGCTGTTAGAGGACTGTTCTGAGAGTAACTCTTGTTACAGAGCTGCTTGTAAACTAAAAAGCCTCACAACTCAAATTAAAATGATTGGCTTTGCAGTGTTTTTTGTTTATTTGTTTTTTTTCATTTGTTTGTTTATTTTTTATTCATTTATTGTTTATTTGTTTATTTCTTTTTAGTTTTGCTCGTCTCTTGTGTTTAAATGACTGTAGCATACAATCTTCACAATCGGAGCCTAAAGCAACAAAGCTTACAGCACCTAGTGTTCCCTGGCAGTCTCCATTCCAAGTACTAACTAAGCCCACAAGATCGGGATTTGTAAGAGCGCTATGGCCATAAGCAATGACTGTTGGCTGTAGAGGACTGCTCTGAGAGTAACTCTTGTTACAGAGCTGCTTGTAAACTAAAAAGCCTCACAACTCAAATTAAAATGATTGGCTTTGCAGTGTTTTTTGTTTATTTGTTTTTTTCATTTGTTTGTTTATTTTTTATTCATTTATTGTTTATCTGTTTATTTCTTTTTAGTTTTGCTCGTCTCTTGTGTTTAAATGACTGTAGCATACAATCTTCACAATCGGAGCCTAAAGCTAAAGAGCTTACAGCACCTAGTGTTCAGTGCAACAGCAATGACTGTTGGCTGTTAGAGGACTGTTCTAAGAGTAACTCTTGTTACAGAGCTGCTTGTAAACTAAAAAGCCTCACAACTCAAGTTAAAATGATTGGCTTTGCAGTGTTTTTTGTTTATTTGTTTTTTTCATTTGTTTGTTTATTTTTTATTCATTTATTGTTTATTTGTTTATTTCTTTTTAGTTTTGCTCGTCTCTTGTGTTTAAATGACTGTAGCATACAATCTTCACAATCGGAGCCTAAAGCTAAAGAGCTTACAGCACCTAGTGTTCAATGCAACAGCAATGACTGTTGGCTGTTAGAGGACTGTTCTAAGAGTAACTCTTGTTACAGAGCCGATTGTAAACTAAAAAGCCTCACAACTCAAGTTAAAATGATTGGCTTTGCAGTGTTTTTTGTTTATTTGTTTTTTTCATTTGTTTGTTTATTTTTTATTCATTTATTGTTTATTTGTTTATTTCTTTTTAGTTTTGCTCGTCTCTTGTGTTTAAATGACTGTAGCATACAATCTTCACAATCGGAGCCTAAAGCAACAAAGCTTACAGCACCTAGTGTTCCCTGGCAGTCTCCATTCCAAGTACTAACTAAGCCCACAAGATCGGGATTTGTAAGAGCGCTATGGCCATAAGCAATGACTGTTGGCTGTAGAGGACTGCTCTGAGAGTAACTCTTGTTACAGAGCTGCTTGTAAATTAAAAGCCTCACAACTCAAATTAAAATGATTGGCTTTGCAGTGTTTTTTGTTTATTTGTTTTTTTCATTTGTTTGTTTATTTTTTATTCATTTATTGTTTATCTGTTTATTTCTTTTTAGTTTTGCTCGTCTCTTGTGTTTAAATGACTGTAGCATACAATCTTCACAATCGGAGCCTAAAGCTAAAGAGCTTACAGCACCTAGTGTTCAGTGCAACAGCAATGACTGTTGGCTGTTAGAGGACTGTTCTAAGAGTAACTCTTGTTACAGAGCTGCTTGTAAACTAAAAAGCCTCACAACTCAAGTTAAAATGATTGGCTTTGCAGTGTTTTTTGTTTATTTGTTTTTTTCATTTGTTTGTTTATTTTTTATTCATTTATTGTTTATTTGTTTATTTCTTTTTAGTTTTGCCCGTCTCTTGTGTTTAAATGACTGTAGCATACAATCTTCACAATCGGAGCCTAAAGCTAAAGGGCTTAAAGCACCTAGTGTTCAATGCAACAGCAATGACTGTTGGCTGTAAGAGGACTGTTCTAAGAGTAACTCTTGTTACAGAGCTGCTTGTAAACTAAAAAGCCTCACAACTCAAATTAAAATGATTGGCTTTGCAGTGTTTTTTGTTTATTTGTTTTTTTCATTTGTTTGTTTATTTTTTATTCATTTATTGTTTATTTGTTTATTTCTTTTTAGTTTTGCTCGTCTCTTGTGTTTAAATGACTGTAGCATACAATCTTCACAATCGGAGCCTAAAGCTAAAGAGCTTACAGCACCTAGTGTTCAATGCAACAGCAATGACTGTTGGCTGTTAGAGGACTGTTCTAAGAGTAACTCTTGTTACAGAGCTGCTTGTAAACTAAAAAGCCTCACAACTCAAGTTAAAATGATTGGCTTTGCAGTGTTTTTTGTTTATTTGTTTTTTTCATTTGTTTGTTTATTTTTTATTCATTTATTGTTTATTTGTTTATTTCTTTTTAGTTTTGCTCGTCTCTTGTGTTTAAATGACTGTAGCATACAATCTTCACAATCGGAGCCTAAAGCAACAAAGCTTACAGCACCTAGTGTTCCCTGGCAGTCTCCATTCCAAGTACTAACTAAGCCCACAAGATCGGGATTTGTAAGAGCGCTATGGCCATAAGCAATGACTGTTGGCTGTAGAGGACTGCTCTGAGAGTAACTCTTGTTACAGAGCTGCTTGTAAACTAAAAAGCCTCACAACTCAAATTAAAATGATTGGCTTTGCAGTGTTTTTTGTTTATTTGTTTTTTTCATTTGTTTGTTTATTTTTTATTCATTTATTGTTTATCTGTTTATTTCTTTTTAGTTTTGCTCGTCTCTTGTGTTTAAATGACTGTAGCATACAATCTTCACAATCGGAGCCTAAAGCTAAAGAGCTTACAGCACCTAGTGTTCAGTGCAACAGCAATGACTGTTGGCTGTTAGAGGACTGTTCTAAGAGTAACTCTTGTTACAGAGCTGCTTGTAAACTAAAAAGCCTCACAACTCAAGTTAAAATGATTGGCTTTGCAGTGTTTTTTGTTTATTTGTTTTTTTCATTTGTTTGTTTATTTTTTATTCATTTATTGTTTATTTGTTTATTTCTTTTTAGTTTTGCTCGTCTCTTGTGTTTAAATGACTGTAGCATACAATCTTCACAATCGGAGCCTAAAGCTAAAGAGCTTACAGCACCTAGTGTTCAATGCAACAGCAATGACTGTTGGCTGTTAGAGGACTGTTCTAAGAGTAACTCTTGTTACAGAGCTGCTTGTAAACTAAAGAGCCTCACAACTCAAGTTAAAATGA
Source organism: Hoplias malabaricus (assembly GCF_029633855.1). Classification (NCBI taxonomy): domain Eukaryota; kingdom Metazoa; phylum Chordata; class Actinopteri; order Characiformes; family Erythrinidae; genus Hoplias; species Hoplias malabaricus. The sequence continues at coordinate 27,062,292 of NC_089814.1, forward strand.
TTGGCTTTGCAGTGTTTTTTGTTTATTTGTTTTTTTCATTTGTTTGTTTATTTTTTATTCATTTATTGTTTATTTGTTTATTTCTTTTTAGTTTTGCTCGTCTCTTGTGTTTAAATGACTGTAGCATACAATCTTCACAATCGGAGCCTAAAGCTAAAGAGCTTACAGCACCTAGTGTTCAATGCAACAGCAATGACTGTTGGCTGTTAGAGGACTGTTCTGAGAGTAACTCTTGTTACAGAGCTGCTTGTAAACTAAAAAGCCTCACAACTCAAATTAAAATGATTGGCTTTGCAGTGTTTTTTGTTTATTTGTTTTTTTCATTTGTTTGTTTATTTTTTATTCATTTATTGTTTATCTGTTTATTTCTTTTTAGTTTTGCTCGTCTCTTGTGTTTAAATGACTGTAGCATACAATCTTCACAATCGGAGCCTAAAGCAACAAAGCTTACAGCACCTAGTGTTCCCTGGCAGTCTCCATTCCAAGTACTAACTAAGCCCACAAGATCGGGATTTGTAAGAGCGCTATGGCCATAAGCAATGACTGTTGGCTGTAGAGGACTGTTCTGAGAGTAACTCTTGTTACAGAGCTGCTTGTAAACTAAAAATCCTCACAACTCAAATTAAAATGATTGGCTTTGCAGTGTTTTTTGTTTATTTGTTTTTTTTCATTTGTTTGTTTATTTTTTATTCATTTATTGTTTATCTGTTTATTTCTTTTTAGTTTTGCTCGTCTCTTGTGTTTAAATGACTGTAGCATACAATCTTCACAATCGGAGCCTAAAGCTAAAGAGCTTACAGCACCTAGTGTTCAATGCAACAGCAATGACTGTTGGCTGTTAGAGGACTGTTCTAAGAGTAACTCTTGTTACAGAGCTGCTTGTAAACTAAAGAGCCTCACAACTCAAGTTAAAATGATTGGCTTTGCAGTGTTTTTTGTTTATTTGTTTTTTTCATTTGTTTGTTTATTTTTTATTCATTTATTGTTTATTTGTTTATTTCTTTTTAGTTTTGCTCGTCTCTTGTGTTTAAATGACTGTAGCATACAATCTTCACAATCGGAGCCTAAAGCTAAAGAGCTTACAGCACCTAGTGTTCAATGCAACAGCAATGACTGTTGGCTGTTAGAGGACTGTTCTGAGAGTAACTCTTGTTACAGAGCTGCTTGTAAACTAAAAAGCCTCACAACTCAAATTAAAATGATTGGCTTTGCAGTGTTTTTTGTTTATTTGTTTTTTTTCATTTGTTTGTTTATTTTTTATTCATTTATTGTTTATTTGTTTATTTCTTTTTAGTTTTGCTCGTCTCTTGTGTTTAAATGACTGTAGCATACAATCTTCACAATCGGAGCCTAAAGCAACAAAGCTTACAGCACCTAGTGTTCCCTGGCAGTCTCCATTCCAAGTACTAACTAAGCCCACAAGATCGGGATTTGTAAGAGCGCTATGGCCATAAGCAATGACTGTTGGCTGTAGAGGACTGCTCTGAGAGTAACTCTTGTTACAGAGCTGCTTGTAAACTAAAAAGCCTCACAACTCAAATTAAAATGATTGGCTTTGCAGTGTTTTTTGTTTATTTGTTTTTTTCATTTGTTTGTTTATTTTTTATTCATTTATTGTTTATCTGTTTATTTCTTTTTAGTTTTGCTCGTCTCTTGTGTTTAAATGACTGTAGCATACAATCTTCACAATCGGAGCCTAAAGCTAAAGAGCTTACAGCACCTAGTGTTCAGTGCAACAGCAATGACTGTTGGCTGTTAGAGGACTGTTCTAAGAGTAACTCTTGTTACAGAGCTGCTTGTAAACTAAAAAGCCTCACAACTCAAGTTAAAATGATTGGCTTTGCAGTGTTTTTTGTTTATTTGTTTTTTTCATTTGTTTGTTTATTTTTTATTCATTTATTGTTTATTTGTTTATTTCTTTTTAGTTTTGCTCGTCTCTTGTGTTTAAATGACTGTAGCATACAATCTTCACAATCGGAGCCTAAAGCTAAAGAGCTTACAGCACCTAGTGTTCAATGCAACAGCAATGACTGTTGGCTGTTAGAGGACTGTTCTAAGAGTAACTCTTGTTACAGAGCTGCTTGTAAACTAAAGAGCCTCACAACTCAAGTTAAAATGATTGGCTTTGCAGTGTTTTTTGTTTATTTGTTTTTTTCATTTGTTTGTTTATTTTTTATTCATTTATTGTTTATTTGTTTATTTCTTTTTAGTTTTGCTCGTCTCTTGTGTTTAAATGACTGTAGCATACAATCTTCACAATCGGAGCCTAAAGCTAAAGAGCTTACAGCACCTAGTGTTCAATGCAACAGCAATGACTGTTGGCTGTTAGAGGACTGTTCTGAGAGTAACTCTTGTTACAGAGCTGCTTGTAAACTAAAAAGCCTCACAACTCAAATTAAAATGATTGGCTTTGCAGTGTTTTTTGTTTATTTGTTTTTTTCATTTGTTTGTTTATTTTTTATTCATTTATTGTTTATCTGTTTATTTCTTTTTAGTTTTGCTCGTCTCTTGTGTTTAAATGACTGTAGCATACAATCTTCACAATCGGAGCCTAAAGCAACAAAGCTTACAGCACCTAGTGTTCCCTGGCAGTCTCCATTCCAAGTACTAACTAAGCCCACAAGATCGGGATTTGTAAGAGCGCTATGGCCATAAGCAATGACTGTTGGCTGTAGAGGACTGTTCTGAGAGTAACTCTTGTTACAGAGCTGCTTGTAAACTAAAAATCCTCACAACTCAAATTAAAATGATTGGCTTTGCAGTGTTTTTTGTTTATTTGTTTTTTTTCATTTGTTTGTTTATTTTTTATTCATTTATTGTTTATCTGTTTATTTCTTTTTAGTTTTGCTCGTCTCTTGTGTTTAAATGACTGTAGCATACAATCTTCACAATCGGAGCCTAAAGCTAAAGAGCTTACAGCACCTAGTGTTCAATGCAACAGCAATGACTGTTGGCTGTTAGAGGACTGTTCTAAGAGTAACTCTTGTTACAGAGCTGCTTGTAAACTAAAGAGCCTCACAACTCAAGTTAAAATGATTGGCTTTGCAGTGTTTTTTGTTTATTTGTTTTTTTCATTTGTTTGTTTATTTTTTATTCATTTATTGTTTATTTGTTTATTTCTTTTTAGTTTTGCTCGTCTCTTGTGTTTAAATGACTGTAGCATACAATCTTCACAATCGGAGCCTAAAGCTAAAGAGCTTACAGCACCTAGTGTTCAATGCAACAGCAATGACTGTTGGCTGTTAGAGGACTGTTCTGAGAGTAACTCTTGTTACAGAGCTGCTTGTAAACTAAAAAGCCTCACAACTCAAATTAAAATGATTGGCTTTGCAGTGTTTTTTGTTTATTTGTTTTTTTTCATTTGTTTGTTTATTTTTTATTCATTTATTGTTTATTTGTTTATTTCTTTTTAGTTTTGCTCGTCTCTTGTGTTTAAATGACTGTAGCATACAATCTTCACAATCGGAGCCTAAAACAACAAAGCTTACAGCACCTAGTGTTCCCTGGCAGTCTCCATTCCAAGTACTAACTAAGCCCACAAGATCGGGATTTGTAAGAGCGCTATGGCCATAAGCAATGACTGTTGGCTGTAGAGGACTGTTCTGAGAGTAACTCTTGTTACAGAGCTGCTTGTAAACTAAAAAGCCTCACAACTCAAATTAAAATGATTGGCTTTGCAGTGTTTTTTGTTTATTTGTTTTTTTCATTTGTTTGTTTATTTTTTATTCATTTATTGTTTATTTGTTTATTTCTTTTTAGTTTTGCTCGTCTCTTGTGTTTAAATGACTGTAGCATACAATCTTCACAATCGGAGCCTAAAGCAAAAAAGCTTACAGCACCTAGTGTTCCCTGGCAGTCTCCATTCCAAGTACTAACTAAGCCCACAAGATCGGGATTTGTAAGAGCGCTATGGCCATAAGCAATGACTGTTGGCTGTAGGGGACTGTTCTGAGAGTAACTCTTGTTACAGAGCTGCTTGTAAACTAAAAAGCCTCACAACTCAAATTAAAATGATTGGCTTTGCAGTGTTTTTTGTTTATTTGTTTTTTTCATTTGTTTGTTTATTTTTTATTCATTTATTGTTTATTTGTTTATTTCTTTTTAGTTTTGCTCGTCTCTTGTGTTTAAATGACTGTAGCATACAATCTTCACAATCGGAGCCTAAAGCAACAAAGCTTACAGCACCTAGTGTTCCCTGGCAGTCTCCATTCCAAGTACTAACTAAGCCCACAAGATCGGGATTTGTAAGAGTGCTATGGCCATAAGCAATGACTGTTGGCTGTAGAGGACTGCTCTGAGAGTAACTCTTGTTACAGAGCTGCTTGTAAACTAAAAAGCCTCACAACTCAAATTAAAATGATTGGCTTTGCAGTGTTTTTTGTTTATTTGTTTTTTTCATTTGTTTGTTTATTTTTTATTCATTTATTGTTTATCTGTTTATTTCTTTTTAGTTTTGCTCGTCTCTTGTGTTTAAATGACTGTAGCATACAATCTTCACAATCGGAGCCTAAAGCTAAAGAGCTTACAGCACCTAGTGTTCAATGCAACAGCAATGACTGTTGGCTGTTAGAGGACTGTTCTAAGAGTAACTCTTGTTACAGAGCTGCTTGTAAACTAAAAAGCCTCACAACTCAAGTTAAAATGATTGGCTTTGCAGTGTTTTTTGTTTATTTGTTTTTTTCATTTGTTTGTTTATTTTTTATTCATTTATTGTTTATTTGTTTATTTCTTTTTAGTTTTGCTCGTCTCTTGTGTTTAAATGACTGTAGCATACAATCTTCACAATCGGAGCCTAAAACAACAAAGCTTACAGCACCTAGTGTTCCCTGGCAGTCTCCATTCCAAGTACTAACTAAGCCCACAAGATCGGGATTTGTAAGAGCGCTATGGCCATAAGCAATGACTGTTGGCTGTAGAGGACTGTTCTGAGAGTAACTCTTGTTACAGAGCTGCTTGTAAACTAAAAAGCCTCACAACTCAAATTAAAATGATTGGCTTTGCAGTGTTTTTTGTTTATTTGTTTTTTTCATTTGTTTGTTTATTTTTTATTCATTTATTGTTTATCTGTTTATTTCTTTTTAGTTTTGCTCGTCTCTTGTGTTTAAATGACTGTAGCATACAATCTTCACAATCGGAGCCTAAAGCTAAAGAGCTTACAGCACCTAGTGTTCAATGCAACAGCAATGACTGTTGGCTGTTAGAGGACTGTTCTTAGAGTAACTCTTGTTACAGAGCTGCTTGTAAACTAAAAAGCCTCACAACTCAAATTAAAATGATTGGCTTTGCAGTGTTTTTTGTTTATTTGTTTTTTTCTTTTGTTTGTTTATTTTTTATTCATTTATTGTTTATCTGTTTATTTCTTTTTAGTTTTGCTCGTCTCTTGTGTTTAAATGACTGTAGCATACAATCTTCACAATCGGAGCCTAAAGCAACAAAGCTTACAGCACCTAGTGTTCCCTGGCAGTCTCCATTCCAAGTACTAACTAAGCCCACAAGATCGGGATTTGTAAGAGCGCTATGGCCATAAGCAATGACTGTTGGCTGTAGAGGACTGTTCTGAGAGTAACTCTTGTTACAGAGCTGCTTGTAAACTAAAAATCCTCACAACTCAAATTAAAATGATTGGCTTTGCAGTGTTTTTTGTTTATTTGTTTTTTTTCATTTGTTTGTTTATTTTTTATTCATTTATTGTTTATCTGTTTATTTCTTTTTAGTTTTGCTCGTCTCTTGTGTTTAAATGACTGTAGCATACAATCTTCACAATCGGAGCCTAAAGCTAAAGAGCTTACAGCACCTAGTGTTCAATGCAACAGCAATGACTGTTGGCTGTTAGAGGACTGTTCTAAGAGTAACTCTTGTTACAGAGCTGCTTGTAAACTAAAGAGCCTCACAACTCAAGTTAAAATGATTGGCTTTGCAGTGTTTTTTGTTTATTTGTTTTTTTCATTTGTTTGTTTATTTTTTATTCATTTATTGTTTATTTGTTTATTTCTTTTTAGTTTTGCTCGTCTCTTGTGTTTAAATGACTGTAGCATACAATCTTCACAATCGGAGCCTAAAGCTAAAGAGCTTACAGCACCTAGTGTTCAATGCAACAGCAATGACTGTTGGCTGTTAGAGGACTGTTCTGAGAGTAACTCTTGTTACAGAGCTGCTTGTAAACTAAAAAGCCTCACAACTCAAATTAAAATGATTGGCTTTGCAGTGTTTTTTGTTTATTTGTTTTTTTCATTTGTTTGTTTATTTTTTATTCATTTATTGTTTATTTGTTTATTTCTTTTTAGTTTTGCTCGTCTCTTGTGTTTAAATGACTGTAGCATACAATCTTCACAATCGGAGCCTAAAGCAAAAAAGCTTACAGCACCTAGTGTTCCCTGGCAGTCTCCATTCCAAGTACTAACTAAGCCCACAAGATCGGGATTTGTAAGAGCGCTATGGCCATAAGCAATGACTGTTGGCTGTAGGGGACTGTTCTGAGAGTAACTCTTGTTACAGAGCTGCTTGTAAACTAAAAAGCCTCACAACTCAAATTAAAATGATTGGCTTTGCAGTGTTTTTTGTTTATTTGTTTTTTTCATTTGTTTGTTTATTTTTTATTCATTTATTGTTTATTTGTTTATTTCTTTTTAGTTTTGCTCGTCTCTTGTGTTTAAATGACTGTAGCATACAATCTTCACAATCGGAGCCTAAAGCTTAAAAGCTTACAGCACCTAGTGTTCCCTGGCAGTCTCCATTCCAAGTACTAACTAAGCCCACAAGATCGGGATTTGTAAGAGCGCTATGGCCATAAGCAATGACTGTTGGCTGTAGAGGACTGCTCTGAGAGTAACTCTTGTTACAGAGCTGCTTGTAAACTAAAAAGCCTCACAACTCAAATTAAAATGATTGGCTTTGCAGTGTTTTTTGTTTATTTGTTTTTTTCATTTGTTTGTTTATTTTTTATTCATTTATTGTTTATCTGTTTATTTCTTTTTAGTTTTGCTCGTCTCTTGTGTTTAAATGACTGTAGCATACAATCTTCACAATCGGAGCCTAAAGCTAAAGAGCTTACAGCACCTAGTGTTCAATGCAACAGCAATGACTGTTGGCTGTTAGAGGACTGTTCTGAGAGTAACTCTTGTTACAGAGCTGCTTGTAAACTAAAAAGCCTCACAACTCAAATTAAAATGATTGGCTTTGCAGTGTTTTTTGTTTATTTGTTTTTTTCATTTGTTTGTTTATTTTTTATTCATTTATTGTTTATCTGTTTATTTCTTTTTAGTTTTGCTCGTCTCTTGTGTTTAAATGACTGTAGCATACAATCTTCACAATCGGAGCCTAAAGCAACAAAGCTTACAGCACCTAGTGTTCCCTGGCAGTCTCCATTCCAAGTACTAACTAAGCCCACAAGATCGGGATTTGTAAGAGCGCTATGGCCATAAGCAATGACTGTTGGCTGTAGAGGACTGTTCTGAGAGTAACTCTTGTTACAGAGCTGCTTGTAAACTAAAAATCCTCACAACTCAAATTAAAATGATTGGCTTTGCAGTGTTTTTTGTTTATTTGTTTTTTTTCATTTGTTTGTTTATTTTTTATTCATTTATTGTTTATCTGTTTATTTCTTTTTAGTTTTGCTCGTCTCTTGTGTTTAAATGACTGTAGCATACAATCTTCACAATCGGAGCCTAAAGCTAAAGAGCTTACAGCACCTAGTGTTCAATGCAACAGCAATGACTGTTGGCTGTTAGAGGACTGTTCTAAGAGTAACTCTTGTTACAGAGCTGCTTGTAAACTAAAGAGCCTCACAACTCAAGTTAAAATGATTGGCTTTGCAGTGTTTTTTGTTTATTTGTTTTTTTCATTTGTTTGTTTATTTTTTATTCATTTATTGTTTATTTGTTTATTTCTTTTTAGTTTTGCTCGTCTCTTGTGTTTAAATGACTGTAGCATACAATCTTCACAATCGGAGCCTAAAGCTAAAGAGCTTACAGCACCTAGTGTTCAATGCAACAGCAATGACTGTTGGCTGTTAGAGGACTGTTCTGAGAGTAACTCTTGTTACAGAGCTGCTTGTAAACTAAAAAGCCTCACAACTCAAATTAAAATGATTGGCTTTGCAGTGTTTTTTGTTTATTTGTTTTTTTTCATTTGTTTGTTTATTTTTTATTCATTTATTGTTTATTTGTTTATTTCTTTTTAGTTTTGCTCGTCTCTTGTGTTTAAATGACTGTAGCATACAATCTTCACAATCGGAGCCTAAAACAACAAAGCTTACAGCACCTAGTGTTCCCTGGCAGTCTCCATTCCAAGTACTAACTAAGCCCACAAGATCGGGATTTGTAAGAGCGCTATGGCCATAAGCAATGACTGTTGGCTGTAGAGGACTGTTCTGAGAGTAACTCTTGTTACAGAGCTGCTTGTAAACTAAAAAGCCTCACAACTCAAATTAAAATGATTGGCTTTGCAGTGTTTTTTGTTTATTTGTTTTTTTCATTTGTTTGTTTATTTTTTATTCATTTATTGTTTATCTGTTTATTTCTTTTTAGTTTTGCTCGTCTCTTGTGTTTAAATGACTGTAGCATACAATCTTCACAATCGGAGCCTAAAGCAACAAAGCTTACAGCACCTAGTGTTCCCTGGCAGTCTCCATTCCAAGTACTAACTAAGCCCACAAGATCGGGATTTGTAAGAGCGCTATGGCCATAAGCAATGACTGTTGGCTGTAGAGGACTGTTCTGAGAGTAACTCTTGTTACAGAGCTGCTTGTAAACTAAAAATCCTCACAACTCAAATTAAAATGATTGGCTTTGCAGTGTTTTTTGTTTATTTGTTTTTTTCATTTGTTTGTTTATTTTTTATTCATTTATTGTTTATTTGTTTATTTCTTTTTAGTTTTGCTCGTCTCTTGTGTTTAAATGACTGTAGCATACAATCTTCACAATCGGAGCCTAAAGCAAAAAAGCTTACAGCACCTAGTGTTCCCTGGCAGTCTCCATTCCAAGTACTAACTAAGCCCACAAGATCGGGATTTGTAAGAGCGCTATGGCCATAAGCAATGACTGTTGGCTGTAGAGGACTGTTCTGAGAGTAACTCTTGTTACAGAGCTGCTTGTAAACTAAAAAGCCTCACAACTCAAATTAAAATGATTGGCTTTGCAGTGTTTTTTGTTTATTTGTTTTTTTCATTTGTTTGTTTATTTTTTATTCATTTATTGTTTATCTGTTTATTTCTTTTTAGTTTTGCTCGTCTCTTGTGTTTAAATGACTGTAGCATACAATCTTCACAATCGGAGCCTAAAGCTAAAGAGCTTACAGCACCTAGTGTTCAATGCAACAGCAATGACTGTTGGCTGTTAGAGGACTGTTCTAAGAGTAACTCTTGTTACAGAGCTGCTTGTAAACTAAAGAGCCTCACAACTCAAGTTAAAATGATTGGCTTTGCAGTGTTTTTTGTTTATTTGTTTTTTTCATTTGTTTGTTTATTTTTTATTCATTTATTGTTTATTTGTTTATTTCTTTTTAGTTTTGCTCGTCTCTTGTGTTTAAATGACTGTAGCATACAATCTTCACAATCGGAGCCTAAAGCTAAAGAGCTTACAGCACCTAGTGTTCATTGCAACAGCAATGACTGTTTGCTGTTAGAGGATTGTTCTGAGAGTAACTCTTGTTACAGAGCTGCTTGTAAACTAAAAAGCCTCACAACTCAAATTAAAATGATTGGCTTTGCAGTGTTTTTTGTTTATTTGTTTTTTTCATTTGTTTGTTTATTTTTTATTCATTTATTGTTTATCTGTTTATTTCTTTTTAGTTTTGCTCGTCTCTTGTGTTTAAATGACTGTAGCATACAATCTTCACAATCGGAGCCTAAAGCTAAAGAGCTTACAGCACCTAGTGTTCAATGCAACAGCAATGACTGTTGGCTGTTAGAGGACTGTTCTAAGAGTAACTCTTGTTACAGAGCTGCTTGTAAACTAAAAAGCCTCACAACTCAAGTTAAAATGATTGGCTTTGCAGTGTTTTTTGTTTATTTGTTTTTTTCATTTGTTTGTTTATTTTTTATTCATTTATTGTTTATTTGTTTATTTCTTTTTAGTTTTGCTCGTCTCTTGTGTTTAAATGACTGTAGCATACAATCTTCACAATCGGAGCCTAAAGCAAAAAAGCTTACAGCACCTAGTGTTCCCTGGCAGTCTCCATTCCAAGTACTAACTAAGCCCACAAGATCGGGATTTGTAAAAGCGCTATGGCCATAAGCAATGGCTGTTGGCTGTTAGAGGACTGTTCTAAGAGTAACTCTTGTTACAGAGCTGCTTGTAAACTAAAAAGCGTCACAACTCAAATTAAAATGATTGGCTTTGCAGTGTTTTTTGTTTATTTGTTTTTTTCATTTGTTTGTTTATTTTTTATTCATTTATTGTTTATTTGTTTATTTCTTTTTAGTTTTGCTCGTCTCTTGTGTTTAAATGACTGTAGCATACAATCTTCACAATCGGAGCCTAAAGCTAAAGAGCTTACAGCACCTAGTGTTCAATGCAACAGCAATGACTGTTGGCTGTTAGAGGACTGTTCTAAGAGTAACTCTTGTTACAGAGCTGCTTGTAAACTAAAAAGCCTCACAACTCAAGTTAAAATGATTGGCTTTGCAGTGTTTTTTGTTTATTTGTTTTTTTCATTTGTTTGTTTATTTTTTATTCATTTATTGTTTATTTGTTTATTTCTTTTTAGTTTTGCTCGTCTCTTGTGTTTGAATGACTGTAGCATACAATCTTCACAATCGGAGCCTAAAGCAAAAAAGCTTACAGCACCTAGTGTTCCCTGGCAGTCTCCATTCCAAGCACTAACTAAGCCCACAAGATCGGGATTTGTAAGAGCGCTATGGCCATAAGCAATGACTGTTGGCTGTAGAGGACTGTTCTGAGAGTAACTCTTGTTACAGAGCTGCTTGTAAACTAAAAAGCCTCACAACTCAAATTAAAATGATTGGCTTTGCAGTGTTTTTTGTTTATTTGTTTTTTTCATTTGTTTGTTTATTTTTTATTCATTTATTGTTTATTTGTTTATTTCTTTTTAGTTTTGCTCGTCTCTTGTGTTTAAATGACTGTAGCATACAATCTTCACAATCGGAGCCTAAAGCTAAAGAGCTTACAGCACCTAGTGTTCAATGCAACAGCAATGACTGTTGGCTGTTAGAGGACTGTTCTAAGAGTAACTCTTGTTACAGAGCTGCTTGTAAACTAAAGAGCCTCACAACTCAAGTTAAAATGATTGGCTTTGCAGTGTTTTTTGTTTATTTGTTTTTTTCATTTGTTTGTTTATTTTTTATTCATTTATTGTTTATTTGTTTATTTCTTTTTAGTTTTGCTCGTCTCTTGTGTTTAAATGACTGTAGCATACAATCTTCACAATCGGAGCCTAAAGCTAAAGAGCTTACAGCACCTAGTGTTCAATGCAACAGCAATGACTGTTGGCTGTTAGAGGACTGTTCTGAGAGTAACTCTTGTTACAGAGCTGCTTGTAAACTAAAAAGCCTCACAACTCAAATTAAAATGATTGGCTTTGCAGTGTTTTTTGTTTATTTGTTTTTTTCATTTGTTTGTTTATTTTTTATTCATTTATTGTTTATCTGTTTATTTCTTTTTAGTTTTGCTCGTCTCTTGTGTTTAAATGACTGTAGCATACAATCTTCACAATCGGAGCCTAAAGCAACAAAGCTTACAGCACCTAGTGTTCCCTGGCAGTCTCCATTCCAAGTACTAACTAAGCCCACAAGATCGGGATTTGTAAGAGCGCTATGGCCATAAGCAATGACTGTTGGCTGTAGAGGACTGTTCTGAGAGTAACTCTTGTTACAGAGCTGCTTGTAAACTAAAAATCCTCACAACTCAAATTAAAATGATTGGCTTTGCAGTGTTTTTTGTTTATTTGTTTTTTTTCATTTGTTTGTTTATTTTTTATTCATTTATTGTTTATCTGTTTATTTCTTTTTAGTTTTGCTCGTCTCTTGTGTTTAAATGACTGTAGCATACAATCTTCACAATCGGAGCCTAAAGCTAAAGAGCTTACAGCACCTAGTGTTCAATGCAACAGCAATGACTGTTGGCTGTTAGAGGACTGTTCTGAGAGTAACTCTTGTTACAGAGCTGCTTGTAAACTAAAAAGCCTCACAACTCAAATTAAAATGATTGGCTTTGCAGTGTTTTTTGTTTATTTGTTTTTTTTCATTTGTTTGTTTATTTTTTATTCATTTATTGTTTATTTGTTTATTTCTTTTTAGTTTTGCTCGTCTCTTGTGTTTAAATGACTGTAGCATACAATCTTCACAATCGGAGCCTAAAGCTAAAGAGCTTACAGCACCTAGTGTTCAATGCAACAGCAATGACTGTTGGCTGTTAGAGGACTGTTCTGAGAGTAACTCTTGTTACAGAGCTGCTTGTAAACTAAAAAGCCTCACAACTCAAATTAAAATGATTGGCTTTGCAGTGTTTTTTGTTTATTTGTTTTTTTCATTTGTTTGTTTATTTTTTATTCATTTATTGTTTATCTGTTTATTTCTTTTTAGTTTTGCTCGTCTCTTGTGTTTAAATGACTGTAGCATACAATCTTCACAATCGGAGCCTAAAGCAACAAAGCTTACAGCACCTAGTGTTCCCTGGCAGTCTCCATTCCAAGTACTAACTAAGCCCACAAGATCGGGATTTGTAAGAGCGCTATGGCCATAAGCAATGACTGTTGGCTGTAGAGGACTGTTCTGAGAGTAACTCTTGTTACAGAGCTGCTTGTAAACTAAAAATCCTCACAACTCAAATTAAAATGATTTTCTTTGCAGTGTTTTTTGTTTATTTGTTTTTTTCATTTGTTTGTTTATTTTTTATTCATTTATTGTTTATCTGTTTATTTCTTTTTAGTTTTGCTCGTCTCTTGTGTTTAAATGACTGTAGCATACAATCTTCACAATCGGAGCCTAAAGCTAAAGAGCTTAAAGCACCTAGTGTTCAATGCAACAGCAATGACTGTTGGCTGTTAGAGGACTGTTCTAAGAGTAACTCTTGTTACAGAGCTGCTTGTAAACTAAAAAGCCTCACAACTCAAGTTAAAATGATTGGCTTTGCAGTGTTTTTTGTTTATTTGTTTTTTTCATTTGTTTGTTTATTTTTTATTCATTTATTGTTTATTTGTTTATTTCTTTTTAGTTTTGCTCGTCTCTTGTGTTTAAATGACTGTAGCATACAATCTTCACAATCGGAGCCTAAAGCTAAAGAGCTTACAGCACCTAGTGTTCAATGCAACAGCAATGACTGTTGGCTGTTAGAGGACTGTTCTAAGAATAACTCTTGTTACAGAGCTGCTTGTAAACTAAAAAGCCTCACAACTCAAGTTAAAATGATTGGCTTTGCAGTGTTTTTTGTTTATTTGTTTTTTTCATTTGTTTGTTTATTTTTTATTCATTTATTGTTTATTTGTTTATTTCTTTTTAGTTTTGCTCGTCTCTTGTGTTTAAATGACTGTAGCATACAATCTTCACAATCGGAGCCTAAAGCTTAAAAGCTTACAGCACCTAGTGTTCCCTGGCAGTCTCCATTCCAAGTACTAACTAAGCCCACAAGATCGGGATTTGTAAGAGCGCTATGGCCATAAGCAATGACTGTTGGCTGTAGAGGACTGTTCTAAGAGTAACTCTTGTTACAGAGCTGCTTGTAAACTAAAAAGCCTCACAACTCAAATTAAAATGATTGGCTTTGCAGTGTTTTTTGTTTATTTGTTTTTTTCATTTGTTTGTTTATTTTTTATTCATTTATTGTTTATTTGTTTATTTCTTTTTAGTTTTGCTCGTCTCTTGTGTTTAAATGACTGTAGCATACAATCTTCACAATCGGAGCCTAAAGCAAAAAAGCTTACAGCACCTAGTGTTCCCTGGCAGTCTCCATTCCAAGTACTAACTAAGCCCACAAGATCGGGATTTGTAAGAGCGCTATGGCCATAAGCAATGACTGTTGGCTGTAGGGGACTGTTCTGAGAGTAACTCTTGTTACAGAGCTGCTTGTAAACTAAAAAGCCTCACAACTCAAATTAAAATGATTGGCTTTGCAGTGTTTTTTGTTTATTTGTTTTTTTCATTTGTTTGTTTATTTTTTATTCATTTATTGTTTATTTGTTTATTTCTTTTTAGTTTTGCTCGTCTCTTGTGTTTAAATGACTGTAGCATACAATCTTCACAATCGGAGCCTAAAGCTAAAGAGCTTACAGCACCTAGTGTTCAATGCAACAGCAATGAATGTTGGCTGTTAGAGGACTGTTCTAAGAGTAACTCTTGTTACAGAGCTGCTTGTAAACTAAAGAGCCTCACAACTCAAGTTAAAATGATTGGCTTTGCAGTGTTTTTTGTTTATTTGTTTTTTTCATTTGTTTGTTTATTTTTTATTCATTTATTGTTTATTTGTTTATTTCTTTTTAGTTTTGCTCGTCTCTTGTGTTTAAATGACTGTAGCATACAATCTTCACAATCGGAGCCTAAAGCTAAAGAGCTTACAGCACCTAGTGTTCAATGCAACAGCAATGACTGTTGGCTGTTAGAGGACTGTTCTGAGAGTAACTCTTGTTACAGAGCTGCTTGTAAACTAAAAAGCCTCACAACTCAAATTAAAATGATTGGCTTTGCAGTGTTTTTTGTTTATTTGTTTTTTTCATTTGTTTGTTTATTTTTTATTCATTTATTGTTTATCTGTTTATTTCTTTTTAGTTTTGCTCGTCTCTTGTGTTTAAATGACTGTAGCATACAATCTTCACAATCGGAGCCTAAAGCAACAAAGCTTACAGCACCTAGTGTTCCCTGGCAGTCTCCATTCCAAGTACTAACTAAGCCCACAAGATCGGGATTTGTAAGAGCGCTATGGCCATAAGCAATGACTGTTGGCTGTAGAGGACTGTTCTGAGAGTAACTCTTGTTACAGAGCTGCTTGTAAACTAAAAATCCTCACAACTCAAATTAAAATGATTGGCTTTGCAGTGTTTTTTGTTTATTTGTTTTTTTTCATTTGTTTGTTTATTTTTTATTCATTTATTGTTTATCTGTTTATTTCTTTTTAGTTTTGCTCGTCTCTTGTGTTTAAATGACTGTAGCATACAATCTTCACAATCGGAGCCTAAAGCTAAAGAGCTTACAGCACCTAGTGTTCAATGCAACAGCAATGACTGTTGGCTGTTAGAGGACTGTTCTAAGAGTAACTCTTGTTACAGAGCTGCTTGTAAACTAAAGAGCCTCACAACTCAAGTTAAAATGATTGGCTTTGCAGTGTTTTTTGTTTATTTGTTTTTTTCATTTGTTTGTTTATTTTTTATTCATTTATTGTTTATTTGTTTATTTCTTTTTAGTTTTGCTCGTCTCTTGTGTTTAAATGACTCTAGCATACAATCTTCACAATCGGAGCCTAAAGCTAAAGAGCTTACAGCACCTAGTGTTCAATGCAACAGCAATGACTGTTGGCTGTTAGAGGACTGTTCTGAGAGTAACTCTTGTTACAGAGCTGCTTGTAAACTAAAAAGCCTCACAACTCAAATTAAAATGATTGGCTTTGCAGTGTTTTTTGTTTATTTGTTTTTTTTCATTTGTTTGTTTATTTTTTATTCATTTATTGTTTATTTGTTTATTTCTTTTTAGTTTTGCTCGTCTCTTGTGTTTAAATGACTGTAGCATACAATCTTCACAATCGGAGCCTAAAGCTAAAGAGCTTACAGCACCTAGTGTTCAATGCAACAGCAATGACTGTTGGCTGTTAGAGGACTGTTCTGAGAGTAACTCTTGTTACAGAGCTGCTTGTAAACTAAAAAGCCTCACAACTCAAATTAAAATGATTGGCTTTGCAGTGTTTTTTGTTTATTTGTTTTTTTCATTTGTTTGTTTATTTTTTATTCATTTATTGTTTATCTGTTTATTTCTTTTTAGTTTTGCTCGTCTCTTGTGTTTAAATGACTGTAGCATACAATCTTCACAATCGGAGCCTAAAGCAACAAAGCTTACAGCACCTAGTGTTCCCTGGCAGTCTCCATTCCAAGTACTAACTAAGCCCACAAGATCGGGATTTGTAAGAGCGCTATGGCCATAAGCAATGACTGTTGGCTGTAGAGGACTGTTCTGAGAGTAACTCTTGTTACAGAGCTGCTTGTAAACTAAAACTCCTCACAACTCAAATTAAAATGATTTTCTTTGCAGTGTTTTTTGTTTATTTGTTTTTTTCATTTGTTTGTTTATTTTTTATTCATTTATTGTTTATCTGTTTATTTCTTTTTAGTTTTGCTCGTCTCTTGTGTTTAAATGACTGTAGCATACAATCTTCACAATCGGAGCCTAAAGCTAAAGAGCTTAAAGCACCTAGTGTTCAATGCAACAGCAATGACTGTTGGCTGTTAGAGGACTGTTCTAAGAGTAACTCTTGTTACAGAGCTGCTTGTAAACTAAAAAGCCTCACAACTCAAGTTAAAATGATTGGCTTTGCAGTGTTTTTTGTTTATTTGTTTTTTTCATTTGTTTGTTTATTTTTTATTCATTTATTGTTTATTTGTTTATTTCTTTTTAGTTTTGCTCGTCTCTTGTGTTTAAATGACTGTAGCATACAATCTTCACAATCGGAGCCTAAAGCTAAAGAGCTTACAGCACCTAGTGTTCAATGCAACAGCAATGACTGTTGGCTGTTAGAGGACTGTTCTAAGAGTAACTCTTGTTACAGAGCTGCTTGTAAACTAAAAAGCCTCACAACTCAAGTTAAAATGATTGGCTTTGCAGTGTTTTTTGTTTATTTGTTTTTTTCATTTGTTTGTTTATTTTTTATTCATTTATTGTTTATTTGTTTATTTCTTTTTAGTTTTGCTCGTCTCTTGTGTTTAAATGACTGTAGCATACAATCTTCACAATCGGAGCCTAAAGCTTAAAAGCTTACAGCACCTAGTGTTCCCTGGCAGTCTCCATTCCAAGTACTAACTAAGCCCACAAGATCGGGATTTGTAAGAGCGCTATGGCCATAAGCAATGACTGTTGGCTGTAGAGGACTGTTCTAAGAGTAACTCTTGTTACAGAGCTGCTTGTAAACTAAAAAGCCTCACAACTCAAATTAAAATGATTGGCTTTGCAGTGTTTTTTGTTTATTTGTTTTTTTCATTTGTTTGTTTATTTTTTATTCATTTATTGTTTATTTGTTTATTTCTTTTTAGTTTTGCTCGTCTCTTGTGTTTAAATGACTGTAGCATACAATCTTCACAATCGGAGCCTAAAGCTTAAAAGCTTACAGCACCTAGTGTTCCCTGGCAGTCTCCATTCCAAGTACTAACTAAGCCCACAAGATCGGGATTTGTAAGAGCGCTATGGCCATAAGCAATGACTGTTGGCTGTAGAGGACTGTTCTAAGAGTAACTCTTGTTACAGAGCTGCTTGTAAACTAAAAAGCCTCACAACTCAAATTAAAATGATTGGCTTTGCAGTGTTTTTTGTTTATTTGTTTTTTTCATTTGTTTGTTTATTTTTTATTCATTTATTGTTTATTTGTTTATTTCTTTTTAGTTTTGCTCGTCTCTTGTGTTTAAATGACTGTAGCATACAATCTTCACAATCGGAGCCTAAAGCAAAAAAGCTTACAGCACCTAGTGTTCCCTGGCAGTCTCCATTCCAAGTACTAACTAAGCCCACAAGATCGGGATTTGTAAGAGCGCTATGGCCATAAGCAATGACTGTTGGCTGTAGGGGACTGTTCTGAGAGTAACTCTTGTTACAGAGCTGCTTGTAAACTAAAAAGCCTCACAACTCAAATTAAAATGATTGGCTTTGCAGTGTTTTTTGTTTATTTGTTTTTTTCATTTGTTTGTTTATTTTTTATTCATTTATTGTTTATTTGTTTATTTCTTTTTAGTTTTGCTCGTCTCTTGTGTTTAAATGACTGTAGCATACAATCTTCACAATCGGAGCCTAAAGCTAAAGAGCTTACAGCACCTAGTGTTCAATGCAACAGCAATGAATGTTGGCTGTTAGAGGACTGTTCTAAGAGTAACTCTTGTTACAGAGCTGCTTGTAAACTAAAGAGCCTCACAACTCAAGTTAAAATGATTGGCTTTGCAGTGTTTTTTGTTTATTTGTTTTTTTCATTTGTTTGTTTATTTTTTATTCATTTATTGTTTATTTGTTTATTTCTTTTTAGTTTTGCTCGTCTCTTGTGTTTAAATGACTGTAGCATACAATCTTCACAATCGGAGCCTAAAGCTAAAGAGCTTACAGCACCTAGTGTTCAATGCAACAGCAATGACTGTTGGCTGTTAGAGGACTGTTCTGAGAGTAACTCTTGTTACAGAGCTGCTTGTAAACTAAAAAGCCTCACAACTCAAATTAAAATGATTGGCTTTGCAGTGTTTTTTGTTTATTTGTTTTTTTCATTTGTTTGTTTATTTTTTATTCATTTATTGTTTATCTGTTTATTTCTTTTTAGTTTTGCTCGTCTCTTGTGTTTAAATGACTGTAGCATACAATCTTCACAATCGGAGCCTAAAGCAACAAAGCTTACAGCACCTAGTGTTCCCTGGCAGTCTCCATTCCAAGTACTAACTAAGCCCACAAGATCGGGATTTGTAAGAGCGCTATGGCCATAAGCAATGACTGTTGGCTGTAGAGGACTGTTCTGAGAGTAACTCTTGTTACAGAGCTGCTTGTAAACTAAAAATCCTCACAACTCAAATTAAAATGATTGGCTTTGCAGTGTTTTTTGTTTATTTGTTTTTTTTCATTTGTTTGTTTATTTTTTATTCATTTATTGTTTATCTGTTTATTTCTTTTTAGTTTTGCTCGTCTCTTGTGTTTAAATGACTGTAGCATACAATCTTCACAATCGGAGCCTAAAGCTAAAGAGCTTACAGCACCTAGTGTTCAATGCAACAGCAATGACTGTTGGCTGTTAGAGGACTGTTCTAAGAGTAACTCTTGTTACAGAGCTGCTTGTAAACTAAAGAGCCTCACAACTCAAGTTAAAATGATTGGCTTTGCAGTGTTTTTTGTTTATTTGTTTTTTTCATTTGTTTGTTTATTTTTTATTCATTTATTGTTTATTTGTTTATTTCTTTTTAGTTTTGCTCGTCTCTTGTGTTTAAATGACTGTAGCATACAATCTTCACAATCGGAGCCTAAAGCTTAAAAGCTTACAGCACCTAGTGTTCCCTGGCAGTCTCCATTCCAAGTACTAACTAAGCCCACAAGATCGGGATTTGTAAGAGCGCTATGGCCATAAGCAATGACTGTTGGCTGTAGGGGACTGTTCTGAGAGTAACTCTTGTTACAGAGCTGCTTGTAAACTAAAAAGCCTCACAACTCAAATTAAAATGATTGGCTTTGCAGTGTTTTTTGTTTATTTGTTTTTTTCATTTGTTTGTTTATTTTTTATTCATTTATTGTTTATTTGTTTATTTCTTTTTAGTTTTGCTCGTCTCTTGTGTTTAAATGACTGTAGCATACAATCTTCACAATCGGAGCCTAAAGCTAAAGAGCTTACAGCACCTAGTGTTCAATGCAACAGCAATGAATGTTGGCTGTTAGAGGACTGTTCTAAGAGTAACTCTTGTTACAGAGCTGCTTGTAAACTAAAGAGCCTCACAACTCAAGTTAAAATGATTGGCTTTGCAGTGTTTTTTGTTTATTTGTTTTTTTCATTTGTTTGTTTATTTTTTATTCATTTATTGTTTATTTGTTTATTTCTTTTTAGTTTTGCTCGTCTGTTGTGTTTAAATGACTGTAGCATACAATCTTCACAATCGGAGCCTAAAGCTAAAGAGCTTACAGCACCTAGTGTTCAATGCAACAGCAATGACTGTTGGCTGTTAGAGGACTGTTCTGAGAGTAACTCTTGTTACAGAGCTGCTTGTAAACTAAAAAGCCTCACAACTCAAATTAAAATGATTGGCTTTGCAGTGTTTTTTGTTTATTTGTTTTTTTCATTTGTTTGTTTATTTTTTATTCATTTATTGTTTATCTGTTTATTTCTTTTTAGTTTTGCTCGTCTCTTGTGTTTAAATGACTGTAGCATACAATCTTCACAATCGGAGCCTAAAGCAACAAAGCTTACAGCACCTAGTGTTCCCTGGCAGTCTCCATTCCAAGTACTAACTAAGCCCACAAGATCGGGATTTGTAAGAGCGCTATGGCCATAAGCAATGACTGTTGGCTGTAGAGGACTGTTCTGAGAGTAACTCTTGTTACAGAGCTGCTTGTAAACTAAAAATCCTCACAACTCAAATTAAAATGATTGGCTTTGCAGTGTTTTTTGTTTATTTGTTTTTTTTCATTTGTTTGTTTATTTTTTATTCATTTATTGTTTATCTGTTTATTTCTTTTTAGTTTTGCTCGTCTCTTGTGTTTAAATGACTGTAGCATACAATCTTCACAATCGGAGCCTAAAGCTAAAGAGCTTACAGCACCTAGTGTTCAATGCAACAGCAATGACTGTTGGCTGTTAGAGGACTGTTCTAAGAGTAACTCTTGTTACAGAGCTGCTTGTAAACTAAAGAGCCTCACAACTCAAGTTAAAATGATTGGCTTTGCAGTGTTTTTTGTTTATTTGTTTTTTTCATTTGTTTGTTTATTTTTTATTCATTTATTGTTTATTTGTTTATTTCTTTTTAGTTTTGCTCGTCTCTTGTGTTTAAATGACTGTAGCATACAATCTTCACAATCGGAGCCTAAAGCTTAAAAGCTTACAGCACCTAGTGTTCCCTGGCAGTCTCCATTCCAAGTACTAACTAAGCCCACAAGATCGGGATTTGTAAGAGCGCTATGGCCATAAGCAATGACTGTTGGCTGTAGGGGACTGTTCTGAGAGTAACTCTTGTTACAGAGCTGCTTGTAAACTAAAAAGCCTCACAACTCAAATTAAAATGATTGGCTTTGCAGTGTTTTTTGTTTATTTGTTTTTTTCATTTGTTTGTTTATTTTTTATTCATTTATTGTTTATTTGTTTATTTCTTTTTAGTTTTGCTCGTCTCTTGTGTTTAAATGACTGTAGCATACAATCTTCACAATCGGAGCCTAAAGCTAAAGAGCTTACAGCACCTAGTGTTCAATGCAACAGCAATGAATGTTGGCTGTTAGAGGACTGTTCTAAGAGTAACTCTTGTTACAGAGCTGCTTGTAAACTAAAGAGCCTCACAACTCAAGTTAAAATGATTGGCTTTGCAGTGTTTTTTGTTTATTTGTTTTTTTCATTTGTTTGTTTATTTTTTATTCATTTATTGTTTATTTGTTTATTTCTTTTTAGTTTTGCTCGTCTGTTGTGTTTAAATGACTGTAGCATACAATCTTCACAATCGGAGCCTAAAGCTAAAGAGCTTACAGCACCTAGTGTTCAATGCAACAGCAATGACTGTTGGCTGTTAGAGGACTGTTCTGAGAGTAACTCTTGTTACAGAGCTGCTTGTAAACTAAAAAGCCTCACAACTCAAATTAAAATGATTGGCTTTGCAGTGTTTTTTGTTTATTTGTTTTTTTCATTTGTTTGTTTATTTTTTATTCATTTATTGTTTATCTGTTTATTTCTTTTTAGTTTTGCTCGTCTCTTGTGTTTAAATGACTGTAGCATACAATCTTCACAATCGGAGCCTAAAGCAACAAAGCTTACAGCACCTAGTGTTCCCTGGCAGTCTCCATTCCAAGTACTAACTAAGCCCACAAGATCGGGATTTGTAAGAGCGCTATGGCCATAAGCAATGACTGTTGGCTGTAGAGGACTGTTCTAAGAGTAACTCTTGTTACAGAGCTGCTTGTAAACTAAAAAGCCTCACAACTCAAATTAAAATGATTGGCTTTGCAGTGTTTTTTGTTTATTTGTTTTTTTCATTTGTTTGTTTATTTTTTATTCATTTATTGTTTATTTGTTTATTTCTTTTTAGTTTTGCTCGTCTCTTGTGTTTAAATGACTGTAGCATACAATCTTCACAATCGGAGCCTAAAGCAAAAAAGCTTACAGCACCTAGTGTTCCCTGGCAGTCTCCATTCCAAGTACTAACTAAGCCCACAAGATCGGGATTTGTAAGAGCGCTATGGCCATAAGCAATGACTGTTGGCTGTAGGGGACTGTTCTGAGAGTAACTCTTGTTACAGAGCTGCTTGTAAACTAAAAAGCCTCACAACTCAAATTAAAATGATTGGCTTTGCAGTGTTTTTTGTTTATTTGTTTTTTTCATTTGTTTGTTTATTTTTTATTCATTTATTGTTTATTTGTTTATTTCTTTTTAGTTTTGCTCGTCTCTTGTGTTTAAATGACTGTAGCATACAATCTTCACAATCGGAGCCTAAAGCTAAAGAGCTTACAGCACCTAGTGTTCAATGCAACAGCAATGAATGTTGGCTGTTAGAGGACTGTTCTAAGAGTAACTCTTGTTACAGAGCTGCTTGTAAACTAAAGAGCCTCACAACTCAAGTTAAAATGATTGGCTTTGCAGTGTTTTTTGTTTATTTGTTTTTTTCATTTGTTTGTTTATTTTTTATTCATTTATTGTTTATTTGTTTATTTCTTTTTAGTTTTGCTCGTCTCTTGTGTTTAAATGACTGTAGCATACAATCTTCACAATCGGAGCCTAAAGCTAAAGAGCTTACAGCACCTAGTGTTCAATGCAACAGCAATGACTGTTGGCTGTTAGAGGACTGTTCTGAGAGTAACTCTTGTTACAGAGCTGCTTGTAAACTAAAAAGCCTCACAACTCAAATTAAAATGATTGGCTTTGCAGTGTTTTTTGTTTATTTGTTTTTTTCATTTGTTTGTTTATTTTTTATTCATTTATTGTTTATCTGTTTATTTCTTTTTAGTTTTGCTCGTCTCTTGTGTTTAAATGACTGTAGCATACAATCTTCACAATCGGAGCCTAAAGCAACAAAGCTTACAGCACCTAGTGTTCCCTGGCAGTCTCCATTCCAAGTACTAACTAAGCCCACAAGATCGGGATTTGTAAGAGCGCTATGGCCATAAGCAATGACTGTTGGCTGTAGAGGACTGTTCTGAGAGTAACTCTTGTTACAGAGCTGCTTGTAAACTAAAAATCCTCACAACTCAAATTAAAATGATTGGCTTTGCAGTGTTTTTTGTTTATTTGTTTTTTTTCATTTGTTTGTTTATTTTTTATTCATTTATTGTTTATCTGTTTATTTCTTTTTAGTTTTGCTCGTCTCTTGTGTTTAAATGACTGTAGCATACAATCTTCACAATCGGAGCCTAAAGCTAAAGAGCTTACAGCACCTAGTGTTCAATGCAACAGCAATGACTGTTGGCTGTTAGAGGACTGTTCTAAGAGTAACTCTTGTTACAGAGCTGCTTGTAAACTAAAGAGCCTCACAACTCAAGTTAAAATGATTGGCTTTGCAGTGTTTTTTGTTTATTTGTTTTTTTCATTTGTTTGTTTATTTTTTATTCATTTATTGTTTATTTGTTTATTTCTTTTTAGTTTTGCTCGTCTCTTGTGTTTAAATGACTGTAGCATACAATCTTCACAATCGGAGCCTAAAGCTTAAAAGCTTACAGCACCTAGTGTTCCCTGGCAGTCTCCATTCCAAGTACTAACTAAGCCCACAAGATCGGGATTTGTAAGAGCGCTATGGCCATAAGCAATGACTGTTGGCTGTAGGGGACTGTTCTGAGAGTAACTCTTGTTACAGAGCTGCTTGTAAACTAAAAAGCCTCACAACTCAAATTAAAATGATTGGCTTTGCAGTGTTTTTTGTTTATTTGTTTTTTTCATTTGTTTGTTTATTTTTTATTCATTTATTGTTTATTTGTTTATTTCTTTTTAGTTTTGCTCGTCTCTTGTGTTTAAATGACTGTAGCATACAATCTTCACAATCGGAGCCTAAAGCTAAAGAGCTTACAGCACCTAGTGTTCAATGCAACAGCAATGAATGTTGGCTGTTAGAGGACTGTTCTAAGAGTAACTCTTGTTACAGAGCTGCTTGTAAACTAAAGAGCCTCACAACTCAAGTTAAAATGATTGGCTTTGCAGTGTTTTTTGTTTATTTGTTTTTTTCATTTGTTTGTTTATTTTTTATTCATTTATTGTTTATTTGTTTATTTCTTTTTAGTTTTGCTCGTCTGTTGTGTTTAAATGACTGTAGCATACAATCTTCACAATCGGAGCCTAAAGCTAAAGAGCTTACAGCACCTAGTGTTCAATGCAACAGCAATGACTGTTGGCTGTTAGAGGACTGTTCTGAGAGTAACTCTTGTTACAGAGCTGCTTGTAAACTAAAAAGCCTCACAACTCAAATTAAAATGATTGGCTTTGCAGTGTTTTTTGTTTATTTGTTTTTTTCATTTGTTTGTTTATTTTTTATTCATTTATTGTTTATCTGTTTATTTCTTTTTAGTTTTGCTCGTCTCTTGTGTTTAAATGACTGTAGCATACAATCTTCACAATCGGAGCCTAAAGCAACAAAGCTTACAGCACCTAGTGTTCCCTGGCAGTCTCCATTCCAAGTACTAACTAAGCCCACAAGATCGGGATTTGTAAGAGCGCTATGGCCATAAGCAATGACTGTTGGCTGTAGAGGACTGTTCTGAGAGTAACTCTTGTTACAGAGCTGCTTGTAAACTAAAAATCCTCACAACTCAAATTAAAATGATTGGCTTTGCAGTGTTTTTTGTTTATTTGTTTTTTTTCATTTGTTTGTTCATTTTTTATTCATTTATTGTTTATCTGTTTATTTCTTTTTAGTTTTTCTCGTCTCTTGTGTTTAAATGACTGTAGCATACAATCTTCACAATCGGAGCCTAAAGCTAAAGAGCTTACAGCACCTAGTGTTCAATGCAACAGCAATGACTGTTGGCTGTTAGAGGACTGTTCTAAGAGTAACTCTTGTTACAGAGCTGCTTGTAAACTAAAGAGCCTCACAACTCAAGTTAAAATGATTGGCTTTGCAGTGTTTTTTGTTTATTTGTTTTTTTCATTTGTTTGTTTATTTTTTATTCATTTATTGTTTATTTGTTTATTTCTTTTTAGTTTTGCTCGTCTCTTGTGTTTAAATGACTGTAGCATACAATCTTCACAATCGGAGCCTAAAGCTAAAGAGCTTACAGCACCTAGTGTTCAATGCAACAGCAATGACTGTTGGCTGTTAGAGGACTGTTCTGAGAGTAACTCTTGTTACAGAGCTGCTTGTAAACTAAAAAGCCTCACAACTCAAATTAAAATGATTGGCTTTGCAGTGTTTTTTGTTTATTTGTTTTTTTTCATTTGTTTGTTTATTTTTTATTCATTTATTGTTTATTTGTTTATTTCTTTTTAGTTTTGCTCGTCTCTTGTGTTTAAATGACTGTAGCATACAATCTTCACAATCGGAGCCTAAAGCAACAAAGCTTACAGCACCTAGTGTTCCCTGGCAGTCTCCATTCCAAGTACTAACTAAGCCCACAAGATCGGGATTTGTAAGAGCGCTATGGCCATAAGCAATGACTGTTGGCTGTAGAGGACTGTTCTGAGAGTAACTCTTGTTACAGAGCTGCTTGTAAACTAAAAATCCTCACAACTCAAATTAAAATGATTTTCTTTGCAGTGTTTTTTGTTTATTTGTTTTTTTCATTTGTTTGTTTATTTTTTATTCATTTATTGTTTATCTGTTTATTTCTTTTTAGTTTTGCTCGTCTCTTGTGTTTAAATGACTGTAGCATACAATCTTCACAATCGGAGCCTAAAGCTAAAGAGCTTAAAGCACCTAGTGTTCAATGCAACAGCAATGACTGTTGGCTGTTAGAGGACTGTTCTAAGAGTAACTCTTGTTACAGAGCTGCTTGTAAACTAAAAAGCCTCACAACTCAAGTTAAAATGATTGGCTTTGCAGTGTTTTTTGTTTATTTGTTTTTTTCATTTGTTTGTTTATTTTTTATTCATTTATTGTTTATTTGTTTATTTCTTTTTAGTTTTGCTCGTCTCTTGTGTTTAAATGACTGTAGCATACAATCTTCACAATCGGAGCCTAAAGCTAAAGAGCTTACAGCACCTAGTGTTCAATGCAACAGCAATGACTGTTGGCTGTTAGAGGACTGTTCTAAGAGTAACTCTTGTTACAGAGCTGCTTGTAAACTAAAAAGCCTCACAACTCAAGTTAAAATGATTGGCTTTGCAGTGTTTTTTGTTTATTTGTTTTTTTCATTTGTTTGTTTATTTTTTATTCATTTATTGTTTATTTGTTTATTTCTTTTTAGTTTTGCTCGTCTCTTGTGTTTAAATGACTGTAGCATACAATCTTCACAATCGGAGCCTAAAGCTTAAAAGCTTACAGCACCTAGTGTTCCCTGGCAGTCTCCATTCCAAGTACTAACTAAGCCCACAAGATCGGGATTTGTAAGAGCGCTATGGCCATAAGCAATGACTGTTGGCTGTAGAGGACTGTTCTAAGAGTAACTCTTGTTACAGAGCTGCTTGTAAACTAAAAAGCCTCACAACTCAAATTAAAATGATTGGCTTTGCAGTGTTTTTTGTTTATTTGTTTTTTTCATTTGTTTGTTTATTTTTTATTCATTTATTGTTTATTTGTTTATTTCTTTTTAGTTTTGCTCGTCTCTTGTGTTTAAATGACTGTAGCATACAATCTTCACAATCGGAGCCTAAAGCTTAAAAGCTTACAGCACCTAGTGTTCCCTGGCAGTCTCCATTCCAAGTACTAACTAAGCCCACAAGATCGGGATTTGTAAGAGCGCTATGGCCATAAGCAATGACTGTTGGCTGTAGAGGACTGTTCTAAGAGTAACTCTTGTTACAGAGCTGCTTGTAAACTAAAAAGCCTCACAACTCAAATTAAAATGATTGGCTTTGCAGTGTTTTTTGTTTATTTGTTTTTTTCATTTGTTTGTTTATTTTTTATTCATTTATTGTTTATTTGTTTATTTCTTTTTAGTTTTGCTCGTCTCTTGTGTTTAAATGACTGTAGCATACAATCTTCACAATCGGAGCCTAAAGCAAAAAAGCTTACAGCACCTAGTGTTCCCTGGCAGTCTCCATTCCAAGTACTAACTAAGCCCACAAGATCGGGATTTGTAAGAGCGCTATGGCCATAAGCAATGACTGTTGGCTGTAGGGGACTGTTCTGAGAGTAACTCTTGTTACAGAGCTGCTTGTAAACTAAAAAGCCTCACAACTCAAATTAAAATGATTGGCTTTGCAGTGTTTTTTGTTTATTTGTTTTTTTCATTTGTTTGTTTATTTTTTATTCATTTATTGTTTATTTGTTTATTTCTTTTTAGTTTTGCTCGTCTCTTGTGTTTAAATGACTGTAGCATACAATCTTCACAATCGGAGCCTAAAGCTAAAGAGCTTACAGCACCTAGTGTTCAATGCAACAGCAATGAATGTTGGCTGTTAGAGGACTGTTCTAAGAGTAACTCTTGTTACAGAGCTGCTTGTAAACTAAAGAGCCTCACAACTCAAGTTAAAATGATTGGCTTTGCAGTGTTTTTTGTTTATTTGTTTTTTTCATTTGTTTGTTTATTTTTTATTCATTTATTGTTTATTTGTTTATTTCTTTTTAGTTTTGCTCGTCTCTTGTGTTTAAATGACTGTAGCATACAATCTTCACAATCGGAGCCTAAAGCTAAAGAGCTTACAGCACCTAGTGTTCAATGCAACAGCAATGACTGTTGGCTGTTAGAGGACTGTTCTGAGAGTAACTCTTGTTACAGAGCTGCTTGTAAACTAAAAAGCCTCACAACTCAAATTAAAATGATTGGCTTTGCAGTGTTTTTTGTTTATTTGTTTTTTTCATTTGTTTGTTTATTTTTTATTCATTTATTGTTTATCTGTTTATTTCTTTTTAGTTTTGCTCGTCTCTTGTGTTTAAATGACTGTAGCATACAATCTTCACAATCGGAGCCTAAAGCAACAAAGCTTACAGCACCTAGTGTTCCCTGGCAGTCTCCATTCCAAGTACTAACTAAGCCCACAAGATCGGGATTTGTAAGAGCGCTATGGCCATAAGCAATGACTGTTGGCTGTAGAGGACTGTTCTGAGAGTAACTCTTGTTACAGAGCTGCTTGTAAACTAAAAATCCTCACAACTCAAATTAAAATGATTGGCTTTGCAGTGTTTTTTGTTTATTTGTTTTTTTTCATTTGTTTGTTTATTTTTTATTCATTTATTGTTTATCTGTTTATTTCTTTTTAGTTTTGCTCGTCTCTTGTGTTTAAATGACTGTAGCATACAATCTTCACAATCGGAGCCTAAAGCTAAAGAGCTTACAGCACCTAGTGTTCAATGCAACAGCAATGACTGTTGGCTGTTAGAGGACTGTTCTAAGAGTAACTCTTGTTACAGAGCTGCTTGTAAACTAAAGAGCCTCACAACTCAAGTTAAAATGATTGGCTTTGCAGTGTTTTTTGTTTATTTGTTTTTTTCATTTGTTTGTTTATTTTTTATTCATTTATTGTTTATTTGTTTATTTCTTTTTAGTTTTGCTCGTCTCTTGTGTTTAAATGACTGTAGCATACAATCTTCACAATCGGAGCCTAAAGCTAAAGAGCTTACAGCACCTAGTGTTCAATGCAACAGCAATGACTGTTGGCTGTTAGAGGACTGTTCTGAGAGTAACTCTTGTTACAGAGCTGCTTGTAAACTAAAAAGCCTCACAACTCAAATTAAAATGATTGGCTTTGCAGTGTTTTTTGTTTATTTGTTTTTTTTCATTTGTTTGTTTATTTTTTATTCATTTATTGTTTATTTGTTTATTTCTTTTTAGTTTTGCTCGTCTCTTGTGTTTAAATGACTGTAGCATACAATCTTCACAATCGGAGCCTAAAGCTAAAGAGCTTACAGCACCTAGTGTTCAATGCAACAGCAATGACTGTTGGCTGTTAGAGGACTGTTCTGAGAGTAACTCTTGTTACAGAGCTGCTTGTAAACTAAAAAGCCTCACAACTCAAATTAAAATGATTGGCTTTGCAGTGTTTTTTGTTTATTTGTTTTTTTCATTTGTTTGTTTATTTTTTATTCATTTATTGTTTATCTGTTTATTTCTTTTTAGTTTTGCTCGTCTCTTGTGTTTAAATGACTGTAGCATACAATCTTCACAATCGGAGCCTAAAGCAACAAAGCTTACAGCACCTAGTGTTCCCTGGCAGTCTCCATTCCAAGTACTAACTAAGCCCACAAGATCGGGATTTGTAAGAGCGCTATGGCCATAAGCAATGACTGTTGGCTGTAGAGGACTGTTCTGAGAGTAACTCTTGTTACAGAGCTGCTTGTAAACTAAAAATCCTCACAACTCAAATTAAAATGATTTTCTTTGCAGTGTTTTTTGTTTATTTGTTTTTTTCATTTGTTTGTTTATTTTTTATTCATTTATTGTTTATCTGTTTATTTCTTTTTAGTTTTGCTCGTCTCTTGTGTTTAAATGACTGTAGCATACAATCTTCACAATCGGAGCCTAAAGCTAAAGAGCTTAAAGCACCTAGTGTTCAATGCAACAGCAATGACTGTTGGCTGTTAGAGGACTGTTCTAAGAGTAACTCTTGTTACAGAGCTGCTTGTAAACTAAAAAGCCTCACAACTCAAGTTAAAATGATTGGCTTTGCAGTGTTTTTTGTTTATTTGTTTTTTTCATTTGTTTGTTTATTTTTTATTCATTTATTGTTTATTTGTTTATTTCTTTTTAGTTTTGCTCGTCTCTTGTGTTTAAATGACTGTAGCATACAATCTTCACAATCGGAGCCTAAAGCAACAAAGCTTACAGCACCTAGTGTTCCCTGGCAGTCTCCATTCCAAGTACTAACTAAGCCCACAAGATCGGGATTTGTAAGAGCGCTATGGCCATAAGCAATGACTGTTGGCTGTAGAGGACTGTTCTGAGAGTAACTCTTGTTACAGAGCTGCTTGTAAACTAAAAATCCTCACAACTCAAATTAAAATGATTGGCTTTGCAGTGTTTTTTGTTTATTTGTTTTTTTTCATTTGTTTGTTTATTTTTTATTCATTTATTGTTTATCTGTTTATTTCTTTTTAGTTTTGCTCGTCTCTTGTGTTTAAATGACTGTAGCATACAATCTTCACAATCGGAGCCTAAAGCTAAAGAGCTTACAGCACCTAGTGTTCAATGCAACAGCAATGACTGTTGGCTGTTAGAGGACTGTTCTAAGAGTAACTCTTGTTACAGAGCTGCTTGTAAACTAAAGAGCCTCACAACTCAAGTTAAAATGATTGGCTTTGCAGTGTTTTTTGTTTATTTGTTTTTTTCATTTGTTTGTTTATTTTTTATTCATTTATTGTTTATTTGTTTATTTCTTTTTAGTTTTGCTCGTCTCTTGTGTTTAAATGACTGTAGCATACAATCTTCACAATCGGAGCCTAAAGCTAAAGAGCTTACAGCACCTAGTGTTCAATGCAACAGCAATGACTGTTGGCTGTTAGAGGACTGTTCTGAGAGTAACTCTTGTTACAGAGCTGCTTGTAAACTAAAAAGCCTCACAACTCAAGTTAAAATGATTGGCTTTGCAGTGTTTTTTGTTTATTTGTTTTTTTCATTTGTTTGTTTATTTTTTATTCATTTATTGTTTATTTGTTTATTTCTTTTTAGTTTTGCTCGTCTCTTGTGTTTAAATGACTGTAGCATACAATCTTCACAATCGGAGCCTAAAGCTTAAAAGCTTACAGCACCTAGTGTTCCCTGGCAGTCTCCATTCCAAGTACTAACTAAGCCCACAAGATCGGGATTTGTAAGAGCGCTATGGCCATAAGCAATGACTGTTGGCTGTAGAGGACTGTTCTAAGAGTAACTCTTGTTACAGAGCTGCTTGTAAACTAAAAAGCCTCACAACTCAAATTAAAATGATTGGCTTTGCAGTGTTTTTTGTTTATTTGTTTTTTCATTTGTTTGTTTATTTTTTATTCATTTATTGTTTATTTGTTTATTTCTTTTTAGTTTTGCTCGTCTCTTGTGTTTAAATGACTGTAGCATACAATCTTCACAATCGGAGCCTAAAGCTTAAAAGCTTACAGCACCTAGTGTTCCCTGGCAGTCTCCATTCCAAGTACTAACTAAGCCCACAAGATCGGGATTTGTAAGAGCGCTATGGCCATAAGCAATGACTGTTGGCTGTAGAGGACTGTTCTAAGAGTAACTCTTGTTACAGAGCTGCTTGTAAACTAAAAAGCCTCACAACTCAAATTAAAATGATTGGCTTTGCAGTGTTTTTTGTTTATTTGTTTTTTTCATTTGTTTGTTTATTTTTTATTCATTTATTGTTTATTTGTTTATTTCTTTTTAGTTTTGCTCGTCTCTTGTGTTTAAATGACTGTAGCATACAATCTTCACAATCGGAGCCTAAAGCAAAAAAGCTTACAGCACCTAGTGTTCCCTGGCAGTCTCCATTCCAAGTACTAACTAAGCCCACAAGATCGGGATTTGTAAGAGCGCTATGGCCATAAGCAATGACTGTTGGCTGTAGGGGACTGTTCTGAGAGTAACTCTTGTTACAGAGCTGCTTGTAAACTAAAAAGCCTCACAACTCAAATTAAAATGATTGGCTTTGCAGTGTTTTTTGTTTATTTGTTTTTTTCATTTGTTTGTTTATTTTTTATTCATTTATTGTTTATTTGTTTATTTCTTTTTAGTTTTGCTCGTCTCTTGTGTTTAAATGACTGTAGCATACAATCTTCACAATCGGAGCCTAAAGCAACAAAGCTTACAGCACCTAGTGTTCCCTGGCAGTCTCCATTCCAAGTACTAACTAAGCCCACAAGATCGGGATTTGTAAGAGCGCTATGGCCATAAGCAATGACTGTTGGCTGTAGAGGACTGCTCTGAGAGTAACTCTTGTTACAGAGCTGCTTGTAAACTAAAAAGCCTCACAACTCAAATTAAAATGATTGGCTTTGCAGTGTTTTTTGTTTATTTGTTTTTTTCATTTGTTTGTTTATTTTTTATTCATTTATTGTTTATCTGTTTATTTCTTTTTAGTTTTGCTCGTCTCTTGTGTTTAAATGACTGTAGCATACAATCTTCACAATCGGAGCCTAAAGCTAAAGAGCTTACAGCACCTAGTGTTCAATGCAACAGCAATGACTGTTGGCTGTTAGAGGACTGTTCTAAGAGTAACTCTTGTTACAGAGCTGCTTGTAAACTAAAAAGCCTCACAACTCAAGTTAAAATGATTGGCTTTGCAGTGTTTTTTGTTTATTTGTTTTTTTCATTTGTTTGTTTATTTTTTATTCATTTATTGTTTATTTGTTTATTTCTTTTTAGTTTTGCTCGTCTCTTGTGTTTAAATGACTGTAGCATACAATCTTCACAATCGGAGCCTAAAACAACAAAGCTTACAGCACCTAGTGTTCCCTGGCAGTCTCCATTCCAAGTACTAACTAAGCCCACAAGATCGGGATTTGTAAGAGCGCTATGGCCATAAGCAATGACTGTTGGCTGTAGAGGACTGTTCTGAGAGTAACTCTTGTTACAGAGCTGCTTGTAAACTAAAAAGCCTCACAACTCAAATTAAAATGATTGGCTTTGCAGTGTTTTTTGTTTATTTGTTTTTTTCATTTGTTTGTTTATTTTTTATTCATTTATTGTTTATCTGTTTATTTCTTTTTAGTTTTGCTCGTCTCTTGTGTTTAAATGACTGTAGCATACAATCTTCACAATCGGAGCCTAAAGCTAAAGAGCTTACAGCACCTAGTGTTCAATGCAACAGCAATGACTGTTGGCTGTTAGAGGACTGTTCTAAGAGTAACTCTTGTTACAGAGCTGCTTGTAAACTAAAGAGCCTCACAACTCAAGTTAAAATGATTGGCTTTGCAGTGTTTTTTGTTTATTTGTTTTTTTCATTTGTTTGTTTATTTTTTATTCATTTATTGTTTATTTGTTTATTTCTTTTTAGTTTTGCTCGTCTCTTGTGTTTAAATGACTGTAGCATACAATCTTCACAATCGGAGCCTAAAGCTAAAGAGCTTACAGCACCTAGTGTTCAATGCAACAGCAATGACTGTTGGCTGTTAGAGGACTGTTCTGAGAGTAACTCTTGTTACAGAGCTGCTTGTAAACTAAAAAGCCTCACAACTCAAATTAAAATGATTGGCTTTGCAGTGTTTTTTGTTTATTTGTTTTTTTTCATTTGTTTGTTTATTTTTTATTCATTTATTGTTTATTTGTTTATTTCTTTTTAGTTTTGCTCGTCTCTTGTGTTTAAATGACTGTAGCATACAATCTTCACAATCGGAGCCTAAAGCTAAAGAGCTTACAGCACCTAGTGTTCAATGCAACAGCAATGACTGTTGGCTGTTAGAGGACTGTTCTGAGAGTAACTCTTGTTACAGAGCTGCTTGTAAACTAAAAAGCCTCACAACTCAAATTAAAATGATTGGCTTTGCAGTGTTTTTTGTTTATTTGTTTTTTTCATTTGTTTGTTTATTTTTTATTCATTTATTGTTTATCTGTTTATTTCTTTTTAGTTTTGCTCGTCTCTTGTGTTTAAATGACTGTAGCATACAATCTTCACAATCGGAGCCTAAAGCAACAAAGCTTACAGCACCTAGTGTTCCCTGGCAGTCTCCATTCCAAGTACTAACTAAGCCCACAAGATCGGGATTTGTAAGAGCGCTATGGCCATAAGCAATGACTGTTGGCTGTAGAGGACTGTTCTGAGAGTAACTCTTGTTACAGAGCTGCTTGTAAACTAAAAATCCTCACAACTCAAATTAAAATGATTGGCTTTGCAGTGTTTTTTGTTTATTTGTTTTTTTCATTTGTTTGTTTATTTTTTATTCATTTATTGTTTATTTGTTTATTTCTTTTTAGTTTTGCTCGTCTCTTGTGTTTAAATGACTGTAGCATACAATCTTCACAATCGGAGCCTAAAGCTAAAGAGCTTACAGCACCTAGTGTTCAATGCAACAGCAATGACTGTTGGCTGTTAGAGGACTGTTCTAAGAGTAACTCTTGTTACAGAGCTGCTTGTAAACTAAAAAGCCTCACAACTCAAGTTAAAATGATTGGCTTTGCAGTGTTTTTTGTTTATTTGTTTTTTTCATTTGTTTGTTTATTTTTTATTCATTTATTGTTTATTTGTTTATTTCTTTTTAGTTTTGCTCGTCTCTTGTGTTTAAATGACTGTAGCATACAATCTTCACAATCGGAGCCTAAAGCAAAAAAGCTTACAGCACCTAGTGTTCCCTGGCAGTCTCCATTCCAAGTACTAACTAAGCCCACAAGATCGGGATTTGTAAGAGCGCTATGGCCATAAGCAATGACTGTTGGCTGTAGGGGACTGTTCTGAGAGTAACTCTTGTTACAGAGCTGCTTGTAAACTAAAAAGCCTCACAACTCAAATTAAAATGATTGGCTTTGCAGTGTTTTTTGTTTATTTGTTTTTTTCATTTGTTTGTTTATTTTTTATTCATTTATTGTTTATTTGTTTATTTCTTTTTAGTTTTGCTCGTCTCTTGTGTTTAAATGACTGTAGCATACAATCTTCACAATCGGAGCCTAAAGCAACAAAGCTTACAGCACCTAGTGTTCCCTGGCAGTCTCCATTCCAAGTACTAACTAAGCCCACAAGATCGGGATTTGTAAGAGCGCTATGGCCATAAGCAATGACTGTTGGCTGTAGAGGACTGCTCTGAGAGTAACTCTTGTTACAGAGCTGCTTGTAAACTAAAAAGCCTCACAACTCAAATTAAAATGATTGGCTTTGCAGTGTTTTTTGTTTATTTGTTTTTTTCATTTGTTTGTTTATTTTTTATTCATTTATTGTTTATCTGTTTATTTCTTTTTAGTTTTGCTCGTCTCTTGTGTTTAAATGACTGTAGCATACAATCTTCACAATCGGAGCCTAAAGCTAAAGAGCTTACAGCACCTAGTGTTCAATGCAACAGCAATGACTGTTGGCTGTTAGAGGACTGTTCTGAGAGTAACTCTTGTTACAGAGCTGCTTGTAAACTAAAAAGCCTCACAACTCAAGTTAAAATGATTGGCTTTGCAGTGTTTTTTGTTTATTTGTTTTTTTCATTTGTTTGTTTATTTTTTATTCATTTATTGTTTATTTGTTTATTTCTTTTTAGTTTTGCTCGTCTCTTGTGTTTAAATGACTGTAGCATACAATCTTCACAATCGGAGCCTAAAACAACAAAGCTTACAGCACCTAGTGTTCCCTGGCAGTCTCCATTCCAAGTACTAACTAAGCCCACAAGATCGGGATTTGTAAGAGCGCTATGGCCATAAGCAATGACTGTTGGCTGTAGAGGACTGTTCTGAGAGTAACTCTTGTTACAGAGCTGCTTGTAAACTAAAAAGCCTCACAACTCAAATTAAAATGATTGGCTTTGCAGTGTTTTTTGTTTATTTGTTTTTTTCATTTGTTTGTTTATTTTTTATTCATTTATTGTTTATCTGTTTATTTCTTTTTAGTTTTGCTCGTCTCTTGTGTTTAAATGACTGTAGCATACAATCTTCACAATCGGAGCCTAAAGCTAAAGAGCTTACAGCACCTAGTGTTCAATGCAACAGCAATGACTGTTGGCTGTTAGAGGACTGTTCTGAGAGTAACTCTTGTTACAGAGCTGCTTGTAAACTAAAAAGCCTCACAACTCAAATTAAAATGATTGGCTTTGCAGTGTTTTTTGTTTATTTGTTTTTTTCATTTGTTTGTTTATTTTTTATTCATTTATTGTTTATCTGTTTATTTCTTTTTAGTTTTGCTCGTCTCTTGTGTTTAAATGACTGTAGCATACAATCTTCACAATCGGAGCCTAAAGCAACAAAGCTTACAGCACCTAGTGTTCCCTGGCAGTCTCCATTCCAAGTACTAACTAAGCCCACAAGATCGGGATTTGTAAGAGCGCTATGGCCATAAGCAATGACTGTTGGCTGTAGAGGACTGTTCTGAGAGTAACTCTTGTTACAGAGCTGCTTGTAAACTAAAAATCCTCACAACTCAAATTAAAATGATTTTCTTTGCAGTGTTTTTTGTTTATTTGTTTTTTTCATTTGTTTGTTTATTTTTTATTCATTTATTGTTTATCTGTTTATTTCTTTTTAGTTTTGCTCGTCTCTTGTGTTTAAATGACTGTAGCATACAATCTTCACAATCGGAGCCTAAAGCTAAAGAGCTTAAAGCACCTAGTGTTCAATGCAACAGCAATGACTGTTGGCTGTTAGAGGACTGTTCTAAGAGTAACTCTTGTTACAGAGCTGCTTGTAAACTAAAAAGCCTCACAACTCAAGTTAAAATGATTGGCTTTGCAGTGTTTTTTGTTTATTTGTTTTTTTCATTTGTTTGTTTATTTTTTATTCATTTATTGTTTATTTGTTTATTTCTTTTTAGTTTTGCTCGTCTCTTGTGTTTAAATGACTGTAGCATACAATCTTCACAATCGGAGCCTAAAGCTAAAGAGCTTACAGCACCTAGTGTTCAATGCAACAGCAATGACTGTTGGCTGTTAGAGGACTGTTCTAAGAGTAACTCTTGTTACAGAGCTGCTTGTAAACTAAAAAGCCTCACAACTCAAGTTAAAATGATTGGCTTTGCAGTGTTTTTTGTTTATTTGTTTTTTTCATTTGTTTGTTTATTTTTTATTCATTTATTGTTTATTTGTTTATTTCTTTTTAGTTTTGCTCGTCTCTTGTGTTTAAATGACTGTAGCATACAATCTTCACAATCGGAGCCTAAAGCAAAAAAGCTTACAGCACCTAGTGTTCCCTGGCAGTCTCCATTCCAAGTACTAACTAAGCCCACAAGATCGGGATTTGTAAGAGCGCTATGGCCATAAGCAATGACTGTTGGCTGTAGGGGACTGTTCTGAGAGTAACTCTTGTTACAGAGCTGCTTGTAAACTAAAAAGCCTCACAACTCAAATTAAAATGATTGGCTTTGCAGTGTTTTTTGTTTATTTGTTTTTTTCATTTGTTTGTTTATTTTTTATTCATTTATTGTTTATTTGTTTATTTCTTTTTAGTTTTGCTCGTCTCTTGTGTTTAAATGACTGTAGCATACAATCTTCACAATCGGAGCCTAAAGCAACAAAGCTTACAGCACCTAGTGTTCCCTGGCAGTCTCCATTCCAAGTACTAACTAAGCCCACAAGATCGGGATTTGTAAGAGCGCTATGGCCATAAGCAATGACTGTTGGCTGTAGAGGACTGCTCTGAGAGTAACTCTTGTTACAGAGCTGCTTGTAAACTAAAAAGCCTCACAACTCAAATTAAAATGATTGGCTTTGCAGTGTTTTTTGTTTATTTGTTTTTTTCATTTGTTTGTTTATTTTTTATTCATTTATTGTTTATTTGTTTATTTCTTTTTAGTTTTGCTCGTCTCTTGTGTTTAAATGACTGTAGCATACAATCTTCACAATCGGAGCCTAAAGCAACAAAGCTTACAGCACCTAGTGTTCCCTGGCAGTCTCCATTCCAAGTACTAACTAAGCCCACAAGATCGGGATTTGTAAGAGCGCTATGGCCATAAGCAATGACTGTTGGCTGTAGAGGACTGCTCTGAGAGTAACTCTTGTTACAGAGCTGCTTGTAAACTAAAAAGCCTCACAACTCAAATTAAAATGATTGGCTTTGCAGTGTTTTTTGTTTATTTGTTTTTTTCATTTGTTTGTTTATTTTTTATTCATTTATTGTTTATCTGTTTATTTCTTTTTAGTTTTGCTCGTCTCTTGTGTTTAAATGACTGTAGCATACAATCTTCACAATCGGAGCCTAAAGCTAAAGAGCTTACAGCACCTAGTGTTCAATGCAACAGCAATGACTGTTGGCTGTTAGAGGACTGTTCTGAGAGTAACTCTTGTTACAGAGCTGCTTGTAAACTAAAAAGCCTCACAACTCAAGTTAAAATGATTGGCTTTGCAGTGTTTTTTGTTTATTTGTTTTTTTCATTTGTTTGTTTATTTTTTATTCATTTATTGTTTATTTGTTTATTTCTTTTTAGTTTTGCTCGTCTCTTGTGTTTAAATGACTGTAGCATACAATCTTCACAATCGGAGCCTAAAACAACAAAGCTTACAGCACCTAGTGTTCCCTGGCAGTCTCCATTCC
Organism: Hoplias malabaricus; assembly: GCF_029633855.1. Taxonomy (NCBI): domain Eukaryota; kingdom Metazoa; phylum Chordata; class Actinopteri; order Characiformes; family Erythrinidae; genus Hoplias; species Hoplias malabaricus. The sequence continues at coordinate 27,100,289 of NC_089814.1, forward strand.
AAGTACTAACTAAGCCCACAAGATCGGGATTTGTAAGAGCGCTATGGCCATAAGCAATGACTGTTGGCTGTAGAGGACTGTTCTGAGAGTAACTCTTGTTACAGAGCTGCTTGTAAACTAAAAAGCCTCACAACTCAAATTAAAATGATTGGCTTTGCAGTGTTTTTTGTTTATTTGTTTTTTTCATTTGTTTGTTTATTTTTTATTCATTTATTGTTTATCTGTTTATTTCTTTTTAGTTTTGCTCGTCTCTTGTGTTTAAATGACTGTAGCATACAATCTTCACAATCGGAGCCTAAAGCTAAAGAGCTTACAGCACCTAGTGTTCAATGCAACAGCAATGACTGTTGGCTGTTAGAGGACTGTTCTGAGAGTAACTCTTGTTACAGAGCTGCTTGTAAACTAAAAAGCCTCACAACTCAAATTAAAATGATTGGCTTTGCAGTGTTTTTTGTTTATTTGTTTTTTTCATTTGTTTGTTTATTTTTTATTCATTTATTGTTTATCTGTTTATTTCTTTTTAGTTTTGCTCGTCTCTTGTGTTTAAATGACTGTAGCATACAATCTTCACAATCGGAGCCTAAAGCAACAAAGCTTACAGCACCTAGTGTTCCCTGGCAGTCTCCATTCCAAGTACTAACTAAGCCCACAAGATCGGGATTTGTAAGAGCGCTATGGCCATAAGCAATGACTGTTGGCTGTAGAGGACTGTTCTGAGAGTAACTCTTGTTACAGAGCTGCTTGTAAACTAAAAATCCTCACAACTCAAATTAAAATGATTTTCTTTGCAGTGTTTTTTGTTTATTTGTTTTTTTCATTTGTTTGTTTATTTTTTATTCATTTATTGTTTATCTGTTTATTTCTTTTTAGTTTTGCTCGTCTCTTGTGTTTAAATGACTGTAGCATACAATCTTCACAATCGGAGCCTAAAGCTAAAGAGCTTAAAGCACCTAGTGTTCAATGCAACAGCAATGACTGTTGGCTGTTAGAGGACTGTTCTAAGAGTAACTCTTGTTACAGAGCTGCTTGTAAACTAAAAAGCCTCACAACTCAAGTTAAAATGATTGGCTTTGCAGTGTTTTTTGTTTATTTGTTTTTTTCATTTGTTTGTTTATTTTTTATTCATTTATTGTTTATTTGTTTATTTCTTTTTAGTTTTGCTCGTCTCTTGTGTTTAAATGACTGTAGCATACAATCTTCACAATCGGAGCCTAAAACAACAAAGCTTACAGCACCTAGTGTTCAATGCAACAGCAATGACTGTTGGCTGTTAGAGGACTGTTCTAAGAGTAACTCTTGTTACAGAGCTGCTTGTAAACTAAAAAGCCTCACAACTCAAGTTAAAATGATTGGCTTTGCAGTGTTTTTTGTTTATTTGTTTTTTTCATTTGTTTGTTTATTTTTTATTCATTTATTGTTTATTTGTTTATTTCTTTTTAGTTTTGCTCGTCTCTTGTGTTTAAATGACTGTAGCATACAATCTTCACAATCGGAGCCTAAAGCAAAAAAGCTTACAGCACCTAGTGTTCCCTGGCAGTCTCCATTCCAAGTACTAACTAAGCCCACAAGATCGGGATTTGTAAGAGCGCTATGGCCATAAGCAATGACTGTTGGCTGTAGGGGACTGTTCTGAGAGTAACTCTTGTTACAGAGCTGCTTGTAAACTAAAAAGCCTCACAACTCAAATTAAAATGATTGGCTTTGCAGTGTTTTTTGTTTATTTGTTTTTTTCATTTGTTTGTTTATTTTTTATTCATTTATTGTTTATTTGTTTATTTCTTTTTAGTTTTGCTCGTCTCTTGTGTTTAAATGACTGTAGCATACAATCTTCACAATCGGAGCCTAAAGCAACAAAGCTTACAGCACCTAGTGTTCCCTGGCAGTCTCCATTCCAAGTACTAACTAAGCCCACAAGATCGGGATTTGTAAGAGCGCTATGGCCATAAGCAATGACTGTTGGCTGTAGAGGACTGCTCTGAGAGTAACTCTTGTTACAGAGCTGCTTGTAAACTAAAAAGCCTCACAACTCAAATTAAAATGATTGGCTTTGCAGTGTTTTTTGTTTATTTGTTTTTTTCATTTGTTTGTTTATTTTTTATTCATTTATTGTTTATTTGTTTATTTCTTTTTAGTTTTGCTCGTCTCTTGTGTTTAAATGACTGTAGCATACAATCTTCACAATCGGAGCCTAAAGCAACAAAGCTTACAGCACCTAGTGTTCCCTGGCAGTCTCCATTCCAAGTACTAACTAAGCCCACAAGATCGGGATTTGTAAGAGCGCTATGGCCATAAGCAATGACTGTTGGCTGTAGAGGACTGCTCTGAGAGTAACTCTTGTTACAGAGCTGCTTGTAAACTAAAAAGCCTCACAACTCAAATTAAAATGATTGGCTTTGCAGTGTTTTTTGTTTATTTGTTTTTTTCATTTGTTTGTTTATTTTTTATTCATTTATTGTTTATCTGTTTATTTCTTTTTAGTTTTGCTCGTCTCTTGTGTTTAAATGACTGTAGCATACAATCTTCACAATCGGAGCCTAAAGCTAAAGAGCTTACAGCACCTAGTGTTCAATGCAACAGCAATGACTGTTGGCTGTTAGAGGACTGTTCTGAGAGTAACTCTTGTTACAGAGCTGCTTGTAAACTAAAAAGCCTCACAACTCAAGTTAAAATGATTGGCTTTGCAGTGTTTTTTGTTTATTTGTTTTTTTCATTTGTTTGTTTATTTTTTATTCATTTATTGTTTATTTGTTTATTTCTTTTTAGTTTTGCTCGTCTCTTGTGTTTAAATGACTGTAGCATACAATCTTCACAATCGGAGCCTAAAACAACAAAGCTTACAGCACCTAGTGTTCCCTGGCAGTCTCCATTCCAAGTACTAACTAAGCCCACAAGATCGGGATTTGTAAGAGCGCTATGGCCATAAGCAATGACTGTTGGCTGTAGAGGACTGTTCTGAGAGTAACTCTTGTTACAGAGCTGCTTGTAAACTAAAAAGCCTCACAACTCAAATTAAAATGATTGGCTTTGCAGTGTTTTTTGTTTATTTGTTTTTTTCATTTGTTTGTTTATTTTTTATTCATTTATTGTTTATCTGTTTATTTCTTTTTAGTTTTGCTCGTCTCTTGTGTTTAAATGACTGTAGCATACAATCTTCACAATCGGAGCCTAAAGCTAAAGAGCTTACAGCACCTAGTGTTCAATGCAACAGCAATGACTGTTGGCTGTTAGAGGACTGTTCTGAGAGTAACTCTTGTTACAGAGCTGCTTGTAAACTAAAAAGCCTCACAACTCAAATTAAAATGATTGGCTTTGCAGTGTTTTTTGTTTATTTGTTTTTTTCATTTGTTTGTTTATTTTTTATTCATTTATTGTTTATCTGTTTATTTCTTTTTAGTTTTGCTCGTCTCTTGTGTTTAAATGACTGTAGCATACAATCTTCACAATCGGAGCCTAAAGCAACAAAGCTTACAGCACCTAGTGTTCCCTGGCAGTCTCCATTCCAAGTACTAACTAAGCCCACAAGATCGGGATTTGTAAGAGCGCTATGGCCATAAGCAATGACTGTTGGCTGTAGAGGACTGTTCTGAGAGTAACTCTTGTTACAGAGCTGCTTGTAAACTAAAAATCCTCACAACTCAAATTAAAATGATTTTCTTTGCAGTGTTTTTTGTTTATTTGTTTTTTTCATTTGTTTGTTTATTTTTTATTCATTTATTGTTTATCTGTTTATTTCTTTTTAGTTTTGCTCGTCTCTTGTGTTTAAATGACTGTAGCATACAATCTTCACAATCGGAGCCTAAAGCTAAAGAGCTTAAAGCACCTAGTGTTCAATGCAACAGCAATGACTGTTGGCTGTTAGAGGACTGTTCTAAGAGTAACTCTTGTTACAGAGCTGCTTGTAAACTAAAAAGCCTCACAACTCAAGTTAAAATGATTGGCTTTGCAGTGTTTTTTGTTTATTTGTTTTTTTCATTTGTTTGTTTATTTTTTATTCATTTATTGTTTATTTGTTTATTTCTTTTTAGTTTTGCTCGTCTCTTGTGTTTAAATGACTGTAGCATACAATCTTCACAATCGGAGCCTAAAACAACAAAGCTTACAGCACCTAGTGTTCAATGCAACAGCAATGACTGTTGGCTGTTAGAGGACTGTTCTAAGAGTAACTCTTGTTACAGAGCTGCTTGTAAACTAAAAAGCCTCACAACTCAAGTTAAAATGATTGGCTTTGCAGTGTTTTTTGTTTATTTGTTTTTTTCATTTGTTTGTTTATTTTTTATTCATTTATTGTTTATTTGTTTATTTCTTTTTAGTTTTGCTCGTCTCTTGTGTTTAAATGACTGTAGCATACAATCTTCACAATCGGAGCCTAAAGCAAAAAAGCTTACAGCACCTAGTGTTCCCTGGCAGTCTCCATTCCAAGTACTAACTAAGCCCACAAGATCGGGATTTGTAAGAGCGCTATGGCCATAAGCAATGACTGTTGGCTGTAGGGGACTGTTCTGAGAGTAACTCTTGTTACAGAGCTGCTTGTAAACTAAAAAGCCTCACAACTCAAATTAAAATGATTGGCTTTGCAGTGTTTTTTGTTTATTTGTTTTTTTCATTTGTTTGTTTATTTTTTATTCATTTATTGTTTATTTGTTTATTTCTTTTTAGTTTTGCTCGTCTCTTGTGTTTAAATGACTGTAGCATACAATCTTCACAATCGGAGCCTAAAGCAACAAAGCTTACAGCACCTAGTGTTCCCTGGCAGTCTCCATTCCAAGTACTAACTAAGCCCACAAGATCGGGATTTGTAAGAGCGCTATGGCCATAAGCAATGACTGTTGGCTGTAGAGGACTGCTCTGAGAGTAACTCTTGTTACAGAGCTGCTTGTAAACTAAAAAGCCTCACAACTCAAATTAAAATGATTGGCTTTGCAGTGTTTTTTGTTTATTTGTTTTTTTCATTTGTTTGTTTATTTTTTATTCATTTATTGTTTATCTGTTTATTTCTTTTTAGTTTTGCTCGTCTCTTGTGTTTAAATGACTGTAGCATACAATCTTCACAATCGGAGCCTAAAGCTAAAGAGCTTACAGCACCTAGTGTTCAATGCAACAGCAATGACTGTTGGCTGTTAGAGGACTGTTCTGAGAGTAACTCTTGTTACAGAGCTGCTTGTAAACTAAAAAGCCTCACAACTCAAGTTAAAATGATTGGCTTTGCAGTGTTTTTTGTTTATTTGTTTTTTTCATTTGTTTGTTTATTTTTTATTCATTTATTGTTTATTTGTTTATTTCTTTTTAGTTTTGCTCGTCTCTTGTGTTTAAATGACTGTAGCATACAATCTTCACAATCGGAGCCTAAAACAACAAAGCTTACAGCACCTAGTGTTCCCTGGCAGTCTCCATTCCAAGTACTAACTAAGCCCACAAGATCGGGATTTGTAAGAGCGCTATGGCCATAAGCAATGACTGTTGGCTGTAGAGGACTGTTCTGAGAGTAACTCTTGTTACAGAGCTGCTTGTAAACTAAAAAGCCTCACAACTCAAATTAAAATGATTGGCTTTGCAGTGTTTTTTGTTTATTTGTTTTTTTCATTTGTTTGTTTATTTTTTATTCATTTATTGTTTATCTGTTTATTTCTTTTTAGTTTTGCTCGTCTCTTGTGTTTAAATGACTGTAGCATACAATCTTCACAATCGGAGCCTAAAGCTAAAGAGCTTACAGCACCTAGTGTTCAATGCAACAGCAATGACTGTTGGCTGTTAGAGGACTGTTCTAAGAGTAACTCTTGTTACAGAGCTGCTTGTAAACTAAAAAGCCTCACAACTCAAGTTAAAATGATTGGCTTTGCAGTGTTTTTTGTTTATTTGTTTTTTTCATTTGTTTGTTTATTTTTTATTCATTTATTGTTTATTTGTTTATTTCTTTTTAGTTTTGCTCGTCTCTTGTGTTTAAATGACTGTAGCATACAATCTTCACAATCGGAGCCTAAAGCAACAAAGCTTACAGCACCTAGTGTTCCCTGGCAGTCTCCATTCCAAGTACTAACTAAGCCCACAAGATCGGGATTTGTAAGAGCGCTATGGCCATAAGCAATGACTGTTGGCTGTAGAGGACTGCTCTGAGAGTAACTCTTGTTACAGAGCTGCTTGTAAACTAAAAAGCCTCACAACTCAAATTAAAATGATTGGCTTTGCAGTGTTTTTTGTTTATTTGTTTTTTTCATTTGTTTGTTTATTTTTTATTCATTTATTGTTTATCTGTTTATTTCTTTTTAGTTTTGCTCGTCTCTTGTGTTTAAATGACTGTAGCATACAATCTTCACAATCGGAGCCTAAAGCTAAAGAGCTTACAGCACCTAGTGTTCAATGCAACAGCAATGACTGTTGGCTGTTAGAGGACTGTTCTGAGAGTAACTCTTGTTACAGAGCTGCTTGTAAACTAAAAAGCCTCACAACTCAAGTTAAAATGATTGGCTTTGCAGTGTTTTTTGTTTATTTGTTTTTTTCATTTGTTTGTTTATTTTTTATTCATTTATTGTTTATTTGTTTATTTCTTTTTAGTTTTGCTCGTCTCTTGTGTTTAAATGACTGTAGCATACAATCTTCACAATCGGAGCCTAAAACAACAAAGCTTACAGCACCTAGTGTTCCCTGGCAGTCTCCATTCCAAGTACTAACTAAGCCCACAAGATCGGGATTTGTAAGAGCGCTATGGCCATAAGCAATGACTGTTGGCTGTAGAGGACTGTTCTGAGAGTAACTCTTGTTACAGAGCTGCTTGTAAACTAAAAAGCCTCACAACTCAAATTAAAATGATTGGCTTTGCAGTGTTTTTTGTTTATTTGTTTTTTTCATTTGTTTGTTTATTTTTTATTCATTTATTGTTTATCTGTTTATTTCTTTTTAGTTTTGCTCGTCTCTTGTGTTTAAATGACTGTAGCATACAATCTTCACAATCGGAGCCTAAAGCTAAAGAGCTTACAGCACCTAGTGTTCAATGCAACAGCAATGACTGTTGGCTGTTAGAGGACTGTTCTAAGAGTAACTCTTGTTACAGAGCTGCTTGTAAACTAAAAAGCCTCACAACTCAAGTTAAAATGATTGGCTTTGCAGTGTTTTTTGTTTATTTGTTTTTTTCATTTGTTTGTTTATTTTTTATTCATTTATTGTTTATTTGTTTATTTCTTTTTAGTTTTGCTCGTCTCTTGTGTTTAAATGACTGTAGCATACAATCTTCACAATCGGAGCCTAAAACAACAAAGCTTACAGCACCTAGTGTTCCCTGGCAGTCTCCATTCCAAGTACTAACTAAGCCCACAAGATCGGGATTTGTAAGAGCGCTATGGCCATAAGCAATGACTGTTGGCTGTAGAGGACTGTTCTGAGAGTAACTCTTGTTACAGAGCTGCTTGTAAACTAAAAAGCCTCACAACTCAAATTAAAATGATTGGCTTTGCAGTGTTTTTTGTTTATTTGTTTTTTTCATTTGTTTGTTTATTTTTTATTCATTTATTGTTTATCTGTTTATTTCTTTTTAGTTTTGCTCGTCTCTTGTGTTTAAATGACTGTAGCATACAATCTTCACAATCGGAGCCTAAAGCAACAAAGCTTACAGCACCTAGTGTTCCCTGGCAGTCTCCATTCCAAGTACTAACTAAGCCCACAAGATCGGGATTTGTAAGAGCGCTATGGCCATAAGCAATGACTGTTGGCTGTAGAGGACTGTTCTGAGAGTAACTCTTGTTACAGAGCTGCTTGTAAACTAAAAATCCTCACAACTCAAATTAAAATGATTTTCTTTGCAGTGTTTTTTGTTTATTTGTTTTTTTCATTTGTTTGTTTATTTTTTATTCATTTATTGTTTATCTGTTTATTTCTTTTTAGTTTTGCTCGTCTCTTGTGTTTAAATGACTGTAGCATACAATCTTCACAATCGGAGCCTAAAGCTAAAGAGCTTAAAGCACCTAGTGTTCAATGCAACAGCAATGACTGTTGGCTGTTAGAGGACTGTTCTAAGAGTAACTCTTGTTACAGAGCTGCTTGTAAACTAAAAAGCCTCACAACTCAAGTTAAAATGATTGGCTTTGCAGTGTTTTTTGTTTATTTGTTTTTTTCATTTGTTTGTTTATTTTTTATTCATTTATTGTTTATTTGTTTATTTCTTTTTAGTTTTGCTCGTCTCTTGTGTTTAAATGACTGTAGCATACAATCTTCACAATCGGAGCCTAAAGCTAAAGAGCTTACAGCACCTAGTGTTCAATGCAACAGCAATGACTGTTGGCTGTTAGAGGACTGTTCTAAGAGTAACTCTTGTTACAGAGCTGCTTGTAAACTAAAAAGCCTCACAACTCAAGTTAAAATGATTGGCTTTGCAGTGTTTTTTGTTTATTTGTTTTTTTCATTTGTTTGTTTATTTTTTATTCATTTATTGTTTATCTGTTTATTTCTTTTTAGTTTTGCTCGTCTCTTGTGTTTAAATGACTGTAGCATACAATCTTCACAATCGGAGCCTAAAGCAACAAAGCTTACAGCACCTAGTGTTCCCTGGCAGTCTCCATTCCAAGTACTAACTAAGCCCACAAGATCGGGATTTGTAAGAGCGCTATGGCCATAAGCAATGACTGTTGGCTGTAGAGGACTGTTCTGAGAGTAACTCTTGTTACAGAGCTGCTTGTAAACTAAAAATCCTCACAACTCAAATTAAAATGATTTTCTTTGCAGTGTTTTTTGTTTATTTGTTTTTTTCATTTGTTTGTTTATTTTTTATTCATTTATTGTTTATCTGTTTATTTCTTTTTAGTTTTGCTCGTCTCTTGTGTTTAAATGACTGTAGCATACAATCTTCACAATCGGAGCCTAAAGCTAAAGAGCTTAAAGCACCTAGTGTTCAATGCAACAGCAATGACTGTTGGCTGTTAGAGGACTGTTCTAAGAGTAACTCTTGTTACAGAGCTGCTTGTAAACTAAAAAGCCTCACAACTCAAGTTAAAATGATTGGCTTTGCAGTGTTTTTTGTTTATTTGTTTTTTTCATTTGTTTGTTTATTTTTTATTCATTTATTGTTTATTTGTTTATTTCTTTTTAGTTTTGCTCGTCTCTTGTGTTTAAATGACTGTAGCATACAATCTTCACAATCGGAGCCTAAAGCTAAAGAGCTTACAGCACCTAGTGTTCAATGCAACAGCAATGACTGTTGGCTGTTAGAGGACTGTTCTAAGAGTAACTCTTGTTACAGAGCTGCTTGTAAACTAAAAAGCCTCACAACTCAAGTTAAAATGATTGGCTTTGCAGTGTTTTTTGTTTATTTGTTTTTTTCATTTGTTTGTTTATTTTTTATTCATTTATTGTTTATTTGTTTATTTCTTTTTAGTTTTGCTCGTCTCTTGTGTTTAAATGACTGTAGCATACAATCTTCACAATCGGAGCCTAAAGCAAAAAAGCTTACAGCACCTAGTGTTCCCTGGCAGTCTCCATTCCAAGTACTAACTAAGCCCACAAGATCGGGATTTGTAAGAGCGCTATGGCCATAAGCAATGACTGTTGGCTGTAGGGGACTGTTCTGAGAGTAACTCTTGTTACAGAGCTGCTTGTAAACTAAAAAGCCTCACAACTCAAATTAAAATGATTGGCTTTGCAGTGTTTTTTGTTTATTTGTTTTTTTCATTTGTTTGTTTATTTTTTATTCATTTATTGTTTATTTGTTTATTTCTTTTTAGTTTTGCTCGTCTCTTGTGTTTAAATGACTGTAGCATACAATCTTCACAATCGGAGCCTAAAGCAACAAAGCTTACAGCACCTAGTGTTCCCTGGCAGTCTCCATTCCAAGTACTAACTAAGCCCACAAGATCGGGATTTGTAAGAGCGCTATGGCCATAAGCAATGACTGTTGGCTGTAGAGGACTGCTCTGAGAGTAACTCTTGTTACAGAGCTGCTTGTAAACTAAAAAGCCTCACAACTCAAATTAAAATGATTGGCTTTGCAGTGTTTTTTGTTTATTTGTTTTTTTCATTTGTTTGTTTATTTTTTATTCATTTATTGTTTATCTGTTTATTTCTTTTTAGTTTTGCTCGTCTCTTGTGTTTAAATGACTGTAGCATACAATCTTCACAATCGGAGCCTAAAGCTAAAGAGCTTACAGCACCTAGTGTTCAATGCAACAGCAATGACTGTTGGCTGTTAGAGGACTGTTCTGAGAGTAACTCTTGTTACAGAGCTGCTTGTAAACTAAAAAGCCTCACAACTCAAGTTAAAATGATTGGCTTTGCAGTGTTTTTTGTTTATTTGTTTTTTTCATTTGTTTGTTTATTTTTTATTCATTTATTGTTTATTTGTTTATTTCTTTTTAGTTTTGCTCGTCTCTTGTGTTTAAATGACTGTAGCATACAATCTTCACAATCGGAGCCTAAAACAACAAAGCTTACAGCACCTAGTGTTCCCTGGCAGTCTCCATTCCAAGTACTAACTAAGCCCACAAGATCGGGATTTGTAAGAGCGCTATGGCCATAAGCAATGACTGTTGGCTGTAGAGGACTGTTCTGAGAGTAACTCTTGTTACAGAGCTGCTTGTAAACTAAAAAGCCTCACAACTCAAATTAAAATGATTGGCTTTGCAGTGTTTTTTGTTTATTTGTTTTTTTCATTTGTTTGTTTATTTTTTATTCATTTATTGTTTATCTGTTTATTTCTTTTTAGTTTTGCTCGTCTCTTGTGTTTAAATGACTGTAGCATACAATCTTCACAATCGGAGCCTAAAGCTAAAGAGCTTACAGCACCTAGTGTTCAATGCAACAGCAATGACTGTTGGCTGTTAGAGGACTGTTCTAAGAGTAACTCTTGTTACAGAGCTGCTTGTAAACTAAAAAGCCTCACAACTCAAGTTAAAATGATTGGCTTTGCAGTGTTTTTTGTTTATTTGTTTTTTTCATTTGTTTGTTTATTTTTTATTCATTTATTGTTTATTTGTTTATTTCTTTTTAGTTTTGCTCGTCTCTTGTGTTTAAATGACTGTAGCATACAATCTTCACAATCGGAGCCTAAAACAACAAAGCTTACAGCACCTAGTGTTCCCTGGCAGTCTCCATTCCAAGTACTAACTAAGCCCACAAGATCGGGATTTGTAAGAGCGCTATGGCCATAAGCAATGACTGTTGGCTGTAGAGGACTGTTCTGAGAGTAACTCTTGTTACAGAGCTGCTTGTAAACTAAAAAGCCTCACAACTCAAATTAAAATGATTGGCTTTGCAGTGTTTTTTGTTTATTTGTTTTTTTCATTTGTTTGTTTATTTTTTATTCATTTATTGTTTATCTGTTTATTTCTTTTTAGTTTTGCTCGTCTCTTGTGTTTAAATGACTGTAGCATACAATCTTCACAATCGGAGCCTAAAGCAACAAAGCTTACAGCACCTAGTGTTCCCTGGCAGTCTCCATTCCAAGTACTAACTAAGCCCACAAGATCGGGATTTGTAAGAGCGCTATGGCCATAAGCAATGACTGTTGGCTGTAGAGGACTGTTCTGAGAGTAACTCTTGTTACAGAGCTGCTTGTAAACTAAAAATCCTCACAACTCAAATTAAAATGATTTTCTTTGCAGTGTTTTTTGTTTATTTGTTTTTTTCATTTGTTTGTTTATTTTTTATTCATTTATTGTTTATCTGTTTATTTCTTTTTAGTTTTGCTCGTCTCTTGTGTTTAAATGACTGTAGCATACAATCTTCACAATCGGAGCCTAAAGCTAAAGAGCTTAAAGCACCTAGTGTTCAATGCAACAGCAATGACTGTTGGCTGTTAGAGGACTGTTCTAAGAGTAACTCTTGTTACAGAGCTGCTTGTAAACTAAAAAGCCTCACAACTCAAGTTAAAATGATTGGCTTTGCAGTGTTTTTTGTTTATTTGTTTTTTTCATTTGTTTGTTTATTTTTTATTCATTTATTGTTTATTTGTTTATTTCTTTTTAGTTTTGCTCGTCTCTTGTGTTTAAATGACTGTAGCATACAATCTTCACAATCGGAGCCTAAAGCTAAAGAGCTTACAGCACCTAGTGTTCAATGCAACAGCAATGACTGTTGGCTGTTAGAGGACTGTTCTGAGAGTAACTCTTGTTACAGAGCTGCTTGTAAACTAAAAAGCCTCACAACTCAAGTTAAAATGATTGGCTTTGCAGTGTTTTTTGTTTATTTGTTTTTTTCATTTGTTTGTTTATTTTTTATTCATTTATTGTTTATTTGTTTATTTCTTTTTAGTTTTGCTCGTCTCTTGTGTTTAAATGACTGTAGCATACAATCTTCACAATCGGAGCCTAAAACAACAAAGCTTACAGCACCTAGTGTTCCCTGGCAGTCTCCATTCCAAGTACTAACTAAGCCCACAAGATCGGGATTTGTAAGAGCGCTATGGCCATAAGCAATGACTGTTGGCTGTAGAGGACTGTTCTGAGAGTAACTCTTGTTACAGAGCTGCTTGTAAACTAAAAAGCCTCACAACTCAAATAAAAATGATTGGCTTTGCAGTGTTTTTTGTTTATTTGTTTTTTTCATTTGTTTGTTTATTTTTTTTTCATTTATTGTTTATCTGTTTATTTCTTTTTAGTTTTGCTCGTCTCTTGTGTTTAAATGACTGTAGCATACAATCTTCACAATCGGAGCCTAAAGCTAAAGAGCTTACAGCACCTAGTGTTCAATGCAACAGCAATGACTGTTGGCTGTTAGAGGACTGTTCTAAGAGTAACTCTTGTTACAGAGCTGCTTGTAAACTAAAAAGCCTCACAACTCAAGTTAAAATGATTGGCTTTGCAGTGTTTTTTGTTTATTTGTTTTTTTCATTTGTTTGTTTATTTTTTATTCATTTATTGTTTATTTGTTTATTTCTTTTTAGTTTTGCTCGTCTCTTGTGTTTAAATGACTGTAGCATACAATCTTCACAATCGGAGCCTAAAACAACAAAGCTTACAGCACCTAGTGTTCCCTGGCAGTCTCCATTCCAAGTACTAACTAAGCCCACAAGATCGGGATTTGTAAGAGCGCTATGGCCATAAGCAATGACTGTTGGCTGTAGAGGACTGTTCTGAGAGTAACTCTTGTTACAGAGCTGCTTGTAAACTAAAAATCCTCACAACTCAAATTAAAATGATTTTCTTTGCAGTGTTTTTTGTTTATTTGTTTTTTTCATTTGTTTGTTTATTTTTTATTCATTTATTGTTTATCTGTTTATTTCTTTTTAGTTTTGCTCGTCTCTTGTGTTTAAATGACTGTAGCATACAATCTTCACAATCGGAGCCTAAAGCTAAAGAGCTTAAAGCACCTAGTGTTCAATGCAACAGCAATGACTGTTGGCTGTTAGAGGACTGTTCTAAGAGTAACTCTTGTTACAGAGCTGCTTGTAAACTAAAAAGCCTCACAACTCAAGTTAAAATGATTGGCTTTGCAGTGTTTTTTGTTTATTTGCTTTTTTCATTTGTTTGTTTATTTTTTATTCATTTATTGTTTATTTGTTTATTTCTTTTTAGTTTTGCTCGTCTCTTGTGTTTAAATGACTGTAGCATACAATCTTCACAATCGGAGCCTAAAGCTAAAGAGCTTACAGCACCTAGTGTTCAATGCAACAGCAATGACTGTTGGCTGTTAGAGGACTGTTCTAAGAGTAACTCTTGTTACAGAGCTGCTTGTAAACTAAAAAGCCTCACAACTCAAGTTAAAATGATTGGCTTTGCAGTGTTTTTTGTTTATTTGTTTTTTTCATTTGTTTGTTTATTTTTTATTCATTTATTGTTTATTTGTTTATTTCTTTTTAGTTTTGCTCGTCTCTTGTGTTTAAATGACTGTAGCATACAATCTTCACAATCGGAGCCTAAAGCTTAAAAGCTTACAGCACCTAGTGTTCCCTGGCAGTCTCCATTCCAAGTACTAACTAAGCCCACAAGATCGGGATTTGTAAGAGCGCTATGGCCATAAGCAATGACTGTTGGCTGTAGAGGACTGTTCTAAGAGTAACTCTTGTTACAGAGCTGCTTGTAAACTAAAAAGCCTCACAACTCAAATTAAAATGATTGGCTTTGCAGTGTTTTTTGTTTATTTGTTTTTTTCATTTGTTTGTTTATTTTTTATTCATTTATTGTTTATTTGTTTATTTCTTTTTAGTTTTGCTCGTCTCTTGTGTTTAAATGACTGTAGCATACAATCTTCACAATCGGAGCCTAAGGCTTAAAAGCTTACAGCACCTAGTGTTCCCTGGCAGTCTCCATTCCAAGTACTAACTAAGCCCACAAGATCGGGATTTGTAAGAGCGCTATGGCCATAAGCAATGACTGTTGGCTGTAGAGGACTGTTCTAAGAGTAACTCTTGTTACAGAGCTGCTTGTAAACTAAAAAGCCTCACAACTCAAATTAAAATGATTGGCTTTGCAGTGTTTTTTGTTTATTTGTTTTTTTCATTTGTTTGTTTATTTTTTATTCATTTATTGTTTATCTGTTTATTTCTTTTTAGTTTTGCTCGTCTCTTGTGTTTAAATGACTGTAGCATACAATCTTCACAATCGGAGCCTAAAGCAACAAAGCTTACAGCACCTAGTGTTCCCTGGCAGTCTCCATTCCAAGTACTAACTAAGCCCACAAGATCGGGATTTGTATGAGCGCTATGGCCATAAGCAATGACTGTTGGCTGTAGAGGACTGTTCTGAGAGTAACTCTTGTTACAGAGCTGCTTGTAAACTAAAAATCCTCACAACTCAAATTAAAATGATTGGCTTTGCAGTGTTTTTTGTTTATTTGTTTTTTTTCATTTGTTTGTTTATTTTTTATTCATTTATTGTTTATCTGTTTATTTCTTTTTAGTTTTGCTCGTCTCTTGTGTTTAAATGACTGTAGCATACAATCTTCACAATCGGAGCCTAAAGCTAAAGAGCTTACAGCACCTAGTGTTCAATGCAACAGCAATGACTGTTGGCTGTTAGAGGACTGTTCTAAGAGTAACTCTTGTTACAGAGCTGCTTGTAAACTAAAGAGCCTCACAACTCAAGTTAAAATGATTGGCTTTGCAGTGTTTTTTGTTTATTTGTTTTTTTCATTTGTTTGTTTATTTTTTATTCATTTATTGTTTATTTGTTTATTTCTTTTTAGTTTTGCTCGTCTCTTGTGTTTAAATGACTGTAGCATACAATCTTCACAATCGGAGCCTAAAGCTAAAGAGCTTACAGCACCTAGTGTTCAATGCAACAGCAATGACTGTTGGCTGTTAGAGGACTGTTCTGAGAATAACTCTTGTTACAGAGCTGCTTGTAAACTAAAAAGCCTCACAACTCAAATTAAAATGATTGGCTTTGCAGTGTTTTTTGTTTATTTGTTTTTTTTCATTTGTTTGTTTATTTTTTATTCATTTATTGTTTATTTGTTTATTTCTTTTTAGTTTTGCTCGTCTCTTGTGTTTAAATGACTGTAGCATACAATCTTCACAATCGGAGCCTAAAGCTAAAGAGCTTACAGCACCTAGTGTTCAATGCAACAGCAATGACTGTTGGCTGTTAGAGGACTGTTCTGAGAGTAACTCTTGTTACAGAGCTGCTTGTAAACTAAAAAGCCTCACAACTCAAATTAAAATGATTGGCTTTGCAGTGTTTTTTGTTTATTTGTTTTTTTCATTTGTTTGTTTATTTTTTATTCATTTATTGTTTATCTGTTTATTTCTTTTTAGTTTTGCTCGTCTCTTGTGTTTAAATGACTGTAGCATACAATCTTCACAATCGGAGCCTAAAGCAACAAAGCTTACAGCACCTAGTGTTCCCTGGCAGTCTCCATTCCAAGTACTAACTAAGCCCACAAGATCGGGATTTGTAAGAGCGCTATGGCCATAAGCAATGACTGTTGGCTGTAGAGGACTGTTCTGAGAGTAACTCTTGTTACAGAGCTGCTTGTAAACTAAAAATCCTCACAACTCAAATTAAAATGATTTTCTTTGCAGTGTTTTTTGTTTATTTGTTTTTTTTCATTTGTTTGTTTATTTTTTATTCATTTATTGTTTATCTGTTTATTTCTTTTTAGTTTTGCTCGTCTCTTGTGTTTAAATGACTGTAGCATACAATCTTCACAATCGGAGCCTAAAGCTAAAGAGCTTACAGCACCTAGTGTTCAATGCAACAGCAATGACTGTTGGCTGTTAGAGGACTGTTCTAAGAGTAACTCTTGTTACAGAGCTGCTTGTAAACTAAAGAGCCTCACAACTCAAGTTAAAATGATTGGCTTTGCAGTGTTTTTTGTTTATTTGTTTTTTTCATTTGTTTGTTTATTTTTTATTCATTTATTGTTTATTTGTTTATTTCTTTTTAGTTTTGCTCGTCTCTTGTGTTTAAATGACTGTAGCATACAATCTTCACAATCGGAGCCTAAAGCTAAAGAGCTTACAGCACCTAGTGTTCAATGCAACAGCAATGACTGTTGGCTGTTAGAGGACTGTTCTGAGAGTAACTCTTGTTACAGAGCTGCTTGTAAACTAAAAAGCCTCACAACTCAAATTAAAATGATTGGCTTTGCAGTGTTTTTTGTTTATTTGTTTTTTTTCATTTGTTTGTTTATTTTTTATTCATTTATTGTTTATTTGTTTATTTCTTTTTAGTTTTGCTCGTCTCTTGTGTTTAAATGACTGTAGCATACAATCTTCACAATCGGAGCCTAAAGCTAAAGAGCTTACAGCACCTAGTGTTCAATGCAACAGCAATGACTGTTGGCTGTTAGAGGACTGTTCTGAGAGTAACTCTTGTTACAGAGCTGCTTGTAAACTAAAAAGCCTCACAACTCAAATTAAAATGATTGGCTTTGCAGTGTTTTTTGTTTATTTGTTTTTTTCATTTGTTTGTTTATTTTTTATTCATTTATTGTTTATCTGTTTATTTCTTTTTAGTTTTGCTCGTCTCTTGTGTTTAAATGACTGTAGCATACAATCTTCACAATCGGAGCCTAAAGCTAAAGAGCTTACAGCACCTAGTGTTCAATGCAACAGCAATGACTGTTGGCTGTTAGAGGACTGTTCTGAGAGTAACTCTTGTTACAGAGCTGCTTGTAAACTAAAAAGCCTCACAACTCAAATTAAAATGATTGGCTTTGCAGTGTTTTTTGTTTATTTGTTTTTTTTCATTTGTTTGTTTATTTTTTATTCATTTATTGTTTATTTGTTTATTTCTTTTTAGTTTTGCTCGTCTCTTGTGTTTAAATGACTGTAGCATACAATCTTCACAATCGGAGCCTAAAGCTAAAGAGCTTACAGCACCTAGTGTTCAATGCAACAGCAATGACTGTTGGCTGTTAGAGGACTGTTCTGAGAGTAACTCTTGTTACAGAGCTGCTTGTAAACTAAAAAGCCTCACAACTCAAATTAAAATGATTGGCTTTGCAGTGTTTTTTGTTTATTTGTTTTTTTCATTTGTTTGTTTATTTTTTATTCATTTATTGTTTATCTGTTTATTTCTTTTTAGTTTTGCTCGTCTCTTGTGTTTAAATGACTGTAGCATACAATCTTCACAATCGGAGCCTAAAGCAACAAAGCTTACAGCACCTAGTGTTCCCTGGCAGTCTCCATTCCAAGTACTAACTAAGCCCACAAGATCGGGATTTGTAAGAGCGCTATGGCCATAAGCAATGACTGTTGGCTGTAGAGGACTGTTCTGAGAGTAACTCTTGTTACAGAGCTGCTTGTAAACTAAAAATCCTCACAACTCAAATTAAAATGATTTTCTTTGCAGTGTTTTTTGTTTATTTGTTTTTTTCATTTGTTTGTTTATTTTTTATTCATTTATTGTTTATCTGTTTATTTCTTTTTAGTTTTGCTCGTCTCTTGTGTTTAAATGACTGTAGCATACAATCTTCACAATCGGAGCCTAAAGCTAAAGAGCTTAAAGCACCTAGTGTTCAATGCAACAGCAATGACTGTTGGCTGTTAGAGGACTGTTCTAAGAGTAACTCTTGTTACAGAGCTGCTTGTAAACTAAAAAGCCTCACAACTCAAGTTAAAATGATTGGCTTTGCAGTGTTTTTTGTTTATTTGTTTTTTTCATTTGTTTGTTTATTTTTTATTCATTTATTGTTTATTTGTTTATTTCTTTTTAGTTTTGCTCGTCTCTTGTGTTTAAATGACTGTAGCATACAATCTTCACAATCGGAGCCTAAAGCTAAAGAGCTTACAGCACCTAGTGTTCAATGCAACAGCAATGACTGTTGGCTGTTAGAGGACTGTTCTAAGAGTAACTCTTGTTACAGAGCTGCTTGTAAACTAAAAAGCCTCACAACTCAAGTTAAAATGATTGGCTTTGCAGTGTTTTTTGTTTATTTGTTTTTTTCATTTGTTTGTTTATTTTTTATTCATTTATTGTTTATTTGTTTATTTCTTTTTAGTTTTGCTCGTCTCTTGTGTTTAAATGACTGTAGCATACAATCTTCACAATCGGAGCCTAAAGCTTAAAAGCTTACAGCACCTAGTGTTCCCTGGCAGTCTCCATTCCAAGTACTAACTAAGCCCACAAGATCGGAATTTGTAAGAGCGCTATGGCCATAAGCAATGACTGTTGGCTGTAGAGGACTGTTCTAAGAGTAACTCTTGTTACAGAGCTGCTTGTAAACTAAAAAGCCTCACAACTCAAATTAAAATGATTGGCTTTGCAGTGTTTTTTGTTTATTTGTTTTTTTCATTTGTTTGTTTATTTTTTATTCATTTATTGTTTATTTGTTTATTTCTTTTTAGTTTTGCTCGTCTCTTGTGTTTAAATGACTGTAGCATACAATCTTCACAATCGGAGCCTAAAGCTTAAAAGCTTACAGCACCTAGTGTTCCCTGGCAGTCTCCATTCCAAGTACTAACTAAGCCCACAAGATCGGGATTTGTAAGAGCGCTATGGCCATAAGCAATGACTGTTGGCTGTAGAGGACTGTTCTAAGAGTAACTCTTGTTACAGAGCTGCTTGTAAACTAAAAAGCCTCACAACTCAAATTAAAATGATTGGCTTTGCAGTGTTTTTTGTTTATTTGTTTTTTTCATTTGTTTGTTTATTTTTTATTCATTTATTGTTTATTTGTTTATTTCTTTTTAGTTTTGCTCGTCTCTTGTGTTTAAATGACTGTAGCATACAATCTTCACAATCGGAGCCTAAAGCAAAAAAGCTTACAGCACCTAGTGTTCCCTGGCAGTCTCCATTCCAAGTACTAACTAAGCCCACAAGATCGGGATTTGTAAGAGCGCTATGGCCATAAGCAATGACTGTTGGCTGTAGGGGACTGTTCTGAGAGTAACTCTTGTTACAGAGCTGCTTGTAAACTAAAAAGCCTCACAACTCAAATTAAAATGATTGGCTTTGCAGTGTTTTTTGTTTATTTGTTTTTTTCATTTGTTTGTTTATTTTTTATTCATTTATTGTTTATTTGTTTATTTCTTTTTAGTTTTGCTCGTCTCTTGTGTTTAAATGACTGTAGCATACAATCTTCACAATCGGAGCCTAAAGCAACAAAGCTTACAGCACCTAGTGTTCCCTGGCAGTCTCCATTCCAAGTACTAACTAAGCCCACAAGATCGGGATTTGTAAGAGCGCTATGGCCATAAGCAATGACTGTTGGCTGTAGAGGACTGCTCTGAGAGTAACTCTTGTTACAGAGCTGCTTGTAAACTAAAAAGCCTCACAACTCAAATTAAAATGATTGGCTTTGCAGTGTTTTTTGTTTATTTGTTTTTTTCATTTGTTTGTTTATTTTTTATTCATTTATTGTTTATCTGTTTATTTCTTTTTAGTTTTGCTCGTCTCTTGTGTTTAAATGACTGTAGCATACAATCTTCACAATCGGAGCCTAAAGCTAAAGAGCTTACAGCACCTAGTGTTCAATGCAACAGCAATGACTGTTGGCTGTTAGAGGACTGTTCTAAGAGTAACTCTTGTTACAGAGCTGCTTGTAAACTAAAAAGCCTCACAACTCAAGTTAAAATGATTGGCTTTGCAGTGTTTTTTGTTTATTTGTTTTTTTCATTTGTTTGTTTATTTTTTATTCATTTATTGTTTATTTGTTTATTTCTTTTTAGTTTTGCTCGTCTCTTGTGTTTAAATGACTGTAGCATACAATCTTCACAATCGGAGCCTAAAACAACAAAGCTTACAGCACCTAGTGTTCCCTGGCAGTCTCCATTCCAAGTACTAACTAAGCCCACAAGATCGGGATTTGTAAGAGCGCTATGGCCATAAGCAATGACTGTTGGCTGTAGAGGACTGTTCTGAGAGTAACTCTTGTTACAGAGCTGCTTGTAAACTAAAAAGCCTCACAACTCAAATTAAAATGATTGGCTTTGCAGTGTTTTTTGTTTATTTGTTTTTTTCATTTGTTTGTTTATTTTTTATTCATTTATTGTTTATCTGTTTATTTCTTTTTAGTTTTGCTCGTCTCTTGTGTTTAAATGACTGTAGCATACAATCTTCACAATCGGAGCCTAAAGCTAAAGAGCTTACAGCACCTAGTGTTCAATGCAACAGCAATGACTGTTGGCTGTTAGAGGACTGTTCTAAGAGTAACTCTTGTTACAGAGCTGCTTGTAAACTAAAAAGCCTCACAACTCAAGTTAAAATGATTGGCTTTGCAGTGTTTTTTGTTTATTTGTTTTTTTCATTTGTTTGTTTATTTTTTATTCATTTATTGTTTATTTGTTTATTTCTTTTTAGTTTTGCTCGTCTCTTGTGTTTAAATGACTGTAGCATACAATCTTCACAATCGGAGCCTAAAGCTAAAGAGCTTACAGCACCTAGTGTTCAATGCAACAGCAATGACTGTTGGCTGTTAGAGGACTGTTCTAAGAGTAACTCTTGTTACAGAGCTGCTTGTAAACTAAAAAGCCTCACAACTCAAGTTAAAATGATTGGCTTTGCAGTGTTTTTTGTTTATTTGTTTTTTTCAATTGTTTGTTTATTTTTTATTCATTTATTGTTTATTTGTTTATTTCTTTTTAGTTTTGCTCGTCTCTTGTGTTTAAATGACTGTAGCATACAATCTTCACAATCGGAGCCTAAAGCTTAAAAGCTTACAGCACCTAGTGTTCCCTGGCAGTCTCCATTCCAAGTACTAACTAAGCCCACAAGATCGGGATTTGTAAGAGCGCTATGGCCATAAGCAATGACTGTTGGCTGTAGAGGACTGTTCTAAGAGTAACTCTTGTTACAGAGCTGCTTGTAAACTAAAAAGCCTCACAACTCAAATTAAAATGATTGGCTTTGCAGTGTTTTTTGTTTATTTGTTTTTTTCATTTGTTTGTTTATTTTTTATTCATTTATTGTTTATTTGTTTATTTCTTTTTAGTTTTGCTCGTCTCTTGTGTTTAAATGACTGTAGCATACAATCTTCACAATCGGAGCCTAAAGCAAAAAAGCTTACAGCACCTAGTGTTCCCTGGCAGTCTCCATTCCAAGTACTAACTAAGCCCACAAGATCGGGATTTGTAAGAGCGCTATGGCCATAAGCAATGACTGTTGGCTGTAGGGGACTGTTCTGAGAGTAACTCTTGTTACAGAGCTGCTTGTAAACTAAAAAGCCTCACAACTCAAATTAAAATGATTGGCTTTGCAGTGTTTTTTGTTTATTTGTTTTTTTCATTTGTTTGTTTATTTTTTATTCATTTATTGTTTATTTGTTTATTTCTTTTTAGTTTTGCTCGTCTCTTGTGTTTAAATGACTGTAGCATACAATCTTCACAATCGGAGCCTAAAGCAACAAAGCTTACAGCACCTAGTGTTCCCTGGCAGTCTCCATTCCAAGTACTAACTAAGCCCACAAGATCGGGATTTGTAAGAGCGCTATGGCCATAAGCAATGACTGTTGGCTGTAGAGGACTGCTCTGAGAGTAACTCTTGTTACAGAGCTGCTTGTAAACTAAAAAGCCTCACAACTCAAATTAAAATGATTGGCTTTGCAGTGTTTTTTGTTTATTTGTTTTTTTCATTTGTTTGTTTATTTTTTTTTCATTTATTGTTTATCTGTTTATTTCTTTTTAGTTTTGCTCGTCTCTTGTGTTTAAATGACTGTAGCATACAATCTTCACAATCGGAGCCTAAAGCTAAAGAGCTTACAGCACCTAGTGTTCAATGCAACAGCAATGACTGTTGGCTGTTAGAGGACTGTTCTAAGAGTAACTCTTGTTACAGAGCTGCTTGTAAACTAAAAAGCCTCACAACTCAAGTTAAAATGATTGGCTTTGCAGTGTTTTTTGTTTATTTGTTTTTTTCATTTGTTTGTTTATTTTTTATTCATTTATTGTTTATTTGTTTATTTCTTTTTAGTTTTGCTCGTCTCTTGTGTTTAAATGACTGTAGCATACAATCTTCACAATCGGAGCCTAAAACAACAAAGCTTACAGCACCTAGTGTTCCCTGGCAGTCTCCATTCCAAGTACTAACTAAGCCCACAAGATCGGGATTTGTAAGAGCGCTATGGCCATAAGCAATGACTGTTGGCTGTAGAGGACTGTTCTGAGAGTAACTCTTGTTACAGAGCTGCTTGTAAACTAAAAAGCCTCACAACTCAAATTAAAATGATTGGCTTTGCAGTGTTTTTTGTTTATTTGTTTTTTTCATTTGTTTGTTTATTTTTTATTCATTTATTGTTTATCTGTTTATTTCTTTTTAGTTTTGCTCGTCTCTTGTGCTTAAATGACTGTAGCATACAATCTTCACAATCGGAGCCTAAAGCTAAAGAGCTTACAGCACCTAGTGTTCAATGCAACAGCAATGACTGTTGGCTGTTAGAGGACTGTTCTAAGAGTAACTCTTGTTACAGAGCTGCTTGTAAACTAAAAAGCCTCACAACTCAAATTAAAATGATTGGCTTTGCAGTGTTTTTTGTTTATTTGTTTTTTTCATTTGTTTGTTTATTTTTTATTCATTTATTGTTTATCTGTTTATTTCTTTTTAGTTTTGCTCGTCTCTTGTGTTTAAATGACTGTAGCATACAATCTTCACAATCGGAGCCTAAAGCAAAAAAGCTTACAGCACCTAGTGTTCCCTGGCAGTCTCCATTCCAAGCACTAACTAAGCCCACAAGATCGGGATTTGTAAGAGCGCTATGGCTATAAGCAATGACTGTTGGCTGTAGAGGACTGTTCTGAGAGTAACTCTTGTTACAGAGCTGCTTGTAAACTAAAAAGCCTCACAACTCAAATTAAAATGATTGGCTTTGCAGTGTTTTTTGTATATTTTTTTTTACATTTGTTTGTTTATTTTTTATTCATTTATTGTTTATCTGTTTATTTCTTTTTAGTTTTGCTCGTCTCTTGTGTTTAAATGACTGTAGCATACAATCTTCACAATCGGAGCCTAAAGCAAAAAAGCTTACAGCACCTAGTGTTCCCTGGCAGTCTCCATTCCAAGTACTAACTAAGCCCACAAGATCGGGATTTGTAAGAGCGCTATGGCCATAAGCAATGACTGTTGGCTGTAGGGGACTGTTCTGAGAGTAACTCTTGTTACAGAGCTGCTTGTAAACTAAAAAGCCTCACAACTCAAATTAAAATGATTGGCTTTGCAGTGTTTTTTGTTTATTTGTTTTTTTCATTTGTTTGTTTATTTTTTATTCATTTATTGTTTATTTGTTTATTTCTTTTTAGTTTTGCTCGTCTCTTGTGTTTAAATGACTGTAGCATACAATCTTCACAATCGGAGCCTAAAGCAACAAAGCTTACAGCACCTAGTGTTCCCTGGCAGTCTCCATTCCAAGTACTAACTAAGCCCACAAGATCGGGATTTGTAAGAGCGCTATGGCCATAAGCAATGACTGTTGGCTGTAGAGGACTGCTCTGAGAGTAACTCTTGTTACAGAGCTGCTTGTAAACTAAAAAGCCTCACAACTCAAATTAAAATGATTGGCTTTGCAGTGTTTTTTGTTTATTTGTTTTTTTCATTTGTTTGTTTATTTTTTATTCATTTATTGTTTATCTGTTTATTTCTTTTTAGTTTTGCTCGTCTCTTGTGTTTAAATGACTGTAGCATACAATCTTCACAATCGGAGCCTAAAGCTAAAGAGCTTACAGCACCTAGTGTTCAATGCAACAGCAATGACTGTTGGCTGTTAGAGGACTGTTCTAAGAGTAACTCTTGTTACAGAGCTGCTTGTAAACTAAAAAGCCTCACAACTCAAGTTAAAATGATTGGCTTTGCAGTGTTTTTTGTTTATTTGTTTTTTTCATTTGTTTGTTTATTTTTTATTCATTTATTGTTTATTTGTTTATTTCTTTTTAGTTTTGCTCGTCTCTTGTGTTTAAATGACTGTAGCATACAATCTTCACAATCGGAGCCTAAAACAACAAAGCTTACAGCACCTAGTGTTCCCTGGCAGTCTCCATTCCAAGTACTAACTAAGCCCACAAGATCGGGATTTGTAAGAGCGCTATGGCCATAAGCAATGACTGTTGGCTGTAGAGGACTGTTCTGAGAGTAACTCTTGTTACAGAGCTGCTTGTAAACTAAAAAGCCTCACAACTCAAATTAAAATGATTGGCTTTGCAGTGTTTTTTGTTTATTTGTTTTTTTCATTTGTTTGTTTATTTTTTATTCATTTATTGTTTATCTGTTTATTTCTTTTTAGTTTTGCTCGTCTCTTGTGCTTAAATGACTGTAGCATACAATCTTCACAATCGGAGCCTAAAGCTAAAGAGCTTACAGCACCTAGTGTTCAATGCAACAGCAATGACTGTTGGCTGTTAGAGGACTGTTCTAAGAGTAACTCTTGTTACAGAGCTGCTTGTAAACTAAAAAGCCTCACAACTCAAATTAAAATGATTGGCTTTGCAGTGTTTTTTGTTTATTTGTTTTTTTCATTTGTTTGTTTATTTTTTATTCATTTATTGTTTATCTGTTTATTTCTTTTTAGTTTTGCTCGTCTCTTGTGTTTAAATGACTGTAGCATACAATCTTCACAATCGGAGCCTAAAGCAAAAAAGCTTACAGCACCTAGTGTTCCCTGGCAGTCTCCATTCCAAGCACTAACTAAGCCCACAAGATCGGGATTTGTAAGAGCGCTATGGCTATAAGCAATGACTGTTGGCTGTAGAGGACTGTTCTGAGAGTAACTCTTGTTACAGAGCTGCTTGTAAACTAAAAAGCCTCACAACTCAAATTAAAATGATTGGCTTTGCAGTGTTTTTTGTATATTTTTTTTTACATTTGTTTGTTTATTTTTTATTCATTTATTGTTTATCTGTTTATTTCTTTTTAGTTTTGCTCGTCTCTTGTGTTTAAATGACTGTAGCATACAATCTTCACAATCGGAGCCTAAAGCTAAAGAGCTTAAAGCACCTAGTGTTCAATGCAACAGCAATGACTGTTGGCTGTCAGAGGACTGTTCTAAGAGTAACTCTTGTTACAGAGCTGCTTGTAAACTAAAGAGCCTCACAACTCAAGTTAAAATGATTGGCTTTGCAGTGTTTTTTGTTTATTTGTTTTGTTTATTTTTTATTCATTTATTGTTTATTTGTTTATTTCTTTTTAGTTTTGCTCGTCTCTTGTGTTTAAATGACTGTAGCATACAATCTTCACAATCGGAGCCTAAAGCTAAAGAGCTTACAGCACCTAGTGTTCAATGCAACAGCAATGACTGTTGGCTGTTAGAGGACTGTTCTGAGAGTAACTCTTGTTACAGAGCTGCTTGTAAACTAAAAAGCCTCACAACTCAAATTAAAATGATTGGCTTTGCAGTGTTTTTTGTTTATTTGTTTTTTTCATTTGTTTGTTTATTTTTTATTCATTTATTGTTTATCTGTTTATTTCTTTTTAGTTTTGCTCGTCTCTTGTGTTTAAATGACTGTAGCATACAATCTTCACAATCGGAGCCTAAAGCAACAAAGCTTACAGCACCTAGTGTTCCCTGGCAGTCTCCATTCCAAGTACTAACTAAGCCCACAAGATCGGGATTTGTAAGAGCGCTATGGCCATAAGCAATGACTGTTGGCTGTAGAGGACTGTTCTGAGAGTAACTCTTGTTACAGAGCTGCTTGTAAACTAAAAAGCCTCACAACTCAAATTAAAATGATTGGCTTTGCAGTGTTTTTTGTTTATTTGTTTTTTTTCATTTGTTTGTTTATTTTTTATTCATTTATTGTTTATCTGTTTATTTCTTTTTAGTTTTGCTCGTCTCTTGTGTTTAAATGACTGTAGCATACAATCTTCACAATCGGAGCCTAAAGCTAAAGAGCTTACAGCACCTAGTGTTCAATGCAACAGCAATGACTGTTGGCTGTTAGAGGACTGTTCTAAGAGTAACTCTTGTTACAGAGCTGCTTGTAAACTAAAGAGCCTCACAACTCAAGTTAAAATGATTGGCTTTGCAGTGTTTTTTGTTTATTTGTTTTTTTCATTTGTTTGTTTATTTTTTATTCATTTATTGTTTATTTGTTTATTTCTTTTTAGTTTTGCTCGTCTCTTGTGTTTAAATGACTGTAGCATACAATCTTCACAATCGGAGCCTAAAGCTAAAGAGCTTACAGCACCTAGTGTTCAATGCAACAGCAATGACTGTTGGCTGTTAGAGGACTGTTCTGAGAGTAACTCTTGTTACAGAGCTGCTTGTAAACTAAAAAGCCTCACAACTCAAATTAAAATGATTGGCTTTGCAGTGTTTTTTGTTTATTTGTTTTTTTTCATTTGTTTGTTTATTTTTTATTCATTTATTGTTTATTTGTTTATTTCTTTTTAGTTTTGCTCGTCTCTTGTGTTTAAATGACTGTAGCATACAATCTTCACAATCGGAGCCTAAAGCTAAAGAGCTTACAGCACCTAGTGTTCAATGCAACAGCAATGACTGTTGGCTGTTAGAGGACTGTTCTGAGAGTAACTCTTGTTACAGAGCTGCTTGTAAACTAAAAAGCCTCACAACTCAAATTAAAATGATTGGCTTTGCAGTGTTTTTTGTTTATTTGTTTTTTTCATTTGTTTGTTTATTTTTTATTCATTTATTGTTTATCTGTTTATTTCTTTTTAGTTTTGCTCGTCTCTTGTGTTTAAATGACTGTAGCATACAATCTTCACAATCGGAGCCTAAAGCAACAAAGCTTACAGCACCTAGTGTTCCCTGGCAGTCTCCATTCCAAGTACTAACTAAGCCCACAAGATCGGGATTTGTAAGAGCGCTATGGCCATAAGCAATGACTGTTGGCTGTAGAGGACTGTTCTGAGAGTAACTCTTGTTACAGAGCTGCTTGTAAACTAAAAATCCTCACAACTCAAATTAAAATGATTTTCTTTGCAGTGTTTTTTGTTTATTTGTTTTTTTCATTTGTTTGTTTATTTTTTATTCATTTATTGTTTATCTGTTTATTTCTTTTTAGTTTTGCTCGTCTCTTGTGTTTAAATGACTGTAGCATACAATCTTCACAATCGGAGCCTAAAGCTAAAGAGCTTAAAGCACCTAGTGTTCAATGCAACAGCAATGACTGTTGGCTGTTAGAGGACTGTTCTAAGAGTAACTCTTGTTACAGAGCTGCTTGTAAACTAAAAAGCCTCACAACTCAAGTTAAAATGATTGGCTTTGCAGTGTTTTTTGTTTATTTGTTTTTTTCATTTGTTTGTTTATTTTTTATTCATTTATTGTTTATTTGTTTATTTCTTTTTAGTTTTGCTCGTCTCTTGTGTTTAAATGACTGTAGCATACAATCTTCACAATCGGAGCCTAAAGCTAAAGAGCTTACAGCACCTAGTGTTCAATGCAACAGCAATGACTGTTGGCTGTTAGAGGACTGTTCTAAGAGTAACTCTTGTTACAGAGCTGCTTGTAAACTAAAAAGCCTCACAACTCAAGTTAAAATGATTGGCTTTGCAGTGTTTTTTGTTTATTTGTTTTTTTCATTTGTTTGTTTATTTTTTATTCATTTATTGTTTATTTGTTTATTTCTTTTTAGTTTTGCTCGTCTCTTGTGTTTAAATGACTGTAGCATACAATCTTCACAATCGGAGCCTAAAGCTTAAAAGCTTACAGCACCTAGTGTTCCCTGGCAGTCTCCATTCCAAGTACTAACTAAGCCCACAAGATCGGGATTTGTAAGAGCGCTATGGCCATAAGCAATGACTGTTGGCTGTAGAGGACTGTTCTAAGAGTAACTCTTGTTACAGAGCTGCTTGTAAACTAAAAAGCCTCACAACTCAAATTAAAATGATTGGCTTTGCAGTGTTTTTTGTTTATTTGTTTTTTTCATTTGTTTGTTTATTTTTTATTCATTTATTGTTTATTTGTTTATTTCTTTTTAGTTTTGCTCGTCTCTTGTGTTTAAATGACTGTAGCATACAATCTTCACAATCGGAGCCTAAAGCAAAAAAGCTTACAGCACCTAGTGTTCCCTGGCAGTCTCCATTCCAAGTACTAACTAAGCCCACAAGATCGGGATTTGTAAGAGCGCTATGGCCATAAGCAATGACTGTTGGCTGTAGGGGACTGTTCTGAGAGTAACTCTTGTTACAGAGCTGCTTGTAAACTAAAAAGCCTCACAACTCAAATTAAAATGATTGGCTTTGCAGTGTTTTTTGTTTATTTGTTTTTTTCATTTGTTTGTTTATTTTTTATTCATTTATTGTTTATTTGTTTATTTCTTTTTAGTTTTGCTCGTCTCTTGTGTTTAAATGACTGTAGCATACAATCTTCACAATCGGAGCCTAAAGCAACAAAGCTTACAGCACCTAGTGTTCCCTGGCAGTCTCCATTCCAAGTACTAACTAAGCCCACAAGATCGGGATTTGTAAGAGCGCTATGGCCATAAGCAATGACTGTTGGCTGTAGAGGACTGCTCTGAGAGTAACTCTTGTTACAGAGCTGCTTGTAAACTAAAAAGCCTCACAACTCAAATTAAAATGATTGGCTTTGCAGTGTTTTTTGTTTATTTGTTTTTTTCATTTGTTTGTTTATTTTTTATTCATTTATTGTTTATCTGTTTATTTCTTTTTAGTTTTGCTCGTCTCTTGTGTTTAAATGACTGTAGCATACAATCTTCACAATCGGAGCCTAAAGCTAAAGAGCTTACAGCACCTAGTGTTCAATGCAACAGCAATGACTGTTGGCTGTTAGAGGACTGTTCTAAGAGTAACTCTTGTTACAGAGCTGCTTGTAAACTAAAAAGCCTCACAACTCAAGTTAAAATGATTGGCTTTGCAGTGTTTTTTGTTTATTTGTTTTTTTCATTTGTTTGTTTATTTTTTATTCATTTATTGTTTATTTGTTTATTTCTTTTTAGTTTTGCTCGTCTCTTGTGTTTAAATGACTGTAGCATACAATCTTCACAATCGGAGCCTAAAACAACAAAGCTTACAGCACCTAGTGTTCCCTGGCAGTCTCCATTCCAAGTACTAACTAAGCCCACAAGATCGGGATTTGTAAGAGCGCTATGGCCATAAGCAATGACTGTTGGCTGTAGAGGACTGTTCTGAGAGTAACTCTTGTTACAGAGCTGCTTGTAAACTAAAAAGCCTCACAACTCAAATTAAAATGATTGGCTTTGCAGTGTTTTTTGTTTATTTGTTTTTTTCATTTGTTTGTTTATTTTTTATTCATTTATTGTTTATCTGTTTATTTCTTTTTAGTTTTGCTCGTCTCTTGTGTTTAAATGACTGTAGCATACAATCTTCACAATCGGAGCCTAAAGCTAAAGAGCTTACAGCACCTAGTGTTCAATGCAACAGCAATGACTGTTGGCTGTTAGAGGACTGTTCTAAGAGTAACTCTTGTTACAGAGCTGCTTGTAAACTAAAAAGCCTCACAACTCAAATTAAAATGATTGGCTTTGCAGTGTTTTTTGTTTATTTGTTTTTTTCATTTGTTTGTTTATTTTTTATTCATTTATTGTTTATTTGTTTATTTCTTTTTAGTTTTGCTCGTCTCTTGTGTTTGAATGACTGTAGCATACAATCTTCACAATCGGAGCCTAAAGCAAAAAAGCTTACAGCACCTAGTGTTCCCTGGCAGTCTCCATTCCAAGCACTAACTAAGCCCACAAGATCGGGATTTGTAAGAGCGCTATGGCCATAAGCAATGACTGTTGGCTGTAGAGGACTGTTCTGAGAGTAACTCTTGTTACAGAGCTGCTTGTAAACTAAAAAGCCTCACAACTCAAATTAAAATGATTGGCTTTGCAGTGTTTTTTGTTTATTTGTTTTTTTCATTTGTTTGTTTATTTTTTATTCATTTATTGTTTATTTGTTTATTTCTTTTTAGTTTTGCTCGTCTCTTGTGTTTAAATGACTGTAGCATACAATCTTCACAATCGGAGCCTAAAGCTAAAGAGCTTACAGCACCTAGTGTTCAATGCAACAGCAATGACTGTTGGCTGTTAGAGGACTGTTCTAAGAGTAACTCTTGTTACAGAGCTGCTTGTAAACTAAAGAGCCTCACAACTCAAGTTAAAATGATTGGCTTTGCAGTGTTTTTTGTTTATTTGATTTTTTCATTTGTTTGTTTATTTTTTATTCATTTATTGTTTATTTGTTTATTTCTTTTTAGTTTTGCTCGTCTCTTGTGTTTAAATGACTGTAGCATACAATCTTCACAATCGGAGCCTAAAGCTAAAGAGCTTACAGCACCTAGTGTTCAATGCAACAGCAATGACTGTTGGCTGTTAGAGGACTGTTCTGAGAGTAACTCTTGTTACAGAGCTGCTTGTAAACTAAAAAGCCTCACAACTCAAATTAAAATGATTGGCTTTGCAGTGTTTTTTGTTTATTTGTTTTTTTCATTTGTTTGTTTATTTTTTATTCATTTATTGTTTATCTGTTTATTTCTTTTTAGTTTTGCTCGTCTCTTGTGTTTAAATGACTGTAGCATACAATCTTCACAATCGGAGCCTAAAGCAACAAAGCTTACAGCACCTAGTGTTCCCTGGCAGTCTCCATTCCAAGTACTAACTAAGCCCACAAGATCGGGATTTGTAACAGCGCTATGGCCATAAGCAATGACTGTTGGCTGTAGAGGACTGTTCTGAGAGTAACTCTTGTTACAGAGCTGCTTGTAAACTAAAAATCCTCACAACTCAAATTAAAATGATTGGCTTTGCAGTGTTTT
This sequence comes from Hoplias malabaricus, assembly GCF_029633855.1. NCBI lineage: Eukaryota > Metazoa > Chordata > Actinopteri > Characiformes > Erythrinidae > Hoplias > Hoplias malabaricus. Next base: position 27,131,306 of record NC_089814.1, read on the forward strand.
TTGTTTATTTGTTTTTTTTCATTTGTTTGTTTATTTTTTATTCATTTATTGTTTATCTGTTTATTTCTTTTTAGTTTTGCTCGTCTCTTGTGTTTAAATGACTGTAGCATACAATCTTCACAATCGGAGCCTAAAGCTAAAGAGCTTACAGCACCTAGTGTTCAATGCAACAGCAATGACTGTTGGCTGTTAGAGGACTGTTCTAAGAGTAACTCTTGTTACAGAGCTGCTTGTAAACTAAAGAGCCTCACAACTCAAGTTAAAATGATTGGCTTTGCAGTGTTTTTTGTTTATTTGTTTTTTTCATTTGTTTGTTTATTTTTTATTCATTTATTGTTTATTTGTTTATTTCTTTTTAGTTTTGCTCGTCTCTTGTGTTTAAATGACTGTAGCATACAATCTTCACAATCGGAGCCTAAAGCTAAAGAGCTTACAGCACCTAGTGTTCAATGCAACAGCAATGACTGTTGGCTGTTAGAGGACTGTTCTGAGAGTAACTCTTGTTACAGAGCTGCTTGTAAACTAAAAAGCCTCACAACTCAAATTAAAATGATTGGCTTTGCAGTGTTTTTTGTTTATTTGTTTTTTTTCATTTGTTTGTTTATTTTTTATTCATTTATTGTTTATTTGTTTATTTCTTTTTAGTTTTGCTCGTCTCTTGTGTTTAAATGACTGTAGCATACAATCTTCACAATCGGAGCCTAAAGCTAAAGAGCTTACAGCACCTAGTGTTCAATGCAACAGCAATGACTGTTGGCTGTTAGAGGACTGTTCTGAGAGTAACTCTTGTTACAGAGCTGCTTGTAAACTAAAAAGCCTCACAACTCAAATTAAAATGATTGGCTTTGCAGTGTTTTTTGTTTATTTGTTTTTTTCATTTGTTTGTTTATTTTTTATTCATTTATTGTTTATCTGTTTATTTCTTTTTAGTTTTGCTCGTCTCTTGTGTTTAAATGACTGTAGCATACAATCTTCACAATCGGAGCCTAAAGCTAAAGAGCTTACAGCACCTAGTGTTCAATGCAACAGCAATGACTGTTGGCTGTTAGAGGACTGTTCTAAGAGTAACTCTTGTTACAGAGCTGCTTGTAAACTAAAAAGCCTCACAACTCAAGTTAAAATGATTGGCTTTGCAGTGTTTTTTGTTTATTTGTTTTTTTCATTTGTTTGTTTATTTTTTATTCATTTATTGTTTATTTGTTTATTTCTTTTTAGTTTTGCTCGTCTCTTGTGTTTAAATGACTGTAGCATACAATCTTCACAATCGGAGCCTAAAGCTTAAAAGCTTACAGCACCTAGTGTTCCCTGGCAGTCTCCATTCCAAGTACTAACTAAGCCCACAAGATCGGGATTTGTAAGAGCGCTATGGCCATAAGCAATGACTGTTGGCTGTAGAGGACTGTTCTAAGAGTAACTCTTGTTACAGAGCTGCTTGTAAACTAAAAAGCCTCACAACTCAAATTAAAATGATTGGCTTTGCAGTGTTTTTTGTTTATTTGTTTTTTTCATTTGTTTGTTTATTTTTTATTCATTTATTGTTTATTTGTTTATTTCTTTTTAGTTTTGCTCGTCTCTTGTGTTTAAATGACTGTAGCATACAATCTTCACAATCGGAGCCTAAAGCAAAAAAGCTTACAGCACCTAGTGTTCCCTGGCAGTCTCCATTCCAAGTACTAACTAAGCCCACAAGATCGGGATTTGTAAGAGCGCTATGGCCATAAGCAATGACTGTTGGCTGTAGGGGACTGTTCTGAGAGTAACTCTTGTTACAGAGCTGCTTGTAAACTAAAAAGCCTCACAACTCAAATTAAAATGATTGGCTTTGCAGTGTTTTTTGTTTATTTGTTTTTTTCATTTGTTTGTTTATTTTTTATTCATTTATTGTTTATTTGTTTATTTCTTTTTAGTTTTGCTCGTCTCTTGTGTTTAAATGACTGTAGCATACAATCTTCACAATCGGAGCCTAAAGCAACAAAGCTTACAGCACCTAGTGTTCCCTGGCAGTCTCCATTCCAAGTACTAACTAAGCCCACAAGATCGGGATTTGTAAGAGCGCTATGGCCATAAGCAATGACTGTTGGCTGTAGAGGACTGCTCTGAGAGTAACTCTTGTTACAGAGCTGCTTGTAAACTAAAAAGCCTCACAACTCAAATTAAAATGATTGGCTTTGCAGTGTTTTTTGTTTATTTGTTTTTTTCATTTGTTTGTTTATTTTTTATTCATTTATTGTTTATCTGTTTATTTCTTTTTAGTTTTGCTCGTCTCTTGTGTTTAAATGACTGTAGCATACAATCTTCACAATCGGAGCCTAAAGCTAAAGAGCTTAAAGCACCTAGTGTTCAATGCAACAGCAATGACTGTTGGCTGTTAGAGGACTGTTCTAAGAGTAACTCTTGTTACAGAGCTGCTTGTAAACTAAAAAGCCTCACAACTCAAGTTAAAATGATTGGCTTTGCAGTGTTTTTTGTTTATTTGTTTTTTTCATTTGTTTGTTTATTTTTTATTCATTTATTGTTTATTTGTTTATTTCTTTTTAGTTTTGCTCGTCTCTTGTGTTTAAATGACTGTAGCATACAATCTTCACAATCGGAGCCTAAAGCTAAAGAGCTTACAGCACCTAGTGTTCAATGCAACAGCAATGACTGTTGGCTGTTAGAGGACTGTTCTAAGAGTAACTCTTGTTACAGAGCTGCTTGTAAACTAAAAAGCCTCACAACTCAAGTTAAAATGATTGGCTTTGCAGTGTTTTTTGTTTATTTGTTTTTTTCATTTGTTTGTTTATTTTTTATTCATTTATTGTTTATTTGTTTATTTCTTTTTAGTTTTGCTCGTCTCTTGTGTTTAAATGACTGTAGCATACAATCTTCACAATCGGAGCCTAAAGCTTAAAAGCTTACAGCACCTAGTGTTCCCTGGCAGTCTCCATTCCAAGTACTAACTAAGCCCACAAGATCGGGATTTGTAAGAGCGCTATGGCCATAAGCAATGACTGTTGGCTGTAGAGGACTGTTCTAAGAGTAACTCTTGTTACAGAGCTGCTTGTAAACTAAAAAGCCTCACAACTCAAATTAAAATGATTGGCTTTGCAGTGTTTTTTGTTTATTTGTTTTTTTCATTTGTTTGTTTATTTTTTATTCATTTATTGTTTATTTGTTTATTTCTTTTTAGTTTTGCTCGTCTCTTGTGTTTAAATGACTGTAGCATACAATCTTCACAATCGGAGCCTAAAGCTTAAAAGCTTACAGCACCTAGTGTTCCCTGGCAGTCTCCATTCCAAGTACTAACTAAGCCCACAAGATCGGGATTTGTAAGAGCGCTATGGCCATAAGCAATGACTGTTGGCTGTAGAGGACTGTTCTAAGAGTAACTCTTGTTACAGAGCTGCTTGTAAACTAAAAAGCCTCACAACTCAAATTAAAATGATTGGCTTTGCAGTGTTTTTTGTTTATTTGTTTTTTTTATTTGTTTGTTTATTTTTTATTCATTTATTGTTTATTTGTTTATTTCTTTTTAGTTTTGCTCGTCTCTTGTGTTTAAATGACTGTAGCATACAATCTTCACAATCGGAGCCTAAAGCAAAAAAGCTTACAGCACCTAGTGTTCCCTGGCAGTCTCCATTCCAAGTACTAACTAAGCCCACAAGATCGGGATTTGTAAGAGCGCTATGGCCATAAGCAATGACTGTTGGCTGTAGGGGACTGTTCTGAGAGTAACTCTTGTTACAGAGCTGCTTGTAAACTAAAAAGCCTCACAACTCAAATTAAAATGATTGGCTTTGCAGTGTTTTTTGTTTATTTGTTTTTTTCATTTGTTTGTTTATTTTTTATTCATTTATTGTTTATTTGTTTATTTCTTTTTAGTTTTGCTCGTCTCTTGTGTTTAAATGACTGTAGCATACAATCTTCACAATCGGAGCCTAAAGCAACAAAGCTTACAGCACCTAGTGTTCCCTGGCAGTCTCCATTCCAAGTACTAACTAAGCCCACAAGATCGGGATTTGTAAGAGCGCTATGGCCATAAGCAATGACTGTTGGCTGTAGAGGACTGCTCTGAGAGTAACTCTTGTTACAGAGCTGCTTGTAAACTAAAGAGCCTCACAACTCAAGTTAAAATGATTGGCTTTGCAGTGTTTTTTGTTTATTTGTTTTTTTCATTTGTTTGTTTATTTTTTATTCATTTATTGTTTATTTGTTTATTTCTTTTTAGTTTTGCTCGTCTCTTGTGTTTAAATGACTGTAGCATACAATCTTCACAATCGGAGCCTAAAGCTAAAGAGCTTACAGCACCTAGTGTTCAATGCAACAGCAATGACTGTTGGCTGTTAGAGGACTGTTCTGAGAGTAACTCTTGTTACAGAGCTGCTTGTAAACTAAAAAGCCTCACAACTCAAATTAAAATGATTGGCTTTGCAGTGTTTTTTGTTTATTTGTTTTTTTCATTTGTTTGTTTATTTTTTATTCATTTATTGTTTATCTGTTTATTTCTTTTTAGTTTTGCTCGTCTCTTGTGTTTAAATGACTGTAGCATACAATCTTCACAATCGGAGCCTAAAGCTAAAGAGCTTACAGCACCTAGTGTTCAATGCAACAGCAATGACTGTTGGCTGTTAGAGGACTGTTCTAAGAGTAACTCTTGTTACAGAGCTGCTTGTAAACTAAAAAGCCTCACAACTCAAGTTAAAATGATTGGCTTTGCAGTGTTTTTTGTTTATTTGTTTTTTTCATTTGTTTGTTTATTTTTTATTCATTTATTGTTTATTTGTTTATTTCTTTTTAGTTTTGCTCGTCTCTTGTGTTTAAATGACTGTAGCATACAATCTTCACAATCGGAGCCTAAAGCTTAAAAGCTTACAGCACCTAGTGTTCCCTGGCAGTCTCCATTCCAAGTACTAACTAAGCCCACAAGATCGGGATTTGTAAGAGCGCTATGGCCATAAGCAATGACTGTTGGCTGTAGAGGACTGTTCTAAGAGTAACTCTTGTTACAGAGCTGCTTGTAAACTAAAAAGCCTCACAACTCAAATTAAAATGATTGGCTTTGCAGTGTTTTTTGTTTATTTGTTTTTTTCATTTGTTTGTTTATTTTTTATTCATTTATTGTTTATTTGTTTATTTCTTTTTAGTTTTGCTCGTCTCTTGTGTTTAAATGACTGTAGCATACAATCTTCACAATCGGAGCCTAAAGCAAAAAAGCTTACAGCACCTAGTGTTCCCTGGCAGTCTCCATTCCAAGTACTAACTAAGCCCACAAGATCGGGATTTGTAAGAGCGCTATGGCCATAAGCAATGACTGTTGGCTGTAGGGGACTGTTCTGAGAGTAACTCTTGTTACAGAGCTGCTTGTAAACTAAAAAGCCTCACAACTCAAATTAAAATGATTGGCTTTGCAGTGTTTTTTGTTTATTTGTTTTTTTCATTTGTTTGTTTATTTTTTATTCATTTATTGTTTATTTGTTTATTTCTTTTTAGTTTTGCTCGTCTCTTGTGTTTAAATGACTGTAGCATACAATCTTCACAATCGGAGCCTAAAGCAACAAAGCTTACAGCACCTAGTGTTCCCTGGCAGTCTCCATTCCAAGTACTAACTAAGCCCACAAGATCGGGATTTGTAAGAGCGCTATGGCCATAAGCAATGACTGTTGGCTGTAGAGGACTGCTCTGAGAGTAACTCTTGTTACAGAGCTGCTTGTAAACTAAAAAGCCTCACAACTCAAATTAAAATGATTGGCTTTGCAGTGTTTTTTGTTTATTTGTTTTTTTCATTTGTTTGTTTATTTTTTATTCATTTATTGTTTATCTGTTTATTTCTTTTTAGTTTTGCTCGTCTCTTGTGTTTAAATGACTGTAGCATACAATCTTCACAATCGGAGCCTAAAGCTAAAGAGCTTAAAGCACCTAGTGTTCAATGCAACAGCAATGACTGTTGGCTGTTAGAGGACTGTTCTAAGAGTAACTCTTGTTACAGAGCTGCTTGTAAACTAAAAAGCCTCACAACTCAAGTTAAAATGATTGGCTTTGCAGTGTTTTTTGTTTATTTGTTTTTTTCATTTGTTTGTTTATTTTTTATTCATTTATTGTTTATTTGTTTATTTCTTTTTAGTTTTGCTCGTCTCTTGTGTTTAAATGACTGTAGCATACAATCTTCACAATCGGAGCCTAAAGCTAAAGAGCTTACAGCACCTAGTGTTCAATGCAACAGCAATGACTGTTGGCTGTTAGAGGACTGTTCTAAGAGTAACTCTTGTTACAGAGCTGCTTGTAAACTAAAAAGCCTCACAACTCAAGTTAAAATGATTGGCTTTGCAGTGTTTTTTGTTTATTTGTTTTTTTCATTTGTTTGTTTATTTTTTATTCATTTATTGTTTATTTGTTTATTTCTTTTTAGTTTTGCTCGTCTCTTGTGTTTAAATGACTGTAGCATACAATCTTCACAATCGGAGCCTAAAGCTTAAAAGCTTACAGCACCTAGTGTTCCCTGGCAGTCTCCATTCCAAGTACTAACTAAGCCCACAAGATCGGGATTTGTAAGAGCGCTATGGCCATAAGCAATGACTGTTGGCTGTAGAGGACTGTTCTAAGAGTAACTCTTGTTACAGAGCTGCTTGTAAACTAAAAAGCCTCACAACTCAAATTAAAATGATTGGCTTTGCAGTGTTTTTTGTTTATTTGTTTTTTTCATTTGTTTGTTTATTTTTTATTCATTTATTGTTTATTTGTTTATTTCTTTTTAGTTTTGCTCGTCTCTTGTGTTTAAATGACTGTAGCATACAATCTTCACAATCGGAGCCTAAAGCTTAAAAGCTTACAGCACCTAGTGTTCCCTGGCAGTCTCCATTCCAAGTACTAACTAAGCCCACAAGATCGGGATTTGTAAGAGCGCTATGGCCATAAGCAATGACTGTTGGCTGTAGAGGACTGTTCTAAGAGTAACTCTTGTTACAGAGCTGCTTGTAAACTAAAAAGCCTCACAACTCAAATTAAAATGATTGGCTTTGCAGTGTTTTTTGTTTATTTGTTTTTTTTATTTGTTTGTTTATTTTTTATTCATTTATTGTTTATTTGTTTATTTCTTTTTAGTTTTGCTCGTCTCTTGTGTTTAAATGACTGTAGCATACAATCTTCACAATCGGAGCCTAAAGCAAAAAAGCTTACAGCACCTAGTGTTCCCTGGCAGTCTCCATTCCAAGTACTAACTAAGCCCACAAGATCGGGATTTGTAAGAGCGCTATGGCCATAAGCAATGACTGTTGGCTGTAGGGGACTGTTCTGAGAGTAACTCTTGTTACAGAGCTGCTTGTAAACTAAAAAGCCTCACAACTCAAATTAAAATGATTGGCTTTGCAGTGTTTTTTGTTTATTTGTTTTTTTCATTTGTTTGTTTATTTTTTATTCATTTATTGTTTATTTGTTTATTTCTTTTTAGTTTTGCTCGTCTCTTGTGTTTAAATGACTGTAGCATACAATCTTCACAATCGGAGCCTAAAGCAACAAAGCTTACAGCACCTAGTGTTCCCTGGCAGTCTCCATTCCAAGTACTAACTAAGCCCACAAGATCGGGATTTGTAAGAGCGCTATGGCCATAAGCAATGACTGTTGGCTGTAGAGGACTGCTCTGAGAGTAACTCTTGTTACAGAGCTGCTTGTAAACTAAAGAGCCTCACAACTCAAGTTAAAATGATTGGCTTTGCAGTGTTTTTTGTTTATTTGTTTTTTTCATTTGTTTGTTTATTTTTTATTCATTTATTGTTTATTTGTTTATTTCTTTTTAGTTTTGCTCGTCTCTTGTGTTTAAATGACTGTAGCATACAATCTTCACAATCGGAGCCTAAAGCTAAAGAGCTTACAGCACCTAGTGTTCAATGCAACAGCAATGACTGTTGGCTGTTAGAGGACTGTTCTGAGAGTAACTCTTGTTACAGAGCTGCTTGTAAACTAAAAAGCCTCACAACTCAAATTAAAATGATTGGCTTTGCAGTGTTTTTTGTTTATTTGTTTTTTTCATTTGTTTGTTTATTTTTTATTCATTTATTGTTTATCTGTTTATTTCTTTTTAGTTTTGCTCGTCTCTTGTGTTTAAATGACTGTAGCATACAATCTTCACAATCGGAGCCTAAAGCAACAAAGCTTACAGCACCTAGTGTTCCCTGGCAGTCTCCATTCCAAGTACTAACTAAGCCCACAAGATCGGGATTTGTAAGAGCGCTATGGCCATAAGCAATGACTGTTGGCTGTAGAGGACTGTTCTGAGAGTAACTCTTGTTACAGAGCTGCTTGTAAACTAAAAATCCTCACAACTCAAATTAAAATGATTGGCTTTGCAGTGTTTTTTGTTTATTTGTTTTTTTTCATTTGTTTGTTTATTTTTTATTCATTTATTGTTTATCTGTTTATTTCTTTTTAGTTTTGCTCGTCTCTTGTGTTTAAATGACTGTAGCATACAATCTTCACAATCGGAGCCTAAAGCTAAAGAGCTTACAGCACCTAGTGTTCAATGCAACAGCAATGACTGTTGGCTGTTAGAGGACTGTTCTAAGAGTAACTCTTGTTACAGAGCTGCTTGTAAACTAAAGAGCCTCACAACTCAAGTTAAAATGATTGGCTTTGCAGTGTTTTTTGTTTATTTGTTTTTTTCATTTGTTTGTTTATTTTTTATTCATTTATTGTTTATTTGTTTATTTCTTTTTAGTTTTGCTCGTCTCTTGTGTTTAAATGACTGTAGCATACAATCTTCACAATCGGAGCCTAAAGCTAAAGAGCTTACAGCACCTAGTGTTCAATGCAACAGCAATGACTGTTGGCTGTTAGAGGACTGTTCTGAGAGTAACTCTTGTTACAGAGCTGCTTGTAAACTAAAAAGCCTCACAACTCAAATTAAAATGATTGGCTTTGCAGTGTTTTTTGTTTATTTGTTTTTTTTTCATTTGTTTGTTTATTTTTTATTCATTTATTGTTTATTTGTTTATTTCTTTTTAGTTTTGCTCGTCTCTTGTGTTTAAATGACTGTAGCATACAATCTTCACAATCGGAGCCTAAAGCTAAAGAGCTTACAGCACCTAGTGTTCAATGCAACAGCAATGACTGTTGGCTGTTAGAGGACTGTTCTGAGAGTAACTCTTGTTACAGAGCTGCTTGTAAACTAAAAAGCCTCACAACTCAAATTAAAATGATTGGCTTTGCAGTGTTTTTTGTTTATTTGTTTTTTTCATTTGTTTGTTTATTTTTTATTCATTTATTGTTTATCTGTTTATTTCTTTTTAGTTTTGCTCGTCTCTTGTGTTTAAATGACTGTAGCATACAATCTTCACAATCGGAGCCTAAAGCTAAAGAGCTTACAGCACCTAGTGTTCAATGCAACAGCAATGACTGTTGGCTGTTAGAGGACTGTTCTAAGAGTAACTCTTGTTACAGAGCTGCTTGTAAACTAAAAAGCCTCACAACTCAAGTTAAAATGATTGGCTTTGCAGTGTTTTTTGTTTATTTGTTTTTTTCATTTGTTTGTTTATTTTTTATTCATTTATTGTTTATTTGTTTATTTCTTTTTAGTTTTGCTCGTCTCTTGTGTTTAAATGACTGTAGCATACAATCTTCACAATCGGAGCCTAAAGCTTAAAAGCTTACAGCACCTAGTGTTCCCTGGAAGTCTCCATTCCAAGTACTAACTAAGCCCACAAGATCGGGATTTGTAAGAGCGCTATGGCCATAAGCAATGACTGTTGGCTGTAGAGGACTGTTCTAAGAGTAACTCTTGTTACAGAGCTGCTTGTAAACTAAAAAGCCTCACAACTCAAATTAAAATGATTGGCTTTGCAGTGTTTTTTGTTTATTTGTTTTTTTCATTTGTTTGTTTATTTTTTATTCATTTATTGTTTATTTGTTTATTTCTTTTTAGTTTTGCTCGTCTCTTGTGTTTAAATGACTGTAGCATACAATCTTCACAATCGGAGCCTAAAGCAAAAAAGCTTACAGCACCTAGTGTTCCCTGGCAGTCTCCATTCCAAGTACTAACTAAGCCCACAAGATCGGGATTTGTAAGAGCGCTATGGCCATAAGCAATGACTGTTGGCTGTAGGGGACTGTTCTGAGAGTAACTCTTGTTACAGAGCTGCTTGTAAACTAAAAAGCCTCACAACTCAAATTAAAATGATTGGCTTTGCAGTGTTTTTTGTTTATTTGTTTTTTTCATTTGTTTGTTTATTTTTTATTCATTTATTGTTTATTTGTTTATTTCTTTTTAGTTTTGCTCGTCTCTTGTGTTTAAATGACTGTAGCATACAATCTTCACAATCGGAGCCTAAAGCAACAAAGCTTACAGCACCTAGTGTTCCCTGGCAGTCTCCATTCCAAGTACTAACTAAGCCCACAAGATCGGGATTTGTAAGAGCGCTATGGCCATAAGCAATGACTGTTGGCTGTAGAGGACTGCTCTGAGAGTAACTCTTGTTACAGAGCTGCTTGTAAACTAAAAAGCCTCACAACTCAAATTAAAATGATTGGCTTTGCAGTGTTTTTTGTTTATTTGTTTTTTTCATTTGTTTGTTTATTTTTTATTCATTTATTGTTTATCTGTTTATTTCTTTTTAGTTTTGCTCGTCTCTTGTGTTTAAATGACTGTAGCATACAATCTTCACAATCGGAGCCTAAAGCTAAAGAGCTTAAAGCACCTAGTGTTCAATGCAACAGCAATGACTGTTGGCTGTTAGAGGACTGTTCTAAGAGTAACTCTTGTTACAGAGCTGCTTGTAAACTAAAAAGCCTCACAACTCAAGTTAAAATGATTGGCTTTGCAGTGTTTTTTGTTTATTTGTTTTTTTCATTTGTTTGTTTATTTTTTATTCATTTATTGTTTATTTGTTTATTTCTTTTTAGTTTTGCTCGTCTCTTGTGTTTAAATGACTGTAGCATACAATCTTCACAATCGGAGCCTAAAGCTAAAGAGCTTACAGCACCTAGTGTTCAATGCAACAGCAATGACTGTTGGCTGTTAGAGGACTGTTCTAAGAGTAACTCTTGTTACAGAGCTGCTTGTAAACTAAAAAGCCTCACAACTCAAGTTAAAATGATTGGCTTTGCAGTGTTTTTTGTTTATTTGTTTTTTTCATTTGTTTGTTTATTTTTTATTCATTTATTGTTTATTTGTTTATTTCTTTTTAGTTTTGCTCGTCTCTTGTGTTTAAATGACTGTAGCATACAATCTTCACAATCGGAGCCTAAAGCTTAAAAGCTTACAGCACCTAGTGTTCCCTGGCAGTCTCCATTCCAAGTACTAACTAAGCCCACAAGATCGGGATTTGTAAGAGCGCTATGGCCATAAGCAATGACTGTTGGCTGTAGAGGACTGTTCTAAGAGTAACTCTTGTTACAGAGCTGCTTGTAAACTAAAAAGCCTCACAACTCAAATTAAAATGATTGGCTTTGCAGTGTTTTTTGTTTATTTGTTTTTTTCATTTGTTTGTTTATTTTTTATTCATTTATTGTTTATTTGTTTATTTCTTTTTAGTTTTGCTCGTCTCTTGTGTTTAAATGACTGTAGCATACAATCTTCACAATCGGAGCCTAAAGCTTAAAAGCTTACAGCACCTAGTGTTCCCTGGCAGTCTCCATTCCAAGTACTAACTAAGCCCACAAGATCGGGATTTGTAAGAGCGCTATGGCCATAAGCAATGACTGTTGGCTGTAGAGGACTGTTCTAAGAGTAACTCTTGTTACAGAGCTGCTTGTAAACTAAAAAGCCTCACAACTCAAATTAAAATGATTGGCTTTGCAGTGTTTTTTGTTTATTTGTTTTTTTTATTTGTTTGTTTATTTTTTATTCATTTATTGTTTATTTGTTTATTTCTTTTTAGTTTTGCTCGTCTCTTGTGTTTAAATGACTGTAGCATACAATCTTCACAATCGGAGCCTAAAGCAAAAAAGCTTACAGCACCTAGTGTTCCCTGGCAGTCTCCATTCCAAGTACTAACTAAGCCCACAAGATCGGGATTTGTAAGAGCGCTATGGCCATAAGCAATGACTGTTGGCTGTAGGGGACTGTTCTGAGAGTAACTCTTGTTACAGAGCTGCTTGTAAACTAAAAAGCCTCACAACTCAAATTAAAATGATTGGCTTTGCAGTGTTTTTTGTTTATTTGTTTTTTTCATTTGTTTGTTTATTTTTTATTCATTTATTGTTTATTTGTTTATTTCTTTTTAGTTTTGCTCGTCTCTTGTGTTTAAATGACTGTAGCATACAATCTTCACAATCGGAGCCTAAAGCAACAAAGCTTACAGCACCTAGTGTTCCCTGGCAGTCTCCATTCCAAGTACTAACTAAGCCCACAAGATCGGGATTTGTAAGAGCGCTATGGCCATAAGCAATGACTGTTGGCTGTAGAGGACTGCTCTGAGAGTAACTCTTGTTACAGAGCTGCTTGTAAACTAAAAAGCCTCACAACTCAAATTAAAATGATTGGCTTTGCAGTGTTTTTTGTTTATTTGTTTTTTTCATTTGTTTGTTTATTTTTTATTCATTTATTGTTTATCTGTTTATTTCTTTTTAGTTTTGCTCGTCTCTTGTGTTTAAATGACTGTAGCATACAATCTTCACAATCGGAGCCTAAAGCTAAAGAGCTTACAGCACCTAGTGTTCAATGCAACAGCAATGACTGTTGGCTGTTAGAGGACTGTTCTAAGAGTAACTCTTGTTACAGAGCTGCTTGTAAACTAAAAAGCCTCACAACTCAAGTTAAAATGATTGGCTTTGCAGTGTTTTTTGTTTATTTGTTTTTTTCATTTGTTTGTTTATTTTTTATTCATTTATTGTTTATTTGTTTATTTCTTTTTAGTTTTGCTCGTCTCTTGTGTTTAAATGACTGTAGCATACAATCTTCACAATCGGAGCCTAAAACAACAAAGCTTACAGCACCTAGTGTTCCCTGGCAGTCTCCATTCCAAGTACTAACTAAGCCCACAAGATCGGGATTTGTAAGAGCGCTATGGCCATAAGCAATGACTGTTGGCTGTAGAGGACTGTTCTGAGAGTAACTCTTGTTACAGAGCTGCTTGTAAACTAAAAAGCCTCACAACTCAAATTAAAATGATTGGCTTTGCAGTGTTTTTTGTTTATTTGTTTTTTTCATTTGTTTGTTTATTTTTTATTCATTTATTGTTTATCTGTTTATTTCTTTTTAGTTTTGCTCGTCTCTTGTGTTTAAATGACTGTAGCATACAATCTTCACAATCGGAGCCTAGAGCTAAAGAGCTTACAGCACCTAGTGTTCAATGCAACAGCAATGACTGTTGGCTGTTAGAGGACTGTTCTAAGAGTAACTCTTGTTACAGAGCTGCTTGTAAACTAAAGAGCCTCACAACTCAAATTAAAATGATTGGCTTTGCAGTGTTTTTTGTTTATTTGTTTTTTTCATTTGTTTGTTTATTTTTTATTCATTTATTGTTTATTTGTTTATTTCTTTTTAGTTTTGCTCGTCTCTTGTGTTTAAATGACTGTAGCATACAATCTTCACAATCGGAGCCTAAAGCTAAAGAGCTTACAGCACCTAGTGTTCAAAATGCAACAGCAATGACTGTTGGCTGTTAGAGGACTGTTCTGAGAGTAACTCTTGTTACAGAGCTGCTTGTAAACTAAAAAGCCTCACAACTCAAATTAAAATGATTGGCTTTGCAGTGTTTTTTGTTTATTTGTTTTTTTTCATTTGTTTGTTTATTTTTTATTCATTTATTGTTTATTTGTTTATTTCTTTTTAGTTTTGCTCGTCTCTTGTGTTTAAATGACTGTAGCATACAATCTTCACAATCGGAGCCTAAAGCTAAAGAGCTTACAGCACCTAGTGTTCAATGCAACAGCAATGACTGTTGGCTGTTAGAGGACTGTTCTGAGAGTAACTCTTGTTACAGAGCTGCTTGTAAACTAAAAAGCCTCACAACTCAAATTAAAATGATTGGCTTTGCAGTGTTTTTTGTTTATTTGTTTTTTTCATTTGTTTGTTTATTTTTTATTCATTTATTGTTTATCTGTTTATTTCTTTTTAGTTTTGCTCGTCTCTTGTGTTTAAATGACTGTAGCATACAATCTTCACAATCGGAGCCTAAAGCTTAAAAGCTTACAGCACCTAGTGTTCCCTGGCAGTCTCCATTCCAAGTACTAACTAAGCCCACAAGATCGGGATTTGTAAGAGCGCTATGGCCATAAGCAATGACTGTTGGCTGTAGAGGACTGTTCTAAGAGTAACTCTTGTTACAGAGCTGCTTGTAAACTAAAAAGCCTCACAACTCAAATTAAAATGATTGGCTTTGCAGTGTTTTTTGTTTATTTGTTTTTTTCATTTGTTTGTTTATTTTTTATTCATTTATTGTTTATTTGTTTATTTCTTTTTAGTTTTGCTCGTCTCTTGTGTTTAAATGACTGTAGCATACAATCTTCACAATCGGAGCCTAAAGCAAAAAAGCTTACAGCACCTAGTGTTCCCTGGCAGTCTCCATTCCAAGTACTAACTAAGCCCACAAGATCGGGATTTGTAAGAGCGCTATGGCCATAAGCAATGACTGTTGGCTGTAGGGGACTGGTCTGAGAGTAACTCTTGTTACAGAGCTGCTTGTAAACTAAAAAGCCTCACAACTCAAATTAAAATGATTGGCTTTGCAGTGTTTTTTGTTTATTTGTTTTTTTCATTTGTTTGTTTATTTTTTATTCATTTATTGTTTATTTGTTTATTTCTTTTTAGTTTTGCTCGTCTCTTGTGTTTAAATGACTGTAGCATACAATCTTCACAATCGGAGCCTAAAGCAACAAAGCTTACAGCACCTAGTGTTCCCTGGCAGTCTCCATTCCAAGTACTAGCTAAACCCACAAGATCGGGATTTGTAAGAGCGCTATGGCCATAAGCAATGACTGTTGGCTGTAGAGGACTGCTCTGAGAGTAACTCTTGTTACAGAGCTGCTTGTAAACTAAAAAGCCTCACAACTCAAATTAAAATGATTGGCTTTGCAGTGTTTTTTGTTTATTTGTTTTTTTCATTTGTTTGTTTATTTTTTATTCATTTATTGTTTATCTGTTTATTTCTTTTTAGTTTTGCTCGTCTCTTGTGTTTAAATGACTGTAGCATACAATCTTCACAATCGGAGCCTAAAGCTAAAGAGCTTACAGCACCTAGTGTTCAATGCAACAGCAATGACTGTTGGCTGTTAGAGGACTGTTCTAAGAGTAACTCTTGTTACAGAGCTGCTTGTAAACTAAAAAGCCTCACAACTCAAGTTAAAATGATTGGCTTTGCAGTGTTTTTTGTTTATTTGTTTTTTTCATTTGTTTGTTTATTTTTTATTCATTTATTGTTTATTTGTTTATTTCTTTTTAGTTTTGCTCGTCTCTTGTGTTTAAATGACTGTAGCATACAATCTTCACAATCGGAGCCTAAAGCTTAAAAGCTTACAGCACCTAGTGTTCCCTGGAAGTCTCCATTCCAAGTACTAACTAAGCCCACAAGATCGGGATTTGTAAGAGCGCTATGGCCATAAGCAATGACTGTTGGCTGTAGAGGACTGTTCTAAGAGTAACTCTTGTTACAGAGCTGCTTGTAAACTAAAAAGCCTCACAACTCAAATTAAAATGATTGGCTTTGCAGTGTTTTTTGTTTATTTGTTTTTTTCATTTGTTTGTTTATTTTTTATTCATTTATTGTTTATTTGTTTATTTCTTTTTAGTTTTGCTCGTCTCTTGTGTTTAAATGACTGTAGCATACAATCTTCACAATCGGAGCCTAAAGCAAAAAAGCTTACAGCACCTAGTGTTCCCTGGCAGTCTCCATTCCAAGTACTAACTAAGCCCACAAGATCGGGATTTGTAAGAGCGCTATGGCCATAAGCAATGACTGTTGGCTGTAGGGGACTGTTCTGAGAGTAACTCTTGTTACAGAGCTGCTTGTAAACTAAAAAGCCTCACAACTCAAATTAAAATGATTGGCTTTGCAGTGTTTTTTGTTTATTTGTTTTTTTCATTTGTTTGTTTATTTTTTATTCATTTATTGTTTATTTGTTTATTTCTTTTTAGTTTTGCTCGTCTCTTGTGTTTAAATGACTGTAGCATACAATCTTCACAATCGGAGCCTAAAGCAACAAAGCTTACAGCACCTAGTGTTCCCTGGCAGTCTCCATTCCAAGTACTAACTAAGCCCACAAGATCGGGATTTGTAAGAGCGCTATGGCCATAAGCAATGACTGTTGGCTGTAGAGGACTGCTCTGAGAGTAACTCTTGTTACAGAGCTGCTTGTAAACTAAAAAGCCTCACAACTCAAATTAAAATGATTGGCTTTGCAGTGTTTTTTGTTTATTTGTTTTTTTCATTTGTTTGTTTATTTTTTATTCATTTATTGTTTATCTGTTTATTTCTTTTTAGTTTTGCTCGTCTCTTGTGTTTAAATGACTGTAGCATACAATCTTCACAATCGGAGCCTAAAGCTAAAGAGCTTAAAGCACCTAGTGTTCAATGCAACAGCAATGACTGTTGGCTGTTAGAGGACTGTTCTAAGAGTAACTCTTGTTACAGAGCTGCTTGTAAACTAAAAAGCCTCACAACTCAAGTTAAAATGATTGGCTTTGCAGTGTTTTTTGTTTATTTGTTTTTTTCATTTGTTTGTTTATTTTTTATTCATTTATTGTTTATTTGTTTATTTCTTTTTAGTTTTGCTCGTCTCTTGTGTTTAAATGACTGTAGCATACAATCTTCACAATCGGAGCCTAAAGCTAAAGAGCTTACAGCACCTAGTGTTCAATGCAACAGCAATGACTGTTGGCTGTTAGAGGACTGTTCTAAGAGTAACTCTTGTTACAGAGCTGCTTGTAAACTAAAAAGCCTCACAACTCAAGTTAAAATGATTGGCTTTGCAGTGTTTTTTGTTTATTTGTTTTTTTCATTTGTTTGTTTATTTTTTATTCATTTATTGTTTATTTGTTTATTTCTTTTTAGTTTTGCTCGTCTCTTGTGTTTAAATGACTGTAGCATACAATCTTCACAATCGGAGCCTAAAGCTTAAAAGCTTACAGCACCTAGTGTTCCCTGGCAGTCTCCATTCCAAGTACTAACTAAGCCCACAAGATCGGGATTTGTAAGAGCGCTATGGCCATAAGCAATGACTGTTGGCTGTAGAGGACTGTTCTAAGAGTAACTCTTGTTACAGAGCTGCTTGTAAACTAAAAAGCCTCACAACTCAAATTAAAATGATTGGCTTTGCAGTGTTTTTTGTTTATTTGTTTTTTTCATTTGTTTGTTTATTTTTTATTCATTTATTGTTTATTTGTTTATTTCTTTTTAGTTTTGCTCGTCTCTTGTGTTTAAATGACTGTAGCATACAATCTTCACAATCGGAGCCTAAAGCTTAAAAGCTTACAGCACCTAGTGTTCCCTGGCAGTCTCCATTCCAAGTACTAACTAAGCCCACAAGATCGGGATTTGTAAGAGCGCTATGGCCATAAGCAATGACTGTTGGCTGTAGAGGACTGTTCTAAGAGTAACTCTTGTTACAGAGCTGCTTGTAAACTAAAAAGCCTCACAACTCAAATTAAAATGATTGGCTTTGCAGTGTTTTTTGTTTATTTGTTTTTTTTATTTGTTTGTTTATTTTTTATTCATTTATTGTTTATTTGTTTATTTCTTTTTAGTTTTGCTCGTCTCTTGTGTTTAAATGACTGTAGCATACAATCTTCACAATCGGAGCCTAAAGCAAAAAAGCTTACAGCACCTAGTGTTCCCTGGCAGTCTCCATTCCAAGTACTAACTAAGCCCACAAGATCGGGATTTGTAAGAGCGCTATGGCCATAAGCAATGACTGTTGGCTGTAGGGGACTGTTCTGAGAGTAACTCTTGTTACAGAGCTGCTTGTAAACTAAAAAGCCTCACAACTCAAATTAAAATGATTGGCTTTGCAGTGTTTTTTGTTTATTTGTTTTTTTCATTTGTTTGTTTATTTTTTATTCATTTATTGTTTATTTGTTTATTTCTTTTTAGTTTTGCTCGTCTCTTGTGTTTAAATGACTGTAGCATACAATCTTCACAATCGGAGCCTAAAGCAACAAAGCTTACAGCACCTAGTGTTCCCTGGCAGTCTCCATTCCAAGTACTAACTAAGCCCACAAGATCGGGATTTGTAAGAGCGCTATGGCCATAAGCAATGACTGTTGGCTGTAGAGGACTGCTCTGAGAGTAACTCTTGTTACAGAGCTGCTTGTAAACTAAAAAGCCTCACAACTCAAATTAAAATGATTGGCTTTGCAGTGTTTTTTGTTTATTTGTTTTTTTCATTTGTTTGTTTATTTTTTATTCATTTATTGTTTATCTGTTTATTTCTTTTTAGTTTTGCTCGTCTCTTGTGTTTAAATGACTGTAGCATACAATCTTCACAATCGGAGCCTAAAGCTAAAGAGCTTACAGCACCTAGTGTTCAATGCAACAGCAATGACTGTTGGCTGTTAGAGGACTGTTCTAAGAGTAACTCTTGTTACAGAGCTGCTTGTAAACTAAAAAGCCTCACAACTCAAGTTAAAATGATTGGCTTTGCAGTGTTTTTTGTTTATTTGTTTTTTTCATTTGTTTGTTTATTTTTTATTCATTTATTGTTTATTTGTTTATTTCTTTTTAGTTTTGCTCGTCTCTTGTGTTTAAATGACTGTAGCATACAATCTTCACAATCGGAGCCTAAAACAACAAAGCTTACAGCACCTAGTGTTCCCTGGCAGTCTCCATTCCAAGTACTAACTAAGCCCACAAGATCGGGATTTGTAAGAGCGCTATGGCCATAAGCAATGACTGTTGGCTGTAGAGGACTGTTCTGAGAGTAACTCTTGTTACAGAGCTGCTTGTAAACTAAAAAGCCTCACAACTCAAATTAAAATGATTGGCTTTGCAGTGTTTTTTGTTTATTTGTTTTTTTCATTTGTTTGTTTATTTTTTATTCATTTATTGTTTATCTGTTTATTTCTTTTTAGTTTTGCTCGTCTCTTGTGTTTAAATGACTGTAGCATACAATCTTCACAATCGGAGCCTAGAGCTAAAGAGCTTACAGCACCTAGTGTTCAATGCAACAGCAATGACTGTTGGCTGTTAGAGGACTGTTCTAAGAGTAACTCTTGTTACAGAGCTGCTTGTAAACTAAAGAGCCTCACAACTCAAATTAAAATGATTGGCTTTGCAGTGTTTTTTGTTTATTTGTTTTTTTCATTTGTTTGTTTATTTTTTATTCATTTATTGTTTATTTGTTTATTTCTTTTTAGTTTTGCTCGTCTCTTGTGTTTAAATGACTGTAGCATACAATCTTCACAATCGGAGCCTAAAGCTAAAGAGCTTACAGCACCTAGTGTTCAAAATGCAACAGCAATGACTGTTGGCTGTTAGAGGACTGTTCTGAGAGTAACTCTTGTTACAGAGCTGCTTGTAAACTAAAAAGCCTCACAACTCAAATTAAAATGATTGGCTTTGCAGTGTTTTTTGTTTATTTGTTTTTTTTCATTTGTTTGTTTATTTTTTATTCATTTATTGTTTATTTGTTTATTTCTTTTTAGTTTTGCTCGTCTCTTGTGTTTAAATGACTGTAGCATACAATCTTCACAATCGGAGCCTAAAGCTAAAGAGCTTACAGCACCTAGTGTTCAATGCAACAGCAATGACTGTTGGCTGTTAGAGGACTGTTCTGAGAGTAACTCTTGTTACAGAGCTGCTTGTAAACTAAAAAGCCTCACAACTCAAATTAAAATGATTGGCTTTGCAGTGTTTTTTGTTTATTTGTTTTTTTCATTTGTTTGTTTATTTTTTATTCATTTATTGTTTATCTGTTTATTTCTTTTTAGTTTTGCTCGTCTCTTGTGTTTAAATGACTGTAGCATACAATCTTCACAATCGGAGCCTAAAGCTTAAAAGCTTACAGCACCTAGTGTTCCCTGGCAGTCTCCATTCCAAGTACTAACTAAGCCCACAAGATCGGGATTTGTAAGAGCGCTATGGCCATAAGCAATGACTGTTGGCTGTAGAGGACTGTTCTAAGAGTAACTCTTGTTACAGAGCTGCTTGTAAACTAAAAAGCCTCACAACTCAAATTAAAATGATTGGCTTTGCAGTGTTTTTTGTTTATTTGTTTTTTTCATTTGTTTGTTTATTTTTTATTCATTTATTGTTTATTTGTTTATTTCTTTTTAGTTTTGCTCGTCTCTTGTGTTTAAATGACTGTAGCATACAATCTTCACAATCGGAGCCTAAAGCAAAAAAGCTTACAGCACCTAGTGTTCCCTGGCAGTCTCCATTCCAAGTACTAACTAAGCCCACAAGATCGGGATTTGTAAGAGCGCTATGGCCATAAGCAATGACTGTTGGCTGTAGGGGACTGTTCTGAGAGTAACTCTTGTTACAGAGCTGCTTGTAAACTAAAAAGCCTCACAACTCAAATTAAAATGATTGGCTTTGCAGTGTTTTTTGTTTATTTGTTTTTTTCATTTGTTTGTTTATTTTTTATTCATTTATTGTTTATTTGTTTATTTCTTTTTAGTTTTGCTCGTCTCTTGTGTTTAAATGACTGTAGCATACAATCTTCACAATCGGAGCCTAAAGCAACAAAGCTTACAGCACCTAGTGTTCCCTGGCAGTCTCCATTCCAAGTACTAGCTAAGCCCACAAGATCGGGATTTGTAAGAGCGCTATGGCCATAAGCAATGACTGTTGGCTGTAGAGGACTGCTCTGAGAGTAACTCTTGTTACAGAGCTGCTTGTAAACTAAAAAGCCTCACAACTCAAATTAAAATGATTGGCTTTGCAGTGTTTTTTGTTTATTTGTTTTTTTCATTTGTTTGTTTATTTTTTATTCATTTATTGTTTATCTGTTTATTTCTTTTTAGTTTTGCTCGTCTCTTGTGTTTAAATGACTGTAGCATACAATCTTCACAATCGGAGCCTAAAGCTAAAGAGCTTACAGCACCTAGTGTTCAATGCAACAGCAATGACTGTTGGCTGTTAGAGGACTGTTCTAAGAGTAACTCTTGTTACAGAGCTGCTTGTAAACTAAAAAGCCTCACAACTCAAGTTAAAATGATTGGCTTTGCAGTGTTTTTTGTTTATTTGTTTTTTTCATTTGTTTGTTTATTTTTTATTCATTTATTGTTTATTTGTTTATTTCTTTTTAGTTTTGCTCGTCTCTTGTGTTTAAATGACTGTAGCATACAATCTTCACAATCGGAGCCTAAAGCTTAAAAGCTTACAGCACCTAGTGTTCCCTGGAAGTCTCCATTCCAAGTACTAACTAAGCCCACAAGATCGGGATTTGTAAGAGCGCTATGGCCATAAGCAATGACTGTTGGCTGTAGAGGACTGTTCTAAGAGTAACTCTTGTTACAGAGCTGCTTGTAAACTAAAAAGCCTCACAACTCAAATTAAAATGATTGGCTTTGCAGTGTTTTTTGTTTATTTGTTTTTTTCATTTGTTTGTTTATTTTTTATTCATTTATTGTTTATTTGTTTATTTCTTTTTAGTTTTGCTCGTCTCTTGTGTTTAAATGACTGTAGCATACAATCTTCACAATCGGAGCCTAAAGCAAAAAAGCTTACAGCACCTAGTGTTCCCTGGCAGTCTCCATTCCAAGTACTAACTAAGCCCACAAGATCGGGATTTGTAAGAGCGCTATGGCCATAAGCAATGACTGTTGGCTGTAGGGGACTGTTCTGAGAGTAACTCTTGTTACAGAGCTGCTTGTAAACTAAAAAGCCTCACAACTCAAATTAAAATGATTGGCTTTGCAGTGTTTTTTGTTTATTTGTTTTTTTCATTTGTTTGTTTATTTTTTATTCATTTATTGTTTATTTGTTTATTTCTTTTTAGTTTTGCTCGTCTCTTGTGTTTAAATGACTGTAGCATACAATCTTCACAATCGGAGCCTAAAGCAACAAAGCTTACAGCACCTAGTGTTCCCTGGCAGTCTCCATTCCAAGTACTAACTAAGCCCACAAGATCGGGATTTGTAAGAGCGCTATGGCCATAAGCAATGACTGTTGGCTGTAGAGGACTGCTCTGAGAGTAACTCTTGTTACAGAGCTGCTTGTAAACTAAAAAGCCTCACAACTCAAATTAAAATGATTGGCTTTGCAGTGTTTTTTGTTTATTTGTTTTTTTCATTTGTTTGTTTATTTTTTATTCATTTATTGTTTATCTGTTTATTTCTTTTTAGTTTTGCTCGTCTCTTGTGTTTAAATGACTGTAGCATACAATCTTCACAATCGGAGCCTAAAGCTAAAGAGCTTAAAGCACCTAGTGTTCAATGCAACAGCAATGACTGTTGGCTGTTAGAGGACTGTTCTAAGAGTAACTCTTGTTACAGAGCTGCTTGTAAACTAAAAAGCCTCACAACTCAAGTTAAAATGATTGGCTTTGCAGTGTTTTTTGTTTATTTGTTTTTTTCATTTGTTTGTTTATTTTTTATTCATTTATTGTTTATTTGTTTATTTCTTTTTAGTTTTGCTCGTCTCTTGTGTTTAAATGACTGTAGCATACAATCTTCACAATCGGAGCCTAAAGCTAAAGAGCTTACAGCACCTAGTGTTCAATGCAACAGCAATGACTGTTGGCTGTTAGAGGACTGTTCTAAGAGTAACTCTTGTTACAGAGCTGCTTGTAAACTAAAAAGCCTCACAACTCAAGTTAAAATGATTGGCTTTGCAGTGTTTTTTGTTTATTTGTTTTTTTCATTTGTTTGTTTATTTTTTATTCATTTATTGTTTATTTGTTTATTTCTTTTTAGTTTTGCTCGTCTCTTGTGTTTAAATGACTGTAGCATACAATCTTCACAATCGGAGCCTAAAGCTTAAAAGCTTACAGCACCTAGTGTTCCCTGGCAGTCTCCATTCCAAGTACTAACTAAGCCCACAAGATCGGGATTTGTAAGAGCGCTATGGCCATAAGCAATGACTGTTGGCTGTAGAGGACTGTTCTAAGAGTAACTCTTGTTACAGAGCTGCTTGTAAACTAAAAAGCCTCACAACTCAAATTAAAATGATTGGCTTTGCAGTGTTTTTTGTTTATTTGTTTTTTTCATTTGTTTGTTTATTTTTTATTCATTTATTGTTTATTTGTTTATTTCTTTTTAGTTTTGCTCGTCTCTTGTGTTTAAATGACTGTAGCATACAATCTTCACAATCGGAGCCTAAAGCTTAAAAGCTTACAGCACCTAGTGTTCCCTGGCAGTCTCCATTCCAAGTACTAACTAAGCCCACAAGATCGGGATTTGTAAGAGCGCTATGGCCATAAGCAATGACTGTTGGCTGTAGAGGACTGTTCTAAGAGTAACTCTTGTTACAGAGCTGCTTGTAAACTAAAAAGCCTCACAACTCAAATTAAAATGATTGGCTTTGCAGTGTTTTTTGTTTATTTGTTTTTTTTATTTGTTTGTTTATTTTTTATTCATTTATTGTTTATTTGTTTATTTCTTTTTAGTTTTGCTCGTCTCTTGTGTTTAAATGACTGTAGCATACAATCTTCACAATCGGAGCCTAAAGCAAAAAAGCTTACAGCACCTAGTGTTCCCTGGCAGTCTCCATTCCAAGTACTAACTAAGCCCACAAGATCGGGATTTGTAAGAGCGCTATGGCCATAAGCAATGACTGTTGGCTGTAGGGGACTGTTCTGAGAGTAACTCTTGTTACAGAGCTGCTTGTAAACTAAAAAGCCTCACAACTCAAATTAAAATGATTGGCTTTGCAGTGTTTTTTGTTTATTTGTTTTTTTCATTTGTTTGTTTATTTTTTATTCATTTATTGTTTATTTGTTTATTTCTTTTTAGTTTTGCTCGTCTCTTGTGTTTAAATGACTGTAGCATACAATCTTCACAATCGGAGCCTAAAGCAACAAAGCTTACAGCACCTAGTGTTCCCTGGCAGTCTCCATTCCAAGTACTAACTAAGCCCACAAGATCGGGATTTGTAAGAGCGCTATGGCCATAAGCAATGACTGTTGGCTGTAGAGGACTGCTCTGAGAGTAACTCTTGTTACAGAGCTGCTTGTAAACTAAAAAGCCTCACAACTCAAATTAAAATGATTGGCTTTGCAGTGTTTTTTGTTTATTTGTTTTTTTCATTTGTTTGTTTATTTTTTATTCATTTATTGTTTATTTGTTTATTTCTTTTTAGTTTTGCTCGTCTCTTGTGTTTAAATGACTGTAGCATACAATCTTCACAATCGGAGCCTAAAACAACAAAGCTTACAGCACCTAGTGTTCCCTGGCAGTCTCCATTCCAAGTACTAACTAAGCCCACAAGATCGGGATTTGTAAGAGCGCTATGGCCATAAGCAATGACTGTTGGCTGTAGAGGACTGTTCTGAGAGTAACTCTTGTTACAGAGCTGCTTGTAAACTAAAAAGCCTCACAACTCAAATTAAAATGATTGGCTTTGCAGTGTTTTTTGTTTATTTGTTTTTTTCATTTGTTTGTTTATTTTTTATTCATTTATTGTTTATTTGTTTATTTCTTTTTAGTTTTGCTCGTCTCTTGTGTTTAAATGACTGTAGCATACAATCTTCACAATCGGAGCCTAAAGCTAAAGAGCTTACAGCACCTAGTGTTCAATGCAACAGCAATGACTGTTGGCTGTTAGAGGACTGTTCTAAGAGTAACTCTTGTTACAGAGCTGCTTGTAAACTAAAAAGCCTCACAACTCAAGTTAAAATGATTGGCTTTGCAGTGTTTTTTGTTTATTTGTTTTTTTCATTTGTTTGTTTATTTTTTATTCATTTATTGTTTATTTGTTTATTTCTTTTTAGTTTTGCTCGTCTCTTGTGTTTAAATGACTGTAGCATACAATCTTCACAATCGGAGCCTAAAACAACAAAGCTTACAGCACCTAGTGTTCCCTGGCAGTCTCCATTCCAAGTACTAACTAAGCCCACAAGATCGGGATTTGTAAGAGCGCTATGGCCATAAGCAATGACTGTTGGCTGTAGAGGACTGTTCTGAGAGTAACTCTTGTTACAGAGCTGCTTGTAAACTAAAAAGCCTCACAACTCAAATTAAAATGATTGGCTTTGCAGTGTTTTTTGTTTATTTGTTTTTTTCATTTGTTTGTTTATTTTTTATTCATTTATTGTTTATCTGTTTATTTCTTTTTAGTTTTGCTCGTCTCTTGTGTTTAAATGACTGTAGCATACAATCTTCACAATCGGAGCCTAGAGCTAAAGAGCTTACAGCACCTAGTGTTCAATGCAACAGCAATGACTGTTGGCTGTTAGAGGACTGTTCTAAGAGTAACTCTTGTTACAGAGCTGCTTGTAAACTAAAGAGCCTCACAACTCAAATTAAAATGATTGGCTTTGCAGTGTTTTTTGTTTATTTGTTTTTTTCATTTGTTTGTTTATTTTTTATTCATTTATTGTTTATTTGTTTATTTCTTTTTAGTTTTGCTCGTCTCTTGTGTTTAAATGACTGTAGCATACAATCTTCACAATCGGAGCCTAAAGCTAAAGAGCTTACAGCACCTAGTGTTCAAAATGCAACAGCAATGACTGTTGGCTGTTAGAGGACTGTTCTGAGAGTAACTCTTGTTACAGAGCTGCTTGTAAACTAAAAAGCCTCACAACTCAAATTAAAATGATTGGCTTTGCAGTGTTTTTTGTTTATTTGTTTTTTTTCATTTGTTTGTTTATTTTTTATTCATTTATTGTTTATTTGTTTATTTCTTTTTAGTTTTGCTCGTCTCTTGTGTTTAAATGACTGTAGCATACAATCTTCACAATCGGAGCCTAAAGCTAAAGAGCTTACAGCACCTAGTGTTCAATGCAACAGCAATGACTGTTGGCTGTTAGAGGACTGTTCTGAGAGTAACTCTTGTTACAGAGCTGCTTGTAAACTAAAAAGCCTCACAACTCAAATTAAAATGATTGGCTTTGCAGTGTTTTTTGTTTATTTGTTTTTTTCATTTGTTTGTTTATTTTTTATTCATTTATTGTTTATCTGTTTATTTCTTTTTAGTTTTGCTCGTCTCTTGTGTTTAAATGACTGTAGCATACAATCTTCACAATCGGAGCCTAAAGCTTAAAAGCTTACAGCACCTAGTGTTCCCTGGCAGTCTCCATTCCAAGTACTAACTAAGCCCACAAGATCGGGATTTGTAAGAGCGCTATGGCCATAAGCAATGACTGTTGGCTGTAGAGGACTGTTCTAAGAGTAACTCTTGTTACAGAGCTGCTTGTAAACTAAAAAGCCTCACAACTCAAATTAAAATGATTGGCTTTGCAGTGTTTTTTGTTTATTTGTTTTTTTCATTTGTTTGTTTATTTTTTATTCATTTATTGTTTATTTGTTTATTTCTTTTTAGTTTTGCTCGTCTCTTGTGTTTAAATGACTGTAGCATACAATCTTCACAATCGGAGCCTAAAGCAAAAAAGCTTACAGCACCTAGTGTTCCCTGGCAGTCTCCATTCCAAGTACTAACTAAGCCCACAAGATCGGGATTTGTAAGAGCGCTATGGCCATAAGCAATGACTGTTGGCTGTAGGGGACTGTTCTGAGAGTAACTCTTGTTACAGAGCTGCTTGTAAACTAAAAAGCCTCACAACTCAAATTAAAATGATTGGCTTTGCAGTGTTTTTTGTTTATTTGTTTTTTTCATTTGTTTGTTTATTTTTTATTCATTTATTGTTTATTTGTTTATTTCTTTTTAGTTTTGCTCGTCTCTTGTGTTTAAATGACTGTAGCATACAATCTTCACAATCGGAGCCTAAAGCAACAAAGCTTACAGCACCTAGTGTTCCCTGGCAGTCTCCATTCCAAGTACTAGCTAAGCCCACAAGATCGGGATTTGTAAGAGCGCTATGGCCATAAGCAATGACTGTTGGCTGTAGAGGACTGCTCTGAGAGTAACTCTTGTTACAGAGCTGCTTGTAAACTAAAAAGCCTCACAACTCAAATTAAAATGATTGGCTTTGCAGTGTTTTTTGTTTATTTGTTTTTTTCATTTGTTTGTTTATTTTTTATTCATTTATTGTTTATCTGTTTATTTCTTTTTAGTTTTGCTCGTCTCTTGTGTTTAAATGACTGTAGCATACAATCTTCACAATCGGAGCCTAAAGCTAAAGAGCTTACAGCACCTAGTGTTCAATGCAACAGCAATGACTGTTGGCTGTTAGAGGACTGTTCTAAGAGTAACTCTTGTTACAGAGCTGCTTGTAAACTAAAAAGCCTCACAACTCAAGTTAAAATGATTGGCTTTGCAGTGTTTTTTGTTTATTTGTTTTTTTCATTTGTTTGTTTATTTTTTATTCATTTATTGTTTATTTGTTTATTTCTTTTTAGTTTTGCTCGTCTCTTGTGTTTAAATGACTGTAGCATACAATCTTCACAATCGGAGCCTAAAACAACAAAGCTTACAGCACCTAGTGTTCCCTGGCAGTCTCCATTCCAAGTACTAACTAAGCCCACAAGATCGGGATTTGTAAGAGCGCTATGGCCATAAGCAATGACTGTTGGCTGTAGAGGACTGTTCTGAGAGTAACTCTTGTTACAGAGCTGCTTGTAAACTAAAAAGCCTCACAACTCAAATTAAAATGATTGGCTTTGCAGTGTTTTTTGTTTATTTGTTTTTTTCATTTGTTTGTTTATTTTTTATTCATTTATTGTTTATCTGTTTATTTCTTTTTAGTTTTGCTCGTCTCTTGTGCTTAAATGACTGTAGCATACAATCTTCACAATCGGAGCCTAAAGCTAAAGAGCTTACAGCACCTAGTGTTCAATGCAACAGCAATGACTGTTGGCTGTTAGAGGACTGTTCTAAGAGTAACTCTTGTTACAGAGCTGCTTGTAAACTAAAAAGCCTCACAACTCAAATTAAAATGATTGGCTTTGCAGTGTTTTTTGTTTATTTGTTTTTTTCATTTGTTTGTTTATTTTTTATTCATTTATTGTTTATCTGTTTATTTCTTTTTAGTTTTGCTCGTCTCTTGTGTTTAAATGACTGTAGCATACAATCTTCACAATCGGAGCCTAAAGCAAAAAAGCTTACAGCACCTAGTGTTCCCTGGCAGTCTCCATTCCAAGCACTAACTAAGCCCACAAGATCGGGATTTGTAAGAGCGCTATGGCCATAAGCAATGACTGTTGGCTGTAGAGGACTGTTCTGAGAGTAACTCTTGTTACAGAGCTGCTTGTAAACTAAAAAGCCTCACAACTCAAATTAAAATGATTGGCTTTGCAGTGTTTTTTGTTTATTTTTTTTTTTCATTTGTTTGTTTATTTTTTATTCATTTATTGTTTATCTGTTTATTTCTTTTTAGTTTTGCTCGTCTCTTGTGTTTAAATGACTGTAGCATACAATCTTCACAATCGGAGCCTAAAGC
Organism: Hoplias malabaricus; assembly: GCF_029633855.1. Classification (NCBI taxonomy): domain Eukaryota; kingdom Metazoa; phylum Chordata; class Actinopteri; order Characiformes; family Erythrinidae; genus Hoplias; species Hoplias malabaricus. The sequence continues at coordinate 27,159,647 of NC_089814.1, forward strand.
TAAAGAGCTTACAGCACCTAGTGTTCAATGCAACAGCAATGACTGTTGGCTGTCAGAGGACTGTTCTAAGAGTAACTCTTGTTACAGAGCTGCTTGTAAACTAAAGAGCCTCACAACTCAAGTTAAAATGATTGGCTTTGCAGTGTTTTTTGTTTATTTGTTTTTTTCATTTGTTTGTTTATTTTTTATTCATTTATTGTTTATTTGTTTATTTCTTTTTAGTTTTGCTCGTCTCTTGTGTTTAAATGACTGTAGCATACAATCTTCACAATCGGAGCCTAAAGCTAAAGAGCTTACAGCACCTAGTGTTCAATGCAACAGCAATGACTGTTGGCTGTTAGAGGACTGTTCTGAGAGTAACTCTTGTTACAGAGCTGCTTGTAAACTAAAAAGCCTCACAACTCAAATTAAAATGATTGGCTTTGCAGTGTTTTTTGTTTATTTGTTTTTTTCATTTGTTTGTTTATTTTTTATTCATTTATTGTTTATCTGTTTATTTCTTTTTAGTTTTGCTCGTCTCTTGTGTTTAAATGACTGTAGCATACAATCTTCACAATCGGAGCCTAAAGCAACAAAGCTTACAGCACCTAGTGTTCCCTGGCAGTCTCCATTCCAAGTACTAACTAAGCCCACAAGATCGGGATTTGTAAGAGCGCTATGGCCATAAGCAATGACTGTTGGCTGTAGAGGACTGTTCTGAGAGTAACTCTTGTTACAGAGCTGCTTGTAAACTAAAAATCCTCACAACTCAAATTAAAATGATTGGCTTTGCAGTGTTTTTTGTTTATTTGTTTTTTTTCATTTGTTTGTTTATTTTTTATTCATTTATTGTTTATCTGTTTATTTCTTTTTAGTTTTGCTCGTCTCTTGTGTTTAAATGACTGTAGCATACAATCTTCACAATCGGAGCCTAAAGCTAAAGAGCTTACAGCACCTAGTGTTCAATGCAACAGCAATGACTGTTGGCTGTTAGAGGACTGTTCTAAGAGTAACTCTTGTTACAGAGCTGCTTGTAAACTAAAGAGCCTCACAACTCAAGTTAAAATGATTGGCTTTGCAGTGTTTTTTGTTTATTTGTTTTTTTCATTTGTTTGTTTATTTTTTATTCATTTATTGTTTATTTGTTTATTTCTTTTTAGTTTTGCTCGTCTCTTGTGTTTAAATGACTGTAGCATACAATCTTCACAATCGGAGCCTAAAGCTAAAGAGCTTACAGCACCTAGTGTTCAATGCAACAGCAATGACTGTTGGCTGTTAGAGGACTGTTCTGAGAGTAACTCTTGTTACAGAGCTGCTTGTAAACTAAAAAGCCTCACAACTCAAATTAAAATGATTGGCTTTGCAGTGTTTTTTGTTTATTTGTTTTTTTTCATTTGTTTGTTTATTTTTTATTCATTTATTGTTTATTTGTTTATTTCTTTTTAGTTTTGCTCGTCTCTTGTGTTTAAATGACTGTAGCATACAATCTTCACAATCGGAGCCTAAAGCTAAAGAGCTTACAGCACCTAGTGTTCAATGCAACAGCAATGACTGTTGGCTGTTAGAGGACTGTTCTGAGAGTAACTCTTGTTACAGAGCTGCTTGTAAACTAAAAAGCCTCACAACTCAAATTAAAATGATTGGCTTTGCAGTGTTTTTTGTTTATTTGTTTTTTTCATTTGTTTGTTTATTTTTTATTCATTTATTGTTTATCTGTTTATTTCTTTTTAGTTTTGCTCGTCTCTTGTGTTTAAATGACTGTAGCATACAATCTTCACAATCGGAGCCTAAAGCAACAAAGCTTACAGCACCTAGTGTTCCCTGGCAGTCTCCATTCCAAGTACTAACTAAGCCCACAAGATCGGGATTTGTAAGAGCGCTATGGCCATAAGCAATGACTGTTGGCTGTAGAGGACTGTTCTGAGAGTAACTCTTGTTACAGAGCTGCTTGTAAACTAAAAATCCTCACAACTCAAATTAAAATGATTTTCTTTGCAGTGTTTTTTGTTTATTTGTTTTTTTCATTTGTTTGTTTATTTTTTATTCATTTATTGTTTATCTGTTTATTTCTTTTTAGTTTTGCTCGTCTCTTGTGTTTAAATGACTGTAGCATACAATCTTCACAATCGGAGCCTAAAGCTAAAGAGCTTAAAGCACCTAGTGTTCAATGCAACAGCAATGACTGTTGGCTGTTAGAGGACTGTTCTAAGAGTAACTCTTGTTACAGAGCTGCTTGTAAACTAAAAAGCCTCACAACTCAAGTTAAAATGATTGGCTTTGCAGTGTTTTTTGTTTATTTGTTTTTTTCATTTGTTTGTTTATTTTTTATTCATTTATTGTTTATTTGTTTATTTCTTTTTAGTTTTGCTCGTCTCTTGTGTTTAAATGACTGTAGCATACAATCTTCACAATCGGAGCCTAAAGCTAAAGAGCTTACAGCACCTAGTGTTCAATGCAACAGCAATGACTGTTGGCTGTTAGAGGACTGTTCTAAGAGTAACTCTTGTTACAGAGCTGCTTGTAAACTAAAAAGCCTCACAACTCAAGTTAAAATGATTGGCTTTGCAGTGTTTTTTGTTTATTTGTTTTTTTCATTTGTTTGTTTATTTTTTATTCATTTATTGTTTATTTGTTTATTTCTTTTTAGTTTTGCTCGTCTCTTGTGTTTAAATGACTGTAGCATACAATCTTCACAATCGGAGCCTAAAGCAAAAAAGCTTACAGCACCTAGTGTTCCCTGGCAGTCTCCATTCCAAGTACTAACTAAGCCCACAAGATCGGGATTTGTAAGAGCGCTATGGCCATAAGCAATGACTGTTGGCTTTAGAGGACTGTTCTAAGAGTAACTCTTGTTACAGAGCTGCTTGTAAACTAAAAAGCCTCACAACTCAAATTAAAATGATTGGCTTTGCAGTGTTTTTTGTTTATTTGTTTTTTTCATTTGTTTGTTTATTTTTTATTCATTTATTGTTTATTTGTTTATTTCTTTTTAGTTTTGCTCGTCTCTTGTGTTTAAATGACTGTAGCATACAATCTTCACAATCGGAGCCTAAAGCAAAAAAGCTTACAGCACCTAGTGTTCCCTGGCAGTCTCCATTCCAAGTACTAACTAAGCCCACAAGATCGGGATTTGTAAGAGCGCTATGGCCATAAGCAATGACTGTTGGCTGTAGAGGACTGCTCTGAGAGTAACTCTTGTTACAGAGCTGCTTGTAAACTAAAAAGCCTCACAACTCAAATTAAAATGATTGGCTTTGCAGTGTTTTTTGTTTATTTGTTTTTTTCATTTGTTTGTTTATTTTTTATTCATTTATTGTTTATCTGTTTATTTCTTTTTAGTTTTGCTCGTCTCTTGTGTTTAAATGACTGTAGCATACAATCTTCACAATCGGAGCCTAAAGCTAAAGAGCTTACAGCACCTAGTGTTCAATGCAACAGCAATGACTGTTGGCTGTTAGAGGACTGTTCTAAGAGTAACTCTTGTTACAGAGCTGCTTGTAAACTAAAAAGCCTCACAACTCAAGTTAAAATGATTGGCTTTGCAGTGTTTTTTGTTTATTTGTTTTTTTCATTTGTTTGTTTATTTTTTATTCATTTATTGTTTATTTGTTTATTTCTTTTTAGTTTTGCTCGTCTCTTGTGTTTAAATGACTGTAGCATACAATCTTCACAATCGGAGCCTAAAACAACAAAGCTTACAGCACCTAGTGTTCCCTGGCAGTCTCCATTCCAAGTACTAACTAAGCCCACAAGATCGGGATTTGTAAGAGCGCTATGGCCATAAGCAATGACTGTTGGCTGTAGAGGACTGTTCTGAGAGTAACTCTTGTTACAGAGCTGCTTGTAAACTAAAAAGCCTCACAACTCAAATTAAAATGATTGGCTTTGCAGTGTTTTTTGTTTATTTGTTTTTTTCATTTGTTTGTTTATTTTTTATTCATTTATTGTTTATCTGTTTATTTCTTTTTAGTTTTGCTCGTCTCTTGTGTTTAAATGACTGTAGCATACAATCTTCACAATCGGAGCCTAAAGCTAAAGAGCTTACAGCACCTAGTGTTCAATGCAACAGCAATGACTGTTGGCTGTTAGAGGACTGTTCTAAGAGTAACTCTTGTTACAGAGCTGCTTGTAAACTAAAAAGCCTCACAACTCAAATTAAAATGATTGGCTTTGCAGTGTTTTTTGTTTATTTGTTTTTTTCATTTGTTTGTTTATTTTTTATTCATTTATTGTTTATTTGTTTATTTCTTTTTAGTTTTGCTCGTCTCTTGTGTTTAAATGACTGTAGCATACAATCTTCACAATCGGAGCCTAAAGCTAAAGAGCTTACAGCACCTAGTGTTCAATGCAACAGCAATGACTGTTGGCTGTTAGAGGACTGTTCTGAGAGTAACTCTTGTTACAGAGCTGCTTGTAAACTAAAAAGCCTCACAACTCAAATTAAAATGATTGGCTTTGCAGTGTTTTTTGTTTATTTGTTTTTTTCATTTGTTTGTTTATTTTTTATTCATTTATTGTTTATCTGTTTATTTCTTTTTAGTTTTGCTCGTCTCTTGTGTTTAAATGACTGTAGCATACAATCTTCACAATCGGAGCCTAAAGCAACAAAGCTTACAGCACCTAGTGTTCCCTGGCAGTCTCCATTCCAAGTACTAACTAAGCCCACAAGATCGGGATTTGTAAGAGCGCTATGGCCATAAGCAATGACTGTTGGCTGTAGAGGACTGTTCTGAGAGTAACTCTTGTTACAGAGCTGCTTGTAAACTAAAAATCCTCACAACTCAAATTAAAATGATTGGCTTTGCAGTGTTTTTTGTTTATTTGTTTTTTTTCATTTGTTTGTTTATTTTTTATTCATTTATTGTTTATCTGTTTATTTCTTTTTAGTTTTGCTCGTCTCTTGTGTTTAAATGACTGTAGCATACAATCTTCACAATCGGAGCCTAAAGCTAAAGAGCTTACAGCACCTAGTGTTCAATGCAACAGCAATGACTGTTGGCTGTTAGAGGACTGTTCTAAGAGTAACTCTTGTTACAGAGCTGCTTGTAAACTAAAGAGCCTCACAACTCAAGTTAAAATGATTGGCTTTGCAGTGTATTTTGTTTATTTGTTTTTTTCATTTGTTTGTTTATTTTTTATTCATTTATTGTTTATTTGTTTATTTCTTTTTAGTTTTGCTCGTCTCTTGTGTTTAAATGACTGTAGCATACAATCTTCACAATCGGAGCCTAAAGCTAAAGAGCTTACAGCACCTAGTGTTCAATGCAACAGCAATGACTGTTGGCTGTTAGAGGACTGTTCTGAGAGTAACTCTTGTTACAGAGCTGCTTGTAAACTAAAAAGCCTCACAACTCAAATTAAAATGATTGGCTTTGCAGTGTTTTTTGTTTATTTGTTTTTTTTCATTTGTTTGTTTATTTTTTATTCATTTATTGTTTATTTGTTTATTTCTTTTTAGTTTTGCTCGTCTCTTGTGTTTAAATGACTGTAGCATACAATCTTCACAATCGGAGCCTAAAGCTAAAGAGCTTACAGCACCTAGTGTTCCCTGGCAGTCTCCATTCCAAGTACTAACTAAGCCCACAAGATCGGGATTTGTAAGAGCGCTATGGCCATAAGCAATGACTGTTGGCTGTAGGGGACTGTTCTGAGAGTAACTCTTGTTACAGAGCTGCTTGTAAACTAAAAAGCCTCACAACTCAAATTAAAATGATTGGCTTTGCAGTGTTTTTTGTTTATTTGTTTTTTTCATTTGTTTGTTTATTTTTTATTCATTTATTGTTTATTTGTTTATTTCTTTTTAGTTTTGCTCGTCTCTTGTGTTTAAATGACTGTAGCATACAATCTTCACAATCGGAGCCTAAAGCAACAAAGCTTACAGCACCTAGTGTTCCCTGGCAGTCTCCATTCCAAGTACTAACTAAGCCCACAAGATCGGGATTTGTAAGAGCGCTATGGCCATAAGCAATGACTGTTGGCTGTAGAGGACTGCTCTGAGAGTAACTCTTGTTACAGAGCTGCTTGTAAACTAAAAAGCCTCACAACTCAAATTAAAATGATTGGCTTTGCAGTGTTTTTTGTTTATTTGTTTTTTTCATTTGTTTGTTTATTTTTTATTCATTTATTGTTTATCTGTTTATTTCTTTTTAGTTTTGCTCGTCTCTTGTGTTTAAATGACTGTAGCATACAATCTTCACAATCGGAGCCTAAAGCTAAAGAGCTTAAAGCACCTAGTGTTCAATGCAACAGCAATGACTGTTGGCTGTTAGAGGACTGTTCTAAGAGTAACTCTTGTTACAGAGCTGCTTGTAAACTAAAAAGCCTCACAACTCAAGTTAAAATGATTGGCTTTGCAGTGTTTTTTGTTTATTTGTTTTTTTCATTTGTTTGTTTATTTTTTATTCATTTATTGTTTATTTGTTTATTTCTTTTTAGTTTTGCTCGTCTCTTGTGTTTAAATGACTGTAGCATACAATCTTCACAATCGGAGCCTAAAGCTTAAAAGCTTACAGCACCTAGTGTTCCCTGGCAGTCTCCATTCCAAGTACTAACTAAGCCCACAAGATCGGGATTTGTAAGAGCGCTATGGCCATAAGCAATGACTGTTGGCTGTAGAGGACTGTTCTAAGAGTAACTCTTGTTACAGAGCTGCTTGTAAACTAAAAAGCCTCACAACTCAAATTAAAATGATTGGCTTTGCAGTGTTTTTTGTTTATTTGTTTTTTTCATTTGTTTGTTTATTTTTTATTCATTTATTGTTTATTTGTTTATTTCTTTTTAGTTTTGCTCGTCTCTTGTGTTTAAATGACTGTAGCATACAATCTTCACAATCGGAGCCTAAAGCTTAAAAGCTTACAGCACCTAGTGTTCCCTGGCAGTCTCCATTCCAAGTACTAACTAAGCCCACAAGATCGGGATTTGTAAGAGCGCTATGGCCATAAGCAATGACTGTTGGCTGTAGAGGACTGTTCTAAGAGTAACTCTTGTTACAGAGCTGCTTGTAAACTAAAAAGCCTCACAACTCAAATTAAAATGATTGGCTTTGCAGTGTTTTTTGTTTATTTGTTTTTTTCATTTGTTTGTTTATTTTTTATTCATTTATTGTTTATTTGTTTATTTCTTTTTAGTTTTGCTCGTCTCTTGTGTTTAAATGACTGTAGCATACAATCTTCACAATCGGAGCCTAAAGCAAAAAAGCTTACAGCACCTAGTGTTCCCTGGCAGTCTCCATTCCAAGTACTAACTAAGCCCACAAGATCGGGATTTGTAAGAGCGCTATGGCCATAAGCAATGACTGTTGGCTGTAGGGGACTGTTCTGAGAGTAACTCTTGTTACAGAGCTGCTTGTAAACTAAAAAGCCTCACAACTCAAATTAAAATGATTGGCTTTGCAGTGTTTTTTGTTTATTTGTTTTTTTCATTTGTTTGTTTATTTTTTATTCATTTATTGTTTATTTGTTTATTTCTTTTTAGTTTTGCTCGTCTCTTGTGTTTAAATGACTGTAGCATACAATCTTCACAATCGGAGCCTAAAGCAACAAAGCTTACAGCACCTAGTGTTCCCTGGCAGTCTCCATTCCAAGTACTAACTAAGCCCACAAGATCGGGATTTGTAAGAGCGCTATGGCCATAAGCAATGACTGTTGGCTGTAGAGGACTGCTCTGAGAGTAACTCTTGTTACAGAGCTGCTTGTAAACTAAAAAGCCTCACAACTCAAATTAAAATGATTGGCTTTGCAGTGTTTTTTGTTTATTTGTTTTTTTCATTTGTTTGTTTATTTTTTATTCATTTATTGTTTATCTGTTTATTTCTTTTTAGTTTTGCTCGTCTCTTGTGTTTAAATGACTGTAGCATACAATCTTCACAATCGGAGCCTAAAGCTAAAGAGCTTACAGCACCTAGTGTTCAATGCAACAGCAATGACTGTTGGCTGTTAGAGGACTGTTCTAAGAGTAACTCTTGTTACAGAGCTGCTTGTAAACTAAAAAGCCTCACAACTCAAGTTAAAATGATTGGCTTTGCAGTGTTTTTTGTTTATTTGTTTTTTTCATTTGTTTGTTTATTTTTTATTCATTTATTGTTTATTTGTTTATTTCTTTTTAGTTTTGCTCGTCTCTTGTGTTTAAATGACTGTAGCATACAATCTTCACAATCGGAGCCTAAAACAACAAAGCTTACAGCACCTAGTGTTCCCTGGCAGTCTCCATTCCAAGTACTAACTAAGCCCACAAGATCGGGATTTGTAAGAGCGCTATGGCCATAAGCAATGACTGTTGGCTGTAGAGGACTGTTCTGAGAGTAACTCTTGTTACAGAGCTGCTTGTAAACTAAAAAGCCTCACAACTCAAATTAAAATGATTGGCTTTGCAGTGTTTTTTGTTTATTTGTTTTTTTCATTTGTTTGTTTATTTTTTATTCATTTATTGTTTATCTGTTTATTTCTTTTTAGTTTTGCTCGTCTCTTGTGTTTAAATGACTGTAGCATACAATCTTCACAATCGGAGCCTAAAGCTAAAGAGCTTACAGCAACTAGTGTTCAATGCAACAGCAATGACTGTTGGCTGTTAGAGGACTGTTCTAAGAGTAACTCTTGTTACAGAGCTGCTTGTAAACTAAAGAGCCTCACAACTCAAGTTAAAATGATTGGCTTTGCAGTGTTTTTTGTTTATTTGTTTTTTTCATTTGTTTGTTTATTTTTTATTCATTTATTGTTTATTTGTTTATTTCTTTTTAGTTTTGCTCGTCTCTTGTGTTTAAATGACTGTAGCATACAATCTTCACAATCGGAGCCTAAAGCTAAAGAGCTTACAGCACCTAGTGTTCAATGCAACAGCAATGACTGTTGGCTGTTAGAGGACTGTTCTGAGAGTAACTCTTGTTACAGAGCTGCTTGTAAACTAAAAAGCCTCACAACTCAAATTAAAATGATTGGCTTTGCAGTGTTTTTTGTTTATTTGTTTTTTTTCATTTGTTTGTTTATTTTTTATTCATTTATTGTTTATTTGTTTATTTCTTTTTAGTTTTGCTCGTCTCTTGTGTTTAAATGACTGTAGCATACAATCTTCACAATCGGAGCCTAAAGCTAAAGAGCTTACAGCACCTAGTGTTCAATGCAACAGCAATGACTGTTGGCTGTTAGAGGACTGTTCTGAGAGTAACTCTTGTTACAGAGCTGCTTGTAAACTAAAAAGCCTCACAACTCAAATTAAAATGATTGGCTTTGCAGTGTTTTTTGTTTATTTGTTTTTTTCATTTGTTTGTTTATTTTTTATTCATTTATTGTTTATCTGTTTATTTCTTTTTAGTTTTGCTCGTCTCTTGTGTTTAAATGACTGTAGCATACAATCTTCACAATCGGAGCCTAAAGCTTAAAAGCTTACAGCACCTAGTGTTCCCTGGCAGTCTCCATTCCAAGTACTAACTAAGCCCACAAGATCGGGATTTGTAAGAGCGCTATGGCCATAAGCAATGACTGTTGGCTGTAGAGGACTGTTCTAAGAGTAACTCTTGTTACAGAGCTGCTTGTAAACTAAAAAGCCTCACAACTCAAATTAAAATGATTGGCTTTGCAGTGTTTTTTGTTTATTTGTTTTTTTCATTTGTTTGTTTATTTTTTATTCATTTATTGTTTATTTGTTTATTTCTTTTTAGTTTTGCTCGTCTCTTGTGTTTAAATGACTGTAGCATACAATCTTCACAATCGGAGCCTAAAGCAAAAAAGCTTACAGCACCTAGTGTTCCCTGGCAGTCTCCATTCCAAGTACTAACTAAGCCCACAAGATCGGGATTTGTAAGAGCGCTATGGCCATAAGCAATGACTGTTGGCTGTAGGGGACTGTTCTGAGAGTAACTCTTGTTACAGAGCTGCTTGTAAACTAAAAAGCCTCACAACTCAAATTAAAATGATTGGCTTTGCAGTGTTTTTTGTTTATTTGTTTTTTTCATTTGTTTGTTTATTTTTTATTCATTTATTGTTTATTTGTTTATTTCTTTTTAGTTTTGCTCGTCTCTTGTGTTTAAATGACTGTAGCATACAATCTTCACAATCGGAGCCTAAAGCAACAAAGCTTACAGCACCTAGTGTTCCCTGGCAGTCTCCATTCCAAGTACTAACTAAGCCCACAAGATCGGGATTTGTAAGAGCGCTATGGCCATAAGCAATGACTGTTGGCTGTAGAGGACTGCTCTGAGAGTAACTCTTGTTACAGAGCTGCTTGTAAACTAAAAAGCCTCACAACTCAAATTAAAATGATTGGCTTTGCAGTGTTTTTTGTTTATTTGTTTTTTTCATTTGTTTGTTTATTTTTTATTCATTTATTGTTTATCTGTTTATTTCTTTTTAGTTTTGCTCGTCTCTTGTGTTTAAATGACTGTAGCATACAATCTTCACAATCGGAGCCTAAAGCTAAAGAGCTTACAGCACCTAGTGTTCAATGCAACAGCAATGACTGTTGGCTGTTAGAGGACTGTTCTAAGAGTAACTCTTGTTACAGAGTTGCTTGTAAACTAAAAAGCCTCACAACTCAAGTTAAAATGATTGGCTTTGCAGTGTTTTTTGTTTATTTGTTTTTTTCATTTGTTTGTTTATTTTTTATTCATTTATTGTTTATTTGTTTATTTCTTTTTAGTTTTGCTCGTCTCTTGTGTTTAAATGACTGTAGCATACAATCTTCACAATCGGAGCCTAAAACAACAAAGCTTACAGCACCTAGTGTTCCCTGGCAGTCTCCATTCCAAGTACTAACTAAGCCCACAAGATCGGGATTTGTAAGAGCGCTATGGCCATAAGCAATGACTGTTGGCTGTAGAGGACTGTTCTGAGAGTAACTCTTGTTACAGAGCTGCTTGTAAACTAAAAAGCCTCACAACTCAAATTAAAATGATTGGCTTTGCAGTGTTTTTTGTTTATTTGTTTTTTTCATTTGTTTGTTTATTTTTTATTCATTTATTGTTTATCTGTTTATTTCTTTTTAGTTTTGCTCGTCTCTTGTGCTTAAATGACTGTAGCATACAATCTTCACAATCGGAGCCTAAAGCTAAAGAGCTTACAGCACCTAGTGTTCAATGCAACAGCAATGACTGTTGGCTATTAGAGGACTGTTCTAAGAGTAACTCTTGTTACAGAGCTGCTTGTAAACTAAAAAGCCTCACAACTCAAATTAAAATGATTGGCTTTGCAGTGTTTTTTGTTTATTTGTTTTTTTCATTTGTTTGTTTATTTTTTATTCATTTATTGTTTATCTGTTTATTTCTTTTTAGTTTTGCTCGTCTCTTGTGTTTAAATGACTGTAGCATACAATCTTCACAATCGGAGCCTAAAGCAAAAAAGCTTACAGCACCTAGTGTTCCCTGGCAGTCTCCATTCCAAGCACTAACTAAGCCCACAAGATCGGGATTTGTAAGAGCGCTATGGCCATAAGCAATGACTGTTGGCTGTAGAGGACTGTTCTGAGAGTAACTCTTGTTACAGAGCTGCTTGTAAACTAAAAAGCCTCACAACTCAAATTAAAATGATTGGCTTTGCAGTGTTTTTTGTTTATTTTTTTTTTCATTTGTTTGTTTATTTTTTATTCATTTATTGTTTATCTGTTTATTTCTTTTTAGTTTTGCTCGTCTCTTGTGTTTAAATGACTGTAGCATACAATCTTCACAATCGGAGCCTAAAGCTAAAGAGCTTACAGCACCTAGTGTTCAATGCAACAGCAATGACTGTTGGCTGTCAGAGGACTGTTCTAAGAGTAACTCTTGTTACAGAGCTGCTTGTAAACTAAAGAGCCTCACAACTCAAGTTAAAATGATTGGCTTTGCAGTGTTTTTTGTTTATTTGTTTTTTTCATTTGTTTGTTTATTTTTTATTCATTTATTGTTTATTTGTTTATTTCTTTTTAGTTTTGCTCGTCTCTTGTGTTTAAATGACTGTAGCATACAATCTTCACAATCGGAGCCTAAAGCTAAAGAGCTTACAGCACCTAGTGTTCAATGCAACAGCAATGACTGTTGGCTGTTAGAGGACTGTTCTGAGAGTAACTCTTGTTACAGAGCTGCTTGTAAACTAAAAAGCCTCACAACTCAAATTAAAATGATTGGCTTTGCAGTGTTTTTTGTTTATTTGTTTTTTTCATTTGTTTGTTTATTTTTTATTCATTTATTGTTTATCTGTTTATTTCTTTTTAGTTTTGCTCGTCTCTTGTGTTTAAATGACTGTAGCATACAATCTTCACAATCGGAGCCTAAAGCAACAAAGCTTACAGCACCTAGTGTTCCCTGGCAGTCTCCATTCCAAGTACTAACTAAGCCCACAAGATCGGGATTTGTAAGAGCGCTATGGCCATAAGCAATGACTGTTGGCTGTAGAGGACTGTTCTGAGAGTAACTCTTGTTACAGAGCTGCTTGTAAACTAAAAATCCTCACAACTCAAATTAAAATGATTGGCTTTGCAGTGTTTTTTGTTTATTTGTTTTTTTTCATTTGTTTGTTTATTTTTTATTCATTTATTGTTTATCTGTTTATTTCTTTTTAGTTTTGCTCGTCTCTTGTGTTTAAATGACTGTAGCATACAATCTTCACAATCGGAGCCTAAAGCTAAAGAGCTTACAGCACCTAGTGTTCAATGCAACAGCAATGACTGTTGGCTGTTAGAGGACTGTTCTAAGAGTAACTCTTGTTACAGAGCTGCTTGTAAACTAAAGAGCCTCACAACTCAAGTTAAAATGATTGGCTTTGCAGTGTTTTTTGTTTATTTGTTTTTTTCATTTGTTTGTTTATTTTTTATTCATTTATTGTTTATTTGTTTATTTCTTTTTAGTTTTGCTCGTCTCTTGTGTTTAAATGACTGTAGCATACAATCTTCACAATCGGAGCCTAAAGCTAAAGAGCTTACAGCACCTAGTGTTCAATGCAACAGCAATGACTGTTGGCTGTTAGAGGACTGTTCTGAGAGTAACTCTTGTTACAGAGCTGCTTGTAAACTAAAAAGCCTCACAACTCAAATTAAAATGATTGGCTTTGCAGTGTTTTTTGTTTATTTGTTTTTTTTCATTTGTTTGTTTATTTTTTATTCATTTATTGTTTATTTGTTTATTTCTTTTTAGTTTTGCTCGTCTCTTGTGTTTAAATGACTGTAGCATACAATCTTCACAATCGGAGCCTAAAGCTAAAGAGCTTACAGCACCTAGTGTTCAATGCAACAGCAATGACTGTTGGCTGTTAGAGGACTGTTCTGAGAGTAACTCTTGTTACAGAGCTGCTTGTAAACTAAAAAGCCTCACAACTCAAATTAAAATGATTGGCTTTGCAGTGTTTTTTGTTTATTTGTTTTTTTCATTTGTTTGTTTATTTTTTATTCATTTATTGTTTATCTGTTTATTTCTTTTTAGTTTTGCTCGTCTCTTGTGTTTAAATGACTGTAGCATACAATCTTCACAATCGGAGCCTAAAGCAACAAAGCTTACAGCACCTAGTGTTCCCTGGCAGTCTCCATTCCAAGTACTAACTAAGCCCACAAGATCGGGATTTGTAAGAGCGCTATGGCCATAAGCAATGACTGTTGGCTGTAGAGGACTGTTCTGAGAGTAACTCTTGTTACAGAGCTGCTTGTAAACTAAAAATCCTCACAACTCAAATTAAAATGATTGGCTTTGCAGTGTTTTTTGTTTATTTGTTTTTTTTCATTTGTTTGTTTATTTTTTATTCATTTATTGTTTATCTGTTTATTTCTTTTTAGTTTTGCTCGTCTCTTGTGTTTAAATGACTGTAGCATACAATCTTCACAATCGGAGCCTAAAGCTAAAGAGCTTACAGCACCTAGTGTTCAATGCAACAGCAATGACTGTTGGCTGTTAGAGGACTGTTCTAAGAGTAACTCTTGTTACAGAGCTGCTTGTAAACTAAAGAGCCTCACAACTCAAGTTAAAATGATTGGCTTTGCAGTGTATTTTGTTTATTTGTTTTTTTCATTTGTTTGTTTATTTTTTATTCATTTATTGTTTATTTGTTTATTTCTTTTTAGTTTTGCTCGTCTCTTGTGTTTAAATGACTGTAGCATACAATCTTCACAATCGGAGCCTAAAGCTAAAGAGCTTACAGCACCTAGTGTTCAATGCAACAGCAATGACTGTTGGCTGTTAGAGGACTGTTCTGAGAGTAACTCTTGTTACAGAGCTGCTTGTAAACTAAAAAGCCTCACAACTCAAATTAAAATGATTGGCTTTGCAGTGTTTTTTGTTTATTTGTTTTTTTTCATTTGTTTGTTTATTTTTTATTCATTTATTGTTTATTTGTTTATTTCTTTTTAGTTTTGCTCGTCTCTTGTGTTTAAATGACTGTAGCATACAATCTTCACAATCGGAGCCTAAAGCTAAAGAGCTTACAGCACCTAGTGTTCAATGCAACAGCAATGACTGTTGGCTGTTAGAGGACTGTTCTGAGAGTAACTCTTGTTACAGAGCTGCTTGTAAACTAAAAAGCCTCACAACTCAAATTAAAATGATTGGCTTTGCAGTGTTTTTTGTTTATTTGTTTTTTTCATTTGTTTGTTTATTTTTTATTCATTTATTGTTTATCTGTTTATTTCTTTTTAGTTTTGCTCGTCTCTTGTGTTTAAATGACTGTAGCATACAATCTTCACAATCGGAGCCTAAAGCTAAAGAGCTTAAAGCACCTAGTGTTCAATGCAACAGCAATGACTGTTGGCTGTTAGAGGACTGTTCTAAGAGTAACTCTTGTTACAGAGCTGCTTGTAAACTAAAAAGCCTCACAACTCAAGTTAAAATGATTGGCTTTGCAGTGTTTTTTGTTTATTTGTTTTTTTCATTTGTTTGTTTATTTTTTATTCATTTATTGTTTATTTGTTTATTTCTTTTTAGTTTTGCTCGTCTCTTGTGTTTAAATGACTGTAGCATACAATCTTCACAATCGGAGCCTAAAGCTAAAGAGCTTACAGCACCTAGTGTTCAATGCAACAGCAATGACTGTTGGCTGTTAGAGGACTGTTCTAAGAGTAACTCTTGTTACAGAGCTGCTTGTAAACTAAAAAGCCTCACAACTCAAGTTAAAATGATTGGCTTTGCAGTGTTTTTTGTTTATTTGTTTTTTTCATTTGTTTGTTTATTTTTTATTCATTTATTGTTTATTTGTTTATTTCTTTTTAGTTTTGCTCGTCTCTTGTGTTTAAATGACTGTAGCATACAATCTTCACAATCGGAGCCTAAAGCAAAAAAGCTTACAGCACCTAGTGTTCCCTGGCAGTCTCCATTCCAAGTACTAACTAAGCCCACAAGATCGGGATTTGTAAGAGCGCTATGGCCATAAGCAATGACTGTTGGCTGTAGGGGACTGTTCTGAGAGTAACTCTTGTTACAGAGCTGCTTGTAAACTAAAAAGCCTCACAACTCAAATTAAAATGATTGGCTTTGCAGTGTTTTTTGTTTATTTGTTTTTTTCATTTGTTTGTTTATTTTTTATTCATTTATTGTTTATTTGTTTATTTCTTTTTAGTTTTGCTCGTCTCTTGTGTTTAAATGACTGTAGCATACAATCTTCACAATCGGAGCCTAAAGCAACAAAGCTTACAGCACCTAGTGTTCCCTGGCAGTCTCCATTCCAAGTACTAACTAAGCCCACAAGATCGGGATTTGTAAGAGCGCTATGGCCATAAGCAATGACTGTTGGCTGTAGAGGACTGCTCTGAGAGTAACTCTTGTTACAGAGCTGCTTGTAAACTAAAAAGCCTCACAACTCAAATTAAAATGATTGGCTTTGCAGTGTTTTTTGTTTATTTGTTTTTTTCATTTGTTTGTTTATTTTTTATTCATTTATTGTTTATCTGTTTATTTCTTTTTAGTTTTGCTCGTCTCTTGTGTTTAAATGACTGTAGCATACAATCTTCACAATCGGAGCCTAAAGCTAAAGAGCTTACAGCACCTAGTGTTCAATGCAACAGCAATGACTGTTGGCTGTTAGAGGACTGTTCTAAGAGTAACTCTTGTTACAGAGCTGCTTGTAAACTAAAAAGCCTCACAACTCAAGTTAAAATGATTGGCTTTGCAGTGTTTTTTGTTTATTTGTTTTTTTCATTTGTTTGTTTATTTTTTATTCATTTATTGTTTATTTGTTTATTTCTTTTTAGTTTTGCTCGTCTCTTGTGTTTAAATGACTGTAGCATACAATCTTCACAATCGGAGCCTAAAACAACAAAGCTTACAGCACCTAGTGTTCCCTGGCAGTCTCCATTCCAAGTACTAACTAAGCCCACAAGATCGGGATTTGTAAGAGCGCTATGGCCATAAGCAATGACTGTTGGCTGTAGAGGACTGTTCTGAGAGTAACTCTTGTTACAGAGCTGCTTGTAAACTAAAAAGCCTCACAACTCAAATTAAAATGATTGGCTTTGCAGTGTTTTTTGTTTATTTGTTTTTTTCATTTGTTTGTTTATTTTTTATTCATTTATTGTTTATCTGTTTATTTCTTTTTAGTTTTGCTCGTCTCTTGTGCTTAAATGACTGTAGCATACAATCTTCACAATCGGAGCCTAAAGCTAAAGAGCTTACAGCACCTAGTGTTCAATGCAACAGCAATGACTGTTGGCTGTTAGAGGACTGTTCTAAGAGTAACTCTTGTTACAGAGCTGCTTGTAAACTAAAAAGCCTCACAACTCAAATTAAAATGATTGGCTTTGCAGTGTTTTTTGTTTATTTGTTTTTTTCATTTGTTTGTTTATTTTTTATTCATTTATTGTTTATTTGTTTATTTCTTTTTAGTTTTGCTCGTCTCTTGTGTTTAAATGACTGTAGCATACAATCTTCACAATCGGAGCCTAAAGCAAAAAAGCTTACAGCACCTAGTGTTCCCTGGCAGTCTCCATTCCAAGCACTAACTAAGCCCACAAGATCGGGATTTGTAAGAGCGCTATGGCCATAAGCAATGACTGTTGGCTGTAGAGGACTGTTCTGAGAGTAACTCTTGTTACAGAGCTGCTTGTAAACTAAAAAGCCTCACAACTCAAATTAAAATGATTGGCTTTGCAGTGTTTTTTGTTTATTTTTTTTTTCATTTGTTTGTTTATTTTTTATTCATTTATTGTTTATCTGTTTATTTCTTTTTAGTTTTGCTCGTCTCTTGTGTTTAAATGACTGTAGCATACAATCTTCACAATCGGAGCCTAAAGCTAAAGAGCTTACAGCACCTAGTGTTCAATGCAACAGCAATGACTGTTGGCTGTCAGAGGACTGTTCTAAGAGTAACTCTTGTTACAGAGCTGCTTGTAAACTAAAGAGCCTCACAACTCAAGTTAAAATGATTGGCTTTGCAGTGTTTTTTGTTTATTTGTTTTTTTCATTTGTTTGTTTATTTTTTATTCATTTATTGTTTATTTGTTTATTTCTTTTTAGTTTTGCTCGTCTCTTGTGTTTAAATGACTGTAGCATACAATCTTCACAATCGGAGCCTAAAGCTAAAGAGCTTACAGCGCCTAGTGTTCAATGCAACAGCAATGACTGTTGGCTGTTAGAGGACTGTTCTGAGAGTAACTCTTGTTACAGAGCTGCTTGTAAACTAAAAAGCCTCACAACTCAAATTAAAATGATTGGCTTTGCAGTGTTTTTTATTTATTTGTTTTTTTCATTTGTTTGTTTATTTTTTATTCATTTATTGTTTATCTGTTTATTTCTTTTTAGTTTTGCTCGTCTCTTGTGTTTAAATGACTGTAGCATACAATCTTCACAATCGGAGCCTAAAGCTAAAGAGCTTAAAGCACCTAGTTTTCAATGCAACAGCAATGACTGTTGGCTGTTAGAGGACTGTTCTAAGAGTAACTCTTGTTACAGAGCTGCTTGTAAACTAAAAAGCCTCACAACTCAAGTTAAAATGATTGGCTTTGCAGTGTTTTTTGTTTATTTGTTTTTTTCATTTGTTTGTTTATTTTTTATTCATTTATTGTTTATTTGTTTATTTCTTTTTAGTTTTGCTCGTCTCTTGTGTTTAAATGACTGTAGCATACAATCTTCACAATCGGAGCCTAAAGCAAAAAAGCTTACAGCACCTAGTGTTCCCTGGCAGTCTCCATTCCAAGTACTAACTAAGCCCACAAGATCGGGATTTGTAAAAGCGCTATGGCCATAAGCAATGGCTGTTGGCTGTTAGAGGACTGTTCTAAGAGTAACTCTTGTTACAGAGCTGCTTGTAAACTAAAAAGCGTCACAACTCAAATTAAAATGATTGGCTTTGCAGTGTTTTTTGTTTATTTGTTTTTTTCATTTGTTTGTTTATTTTTTATTCATTTATTGTTTATTTGTTTATTTCTTTTTAGTTTTGCTCGTCTCTTGTGTTTAAATGACTGTAGCATACAATCTTCACAATCGGAGCCTAAAGCAACAAAGCTTACAGCACCTAGTGTTCCCTGGCAGTCTCCATTCCAAGTACTAACTAAGCCCACAAGATCGGGATTTGTAAGAGCGCTATGGCCATAAGCAATGACTGTTGGCTGTAGAGGACTGTTCTGAGAGTAACTCTTGTTACAGAGCTGCTTGTAAACTAAAAAGCCTCACAACTCAAATTAAAATGATTGGCTTTGCAGTGTTTTTTGTTTATTTGTTTTTTTCATTTGTTTGTTTATTTTTTATTCATTTATTGTTTATTTGTTTATTTCTTTTTAGTTTTGCTCGTCTCTTGTGTTTAAATGACTGTAGCATACAATCTTCACAATCGGAGCCTAAAGCAACAAAGCTTACAGCACCTAGTGTTCCCTGGCAGTCTCCATTCCAAGTACTAACTAAGCCCACAAGATCGGGATTTGTAAGAGCGCTATGGCCATAAGCAATGACTGTTGGCTGTAGAGGACTGCTCTGAGAGTAACTCTTGTTACAGAGCTGCTTGTAAACTAAAAAGCCTCACAACTCAAATTAAAATGATTGGCTTTGCAGTGTTTTTTGTTTATTTGTTTTTTTCATTTGTTTGTTTATTTTTTATTCATTTATTGTTTATCTGTTTATTTCTTTTTAGTTTTGCTCGTCTCTTGTGTTTAAATGACTGTAGCATACAATCTTCACAATCGGAGCCTAAAGCTAAAGAGCTTACAGCACCTAGTGTTCAATGCAACAGCAATGACTGTTGGCTGTTAGAGGACTGTTCTAAGAGTAACTCTTGTTACAGAGCTGCTTGTAAACTAAAAAGCCTCACAACTCAAGTTAAAATGATTGGCTTTGCAGTGTTTTTTGTTTATTTGTTTTTTTCATTTGTTTGTTTATTTTTTATTCATTTATTGTTTATTTGTTTATTTCTTTTTAGTTTTGCTCGTCTCTTGTGTTTAAATGACTGTAGCATACAATCTTCACAATCGGAGCCTAAAACAACAAAGCTTACAGCACCTAGTGTTCCCTGGCAGTCTCCATTCCAAGTACTAACTAAGCCCACAAGATCGGGATTTGTAAGAGCGCTATGGCCATAAGCAATGACTGTTGGCTGTAGAGGACTGTTCTGAGAGTAACTCTTGTTACAGAGCTGCTTGTAAACTAAAAAGCCTCACAACTCAAATTAAAATGATTGGCTTTGCAGTGTTTTTTGTTTATTTGTTTTTTTCATTTGTTTGTTTATTTTTTATTCATTTATTGTTTATCTGTTTATTTCTTTTTAGTTTTGCTCGTCTCTTGTGCTTAAATGACTGTAGCATACAATCTTCACAATCGGAGCCTAAAGCTAAAGAGCTTACAGCACCTAGTGTTCAATGCAACAGCAATGACTGTTGGCTGTTAGAGGACTGTTCTAAGAGTAACTCTTGTTACAGAGCTGCTTGTAAACTAAAAAGCCTCACAACTCAAATTAAAATGATTGGCTTTGCAGTGTTTTTTGTTTATTTGTTTTTTTCATTTGTTTGTTTATTTTTTATTCATTTATTGTTTATTTGTTTATTTCTTTTTAGTTTTGCTCGTCTCTTGTGTTTAAATGACTGTAGCATACAATCTTCACAATCGGAGCCTAAAGCAAAAAAGCTTACAGCACCTAGTGTTCCCTGGCAGTCTCCATTCCAAGCACTAACTAAGCCCACAAGATCGGGATTTGTAAGAGCGCTATGGCCATAAGCAATGACTGTTGGCTGTAGAGGACTGTTCTGAGAGTAACTCTTGTTACAGAGCTGCTTGTAAACTAAAAAGCCTCACAACTCAAATTAAAATGATTGGCTTTGCAGTGTTTTTTGTTTATTTTTTTTTTCATTTGTTTGTTTATTTTTTATTCATTTATTGTTTATCTGTTTATTTCTTTTTAGTTTTGCTCGTCTCTTGTGTTTAAATGACTGTAGCATACAATCTTCACAATCGGAGCCTAAAGCTAAAGAGCTTACAGCACCTAGTGTTCAATGCAACAGCAATGACTGTTGGCTGTCAGAGGACTGTTCTAAGAGTAACTCTTGTTACAGAGCTGCTTGTAAACTAAAGAGCCTCACAACTCAAGTTAAAATGATTGGCTTTGCAGTGTTTTTTGTTTATTTGTTTTTTTCATTTGTTTGTTTATTTTTTATTCATTTATTGTTTATTTGTTTATTTCTTTTTAGTTTTGCTCGTCTCTTGTGTTTAAATGACTGTAGCATACAATCTTCACAATCGGAGCCTAAAGCTAAAGAGCTTACAGCGCCTAGTGTTCAATGCAACAGCAATGACTGTTGGCTGTTAGAGGACTGTTCTGAGAGTAACTCTTGTTACAGAGCTGCTTGTAAACTAAAAAGCCTCACAACTCAAATTAAAATGATTGGCTTTGCAGTGTTTTTTATTTATTTGTTTTTTTCATTTGTTTGTTTATTTTTTATTCATTTATTGTTTATCTGTTTATTTCTTTTTAGTTTTGCTCGTCTCTTGTGTTTAAATGACTGTAGCATACAATCTTCACAATCGGAGCCTAAAGCTAAAGAGCTTAAAGCACCTAGTTTTCAATGCAACAGCAATGACTGTTGGCTGTTAGAGGACTGTTCTAAGAGTAACTCTTGTTACAGAGCTGCTTGTAAACTAAAAAGCCTCACAACTCAAGTTAAAATGATTGGCTTTGCAGTGTTTTTTGTTTATTTGTTTTTTTCATTTGTTTGTTTATTTTTTATTCATTTATTGTTTATTTGTTTATTTCTTTTTAGTTTTGCTCGTCTCTTGTGTTTAAATGACTGTAGCATACAATCTTCACAATCGGAGCCTAAAGCAAAAAAGCTTACAGCACCTAGTGTTCCCTGGCAGTCTCCATTCCAAGTACTAACTAAGCCCACAAGATCGGGATTTGTAAAAGCGCTATGGCCATAAGCAATGGCTGTTGGCTGTTAGAGGACTGTTCTAAGAGTAACTCTTGTTACAGAGCTGCTTGTAAACTAAAAAGCGTCACAACTCAAATTAAAATGATTGGCTTTGCAGTGTTTTTTGTTTATTTGTTTTTTTCATTTGTTTGTTTATTTTTTATTCATTTATTGTTTATTTGTTTATTTCTTTTTAGTTTTGCTCGTCTCTTGTGTTTAAATGACTGTAGCATACAATCTTCACAATCGGAGCCTAAAGCAACAAAGCTTACAGCACCTAGTGTTCCCTGGCAGTCTCCATTCCAAGTACTAACTAAGCCCACAAGATCGGGATTTGTAAGAGCGCTATGGCCATAAGCAATGACTGTTGGCTGTAGAGGACTGTTCTGAGAGTAACTCTTGTTACAGAGCTGCTTGTAAACTAAAAAGCCTCACAACTCAAATTAAAATGATTGGCTTTGCAGTGTTTTTTGTTTATTTGTTTTTTTCATTTGTTTGTTTATTTTTTATTCATTTATTGTTTATTTGTTTATTTCTTTTTAGTTTTGCTCGTCTCTTGTGTTTAAATGACTGTAGCATACAATCTTCACAATCGGAGCCTAAAGCTAAAGAGCTTACAGCACCTAGTGTTCAATGCAACAGCAATGACTGTTGGCTGTTAGAGGACTGTTCTAAGAGTAACTCTTGTTACAGAGCTGCTTGTAAACTAAAAAGCCTCACAACTCAAGTTAAAATGATTGGCTTTGCAGTGTTTTTTGTTTATTTGTTTTTTTCATTTGTTTGTTTATTTTTTATTCATTTATTGTTTATTTGTTTATTTCTTTTTAGTTTTGCTCGTCTCTTGTGTTTAAATGACTGTAGCATACAATCTTCACAATCGGAGCCTAAAGCAAAAAAGCTTACAGCACCTAGTGTTCCCTGGCAGTCTCCATTCCAAGTACTAACTAAGCCCACAAGATCGGGATTTGTAAAAGCGCTATGGCCATAAGCAATGGCTGTTGGCTGTTAGAGGACTGTTCTAAGAGTAACTCTTGTTACAGAGCTGCTTGTAAACTAAAAAGCGTCACAACTCAAATTAAAATGATTGGCTTTGCAGTGTTTTTTGTTTATTTGTTTTTTTCATTTGTTTGTTTATTTTTTATTCATTTATTGTTTATTTGTTTATTTCTTTTTAGTTTTGCTCGTCTCTTGTGTTTAAATGACTGTAGCATACAATCTTCACAATCGGAGCCTAAAGCAACAAAGCTTACAGCACCTAGTGTTCCCTGGCAGTCTCCATTCCAAGTACTAACTAAGCCCACAAGATCGGGATTTGTAAGAGCGCTATGGCCATAAGCAATGACTGTTGGCTGTAGAGGACTGTTCTGAGAGTAACTCTTGTTACAGAGCTGCTTGTAAACTAAAAAGCCTCACAACTCAAATTAAAATGATTGGCTTTGCAGTGTTTTTTGTTTATTTGTTTTTTTCATTTGTTTGTTTATTTTTTATTCATTTATTGTTTATTTGTTTATTTCTTTTTAGTTTTGCTCGTCTCTTGTGTTTAAATGACTGTAGCATACAATCTTCACAATCGGAGCCTAAAGCTAAAGAGCTTACAGCACCTAGTGTTCAATGCAACAGCAATGACTGTTGGCTGTTAGAGGACTGTTCTAAGAGTAACTCTTGTTACAGAGCTGCTTGTAAACTAAAAAGCCTCACAACTCAAGTTAAAATGATTGGCTTTGCAGTGTTTTTTGTTTATTTGTTTTTTTCATTTGTTTGTTTATTTTTTATTCATTTATTGTTTATTTGTTTATTTCTTTTTAGTTTTGCTCGTCTCTTGTGTTTAAATGACTGTAGCATACAATCTTCACAATCGGAGCCTAAAGCAACAAAGCTTACAGCACCTAGTGTTCCCTGGCAGTCTCCATTCCAAGTACTAACTAAGCCCACAAGATCGGGATTTGTAAGAGCGCTATGGCCATAAGCAATGACTGTTGGCTGTAGAGGACTGCTCTGAGAGTAACTCTTGTTACAGAGCTGCTTGTAAACTAAAAAGCCTCACAACTCAAATTAAAATGATTGGCTTTGCAGTGTTTTTTGTTTATTTGTTTTTTTCATTTGTTTGTTTATTTTTTATTCATTTATTTTTTATCTGTTTATTTCTTTTTAGTTTTGCTCGTCTCTTGTGTTTAAATGACTGTAGCATACAATCTTCACAATCGGAGCCTAAAGCTAAAGAGCTTACAGCACCTAGTGTTCAATGCAACAGCAATGACTGTTGGCTGTTAGAGGACTGTTCTAAGAGTAACTCTTGTTACAGAGCTGCTTGTAAACTAAAAAGCCTCACAACTCAAGTTAAAATGATTGGCTTTGCAGTGTTTTTTGTTTATTTGTTTTTTTCATTTGTTTGTTTATTTTTTATTCATTTATTGTTTATCTGTTTATTTCTTTTTAGTTTTGCTCGTCTCTTGTGTTTAAATGACTGTAGCATACAATCTTCACAATCGGAGCCTAAAGCTAAAGAGCTTAAAGCACCTAGTGTTCAATGCAACAGCAATGACTGTTGGCTGTTAGAGGACTGTTCTAAGAGTAACTCTTGTTACAGAGCTGCTTGTAAACTAAAAAGCCTCACAACTCAAGTTAAAATGATTGGCTTTGCAGTGTTTTTTGTTTATTTGTTTTTTTCATTTGTTTGTTTATTTTTTATTCATTTATTGTTTATTTGTTTATTTCTTTTTAGTTTTGCTCGTCTCTTGTGTTTAAATGACTGTAGCATACAATCTTCACAATCGGAGCCTAAAGCTAAAGAGCTTACAGCACCTAGTGTTCAATGCAACAGCAATGACTGTTGGCTGTTAGAGGACTGTTCTAAGAGTAACTCTTGTTACAGAGCTGCTTGTAAACTAAAAAGCCTCACAACTCAAGTTAAAATGATTGGCTTTGCAGTGTTTTTTGTTTATTTGTTTTTTTCATTTGTTTGTTTATTTTTTATTCATTTATTGTTTATTTGTTTATTTCTTTTTAGTTTTGCTCGTCTCTTGTGTTTAAATGACTGTAGCATACAATCTTCACAATCGGAGCCTAAAGCTTAAAAGCTTACAGCACCTAGTGTTCCCTGGCAGTCTCCATTCCAAGTACTAACTAAGCCCACAAGATCGGGATTTGTAAGAGCGCTATGGCCATAAGCAATGACTGTTGGCTGTAGAGGACTGTTCTAAGAGTAACTCTTGTTACAGAGCTGCTTGTAAACTAAAAAGCCTCACAACTCAAATTAAAATGATTGGCTTTGCAGTGTTTTTTGTTTATTTGTTTTTTTCATTTGTTTGTTTATTTTTTATTCATTTATTGTTTATTTGTTTATTTCTTTTTAGTTTTGCTCGTCTCTTGTGTTTAAATGACTGTAGCATACAATCTTCACAATCGGAGCCTAAAGCAAAAAAGCTTACAGCACCTAGTGTTCCCTGGCAGTCTCCATTCCAAGTACTAACTAAGCCCACAAGATCGGGATTTGTAAGAGCGCTATGGCCATAAGCAATGACTGTTGGCTGTAGGGGACTGTTCTGAGAGTAACTCTTGTTACAGAGCTGCTTGTAAACTAAAAAGCCTCACAACTCAAATTAAAATGATTGGCTTTGCAGTGTTTTTTGTTTATTTGTTTTTTTCATTTGTTTGTTTATTTTTTATTCATTTATTGTTTATTTGTTTATTTCTTTTTAGTTTTGCTCGTCTCTTGTGTTTAAATGACTGTAGCATACAATCTTCACAATCGGAGCCTAAAGCAACAAAGCTTACAGCACCTAGTGTTCCCTGGCAGTCTCCATTCCAAGTACTAACTAAGCCCACAAGATCGGGATTTGTAAGAGCGCTATGGCCATAAGCAATGACTGTTGGCTGTAGAGGACTGCTCTGAGAGTAACTCTTGTTACAGAGCTGCTTGTAAACTAAAAAGCCTCACAACTCAAATTAAAATGATTGGCTTTGCAGTGTTTTTTGTTTATTTGTTTTTTTCATTTGTTTGTTTATTTTTTATTCATTTATTGTTTATCTGTTTATTTCTTTTTAGTTTTGCTCGTCTCTTGTGTTTAAATGACTGTAGCATACAATCTTCACAATCGGAGCCTAAAGCTAAAGAGCTTACAGCACCTAGTGTTCAATGCAACAGCAATGACTGTTGGCTGTTAGAGGACTGTTCTAAGAGTAACTCTTGTTACAGAGCTGCTTGTAAACTAAAAAGCCTCACAACTCAAGTTAAAATGATTGGCTTTGCAGTGTTTTTTGTTTATTTGTTTTTTTCATTTGTTTGTTTATTTTTTATTCATTTATTGTTTATTTGTTTATTTCTTTTTAGTTTTGCTCGTCTCTTGTGTTTAAATGACTGTAGCATACAATCTTCACAATCGGAGCCTAAAACAACAAAGCTTACAGCACCTAGTGTTCCCTGGCAGTCTCCATTCCAAGTACTAACTAAGCCCACAAGATCGGGATTTGTAAGAGCGCTATGGCCATAAGCAATGACTGTTGGCTGTAGAGGACTGTTCTGAGAGTAACTCTTGTTACAGAGCTGCTTGTAAACTAAAAAGCCTCACAACTCAAATTAAAATGATTGGCTTTGCAGTGTTTTTTGTTTATTTGTTTTTTTCATTTGTTTGTTTATTTTTTATTCATTTATTGTTTATCTGTTTATTTCTTTTTAGTTTTGCTCGTCTCTTGTGCTTAAATGACTGTAGCATACAATCTTCACAATCGGAGCCTAAAGCTAAAGAGCTTACAGCACCTAGTGTTCAATGCAACAGCAATGACTGTTGGCTGTTAGAGGACTGTTCTAAGAGTAACTCTTGTTACAGAGCTGCTTGTAAACTAAAAAGCCTCACAACTCAAATTAAAATGATTGGCTTTGCAGTGTTTTTTGTTTATTTGTTTTTTTCATTTGTTTGTTTATTTTTTATTCATTTATTGTTTATTTGTTTATTTCTTTTTAGTTTTGCTCGTCTCTTGTGTTTAAATGACTGTAGCATACAATCTTCACAATCGGAGCCTAAAGCAAAAAAGCTTACAGCACCTAGTGTTCCCTGGCAGTCTCCATTCCAAGCACTAACTAAGCCCACAAGATCGGGATTTGTAAGAGCGCTATGGCCATAAGCAATGACTGTTGGCTGTAGAGGACTGTTCTGAGAGTAACTCTTGTTACAGAGCTGCTTGTAAACTAAAAAGCCTCACAACTCAAATTAAAATGATTGGCTTTGCAGTGTTTTTTGTTTATTTTTTTTTTCATTTGTTTGTTTATTTTTTATTCATTTATTGTTTATCTGTTTATTTCTTTTTAGTTTTGCTCGTCTCTTGTGTTTAAATGACTGTAGCATACAATCTTCACAATCGGAGCCTAAAGCTAAAGAGCTTACAGCACCTAGTGTTCAATGCAACAGCAATGACTGTTGGCTGTCAGAGGACTGTTCTAAGAGTAACTCTTGTTACAGAGCTGCTTGTAAACTAAAGAGCCTCACAACTCAAGTTAAAATGATTGGCTTTGCAGTGTTTTTTGTTTATTTGTTTTTTTCATTTGTTTGTTTATTTTTTATTCATTTATTGTTTATTTGTTTATTTCTTTTTAGTTTTGCTCGTCTCTTGTGTTTAAATGACTGTAGCATACAATCTTCACAATCGGAGCCTAAAGCTAAAGAGCTTACAGCGCCTAGTGTTCAATGCAACAGCAATGACTGTTGGCTGTTAGAGGACTGTTCTGAGAGTAACTCTTGTTACAGAGCTGCTTGTAAACTAAAAAGCCTCACAACTCAAATTAAAATGATTGGCTTTGCAGTGTTTTTTATTTATTTGTTTTTTTCATTTGTTTGTTTATTTTTTATTCATTTATTGTTTATCTGTTTATTTCTTTTTAGTTTTGCTCGTCTCTTGTGTTTAAATGACTGTAGCATACAATCTTCACAATCGGAGCCTAAAGCTAAAGAGCTTAAAGCACCTAGTTTTCAATGCAACAGCAATGACTGTTGGCTGTTAGAGGACTGTTCTAAGAGTAACTCTTGTTACAGAGCTGCTTGTAAACTAAAAAGCCTCACAACTCAAGTTAAAATGATTGGCTTTGCAGTGTTTTTTGTTTATTTGTTTTTTTCATTTGTTTGTTTATTTTTTATTCATTTATTGTTTATTTGTTTATTTCTTTTTAGTTTTGCTCGTCTCTTGTGTTTAAATGACTGTAGCATACAATCTTCACAATCGGAGCCTAAAGCAAAAAAGCTTACAGCACCTAGTGTTCCCTGGCAGTCTCCATTCCAAGTACTAACTAAGCCCACAAGATCGGGATTTGTAAAAGCGCTATGGCCATAAGCAATGGCTGTTGGCTGTTAGAGGACTGTTCTAAGAGTAACTCTTGTTACAGAGCTGCTTGTAAACTAAAAAGCGTCACAACTCAAATTAAAATGATTGGCTTTGCAGTGTTTTTTGTTTATTTGTTTTTTTCATTTGTTTGTTTATTTTTTATTCATTTATTGTTTATTTGTTTATTTCTTTTTAGTTTTGCTCGTCTCTTGTGTTTAAATGACTGTAGCATACAATCTTCACAATCGGAGCCTAAAACAACAAAGCTTACAGCACCTAGTGTTCCCTGGCAGTCTCCATTCCAAGTACTAACTAAGCCCACAAGATCGGGATTTGTAAGAGCGCTATGGCCATAAGCAATGACTGTTGGCTGTAGAGGACTGTTCTGAGAGTAACTCTTGTTACAGAGCTGCTTGTAAACTAAAAAGCCTCACAACTCAAATTAAAATGATTGGCTTTGCAGTGTTTTTTGTTTATTTGTTTTTTTCATTTGTTTGTTTATTTTTTATTCATTTATTGTTTATCTGTTTATTTCTTTTTAGTTTTGCTCGTCTCTTGTGCTTAAATGACTGTAGCATACAATCTTCACAATCGGAGCCTAAAGCTAAAGAGCTTACAGCACCTAGTGTTCAATGCAACAGCAATGACTGTTGGCTGTTAGAGGACTGTTCTAAGAGTAACTCTTGTTACAGAGCTGCTTGTAAACTAAAAAGCCTCACAACTCAAATTAAAATGATTGGCTTTGCAGTGTTTTTTGTTTATTTGTTTTTTTCATTTGTTTGTTTATTTTTTATTCATTTATTGTTTATTTGTTTATTTCTTTTTAGTTTTGCTCGTCTCTTGTGTTTAAATGACTGTAGCATACAATCTTCACAATCGGAGCCTAAAGCAAAAAAGCTTACAGCACCTAGTGTTCCCTGGCAGTCTCCATTCCAAGCACTAACTAAGCCCACAAGATCGGGATTTGTAAGAGCGCTATGGCCATAAGCAATGACTGTTGGCTGTAGAGGACTGTTCTGAGAGTAACTCTTGTTACAGAGCTGCTTGTAAACTAAAAAGCCTCACAACTCAAATTAAAATGATTGGCTTTGCAGTGTTTTTTGTTTATTTTTTTTTTCATTTGTTTGTTTATTTTTTATTCATTTATTGTTTATCTGTTTATTTCTTTTTAGTTTTGCTCGTCTCTTGTGTTTAAATGACTGTAGCATACAATCTTCACAATCGGAGCCTAAAGCTAAAGAGCTTACAGCACCTAGTGTTCAATGCAACAGCAATGACTGTTGGCTGTCAGAGGACTGTTCTAAGAGTAACTCTTGTTACAGAGCTGCTTGTAAACTAAAGAGCCTCACAACTCAAGTTAAAATGATTGGCTTTGCAGTGTTTTTTGTTTATTTGTTTTTTTCATTTGTTTGTTTATTTTTTATTCATTTATTGTTTATTTGTTTATTTCTTTTTAGTTTTGCTCGTCTCTTGTGTTTAAATGACTGTAGCATACAATCTTCACAATCGGAGCCTAAAGCTAAAGAGCTTACAGCGCCTAGTGTTCAATGCAACAGCAATGACTGTTGGCTGTTAGAGGACTGTTCTGAGAGTAACTCTTGTTACAGAGCTGCTTGTAAACTAAAAAGCCTCACAACTCAAATTAAAATGATTGGCTTTGCAGTGTTTTTTATTTATTTGTTTTTTTCATTTGTTTGTTTATTTTTTATTCATTTATTGTTTATCTGTTTATTTCTTTTTAGTTTTGCTCGTCTCTTGTGTTTAAATGACTGTAGCATACAATCTTCACAATCGGAGCCTAAAGCTAAAGAGCTTAAAGCACCTAGTTTTCAATGCAACAGCAATGACTGTTGGCTGTTAGAGGACTGTTCTAAGAGTAACTCTTGTTACAGAGCTGCTTGTAAACTAAAAAGCCTCACAACTCAAGTTAAAATGATTGGCTTTGCAGTGTTTTTTGTTTATTTGTTTTTTTCATTTGTTTGTTTATTTTTTATTCATTTATTGTTTATTTGTTTATTTCTTTTTAGTTTTGCTCGTCTCTTGTGTTTAAATGACTGTAGCATACAATCTTCACAATCGGAGCCTAAAGCAAAAAAGCTTACAGCACCTAGTGTTCCCTGGCAGTCTCCATTCCAAGTACTAACTAAGCCCACAAGATCGGGATTTGTAAAAGCGCTATGGCCATAAGCAATGGCTGTTGGCTGTTAGAGGACTGTTCTAAGAGTAACTCTTGTTACAGAGCTGCTTGTAAACTAAAAAGCGTCACAACTCAAATTAAAATGATTGGCTTTGCAGTGTTTTTTGTTTATTTGTTTTTTTCATTTGTTTGTTTATTTTTTATTCATTTATTGTTTATTTGTTTATTTCTTTTTAGTTTTGCTCGTCTCTTGTGTTTAAATGACTGTAGCATACAATCTTCACAATCGGAGCCTAAAGCAACAAAGCTTACAGCACCTAGTGTTCCCTGGCAGTCTCCATTCCAAGTACTAACTAAGCCCACAAGATCGGGATTTGTAAGAGCGCTATGGCCATAAGCAATGACTGTTGGCTGTAGAGGACTGTTCTGAGAGTAACTCTTGTTACAGAGCTGCTTGTAAACTAAAAAGCCTCACAACTCAAATTAAAATGATTGGCTTTGCAGTGTTTTTTGTTTATTTGTTTTTTTCATTTGTTTGTTTATTTTTTATTCATTTATTGTTTATTTGTTTATTTCTTTTTAGTTTTGCTCGTCTCTTGTGTTTAAATGACTGTAGCATACAATCTTCACAATCGGAGCCTAAAGCTAAAGAGCTTACAGCACCTAGTGTTCAATGCAACAGCAATGACTGTTGGCTGTTAGAGGACTGTTCTAAGAGTAACTCTTGTTACAGAGCTGCTTGTAAACTAAAAAGCCTCACAACTCAAGTTAAAATGATTGGCTTTGCAGTGTTTTTTGTTTATTTGTTTTTTTCATTTGTTTGTTTATTTTTTATTCATTTATTGTTTATTTGTTTATTTCTTTTTAGTTTTGCTCGTCTCTTGTGTTTAAATGACTGTAGCATACAATCTTCACAATCGGAGCCTAAAGCAAAAAAGCTTACAGCACCTAGTGTTCCCTGGCAGTCTCCATTCCAAGTACTAACTAAGCCCACAAGATCGGGATTTGTAAAAGCGCTATGGCCATAAGCAATGGCTGTTGGCTGTTAGAGGACTGTTCTAAGAGTAACTCTTGTTACAGAGCTGCTTGTAAACTAAAAAGCGTCACAACTCAAATTAAAATGATTGGCTTTGCAGTGTTTTTTGTTTATTTGTTTTTTTCATTTGTTTGTTTATTTTTTATTCATTTATTGTTTATTTGTTTATTTCTTTTTAGTTTTGCTCGTCTCTTGTGTTTAAATGACTGTAGCATACAATCTTCACAATCGGAGCCTAAAGCAACAAAGCTTACAGCACCTAGTGTTCCCTGGCAGTCTCCATTCCAAGTACTAACTAAGCCCACAAGATCGGGATTTGTAAGAGCGCTATGGCCATAAGCAATGACTGTTGGCTGTAGAGGACTGTTCTGAGAGTAACTCTTGTTACAGAGCTGCTTGTAAACTAAAAAGCCTCACAACTCAAATTAAAATGATTGGCTTTGCAGTGTTTTTTGTTTATTTGTTTTTTTCATTTGTTTGTTTATTTTTTATTCATTTATTGTTTATTTGTTTATTTCTTTTTAGTTTTGCTCGTCTCTTGTGTTTAAATGACTGTAGCATACAATCTTCACAATCGGAGCCTAAAGCTAAAGAGCTTACAGCACCTAGTGTTCAATGCAACAGCAATGACTGTTGGCTGTTAGAGGACTGTTCTAAGAGTAACTCTTGTTACAGAGCTGCTTGTAAACTAAAAAGCCTCACAACTCAAGTTAAAATGATTGGCTTTGCAGTGTTTTTTGTTTATTTGTTTTTTTCATTTGTTTGTTTATTTTTTATTCATTTATTGTTTATTTGTTTATTTCTTTTTAGTTTTGCTCGTCTCTTGTGTTTAAATGACTGTAGCATACAATCTTCACAATCGGAGCCTAAAGCAACAAAGCTTACAGCACCTAGTGTTCCCTGGCAGTCTCCATTCCA
Organism: Hoplias malabaricus; assembly: GCF_029633855.1. NCBI lineage: Eukaryota > Metazoa > Chordata > Actinopteri > Characiformes > Erythrinidae > Hoplias > Hoplias malabaricus. The sequence goes on from NC_089814.1 coordinate 27,191,293, forward strand.
AGTACTAACTAAGCCCACAAGATCGGGATTTGTAAGAGCGCTATGGCCATAAGCAATGACTGTTGGCTGTAGAGGACTGCTCTGAGAGTAACTCTTGTTACAGAGCTGCTTGTAAACTAAAAAGCCTCACAACTCAAATTAAAATGATTGGCTTTGCAGTGTTTTTTGTTTATTTGTTTTTTTCATTTGTTTGTTTATTTTTTATTCATTTATTTTTTATCTGTTTATTTCTTTTTAGTTTTGCTCGTCTCTTGTGTTTAAATGACTGTAGCATACAATCTTCACAATCGGAGCCTAAAGCTAAAGAGCTTACAGCACCTAGTGTTCAATGCAACAGCAATGACTGTTGGCTGTTAGAGGACTGTTCTAAGAGTAACTCTTGTTACAGAGCTGCTTGTAAACTAAAAAGCCTCACAACTCAAGTTAAAATGATTGGCTTTGCAGTGTTTTTTGTTTATTTGTTTTTTTCATTTGTTTGTTTATTTTTTATTCATTTATTGTTTATCTGTTTATTTCTTTTTAGTTTTGCTCGTCTCTTGTGTTTAAATGACTGTAGCATACAATCTTCACAATCGGAGCCTAAAGCTAAAGAGCTTAAAGCACCTAGTGTTCAATGCAACAGCAATGACTGTTGGCTGTTAGAGGACTGTTCTAAGAGTAACTCTTGTTACAGAGCTGCTTGTAAACTAAAAAGCCTCACAACTCAAGTTAAAATGATTGGCTTTGCAGTGTTTTTTGTTTATTTGTTTTTTTCATTTGTTTGTTTATTTTTTATTCATTTATTGTTTATTTGTTTATTTCTTTTTAGTTTTGCTCGTCTCTTGTGTTTAAATGACTGTAGCATACAATCTTCACAATCGGAGCCTAAAGCTAAAGAGCTTACAGCACCTAGTGTTCAATGCAACAGCAATGACTGTTGGCTGTTAGAGGACTGTTCTAAGAGTAACTCTTGTTACAGAGCTGCTTGTAAACTAAAAAGCCTCACAACTCAAGTTAAAATGATTGGCTTTGCAGTGTTTTTTGTTTATTTGTTTTTTTCATTTGTTTGTTTATTTTTTATTCATTTATTGTTTATTTGTTTATTTCTTTTTAGTTTTGCTCGTCTCTTGTGTTTAAATGACTGTAGCATACAATCTTCACAATCGGAGCCTAAAGCTTAAAAGCTTACAGCACCTAGTGTTCCCTGGCAGTCTCCATTCCAAGTACTAACTAAGCCCACAAGATCGGGATTTGTAAGAGCGCTATGGCCATAAGCAATGACTGTTGGCTGTAGAGGACTGTTCTAAGAGTAACTCTTGTTACAGAGCTGCTTGTAAACTAAAAAGCCTCACAACTCAAATTAAAATGATTGGCTTTGCAGTGTTTTTTGTTTATTTGTTTTTTTCATTTGTTTGTTTATTTTTTATTCATTTATTGTTTATTTGTTTATTTCTTTTTAGTTTTGCTCGTCTCTTGTGTTTAAATGACTGTAGCATACAATCTTCACAATCGGAGCCTAAAGCAAAAAAGCTTACAGCACCTAGTGTTCCCTGGCAGTCTCCATTCCAAGTACTAACTAAGCCCACAAGATCGGGATTTGTAAGAGCGCTATGGCCATAAGCAATGACTGTTGGCTGTAGGGGACTGTTCTGAGAGTAACTCTTGTTACAGAGCTGCTTGTAAACTAAAAAGCCTCACAACTCAAATTAAAATGATTGGCTTTGCAGTGTTTTTTGTTTATTTGTTTTTTTCATTTGTTTGTTTATTTTTTATTCATTTATTGTTTATTTGTTTATTTCTTTTTAGTTTTGCTCGTCTCTTGTGTTTAAATGACTGTAGCATACAATCTTCACAATCGGAGCCTAAAGCAACAAAGCTTACAGCACCTAGTGTTCCCTGGCAGTCTCCATTCCAAGTACTAACTAAGCCCACAAGATCGGGATTTGTAAGAGCGCTATGGCCATAAGCAATGACTGTTGGCTGTAGAGGACTGCTCTGAGAGTAACTCTTGTTACAGAGCTGCTTGTAAACTAAAAAGCCTCACAACTCAAATTAAAATGATTGGCTTTGCAGTGTTTTTTGTTTATTTGTTTTTTTCATTTGTTTGTTTATTTTTTATTCATTTATTGTTTATCTGTTTATTTCTTTTTAGTTTTGCTCGTCTCTTGTGTTTAAATGACTGTAGCATACAATCTTCACAATCGGAGCCTAAAGCTAAAGAGCTTACAGCACCTAGTGTTCAATGCAACAGCAATGACTGTTGGCTGTTAGAGGACTGTTCTAAGAGTAACTCTTGTTACAGAGCTGCTTGTAAACTAAAAAGCCTCACAACTCAAGTTAAAATGATTGGCTTTGCAGTGTTTTTTGTTTATTTGTTTTTTTCATTTGTTTGTTTATTTTTTATTCATTTATTGTTTATTTGTTTATTTCTTTTTAGTTTTGCTCGTCTCTTGTGTTTAAATGACTGTAGCATACAATCTTCACAATCGGAGCCTAAAACAACAAAGCTTACAGCACCTAGTGTTCCCTGGCAGTCTCCATTCCAAGTACTAACTAAGCCCACAAGATCGGGATTTGTAAGAGCGCTATGGCCATAAGCAATGACTGTTGGCTGTAGAGGACTGTTCTGAGAGTAACTCTTGTTACAGAGCTGCTTGTAAACTAAAAAGCCTCACAACTCAAATTAAAATGATTGGCTTTGCAGTGTTTTTTGTTTATTTGTTTTTTTCATTTGTTTGTTTATTTTTTATTCATTTATTGTTTATCTGTTTATTTCTTTTTAGTTTTGCTCGTCTCTTGTGCTTAAATGACTGTAGCATACAATCTTCACAATCGGAGCCTAAAGCTAAAGAGCTTACAGCACCTAGTGTTCAATGCAACAGCAATGACTGTTGGCTGTTAGAGGACTGTTCTAAGAGTAACTCTTGTTACAGAGCTGCTTGTAAACTAAAAAGCCTCACAACTCAAATTAAAATGATTGGCTTTGCAGTGTTTTTTGTTTATTTGTTTTTTTCATTTGTTTGTTTATTTTTTATTCATTTATTGTTTATTTGTTTATTTCTTTTTAGTTTTGCTCGTCTCTTGTGTTTAAATGACTGTAGCATACAATCTTCACAATCGGAGCCTAAAGCAAAAAAGCTTACAGCACCTAGTGTTCCCTGGCAGTCTCCATTCCAAGCACTAACTAAGCCCACAAGATCGGGATTTGTAAGAGCGCTATGGCCATAAGCAATGACTGTTGGCTGTAGAGGACTGTTCTGAGAGTAACTCTTGTTACAGAGCTGCTTGTAAACTAAAAAGCCTCACAACTCAAATTAAAATGATTGGCTTTGCAGTGTTTTTTGTTTATTTTTTTTTTCATTTGTTTGTTTATTTTTTATTCATTTATTGTTTATCTGTTTATTTCTTTTTAGTTTTGCTCGTCTCTTGTGTTTAAATGACTGTAGCATACAATCTTCACAATCGGAGCCTAAAGCTAAAGAGCTTACAGCACCTAGTGTTCAATGCAACAGCAATGACTGTTGGCTGTCAGAGGACTGTTCTAAGAGTAACTCTTGTTACAGAGCTGCTTGTAAACTAAAGAGCCTCACAACTCAAGTTAAAATGATTGGCTTTGCAGTGTTTTTTGTTTATTTGTTTTTTTCATTTGTTTGTTTATTTTTTATTCATTTATTGTTTATTTGTTTATTTCTTTTTAGTTTTGCTCGTCTCTTGTGTTTAAATGACTGTAGCATACAATCTTCACAATCGGAGCCTAAAGCTAAAGAGCTTACAGCGCCTAGTGTTCAATGCAACAGCAATGACTGTTGGCTGTTAGAGGACTGTTCTGAGAGTAACTCTTGTTACAGAGCTGCTTGTAAACTAAAAAGCCTCACAACTCAAATTAAAATGATTGGCTTTGCAGTGTTTTTTATTTATTTGTTTTTTTCATTTGTTTGTTTATTTTTTATTCATTTATTGTTTATCTGTTTATTTCTTTTTAGTTTTGCTCGTCTCTTGTGTTTAAATGACTGTAGCATACAATCTTCACAATCGGAGCCTAAAGCTAAAGAGCTTAAAGCACCTAGTTTTCAATGCAACAGCAATGACTGTTGGCTGTTAGAGGACTGTTCTAAGAGTAACTCTTGTTACAGAGCTGCTTGTAAACTAAAAAGCCTCACAACTCAAGTTAAAATGATTGGCTTTGCAGTGTTTTTTGTTTATTTGTTTTTTTCATTTGTTTGTTTATTTTTTATTCATTTATTGTTTATTTGTTTATTTCTTTTTAGTTTTGCTCGTCTCTTGTGTTTAAATGACTGTAGCATACAATCTTCACAATCGGAGCCTAAAGCAAAAAAGCTTACAGCACCTAGTGTTCCCTGGCAGTCTCCATTCCAAGTACTAACTAAGCCCACAAGATCGGGATTTGTAAAAGCGCTATGGCCATAAGCAATGGCTGTTGGCTGTTAGAGGACTGTTCTAAGAGTAACTCTTGTTACAGAGCTGCTTGTAAACTAAAAAGCGTCACAACTCAAATTAAAATGATTGGCTTTGCAGTGTTTTTTGTTTATTTGTTTTTTTCATTTGTTTGTTTATTTTTTATTCATTTATTGTTTATTTGTTTATTTCTTTTTAGTTTTGCTCGTCTCTTGTGTTTAAATGACTGTAGCATACAATCTTCACAATCGGAGCCTAAAGCAACAAAGCTTACAGCACCTAGTGTTCCCTGGCAGTCTCCATTCCAAGTACTAACTAAGCCCACAAGATCGGGATTTGTAAGAGCGCTATGGCCATAAGCAATGACTGTTGGCTGTAGAGGACTGTTCTGAGAGTAACTCTTGTTACAGAGCTGCTTGTAAACTAAAAAGCCTCACAACTCAAATTAAAATGATTGGCTTTGCAGTGTTTTTTGTTTATTTGTTTTTTTCATTTGTTTGTTTATTTTTTATTCATTTATTGTTTATTTGTTTATTTCTTTTTAGTTTTGCTCGTCTCTTGTGTTTAAATGACTGTAGCATACAATCTTCACAATCGGAGCCTAAAGCTAAAGAGCTTACAGCACCTAGTGTTCAATGCAACAGCAATGACTGTTGGCTGTTAGAGGACTGTTCTAAGAGTAACTCTTGTTACAGAGCTGCTTGTAAACTAAAAAGCCTCACAACTCAAGTTAAAATGATTGGCTTTGCAGTGTTTTTTGTTTATTTGTTTTTTTCATTTGTTTGTTTATTTTTTATTCATTTATTGTTTATTTGTTTATTTCTTTTTAGTTTTGCTCGTCTCTTGTGTTTAAATGACTGTAGCATACAATCTTCACAATCGGAGCCTAAAGCAACAAAGCTTACAGCACCTAGTGTTCCCTGGCAGTCTCCATTCCAAGTACTAACTAAGCCCACAAGATCGGGATTTGTAAGAGCGCTATGGCCATAAGCAATGACTGTTGGCTGTAGAGGACTGCTCTGAGAGTAACTCTTGTTACAGAGCTGCTTGTAAACTAAAAAGCCTCACAACTCAAATTAAAATGATTGGCTTTGCAGTGTTTTTTGTTTATTTGTTTTTTTCATTTGTTTGTTTATTTTTTATTCATTTATTTTTTATCTGTTTATTTCTTTTTAGTTTTGCTCGTCTCTTGTGTTTAAATGACTGTAGCATACAATCTTCACAATCGGAGCCTAAAGCTAAAGAGCTTACAGCACCTAGTGTTCAATGCAACAGCAATGACTGTTGGCTGTTAGAGGACTGTTCTAAGAGTAACTCTTGTTACAGAGCTGCTTGTAAACTAAAAAGCCTCACAACTCAAGTTAAAATGATTGGCTTTGCAGTGTTTTTTGTTTATTTGTTTTTTTCATTTGTTTGTTTATTTTTTATTCATTTATTGTTTATCTGTTTATTTCTTTTTAGTTTTGCTCGTCTCTTGTGTTTAAATGACTGTAGCATACAATCTTCACAATCGGAGCCTAAAGCTAAAGAGCTTACAGCACCTAGTGTTCAATGCAACAGCAATGACTGTTGGCTGTTAGAGGACTGTTCTAAGAGTAACTCTTGTTACAGAGCTGCTTGTAAACTAAAGAGCCTCACAACTCAAGTTAAAATGATTGGCTTTGCAGTGTTTTTTGTTTATTTGTTTTTTTCATTTGTTTGTTTATTTTTTATTCATTTATTGTTTATTTGTTTATTTCTTTTTAGTTTTGCTCGTCTCTTGTGTTTAAATGACTGTAGCATACAATCTTCACAATCGGAGCCTAAAGCTAAAGAGCTTACAGCACCTAGTGTTCATTGCAACAGCAATGACTGTTTGCTGTTAGAGGACTGTTCTGAGAGTAACTCTTGTTACAGAGCTGCTTGTAAACTAAAAAGCCTCACAACTCAAATTAAAATGATTGGCTTTGCAGTGTTTTTTGTTTATTTGTTTTTTTCATTTGTTTGTTTATTTTTTATTCATTTATTGTTTATTTGTTTATTTCTTTTTAGTTTTGCTCGTCTCTTGTGTTTAAATGACTGTAGCATACAATCTTCACAATCGGAGCCTAAAGCAACAAAGCTTACAGCACCTAGTGTTCCCTGGCAGTCTCCATTCCAAGTACTAACTAAGCCCACAAGATCGGGATTTGTAAGAGCGCTATGGCCATAAGCAATGACTGTTGGCTGTAGAGGACTGCTCTGAGAGTAACTCTTGTTACAGAGCTGCTTGTAAACTAAAAAGCCTCACAACTCAAATTAAAATGATTGGCTTTGCAGTGTTTTTTGTTTATTTGTTTTTTTCATTTGTTTGTTTATTTTTTATTCATTTATTTTTTATCTGTTTATTTCTTTTTAGTTTTGCTCGTCTCTTGTGTTTAAATGACTGTAGCATACAATCTTCACAATCGGAGCCTAAAGCTAAAGAGCTTACAGCACCTAGTGTTCAATGCAACAGCAATGACTGTTGGCTGTTAGAGGACTGTTCTAAGAGTAACTCTTGTTACAGAGCTGCTTGTAAACTAAAGAGCCTTACAACTCAAGTTAAAATGATTGGCTTTGCAGTGTTTTTTGTTTATTTGTTTTTTTCATTTGTTTGTTTATTTTTTATTCATTTATTGTTTATTTGTTTATTTCTTTTTAGTTTTGCTCGTCTCTTGTGTTTAAATGACTGTAGCATACAATCTTCACAATCGGAGCCTAAAGCTAAAGAGCTTACAGCACCTAGTGTTCATTGCAACAGCAATGACTGTTTGCTGTTAGAGGACTGTTCTGAGAGTAACTCTTGTTACAGAGCTGCTTGTAAACTAAAAAGCCTCACAACTCAAATTAAAATGATTGGCTTTGCAGTGTTTTTTGTTTATTTGTTTTTTTCATTTGTTTGTTTATTTTTTATTCATTTATTGTTTATTTGTTTATTTCTTTTTAGTTTTGCTCGTCTCTTGTGTTTAAATGACTGTAGCATACAATCTTCACAATCGGAGCCTAAAGCAACAAAGCTTACAGCACCTAGTGTTCCCTGGCAGTCTCCATTCCAAGTACTAACTAAGCCCACAAGATCGGGATTTGTAAGAGCGCTATGGCCATAAGCAATGACTGTTGGCTGTAGAGGACTGCTCTGAGAGTAACTCTTGTTACAGAGCTGCTTGTAAACTAAAAAGCCTCACAACTCAAATTAAAATGATTGGCTTTGCAGTGTTTTTTGTTTATTTGTTTTTTTCATTTGTTTGTTTATTTTTTATTCATTTATTTTTTATCTGTTTATTTCTTTTTAGTTTTGCTCGTCTCTTGTGTTTAAATGACTGTAGCATACAATCTTCACAATCGGAGCCTAAAGCTAAAGAGCTTACAGCACCTAGTGTTCAATGCAACAGCAATGACTGTTGGCTGTTAGAGGACTGTTCTAAGAGTAACTCTTGTTACAGAGCTGCTTGTAAACTAAAAAGCCTCACAACTCAAGTTAAAATGATTGGCTTTGCAGTGTTTTTTGTTTATTTGTTTTTTTCATTTGTTTGTTTATTTTTTATTCATTTATTGTTTATTTGTTTATTTCTTTTTAGTTTTGCTCGTCTCTTGTGTTTAAATGACTGTAGCATACAATCTTCACAATCGGAGCCTAAAGCAACAAAGCTTACAGCACCTAGTGTTCCCTGGCAGTCTCCATTCCAAGTACTAACTAAGCCCACAAGATCGGGATTTGTAAGAGCGCTATGGCCATAAGCAATGACTGTTGGCTGTAGAGGACTGCTCTGAGAGTAACTCTTGTTACAGAGCTGCTTGTAAACTAAAAAGCCTCACAACTCAAATTAAAATGATTGGCTTTGCAGTGTTTTTTGTTTATTTGTTTTTTTCATTTGTTTGTTTATTTTTTATTCATTTATTTTTTATCTGTTTATTTCTTTTTAGTTTTGCTCGTCTCTTGTGTTTAAATGACTGTAGCATACAATCTTCACAATCGGAGCCTAAAGCTAAAGAGCTTACAGCACCTAGTGTTCAATGCAACAGCAATGACTGTTGGCTGTTAGAGGACTGTTCTAAGAGTAACTCTTGTTACAGAGCTGCTTGTAAACTAAAAAGCCTCACAACTCAAGTTAAAATGATTGGCTTTGCAGTGTTTTTTGTTTATTTGTTTTTTTCATTTGTTTGTTTATTTTTTATTCATTTATTGTTTATTTGTTTATTTCTTTTTAGTTTTGCTCGTCTCTTGTGTTTAAATGACTGTAGCATACAATCTTCACAATCGGAGCCTAAAGCAAAAAAGCTTACAGCACCTAGTGTTCCCTGGCAGTCTCCATTCCAAGTACTAACTAAGCCCACAAGATCGGGATTTGTAAAAGCGCTATGGCCATAAGCAATGGCTGTTGGCTGTTAGAGGACTGTTCTAAGAGTAACTCTTGTTACAGAGCTGCTTGTAAACTAAAAAGCGTCACAACTCAAATTAAAATGATTGGCTTTGCAGTGTTTTTTGTTTATTTGTTTTTTTCATTTGTTTGTTTATTTTTTATTCATTTATTGTTTATTTGTTTATTTCTTTTTAGTTTTGCTCGTCTCTTGTGTTTAAATGACTGTAGCATACAATCTTCACAATCGGAGCCTAAAGCAACAAAGCTTACAGCACCTAGTGTTCCCTGGCAGTCTCCATTCCAAGTACTAACTAAGCCCACAAGATCGGGATTTGTAAGAGCGCTATGGCCATAAGCAATGACTGTTGGCTGTAGAGGACTGCTCTGAGAGTAACTCTTGTTACAGAGCTGCTTGTAAACTAAAAAGCCTCACAACTCAAATTAAAATGATTGGCTTTGCAGTGTTTTTTGTTTATTTGTTTTTTTCATTTGTTTGTTTATTTTTTATTCATTTATTTTTTATCTGTTTATTTCTTTTTAGTTTTGCTCGTCTCTTGTGTTTAAATGACTGTAGCATACAATCTTCACAATCGGAGCCTAAAGCTAAAGAGCTTACAGCACCTAGTGTTCAATGCAACAGCAATGACTGTTGGCTGTTAGAGGACTGTTCTAAGAGTAACTCTTGTTACAGAGCTGCTTGTAAACTAAAAAGCCTCACAACTCAAGTTAAAATGATTGGCTTTGCAGTGTTTTTTGTTTATTTGTTTTTTTCATTTGTTTGTTTATTTTTTATTCATTTATTGTTTATCTGTTTATTTCTTTTTAGTTTTGCTCGTCTCTTGTGTTTAAATGACTGTAGCATACAATCTTCACAATCGGAGCCTAAAGCTAAAGAGCTTACAGCACCTAGTGTTCAATGCAACAGCAATGACTGTTGGCTGTTAGAGGACTGTTCTAAGAGTAACTCTTGTTACAGAGCTGCTTGTAAACTAAAGAGCCTCACAACTCAAGTTAAAATGATTGGCTTTGCAGTGTTTTTTGTTTATTTGTTTTTTTCATTTGTTTGTTTATTTTTTATTCATTTATTGTTTATTTGTTTATTTCTTTTTAGTTTTGCTCGTCTCTTGTGTTTAAATGACTGTAGCATACAATCTTCACAATCGGAGCCTAAAGCTAAAGAGCTTACAGCACCTAGTGTTCATTGCAACAGCAATGACTGTTTGCTGTTAGAGGACTGTTCTGAGAGTAACTCTTGTTACAGAGCTGCTTGTAAACTAAAAAGCCTCACAACTCAAATTAAAATGATTGGCTTTGCAGTGTTTTTTGTTTATTTGTTTTTTTCATTTGTTTGTTTATTTTTTATTCATTTATTGTTTATTTGTTTATTTCTTTTTAGTTTTGCTCGTCTCTTGTGTTTAAATGACTGTAGCATACAATCTTCACAATCGGAGCCTAAAGCAAAAAAGCTTACAGCACCTAGTGTTCCCTGGCAGTCTCCATTCCAAGTACTAACTAAGCCCACAAGATCGGGATTTGTAAAAGCGCTATGGCCATAAGCAATGGCTGTTGGCTGTTAGAGGACTGTTCTAAGAGTAACTCTTGTTACAGAGCTGCTTGTAAACTAAAAAGCGTCACAACTCAAATTAAAATGATTGGCTTTGCAGTGTTTTTTGTTTATTTGTTTTTTTCATTTGTTTGTTTATTTTTTATTCATTTATTGTTTATTTGTTTATTTCTTTTTAGTTTTGCTCGTCTCTTGTGTTTAAATGACTGTAGCATACAATCTTCACAATCGGAGCCTAAAACAACAAAGCTTACAGCACCTAGTGTTCCCTGGCAGTCTCCATTCCAAGTACTAACTAAGCCCACAAGATCGGGATTTGTAAGAGCGCTATGGCCATAAGCAATGACTGTTGGCTGTAGAGGACTGCTCTGAGAGTAACTCTTGTTACAGAGCTGCTTGTAAACTAAAAAGCCTCACAACTCAAATTAAAATGATTGGCTTTGCAGTGTTTTTTGTTTATTTGTTTTTTTCATTTGTTTGTTTATTTTTTATTCATTTATTGTTTATCTGTTTATTTCTTTTTAGTTTTGCTCGTCTCTTGTGTTTAAATGACTGTAGCATACAATCTTCACAATCGGAGCCTAAAGCTAAAGAACTTAAAGCACCTAGTGTTCAATGCAACAGCATTGACTGTTGGCTGTTAGAGGACTGTTCTAAGAGTAACTCTTGTTACAGAGCTGCTTGTAAACTAAAAAGCCTCACAACTCAAGTTAAAATGATTGGCTTTGCAGTGTTTTTTGTTTATTTGTTTTTTTCATTTGTTTGTTTATTTTTTATTCATTTATTGTTTATTTGTTTATTTCTTTTTAGTTTTGCTCGTCTCTTGTGTTTAAATGACTGTAGCATACAATCTTCACAATCGGAGCCTAAAGCTAAAGAGCTTACAGCACCTAGTGTTCAATGCAACAGCAATGACTGTTGGCTGTTAGAGGACTGTTCTAAGAGTAACTCTTGTTACAGAGCTGCTTGTAAACTAAAAAGCCTCACAACTCAAGTTAAAATGATTGGCTTTGCAGTGTTTTTTGTTTATTTGTTTTTTTCATTTGTTTGTTTATTTTTTATTCATTTATTGTTTATCTGTTTATTTCTTTTTAGTTTTGCTCGTCTCTTGTGTTTAAATGACTGTAGCATACAATCTTCACAATCGGAGCCTAAAGCTAAAGAGCTTACAGCACCTAGTGTTCAATGCAACAGCAATGACTGTTGGCTGTTAGAGGACTGTTCTAAGAGTAACTCTTGTTACAGAGCTGCTTGTAAACTAAAGAGCCTCACAACTCAAGTTAAAATGATTGGCTTTGCAGTGTTTTTTGTTTATTTGTTTTTTTCATTTGTTTGTTTATTTTTTATTCATTTATTGTTTATTTGTTTATTTCTTTTTAGTTTTGCTCGTCTCTTGTGTTTAAATGACTGTAGCATACAATCTTCACAATCGGAGCCTAAAGCTAAAGAGCTTACAGCACCTAGTGTTCATTGCAACAGCAATGACTGTTTGCTGTTAGAGGACTGTTCTGAGAGTAACTCTTGTTACAGAGCTGCTTGTAAACTAAAAAGCCTCACAACTCAAATTAAAATGATTGGCTTTGCAGTGTTTTTTGTTTATTTGTTTTTTTCATTTGTTTGTTTATTTTTTATTCATTTATTGTTTATTTGTTTATTTCTTTTTAGTTTTGCTCGTCTCTTGTGTTTAAATGACTGTAGCACACAATCTTCACAATCGGAGCCTAAAGCAAAAAAGCTTACAGCACCTAGTGTTCCCTGGCAGTCTCCATTCCAAGTACTAACTAAGCCCACAAGATCGGGATTTGTAAAAGCGCTATGGCCATAAGCAATGGCTGTTGGCTGTTAGAGGACTGTTCTAAGAGTAACTCTTGTTACAGAGCTGCTTGTAAACTAAAAAGCGTCACAACTCAAATTAAAATGATTGGCTTTGCAGTGTTTTTTGTTTATTTGTTTTTTTCATTTGTTTGTTTATTTTTTATTCATTTATTGTTTATTTGTTTATTTCTTTTTAGTTTTGCTCGTCTCTTGTGTTTAAATGACTGTAGCATACAATCTTCACAATCGGAGCCTAAAACAACAAAGCTTACAGCACCTAGTGTTCCCTGGCAGTCTCCATTCCAAGTACTAACTAAGCCCACAAGATCGGGATTTGTAAGAGCGCTATGGCCATAAGCAATGACTGTTGGCTGTAGAGGACTGCTCTGAGAGTAACTCTTGTTACAGAGCTGCTTGTAAACTAAAAAGCCTCACAACTCAAATTAAAATGATTGGCTTTGCAGTGTTTTTTGTTTATTTGTTTTTTTCATTTGTTTGTTTATTTTTTATTCATTTATTGTTTATCTGTTTATTTCTTTTTAGTTTTGCTCGTCTCTTGTGTTTAAATGACTGTAGCATACAATCTTCACAATCGGAGCCTAAAGCTAAAGAGCTTAAAGCACCTAGTGTTCAATGCAACAGCATTGACTGTTGGCTGTTAGAGGACTGTTCTAAGAGTAACTCTTGTTACAGAGCTGCTTGTAAACTAAAAAGCCTCACAACTCAAGTTAAAATGATTGGCTTTGCAATGATTTTTGTTTATTTGTTTTTTTCATTTGTTTGTTTATTTTTTATTCATTTATTGTTTATTTGTTTATTTCTTTTTAGTTTTGCTCGTCTCTTGTGTTTAAATGACTGTAGCATACAATCTTCACAATCGGAGCCTAAAGCTAAAGAGCTTACAGCACCTAGTGTTCAATGCAACAGCAATGACTGTTGGCTGTTAGAGGACTGTTCTAAGAGTAACTCTTGTTACAGAGCTGCTTGTAAACTAAAAGGCCTCACAACTCAAGTTAAAATGATTGGCTTTGCAGTGTTTTTTGTTTATTTGTTTTTTTCATTTGTTTGTTTATTTTTTATTCATTTATTGTTTATTTGTTTATTTGTTTTTAGTTTTGCTCGTCTCTTGTGTTTAAATGACTGTAGCATACAATCTTCACAATCGGAGCCTAAAGCAAAAAAGCTTACAGCACCTAGTGTTCCCTGGCAGTCTCCATTCCAAGTACTAACTAAGCCCACAAGATCGGGATTTGTAAGAGCGCTATGGCCATAAGCAATGACTGTTGGCTGTAGAGGACTGTTCTGAGAGTAACTCTTGTTACAGAGCTGCTTGTAAACTAAAAAGCCTCACAACTCAAATTAAAATGATTGGCTTTGCAGTGTTTTTTGTTTATTTGTTTTTTTCATTTGTTTGTTTATTTTTTATTCATTTATTGTTTATCTGTTTATTTCTTTTTAGTTTTGCTCGTCTCTTGTGTTTAAATGACTGTAGCATACAATCTTCACAATCGGAGCCTAAAGCTAAAGAGCTTACAGCACCTAGTGTTCAATGCAACAGCAATGACTGTTGGCTGTTAGAGGACTGTTCTAAGAGTAACTCTTGTTACAGAGCTGCTTGTAAACTAAAGAGCCTCACAACTCAAGTTAAAATGATTGGCTTTGCAGTGTTTTTTGTTTATTTGTTTTTTTCATTTGTTTGTTTATTTTTTATTCATTTATTGTTTATTTGTTTATTTCTTTTTAGTTTTGCTCGTCTCTTGTGTTTAAATGACTGTAGCATACAATCTTCACAATCGGAGCCTAAAGCTAAAGAGCTTACAGCACCTAGTGTTCATTGCAACAGCAATGACTGTTTGCTGTTAGAGGACTGTTCTGAGAGTAACTCTTGTTACAGAGCTGCTTGTAAACTAAAAAGCCTCACAACTCAAATTAAAATGATTGGCTTTGCAGTGTTTTTTGTTTATTTGTTTTTTTTCATTTGTTTGTTTATTTTTTATTCATTTATTGTTTATTTGTTTATTTCTTTTTAGTTTTGCTCGTCTCTTGTGTTTAAATGACTGTAGCATACAATCTTCACAATCGGAGCCTAAAGCAAAAAAGCTTACAGCACCTAGTGTTCCCTGGCAGTCTCCATTCCAAGTACTAACTAAGCCCACAAGATCGGGATTTGTAAAAGCGCTATGGCCATAAGCAATGGCTGTTGGCTGTTAGAGGACTGTTCTAAGAGTAACTCTTGTTACAGAGCTGCTTGTAAACTAAAAAGCGTCACAACTCAAATTAAAATGATTGGCTTTGCAGTGTTTTTTGTTTATTTGTTTTTTTCATTTGTTTGTTTATTTTTTATTCATTTATTGTTTATTTGTTTATTTGTTTTTAGTTTTGCTCGTCTCTTGTGTTTAAATGACTGTAGCATACAATCTTCACAATCGGAGCCTAAAACAACAAAGCTTACAGCACCTAGTGTTCCCTGGCAGTCTCCATTCCAAGTACTAACTAAGCCCACAAGATCGGGATTTGTAAGAGCGCTATGGCCATAAGCAATGACTGTTGGCTGTAGAGGACTGCTCTGAGAGTAACTCTTGTTACAGAGCTGCTTGTAAACTAAAAAGCCTCACAACTCAAATTAAAATGATTGGCTTTGCAGTGTTTTTTGTTTATTTGTTTTTTTCATTTGTTTGTTTATTTTTTATTCATTTATTGTTTATCTGTTTATTTCTTTTTAGTTTTGCTCGTCTCTTGTGTTTAAATGACTGTAGCATACAATCTTCACAATCGGAGCCTAAAGCTAAAGAGCTTACAGCACCTAGTGTTCAATGCAACAGCAATGACTGTTGGCTGTTAGAGGACTGTTCTAAGAGTAACTCTTGTTACAGAGCTGCTTGTAAACTAAAGAGCCTCACAACTCAAGTTAAAATGATTGGCTTTGCAGTGTTTTTTGTTTATTTGTTTTTTTCATTTGTTTGTTTATTTTTTATTCATTTATTGTTTATTTGTTTATTTCTTTTTAGTTTTGCTCGTCTCTTGTGTTTAAATGACTGTAGCATACAATCTTCACAATCGGAGCCTAAAGCTAAAGAGCTTACAGCACCTAGTGTTCATTGCAACAGCAATGACTGTTTGCTGTTAGAGGACTGTTCTGAGAGTAACTCTTGTTACAGAGCTGCTTGTAAACTAAAAAGCCTCACAACTCAAATTAAAATGATTGGCTTTGCAGTGTTTTTTGTTTATTTGTTTTTTTCATTTGTTTGTTTATTTTTTATTCATTTATTGTTTATTTGTTTATTTGTTTTTAGTTTTGCTCGTCTCTTGTGTTTAAATGACTGTAGCATACAATCTTCACAATCGGAGCCTAAAGCAAAAAAGCTTACAGCACCTAGTGTTCCCTGGCAGTCTCCATTCCAAGTACTAACTAAGCCCACAAGATCGGGATTTGTAAGAGCGCTATGGCCATAAGCAATGACTGTTGGCTGTAGAGGACTGTTCTGAGAGTAACTCTTGTTACAGAGCTGCTTGTAAACTAAAAAGCCTCACAACTCAAATTAAAATGATTGGCTTTGCAGTGTTTTTTGTTTATTTGTTTTTTTCATTTGTTTGTTTATTTTTTATTCATTTATTGTTTATCTGTTTATTTCTTTTTAGTTTTGCTCGTCTCTTGTGTTTAAATGACTGTAGCATACAATCTTCACAATCGGAGCCTAAAGCTAAAGAGCTTACAGCACCTAGTGTTCAATGCAACAGCAATGACTGTTGGCTGTTAGAGGACTGTTCTAAGAGTAACTCTTGTTACAGAGCTGCTTGTAAACTAAAGAGCCTCACAACTCAAGTTAAAATGATTGGCTTTGCAGTGTTTTTTGTTTATTTGTTTTTTTCATTTGTTTGTTTATTTTTTATTCATTTATTGTTTATTTGTTTATTTCTTTTTAGTTTTGCTCGTCTCTTGTGTTTAAATGACTGTAGCATACAATCTTCACAATCGGAGCCTAAAGCAAAAAAGCTTACAGCACCTAGTGTTCCCTGGCAGTCTCCATTCCAAGTACTAACTAAGCCCACAAGATCGGGATTTGTAAAAGCGCTATGGCCATAAGCAATGGCTGTTGGCTGTTAGAGGACTGTTCTAAGAGTAACTCTTGTTACAGAGCTGCTTGTAAACTAAAAAGCGTCACAACTCAAATTAAAATGATTGGCTTTGCAGTGTTTTTTGTTTATTTGTTTTTTTCATTTGTTTGTTTATTTTTTATTCATTTATTGTTTATTTGTTTATTTCTTTTTAGTTTTGCTCGTCTCTTGTGTTTAAATGACTGTAGCATACAATCTTCACAATCGGAGCCTAAAACAACAAAGCTTACAGCACCTAGTGTTCCCTGGCAGTCTCCATTCCAAGTACTAACTAAGCCCACAAGATCGGGATTTGTAAGAGCGCTATGGCCATAAGCAATGACTGTTGGCTGTAGAGGACTGCTCTGAGAGTAACTCTTGTTACAGAGCTGCTTGTAAACTAAAAAGCCTCACAACTCAAATTAAAATGATTGGCTTTGCAGTGTTTTTTGTTTATTTGTTTTTTTCATTTGTTTGTTTATTTTTTATTCATTTATTGTTTATCTGTTTATTTCTTTTTAGTTTTGCTCGTCTCTTGTGTTTAAATGACTGTAGCATACAATCTTCACAATCGGAGCCTAAAGCTAAAGAGCTTAAAGCACCTAGTGTTCAATGCAACAGCAATGACTGTTGGCTGTTAGAGGACTGTTCTAAGAGTAACTCTTGTTACAGAGCTGCTTGTAAACTAAAAAGCCTCACAACTCAAGTTAAAATGATTGGCTTTGCAGTGTTTTTTGTTTATTTGTTTTTTTCATTTGTTTGTTTATTTTTTATTCATTTATTGTTTATTTGTTTATTTCTTTTTAGTTTTGCTCGTCTCTTGTGTTTAAATGACTGTAGCATACAATCTTCACAATCGGAGCCTAAAGCTAAAGAGCTTACAGCACCTAGTGTTCAATGCAACAGCAATGACTGTTGGCTGTTAGAGGACTGTTCTAAGAGTAACTCTTGTTACAGAGCCGATTGTAAACTAAAAAGCCTCACAACTCAAGTTAAAATGATTGGCTTTGCAGTGTTTTTTGTTTATTTGTTTTTTTCATTTGTTTGTTTATTTTTTATTCATTTATTGTTTATTTGTTTATTTCTTTTTAGTTTTGCTCGTCTCTTGTGTTTAAATGACTGTAGCATACAATCTTCACAATCGGAGCCTAAAGCAACAAAGCTTACAGCACCTAGTGTTCCCTGGCAGTCTCCATTCCAAGTACTAACTAAGCCCACAAGATCGGGATTTGTAAGAGCGCTATGGCCATAAGCAATGACTGTTGGCTGTAGAGGACTGCTCTGAGAGTAACTCTTGTTACAGAGCTGCTTGTAAACTAAAAAGCCTCACAACTCAAATTAAAATGATTGGCTTTGCAGTGTCTTTTGTTTATTTGTTTTTTTCATTTGTTTGTTTATTTTTTATTCATTTATTGTTTATCTGTTTATTTCTTTTTAGTTTTGCTCGTCTCTTGTGTTTAAATGACTGTAGCATACAATCTTCACAATCGGAGCCTAAAGCTAAAGAGCTTACAGCACCTAGTGTTCAGTGCAACAGCAATGACTGTTGGCTGTTAGAGGACTGTTCTAAGAGTAACTCTTGTTACAGAGCTGCTTGTAAACTAAAAAGCCTCACAACTCAAGTTAAAATGATTGGCTTTGCAGTGTTTTTTGTTTATTTGTTTTTTTCATTTGTTTGTTTATTTTTTATTCATTTATTGTTTATTTGTTTATTTCTTTTTAGTTTTGCTCGTCTCTTGTGTTTAAATGACTGTAGCATACAATCTTCACAATCGGAGCCTAAAGCTAAAGAGCTTACAGCACCTAGTGTTCAATGCAACAGCAATGACTGTTGGCTGTTAGAGGACTGTTCTGAGAGTAACTCTTGTTACAGAGCTGCTTGTAAACTAAAAAGCCTCACAACTCAAATTAAAATGATTGGCTTTGCAGTGTTTTTTGTTTATTTGTTTTTTTCATTTGTTTGTTTATTTTTTACTCATTTATTGTTTATCTGTTTATTTCTTTTTAGTTTTGCTCGTCTCTTGTGTTTAAATGACTGTAGCATACAATCTTCACAATCGGAGCCTAAAGCAACAAAGCTTACTGCACCTAGTGTTCCCTGGCAGTCTCCATTCCAAGTACTAACTAAGCCCACAAGATCGGGATTTGTAAGAGCGCTATGGCCATAAGCAATGACTGTTGGCTGTAGAGGACTGTTCTGAGAGTAACTCTTGTTACAGAGCTGCTTGTAAACTAAAAATCCTCACAACTCAAATTAAAATGATTGGCTTTGCAGTGTTTTTTGTTTATTTGTTTTTTTCATTTGTTTGTTTATTTTTTATTCATTTATTGTTTATCTGTTTATTTCTTTTTAGTTTTGCTCGTCTCTTGTGTTTAAATGACTGTAGCATACAATCTTCACAATCGGAGCCTAAAGCTAAAGAGCTTAAAGCACCTAGTGTTCAATGCAACAGCAATGACTGTTGGCTGTTAGAGGACTGTTCTAAGAGTAACTCTTGTTACAGAGCTGCTTGTAAACTAAAAAGCCTCACAACTCAAGTTAAAATGATTGGCTTTGCAGTGTTTTTTGTTTATTTGTTTTTTTCATTTGTTTGTTTATTTTTTATTCATTTATTGTTTATTTGTTTATTTCTTTTTAGTTTTGCTCGTCTCTTGTGTTTAAATGACTGTAGCATACAATCTTCACAATCGGAGCCTAAAGCTAAAGAGCTTACAGCACCTAGTGTTCAATGCAACAGCAATGACTGTTGGCTGTTAGAGGACTGTTCTAAGAGTAACTCTTGTTACAGAGCCGATTGTAAACTAAAAAGCCTCACAACTCAAGTTAAAATGATTGGCTTTGCAGTGTTTTTTGTTTATTTGTTTTTTTCATTTGTTTGTTTATTTTTTATTCATTTATTGTTTATTTGTTTATTTCTTTTTAGTTTTGCTCGTCTCTTGTGTTTAAATGACTGTAGCATACAATCTTCACAATCGGAGCCTAAAGCAACAAAGCTTACAGCACCTAGTGTTCCCTGGCAGTCTCCATTCCAAGTACTAACTAAGCCCACAAGATCGGGATTTGTAAGAGCGCTATGGCCATAAGCAATGACTGTTGGCTGTAGAGGACTGCTCTGAGAGTAACTCTTGTTACAGAGCTGCTTGTAAACTAAAAAGCCTCACAACTCAAATTAAAATGATTGGCTTTGCAGTGTTTTTTGTTTATTTGTTTTTTTCATTTGTTTGTTTATTTTTTATTCATTTATTGTTTATCTGTTTATTTCTTTTTAGTTTTGCTCGTCTCTTGTGTTTAAATGACTGTAGCATACAATCTTCACAATCGGAGCCTAAAGCTAAAGAGCTTACAGCACCTAGTGTTCAGTGCAACAGCAATGACTGTTGGCTGTTAGAGGACTGTTCTAAGAGTAACTCTTGTTACAGAGCTGCTTGTAAACTAAAAAGCCTCACAACTCAAGTTAAAATGATTGGCTTTGCAGTGTTTTTTGTTTATTTGTTTTTTTCATTTGTTTGTTTATTTTTTATTCATTTATTGTTTATTTGTTTATTTCTTTTTAGTTTTGCCCGTCTCTTGTGTTTAAATGACTGTAGCATACAATCTTCACAATCGGAGCCTAAAGCTTAAGGGCTTAAAGCACCTAGTGTTCAATGCAACAGCAATGACTGTTGGCTGTAAGAGGACTGTTCTAAGAGTAACTCTTGTTACAGAGCTGCTTGTAAACTAAAAAGCCTCACAACTCAAATTAAAATGATTGGCTTTGCAGTGTTTTTTGTTTATTTGTTTTTTTCATTTGTTTGTTTATTTTTATTCATTTATTGTTTATTTGTTTATTTCTTTTTAGTTTTGCTCGTCTCTTGTGTTTAAATGACTGTAGCATACAATCTTCACAATCGGAGCCTAAAGCTAAAGAGCTTACAGCACCTAGTGTTCAATGCAACAGCAATGACTGTTGGCTGTTAGAGGACTGTTCTAAGAGTAACTCTTGTTACAGAGCTGCTTGTAAACTAAAAAGCCTCACAACTCAAGTTAAAATGATTGGCTTTGCAGTGTTTTTTGTTTATTTGTTTTTTTCATTTGTTTGTTTATTTTTTATTCATTTATTGTTTATTTGTTTATTTCTTTTTAGTTTTGCTCGTCTCTTGTGTTTAAATGACTGTAGCATACAATCTTCACAATCGGAGCCTAAAGCAACAAAGCTTACAGCACCTAGTGTTCCCTGGCAGTCTCCATTCCAAGTACTAACTAAGCCCACAAGATCGGGATTTGTAAGAGCGCTATGGCCATAAGCAATGACTGTTGGCTGTAGAGGACTGCTCTGAGAGTAACTCTTGTTACAGAGCTGCTTGTAAACTAAAAAGCCTCACAACTCAAATTAAAATGATTGGCTTTGCAGTGTTTTTTGTTTATTTGTTTTTTTCATTTGTTTGTTTATTTTTTATTCATTTATTGTTTATCTGTTTATTTCTTTTTAGTTTTGCTCGTCTCTTGTGTTTAAATGACTGTAGCATACAATCTTCACAATCGGAGCCTAAAGCTAAAGAGCTTACAGCACCTAGTGTTCAGTGCAACAGCAATGACTGTTGGCTGTTAGAGGACTGTTCTAAGAGTAACTCTTGTTACAGAGCTGCTTGTAAACTAAAAAGCCTCACAACTCAAGTTAAAATGATTGGCTTTGCAGTGTTTTTTGTTTATTTGTTTTTTTCATTTGTTTGTTTATTTTTTATTCATTTATTGTTTATTTGTTTATTTCTTTTTAGTTTTGCTCGTCTCTTGTGTTTAAATGACTGTAGCATACAATCTTCACAATCGGAGCCTAAAGCAACAAAGCTTACAGCACCTAGTGTTCCCTGGCAGTCTCCATTCCAAGTACTAACTAAGCCCACAAGATCGGGATTTGTAAGAGCGCTATGGCCATAAGCAATGACTGTTGGCTGTAGAGGACTGCTCTGAGAGTAACTCTTGTTACAGAGCTGCTTGTAAACTAAAAAGCCTCACAACTCAAATTAAAATGATTGGCTTTGCAGTGTTTTTTGTTTATTTGTTTTTTTCATTTGTTTGTTTATTTTTTATTCATTTATTGTTTATCTGTTTATTTCTTTTTAGTTTTGCTCGTCTCTTGTGTTTAAATGACTGTAGCATACAATCTTCACAATCGGAGCCTAAAGCTAAAGAGCTTACAGCACCTAGTGTTCAGTGCAACAGCAATGACTGTTGGCTGTTAGAGGACTGTTCTAAGAGTAACTCTTGTTACAGAGCTGCTTGTAAACTAAAAAGCCTCACAACTCAAGTTAAAATGATTGGCTTTGCAGTGTTTTTTGTTTATTTGTTTTTTTCATTTGTTTGTTTATTTTTTATTCATTTATTGTTTATTTGTTTATTTCTTTTTAGTTTTGCTCGTCTCTTGTGTTTAAATGACTGTAGCATACAATCTTCACAATCGGAGCCTAAAGCAACAAAGCTTACAGCACCTAGTGTTCCCTGGCAGTCTCCATTCCAAGTACTAACTAAGCCCACAAGATCGGGATTTGTAAGAGCGCTATGGCCATAAGCAATGACTGTTGGCTGTAGAGGACTGTTCTGAGAGTAACTCTTGTTACAGAGCTGCTTGTAAACTAAAAATCCTCACAACTCAAATTAAAATGATTGGCTTTGCAGTGTTTTTTGTTTATTTGTTTTTTTCATTTGTTTGTTTATTTTTTATTCATTTATTGTTTATCTGTTTATTTCTTTTTAGTTTTGCTCGTCTCTTGTGCTTAAATGACTGTAGCATACAATCTTCACAATCGGAGCCTAAAGCTAAAGAGCTTACAGCACCTAGTGTTCAATGCAACAGCAATGACTGTTGGCTGTTAGAGGACTGTTCTAAGAGTAACTCTTGTTACAGAGCTGCTTGTAAACTAAAAAGCCTCACAACTCAAGTTAAAATGATTGGCTTTGCAGTGTTTTTTGTTTATTTGTTTTTTTCATTTGTTTGTTTATTTTTTATTCATTTATTGTTTATTTGTTTATTTCTTTTTAGTTTTGCTCGTCTCTTGTGTTTAAATGACTGTAGCATACAATCTTCACAATCGGAGCCTAAAGCTAAAGAGCTTACAGCACCTAGTGTTCAATGCAACAGCAATGACTGTTGGCTGTTAGAGGACTGTTCTAAGAGTAACTCTTGTTACAGAGCCGATTGTAAACTAAAAAGCCTCACAACTCAAATTAAAATGATTGGCTTTGCAGTGTTTTTTGTTTATTTGTTTTTTTCATTTGTTTGTTTATTTTTTACTCATTTATTGTTTATCTGTTTATTTCTTTTTAGTTTTGCTCGTCTCTTGTGTTTAAATGACTGTAGCATACAATCTTCACAATCGGAGCCTAAAGCAACAAAGCTTACTGCACCTAGTGTTCCCTGGCAGTCTCCATTCCAAGTACTAACTAAGCCCACAAGATCGGGATTTGTAAGAGCGCTATGGCCATAAGCAATGACTGTTGGCTGTAGAGGACTGTTCTGAGAGTAACTCTTGTTACAGAGCTGCTTGTAAACTAAAAATCCTCACAACTCAAATTAAAATGATTGGCTTTGCAGTGTTTTTTGTTTATTTGTTTTTTTCATTTGTTTGTTTATTTTTTATTCATTTATTGTTTATCTGTTTATTTCTTTTTAGTTTTGCTCGTCTCTTGTGTTTAAATGACTGTAGCATACAATCTTCACAATCGGAGCCTAAAGCTAAAGAGCTTAAAGCACCTAGTGTTCAATGCAACAGCAATGACTGTTGGCTGTTAGAGGACTGTTCTAAGAGTAACTCTTGTTACAGAGCTGCTTGTAAACTAAAAAGCCTCACAACTCAAGTTAAAATGATTGGCTTTGCAGTGTTTTTTGTTTATTTGTTTTTTTCATTTGTTTGTTTATTTTTTATTCATTTATTGTTTATTTGTTTATTTCTTTTTAGTTTTGCTCGTCTCTTGTGTTTAAATGACTGTAGCATACAATCTTCACAATCGGAGCCTAAAGCTAAAGAGCTTACAGCACCTAGTGTTCAATGCAACAGCAATGACTGTTGGCTGTTAGAGGACTGTTCTAAGAGTAACTCTTGTTACAGAGCCGATTGTAAACTAAAAAGCCTCACAACTCAAGTTAAAATGATTGGCTTTGCAGTGTTTTTTGTTTATTTGTTTTTTTCATTTGTTTGTTTATTTTTTATTCATTTATTGTTTATTTGTTTATTTCTTTTTAGTTTTGCTCGTCTCTTGTGTTTAAATGACTGTAGCATACAATCTTCACAATCGGAGCCTAAAGCAACAAAGCTTACAGCACCTAGTGTTCCCTGGCAGTCTCCATTCCAAGTACTAACTAAGCCCACAAGATCGGGATTTGTAAGAGCGCTATGGCCATAAGCAATGACTGTTGGCTGTAGAGGACTGCTCTGA
This sequence comes from Hoplias malabaricus, assembly GCF_029633855.1. NCBI lineage: Eukaryota > Metazoa > Chordata > Actinopteri > Characiformes > Erythrinidae > Hoplias > Hoplias malabaricus. Next base: position 27,214,934 of record NC_089814.1, read on the forward strand.
GAGTAACTCTTGTTACAGAGCTGCTTGTAAACTAAAAAGCCTCACAACTCAAATTAAAATGATTGGCTTTGCAGTGTTTTTTGTTTATTTGTTTTTTTCATTTGTTTGTTTATTTTTTATTCATTTATTGTTTATCTGTTTATTTCTTTTTAGTTTTGCTCGTCTCTTGTGTTTAAATGACTGTAGCATACAATCTTCACAATCGGAGCCTAAAGCTAAAGAGCTTACAGCACCTAGTGTTCAGTGCAACAGCAATGACTGTTGGCTGTTAGAGGACTGTTCTAAGAGTAACTCTTGTTACAGAGCTGCTTGTAAACTAAAAAGCCTCACAACTCAAGTTAAAATGATTGGCTTTGCAGTGTTTTTTGTTTATTTGTTTTTTTCATTTGTTTGTTTATTTTTTATTCATTTATTGTTTATTTGTTTATTTCTTTTTAGTTTTGCCCGTCTCTTGTGTTTAAATGACTGTAGCATACAATCTTCACAATCGGAGCCTAAAGCTAAAGGGCTTAAAGCACCTAGTGTTCAATGCAACAGCAATGACTGTTGGCTGTAAGAGGACTGTTCTAAGAGTAACTCTTGTTACAGAGCTGCTTGTAAACTAAAAAGCCTCACAACTCAAATTAAAATGATTGGCTTTGCAGTGTTTTTTGTTTATTTGTTTTTTTCATTTGTTTGTTTATTTTTTATTCATTTATTGTTTATTTGTTTATTTCTTTTTAGTTTTGCTCGTCTCTTGTGTTTAAATGACTGTAGCATACAATCTTCACAATCGGAGCCTAAAGCTAAAGAGCTTACAGCACCTAGTGTTCAATGCAACAGCAATGACTGTTGGCTGTTAGAGGACTGTTCTAAGAGTAACTCTTGTTACAGAGCTGCTTGTAAACTAAAAAGCCTCACAACTCAAGTTAAAATGATTGGCTTTGCAGTGTTTTTTGTTTATTTGTTTTTTTCATTTGTTTGTTTATTTTTTATTCATTTATTGTTTATTTGTTTATTTCTTTTTAGTTTTGCTCGTCTCTTGTGTTTAAATGACTGTAGCATACAATCTTCACAATCGGAGCCTAAAGCAACAAAGCTTACAGCACCTAGTGTTCCCTGGCAGTCTCCATTCCAAGTACTAACTAAGCCCACAAGATCGGGATTTGTAAGAGCGCTATGGCCATAAGCAATGACTGTTGGCTGTAGAGGACTGCTCTGAGAGTAACTCTTGTTACAGAGCTGCTTGTAAACTAAAAAGCCTCACAACTCAAATTAAAATGATTGGCTTTGCAGTGTTTTTTGTTTATTTGTTTTTTTCATTTGTTTGTTTATTTTTTATTCATTTATTGTTTATCTGTTTATTTCTTTTTAGTTTTGCTCGTCTCTTGTGTTTAAATGACTGTAGCATACAATCTTCACAATCGGAGCCTAAAGCTAAAGAGCTTACAGCACCTAGTGTTCAGTGCAACAGCAATGACTGTTGGCTGTTAGAGGACTGTTCTAAGAGTAACTCTTGTTACAGAGCTGCTTGTAAACTAAAAAGCCTCACAACTCAAGTTAAAATGATTGGCTTTGCAGTGTTTTTTGTTTATTTGTTTTTTTCATTTGTTTGTTTATTTTTTATTCATTTATTGTTTATTTGTTTATTTCTTTTTAGTTTTGCTCGTCTCTTGTGTTTAAATGACTGTAGCATACAATCTTCACAATCGGAGCCTAAAGCAACAAAGCTTACAGCACCTAGTGTTCCCTGGCAGTCTCCATTCCAAGTACTAACTAAGCCCACAAGATCGGGATTTGTAAGAGCGCTATGGCCATAAGCAATGACTGTTGGCTGTAGAGGACTGCTCTGAGAGTAACTCTTGTTACAGAGCTGCTTGTAAACTAAAAAGCCTCACAACTCAAATTAAAATGATTGGCTTTGCAGTGTTTTTTGTTTATTTGTTTTTTTCATTTGTTTGTTTATTTTTTATTCATTTATTGTTTATTTGTTTATTTCTTTTTAGTTTTGCTCGTCTCTTGTGTTTAAATGACTGTAGCATACAATCTTCACAATCGGAGCCTAAAGCTAAAGAGCTTACAGCACCTAGTGTTCAGTGCAACAGCAATGACTGTTGGCTGTTAGAGGACTGTTCTAAGAGTAACTCTTGTTACAGAGCTGCTTGTAAACTAAAAAGCCTCACAACTCAAGTTAAAATGATTGGCTTTGCAGTGTTTTTTGTTTATTTGTTTTTTTCATTTGTTTGTTTATTTTTTATTCATTTATTGTTTATTTGTTTATTTCTTTTTAGTTTTGCTCGTCTCTTGTGTTTAAATGACTGTAGCATACAATCTTCACAATCGGAGCCTAAAGCAACAAAGCTTACAGCACCTAGTGTTCCCTGGCAGTCTCCATTCCAAGTACTAACTAAGCCCACAAGATCGGGATTTGTAAGAGCGCTATGGCCATAAGCAATGACTGTTGGCTGTAGAGGACTGTTCTGAGAGTAACTCTTGTTACAGAGCTGCTTGTAAACTAAAAAGCCTCACAACTCAAATTAAAATGATTGGCTTTGCAGTGTTTTTTGTTTATTTGTTTTTTTCATTTGTTTGTTTATTTTTTATTCATTTATTGTTTATCTGTTTATTTCTTTTTAGTTTTGCTCGTCTCTTGTGCTTAAATGACTGTAGCATACAATCTTCACAATCGGAGCCTAAAGCTAAAGAGCTTACAGCACCTAGTGTTCAATGCAACAGCAATGACTGTTGGCTGTTAGAGGACTGTTCTAAGAGTAACTCTTGTTACAGAGCTGCTTGTAAACTAAAAAGCCTCACAACTCAAGTTAAAATGATTGGCTTTGCAGTGTTTTTTGTTTATTTGTTTTTTTCATTTGTTTGTTTATTTTTTATTCATTTATTGTTTATTTGTTTATTTCTTTTTAGTTTTGCTCGTCTCTTGTGTTTAAATGACTGTAGCATACAATCTTCACAATCGGAGCCTAAAGCTAAAGAGCTTACAGCACCTAGTGTTCAATGCAACAGCAATGACTGTTGGCTGTTAGAGGACTGTTCTGAGAGTAACTCTTGTTACAGAGCTGCTTGTAAACTAAAAAGCCTCACAACTCAAATTAAAATGATTGGCTTTGCAGTGTTTTTTGTTTATTTGTTTTTTTCATTTGTTTGTTTATTTTTTACTCATTTATTGTTTATCTGTTTATTTCTTTTTAGTTTTGCTCGTCTCTTGTGTTTAAATGACTGTAGCATACAATCTTCACAATCGGAGCCTAAAGCAACAAAGCTTACTGCACCTAGTGTTCCCTGGCAGTCTCCATTCCAAGTACTAACTAAGCCCACAAGATCGGGATTTGTAAGAGCGCTATGGCCATAAGCAATGACTGTTGGCTGTAGAGGACTGTTCTGAGAGTAACTCTTGTTACAGAGCTGCTTGTAAACTAAAAATCCTCACAACTCAAATTAAAATGATTGGCTTTGCAGTGTTTTTTGTTTATTTGTTTTTTTCATTTGTTTGTTTATTTTTTATTCATTTATTGTTTATCTGTTTATTTCTTTTTAGTTTTGCTCGTCTCTTGTGTTTAAATGACTGTAGCATACAATCTTCACAATCGGAGCCTAAAGCTAAAGAGCTTAAAGCACCTAGTGTTCAATGCAACAGCAATGACTGTTGGCTGTTAGAGGACTGTTCTAAGAGTAACTCTTGTTACAGAGCTGCTTGTAAACTAAAAAGCCTCACAACTCAAGTTAAAATGATTGGCTTTGCAGTGTTTTTTGTTTATTTGTTTTTTTCATTTGTTTGTTTATTTTTTATTCATTTATTGTTTATTTGTTTATTTCTTTTTAGTTTTGCTCGTCTCTTGTGTTTAAATGACTGTAGCATACAATCTTCACAATCGGAGCCTAAAGCTAAAGAGCTTACAGCACCTAGTGTTCAATGCAACAGCAATGACTGTTGGCTGTTAGAGGACTGTTCTAAGAGTAACTCTTGTTACAGAGCCGATTGTAAACTAAAAAGCCTCACAACTCAAGTTAAAATGATTGGCTTTGCAGTGTTTTTTGTTTATTTGTTTTTTTCATTTGTTTGTTTATTTTTTATTCATTTATTGTTTATTTGTTTATTTCTTTTTAGTTTTGCTCGTCTCTTGTGTTTAAATGACTGTAGCATACAATCTTCACAATCGGAGCCTAAAGCAACAAAGCTTACAGCACCTAGTGTTCCCTGGCAGTCTCCATTCCAAGTACTAGCTAAGCCCACAAGATCGGGATTTGTAAGAGCGCTATGGCCATAAGCAATGACTGTTGGCTGTAGAGGACTGCTCTGAGAGTAACTCTTGTTACAGAGCTGCTTGTAAACTAAAAAGCCTCACAACTCAAATTAAAATGATTGGCTTTGCAGTGTTTTTTGTTTATTTGTTTTTTTCATTTGTTTGTTTATTTTTTATTCATTTATTGTTTATCTGTTTATTTCTTTTTAGTTTTGCTCGTCTCTTGTGTTTAAATGACTGTAGCATACAATCTTCACAATCGGAGCCTAAAGCTAAAGAGCTTACAGCACCTAGTGTTCAGTGCAACAGCAATGACTGTTGGCTGTTAGAGGACTGTTCTAAGAGTAACTCTTGTTACAGAGCTGCTTGTAAACTAAAAAGCCTCACAACTCAAGTTAAAATGATTGGCTTTGCAGTGTTTTTTGTTTATTTGTTTTTTTCATTTGTTTGTTTATTTTTTATTCATTTATTGTTTATTTGTTTATTTCTTTTTAGTTTTGCCCGTCTCTTGTGTTTAAATGACTGTAGCATACAATCTTCACAATCGGAGCCTAAAGCTAAAGGGCTTAAAGCACCTAGTGTTCAATGCAACAGCAATGACTGTTGGCTGTAAGAGGACTGTTCTAAGAGTAACTCTTGTTACAGAGCTGCTTGTAAACTAAAAAGCCTCACAACTCAAATTAAAATGATTGGCTTTGCAGTGTTTTTTGTTTATTTGTTTTTTTCATTTGTTTGTTTATTTTTTATTCATTTATTGTTTATTTGTTTATTTCTTTTTAGTTTTGCTCGTCTCTTGTGTTTAAATGACTGTAGCATACAATCTTCACAATCGGAGCCTAAAGCTAAAGAGCTTACAGCACCTAGTGTTCAATGCAACAGCAATGACTGTTGGCTGTTAGAGGACTGTTCTAAGAGTAACTCTTGTTACAGAGCTGCTTGTAAACTAAAAAGCCTCACAACTCAAGTTAAAATGATTGGCTTTGCAGTGTTTTTTGTTTATTTGTTTTTTTCATTTGTTTGTTTATTTTTTATTCATTTATTGTTTATTTGTTTATTTCTTTTTAGTTTTGCTCGTCTCTTGTGTTTAAATGACTGTAGCATACAATCTTCACAATCGGAGCCTAAAGCAACAAAGCTTACAGCACCTAGTGTTCCCTGGCAGTCTCCATTCCAAGTACTAACTAAGCCCACAAGATCGGGATTTGTAAGAGCGCTATGGCCATAAGCAATGACTGTTGGCTGTAGAGGACTGCTCTGAGAGTAACTCTTGTTACAGAGCTGCTTGTAAACTAAAAAGCCTCACAACTCAAATTAAAATGATTGGCTTTGCAGTGTTTTTTGTTTATTTGTTTTTTTTCATTTGTTTGTTTATTTTTTATTCATTTATTGTTTATCTGTTTATTTCTTTTTAGTTTTGCTCGTCTCTTGTGTTTAAATGACTGTAGCATACAATCTTCACAATCGGAGCCTAAAGCTAAAGAGCTTACAGCACCTAGTGTTCAGTGCAACAGCAATGACTGTTGGCTGTTAGAGGACTGCTCTGAGAGTAACTCTTGTTACAGAGCTGCTTGTAAACTAAAAAGCCTCACAACTCAAATTAAAATGATTGGCTTTGCAGTGTTTTTTGTTTATTTGTTTTTTTCATTTGTTTGTTTATTTTTTATTCATTTATTGTTTATCTGTTTATTTCTTTTTAGTTTTGCTCGTCTCTTGTGTTTAAATGACTGTAGCATACAATCTTCACAATCGGAGCCTAAAGCAACAAAGCTTACAGCACCTAGTGTTCCCTGGCAGTCTCCATTCCAAGTACTAACTAAGCCCACAAGATCGGGATTTGTAAGAGCGCTATGGCCATAAGCAATGACTGTTGGCTGTAGAGGACTGCTCTGAGAGTAACTCTTGTTACAGAGCTGCTTGTAAACTAAAAAGCCTCACAACTCAAATTAAAATGATTGGCTTTGCAGTGTTTTTTGTTTATTTGTTTTTTTCATTTGTTTGTTTATTTTTTATTCATTTATTGTTTATCTGTTTATTTCTTTTTAGTTTTGCTCGTCTCTTGTGTTTAAATGACTGTAGCATACAATCTTCACAATCGGAGCCTAAAGCTAAAGAGCTTACAGCACCTAGTGTTCAGTGCAACAGCAATGACTGTTGGCTGTTAGAGGACTGTTCTAAGAGTAACTCTTGTTACAGAGCTGCTTGTAAACTAAAAAGCCTCAAAACTCAAATTAAAATGATTGGCTTTGCAGTGTTTTTTGTTTATTTGTTTTTTTCATTCGTTTGTTTATTTTTTATTCATTTATTGTTTATTTGTTTATTTCTTTTTAGTTTTGCTCGTCTCTTGTGTTTAAATGACTGTAGCATACAATCTTCACAATCGGAGCCTAAAGCTAAAGAGCTTACAGCACCTAGTGTTCAATGCAACAGCAATGACTGTTGGCTGTTAGAGGACTGTTCTAAGAGTAACTCTTGTTACAGAGCTGCTTGTAAACTAAAAAGCCTCACAACTCAAGTTAAAATGATTGGCTTTGCAGTGTTTTTTGTTTATTTGTTTTTTTCATTTGTTTGTTTATTTTTTATTCATTTATTGTTTATTTGTTTATTTCTTTTTAGTTTTGCTCGTCTCTTGTGTTTAAATGACTGTAGCATACAATCTTCACAATCGGAGCCTAAAGCTAAAGAGCTTACAGCACCTAGTGTTCAATGCAACAGCAATGACTGTTGGCTGTTAGAGGACTGTTCTAAGAGTAACTCTTGTTACAGAGCTGCTTGTAAACTAAAAAGCCTCACAACTCAAGTTAAAATGATTGGCTTTGCAGTGTTTTTTGTTTATTTGTTTTTTTCATTTGTTTGTTTATTTTTTATTCATTTATTGTTTATTTGTTTATTTCTTTTTAGTTTTGCTCGTCTCTTGTGTTTAAATGACTGTAGCATACAATCTTCACAATCGGAGCCTAAAGCAACAAAGCTTACAGCACCTAGTGTTCCCTGGCAGTCTCCATTCCAAGTACTAACTAAGCCCACAAGATCGGGATTTGTAAGAGCGCTATGGCCATAAGCAATGACTGTTGGCTGTAGAGGACTGTTCTGAGAGTAACTCTTGTTACAGAGCTGCTTGTAAACTAAAAAGCCTCACAACTCAAATTAAAATGATTGGCTTTGCAGTGTTTTTTGTTTATTTGTTTTTTTCATTTGTTTGTTTATTTTTTATTCATTTATTGTTTATCTGTTTATTTCTTTTTAGTTTTGCTCGTCTCTTGTGCTTAAATGACTGTAGCATACAATCTTCACAATCGGAGCCTAAAGCTAAAGAGCTTACAGCACCTAGTGTTCAATGCAACAGCAATGACTGTTGGCTGTTAGAGGACTGTTCTAAGAGTAACTCTTGTTACAGAGCTGCTTGTAAACTAAAAAGCCTCACAACTCAAGTTAAAATGATTGGCTTTGCAGTGTTTTTTGTTTATTTGTTTTTTTCATTTGTTTGTTTATTTTTTATTCATTTATTGTTTAATTGTTTATTTCTTTTTAGTTTTGCTCGTCTCTTGTGTTTAAATGACTGTAGCATACAATCTTCACAATCGGAGCCTAAAGCAACAAAGCTTACAGCACCTAGTGTTCCCTGGCAGTCTCCATTCCAAGTACTAACTAAGCCCACAAGATCGGGATTTGTAAGAGCGCTATGGCCATAAGCAATGACTGTTGGCTGTAGAGGACTGCTCTGAGAGTAACTCTTGTTACAGAGCTGCTTGTAAACTAAAAAGCCTCACAACTCAAATTAAAATGATTGGCTTTGCAGTGTTTTTTGTTTATTTGTTTTTTTCATTTGTTTGTTTATTTTTTATTCATTTATTGTTTATCTGTTTATTTCTTTTTAGTTTTGCTCGTCTCTTGTGTTTAAATGACTGTAGCATACAATCTTCACAATCGGAGCCTAAAGCTAAAGAGCTTACAGCACCTAGTGTTCAATGCAACAGCAATGACTGTTGGCTGTTAGAGGACTGTTCTAAGAGTAACTCTTGTTACAGAGCTGCTTGTAAACTAAAAAGCCTCACAACTCAAGTTAAAATGATTGGCTTTGCAGTGTTTTTTGTTTATTTGTTTTTTCATTTGTTTGTTTATTTTTTATTCATTTATTGTTTATTTGTTTATTTCTTTTTAGTTTTGCTCGTCTCTTGTGTTTAAATGACTGTAGCATACAATCTTCACAATCGGAGCCTAAAGCAACAAAGCTTACAGCACCTAGTGTTCCCTGGCAGTCTCCATTCCAAGTACTAACTAAGCCCACAAGATCGGGATTTGTAAGAGCGCTATGGCCATAAGCAATGACTGTTGGCTGTAGAGGACTGTTCTGAGAGTAACTCTTGTTACAGAGCTGCTTGTAAACTAAAAAGCCTCACAACTCAAATTAAAATGATTGGCTTTGCAGTGTTTTTTGTTTATTTGTTTTTTTCATTTGTTTGTTTATTTTTTATTCATTTATTGTTTATCTGTTTATTTCTTTTTAGTTTTGCTCGTCACTTGTGTTTAAATGACTGTAGCATACAATCTTCACAATCGGAGCCTAAAGCAAAAAAGCTTACAGCACCTAGTGTTCCCTGGCAGTCTCCATTCCAAGCACTAACTAAGCCCACAAGATCGGGATTTGTAAGAGCGCTATGGCCATAAGCAATGACTGTTGGCTGTAGAGGACTGTTCTGAGAGTAACTCTTGTTACAGAGCTGCTTGTAAACTAAAAAGCCTCACAACTCAAATTAAAATGATTGGCTTTGCAGTGATTTTTGTTTATTTTTTTTTTCATTTGTTTGTTTATTTTTTATTCATTTATTGTTTATCTGTTTATTTCTTTTTAGTTTTGCTCGTCTCTTGTGTTTAAATGACTGTAGCATACAATCTTCACAATCGGAGCCTAAAGCTAAAGAGCTTACAGCACCTAGTGTTCAATGCAACAGCAATGACTGTTGGCTGTCAGAGGACTGTTCTAAGAGTAACTCTTGTTACAGAGCTGCTTGTAAACTAAAGAGCCTCACAACTCAAGTTAAAATGATTGGCTTTGCAGTGTTTTTTGTTTATTTGTTTTTTTCATTTGTTTGTTTATTTTTTATTCATTTATTGTTTATTTGTTTATTTCTTTTTAGTTTTGCTCGTCTCTTGTGTTTAAATGACTGTAGCATACAATCTTCACAATCGGAGCCTAAAGCTAAAGAGCTTACAGCACCTAGTGTTCAATGCAACAGCAATGACTGTTGGCTGTTAGAGGACTGTTCTAAGAGTAACTCTTGTTACAGAGCTGCTTGTAAACTAAAAAGCCTCACAACTCAAGTTAAAATGATTGGCTTTGCAGTGTTTTTTGTTTATTTGTTTTTTTCATTTGTTTGTTTATTTTTTATTCATTTATTGTTTATTTGTTTATTTCTTTTTAGTTTTGCTCGTCTCTTGTGTTTAAATGACTGTAGCATACAATCTTCACAATCGGAGCCTAAAGCTAAAGAGCTTACAGCACCTAGTGTTCAATGCAACAGCAATGACTGTTGGCTGTTAGAGGACTGTTCTAAGAGTAACTCTTGTTACAGAGCTGCTTGTAAACTAAAAGGCCTCACAACTCAAGTTAAAATGATTGGCTTTGCAGTGTTTTTTGTTTATTTGTTTTTTTCATTTGTTTGTTTATTTTTTATTCATTTATTGTTTAATTGTTTATTTCTTTTTAGTTTTGCTCGTCTCTTGTGTTTAAATGACTGTAGCATACAATCTTCACAATCGGAGCCTAAAGCAACAAAGCTTACAGCACCTAGTGTTCCCTGGCAGTCTCCATTCCAAGTACTAACTAAGCCCACAAGATCGGGATTTGTAAGAGCGCTATGGCCATAAGCAATGACTGTTGGCTGTAGAGGACTGCTCTGAGAGTAACTCTTGTTACAGAGCTGCTTGTAAACTAAAAAGCCTCACAACTCAAATTAAAATGATTGGCTTTGCAGTGTTTTTTGTTTATTTGTTTTTTTCATTTGTTTGTTTATTTTTTATTCATTTATTGTTTATCTGTTTATTTCTTTTTAGTTTTGCTCGTCTCTTGTGTTTAAATGACTGTAGCATACAATCTTCACAATCGGAGCCTAAAGCTAAAGAGCTTACAGCACCTAGTGTTCAATGCAACAGCAATGACTGTTGGCTGTTAGAGGACTGTTCTAAGAGTAACTCTTGTTACAGAGCTGCTTGTAAACTAAAAAGCCTCACAACTCAAGTTAAAATGATTGGCTTTGCAGTGTTTTTTGTTTATTTGTTTTTTCATTTGTTTGTTTATTTTTTATTCATTTATTGTTTATTTGTTTATTTCTTTTTAGTTTTGCTCGTCTCTTGTGTTTAAATGACTGTAGCATACAATCTTCACAATCGGAGCCTAAAGCAACAAAGCTTACAGCACCTAGTGTTCCCTGGCAGTCTCCATTCCAAGTACTAACTAAGCCCACAAGATCGGGATTTGTAAGAGCGCTATGGCCATAAGCAATGACTGTTGGCTGTAGAGGACTGTTCTGAGAGTAACTCTTGTTACAGAGCTGCTTGTAAACTAAAAAGCCTCACAACTCAAATTAAAATGATTGGCTTTGCAGTGTTTTTTGTTTATTTGTTTTTTTCATTTGTTTGTTTATTTTTTATTCATTTATTGTTTATCTGTTTATTTCTTTTTAGTTTTGCTCGTCACTTGTGTTTAAATGACTGTAGCATACAATCTTCACAATCGGAGCCTAAAGCAAAAAAGCTTACAGCACCTAGTGTTCCCTGGCAGTCTCCATTCCAAGCACTAACTAAGCCCACAAGATCGGGATTTGTAAGAGCGCTATGGCCATAAGCAATGACTGTTGGCTGTAGAGGACTGTTCTGAGAGTAACTCTTGTTACAGAGCTGCTTGTAAACTAAAAAGCCTCACAACTCAAATTAAAATGATTGGCTTTGCAGTGATTTTTGTTTATTTTTTTTTTCATTTGTTTGTTTATTTTTTATTCATTTATTGTTTATCTGTTTATTTCTTTTTAGTTTTGCTCGTCTCTTGTGTTTAAATGACTGTAGCATACAATCTTCACAATCGGAGCCTAAAGCTAAAGAGCTTACAGCACCTAGTGTTCAATGCAACAGCAATGACTGTTGGCTGTCAGAGGACTGTTCTAAGAGTAACTCTTGTTACAGAGCTGCTTGTAAACTAAAGAGCCTCACAACTCAAGTTAAAATGATTGGCTTTGCAGTGTTTTTTGTTTATTTGTTTTTTTCATTTGTTTGTTTATTTTTTATTCATTTATTGTTTATTTGTTTATTTCTTTTTAGTTTTGCTCGTCTCTTGTGTTTAAATGACTGTAGCATACAATCTTCACAATCGGAGCCTAAAGCTAAAGAGCTTACAGCACCTAGTGTTCAATGCAACAGCAATGACTGTTGGCTGTTAGAGGACTGTTCTAAGAGTAACTCTTGTTACAGAGCTGCTTGTAAACTAAAAAGCCTCACAACTCAAGTTAAAATGATTGGCTTTGCAGTGTTTTTTGTTTATTTGTTTTTTTCATTTGTTTGTTTATTTTTTATTCATTTATTGTTTATTTGTTTATTTCTTTTTAGTTTTGCTCGTCTCTTGTGTTTAAATGACTGTAGCATACAATCTTCACAATCGGAGCCTAAAGCTAAAGAGCTTACAGCACCTAGTGTTCAATGCAACAGCAATGACTGTTGGCTGTTAGAGGACTGTTCTAAGAGTAACTCTTGTTACAGAGCTGCTTGTAAACTAAAAGGCCTCACAACTCAAGTTAAAATGATTGGCTTTGCAGTGTTTTTTTGTTTATTTGTTTTTTTTCATTTGTTTGTTTATTTTTTATTCATTTATTGTTTATTTGTTTATTTGTTTTTAGTTTTGCTCGTCTCTTGTGTTTAAATGACTGTAGCATACAATCTTCACAATCGGAGCCTAAAGCAAAAAAGCTTACAGCACCTAGTGTTCCCTGGCAGTCTCCATTCCAAGTACTAACTAAGCCCACAAGATCGGGATTTGTAAGAGCGCTATGGCCATAAGCAATGACTGTTGGCTGTAGAGGACTGTTCTGAGAGTAACTCTTGTTACAGAGCTGCTTGTAAACTAAAAAGCCTCACAACTCAAATTAAAATGATTGGCTTTGCAGTGTTTTTTGTTTATTTGTTTTTTTCATTTGTTTGTTTATTTTTTATTCATTTATTGTTTATCTGTTTATTTCTTTTTAGTTTTGCTCGTCTCTTGTGTTTAAATGACTGTAGCATACAATCTTCACAATCGGAGCCTAAAGCTAAAGAGCTTACAGCACCTAGTGTTCATTGCAACAGCAATGACTGTTTGCTGTTAGAGGACTGTTCTGAGAGTAACTCTTGTTACAGAGCTGCTTGTAAACTAAAAAGCCTCACAACTCAAATTAAAATGATTGGCTTTGCAGTGTTTTTTGTTTATTTGTTTTTTTCATTTGTTTGTTTATTTTTTATTCATTTATTGTTTATCTGTTTATTTCTTTTTAGTTTTGCTCGTCTCTTGTGTTTAAATGACTGTAGCATACAATCTTCACAATCGGAGCCTAAAGCTAAAGAGCTTACAGCACCTAGTGTTCAATGCAACAGCAATGACTGTTGGCTGTTAGAGGACTGTTCTAAGAGTAACTCTTGTTACAGAGCTGCTTGTAAACTAAAAAGCCTCACAACTCAAGTTAAAATGATTGGCTTTGCAGTGTTTTTTGTTTATTTGTTTTTTTCATTTGTTTGTTTATTTTTTATTCATTTATTGTTTATTTGTTTATTTCTTTTTAGTTTTGCTCGTCTCTTGTGTTTAAATGACTGTAGCATACAATCTTCACAATCGGAGCCTAAAGCAACAAAGCTTACAGCACCTAGTGTTCCCTGGCAGTCTCCATTCCAAGTACTAACTAAGCCCACAAGATCGGGATTTGTAAGAGCGCTATGGCCATAAGCAATGACTGTTGGCTGTAGAGGACTGTTCTGAGAGTAACTCTTGTTACAGAGCTGCTTGTAAACTAAAAAGCCTCACAACTCAAATTAAAATGATTGGCTTTGCAGTGTTTTTTGTTTATTTGTTTTTTTCATTTGTTTGTTTATTTTTTATTCATTTATTGTTTATCTGTTTATTTCTTTTTAGTTTTGCTCGTCTCTTGTGCTTAAATGACTGTAGCATACAATCTTCACAATCGGAGCCTAAAGCTAAAGAGCTTAAAGCACCTAGTGTTCAATGCAACAGCAATGACTGTTGGCTGTTAGAGGACTGTTCTAAGAGTAACTCTTGTTACAGAGCTGCTTGTAAACTAAAAAGCCTCACAACTCAAGTTAAAATGATTGGCTTTGCAGTGTTTTTTGTTTATTTGTTTTTTTCATTTGTTTGTTTATTTTTTATTCATTTATTGTTTATTTGTTTATTTCTTTTTAGTTTTGCTCGTCTCTTGTGTTTAAATGACTGTAGCATACAATCTTCACAATCGGAGCCTAAAGCAACAAAGCTTACAGCACCTAGTGTTCCCTGGCAGTCTCCATTCCAAGTACTAACTAAGCCCACAAGATCGGGATTTGTAAGAGCGCTATGGCCATAAGCAATGACTGTTGGCTGTAGAGGACTGCTCTGAGAGTAACTCTTGTTACAGAGCTGCTTGTAAACTAAAAAGCCTCACAACTCAAATTAAAATGATTGGCTTTGCAGTGTTTTTTGTTTATTTGTTTTTTTCATTTGTTTGTTTATTTTTTATTCATTTATTGTTTATCTGTTTATTTCTTTTTAGTTTTGCTCGTCTCTTGTGTTTAAATGACTGTAGCATACAATCTTCACAATCGGAGCCTAAAGCTAAAGAGCTTACAGCACCTAGTGTTCAATGCAACAGCAATGACTGTTGGCTGTTAGAGGACTGTTCTAAGAGTAACTCTTGTTACAGAGCTGCTTGTAAACTAAAAAGCCTCACAACTCAAGTTAAAATGATTGGCTTTGCAGTGTTTTTTGTTTATTTGTTTTTTTCATTTGTTTGTTTATTTTTTATTCATTTATTGTTTATTTGTTTATTTCTTTTTAGTTTTGCTCGTCTCTTGTGTTTAAATGACTGTAGCATACAATCTTCACAATCGGAGCCTAAAGCAACAAAGCTTACAGCACCTAGTGTTCCCTGGCAGTCTCCATTCCAAGTACTAACTAAGCCCACAAGATCGGGATTTGTAAGAGCGCTATGGCCATAAGCAATGACTGTTGGCTGTAGAGGACTGTTCTGGGAGTAACTCTTGTTACAGAGCTGCTTGTAAACTAAAAAGCCTCACAACTCAAATTAAAATGATTGGCTTTGCAGTGTTTTTTGTTTATTTTTTTTTTCATTTGTTTGTTTATTTTTTATTCATTTATTGTTTATCTGTTTATTTCTTTTTAGTTTTGCTCGTCTCTTGTGTTTAAATGACTGTAGCATACAATCTTCACAATCGGAGCCTAAAGCTAAAGAGCTTACAGCACCTAGTGTTCAATGCAACAGCAATGACTGTTGGCTGTCAGAGGACTGTTCTAAGAGTAACTCTTGTTACAGAGCTGCTTGTAAACTAAAGAGCCTCACAACTCAAGTTAAAATGATTGGCTTTGCAGTGTTTTTTGTTTATTTGTTTTTTTCATTTGTTTGTTTATTTTTTATTCATTTATTGTTTATTTGTTTATTTCTTTTTAGTTTTGCTCGTCTCTTGTGTTTAAATGACTGTAGCATACAATCTTCACAATCGGAGCCTAAAGCTAAAGAGCTTACAGCACCTAGTGTTCAATGCAACAGCAATGACTGTTGGCTGTTAGAGGACTGTTCTGAGAGTAACTCTTGTTACAGAGCTGCTTGTAAACTAAAAAGCCTCACAACTCAAATTAAAATGATTGGCTTTGCAGTGTTTTTTGTTTATTTGTTTTTTTCATTTGTTTGTTTATTTTTTATTCATTTATTGTTTATCTGTTTATTTCTTTTTAGTTTTGCTCGTCTCTTGTGTTTAAATGACTGTAGCATACAATCTTCACAATCGGAGCCTAAAGCAACAAAGCTTACAGCACCTAGTGTTCCCTGGCAGTCTCCATTCCAAGTACTAACTAAGCCCACAAGATCGGGATTTGTAAGAGCGCTATGGCCATAAGCAATGACTGTTGGCTGTAGAGGACTGTTCTGAGAGTAACTCTTGTTACAGAGCTGCTTGTAAACTAAAAATCCTCACAACTCAAATTAAAATGATTGGCTTTGCAGTGTTTTTTGTTTATTTGTTTTTTTCATTTGTTTGTTTATTTTTTATTCATTTATTGTTTATCTGTTTATTTCTTTTTAGTTTTGCTCGTCTCTTGTGTTTAAATGACTGTAGCATACAATCTTCACAATCGGAGCCTAAAGCTAAAGAGCTTAAAGCACCTAGTGTTCAATGCAACAGCAATGACTGTTGGCTGTTAGAGGACTGTTCTAAGAGTAACTCTTGTTACAGAGCTGCTTGTAAACTAAAAAGCCTCACAACTCAAGTTAAAATGATTGGCTTTGCAGTGTTTTTTGTTTATTTGTTTTTTTCATTTGTTTGTTTATTTTTTATTCATTTATTGTTTATTTGTTTATTTCTTTTTAGTTTTGCTCGTCTCTTGTGTTTAAATGACTGTAGCATACAATCTTCACAATCGGAGCCTAAAGCAACAAAGCTTACAGCACCTAGTGTTCCCTGGCAGTCTCCATTCCAAGTACTAACTAAGCCCACAAGATCGGGATTTGTAAGAGCGCTATGGCCATAAGCAATGACTGTTGGCTGTAGAGGACTGCTCTGAGAGTAACTCTTGTTACAGAGCTGCTTGTAAACTAAAAAGCCTCACAACTCAAATTAAAATGATTGGCTTTGCAGTGTTTTTTGTTTATTTGTTTTTTTCATTTGTTTGTTTATTTTTTATTCATTTATTGTTTATCTGTTTATTTCTTTTTAGTTTTGCTCGTCTCTTGTGTTTAAATGACTGTAGCATACAATCTTCACAATCGGAGCCTAAAGCTAAAGAGCTTACAGCACCTAGTGTTCAATGCAACAGCAATGACTGTTGGCTGTTAGAGGACTGTTCTAAGAGTAACTCTTGTTACAGAGCTGCTTGTAAACTAAAAAGCCTCACAACTCAAGTTAAAATGATTGGCTTTGCAGTGTTTTTTGTTTATTTGTTTTTTTCATTTGTTTGTTTATTTTTTATTCATTTATTGTTTATTTGTTTATTTCTTTTTAGTTTTGCTCGTCTCTTGTGTTTAAATGACTGTAGCATACAATCTTCACAATCGGAGCCTAAAGCAACAAAGCTTACAGCACCTAGTGTTCCCTGGCAGTCTCCATTCCAAGTACTAACTAAGCCCACAAGATCGGGATTTGTAAGAGCGCTATGGCCATAAGCAATGACTGTTGGCTGTAGAGGACTGTTCTGAGAGTAACTCTTGTTACAGAGCTGCTTGTAAACTAAAAAGCCTCACAACTCAAATTAAAATGATTGGCTTTGCAGTGTTTTTTGTTTATTTTTTTTTTCATTTGTTTGTTTATTTTTTATTCATTTATTGTTTATCTGTTTATTTCTTTTTAGTTTTGCTCGTCTCTTGTGTTTAAATGACTGTAGCATACAATCTTCACAATCGGAGCCTAAAGCTAAAGAGCTTACAGCACCTAGTGTTCAATGCAACAGCAATGACTGTTGGCTGTCAGAGGACTGTTCTAAGAGTAACTCTTGTTACAGAGCTGCTTGTAAACTAAAGAGCCTCACAACTCAAGTTAAAATGATTGGCTTTGCAGTGTTTTTTGTTTAATTGTTTTTTTCATTTGTTTGTTTATTTTTTATTCATTTATTGTTTATTTGTTTATTTCTTTTTAGTTTTGCTCGTCTCTTGTGTTTAAATGACTGTAGCATACAATCTTCACAATCGGAGCCTAAAGCTAAAGAGCTTACAGCACCTAGTGTTCAATGCAACAGCAATGACTGTTGGCTGTTAGAGGACTGTTCTGAGAGTAACTCTTGTTACAGAGCTGCTTGTAAACTAAAAAGCCTCACAACTCAAATTAAAATGATTGGCTTTGCAGTGTTTTTTGTTTATTTGTTTTTTTCATTTGTTTGTTTATTTTTTATTCATTTATTGTTTATCTGTTTATTTCTTTTTAGTTTTGCTCGTCTCTTGTGTTTAAATGACTGTAGCATACAATCTTCACAATCGGAGCCTAAAGCAACAAAGCTTACAGCACCTAGTGTTCCCTGGCAGTCTCCATTCCAAGTACTAACTAAGCCCACAAGATCGGGATTTGTAAGAGCGCTATGGCCATAAGCAATGACTGTTGGCTGTAGAGGACTGTTCTGAGAGTAACTCTTGTTACAGAGCTGCTTGTAAACTAAAAATCCTCACAACTCAAATTAAAATGATTGGCTTTGCAGTGTTTTTTGTTTATTTGTTTTTTTCATTTGTTTGTTTATTTTTTATTCATTTATTGTTTATCTGTTTATTTCTTTTTAGTTTTGCTCGTCTCTTGTGTTTAAATGACTGTAGCATACAATCTTCACAATCGGAGCCTAAAGCTAAAGAGCTTAAAGCACCTAGTGTTCAATGCAACAGCAATGACTGTTGGCTGTTAGAGGACTGTTCTAAGAGTAACTCTTGTTACAGAGCTGCTTGTAAACTAAAAAGCCTCACAACTCAAGTTAAAATGATTGGCTTTGCAGTGTTTTTTGTTTATTTGTTTTTTTCATTTGTTTGTTTATTTTTTATTCATTTATTGTTTATTTGTTTATTTCTTTTTAGTTTTGCTCGTCTCTTGTGTTTAAATGACTGTAGCATACAATCTTCACAATCGGAGCCTAAAGCTAAAGAGCTTACAGCACCTAGTGTTTATTGCAACAGCAATGACTGTTTGCTGTTAGAGGACTGTTCTGAGAGTAACTCTTGTTACAGAGCTGCTTGTAAACTAAAAAGCCTCACAACTCAAATTAAAATGATTGGCTTTGCAGTGTTTTTTGTTTATTTGTTTTTTTCATTTGTTTGTTTATTTTTTATTCATTTATTGTTTATCTGTTTATTTCTTTTTAGTTTTGCTCGTCTCTTGTGTTTAAATGACTGTAGCATACAATCTTCACAATCGGAGCCTAAAGCTAAAGAGCTTACAGCACCTAGTGTTCAATGCAACAGCAATGACTGTTGGCTGTTAGAGGACTGTTCTAAGAGTAACTCTTGTTACAGAGCTGCTTGTAAACTAAAAAGCCTCACAACTCAAGTTAAAATGATTGGTTTGCAGTGTTTTTTGTTTATTTGTTTTTTTCATTTGTTTGTTTATTTTTTATTCATTTATTGTTTATTTGTTTATTTCTTTTTAGTTTTGCTCGTCTCTTGTGTTTAAATGACTGTAGCATACAATCTTCACAATCGGAGCCTAAAGCAAAAAAGCTTACAGCACCTAGTGTTCCCTGGCAGTCTCCATTCCAAGTACTAACTAAGCCCACAAGATCGGGATTTGTAAAAGCGCTATGGCCATAAGCAATGGCTGTTGGCTGTTAGAGGACTGTTCTAAGAGTAACTCTTGTTACAGAGCTGCTTGTAAACTAAAAAGCGTCACAACTCAAATTAAAATGATTGGCTTTGCAGTGTTTTTTGTTTATTTGTTTTTTTCATTTGTTTGTTTATTTTTTATTCATTTATTGTTTATTTGTTTATTTCTTTTTAGTTTTGCTCGTCTCTTGTGTTTAAATGACTGTAGCATACAATCTTCACAATCGGAGCCTAAAGCTAAAGAGCTTACAGCACCTAGTGTTCAATGCAACAGCAATGACTGTTGGCTGTTAGAGGACTGTTCTAAGAGTAACTCTTGTTACAGAGCTGCTTGTAAACTAAAAAGCCTCACAACTCAAGTTAAAATGATTGGCTTTGCAGTGTTTTTTGTTTATTTGTTTTTTTCATTTGTTTGTTTATTTTTTATTCATTTATTGTTTATTTGTTTATTTCTTTTTAGTTTTGCTCGTCTCTTGTGTTTGAATGACTGTAGCATACAATCTTCACAATCGGAGCCTAAAGCAAAAAAGCTTACAGCACCTAGTGTTCCCTGGCAGTCTCCATTCCAAGCACTAACTAAGCCCACAAGATCGGGATTTGTAAGAGCGCTATGGCCATAAGCAATGACTGTTGGCTGTAGAGGACTGTTCTGAGAGTAACTCTTGTTACAGAGCTGCTTGTAAACTAAAAAGCCTCACAACTCAAATTAAAATGATTGGCTTTGCAGTGTTTTTTGTTTATTTGTTTTTTTCATTTGTTTGTTTATTTTTTATTCATTTATTGTTTATTTGTTTATTTCTTTTTAGTTTTGCTCGTCTCTTGTGTTTAAATGACTGTAGCATACAATCTTCACAATCGGAGCCTAAAGCTAAAGAGCTTACAGCACCTAGTGTTCAATGCAACAGCAATGACTGTTGGCTGTTAGAGGACTGTTCTAAGAGTAACTCTTGTTACAGAGCTGCTTGTAAACTAAAGAGCCTCACAACTCAAGTTAAAATGATTGGCTTTGCAGTGTTTTTTGTTTATTTGTTTTTTTCATTTGTTTGTTTATTTTTTATTCATTTATTGTTTATTTGTTTATTTCTTTTTAGTTTTGCTCGTCTCTTGTGTTTAAATGACTGTAGCATACAATCTTCACAATCGGAGCCTAAAGCTAAAGAGCTTACAGCACCTAGTGTTCAATGCAACAGCAATGACTGTTGGCTGTTAGAGGACTGTTCTGAGAGTAACTCTTGTTACAGAGCTGCTTGTAAACTAAAAAGCCTCACAACTCAAATTAAAATGATTGGCTTTGCAGTGTTTTTTGTTTATTTGTTTTTTTCATTTGTTTGTTTATTTTTTATTCATTTATTGTTTATCTGTTTATTTCTTTTTAGTTTTGCTCGTCTCTTGTGTTTAAATGACTGTAGCATACAATCTTCACAATCGGAGCCTAAAGCAACAAAGCTTACAGCACCTAGTGTTCCCTGGCAGTCTCCATTCCAAGTACTAACTAAGCCCACAAGATCGGGATTTGTAAGAGCGCTATGGCCATAAGCAATGACTGTTGGCTGTAGAGGACTGTTCTGAGAGTAACTCTTGTTACAGAGCTGCTTGTAAACTAAAAATCCTCACAACTCAAATTAAAATGATTGGCTTTGCAGTGTTTTTTGTTTATTTGTTTTTTTCATTTGTTTGTTTATTTTTTATTCATTTATTGTTTATCTGTTTATTTCTTTTTAGTTTTGCTCGTCTCTTGTGTTTAAATGACTGTAGCATACAATCTTCACAATCGGAGCCTAAAGCTAAAGAGCTTAAAGCACCTAGTGTTCAATGCAACAGCAATGACTGTTGGCTGTTAGAGGACTGTTCTAAGAGTAACTCTTGTTACAGAGCTGCTTGTAAACTAAAAAGCCTCACAACTCAAGTTAAAATGATTGGCTTTGCAGTGTTTTTTGTTTATTTGTTTTTTTCATTTGTTTGTTTATTTTTTATTCATTTATTGTTTATTTGTTTATTTCTTTTTAGTTTTGCTCGTCTCTTGTGTTTAAATGACTGTAGCATACAATCTTCACAATCGGAGCCTAAAGCTAAAGAGCTTACAGCACCTAGTGTTCAATGCAACAGCAATGACTGTTGGCTGTTAGAGGACTGTTCTAAGAGTAACTCTTGTTACAGAGCTGCTTGTAAACTAAAAGGCCTCACAACTCAAGTTAAAATGATTGGCTTTGCAGTGTTTTTTGTTTATTTGTTTTTTTCATTTGTTTGTTTATTTTTTATTCATTTATTGTTTATTTGTTTATTTGTTTTTAGTTTTGCTCGTCTCTTGTGTTTAAATGACTGTAGCATACAATCTTCACAATCGGAGCCTAAAGCAAAAAAGCTTACAGCACCTAGTGTTCCCTGGCAGTCTCCATTCCAAGTACTAACTAAGCCCACAAGATCGGGATTTGTAAGAGCGCTATGGCCATAAGCAATGACTGTTGGCTGTAGAGGACTGTTCTGAGAGTAACTCTTGTTACAGAGCTGCTTGTAAACTAAAAAGCCTCACAACTCAAATTAAAATGATTGGCTTTGCAGTGTTTTTTGTTTATTTGTTTTTTTCATTTGTTTGTTTATTTTTTATTCATTTATTGTTTATCTGTTTATTTCTTTTTAGTTTTGCTCGTCTCTTGTGTTTAAATGACTGTAGCATACAATCTTCACAATCGGAGCCTAAAGCTAAAGAGCTTACAGCACCTAGTGTTCAATGCAACAGCAATGACTGTTGGCTGTTAGAGGACTGTTCTAAGAGTAACTCTTGTTACAGAGCTGCTTGTAAACTAAAGAGCCTCACAACTCAAGTTAAAATGATTGGCTTTGCAGTGTTTTTTGTTTATTTGTTTTTTTCATTTGTTTGTTTATTTTTTATTCATTTATTGTTTATTTGTTTATTTCTTTTTAGTTTTGCTCGTCTCTTGTGTTTAAATGACTGTAGCATACAATCTTCACAATCGGAGCCTAAAGCTAAAGAGCTTACAGCACCTAGTGTTCATTGCAACAGCAATGACTGTTGGCTGTTAGAGGACTGTTCTAAGAGTAACTCTTGTTACAGAGCTGCTTGTAAACTAAAAAGCCTCACAACTCAAGTTAAAATGATTGGCTTTGCAGTGTTTTTTGTTTATTTGTTTTTTTCATTTGTTTGTTTATTTTTTATTCATTTATTGTTTATCTGTTTATTTCTTTTTAGTTTTGCTCGTCTCTTGTGCTTAAATGACTGTAGCATACAATCTTCACAATCGGAGCCTAAAGCTAAAGAGCTTAAAGCACCTAGTGTTCAATGCAACAGCAATGACTGTTGGCTGTTAGAGGACTGTTCTAAGAGTAACTCTTGTTACAGAGCTGCTTGTAAACTAAAAAGCCTCACAACTCAAGTTAAAATGATTGGCTTTGCAGTGTTTTTTGTTTATTTGTTTTTTTCATTTGTTTGTTTATTTTTTATTCATTTATTGTTTATTTGTTTATTTCTTTTTAGTTTTGCTCGTCTCTTGTGTTTAAATGACTGTAGCATACAATCTTCACAATCGGAGCCTAAAGCAACAAAGCTTACAGCACCTAGTGTTCCCTGGCAGTCTCCATTCCAAGTACTAACTAAGCCCACAAGATCGGGATTTGTAAGAGCGCTATGGCCATAAGCAATGACTGTTGGCTGTAGAGGACTGCTCTGAGAGTAACTCTTGTTACAGAGCTGCTTGTAAACTAAAAAGCCTCACAACTCAAATTAAAATGATTGGCTTTGCAGTGTTTTTTGTTTATTTGTTTTTTTCATTTGTTTGTTTATTTTTTATTCATTTATTGTTTATCTGTTTATTTCTTTTTAGTTTTGCTCGTCTCTTGTGTTTAAATGACTGTAGCATACAATCTTCACAATCGGAGCCTAAAGCTAAAGAGCTTACAGCACCTAGTGTTCAATGCAACAGCAATGACTGTTGGCTGTTAGAGGACTGTTCTAAGAGTAACTCTTGTTACAGAGCTGCTTGTAAACTAAAAAGCCTCACAACTCAAGTTAAAATGATTGGCTTTGCAGTGTTTTTTGTTTATTTGTTTTTTTCATTTGTTTGTTTATTTTTTATTCATTTATTGTTTATTTGTTTATTTCTTTTTAGTTTTGCTCGTCTCTTGTGTTTAAATGACTGTAGCATACAATCTTCACAATCGGAGCCTAAAGCAACAAAGCTTACAGCACCTAGTGTTCCCTGGCAGTCTCCATTCCAAGTACTAACTAAGCCCACAAGATCGGGATTTGTAAGAGCGCTATGGCCATAAGCAATGACTGTTGGCTGTAGAGGACTGTTCTGAGAGTAACTCTTGTTACAGAGCTGCTTGTAAACTAAAAAGCCTCACAACTCAAATTAAAATGATTGGCTTTGCAGTGTTTTTTGTTTATTTTTTTTTTCATTTGTTTGTTTATTTTTTATTCATTTATTGTTTATCTGTTTATTTCTTTTTAGTTTTGCTCGTCTCTTGTGTTTAAATGACTGTAGCATACAATCTTCACAATCGGAGCCTAAAGCTAAAGAGCTTACAGCACCTAGTGTTCAATGCAACAGCAATGACTGTTGGCTGTCAGAGGACTGTTCTAAGAGTAACTCTTGTTACAGAGCTGCTTGTAAACTAAAGAGCCTCACAACTCAAGTTAAAATGATTGGCTTTGCAGTGTTTTTTGTTTATTTGTTTTTTTCATTTGTTTGTTTATTTTTTATTCATTTATTGTTTATTTGTTTATTTCTTTTTAGTTTTGCTCGTCTCTTGTGTTTAAATGACTGTAGCATACAATCTTCACAATCGGAGCCTAAAGCTAAAGAGCTTACAGCACCTAGTGTTCAATGCAACAGCAATGACTGTTGGCTGTTAGAGGACTGTTCTGAGAGTAACTCTTGTTACAGAGCTGCTTGTAAACTAAAAAGCCTCACAACTCAAATTAAAATGATTGGCTTTGCAGTGTTTTTTGTTTATTTGTTTTTTTCATTTGTTTGTTTATTTTTTATTCATTTATTGTTTATCTGTTTATTTCTTTTTAGTTTTGCTCGTCTCTTGTGTTTAAATGACTGTAGCATACAATCTTCACAATCGGAGCCTAAAGCAACAAAGCTTACAGCACCTAGTGTTCCCTGGCAGTCTCCATTCCAAGTACTAACTAAGCCCACAAGATCGGGATTTGTAAGAGCGCTATGGCCATAAGCAATGACTGTTGGCTGTAGAGGACTGTTCTGAGAGTAACTCTTGTTACAGAGCTGCTTGTAAACTAAAAATCCTCACAACTCAAATTAAAATGATTGGCTTTGCAGTGTTTTTTGTTTATTTGTTTTTTTCATTTGTTTGTTTATTTTTTATTCATTTATTGTTTATCTGTTTATTTCTTTTTAGTTTTGCTCGTCTCTTGTGTTTAAATGACTGTAGCATACAATCTTCACAATCGGAGCCTAAAGCTAAAGAGCTTAAAGCACCTAGTGTTCAATGCAACAGCAATGACTGTTGGCTGTTAGAGGACTGTTCTAAGAGTAACTCTTGTTACAGAGCTGCTTGTAAACTAAAAAGCCTCACAACTCAAGTTAAAATGATTGGCTTTGCAGTGTTTTTTGTTTATTTGTTTTTTTCATTTGTTTGTTTATTTTTTATTCATTTATTGTTTATTTGTTTATTTCTTTTTAGTTTTGCTCGTCTCTTGTGTTTGAATGACTGTAGCATACAATCTTCACAATCGGAGCCTAAAGCAAAAAAGCTTACAGCACCTAGTGTTCCCTGGCAGTCTCCATTCCAAGCACTAACTAAGCCCACAAGATCGGGATTTGTAAGAGCGCTATGGCCATAAGCAATGACTGTTGGCTGTAGAGGACTGTTCTGAGAGTAACTCTTGTTACAGAGCTGCTTGTAAACTAAAAAGCCTCACAACACAAATTAAAATGATTGGCTTTGCAGTGTTTTTTGTTTATTTGTTTTTTTCATTTGTTTGTTTATTTTTTATTCATTTATTGTTTATTTGTTTATTTCTTTTTAGTTTTGCTCGTCTCTTGTGTTTAAATGACTGTAGCATACAATCTTCACAATCGGAGCCTAAAGCTAAAGAGCTTACAGCACCTAGTGTTCAATGCAACAGCAATGACTGTTGGCTGTTAGAGGACTGTTCTAAGAGTAACTCTTGTTACAGAGCTGCTTGTAAACTAAAGAGCCTCACAACTCAAGTTAAAATGATTGGCTTTGCAGTGTTTTTTGTTTATTTGTTTTTTTCATTTGTTTGTTTATTTTTTATTCATTTATTGTTTATTTGTTTATTTCTTTTTAGTTTTGCTCGTCTCTTGTGTTTAAATGACTGTAGCATACAATCTTCACAATCGGAGCCTAAAGCTAAAGAGCTTAAAGCACCTAGTGTTCAATGCAACAGCAATGACTGTTGGCTGTTAGAGGACTGTTCTAAGAGTAACTCTTGTTACAGAGCTGCTTGTAAACTAAAAAGCCTCACAACTCAAGTTAAAATGATTGGCTTTGCAGTGTTTTTTGTTTATTTGTTTTTTTCATTTGTTTGTTTATTTTTTATTCATTTATTGTTTATTTGTTTATTTCTTTTTAGTTTTGCTCGTCTCTTGTGTTTAAATGACTGTAGCATACAATCTTCACAATCGGAGCCTAAAGCAACAAAGCTTACAGCACCTAGTGTTCCCTGGCAGTCTCCATTCCAAGTACTAACTAAGCCCACAAGATCGGGATTTGTAAGAGCGCTATGGCCATAAGCAATGACTGTTGGCTGTAGAGGACTGCTCTGAGAGTAACTCTTGTTACAGAGCTGCTTGTAAACTAAAAAGCCTCACAACTCAAATTAAAATGATTGGCTTTGCAGTGTTTTTTGTTTATTTGTTTTTTTCATTTGTTTGTTTATTTTTTATTCATTTATTGTTTATCTGTTTATTTCTTTTTAGTTTTGCTCGTCTCTTGTGTTTAAATGACTGTAGCATACAATCTTCACAATCGGAGCCTAAAGCTAAAGAGCTTACAGCACCTAGTGTTCAATGCAACAGCAATGACTGTTGGCTGTTAGAGGACTGTTCTAAGAGTAACTCTTGTTACAGAGCTGCTTGTAAACTAAAAAGCCTCACAACTCAAGTTAAAATGATTGGCTTTGCAGTGTTTTTTGTTTATTTGTTTTTTTCATTTGTTTGTTTATTTTTTATTCATTTATTGTTTATTTGTTTATTTCTTTTTAGTTTTGCTCGTCTCTTGTGTTTAAATGACTGTAGCATACAATCTTCACAATCGGAGCCTAAAGCAACAAAGCTTACAGCACCTAGTGTTCCCTGGCAGTCTCCATTCCAAGTACTAACTAAGCCCACAAGATCGGGATTTGTAAGAGCGCTATGGCCATAAGCAATGACTGTTGGCTGTAGAGGACTGTTCTGAGAGTAACTCTTGTTACAGAGCTGCTTGTAAACTAAAAAGCCTCACAACTCAAATTAAAATGATTGGCTTTGCAGTGTTTTTTGTTTATTTTTTTTTTCATTTGTTTGTTTATTTTTTATTCATTTATTGTTTATCTGTTTATTTCTTTTTAGTTTTGCTCGTCTCTTGTGTTTAAATGACTGTAGCATACAATCTTCACAATCGGAGCCTAAAGCTAAAGAGCTTACAGCACCTAGTGTTCAATGCAACAGCAATGACTGTTGGCTGTCAGAGGACTGTTCTAAGAGTAACTCTTGTTACAGAGCTGCTTGTAAACTAAAGAGCCTCACAACTCAAGTTAAAATGATTGGCTTTGCAGTGTTTTTTGTTTATTTGTTTTTTTCATTTGTTTGTTTATTTTTTATTCATTTATTGTTTATTTGTTTATTTCTTTTTAGTTTTGCTCGTCTCTTGTGTTTAAATGACTGTAGCATACAATCTTCACAATCGGAGCCTAAAGCTAAAGAGCTTACAGCACCTAGTGTTCAATGCAACAGCAATGACTGTTGGCTGTTAGAGGACTGTTCTGAGAGTAACTCTTGTTACAGAGCTGCTTGTAAACTAAAAAGCCTCACAACTCAAATTAAAATGATTGGCTTTGCAGTGTTTTTTGTTTATTTGTTTTTTTCATTTGTTTGTTTATTTTTTATTCATTTATTGTTTATCTGTTTATTTCTTTTTAGTTTTGCTCGTCTCTTGTGTTTAAATGACTGTAGCATACAATCTTCACAATCGGAGCCTAAAGCAACAAAGCTTACAGCACCTAGTGTTCCCTGGCAGTCTCCATTCCAAGTACTAACTAAGCCCACAAGATCGGGATTTGTAAGAGCGCTATGGCCATAAGCAATGACTGTTGGCTGTAGAGGACTGTTCTGAGAGTAACTCTTGTTACAGAGCTGCTTGTAAACTAAAAATCCTCACAACTCAAATTAAAATGATTGGCTTTGCAGTGTTTTTTGTTTATTTGTTTTTTTCATTTGTTTGTTTATTTTTTATTCATTTATTGTTTATCTGTTTATTTCTTTTTAGTTTTGCTCGTCTCTTGTGTTTAAATGACTGTAGCATACAATCTTCACAATCGGAGCCTAAAGCTAAAGAGCTTAAAGCACCTAGTGTTCAATGCAACAGCAATGACTGTTGGCTGTTAGAGGACTGTTCTAAGAGTAACTCTTGTTACAGAGCTGCTTGTAAACTAAAAAGCCTCACAACTCAAGTTAAAATGATTGGCTTTGCAGTGTTTTTTGTTTATTTGTTTTTTTCATTTGTTTGTTTATTTTTTATTCATTTATTGTTTATTTGTTTATTTCTTTTTAGTTTTGCTCGTCTCTTGTGTTTGAATGACTGTAGCATACAATCTTCACAATCGGAGCCTAAAGCAAAAAAGCTTACAGCACCTAGTGTTCCCTGGCAGTCTCCATTCCAAGCACTAACTAAGCCCACAAGATCGGGATTTGTAAGAGCGCTATGGCCATAAGCAATGACTGTTGGCTGTAGAGGACTGTTCTGAGAGTAACTCTTGTTACAGAGCTGCTTGTAAACTAAAAAGCCTCACAACACAAATTAAAATGATTGGCTTTGCAGTGTTTTTTGTTTATTTGTTTTTTTCATTTGTTTGTTTATTTTTTATTCATTTATTGTTTATTTGTTTATTTCTTTTTAGTTTTGCTCGTCTCTTGTGTTTAAATGACTGTAGCATACAATCTTCACAATCGGAGCCTAAAGCTAAAGAGCTTACAGCACCTAGTGTTCAATGCAACAGCAATGACTGTTGGCTGTTAGAGGACTGTTCTAAGAGTAACTCTTGTTACAGAGCTGCTTGTAAACTAAAGAGCCTCACAACTCAAGTTAAAATGATTGGCTTTGCAGTGTTTTTTGTTTATTTGTTTTTTTCATTTGTTTGTTTATTTTTTATTCATTTATTGTTTATTTGTTTATTTCTTTTTAGTTTTGCTCGTCTCTTGTGTTTAAATGACTGTAGCATACAATCTTCACAATCGGAGCCTAAAGCTAAAGAGCTTACAGCACCTAGTGTTCAATGCAACAGCAATGACTGTTGGCTGTTAGAGGACTGTTCTGAGAGTAACTCTTGTTACAGAGCTGCTTGTAAACTAAAAAGCCTCACAACTCAAATTAAAATGATTGGCTTTGCAGTGTTTTTTGTTTATTTGTTTTTTTCATTTGTTTGTTTATTTTTTATTCATTTATTGTTTATCTGTTTATTTCTTTTTAGTTTTGCTCGTCTCTTGTGTTTAAATGACTGTAGCATACAATCTTCACAATCGGAGCCTAAAGCAACAAAGCTTACAGCACCTAGTGTTCCCTGGCAGTCTCCATTCCAAGTACTAACTAAGCCCACAAGATCGGGATTTGTAAGAGCGCTATGGCCATAAGCAATGACTGTTGGCTGTAGAGGACTGTTCTGAGAGTAACTCTTGTTACAGAGCTGCTTGTAAACTAAAAATCCTCACAACTCAAATTAAAATGATTGGCTTTGCAGTGTTTTTTGTTTATTTGTTTTTTTCATTTGTTTGTTTATTTTTTATTCATTTATTGTTTATCTGTTTATTTCTTTTTAGTTTTGCTCGTCTCTTGTGTTTAAATGACTGTAGCATACAATCTTCACAATCGGAGCCTAAAGCTAAAGAGCTTAAAGCACCTAGTGTTCAATGCAACAGCAATGACTGTTGGCTGTTAGAGGACTGTTCTAAGAGTAACTCTTGTTACAGAGCTGCTTGTAAACTAAAAAGCCTCACAACTCAAGTTAAAATGATTGGCTTTGCAGTGTTTTTTGTTTATTTGTTTTTTTCATTTGTTTGTTTATTTTTTATTCATTTATTGTTTATTTGTTTATTTCTTTTTAGTTTTGCTCGTCTCTTGTGTTTAAATGACTGTAGCATACAATCTTCACAATCGGAGCCTAAAGCTAAAGAGCTTACAGCACCTAGTGTTCAATGCAACAGCAATGACTGTTGGCTGTTAGAGGACTGTTCTAAGAGTAACTCTTGTTACAGAGCTGCTTGTAAACTAAAAGGCCTCACAACTCAAGTTAAAATGATTGGCTTTGCAGTGTTTTTTGTTTATTTGTTTTTTTCATTTGTTTGTTTATTTTTTATTCATTTATTGTTTATTTGTTTATTTGTTTTTAGTTTTGCTCGTCTCTTGTGTTTAAATGACTGTAGCATACAATCTTCACAATCGGAGCCTAAAGCAAAAAAGCTTACAGCACCTAGTGTTCCCTGGCAGTCTCCATTCCAAGTACTAACTAAGCCCACAAGATCGGGATTTGTAAGAGCGCTATGGCCATAAGCAATGACTGTTGGCTGTAGAGGACTGTTCTGAGAGTAACTCTTGTTACAGAGCTGCTTGTAAACTAAAAAGCCTCACAACTCAAATTAAAATGATTGGCTTTGCAGTGTTTTTTGTTTATTTGTTTTTTTCATTTGTTTGTTTATTTTTTATTCATTTATTGTTTATCTGTTTATTTCTTTTTAGTTTTGCTCGTCTCTTGTGTTTAAATGACTGTAGCATACAATCTTCACAATCGGAGCCTAAAGCTAAAGAGCTTACAGCACCTAGTGTTCAATGCAACAGCAATGACTGTTGGCTGTTAGAGGACTGTTCTAAGAGTAACTCTTGTTACAGAGCTGCTTGTAAACTAAAGAGCCTCACAACTCAAGTTAAAATGATTGGCTTTGCAGTGTTTTTTGTTTATTTGTTTTTTTCATTTGTTTGTTTATTTTTTATTCATTTATTGTTTATTTGTTTATTTCTTTTTAGTTTTGCTCGTCTCTTGTGTTTAAATGACTGTAGCATACAATCTTCACAATCGGAGCCTAAAGCTAAAGAGCTTACAGCACCTAGTGTTCATTGCAACAGCAATGACTGTTTGCTGTTAGAGGACTGTTCTGAGAGTAACTCTTGTTACAGAGCTGCTTGTAAACTAAAAAGCCTCACAACTCAAATTAAAATGATTGGCTTTGCAGTGTTTTTTGTTTATTTGTTTTTTTCATTTGTTTGTTTATTTTTTATTCATTTATTGTTTATCTGTTTATTTCTTTTTAGTTTTGCTCGTCTCTTGTGTTTAAATGACTGTAGCATACAATCTTCACAATCGGAGCCTAAAGCTAAAGAGCTTACAGCACCTAGTGTTCAATGCAACAGCAATGACTGTTGGCTGTTAGAGGACTGTTCTAAGAGTAACTCTTGTTACAGAGCTGCTTGTAAACTAAAAAGCCTCACAACTCAAGTTAAAATGATTGGCTTTGCAGTGTTTTTTGTTTATTTGTTTTTTTCATTTGTTTGTTTATTTTTTATTCATTTATTGTTTATTTGTTTATTTCTTTTTAGTTTTGCTCGTCTCTTGTGTTTAAATGACTGTAGCATACAATCTTCACAATCGGAGCCTAAAGCAAAAAAGCTTACAGCACCTAGTGTTCCCTGGCAGTCTCCATTCCAAGTACTAACTAAGCCCACAAGATCGGGATTTGTAAAAGCGCTATGGCCATAAGCAATGGCTGTTGGCTGTTAGAGGACTGTTCTAAGAGTAACTCTTGTTACAGAGCTGCTTGTAAACTAAAAAGCGTCACAACTCAAATTAAAATGATTGGCTTTGCAGTGTTTTTTGTTTATTTGTTTTTTTCATTTGTTTGTTTATTTTTTATTCATTTATTGTTTATTTGTTTATTTCTTTTTAGTTTTGCTCGTCTCTTGTGTTTAAATGACTGTAGCATACAATCTTCACAATCGGAGCCTAAAGCTAAAGAGCTTACAGCACCTAGTGTTCAATGCAACAGCAATGACTGTTGGCTGTTAGAGGACTGTTCTAAGAGTAACTCTTGTTACAGAGCTGCTTGTAAACTAAAAAGCCTCACAACTCAAGTTAAAATGATTGGCTTTGCAGTGTTTTTTGTTTATTTGTTTTTTTCATTTGTTTGTTTATTTTTTATTCATTTATTGTTTATTTGTTTATTTCTTTTTAGTTTTGCTCGTCTCTTGTGTTTAAATGACTGTAGCATACAATCTTCACAATCGGAGCCTAAAGCTAAAGAGCTTACAGCACCTAGTGTTCAATGCAACAGCAATGACTGTTGGCTGTTAGAGGACTGTTCTAAGAGTAACTCTTGTTACAGAGCTGCTTGTAAACTAAAGAGCCTCACAACTCAAGTTAAAATGATTGGCTTTGCAGTGTTTTTTGTTTATTTGTTTTTTTCATTTGTTTGTTTATTTTTTATTCATTTATTGTTTATTTGTTTATTTCTTTTTAGTTTTGCTCGTCTCTTGTGTTTAAATGACTGTAGCATACAATCTTCACAATCGGAGCCTAAAGCTAAAGAGCTTACAGCACCTAGTGTTCAATGCAACAGCAATGACTGTTGGCTGTTAGAGGACTGTTCTGAGAGTAACTCTTGTTACAGAGCTGCTTGTAAACTAAAAAGCCTCACAACTCAAATTAAAATGATTGGCTTTGCAGTGTTTTTTGTTTATTTGTTTTTTTCATTTGTTTGTTTATTTTTTATTCATTTATTGTTTATCTGTTTATTTCTTTTTAGTTTTGCTCGTCTCTTGTGTTTAAATGACTGTAGCATACAATCTTCACAATCGGAGCCTAAAGCAACAAAGCTTACAGCACCTAGTGTTCCCTGGCAGTCTCCATTCCAAGTACTAACTAAGCCCACAAGATCGGGATTTGTAAGAGCGCTATGGCCATAAGCAATGACTGTTGGCTGTAGAGGACTGTTCTGAGAGTAACTCTTGTTACAGAGCTGCTTGTAAACTAAAAATCCTCACAACTCAAATTAAAATGATTTTCTTTGCAGTGTTTTTTGTTTATTTGTTTTTTTCATTTGTTTGTTTATTTTTTATTCATTTATTGTTTATCTGTTTATTTCTTTTTAGTTTTGCTCGTCTCTTGTGTTTAAATGACTGTAGCATACAATCTTCACAATCGGAGCCTAAAGCTAAAGAGCTTAAAGCACCTAGTGTTCAATGCAACAGCAATGACTGTTGGCTGTTAGAGGACTGTTCTAAGAGTAACTCTTGTTACAGAGCTGCTTGTAAACTAAAAAGCCTCACAACTCAAGTTAAAATGATTGGCTTTGCAGTGTTTTTTGTTTATTTGTTTTTTTCATTTGTTTGTTTATTTTTTATTCATTTATTGTTTATTTGTTTATTTCTTTTTAGTTTTGCTCGTCTCTTGTGTTTAAATGACTGTAGCATACAATCTTCACAATCGGAGCCTAAAGCTAAAGAGCTTACAGCACCTAGTGTTCAATGCAACAGCAATGACTGTTGGCTGTTAGAGGACTGTTCTAAGAGTAACTCTTGTTACAGAGCTGCTTGTAAACTAAAAAGCCTCACAACTCAAGTTAAAATGATTGGCTTTGCAGTGTTTTTTGTTTATTTGTTTTTTTCATTTGTTTGTTTATTTTTTATTCATTTATTGTTTATTTGTTTATTTCTTTTTAGTTTTGCTCGTCTCTTGTGTTTAAATGACTGTAGCATACAATCTTCACAATCGGAGCCTAAAGCTAAAGAGCTTACAGCACCTAGTGTTCAATGCAACAGCAATGACTGTTGGCTGTTAGAGGACTGTTCTAAGAGTAACTCTTGTTACAGAGCTGCTTGTAAACTAAAAAGCCTCACAACTCAAGTTAAAATGATTGGCTTTGCAGTGTTTTTTGTTTATTTGTTTTTTTCATTTGTTTGTTTATTTTTTATTCATTTATTGTTTATTTGTTTATTTCTTTTTAGTTTTGCTCGTCTCTTGTGTTTAAATGACTGTAGCATACAATCTTCACAATCGGAGCCTAAAGCTTAAAAGCTTACAGCACCTAGTGTTCCCTGGCAGTCTCCATTCCAAGTACTAACTAAGCCCACAAGATCGGGATTTGTAAGAGCGCTATGGCCATAAGCAATGACTGTTGGCTGTAGAGGACTGTTCTAAGAGTAACTCTTGTTACAGAGCTGCTTGTAAACTAAAAAGCCTCACAACTCAAATTAAAATGATTGGCTTTGCAGTGTTTTTTGTTTATTTGTTTTTTTCATTTGTTTGTTTATTTTTTATTCATTTATTGTTTATTTGTTTATTTCTTTTTAGTTTTGCTCGTCTCTTGTGTTTAAATGACTGTAGCATACAATCTTCACAATCGGAGCCTAAAGCAAAAAAGCTTACAGCACCTAGTGTTCCCTGGCAGTCTCCATTCCAAGTACTAACTAAGCCCACAAGATCGGGATTTGTAAGAGCGCTATGGCCATAAGCAATGACTGTTGGCTGTAGGGGACTGTTCTGAAAGTAACTCTTGTTACAGAGCTGCTTGTAAACTAAAAAGCCTCACAACTCAAATTAAAATGATTGGCTTTGCAGTGTTTTTTGTTTATTTGTTTTTTTCATTTGTTTGTTTATTTTTTATTCATTTATTGTTTATCTGTTTATTTCTTTTTAGTTTTGCTCGTCTCTTGTGTTTAAATGACTGTAGCATACAATCTTCACAATCGGAGCCTAAAGCTAAAGAGCTTACAGCACCTAGTGTTCAATGCAACAGCAATGACTGTTGGCTGTTAGAGGACTGTTCTAAGAGTAACTCTTGTTACAGAGCTGCTTGTAAACTAAAAAGCCTCACAACTCAAGTTAAAATGATTGGCTTTGCAGTGTTTTTTGTTTATTTGTTTTTTTCATTTGTTTGTTTATTTTTTATTCATTTATTGTTTATTTGTTTATTTCTTTTTAGTTTTGCTCGTCTCTTGTGCTTAAATGACTGTAGCATACAATCTTCACAATCGGAGCCTAAAGCTAAAGAGCTTACAGCACCTAGTGTTCAATGCAACAGCAATGACTGTTGGCTGTTAGAGGACTGTTCTAAGAGTAACTCTTGTTACAGAGCTGCTTGTAAACTAAAAAGCCTCACAACTCAAATTAAAATGATTGGCTTTGCAGTGTTTTTTGTTTATTTGTTTTTTTCATTTGTTTGTTTATTTTTTATTCATTTATTGTTTATCTGTTTATTTCTTTTTAGTTTTGCTCGTCTCTTGTGTTTAAATGACTGTAGCATACAATCTTCACAATCGGAGCCTAAAGCAACAAAGCTTACAGCACCTAATGTTCCCTGGCAGTCTCCATTCCAAGTACTAACTAAGCCCACAAGATCGGGATTTGTAAGAGCGCTATGGCCATAAGCAATGACTGTTGGCTGTAGAGGACTGTTCTGAGAGTAACTCTTGTTACAGAGCTGCTTGTAAACTAAAAAGCCTCACAACTCAAATTAAAATGATTGGCTTTGCAGTGTTTTTTGTTTATTTTTTTTTTTCATTTGTTTGTTTATTTTTTATTCATTTATTGTTTATCTGTTTATTTCTTTTTAGTTTTGCTCGTCTCTTGTGTTTAAATGACTGTAGCATACAATCTTCACAATCGGAGCCTAAAGCTAAAGAGCTTAAAGCACCTAGTGTTCAATGCAACAGCAATGACTGTTGGCTGTTAGAGGACTGTTCTAAGAGTAACTCTTGTTACAGAGCTGCTTGTAAACTAAAAAGCCTCACAACTCAAGTTAAAATGATTGGCTTTGCAGTGTTTTTTGTTTATTTGTTTTTTTCATTTGTTTGTTTATTTTTTATTCATTTATTGTTTATTTGTTTATTTCTTTTTAGTTTTGCTCGTCTCTTGTGTTTAAATGACTGTAGCATACAATCTTCACAATCGGAGCCTAAAGCTAAAGAGCTTACAGCACCTAGTGTTCAATGCAACAGCAATGACTGTTGGCTGTTAGAGGACTGTTCTAAGAGTAACTCTTGTTACAGAGCTGCTTGTAAACTAAAAAGCCTCACAACTCAAGTTAAAATGATTGGCTTTGCAGTGTTTTTTGTTTATTTGTTTTTTTCATTTGTTTGTTTATTTTTTATTCATTTATTGTTTATTTGTTTATTTCTTTTTAGTTTTGCTCGTCTCTTGTGTTTAAATGACTGTAGCATACAATCTTCACAATCGGAGCCTAAAGCTAAAGAGCTTACAGCACCTAGTGTTCAATGCAACAGCAATGACTGTTGGCTGTTAGAGGACTGTTCTAAGAGTAACTCTTGTTACAGAGCTGCTTGTAAACTAAAAAGCCTCACAACTCAAGTTAAAATGATTGGCTTTGCAGTGTTTTTTGTTTATTTGTTTTTTTCATTTGTTTGTTTATTTTTTATTCATTTATTGTTTATTTGTTTATTTCTTTTTAGTTTTGCTCGTCTCTTGTGTTTAAATGACTGTAGCATACAATCTTCACAATCGGAGCCTAAAGCAACAAAGCTTACAGCACCTAATGTTCCCTGGCAGTCTCCATTCCAAGTACTAACTAAGCCCACAAGATCGGGATTTGTAAGAGCGCTATGGCCATAAGCAATGACTGTTGGCTGTAGAGGACTGTTCTGAGAGTAACTCTTGTTACAGAGCTGCTTGTAAACTAAAAAGCCTCACAACTCAAATTAAAATGATTGGCTTTGCAGTGTTTTTTGTTTATTTTTTTTTTTCATTTGTTTGTTTATTTTTTATTCATTTATTGTTTATCTGTTTATTTCTTTTTAGTTTTGCTCGTCTCTTGTGTTTAAATGACTGTAGCATACAATCTTCACAATCGGAGCCTAAAGCTAAAGAGCTTACAGCACCTAGTGTTCAATGCAACAGCAATGACTGTTGGCTGTCAGAGGACTGTTCTAAGAGTAACTCTTGTTACAGAGCTGCTTGTAAACTAAAGAGCCTCACAACTCAAGTTAAAATGATTGGCTTTGCAGTGTTTTTTGTTTATTTGTTTTTTTCATTTGTTTGTTTATTTTTTATTCATTTATTGTTTATTTGTTTATTTCTTTTTAGTTTTGCTCGTCTCTTGTGTTTAAATGACTGTAGCATACAATCTTCACAATCGGAGCCTAAAGCTAAAGAGCTTACAGCACCTAGTGTTCAATGCAACAGCAATGACTGTTGGCTGTTAGAGGACTGTTCTGAGAGTAACTCTTGTTACAGAGCTGCTTGTAAACTAAAAAGCCTCACAACTCAAATTAAAATGATTGGCTTTGCAGTGTTTTTTGTTTATTTGTTTTTTTCATTTGTTTGTTTATTTTTTATTCATTTATTGTTTATCTGTTTATTTCTTTTTAGTTTTGCTCGTCTCTTGTGTTTAAATGACTGTAGCATACAATCTTCACAATCGGAGCCTAAAGCAACAAAGCTTACAGCACCTAATGTTCCCTGGCAGTCTCCATTCCAAGTACTAACTAAGCCCACAAGATCGGGATTTGTAAGAGCGCTATGGCCATAAGCAATGACTGTTGGCTGTAGAGGACTGTTCTGAGAGTAACTCTTGTTACAGAGCTGCTTGTAAACTAAAAATCCTCACAACTCAAATTAAAATGATTGGCTTTGCAGTGTTTTTTGTTTATTTGTTTTTTTCATTTGTTTGTTTATTTTTTATTCATTTATTGTTTATCTGTTTATTTCTTTTTAGTTTTGCTCGTCTCTTGTGTTTAAATGACTGTAGCATACAATCTTCACAATCGGAGCCTAAAGCTAAAGAGCTTAAAGCACCTAGTGTTCAATGCAACAGCAATGACTGTTGGCTGTTAGAGGACTGTTCTAAGAGTAACTCTTGTTACAGAGCTGCTTGTAAACTAAAAAGCCTCACAACTCAAGTTAAAATGATTGGCTTTGCAGTGTTTTTTGTTTATTTGTTTTTTTCATTTGTTTGTTTATTTTTTATTCATTTATTGTTTATCTGTTTATTTCTTTTTAGTTTTGCTCGTCTCTTGTGTTTAAATGACTGTAGCATACAATCTTCACAATCGGAGCCTAAAGCTAAAGAGCTTACAGCACCTAGTGTTCAATGCAACAGCAATGACTGTTGGCTGTTAGAGGACTGTTCTAAGAGTAACTCTTGTTACAGAGCTGCTTGTAAACTAAAGAGCCTCACAACTCAAGTTAAAATGATTGGCTTTGCAGTGTTTTTTGTTTATTTGTTTTTTTCATTTGTTTGTTTATTTTTTATTCATTTATTGTTTATTTGTTTATTTCTTTTTAGTTTTGCTCGTCTCTTGTGTTTAAATGACTGTAGCATACAATCTTCACAATCGGAGCCTAAAGCTAAAGAGCTTACAGCACCTAGTGTTCAATGCAACAGCAATGACTGTTGGCTGTCAGAGGACTGTTCTAAGAGTAACTCTTGTTACAGAGCTGCTTGTAAACTAAAGAGCCTCACAACTCAAGTTAAAATGATTGGCTTTGCAGTGTTTTTTGTTTATTTGTTTTTTTCATTTGTTTGTTTATTTTTTATTCATTTATTGTTTATTTGTTTATTTCTTTTTAGTTTTGCTCGTCTCTTGTGTTTAAATGACTGTAGCATACAATCTTCACAATCGGAGCCTAAAGCTAAAGAGCTTACAGCACCTAGTGTTCAATGCAACAGCAATGACTGTTGGCTGTTAGAGGACTGTTCTGAGAGTAACTCTTGTTACAGAGCTGCTTGTAAACTAAAAAGCCTCACAACTCAAATTAAAATGATTGGCTTTGCAGTGTTTTTTGTTTATTTGTTTTTTTCATTTGTTTGTTTATTTTTTATTCATTTATTGTTTATCTGTTTATTTCTTTTTAGTTTTGCTCGTCTCTTGTGTTTAAATGACTGTAGCATACAATCTTCACAATCGGAGCCTAAAGCAACAAAGCTTACAGCACCTAATGTTCCCTGGCAGTCTCCATTCCAAGTACTAACTAAGCCCACAAGATCGGGATTTGTAAGAGCGCTATGGCCATAAGCAATGACTGTTGGCTGTAGAGGACTGTTCTGAGAGTAACTCTTGTTACAGAGCTGCTTGTAAACTAAAAATCCTCACAACTCAAATTAAAATGATTGGCTTTGCAGTGTTTTTTGTTTATTTGTTTTTTTCATTTGTTTGTTTATTTTTTATTCATTTATTGTTTATCTGTTTATTTCTTTTTAGTTTTGCTCGTCTCTTGTGTTTAAATGACTGTAGCATACAATCTTCACAATCGGAGCCTAAAGCTAAAGAGCTTAAAGCACCTAGTGTTCAATGCAACAGCAATGACTGTTGGCTGTTAGAGGACTGTTCTAAGAGTAACTCTTGTTACAGAGCTGCTTGTAAACTAAAAAGCCTCACAACTCAAGTTAAAATGATTGGCTTTGCAGTGTTTTTTGTTTATTTGTTTTTTTCATTTGTTTGTTTATTTTTTATTCATTTATTGTTTATTTGTTTATTTCTTTTTAGTTTTGCTCGTCTCTTGTGTTTAAATGACTGTAGCATACAATCTTCACAATCGGAGCCTAAAGCTAAAGAGCTTACAGCACCTAGTGTTCAATGCAACAGCAATGACTGTTGGCTGTTAGAGGACTGTTCTAAGAGTAACTCTTGTTACAGAGCTGCTTGTAAACTAAAAAGCCTCACAACTCAAATTAAAATGATTGGCTTTGCAGTGTTTTTTGTTTATTTGTTTTTTTCATTTGTTTGTTTATTTTTTATTCATTTATTGTTTATCTGTTTATTTCTTTTTAGTTTTGCTCGTCTCTTGTGTTTAAATGACTGTAGCATACAATCTTCACAATCGGAGCCTAAAGCTAAAGAGCTTACAGCACCTAGTGTTCAATGCAACAGCAATGACTGTTGGCTGTTAGAGGACTGTTCTAAGAGTAACTCTTGTTACAGAGCTGCTTGTAAACTAAAGAGCCTCACAACTCAAGTTAAAATGATTGGCTTTGCAGTGTTTTTTGTTTATTTGTTTTTTTCATTTGTTTGTTTATTTTTTATTCATTTATTGTTTATTTGTTTATTTCTTTTTAGTTTTGCTCGTCTCTTGTGTTTAAATGACTGTAGCATACAATCTTCACAATCGGAGCCTAAAGCTAAAGAGCTTACAGCACCTAGTGTTCAATGCAACAGCAATGACTGTTGGCTGTCAGAGGACTGTTCTAAGAGTAACTCTTGTTACAGAGCTGCTTGTAAACTAAAGAGCCTCACAACTCAAGTTAAAATGATTGGCTTTGCAGTGTTTTTTGTTTATTTGTTTTTTTCATTTGTTTGTTTATTTTTTATTCATTTATTGTTTATTTGTTTATTTCTTTTTAGTTTTGCTCGTCTCTTGTGTTTAAATGACTGTAGCATACAATCTTCACAATCGGAGCCTAAAGCTAAAGAGCTTACAGCACCTAGTGTTCAATGCAACAGCAATGACTGTTGGCTGTTAGAGGACTGTTCTGAGAGTAACTCTTGTTACAGAGCTGCTTGTAAACTAAAAAGCCTCACAACTCAAATTAAAATGATTGGCTTTGCAGTGTTTTTTGTTTATTTGTTTTTTTCATTTGTTTGTTTATTTTTTATTCATTTATTGTTTATCTGTTTATTTCTTTTTAGTTTTGCTCGTCTCTTGTGTTTAAATGACTGTAGCATACAATCTTCACAATCGGAGCCTAAAGCAACAAAGCTTACAGCACCTAATGTTCCCTGGCAGTCTCCATTCCAAGTACTAACTAAGCCCACAAGATCGGGATTTGTAAGAGCGCTATGGCCATAAGCAATGACTGTTGGCTGTAGAGGACTGTTCTGAGAGTAACTCTTGTTACAGAGCTGCTTGTAAACTAAAAATCCTCACAACTCAAATTAAAATGATTGGCTTTGCAGTGTTTTTTGTTTATTTGTTTTTTTCATTTGTTTGTTTATTTTTTATTCATTTATTGTTTATCTGTTTATTTCTTTTTAGTTTTGCTCGTCTCTTGTGTTTAAATGACTGTAGCATACAATCTTCACAATCGGAGCCTAAAGCTAAAGAGCTTAAAGCACCTAGTGTTCAATGCAACAGCAATGACTGTTGGCTGTTAGAGGACTGTTCTAAGAGTAACTCTTGTTACAGAGCTGCTTGTAAACTAAAAAGCCTCACAACTCAAGTTAAAATGATTGGCTTTGCAGTGTTTTTTGTTTATTTGTTTTTTTCATTTGTTTGTTTATTTTTTATTCATTTATTGTTTATTTGTTTATTTCTTTTTAGTTTTGCTCGTCTCTTGTGTTTAAATGACTGTAGCATACAATCTTCACAATCGGAGCCTAAAGCTAAAGAGCTTACAGCACCTAGTGTTCAATGCAACAGCAATGACTGTTGGCTGTTAGAGGACTGTTCTAAGAGTAACTCTTGTTACAGAGCTGCTTGTAAACTAAAAAGCCTCACAACTCAAATTAAAATGATTGGCTTTGCAGTGTTTTTTGTTTATTTGTTTTTTTCATTTGTTTGTTTATTTTTTATTCATTTATTGTTTATCTGTTTATTTCTTTTTAGTTTTGCTCGTCTCTTGTGTTTAAATGACTGTAGCATACAATCTTCACAATCGGAGCCTAAAGCTAAAGAGCTTACAGCACCTAGTGTTCAATGCAACAGCAATGACTGTTGGCTGTTAGAGGACTGTTCTAAGAGTAACTCTTGTTACAGAGCTGCTTGTAAACTAAAGAGCCTCACAACTCAAGTTAAAATGATTGGCTTTGCAGTGTTTTTTGTTTATTTGTTTTTTTCATTTGTTTGTTTATTTTTTATTCATTTATTGTTTATTTGTTTATTTCTTTTTAGTTTTGCTCGTCTCTTGTGTTTAAATGACTGTAGCATACAATCTTCACAATCGGAGCCTAAAGCTAAAGAGCTTACAGCACCTAGTGTTCAATGCAACAGCAATGACTGTTGGCTGTTAGAGGACTGTTCTAAGAGTAACTCTTGTTACAGAGCTGCTTGTAAACTAAAAAGCCTCACAACTCAAGTTAAAATGATTGGCTTTGCAGTGTTTTTTGTTTATTTGTTTTTTTCATTTGTTTGTTTATTTTTTATTCATTTATTGTTTATTTGTTTATTTCTTTTTAGTTTTGCTCGTCTCTTGTGTTTAAATGACTGTAGCATACAATCTTCACAATCGGAGCCTAAAGCTAAAGAGCTTACAGCACCTAGTGTTCAATGCAACAGCAATGACTGTTGGCTGTTAGAGGACTGTTCTAAGAGTAACTCTTGTTACAGAGCTGCTTGTAAACTAAAAAGCCTCACAACTCAAGTTAAAATGATTGGCTTTGCAGTGTTTTTTGTTTATTTGTTTTTTTCATTTGTTTGTTTATTTTTTATTCATTTATTGTTTATTTGTTTATTTCTTTTTAGTTTTGCTCGTCTCTTGTGTTTAAATGACTGTAGCATACAATCTTCACAATCGGAGCCTAAAGCTTAAAAGCTTACAGCACCTAGTGTTCCCTGGCAGTCTCCATTCCAAGTACTAACTAAGCCCACAAGATCGGGATTTGTAAGAGCGCTATGGCCATAAGCAATGACTGTTGGCTGTAGAGGACTGTTCTAAGAGTAACTCTTGTTACAGAGCTGCTTGTAAACTAAAAAACCTCACAACTCAAATTAAAATGATTGGCTTTGCAGTGTTTTTTGTTTATTTGTTTTTTTCATTTGTTTGTTTATTTTTTATTCATTTATTGTTTATTTGTTTATTTCTTTTTAGTTTTGCTCGTCTCTTGTGTTTAAATGACTGTAGCATACAATCTTCACAATCGGAGCCTAAAGCAAAAAAGCTTACAGCACCTAGTGTTCCCTGGCAGTCTCCATTCCAAGTACTAACTAAGCCCACAAGATCGGGATTTGTAAGAGCGCTATGGCCATAAGCAATGACTGTTGGCTGTAGGGGACTGTTCTGAAAGTAACTCTTGTTACAGAGCTGCTTGTAAACTAAAAAGCCTCACAACTCAAATTAAAATGATTGGCTTTGCAGTGTTTTTTGTTTATTTGTTTTTTTCATTTGTTTGTTTATTTTTTATTCATTTATTGTTTATCTGTTTATTTCTTTTTAGTTTTGCTCGTCTCTTGTGTTTAAATGACTGTAGCATACAATCTTCACAATCGGAGCCTAAAGCTAAAGAGCTTACAGCACCTAGTGTTCAATGCAACAGCAATGACTGTTGGCTGTTAGAGGACTGTTCTAAGAGTAACTCTTGTTACAGAGCTGCTTGTAAACTAAAAAGCCTCACAACTCAAGTTAAAATGATTGGCTTTGCAGTGTTTTTTGTTTATTTGTTTTTTTCATTTGTTTGTTTATTTTTTATTCATTTATTGTTTATTTGTTTATTTCTTTTTAGTTTTGCTCGTCTCTTGTGCTTAAATGACTGTAGCATACAATCTTCACAATCGGAGCCTAAAGCTAAAGAGCTTACAGCACCTAGTGTTCAATGCAACAGCAATGACTGTTGGCTGTTAGAGGACTGTTCTAAGAGTAACTCTTGTTACAGAGCTGCTTGTAAACTAAAAAGCCTCACAACTCAAATTAAAATGATTGGCTTTGCAGTGTTTTTTGTTTATTTGTTTTTTTCATTTGTTTGTTTATTTTTTATTCATTTATTGTTTATCTGTTTATTTCTTTTTAGTTTTGCTCGTCTCTTGTGTTTAAATGACTGTAGCATACAATCTTCACAATCGGAGCCTAAAGCAAAAAAGCTTACAGCACCTAGTGTTCCCTGGCAGTCTCCATTCCAAGCACTAACTAAGCCCACAAGATCGGGATTTGTAAGAGCGCTATGGCCATAAGCAATGACTGTTGGCTGTAGAGGACTGTTCTGAGAGTAACTCTTGTTACAGAGCTGCTTGTAAACTAAAAAGCCTCACAACTCAAATTAAAATGATTGGCTTTGCAGTGTTTTTTGTTTATTTTTTTTTTTCATTTGTTTGTTTATTTTTTATTCATTTATTGTTTATCTGTTTATTTCTTTTTAGTTTTGCTCGTCTCTTGTGTTTAAATGACTGTAGCATACAATCTTCACAATCGGAGCCTAAAGCTAAAGAGCTTACAGCACCTAGTGTTCAATGCAACAGCAATGACTGTTGGCTGTCAGAGGACTGTTCTAAGAGTAACTCTTGTTACAGAGCTGCTTGTAAACTAAAGAGCCTCACAACTCAAGTTAAAATGATTGGCTTTGCAGTGTTTTTTGTTTATTTGTTTTTTTCATTTGTTTGTTTATTTTTTATTCATTTATTGTTTATTTGTTTATTTCTTTTTAGTTTTGCTCGTCTCTTGTGTTTAAATGACTGTAGCATACAATCTTCACAATCGGAGCCTAAAGCTAAAGAGCTTACAGCACCTAGTGTTCAATGCAACAGCAATGACTGTTGGCTGTTAGAGGACTGTTCTGAGAGTAACTCTTGTTACAGAGCTGCTTGTAAACTAAAAAGCCTCACAACTCAAATTAAAATGATTGGCTTTGCAGTGTTTTTTGTTTATTTGTTTTTTTCATTTGTTTGTTTATTTTTTATTCATTTATTGTTTATTTGTTTATTTCTTTTTAGTTTTGCTCGTCTCTTGTGTTTAAATGACTGTAGCATACAATCTTCACAATCGGAGCCTAAAGCAACAAAGCTTACAGCACCTAATGTTCCCTGGCAGTCTCCATTCCAAGTACTAACTAAGCCCACAAGATCGGGATTTGTAAGAGCGCTATGGCCATAAGCAATGACTGTTGGCTGTAGAGGACTGTTCTGAGAGTAACTCTTGTTACAGAGCTGCTTGTAAACTAAAAATCCTCACAACTCAAATTAAAATGATTGGCTTTGCAGTGTTTTTTGTTTATTTGTTTTTTTCATTTGTTTGTTTATTTTTTATTCATTTATTGTTTATCTGTTTATTTCTTTTTAGTTTTGCTCGTCTCTTGTGTTTAAATGACTGTAGCATACAATCTTCACAATCGGAGCCTAAAGCTAAAGAGCTTAAAGCACCTAGTGTTCAATGCAACAGCAATGACTGTTGGCTGTTAGAGGACTGTTCTAAGAGTAACTCTTGTTACAGAGCTGCTTGTAAACTAAAAAGCCTCACAACTCAAGTTAAAATGATTGGCTTTGCAGTGTTTTTTGTTTATTTGTTTTTTTCATTTGTTTGTTTATTTTTTATTCATTTATTGTTTATCTGTTTATTTCTTTTTAGTTTTGCTCGTCTCTTGTGTTTAAATGACTGTAGCATACAATCTTCACAATCGGAGCCTAAAGCTAAAGAGCTTACAGCACCTAGTGTTCAATGCAACAGCAATGACTGTTGGCTGTTAGAGGACTGTTCTAAG
This sequence comes from Hoplias malabaricus, assembly GCF_029633855.1. Taxonomy (NCBI): domain Eukaryota; kingdom Metazoa; phylum Chordata; class Actinopteri; order Characiformes; family Erythrinidae; genus Hoplias; species Hoplias malabaricus. The sequence continues at coordinate 27,259,245 of NC_089814.1, forward strand.
AGTAACTCTTGTTACAGAGCTGCTTGTAAACTAAAGAGCCTCACAACTCAAGTTAAAATGATTGGCTTTGCAGTGTTTTTTGTTTATTTGTTTTTTTCATTTGTTTGTTTATTTTTTATTCATTTATTGTTTATTTGTTTATTTCTTTTTAGTTTTGCTCGTCTCTTGTGTTTAAATGACTGTAGCATACAATCTTCACAATCGGAGCCTAAAGCTAAAGAGCTTACAGCACCTAGTGTTCATTGCAACAGCAATGACTGTTTGCTGTTAGAGGACTGTTCTGAGAGTAACTCTTGTTACAGAGCTGCTTGTAAACTAAAAAGCCTCACAACTCAAATTAAAATGATTGGCTTTGCAGTGTTTTTTGTTTATTTGTTTTTTTCATTTGTTTGTTTATTTTTTATTCATTTATTGTTTATCTGTTTATTTCTTTTTAGTTTTGCTCGTCTCTTGTGTTTAAATGACTGTAGCATACAATCTTCACAATCGGAGCCTAAAGCTAAAGAGCTTACAGCACCTAGTGTTCAATGCAACAGCAATGACTGTTGGCTGTTAGAGGACTGTTCTAAGAGTAACTCTTGTTACAGAGCTGCTTGTAAACTAAAAAGCCTCACAACTCAAGTTAAAATGATTGGCTTTGCAGTGTTTTTTGTTTATTTGTTTTTTTCATTTGTTTGTTTATTTTTTATTCATTTATTGTTTATCTGTTTATTTCTTTTTAGTTTTGCTCGTCTCTTGTGTTTAAATGACTGTAGCATACAATCTTCACAATCGGAGCCTAAAGCAACAAAGCTTACAGCACCTAGTGTTCCCTGGCAGTCTCCATTCCAAGTACTAACTAAGCCCACAAGATCGGGATTTGTAAGAGCGCTATGGCCATAAGCAATGACTGTTGGCTGTAGAGGACTGCTCTGAGAGTAACTCTTGTTACAGAGCTGCTTGTAAACTAAAAAGCCTCACAACTCAAATTAAAATGATTGGCTTTGCAGTGTTTTTTGTTTATTTGTTTTTTTCATTTGTTTGTTTATTTTTTATTCATTTATTGTTTATTTGTTTATTTATTTTTAGTTTTGCTCGTCTCTTGTGTTTAAATGACTGTAGCATACAATCTTCACAATCGGAGCCTAAAGCTAAAGAGCTTACAGCACCTAGTGTTCATTGCAACAGCAATGACTGTTTGCTGTTAGAGGACTGTTCTGAGAGTAACTCTTGTTACAGAGCTGCTTGTAAACTAAAAAGCCTCACAACTCAAATTAAAATGATTGGCTTTGCAGTGTTTTTTGTTTATTTGTTTTTTTCATTTGTTTGTTTATTTTTTATTCATTTATTGTTTATCTGTTTATTTCTTTTTAGTTTTGCTCGTCTCTTGTGTTTAAATGACTGTAGCATACAATCTTCACAATCGGAGCCTAAAGCTAAAGAGCTTACAGCACCTAGTGTTCAATGCAACAGCAATGACTGTTGGCTGTTAGAGGACTGTTCTAAGAGTAACTCTTGTTACAGAGCTGCTTGTAAACTAAAAAGCCTCACAACTCAAGTTAAAATGATTGGCTTTGCAGTGTTTTTTGTTTATTTGTTTTTTTCATTTGTTTGTTTATTTTTTATTCATTTATTGTTTATATGTTTATTTCTTTTTAGTTTTGCTCGTCTCTTGTGTTTAAATGACTGTAGCATACAATCTTCACAATCGGAGCCTAAAGCAACAAAGCTTACAGCACCTAGTGTTCCCTGGCAGTCTCCATTCCAAGTACTAACTAAGCCCACAAGATCGGGATTCGTAAGAGCGCTATGGCCATAAGCAATGACTGTTGGCTGTAGAGGACTGCTCTGAGAGTAACTCTTGTTACAGAGCTGCTTGTAAACTAAAAAGCCTCACAACTCAAATTAAAATGATTGGCTTTGCAGTGTTTTTTGTTTATTTGTTTTTTTCATTTGTTTGTTTATTTTTTATTCATTTATTTTTTATCTGTTTATTTCTTTTTAGTTTTGCTCGTCTCTTGTGTTTAAATGACTGTAGCATACAATCTTCACAATCGGAGCCTAAAGCTAAAGAGCTTACAGCACCTAGTGTTCAATGCAACAGCAATGACTGTTGGCTGTTAGAGGACTGTTCTAAGAGTAACTCTTGTTACAGAGCTGCTTGTAAACTAAAAAGCCTCACAACTCAAGTTAAAATGATTGGCTTTGCAGTGTTTTTTGTTTATTTGTTTTTTTCATTTGTTTGTTTATTTTTTATTCATTTATTGTTTATCTGTTTATTTCTTTTTAGTTTTGCTCGTCTCTTGTGTTTAAATGACTGTAGCATACAATCTTCACAATCGGAGCCTAAAGCTAAAGAGCTTACAGCACCTAGTGTTCAATGCAACAGCAATGACTGTTGGCTGTTAGAGGACTGTTCTAAGAGTAACTCTTGTTACAGAGCTGCTTGTAAACTAAAGAGCCTCACAACTCAAGTTAAAATGATTGGCTTTGCAGTGTTTTTTGTTTATTTGTTTTTTTCATTTGTTTGTTTATTTTTTATTCATTTATTGTTTATCTGTTTATTTCTTTTTAGTTTTGCTCGTCTCTTGTGTTTAAATGACTGTAGCATACAATCTTCACAATCGGAGCCTAAAGCTAAAGAGCTTACAGCACCTAGTGTTCAATGCAACAGCAATGACTGTTGGCTGTTAGAGGACTGTTCTAAGAGTAACTCTTGTTACAGAGCTGCTTGTAAACTAAAAAGCCTCACAACTCAAGTTAAAATGATTGGCTTTGCAGTGTTTTTTGTTTATTTGTTTTTTTCATTTGTTTGTTTATTTTTTATTCATTTATTGTTTATCTGTTTATTTCTTTTTAGTTTTGCTCGTCTCTTGTGTTTAAATGACTGTAGCATACAATCTTCACAATCGGAGCCTAAAGCTAAAGAGCTTACAGCACCTAGTGTTCAATGCAACAGCAATGACTGTTGGCTGTTAGAGGACTGTTCTAAGAGTAACTCTTGTTACAGAGCTGCTTGTAAACTAAAGAGCCTCACAACTCAAGTTAAAATGATTGGCTTTGCAGTGTTTTTTGTTTATTTGTTTTTTTCATTTGTTTGTTTATTTTTTATTCATTTATTGTTTATCTGTTTATTTCTTTTTAGTTTTGCTCGTCTCTTGTGTTTAAATGACTGTAGCATACAATCTTCACAATCGGAGCCTAAAGCTAAAGAGCTTACAGCACCTAGTGTTCAATGCAACAGCAATGACTGTTGGCTGTTAGAGGACTGTTCTAAGAGTAACTCTTGTTACAGAGCTGCTTGTAAACTAAAAAGCCTCACAACTCAAGTTAAAATGATTGGCTTTGCAGTGTTTTTTGTTTATTTGTTTTTTCATTTGTTTGTTTATTTTTTATTCATTTATTGTTTATTTGTTTATTTCTTTTTAGTTTTGCTCGTCTCTTGTGTTTAAATGACTGTAGCATACAATCTTCACAATCGGAGCCTAAAGCAAAAAAGCTTACAGCACCTAGTGTTCCCTGGCAGTCTCCATTCCAAGTACTAACTAAGCCCACAAGATCGGGATTTGTAAAAGCGCTATGGCCATAAGCAATGGCTGTTGGCTGTTAGAGGACTGTTCTAAGAGTAACTCTTGTTACAGAGCTGCTTGTAAACTAAAAAGCGTCACAACTCAAATTAAAATGATTGGCTTTGCAGTGTTTTTTGTTTATTTGTTTTTTTCATTTGTTTGTTTATTTTTTATTCATTTATTGTTTATTTGTTTATTTCTTTTTAGTTTTGCTCGTCTCTTGTGTTTAAATGACTGTAGCATACAATCTTCACAATCGGAGCCTAAAGCAACAAAGCTTACAGCACCTAGTGTTCCCTGGCAGTCTCCATTCCAAGTACTAACTAAGCCCACAAGATCGGGATTTGTAAGAGCGCTATGGCCATAAGCAATGACTGTTGGCTGTAGAGGACTGCTCTGAGAGTAACTCTTGTTACAGAGCTGCTTGTAAACTAAAAAGCCTCACAACTCAAATTAAAATGATTGGCTTTGCAGTGTTTTTTGTTTATTTGTTTTTTTCATTTGTTTGTTTATTTTTTATTCATTTATTTTTTATCTGTTTATTTCTTTTTAGTTTTGCTCGTCTCTTGTGTTTAAATGACTGTAGCATACAATCTTCACAATCGGAGCCTAAAGCTAAAGAGCTTACAGCACCTAGTGTTCAATGCAACAGCAATGACTGTTGGCTGTTAGAGGACTGTTCTAAGAGTAACTCTTGTTACAGAGCTGCTTGTAAACTAAAAAGCCTCACAACTCAAGTTAAAATGATTGGCTTTGCAGTGTTTTTTGTTTATTTGTTTTTTTCATTTGTTTGTTTATTTTTTATTCATTTATTGTTTATTTGTTTATTTCTTTTTAGTTTTGCTCGTCTCTTGTGTTTAAATGACTGTAGCATACAATCTTCACAATCGGAGCCTAAAGCTAAAGAGCTTACAGCACCTAGTGTTCAATGCAACAGCAATGACTGTTGGCTGTTAGAGGACTGTTCTAAGAGTAACTCTTGTTACAGAGCTGCTTGTAAACTAAAAAGCCTCACAACTCAAGTTAAAATGATTGGCTTTGCAGTGTTTTTTGTTTATTTGTTTTTTTCATTTGTTTGTTTATTTTTTATTCATTTATTGTTTATTTGTTTATTTCTTTTTAGTTTTGCTCGTCTCTTGTGTTTAAATGACTGTAGCATACAATCTTCACAATCGGAGCCTAAAGCTAAAGAGCTTACAGCACCTAGTGTTCAATGCAACAGCAATGACTGTTGGCTGTTAGAGGACTGTTCTAAGAGTAACTCTTGTTACAGAGCTGCTTGTAAACTAAAAAGCCTCACAACTCAAGTTAAAATGATTGGCTTTGCAGTGTTTTTTGTTTATTTGTTTTTTTCATTTGTTTGTTTATTTTTTATTCATTTATTGTTTATTTGTTTATTTCTTTTTAGTTTTGCTCGTCTCTTGTGTTTAAATGACTGTAGCATACAATCTTCACAATCGGAGCCTAAAGCAACAAAGCTTACAGCACCTAGTGTTCCCTGGCAGTCTCCATTCCAAGTACTAACTAAGCCCACAAGATCGGGATTTGTAAGAGCGCTATGGCCATAAGCAATGACTGTTGGCTGTAGAGGACTGTTCTGAGAGTAACTCTTGTTACAGAGCTGCTTGTAAACTAAAAAGCCTCACAACTCAAATTAAAATGATTGGCTTTGCAGTGTTTTTTGTTTATTTGTTTTTTTCATTTGTTTGTTTATTTTTTATTCATTTATTGTTTATTTGTTTATTTCTTTTTAGTTTTGCTCGTCTCTTGTGTTTAAATGACTGTAGCATACAATCTTCACAATCGGAGCCTAAAGCTAAAGAGCTTACAGCACCTAGTGTTCAATGCAACAGCAATGACTGTTGGCTGTTAGAGGACTGTTCTAAGAGTAACTCTTGTTACAGAGCTGCTTGTAAACTAAAAAGCCTCACAACTCAAGTTAAAATGATTGGCTTTGCAGTGTTTTTTGTTTATTTGCTTTTTTCATTTGTTTGTTTATTTTTTATTCATTTATTGTTTATTTGTTTATTTCTTTTTAGTTTTGCTCGTCTCTTGTGTTTAAATGACTGTAGCATACAATCTTCACAATCGGAGCCTAAAGCAAAAAAGCTTACAGCACCTAGTGTTCCCTGGCAGTCTCCATTCCAAGTACTAACTAAGCCCACAAGATCGGGATTTGTAAAATCGCTATGGCCATAAGCAATGGCTGTTGGCTGTTAGAGGACTGTTCTAAGAGTAACTCTTGTTACAGAGCTGCTTGTAAACTAAAAAGCGTCACAACTCAAATTAAAATGATTGGCTTTGCAGTGTTTTTTGTTTATTTGTTTTTTTCATTTGTTTGTTTATTTTTTATTCATTTATTGTTTATTTGTTTATTTCTTTTTAGTTTTGCTCGTCTCTTGTGTTTAAATGACTGTAGCATACAATCTTCACAATCGGAGCCTAAAGCAACAAAGCTTACAGCACCTAGTGTTCCCTGGCAGTCTCCATTCCAAGTACTAACTAAGCCCACAAGATCGGGATTTGTAAGAGCGCTATGGCCATAAGCAATGACTGTTGGCTGTAGAGGACTGTTCTGAGAGTAACTCTTGTTACAGAGCTGCTTGTAAACTAAAAAGCCTCACAACTCAAATTAAAATGATTGGCTTTGCAGTGTTTTTTGTTTATTTGTTTTTTTCATTTGTTTGTTTATTTTTTATTCATTTATTGTTTATTTGTTTATTTCTTTTTAGTTTTGCTCGTCTCTTGTGTTTAAATGACTGTAGCATACAATCTTCACAATCGGAGCCTAAAGCATCAAAGCTTACAGCACCTAGTGTTCCCTGGCAGTCTCCATTCCAAGTACTAACTAAGCCCACAAGATCGGGATTTGTAAGAGCGCTATGGCCATAAGCAATGACTGTTGGCTGTAGAGGACTGCTCTGAGAGTAACTCTTGTTACAGAGCTGCTTGTAAACTAAAAAGCCTCACAACTCAAATTAAAATGATTGGCTTTGCAGTGTTTTTTGTTTATTTGTTTTTTTCATTTGTTTGTTTATTTTTTATTCATTTATTTTTTATCTGTTTATTTCTTTTTAGTTTTGCTCGTCTCTTGTGTTTAAATGACTGTAGCATACAATCTTCACAATCGGAGCCTAAAGCTAAAGAGCTTACAGCACCTAGTGTTCAATGCAACAGCAATGACTGTTGGCTGTTAGAGGACTGTTCTAAGAGTAACTCTTGTTACAGAGCTGCTTGTAAACTAAAAAGCCTCACAACTCAAGTTAAAATGATTGGCTTTGCAGTGTTTTTTGTTTATTTGTTTTTTTCATTTGTTTGTTTATTTTTTATTCATTTATTGTTTATCTGTTTATTTCTTTTTAGTTTTGCTCGTCTCTTGTGTTTAAATGACTGTAGCATACAATCTTCACAATCGGAGCCTAAAGCTAAAGAGCTTACAGCACCTAGTGTTCAATGCAACAGCAATGACTGTTGGCTGTTAGAGGACTGTTCTAAGAGTAACTCTTGTTACAGAGCTGCTTGTAAACTAAAGAGCCTCACAACTCAAGTTAAAATGATTGGCTTTGCAGTGTTTTTTGTTTATTTGTTTTTTTCATTTGTTTGTTTATTTTTTATTCATTTATTGTTTATCTGTTTATTTCTTTTTAGTTTTGCTCGTCTCTTGTGTTTAAATGACTGTAGCATACAATCTTCACAATCGGAGCCTAAAGCTAAAGAGCTTACAGCACCTAGTGTTCAATGCAACAGCAATGACTGTTGGCTGTTAGAGGACTGTTCTAAGAGTAACTCTTGTTACAGAGCTGCTTGTAAACTAAAGAGCCTCACAACTCAAGTTAAAATGATTGGCTTTGCAGTGTTTTTTGTTTATTTGTTTTTTTCATTTGTTTGTTTATTTTTTATTCATTTATTGTTTATCTGTTTATTTCTTTTTAGTTTTGCTCGTCTCTTGTGTTTAAATGACTGTAGCATACAATCTTCACAATCGGAGCCTAAAGCAAAAAAGCTTACAGCACCTAGTGTTCCCTGGCAGTCTCCATTCCAACTACTAACTAAGCCCACAAGATCGGGATTTGTAAGAGCGCTATGGCCATAAGCAATGACTGTTGGCTGTAGAGGACTGCTCTGAGAGTAACTCTTGTTACAGAGCTGCTTGTAAACTAAAAAGCCTCACAACTCAAATTAAAATGATTGGCTTTGCAGTGTTTTTTGTTTATTTGTTTTTTTCATTTGTTTGTTTATTTTTTATTCATTTATTGTTTATTTGTTTATTTCTTTTTAGTTTTGCTCGTCTCTTGTGTTTAAATGACTGTAGCATACAATCTTCACAATCGGAGCCTAAAGCTAAAGAGCTTACAGCACCTAGTGTTCATTGCAACAGCAATGACTGTTTGCTGTTAGAGGACTGTTCTGAGAGTAACTCTTGTTACAGAGCTGCTTGTAAACTAAAAAGCCTCACAACTCAAATTAAAATGATTGGCTTTGCAGTGTTTTTTGTTTATTTGTTTTTTTCATTTGTTTGTTTATTTTTTATTCATTTATTGTTTATCTGTTTATTTCTTTTTAGTTTTGCTCGTCTCTTGTGTTTAAATGACTGTAGCATACAATCTTCACAATCGGAGCCTAAAGCTAAAGAGCTTACAGCACCTAGTGTTCAATGCAACAGCAATGACTGTTGGCTGTTAGAGGACTGTTCTAAGAGTAACTCTTGTTACAGAGCTGCTTGTAAACTAAAAAGCCTCACAACTCAAGTTAAAATGATTGGCTTTGCAGTGTTTTTTGTTTATTTGTTTTTTTCATTTGTTTGTTTATTTTTTATTCATTTATTGTTTATTTGTTTATTTCTTTTTAGTTTTGCTCGTCTCTTGTGTTTAAATGACTGTAGCATACAATCTTCACAATCGGAGCCTAAAGCAACAAAGCTTACAGCACCTAGTGTTCCCTGGCAGTCTCCATTCCAAGTACTAACTAAGCCCACAAGATCGGGATTTGTAAGAGCGCTATGGCCATAAGCAATGACTGTTGGCTGTAGAGGACTGTTCTGAGAGTAACTCTTGTTACAGAGCTGCTTGTAAACTAAAAAGCCTCACAACTCAAATTAAAATGATTGGCTTTGCAGTGTTTTTTGTTTATTTGTTTTTTTCATTTGTTTGTTTATTTTTTATTCATTTATTGTTTATTTGTTTATTTCTTTTTAGTTTTGCTCGTCTCTTGTGTTTAAATGACTGTAGCATACAATCTTCACAATCGGAGCCTAAAGCATCAAAGCTTACAGCACCTAGTGTTCCCTGGCAGTCTCCATTCCAAGTACTAACTAAGCCCACAAGATCGGGATTTGTAAGAGCGCTATGGCCATAAGCAATGACTGTTGGCTGTAGAGGACTGCTCTGAGAGTAACTCTTGTTACAGAGCTGCTTGTAAACTAAAAAGCCTCACAACTCAAATTAAAATGATTGGCTTTGCAGTGTTTTTTGTTTATTTGTTTTTTTCATTTGTTTGTTTATTTTTTATTCATTTATTGTTTATTTGTTTATTTCTTTTTAGTTTTGCTCGTCTCTTTTGTTTAAATGACTGTAGCATACAATCTTCACAATCGGAGCCTAAAGCTAAAGAGCTTACAGCACCTAGTGTTCATTGCAACAGCAATGACTGTTTGCTGTTAGAGGACTGTTCTGAGAGTAACTCTTGTTACAGAGCTGCTTGTAAACTAAAAAGCCTCACAACTCAAATTAAAATGATTGGCTTTGCAGTGTTTTTTGTTTATTTGTTTTTTTCATTTGTTTGTTTATTTTTTATTCATTTATTGTTTATCTGTTTATTTCTTTTTAGTTTTGCTCGTCTCTTGTGTTTAAATGACTGTAGCATACAATCTTCACAATCGGAGCCTAAAGCTAAAGAGCTTACAGCACCTAGTGTTCAATGCAACAGCAATGACTGTTGGCTGTTAGAGGACTGTTCTAAGAGTAACTCTTGTTACAGAGCTGCTTGTAAACTAAAAAGCCTCACAACTCAAGTTAAAATGATTGGCTTTGCAGTGTTTTTTGTTTATTTGTTTTTTTCATTTGTTTGTTTATTTTTTATTCATTTATTGTTTATTTGTTTATTTCTTTTTAGTTTTGCTCGTCTCTTGTGTTTAAATGACTGTAGCATACAATCTTCACAATCGGAGCCTAAAGCAACAAAGCTTACAGCACCTAGTGTTCCCTGGCAGTCTCCATTCCAAGTACTAACTAAGCCCACAAGATCGGGATTTGTAAGAGCGCTATGGCCATAAGCAATGACTGTTGGCTGTAGAGGACTGTTCTGAGAGTAACTCTTGTTACAGAGCTGCTTGTAAACTAAAAAGCCTCACAACTCAAGTTAAAATGATTGGCTTTGCAGTGTTTTTTGTTTATTTGTTTTTTTCATTTGTTTGTTTATTTTTTATTCATTTATTGTTTATTTGTTTATTTCTTTTTAGTTTTGCTCGTCTCTTGTGTTTAAATGACTGTAGCATACAATCTTCACAATCGGAGCCTAAAGCAACAAAGCTTACAGCACCTAGTGTTCCCTGGCAGTCTCCATTCCAAGTACTAACTAAGCCCACAAGATCGGGATTTGTAAGAGCGCTATGGCCATAAGCAATGACTGTTGGCTGTAGAGGACTGCTCTGAGAGTAACTCTTGTTACAGAGCTGCTTGTAAACTAAAAAGCCTCACAACTCAAATTAAAATGATTGGCTTTGCAGTGTTTTTTGTTTATTTGTTTTTTTCATTTGTTTGTTTATTTTTTATTCATTTATTTTTTATCTGTTTATTTCTTTTTAGTTTTGCTCGTCTCTTGTGTTTAAATGACTGTAGCATACAATCTTCACAATCGGAGCCTAAAGCTAAAGAGCTTACAGCACCTAGTGTTCAATGCAACAGCAATGACTGTTGGCTGTTAGAGGACTGTTCTAAGAGTAACTCTTGTTACAGAGCTGCTTGTAAACTAAAAAGCCTCACAACTCAAGTTAAAATGATTGGCTTTGCAGTGTTTTTTGTTTATTTGTTTTTTTCATTTGTTTGTTTATTTTTTATTCATTTATTGTTTATTTGTTTATTTCTTTTTAGTTTTGCTCGTCTCTTGTGTTTAAATGACTGTAGCATACAATCTTCACAATCGGAGCCTAAAGCTAAAGAGCTTACAGCACCTAGTGTTCAATGCAACAGCAATGACTGTTGGCTGTTAGAGGACTGTTCTAAGAGTAACTCTTGTTACAGAGCTGCTTGTAAACTAAAAAGCCTCACAACTCAAGTTAAAATGATTGGCTTTGCAGTGTTTTTTGTTTATTTGTTTTTTTCATTTGTTTGTTTATTTTTTATTCATTTATTGTTTATTTGTTTATTTCTTTTTAGTTTTGCTCGTCTCTTGTGTTTAAATGACTGTAGCATACAATCTTCACAATCGGAGCCTAAAGCTAAAGAGCTTACAGCACCTAGTGTTCAATGCAACAGCAATGACTGTTGGCTGTTAGAGGACTGTTCTAAGAGTAACTCTTGTTACAGAGCTGCTTGTAAACTAAAAAGCCTCACAACTCAAGTTAAAATGATTGGCTTTGCAGTGTTTTTTGTTTATTTGTTTTTTTCATTTGTTTGTTTATTTTTTATTCATTTATTGTTTATTTGTTTATTTCTTTTTAGTTTTGCTCGTCTCTTGTGTTTAAATGACTGTAGCATACAATCTTCACAATCGGAGCCTAAAGCAACAAAGCTTACAGCACCTAGTGTTCCCTGGCAGTCTCCATTCCAAGTACTAACTAAGCCCACAAGATCGGGATTTGTAAGAGCGCTATGGCCATAAGCAATGACTGTTGGCTGTAGAGGACTGTTCTGAGAGTAACTCTTGTTACAGAGCTGCTTGTAAACTAAAAAGCCTCACAACTCAAATTAAAATGATTGGCTTTGCAGTGTTTTTTGTTTATTTGTTTTTTTCATTTGTTTGTTTATTTTTTATTCATTTATTGTTTATTTGTTTATTTCTTTTTAGTTTTGCTCGTCTCTTGTGTTTAAATGACTGTAGCATACAATCTTCACAATCGGAGCCTAAAGCTAAAGAGCTTACAGCACCTAGTGTTCAATGCAACAGCAATGACTGTTGGCTGTTAGAGGACTGTTCTAAGAGTAACTCTTGTTACAGAGCTGCTTGTAAACTAAAAAGCCTCACAACTCAAGTTAAAATGATTGGCTTTGCAGTGTTTTTTGTTTATTTGCTTTTTTCATTTGTTTGTTTATTTTTTATTCATTTATTGTTTATTTGTTTATTTCTTTTTAGTTTTGCTCGTCTCTTGTGTTTAAATGACTGTAGCATACAATCTTCACAATCGGAGCCTAAAGCAAAAAAGCTTACAGCACCTAGTGTTCCCTGGCAGTCTCCATTCCAAGTACTAACTAAGCCCACAAGATCGGGATTTGTAAAATCGCTATGGCCATAAGCAATGGCTGTTGGCTGTTAGAGGACTGTTCTAAGAGTAACTCTTGTTACAGAGCTGCTTGTAAACTAAAAAGCGTCACAACTCAAATTAAAATGATTGGCTTTGCAGTGTTTTTTGTTTATTTGTTTTTTTCATTTGTTTGTTTATTTTTTATTCATTTATTGTTTATTTGTTTATTTCTTTTTAGTTTTGCTCGTCTCTTGTGTTTAAATGACTGTAGCATACAATCTTCACAATCGGAGCCTAAAGCAACAAAGCTTACAGCACCTAGTGTTCCCTGGCAGTCTCCATTCCAAGTACTAACTAAGCCCACAAGATCGGGATTTGTAAGAGCGCTATGGCCATAAGCAATGACTGTTGGCTGTAGAGGACTGTTCTGAGAGTAACTCTTGTTACAGAGCTGCTTGTAAACTAAAAAGCCTCACAACTCAAATTAAAATGATTGGCTTTGCAGTGTTTTTTGTTTATTTGTTTTTTTCATTTGTTTGTTTATTTTTTATTCATTTATTGTTTATTTGTTTATTTCTTTTTAGTTTTGCTCGTCTCTTGTGTTTAAATGACTGTAGCATACAATCTTCACAATCGGAGCCTAAAGCATCAAAGCTTACAGCACCTAGTGTTCCCTGGCAGTCTCCATTCCAAGTACTAACTAAGCCCACAAGATCGGGATTTGTAAGAGCGCTATGGCCATAAGCAATGACTGTTGGCTGTAGAGGACTGCTCTGAGAGTAACTCTTGTTACAGAGCTGCTTGTAAACTAAAAAGCCTCACAACTCAAATTAAAATGATTGGCTTTGCAGTGTTTTTTGTTTATTTGTTTTTTTCATTTGTTTGTTTATTTTTTATTCATTTATTTTTTATCTGTTTATTTCTTTTTAGTTTTGCTCGTCTCTTGTGTTTAAATGACTGTAGCATACAATCTTCACAATCGGAGCCTAAAGCTAAAGAGCTTACAGCACCTAGTGTTCAATGCAACAGCAATGACTGTTGGCTGTTAGAGGACTGTTCTAAGAGTAACTCTTGTTACAGAGCTGCTTGTAAACTAAAAAGCCTCACAACTCAAGTTAAAATGATTGGCTTTGCAGTGTTTTTTGTTTATTTGTTTTTTTCATTTGTTTGTTTATTTTTTATTCATTTATTGTTTATCTGTTTATTTCTTTTTAGTTTTGCTCGTCTCTTGTGTTTAAATGACTGTAGCATACAATCTTCACAATCGGAGCCTAAAGCTAAAGAGCTTACAGCACCTAGTGTTCAATGCAACAGCAATGACTGTTGGCTGTTAGAGGACTGTTCTAAGAGTAACTCTTGTTACAGAGCTGCTTGTAAACTAAAGAGCCTCACAACTCAAGTTAAAATGATTGGCTTTGCAGTGTTTTTTGTTTATTTGTTTTTTTCATTTGTTTGTTTATTTTTTATTCATTTATTGTTTATCTGTTTATTTCTTTTTAGTTTTGCTCGTCTCTTGTGTTTAAATGACTGTAGCATACAATCTTCACAATCGGAGCCTAAAGCTAAAGAGCTTACAGCACCTAGTGTTCAATGCAACAGCAATGACTGTTGGCTGTTAGAGGACTGTTCTAAGAGTAACTCTTGTTACAGAGCTGCTTGTAAACTAAAGAGCCTCACAACTCAAGTTAAAATGATTGGCTTTGCAGTGTTTTTTGTTTATTTGTTTTTTTCATTTGTTTGTTTATTTTTTATTCATTTATTGTTTATCTGTTTATTTCTTTTTAGTTTTGCTCGTCTCTTGTGTTTAAATGACTGTAGCATACAATCTTCACAATCGGAGCCTAAAGCAAAAAAGCTTACAGCACCTAGTGTTCCCTGGCAGTCTCCATTCCAACTACTAACTAAGCCCACAAGATCGGGATTTGTAAGAGCGCTATGGCCATAAGCAATGACTGTTGGCTGTAGAGGACTGCTCTGAGAGTAACTCTTGTTACAGAGCTGCTTGTAAACTAAAAAGCCTCACAACTCAAATTAAAATGATTGGCTTTGCAGTGTTTTTTGTTTATTTGTTTTTTTCATTTGTTTGTTTATTTTTTATTCATTTATTGTTTATTTGTTTATTTCTTTTTAGTTTTGCTCGTCTCTTGTGTTTAAATGACTGTAGCATACAATCTTCACAATCGGAGCCTAAAGCTAAAGAGCTTACAGCACCTAGTGTTCATTGCAACAGCAATGACTGTTTGCTGTTAGAGGACTGTTCTGAGAGTAACTCTTGTTACAGAGCTGCTTGTAAACTAAAAAGCCTCACAACTCAAATTAAAATGATTGGCTTTGCAGTGTTTTTTGTTTATTTGTTTTTTTCATTTGTTTGTTTATTTTTTATTCATTTATTGTTTATCTGTTTATTTCTTTTTAGTTTTGCTCGTCTCTTGTGTTTAAATGACTGTAGCATACAATCTTCACAATCGGAGCCTAAAGCTAAAGAGCTTACAGCACCTAGTGTTCAATGCAACAGCAATGACTGTTGGCTGTTAGAGGACTGTTCTAAGAGTAACTCTTGTTACAGAGCTGCTTGTAAACTAAAAAGCCTCACAACTCAAGTTAAAATGATTGGCTTTGCAGTGTTTTTTGTTTATTTGTTTTTTTCATTTGTTTGTTTATTTTTTATTCATTTATTGTTTATTTGTTTATTTCTTTTTAGTTTTGCTCGTCTCTTGTGTTTAAATGACTGTAGCATACAATCTTCACAATCGGAGCCTAAAGCAACAAAGCTTACAGCACCTAGTGTTCCCTGGCAGTCTCCATTCCAAGTACTAACTAAGCCCACAAGATCGGGATTTGTAAGAGCGCTATGGCCATAAGCAATGACTGTTGGCTGTAGAGGACTGTTCTGAGAGTAACTCTTGTTACAGAGCTGCTTGTAAACTAAAAAGCCTCACAACTCAAATTAAAATGATTGGCTTTGCAGTGTTTTTTGTTTATTTGTTTTTTTCATTTGTTTGTTTATTTTTTATTCATTTATTGTTTATTTGTTTATTTCTTTTTAGTTTTGCTCGTCTCTTGTGTTTAAATGACTGTAGCATACAATCTTCACAATCGGAGCCTAAAGCATCAAAGCTTACAGCACCTAGTGTTCCCTGGCAGTCTCCATTCCAAGTACTAACTAAGCCCACAAGATCGGGATTTGTAAGAGCGCTATGGCCATAAGCAATGACTGTTGGCTGTAGAGGACTGCTCTGAGAGTAACTCTTGTTACAGAGCTGCTTGTAAACTAAAAAGCCTCACAACTCAAATTAAAATGATTGGCTTTGCAGTGTTTTTTGTTTATTTGTTTTTTTCATTTGTTTGTTTATTTTTTATTCATTTATTGTTTATTTGTTTATTTCTTTTTAGTTTTGCTCGTCTCTTTTGTTTAAATGACTGTAGCATACAATCTTCACAATCGGAGCCTAAAGCTAAAGAGCTTACAGCACCTAGTGTTCATTGCAACAGCAATGACTGTTTGCTGTTAGAGGACTGTTCTGAGAGTAACTCTTGTTACAGAGCTGCTTGTAAACTAAAAAGCCTCACAACTCAAATTAAAATGATTGGCTTTGCAGTGTTTTTTGTTTATTTGTTTTTTTCATTTGTTTGTTTATTTTTTATTCATTTATTGTTTATCTGTTTATTTCTTTTTAGTTTTGCTCGTCTCTTGTGTTTAAATGACTGTAGCATACAATCTTCACAATCGGAGCCTAAAGCTAAAGAGCTTACAGCACCTAGTGTTCAATGCAACAGCAATGACTGTTGGCTGTTAGAGGACTGTTCTAAGAGTAACTCTTGTTACAGAGCTGCTTGTAAACTAAAAAGCCTCACAACTCAAGTTAAAATGATTGGCTTTGCAGTGTTTTTTGTTTATTTGTTTTTTTCATTTGTTTGTTTATTTTTTATTCATTTATTGTTTATTTGTTTATTTCTTTTTAGTTTTGCTCGTCTCTTGTGTTTAAATGACTGTAGCATACAATCTTCACAATCGGAGCCTAAAGCAACAAAGCTTACAGCACCTAGTGTTCCCTGGCAGTCTCCATTCCAAGTACTAACTAAGCCCACAAGATCGGGATTTGTAAGAGCGCTATGGCCATAAGCAATGACTGTTGGCTGTAGAGGACTGTTCTGAGAGTAACTCTTGTTACAGAGCTGCTTGTAAACTAAAAAGCCTCACAACTCAAGTTAAAATGATTGGCTTTGCAGTGTTTTTTGTTTATTTGTTTTTTTCATTTGTTTGTTTATTTTTTATTCATTTATTGTTTATTTGTTTATTTCTTTTTAGTTTTGCTCGTCTCTTGTGTTTAAATGACTGTAGCATACAATCTTCACAATCGGAGCCTAAAGCAACAAAGCTTACAGCACCTAGTGTTCCCTGGCAGTCTCCATTCCAAGTACTAACTAAGCCCACAAGATCGGGATTTGTAAGAGCGCTATGGCCATAAGCAATGACTGTTGGCTGTAGAGGACTGCTCTGAGAGTAACTCTTGTTACAGAGCTGCTTGTAAACTAAAAAGCCTCACAACTCAAATTAAAATGATTGGCTTTGCAGTGTTTTTTGTTTATTTGTTTTTTTCATTTGTTTGTTTATTTTTTATTCATTTATTTTTTATCTGTTTATTTCTTTTTAGTTTTGCTCGTCTCTTGTGTTTAAATGACTGTAGCATACAATCTTCACAATCGGAGCCTAAAGCTAAAGAGCTTACAGCACCTAGTGTTCAATGCAACAGCAATGACTGTTGGCTGTTAGAGGACTGTTCTAAGAGTAACTCTTGTTACAGAGCTGCTTGTAAACTAAAAAGCCTCACAACTCAAGTTAAAATGATTGGCTTTGCAGTGTTTTTTGTTTATTTGTTTTTTTCATTTGTTTGTTTATTTTTTATTCATTTATTGTTTATCTGTTTATTTCTTTTTAGTTTTGCTCGTCTCTTGTGTTTAAATGACTGTAGCATACAATCTTCACAATCGGAGCCTAAAGCTAAAGAGCTTACAGCACCTAGTGTTCAATGCAACAGCAATGACTGTTGGCTGTTAGAGGACTGTTCTAAGAGTAACTCTTGTTACAGAGCTGCTTGTAAACTAAAGAGCCTCACAACTCAAGTTAAAATGATTGGCTTTGCAGTGTTTTTTGTTTATTTGTTTTTTTCATTTGTTTGTTTATTTTTTATTCATTTATTGTTTATCTGTTTATTTCTTTTTAGTTTTGCTCGTCTCTTGTGTTTAAATGACTGTAGCATACAATCTTCACAATCGGAGCCTAAAGCTAAAGAGCTTACAGCACCTAGTGTTCAATGCAACAGCAATGACTGTTGGCTGTTAGAGGACTGTTCTAAGAGTAACTCTTGTTACAGAGCTGCTTGTAAACTAAAAAGCCTCACAACTCAAGTTAAAATGATTGGCTTTGCAGTGTTTTTTGTTTATTTGTTTTTTTCATTTGTTTGTTTATTTTTTATTCATTTATTGTTTATTTGTTTATTTCTTTTTAGTTTTGCTCGTCTCTTGTGTTTAAATGACTGTAGCATACAATCTTCACAATCGGAGCCTAAAGCAAAAAAGCTTACAGCACCTAGTGTTCCCTGGCAGTCTCCATTCCAAGTACTAACTAAGCCCACAAGATCGGGATTTGTAAAAGCGCTATGGCCATAAGCAATGGCTGTTGGCTGTTAGAGGACTGTTCTAAGAGTAACTCTTGTTACAGAGCTGCTTGTAAACTAAAAAGCGTCACAACTCAAATTAAAATGATTGGCTTTGCAGTGTTTTTTGTTTATTTGTTTTTTTCATTTGTTTGTTTATTTTTTATTCATTTATTGTTTATTTGTTTATTTCTTTTTAGTTTTGCTCGTCTCTTGTGTTTAAATGACTGTAGCATACAATCTTCACAATCGGAGCCTAAAGCAACAAAGCTTACAGCACCTAGTGTTCCCTGGCAGTCTCCATTCCAAGTACTAACTAAGCCCACAAGATCGGGATTTGTAAGAGCGCTATGGCCATAAGCAATGACTGTTGGCTGTAGAGGACTGCTCTGAGAGTAACTCTTGTTACAGAGCTGCTTGTAAACTAAAAAGCCTCACAACTCAAATTAAAATGATTGGCTTTGCAGTGTTTTTTGTTTATTTGTTTTTTTCATTTGTTTGTTTATTTTTTATTCATTTATTTTTTATCTGTTTATTTCTTTTTAGTTTTGCTCGTCTCTTGTGTTTAAATGACTGTAGCATACAATCTTCACAATCGGAGCCTAAAGCTAAAGAGCTTACAGCACCTAGTGTTCAATGCAACAGCAATGACTGTTGGCTGTTAGAGGACTGTTCTAAGAGTAACTCTTGTTACAGAGCTGCTTGTAAACTAAAAAGCCTCACAACTCAAGTTAAAATGATTGGCTTTGCAGTGTTTTTTGTTTATTTGTTTTTTTCATTTGTTTGTTTATTTTTTATTCATTTATTGTTTATTTGTTTATTTCTTTTTAGTTTTGCTCGTCTCTTGTGTTTAAATGACTGTAGCATACAATCTTCACAATCGGAGCCTAAAGCTAAAGAGCTTACAGCACCTAGTGTTCAATGCAACAGCAATGACTGTTGGCTGTTAGAGGACTGTTCTAAGAGTAACTCTTGTTACAGAGCTGCTTGTAAACTAAAAAGCCTCACAACTCAAGTTAAAATGATTGGCTTTGCAGTGTTTTTTGTTTATTTGCTTTTTTCATTTGTTTGTTTATTTTTTATTCATTTATTGTTTATTTGTTTATTTCTTTTTAGTTTTGCTCGTCTCTTGTGTTTAAATGACTGTAGCATACAATCTTCACAATCGGAGCCTAAAGCAAAAAAGCTTACAGCACCTAGTGTTCCCTGGCAGTCTCCATTCCAAGTACTAACTAAGCCCACAAGATCGGGATTTGTAAAAGCGCTATGGCCATAAGCAATGGCTGTTGGCTGTTAGAGGACTGTTCTAAGAGTAACTCTTGTTACAGAGCTGCTTGTAAACTAAAAAGCGTCACAACTCAAATTAAAATGATTGGCTTTGCAGTGTTTTTTGTTTATTTGTTTTTTTCATTTGTTTGTTTATTTTTTATTCATTTATTGTTTATTTGTTTATTTCTTTTTAGTTTTGCTCGTCTCTTGTGTTTAAATGACTGTAGCATACAATCTTCACAATCGGAGCCTAAAGCAACAAAGCTTACAGCACCTAGTGTTCCCTGGCAGTCTCCATTCCAAGTACTAACTAAGCCCACAAGATCGGGATTTGTAAGAGCGCTATGGCCATAAGCAATGACTGTTGGCTGTAGAGGACTGTTCTGAGAGTAACTCTTGTTACAGAGCTGCTTGTAAACTAAAAAGCCTCACAAATCAAATTAAAATGATTGGCTTTGCAGTGTTTTTTGTTTATTTGTTTTTTTCATTTGTTTGTTTATTTTTTATTCATTTATTGTTTATCTGTTTATTTCTTTTTAGTTTTGCTCGTCTCTTGTGTTTAAATGACTGTAGCATACAATCTTCACAATCGGAGCCTAAAGCTAAAGAGCTTACAGCACCTAGTGTTCAATGCAACAGCAATGACTGTTGGCTGTTAGAGGACTGTTCTAAGAGTAACTCTTGTTACAGAGCTGCTTGTAAACTAAAGAGCCTCACAACTCAAGTTAAAATGATTGGCTTTGCAGTGTTTTTTGTTTATTTGTTTTTTTCATTTGTTTGTTTATTTTTTATTCATTTATTGTTTATCTGTTTATTTCTTTTTAGTTTTGCTCGTCTCTTGTGTTTAAATGACTGTAGCATACAATCTTCACAATCGGAGCCTAAAGCTAAAGAGCTTACAGCACCTAGTGTTCAATGCAACAGCAATGACTGTTGGCTGTTAGAGGACTGTTCTAAGAGTAACTCTTGTTACAGAGCTGCTTGTAAACTAAAGAGCCTCACAACTCAAGTTAAAATGATTGGCTTTGCAGTGTTTTTTGTTTATTTGTTTTTTTCATTTGTTTGTTTATTTTTTATTCATTTATTGTTTATCTGTTTATTTCTTTTTAGTTTTGCTCGTCTCTTGTGTTTAAATGACTGTAGCATACAATCTTCACAATCGGAGCCTAAAGCAACAAAGCTTACAGCACCTAGTGTTCCCTGGCAGTCTCCATTCCAAGTACTAACTAAGCCCACAAGATCGGGATTTGTAAGAGCGCTATGGCCATAAGCAATGACTGTTGGCTGTAGAGGACTGCTCTGAGAGTAACTCTTGTTACAGAGCTGCTTGTAAACTAAAAAGCCTCACAACTCAAATTAAAATGATTGGCTTTGCAGTGTTTTTTGTTTATTTGTTTTTTTCATTTGTTTGTTTATTTTTTATTCATTTATTGTTTATTTGTTTATTTCTTTTTAGTTTTGCTCGTCTCTTGTGTTTAAATGACTGTAGCATACAATCTTCACAATCGGAGCCTAAAGCTAAAGAGCTTACAGCACCTAGTGTTCATTGCAACAGCAATGACTGTTTGCTGTTAGAGGACTGTTCTGAGAGTAACTCTTGTTACAGAGCTGCTTGTAAACTAAAAAGCCTCACAACTCAAATTAAAATGATTGGCTTTGCAGTGTTTTTTGTTTATTTGTTTTTTTCATTTGTTTGTTTATTTTTTATTCATTTATTGTTTATCTGTTTATTTCTTTTTAGTTTTGCTCGTCTCTTGTGTTTAAATGACTGTAGCATACAATCTTCACAATCGGAGCCTAAAGCTAAAGAGCTTACAGCACCTAGTGTTCAATGCAACAGCAATGACTGTTGGCTGTTAGAGGACTGTTCTAAGAGTAACTCTTGTTACAGAGCTGCTTGTAAACTAAAAAGCCTCACAACTCAAGTTAAAATGATTGGCTTTGCAGTGTTTTTTGTTTATTTGTTTTTTTCATTTGTTTGTTTATTTTTTATTCATTTATTGTTTATCTGTTTATTTCTTTTTAGTTTTGCTCGTCTCTTGTGTTTAAATGACTGTAGCATACAATCTTCACAATCGGAGCCTAAAGCAACAAAGCTTACAGCACCTAGTGTTCCCTGGCAGTCTCCATTCCAAGTACTAACTAAGCCCACAAGATCGGGATTTGTAAGAGCGCTATGGCCATAAGCAATGACTGTTGGCTGTAGAGGACTGTTCTGAGAGTAACTCTTGTTACAGAGCTGCTTGTAAACTAAAAAGCCTCACAACTCAAATTAAAATGATTGGCTTTGCAGTGTTTTTTGTTTATTTGTTTTTTTCATTTGTTTGTTTATTTTTTATTCATTTATTGTTTATCTGTTTATTTCTTTTTAGTTTTGCTCGTCTCTTGTGTTTAAATGACTGTAGCATACAATCTTCACAATCGGAGCCTAAAGCAACAAAGCTTACAGCACCTAGTGTTCCCTGGCAGTCTCCATTCCAAGTACTAACTAAGCCCACAAGATCGGGATTTGTAAGAGCGCTATGGCCATAAGCAATGACTGTTGGCTGTAGAGGACTGTTCTGAGAGTAACTCTTGTTACAGAGCTGCTTGTAAACTAAAAAGCCTCACAACTCAAGTTAAAATGATTGGCTTTGCAGTGTTTTTTGTTTATTTGTTTTTTTCATTTGTTTGTTTATTTTTTATTCATTTATTGTTTATTTGTTTATTTCTTTTTAGTTTTGCTCGTCTCTTGTGTTTAAATGACTGTAGCATACAATCTTCACAATCGGAGCCTAAAGCAACAAAGCTTACAGCACCTAGTGTTCCCTGGCAGTCTCCATTCCAAGTACTAACTAAGCCCACAAGATCGGGATTTGTAAGAGCGCTATGGCCATAAGCAATGACTGTTGGCTGTAGAGGACTGCTCTGAGAGTAACTCTTGTTACAGAGCTGCTTGTAAACTAAAAAGCCTCACAACTCAAATTAAAATGATTGGCTTTGCAGTGTTTTTTGTTTATTTGTTTTTTTCATTTGTTTGTTTATTTTTTATTCATTTATTGTTTATCTGTTTATTTCTTTTTAGTTTTGCTCGTCTCTTGTGTTTAAATGACTGTAGCATACAATCTTCACAATCGGAGCCTAAAGCTAAAGAGCTTACAGCACCTAGTGTTCAGTGCAACAGCAATGACTGTTGGCTGTTAGAGGACTGTTCTAAGAGTAACTCTTGTTACAGAGCTGCTTGTAAACTAAAAAGCCTCACAACTCAAGTTAAAATGATTGGCTTTGCAGTGTTTTTTGTTTATTTGTTTTTTTCATTTGTTTGTTTATTTTTTATTCATTTATTGTTTATTTGTTTATTTCTTTTTAGTTTTGCCCGTCTCTTGTGTTTAAATGACTGTAGCATACAATCTTCACAATCGGAGCCTAAAGCTAAAGGGCTTAAAGCACCTAGTGTTCAATGCAACAGCAATGACTGTTGGCTGTAAGAGGACTGTTCTAAGAGTAACTCTTGTTACAGAGCTGCTTGTAAACTAAAAAGCCTCACAACTCAAATTAAAATGATTGGCTTTGCAGTGTTTTTTGTTTATTTGTTTTTTTCATTTGTTTGTTTATTTTTTATTCATTTATTGTTTATTTGTTTATTTCTTTTTAGTTTTGCTCGTCTCTTGTGTTTAAATGACTGTAGCATACAATCTTCACAATCGGAGCCTAAAGCTAAAGAGCTTACAGCACCTAGTGTTCAATGCAACAGCAATGACTGTTGGCTGTTAGAGGACTGTTCTAAGAGTAACTCTTGTTACAGAGCTGCTTGTAAACTAAAAAGCCTCACAACTCAAGTTAAAATGATTGGCTTTGCAGTGTTTTTTGTTTATTTGTTTTTTTATTTGTTTGTTTATTTTTTATTCATTTATTGTTTATTTGTTTATTTCTTTTTAGTTTTGCCCGTCTCTTGTGTTTAAATGACTGTAGCATACAATCTTCACAATCGGAGCCTAAAGCTAAAGGGCTTAAAGCACCTAGTGTTCAATGCAACAGCAATGACTGTTGGCTGTAAGAGGACTGTTCTAAGAGTAACTCTTGTTACAGAGCTGCTTGTAAACTAAAAAGCCTCACAACTCAAATTAAAATGATTGGCTTTGCAGTGTTTTTTGTTTATTTGTTTTTTTCATTTGTTTGTTTATTTTTTATTCATTTATTGTTTATTTGTTTATTTCTTTTTAGTTTTGCTCGTCTCTTGTGTTTAAATGACTGTAGCATACAATCTTCACAATCGGAGCCTAAAGCAACAAAGCTTACAGCACCTAGTGTTCCCTGGCAGTCTCCATTCCAAGTACTAACTAAGCCCACAAGATCGGGATTTGTAAGAGCGCTATGGCCATAAGCAATGACTGTTGGCTGTAGAGGACTGCTCTGAGAGTAACTCTTGTTACAGAGCTGCTTGTAAACTAAAAAGCCTCACAACTCAATATAAAATGATTGGCTTTGCAGTGTTTTTTGTTTATTTGTTTTTTTCATTTGTTTGTTTATTTTTTATTCATTTATTGTTTATCTGTTTATTTCTTTTTAGTTTTGCTCGTCTCTTGTGTTTAAATGACTGTAGCATACAATCTTCACAATCGGAGCCTAAAGCTAAAGAGCTTACAGCACCTAGTGTTCAGTGCAACAGCAATGACTGTTGGCTGTTAGAGGACTGTTCTAAGAGTAACTCTTGTTACAGAGCTGCTTGTAAACTAAAAAGCCTCACAACTCAAGTTAAAATGATTGGCTTTGCAGTGTTTTTTGTTTATTTGTTTTTTTCATTTGTTTGTTTATTTTTTATTCATTTATTGTTTATTTGTTTATTTCTTTTTAGTTTTGCTCGTCTCTTGTGTTTAAATGACTGTAGCATACAATCTTCACAATCGGAGCCTAAAGCAACAAAGCTTACAGCACCTAGTGTTCCCTGGCAGTCTCCATTCCAAGTACTAACTAAGCCCACAAGATCGGGATTTGTAAGAGCGCTATGGCCATAAGCAATGACTGTTGGCTGTAGAGGACTGTTCTGAGAGTAACTCTTGTTACAGAGCTGCTTGTAAACTAAAAAGCCTCACAACTCAAATTAAAATGATTGGCTTTGCAGTGTTTTTTGTTTATTTGTTTTTTTCATTTGTTTGTTTATTTTTTATTCATTTATTGTTTATCTGTTTATTTCTTTTTAGTTTTGCTCGTCTCTTGTGCTTAAATGACTGTAGCATACAATCTTCACAATCGGAGCCTAAAGCAACAAAGCTTACAGCACCTAGTGTTCCCTGGCAGTCTCCATTCCAAGTACTAACTAAGCCCACAAGATCGGGATTTGTAAGAGCGCTATGGCCATAAGCAATGACTGTTGGCTGTAGAGGACTGCTCTGAGAGTAACTCTTGTTACAGAGCTGCTTGTAAACTAAAAAGCCTCACAACTCAAATTAAAATGATTGGCTTTGCAGTGTTTTTTGTTTATTTGTTTTTTTCATTTGTTTGTTTATTTTTTATTCATTTATTGTTTATCTGTTTATTTCTTTTTAGTTTTGCTCCTCTCTTGTGTTTAAATGACTGTAGCATACAATCTTCACAATCGGAGCCTAAAGCTAAAGAGCTTACAGCACCTAGTGTTCAGTGCAACAGCAATGACTGTTGGCTGTTAGAGGACTGTTCTAAGAGTAACTCTTGTTACAGAGCTGCTTGTAAACTAAAAAGCCTCACAACTCAAGTTAAAATGATTGGCTTTGCAGTGTTTTTTGTTTATTTGTTTTTTTCATTTGTTTGTTTATTTTTTATTCATTTATTGTTTATTTGTTTATTTCTTTTTAGTTTTGCCCGTCTCTTGTGTTTAAATGACTGTAGCATACAATCTTCACAATCGGAGCCTAAAGCTAAAGGGCTTAAAGCACCTAGTGTTCAATGCAACAGCAATGACTGTTGGCTGTAAGAGGACTGTTCTAAGAGTAACTCTTGTTACAGAGCTGCTTGTAAACTAAAAAGCCTCACAACTCAAATTAAAATGATTGGCTTTGCAGTGTTTTTTGTTTATTTGTTTTTTTCATTTGTTTGTTTATTTTTTATTCATTTATTGTTTATTTGTTTATTTCTTTTTAGTTTTGCTCGTCTCTTGTGTTTAAATGACTGTAGCATACAATCTTCACAATCGGAGCCTAAAGCAACAAAGCTTACAGCACCTAGTGTTCCCTGGCAGTCTCCATTCCAAGTACTAACTAAGCCCACAAGATCGGGATTTGTAAGAGCGCTATGGCCATAAGCAATGACTGTTGGCTGTAGAGGACTGCTCTGAGAGTAACTCTTGTTACAGAGCTGCTTGTAAACTAAAAAGCCTCACAACTCAATATAAAATGATTGGCTTTGCAGTGTTTTTTGTTTATTTGTTTTTTTCATTTGTTTGTTTATTTTTTATTCATTTATTGTTTATCTGTTTATTTCTTTTTAGTTTTGCTCGTCTCTTGTGTTTAAATGACTGTAGCATACAATCTTCACAATCGGAGCCTAAAGCTAAAGAGCTTACAGCACCTAGTGTTCAGTGCAACAGCAATGACTGTTGGCTGTTAGAGGACTGTTCTAAGAGTAACTCTTGTTACAGAGCTGCTTGTAAACTAAAAAGCCTCACAACTCAAGTTAAAATGATTGGCTTTGCAGTGTTTTTTGTTTATTTGTTTTTTTCATTTGTTTGTTTATTTTTTATTCATTTATTGTTTATTTGTTTATTTCTTTTTAGTTTTGCTCGTCTCTTGTGTTTAAATGACTGTAGCATACAATCTTCACAATCGGAGCCTAAAGCAACAAAGCTTACAGCACCTAGTGTTCCCTGGCAGTCTCCATTCCAAGTACTAACTAAGCCCACAAGATCGGGATTTGTAAGAGCGCTATGGCCATAAGCAATGACTGTTGGCTGTAGAGGACTGTTCTGAGAGTAACTCTTGTTACAGAGCTGCTTGTAAACTAAAAAGCCTCACAACTCAAATTAAAATGATTGGCTTTGCAGTGTTTTTTGTTTATTTGTTTTTTTCATTTGTTTGTTTATTTTTTATTCATTTATTGTTTATCTGTTTATTTCTTTTTAGTTTTGCTCGTCTCTTGTGCTTAAATGACTGTAGCATACAATCTTCACAATCGGAGCCTAAAGCTAAAGAGCTTACAGCACCTAGTGTTCAATGCAACAGCAATGACTGTTGGCTGTTAGAGGACTGTTCTAAGAGTAACTCTTGTTACAGAGCTGCTTGTAAACTAAAAAGCCTCACAACTCAAGTTAAAATGATTGGCTTTGCAGTGTTTTTTGTTTATTTGTTTTTTTCATTTGTTTGTTTATTTTTTATTCATTTATTGTTTATTTGTTTATTTCTTTTTAGTTTTGCTCGTCTCTTGTGTTTAAATGACTGTAGCATACAATCTTCACAATCGGAGCCTAAAGCAACAAAGCTTACAGCACCTAGTGTTCCCTGGCAGTCTCCATTCCAAGTACTAACTAAGCCCACAAGATCGGGATTTGTAAGAGCGCTATGGCCATAAGCAATGACTGTTGGCTGTAGAGGACTGCTCTGAGAGTAACTCTTGTTACAGAGCTGCTTGTAAACTAAAAAGCCTCACAACTCAAATTAAAATGATTGGCTTTGCAGTGTTTTTTGTTTATTTGTTTTTTTCATTTGTTTGTTTATTTTTTATTCATTTATTGTTTATCTGTTTATTTCTTTTTAGTTTTGCTCCTCTCTTGTGTTTAAATGACTGTAGCATACAATCTTCACAATCGGAGCCTAAAGCTAAAGAGCTTACAGCACCTAGTGTTCAGTGCAACAGCAATGACTGTTGGCTGTTAGAGGACTGTTCTAAGAGTAACTCTTGTTACAGAGCTGCTTGTAAACTAAAAAGCCTCACAACTCAAGTTAAAATGATTGGCTTTGCAGTGTTTTTTGTTTATTTGTTTTTTTCATTTGTTTGTTTATTTTTTATTCATTTATTGTTTATTTGTTTATTTCTTTTTAGTTTTGCCCGTCTCTTGTGTTTAAATGACTGTAGCATACAATCTTCACAATCGGAGCCTAAAGCTAAAGGGCTTAAAGCACCTAGTGTTCAATGCAACAGCAATGACTGTTGGCTGTAAGAGGACTGTTCTAAGAGTAACTCTTGTTACAGAGCTGCTTGTAAACTAAAAAGCCTCACAACTCAAATTAAAATGATTGGCTTTGCAGTGTTTTTTGTTTATTTGTTTTTTTCATTTGTTTGTTTATTTTTTATTCATTTATTGTTTATTTGTTTATTTCTTTTTAGTTTTGCTCGTCTCTTGTGTTTAAATGACTGTAGCATACAATCTTCACAATCGGAGCCTAAAGCTAAAGAGCTTACAGCACCTAGTATTCAATGCAACAGCAATGACTGTTGGCTGTTAGAGGACTGTTCTAAGAGTAACTCTTGTTACAGAGCTGCTTGTAAACTAAAAAGCCTCACAACTCAAGTTAAAATGATTGGCTTTGCAGTGTTTTTTGTTTATTTGTTTTTTTCATTTGTTTGTTTATTTTTTATTCATTTATTGTTTATTTGTTTATTTCTTTTTAGTTTTGCTCGTCTCTTGTGTTTAAATGACTGTAGCATACAATCTTCACAATCGGAGCCTAAAGCAACAAAGCTTACAGCACCTAGTGTTCCCTGGCAGTCTCCATTCCAAGTACTAACTAAGCCCACAAGATCGGGATTTGTAAGAGCGCTATGGCCATAAGCAATGACTGTTGGCTGTAGAGGACTTTTCTGAGAGTAACTCTTGTTACAGAGCTGCTTGTAAACTAAAAAGCCTCACAACTCAAATTAAAATGATTGGCTTTGCAGTGTTTTTTGTTTATTTGTTTTTTTCATTTGTTTGTTTATTTTTTATTCATTTATTGTTTATCTGTTTATTTCTTTTTAGTTTTGCTCGTCTCTTGTGCTTAAATGACTGTAGCATACAATCTTCACAATCGGAGCCTAAAGCTAAAGAGCTTACAGCACCTAGTGTTCAATGCAACAGCAATGACTGTTGGCTGTTAGAGGACTGTTCTAAGAGTAACTCTTGTTACAGAGCTGCTTGTAAACTAAAAAGCCTCACAACTCAAGTTAAAATGATTGGCTTTGCAGTGTTTTTTGTTTATTTGTTTTTTTCATTTGTTTGTTTATTTTTTATTCATTTATTGTTTATCTGTTTATTTCTTTTTAGTTTTGCTCGTCTCTTGTGTTTAAATGACTGTAGCATACAATCTTCACAATCGGAGCCTAAAGCAACAAAGCTTACAGCACCTAGTGTTCCCTGGCAGTCTCCATTCCAAGTACTAACTAAGCCCACAAGATCGGGATTTGTAAGAGCGCTATGGCCATAAGCAATGACTGTTGGCTGTAGAGGACTGCTCTGAGAGTAACTCTTGTTACAGAGCTGCTTGTAAACTAAAAAGCCTCACAACTCAAATTAAAATGATTGGCTTTGCAGTGTTTTTTGTTTATTTGTTTTTTTCATTTGTTTGTTTATTTTTTATTCATTTATTGTTTATCTGTTTATTTCTTTTTAGTTTTGCTCGTCTCTTGTGTTTAAATGACTGTAGCATACAATCTTCACAATCGGAGCCTAAAGCTAAAGAGCTTACAGCACCTAGTGTTCAGTGCAACAGCAATGACTGTTGGCTGTTAGAGGACTGTTCTAAGAGTAACTCTTGTTACAGAGCTGCTTGTAAACTAAAAAGCCTCACAACTCAAGTTAAAATGATTGGCTTTGCAGTGTTTTTTGTTTATTTGTTTTTTTCATTTGTTTGTTTATTTTTTATTCATTTATTGTTTATTTGTTTATTTCTTTTTAGTTTTGCTCGTCTCTTGTGTTTAAATGACTGTAGCATACAATCTTCACAATCGGAGCCTAAAGCTAAAGAGCTTACAGCACCTAGTGTTCAATGCAACAGCAATGACTGTTGGCTGTTAGAGGACTGTTCTAAGAGTAACTCTTGTTACAGAGCTGCTTGTAAACTAAAAAGCCTCACAACTCAAGTTAAAATGATTGGCTTTGCAGTGTTTTTTGTTTATTTGTTTTTTTCATTTGTTTGTTTATTTTTTATTCATTTATTGTTTATTTGTTTATTTCTTTTTAGTTTTGCTCGTCTCTTGTGTTTAAATGACTGTAGCATACAATCTTCACAATCGGAGCCTAAAGCAACAAAGCTTACAGCACCTAGTGTTCCCTGGCAGTCTCCATTCCAAGTACTAACTAAGCCCACAAGATCGGGATTTGTAAGAGCGCTATGGCCATAAGCAATGACTGTTGGCTGTAGAGGACTGCTCTGAGAGTAACTCTTGTTACAGAGCTGCTTGTAAACTAAAAAGCCTCACAACTCAAATTTAAATGATTGGCTTTGCAGTGTTTTTTGTTTATTTGTTTTTTTCATTTGTTTGTTTATTTTTTATTCATTTATTGTTTATCTGTTTATTTCTTTTTAGTTTTGCTCGTCTCTTGTGTTTAAATGACTGTAGCATACAATCTTCACAATCGGAGCCTAAAGCTAAAGAGCTTACAGCACCTAGTGTTCAATGCAACAGCAATGACTGTTGGCTGTTAGAGGACTGTTCTAAGAGTAACTCTTGTTACAGAGCTGCTTGTAAACTAAAAAGCCTCACAACTCAAGTTAAAATGATTGGCTTTGCAGTGTTTTTTGTTTATTTGTTTTTTTCATTTGTTTGTTTATTTTTTATTCATTTATTGTTTATTTGTTTATTTCTTTTTAGTTTTGCTCGTCTCTTGTGTTTAAATGACTGTAGCATACAATCTTCACAATCGGAGCCTAAAACAACAAAGCTTACAGCACCTAGTGTTCCCTGGCAGTCTCCATTCCAAGTACTAACTAAGCCCACAAGATCGGGATTTGTAAGAGCGCTATGGCCATAAGCAATGACTGTTGGCTGTAGAGGACTGTTCTGAGAGTAACTCTTGTTACAGAGCTGCTTGTAAACTAAAAAGCCTCACAACTCAAATTAAAATGATTGGCTTTGCAGTGTTTTTTGTTTATTTGTTTTTTTCATTTGTTTGTTTATTTTTTATTCATTTATTGTTTATCTGTTTATTTCTTTTTAGTTTTGCTCGTCTCTTGTGCTTAAATGACTGTAGCATACAATCTTCACAATCGGAGCCTAAAGCTAAAGAGCTTACAGCACCTAGTGTTCAATGCAACAGCAATGACTGTTGGCTGTTAGAGGACTGTTCTAAGAGTAACTCTTGTTACAGAGCTGCTTGTAAACTAAAAAGCCTCACAACTCAAATTAAAATGATTGGCTTTGCAGTGTTTTTTGTTTATTTGTTTTTTTCATTTGTTTGTTTATTTTTTATTCATTTATTGTTTATCTGTTTATTTCTTTTTAGTTTTGCTCGTCTCTTGTGTTTAAATGACTGTAGCATACAATCTTCACAATCGGAGCCTAAAGCAAAAAAGGTTACAGCACCTAGTGTTCCCTGGCAGTCTCCATTCCAAGCACTAACTAAGCCCACAAGATCGGGATTTGTAAGAGCGCTATGGCCATAAGCAATGACTGTTGGCTGTAGAGGACTGTTCTGAGAGTAACTCTTGTTACAGAGCTGCTTGTAAACTAAAAAGCCTCACAACTCAAATTAAAATGATTGGCTTTGCAGTGTTTTTTGTTTATTTTTTTTTTCATTTGTTTGTTTATTTTTTATTCATTTATTGTTTATCTGTTTATTTCTTTTTAGTTTTGCTCGTCTCTTGTGTTTAAATGACTGTAGCATACAATCTTCACAATCGGAGCCTAAAGCTAAAGAGCTTACAGCACCTAGTGTTCAATGCAACAGCAATGACTGTTGGCTGTCAGAGGACTGTTCTAAGAGTAACTCTTGTTACAGAGCTGCTTGTAAACTAAAGAGCCTCACAACTCAAGTTAAAATGATTGGCTTTGCAGTGTTTTTTGTTTATTTGTTTTTTTCATTTGTTTGTTTATTTTTTATTCATTTATTGTTTATTTGTTTATTTCTTTTTAGTTTTGCTCGTCTCTTGTGTTTAAATGACTGTAGCATACAATCTTCACAATCGGAGCCTAAAGCTAAAGAGCTTACAGCACCTAGTGTTCAATGCAACAGCAATGACTGTTGGCTGTTAGAGGACTGTTCTGAGAGTAACTCTTGTTACAGAGCTGCTTGTAAACTAAAAAGCCTCACAACTCAAATTAAAATGATTGGCTTTGCAGTGTTTTTTGTTTATTTGTTTTTTTCATTTGTTTGTTTATTTTTTATTCATTTATTGTTTATCTGTTTATTTCTTTTTAGTTTTGCTCGTCTCTTGTGTTTAAATGACTGTAGCATACAATCTTCACAATCGGAGCCTAAAGCAACAAAGCTTACAGCACCTAGTGTTCCCTGGCAGTCTCCATTCCAAGTACTAACTAAGCCCACAAGATCGGGATTTGTAAGAGCGCTATGGCCATAAGCAATGACTGTTGGCTGTAGAGGACTGTTCTGAGAGTAACTCTTGTTACAGAGCTGCTTGTAAACTAAAATCCTCACAACTCAAATTAAAATGATTGGCTTTGCAGTGTTTTTTGTTTATTTGTTTTTTTCATTTGTTTGTTTATTTTTTATTCATTTATTGTTTATCTGTTTATTTCTTTTTAGTTTTGCTCGTCTCTTGTGTTTAAATGACTGTAGCATACAATCTTCACAATCGGAGCCTAAAGCTAAAGAGCTTAAAGCACCTAGTGTTCAATGCAACAGCAATGACTGTTGGCTGTTAGAGGACTGTTCTAAGAGTAACTCTTGTTACAGAGCTGCTTGTAAACTAAAAAGCCTCACAACTCAAGTTAAAATGATTGGCTTTGCAGTGTTTTTTGTTTATTTGTTTTTTTCATTTGTTTGTTTATTTTTTATTCATTTATTGTTTATTTGTTTATTTCTTTTTAGTTTTGCTCGTCTCTTGTGTTTAAATGACTGTAGCATACAATCTTCACAATCGGAGCCTAAAGCTAAAGAGCTTACAGCACCTAGTGTTCAATGCAACAGCAATGACTGTTGGCTGTTAGAGGACTGTTCTAAGAGTAACTCTTGTTACAGAGCTGCTTGTAAACTAAAAGGCCTCACAACTCAAGTTAAAATGATTGGCTTTGCAGTGTTTTTTGTTTATTTGTTTTTTTCATTTGTTTGTTTATTTTTTATTCATTTATTGTTTATTTGTTTATTTGTTTTTAGTTTTGCTCGTCTCTTGTGTTTAAATGACTGTAGCATACAATCTTCACAATCGGAGCCTAAAGCTAAAGAGCTTACAGCACCTAGTGTTCAATGCAACAGCAATGACTGTTGGCTGTTAGAGGACTGTTCTAAGAGTAACTCTTGTTACAGAGCTGCTTGTAAACTAAAGAGCCTCACAACTCAAGTTAAAATGATTGGCTTTGCAGTGTTTTTTGTTTATTTGTTTTTTTCATTTGTTTGTTTATTTTTTATTCATTTATTGTTTATTTGTTTATTTCTTTTTAGTTTTGCTCGTCTCTTGTGTTTAAATGACTGTAGCATACAATCTTCACAATCGGAGCCTAAAGCTAAAGAGCTTACAGCACCTAGTGTTCAATGCAACAGCAATGACTGTTGGCTGTTAGAGGACTGTTCTGAGAGTAACTCTTGTTACAGAGCTGCTTGTAAACTAAAAAGCCTCACAACTCAAATTAAAATGATTGGCTTTGCAGTGTTTTTTGTTTATTTGTTTTTTTCATTTGTTTGTTTATTTTTTATTCATTTATTGTTTATCTGTTTATTTCTTTTTAGTTTTGCTCGTCTCTTGTGTTTAAATGACTGTAGCATACAATCTTCACAATCGGAGCCTAAAGCAACAAAGCTTACAGCACCTAGTGTTCCCTGGCAGTCTCCATTCCAAGTACTAACTAAGCCCACAAGATCGGGATTTGTAAGAGCGCTATGGCCATAAGCAATGACTGTTGGCTGTAGAGGACTGTTCTGAGAGTAACTCTTGTTACAGAGCTGCTTGTAAACTAAAATCCTCACAACTCAAATTAAAATGATTGGCTTTGCAGTGTTTTTTGTTTATTTGTTTTTTTCATTTGTTTGTTTATTTTTTATTCATTTATTGTTTATCTGTTTATTTCTTTTTAGTTTTGCTCGTCTCTTGTGTTTAAATGACTGTAGCATACAATCTTCACAATCGGAGCCTAAAGCTAAAGAGCTTAAAGCACCTAGTGTTCAATGCAACAGCAATGACTGTTGGCTGTTAGAGGACTGTTCTAAGAGTAACTCTTGTTACAGAGCTGCTTGTAAACTAAAAAGCCTCACAACTCAAGTTAAAATGATTGGCTTTGCAGTGTTTTTTGTTTATTTGTTTTTTTCATTTGTTTGTTTATTTTTTATTCATTTATTGTTTATTTGTTTATTTCTTTTTAGTTTTGCTCGTCTCTTGTGTTTAAATGACTGTAGCATACAATCTTCACAATCGGAGCCTAAAGCTAAAGAGCTTACAGCACCTAGTGTTCAATGCAACAGCAATGACTGTTGGCTGTTAGAGGACTGTTCTAAGAGTAACTCTTGTTACAGAGCTGCTTGTAAACTAAAAGGCCTCACAACTCAAGTTAAAATGATTGGCTTTGCAGTGTTTTTTGTTTATTTGTTTTTTTCATTTGTTTGTTTATTTTTTATTCATTTATTGTTTATTTGTTTATTTGTTTTTAGTTTTGCTCGTCTCTTGTGTTTAAATGACTGTAGCATACAATCTTCACAATCGGAGCCTAAAGCAAAAAAGCTTACAGCACCTAGTGTTCCCTGGCAGTCTCCATTCCAAGTACTAACTAAGCCCACAAGATCGGGATTTGTAAGAGCGCTATGGCCATAAGCAATGACTGTTGGCTGTAGAGGACTGTTCTGAGAGTAACTCTTGTTACAGAGCTGCTTGTAAACTAAAAAGCCTCACAACTCAAATTAAAATGATTGGCTTTGCAGTGTTTTTTGTTTATTTGTTTTTTTCATTTGTTTGTTTATTTTTTATTCATTTATTGTTTATTTGTTTATTTCTTTTTAGTTTTGCTCGTCTCTTGTGTTTAAATGACTGTAGCATACAATCTTCACAATCGGAGCCTAAAGCTAAAGAGCTTACAGCACCTAGTGTTCAATGCAACAGCAATGACTGTTGGCTGTTAGAGGACTGTTCTAAGAGTAACTCTTGTTACAGAGCTGCTTGTAAACTAAAGAGCCTCACAACTCAAGTTAAAATGATTGGCTTTGCAGTGTTTTTTGTTTATTTGTTTTTTTCATTTGTTTGTTTATTTTTTATTCATTTATTGTTTATTTGTTTATTTCTTTTTAGTTTTGCTCGTCTCTTGTGTTTAAATGACTGTAGCATACAATCTTCACAATCGGAGCCTAAAGCTAAAGAGCTTACAGCACCTAGTGTTCAATGCAACAGCAATGACTGTTGGCTGTTAGAGGACTGTTCTGAGAGTAACTCTTGTTACAGAGCTGCTTGTAAACTAAAAAGCCTCACAACTCAAATTAAAATGATTGGCTTTGCAGTGTTTTTTGTTTATTTGTTTTTTTCATTTGTTTGTTTATTTTTTATTCATTTATTGTTTATCTGTTTATTTCTTTTTAGTTTTGCTCGTCTCTTGTGTTTAAATGACTGTAGCATACAATCTTCACAATCGGAGCCTAAAGCAACAAAGCTTACAGCACCTAGTGTTCCCTGGCAGTCTCCATTCCAAGTACTAACTAAGCCCACAAGATCGGGATTTGTAAGAGCGCTATGGCCATAAGCAATGACTGTTGGCTGTAGAGGACTGTTCTGAGAGTAACTCTTGTTACAGAGCTGCTTGTAAACTAAAAATCCTCACAACTCAAATTAAAATGATTGGCTTTGCAGTGTTTTTTGTTTATTTGTTTTTTTTCATTTGTTTGTTTATTTTTTATTCATTTATTGTTTATCTGTTTATTTCTTTTTAGTTTTGCTCGTCTCTTGTGCTTAAATGACTGTAGCATACAATCTTCACAATCGGAGCCTAAAGCTAAAGAGCTTACAGCACCTAGTGTTCAATGCAACAGCAATGACTGTTGGCTGTTAGAGGACTGTTCTAAGAGTAACTCTTGTTACAGAGCTGCTTGTAAACTAAAAAGCCTCACAACTCAAATTAAAATGATTGGCTTTGCAGTGTTTTTTGTTTATTTGTTTTTTTCATTTGTTTGTTTATTTTTTATTCATTTATTGTTTATCTGTTTATTTCTTTTTAGTTTTGCTCGTCTCTTGTGTTTAAATGACTGTAGCATACAATCTTCACAATCGGAGCCTAAAGCTAAAGAGCTTACAGCACCTAGTGTTCAATGCAACAGCAATGACTGTTGGCTGTCAGAGGACTGTTCTAAGAGTAACTCTTGTTACAGAGCTGCTTGTAAACTAAAGAGCCTCACAACTCAAGTTAAAATGATTGGCTTTGCAGTGTTTTTTGTTTATTTGTTTTTTTCATTTGTTTGTTTATTTTTTATTCATTTATTGTTTATTTGTTTATTTCTTTTTAGTTTTGCTCGTCTCTTGTGTTTAAATGACTGTAGCATACAATCTTCACAATCGGAGCCTAAAGCTAAAGGGCTTAAAGCACCTAGTGTTCAATGCAACAGCAATGACTGTTGGCTGTAAGAGGACTGTTCTAAGAGTAACTCTTGTTACAGAGCTGCTTGTAAACTAAAAAGCCTCACAACTCAAATTAAAATGATTGGCTTTGCAGTGTTTTTTGTTTATTTGTTTTTTTCATTTGTTTGTTTATTTTTTATTCATTTATTGTTTATTTGTTTATTTCTTTTTAGTTTTGCTCGTCTCTTGTGTTTAAATGACTGCAGCATACAATCTTCACAATCGGAGCCTAAAGCTAAAGAGCTTACAGCACCTAGTGTTCAATGCAACAGCAATGACTGTTGGCTGTTAGAGGACTGTTCTAAGAGTAACTCTTGTTACAGAGCTGCTTGTAAACTAAAAAGCCTCACAACTCAAGTTAAAATGATTGGCTTTGCAGTGTTTTTTGTTTATTTGTTTTTTTCATTTGTTTGTTTATTTTTTATTCATTTATTGTTTATTTGTTTATTTCTTTTTAGTTTTGCTCGTCTCTTGTGTTTAAATGACTGTAGCATACAATCTTCACAATCGGAGCCTAAAGCAACAAAGCTTACAGCACCTAGTGTTCCCTGGCAGTCTCCATTCCAAGTACTAACTAAGCCCACAAGATCGGGATTTGTAAGAGCGCTATGGCCATAAGCAATGACTGTTGGCTGTAGAGGACTGCTCTGAGAGTAACTCTTGTTACAGAGCTGCTTGTAAACTAAAAAGCCTCACAACTCAAATTAAAATGATTGGCTTTGCAGTGTTTTTTGTTTATTTGTTTTTTTCATTTGTTTGTTTATTTTTTATTCATTTATTGTTTATTTGTTTATTTCTTTTTAGTTTTGCTCGTCTCTTGTGTTTAAATGACTGTAGCATACAATCTTCACAATCGGAGCCTAAAGCTAAAGAGCTTACAGCACCTAGTGTTCAATGCAACAGCAATGACTGTTGGCTGTTAGAGGACTGTTCTGAGAGTAACTCTTGTTACAGAGCTGCTTGTAAACTAAAAAGCCTCACAACTCAAATTAAAATGATTGGCTTTGCAGTGTTTTTTGTTTATTTGTTTTTTTCATTTGTTTGTTTATTTTTTATTCATTTATTGTTTATCTGTTTATTTCTTTTTAGTTTTGCTCGTCTCTTGTGTTTAAATGACTGTAGCATACAATCTTCACAATCGGAGCCTAAAGCAACAAAGCTTACAGCACCTAGTGTTCCCTGGCAGTCTCCATTCCAAGTACTAACTAAGCCCACAAGATCGGGATTTGTAAGAGCGCTATGGCCATAAGCAATGACTGTTGGCTGTAGAGGACTGTTCTGAGAGTAACTCTTGTTACAGAGCTGCTTGTAAACTAAAAATCCTCACAACTCAAATTAAAATGATTGGCTTTGCAGTGTTTTTTGTTTATTTGTTTTTTTTCATTTGTTTGTTTATTTTTTATTCATTTATTGTTTATCTGTTTATTTCTTTTTAGTTTTGCTCGTCTCTTGTGCTTAAATGACTGTAGCATACAATCTTCACAATCGGAGCCTAAAGCTAAAGAGCTTACAGCACCTAGTGTTCAATGCAACAGCAATGACTGTTGGCTGTTAGAGGACTGTTCTAAGAGTAACTCTTGTTACAGAGCTGCTTGTAAACTAAAAAGCCTCACAACTCAAATTAAAATGATTGGCTTTGCAGTGTTTTTTGTTTATTTGTTTTTTTCATTTGTTTGTTTATTTTTTATTCATTTATTGTTTATCTGTTTATTTCTTTTTAGTTTTGCTCGTCTCTTGTGTTTAAATGACTGTAGCATACAATCTTCACAATCGGAGCCTAAAGCTAAAGAGCTTACAGCACCTAGTGTTCAATGCAACAGCAATGACTGTTGGCTGTCAGAGGACTGTTCTAAGAGTAACTCTTGTTACAGAGCTGCTTGTAAACTAAAGAGCCTCACAACTCAAGTTAAAATGATTGGCTTTGCAGTGTTTTTTGTTTATTTGTTTTTTTCATTTGTTTGTTTATTTTTTATTCATTTATTGTTTATTTGTTTATTTCTTTTTAGTTTTGCTCGTCTCTTGTGTTTAAATGACTGTAGCATACAATCTTCACAATCGGAGCCTAAAGCTAAAGGGCTTAAAGCACCTAGTGTTCAATGCAACAGCAATGACTGTTGGCTGTAAGAGGACTGTTCTAAGAGTAACTCTTGTTACAGAGCTGCTTGTAAACTAAAAAGCCTCACAACTCAAATTAAAATGATTGGCTTTGCAGTGTTTTTTGTTTATTTGTTTTTTTCATTTGTTTGTTTATTTTTTATTCATTTATTGTTTATTTGTTTATTTCTTTTTAGTTTTGCTCGTCTCTTGTGTTTAAATGACTGTAGCATACAATCTTCACAATCGGAGCCTAAAGCTAAAGAGCTTACAGCACCTAGTGTTCAATGCAACAGCAATGACTGTTGGCTGTTAGAGGACTGTTCTAAGAGTAACTCTTGTTACAGAGCTGCTTGTAAACTAAAAAGCCTCACAACTCAAGTTAAAATGATTGGCTTTGCAGTGTTTTTTGTTTATTTGTTTTTTTCATTTGTTTGTTTATTTTTTATTCATTTATTGTTTATTTGTTTATTTCTTTTTAGTTTTGCTCGTCTCTTGTGTTTAAATGACTGTAGCATACAGTCTTCACAATCGGAGCCTAAAGCAACAAAGCTTACAGCACCTAGTGTTCCCTGGCAGTCTCCATTCCAAGTACTAACTAAGCCCACAAGATCGGGATTTGTAAGAGCGCTATGGCCATAAGCAATGACTGTTGGCTGTAGAGGACTGCTCTGAGAGTAACTCTTGTTACAGAGCTGCTTGTAAACTAAAAAGCCTCACAACTCAAATTAAAATGATTGGCTTTGCAGTGTTTTTTGTTTATTTGTTTTTTTCATTTGTTTGTTTATTTTTTATTCATTTATTGTTTATCTGTTTATTTCTTTTTAGTTTTGCTCGTCTCTTGTGTTTAAATGACTGTAGCATACAATCTTCACAATCGGAGCCTAAAGCTAAAGAGCTTACAGCACCTAGTGTTCAGTGCAACAGCAATGACTGTTGGCTGTTAGAGGACTGTTCTAAGAGTAACTCTTGTTACAGAGCTGCTTGTAAACTAAAAAGCCTCACAACTCAAGTTAAAATGATTGGCTTTGCAGTGTTTTTTGTTTATTTGTTTTTTTCATTTGTTTGTTTATTTTTTATTCATTTATTGTTTATTTGTTTATTTCTTTTTAGTTTTGCTCGTCTCTTGTGTTTAAATGACTGTAGCATACAATCTTCACAATCGGAGCCTAAAGCAACAAAGCTTACAGCACCTAGTGTTCCCTGGCAGTCTCCATTCCAAGTACTAACTAAGCCCACAAGATCGGGATTTGTAAGAGCGCTATGGCCATAAGCAATGACTGTTGGCTGTAGAGGACTGTTCTGAGAGTAACTCTTGTTACAGAGCTGCTTGTAAACTAAAAAGCCTCACAACTCAAATTAAAATGATTGGCTTTGCAGTGTTATTTGTTTATTTGTTTTTTTCATTTGTTTGTTTATTTTTTATTCATTTATTGTTTATCTGTTTATTTCTTTTTAGTTTTGCTCGTCTCTTGTGCTTAAATGACTGTAGCATACAATCTTCACAATCGGAGCCTAAAGCTAAAGAGCTTACAGCACCTAGTGTTCAATGCAACAGCAATGACTGTTGGCTGTTAGAGGACTGTTCTAAGAGTAACTCTTGTTACAGAGCTGCTTGTAAACTAAAAAGCCTCACAACTCAAGTTAAAATGATTGGCTTTGCAGTGTTTTTTGTTTATTTGTTTTTTTCATTTGTTTGTTTATTTTTTATTCATTTATTGTTTATTTGTTTATTTCTTTTTAGTTTTGCTCGTCTCTTGTGTTTAAATGACTGTAGCATACAATCTTCACAATCGGAGCCTAAAGCAACAAAGCTTACAGCACCTAGTGTTCCCTGGCAGTCTCCATTCCAAGTACTAACTAAGCCCACAAGATCGGGATTTGTAAGAGCGCTATGGCCATAAGCAATGACTGTTGGCTGTAGAGGACTGTTCTGAGAGTAACTCTTGTTACAGAGCTGCTTGTAAACTAAAAAGCCTCACAACTCAAATTAAAATGATTGGCTTTGCAGTGTTTTTTGTTTATTTGTTTTTTTCATTTGTTTGTTTATTTTTTATTCATTTATTGTTTATCTGTTTATTTCTTTTTAGTTTTGCTCGTCTCTTGTGTTTAAATGACTGTAGCATACAATCTTCACAATCGGAGCCTAAAGCTAAAGAGCTTACAGCACCTAGTGTTCAGTGCAACAGCAATGACTGTTGGCTGTTAGAGGACTGTTCTAAGAGTAACTCTTGTTACAGAGCTGCTTGTAAACTAAAAAGCCTCACAACTCAAGTTAAAATGATTGGCTTTGCAGTGTTTTTTGTTTATTTGTTTTTTTCATTTGTTTGTTTATTTTTTATTCATTTATTGTTTATTTGTTTATTTCTTTTTAGTTTTGCTCGTCTCTTGTGTTTAAATGACTGTAGCATACAATCTTCACAATCGGAGCCTAAAGCTAAAGAGCTTACAGCACCTAGTGTTCAATGCAACAGCAATGACTGTTGGCTGTTAGAGGACTGTTCTAAGAGTAACTCTTGTTACAGAGCTGCTTGTAAACTAAAAAGCCTCACAACTCAAGTTAAAATGATTGGCTTTGCAGTGTTTTTTGTTTATTTGTTTTTTTCATTTGTTTGTTTATTTTTTATTCATTTATTGTTTATTTGTTTATTTCTTTTTAGTTTTGCTCGTCTCTTGTGTTTAAATGACTGTAGCATACAATCTTCACAATCGGAGCCTAAAGCAACAAAGCTTACAGCACCTAGTGTTCCCTGGCAGTCTCCATTCCAAGTACTAACTAAGCCCACAAGATCGGGATTTGTAAGAGCGCTATGGCCATAAGCAATGACTGTTGGCTGTAGAGGACTGTTCTGAGAGTAACTCTTGTTACAGAGCTGCTTGTAAACTAAAAAGCCTCACAACTCAAATTAAAATGATTGGCTTTGCAGTGTTTTTTGTTTATTTGTTTTTTTCATTTGTTTGTTTATTTTTTATTCATTTATTGTTTATCTGTTTATTTCTTTTTAGTTTTGCTCGTCTCTTGTGCTTAAATGACTGTAGCATACAATCTTCACAATCGGAGCCTAAAGCTAAAGAGCTTACAGCACCTAGTGTTCAATGCAACAGCAATGACTGTTGGCTGTTAGAGGACTGTTCTAAGAGTAACTCTTGTTACAGAGCTGCTTGTAAACTAAAAAGCCTCACAACTCAAGTTAAAATGATTGGCTTTGCAGTGTTTTTTGTTTATTTGTTTTTTTCATTTGTTTGTTTATTTTTTATTCATTTATTGTTTATTTGTTTATTTCTTTTTAGTTTTGCTCGTCTCTTGTGTTTAAATGACTGTAGCATACAATCTTCACAATCGGAGCCTAAAGCTAAAGAGCTTACAGCACCTAGTGTTCAATGCAACAGCAATGACTGTTGGCTGTTAGAGGACTGTTCTAAGAGTAACTCTTGTTACAGAGCTGCTTGTAAACTAAAAAGCCTCACAACTCAAGTTAAAATGATTGGCTTTGCAGTGTTTTTTGTTTATTTGTTTTTTTCATTTGTTTGTTTATTTTTTATTCATTTATTGTTTATTTGTTTATTTCTTTTTAGTTTTGCTCGTCTCTTGTGTTTAAATGACTGTAGCATACAATCTTCACAATCGGAGCCTAAAGCAACAAAGCTTACAGCACCTAGTGTTCCCTGGCAGTCTCCATTCCAAGTACTAACTAAGCCCACAAGATCGGGATTTGTAAGAGCGCTATGGCCATAAGCAATGACTGTTGGCTGTAGAGGACTGTTCTGAGAGTAACTCTTGTTACAGAGCTGCTTGTAAACTAAAAAGCCTCACAACTCAAATTAAAATGATTGGCTTTGCAGTGTTTTTTGTTTATTTGTTTTTTTCATTTGTTTGTTTATTTTTTATTCATTTATTGTTTATCTGTTTATTTCTTTTTAGTTTTGCTCGTCTCTTGTGCTTAAATGACTGTAGCATACAATCTTCACAATCGGAGCCTAAAGCTAAAGAGCTTACAGCACCTAGTGTTCAATGCAACAGCAATGACTGTTGGCTGTTAGAGGACTGTTCTAAGAGTAACTCTTGTTACAGAGCTGCTTGTAAACTAAAAAGCCTCACAACTCAAGTTAAAATGATTGGCTTTGCAGTGTTTTTTGTTTATTTGTTTTTTTCATTTGTTTGTTTATTTTTTATTCATTTATTGTTTATTTGTTTATTTCTTTTTAGTTTTGCTCGTCTCTTGTGTTTAAATGACTGTAGCATACAATCTTCACAATCGGAGCCTAAAGCAACAAAGCTTACAGCACCTAGTGTTCCCTGGCAGTCTCCATTCCAAGTACTAACTAAGCCCACAAGATCGGGATTTGTAAGAGCGCTATGGCCATAAGCAATGACTGTTGGCTGTAGAGGACTGCTCTGAGAGTAACTCTTGTTACAGAGCTGCTTGTAAACTAAAAAGCCTCACAACTCAAATTAAAATGATTGGCTTTGCAGTGTTTTTTGTTTATTTGTTTTTTTCATTTGTTTGTTTATTTTTTATTCATTTATTGTTTATCTGTTTATTTCTTTTTAGTTTTGCTCGTCTCTTGTGTTTAAATGACTGTAGCATACAATCTTCACAATCGGAGCCTAAAGCTAAAGAGCTTACAGCACCTAGTGTTCAATGCAACAGCAATGACTGTTGGCTGTTAGAGGACTGTTCTAAGAGTAACTCTTGTTACAGAGCTGCTTGTAAACTAAAAAGCCTCACAACTCAAGTTAAAATGATTGGCTTTGCAGTGTTTTTTGTTTATTTGTTTTTTTCATTTGTTTGTTTATTTTTTATTCATTTATTGTTTATTTGTTTATTTCTTTTTAGTTTTGCTCGTCTCTTGTGTTTAAATGACTGTAGCATACAATCTTCACAATCGGAGCCTAAAACAACAAAGCTTACAGCACCTAGTGTTCCCTGGCAGTCTCCATTCCAAGTACTAACTAAGCCCACAAGATCGGGATTTGTAAGAGCGCTATGGCCATAAGCAATGACTGTTGGCTGTAGAGGACTGTTCTGAGAGTAACTCTTGTTACAGAGCTGCTTGTAAACTAAAAAGCCTCACAACTCAAATTAAAATGATTGGCTTTGCAGTGTTTTTTGTTTATTTGTTTTTTTCATTTGTTTGTTTATTTTTTATTCATTTATTGTTTATCTGTTTATTTCTTTTTAGTTTTGCTCGTCTCTTGTGCTTAAATGACTGTAGCATACAATCTTCACAATCGGAGCCTAAAGCTAAAGAGCTTACAGCACCT
The DNA here is from genome assembly GCF_029633855.1 of Hoplias malabaricus. Taxonomy (NCBI): domain Eukaryota; kingdom Metazoa; phylum Chordata; class Actinopteri; order Characiformes; family Erythrinidae; genus Hoplias; species Hoplias malabaricus. The sequence continues at coordinate 27,302,105 of NC_089814.1, forward strand.
AGTGTTCAATGCAACAGCAATGACTGTTGGCTGTTAGAGGACTGTTCTAAGAGTAACTCTTGTTACAGAGCTGCTTGTAAACTAAAAAGCCTCACAACTCAAGTTAAAATGATTGGCTTTGCAGTGTTTTTTGTTTATTTGTTTTTTTCATTTGTTTGTTTATTTTTTATTCATTTATTGTTTATTTGTTTATTTCTTTTTAGTTTTGCTCGTCTCTTGTGTTTAAATGACTGTAGCATACAATCTTCACAATCGGAGCCTAAAGCAACAAAGCTTACAGCACCTAGTGTTCCCTGGCAGTCTCCATTCCAAGTACTAACTAAGCCCACAAGATCGGGATTTGTAAGAGCGCTATGGCCATAAGCAATGACTGTTGGCTGTAGAGGACTGTTCTGAGAGTAACTCTTGTTACAGAGCTGCTTGTAAACTAAAAAGCCTCACAACTCAAATTAAAATGATTGGCTTTGCAGTGTTTTTTGTTTATTTGTTTTTTTCATTTGTTTGTTTATTTTTTATTCATTTATTGTTTATCTGTTTATTTCTTTTTAGTTTTGCTCGTCTCTTGTGCTTAAATGACTGTAGCATACAATCTTCACAATCGGAGCCTAAAGCTAAAGAGCTTACAGCACCTAGTGTTCAATGCAACAGCAATGACTGTTGGCTGTTAGAGGACTGTTCTAAGAGTAACTCTTGTTACAGAGCTGCTTGTAAACTAAAAAGCCTCACAACTCAAGTTAAAATGATTGGCTTTGCAGTGTTTTTTGTTTATTTGTTTTTTTCATTTGTTTGTTTATTTTTTATTCATTTATTGTTTATTTGTTTATTTCTTTTTAGTTTTGCTCGTCTCTTGTGTTTAAATGACTGTAGCATACAATCTTCACAATCGGAGCCTAAAGCTAAAGAGCTTACAGCACCTAGTGTTCAATGCAACAGCAATGACTGTTGGCTGTTAGAGGACTGTTCTAAGAGTAACTCTTGTTACAGAGCTGCTTGTAAACTAAAAAGCCTCACAACTCAAGTTAAAATGATTGGCTTTGCAGTGTTTTTTGTTTATTTGTTTTTTTCATTTGTTTGTTTATTTTTTATTCATTTATTGTTTATTTGTTTATTTCTTTTTAGTTTTGCTCGTCTCTTGTGTTTAAATGACTGTAGCATACAATCTTCACAATCGGAGCCTAAAGCAACAAAGCTTACAGCACCTAGTGTTCCCTGGCAGTCTCCATTCCAAGTACTAACTAAGCCCACAAGATCGGGATTTGTAAGAGCGCTATGGCCATAAGCAATGACTGTTGGCTGTAGAGGACTGTTCTGAGAGTAACTCTTGTTACAGAGCTGCTTGTAAACTAAAAAGCCTCACAACTCAAATTAAAATGATTGGCTTTGCAGTGTTTTTTGTTTATTTGTTTTTTTCATTTGTTTGTTTATTTTTTATTCATTTATTGTTTATCTGTTTATTTCTTTTTAGTTTTGCTCGTCTCTTGTGCTTAAATGACTGTAGCATACAATCTTCACAATCGGAGCCTAAAGCTAAAGAGCTTACAGCACCTAGTGTTCAATGCAACAGCAATGACTGTTGGCTGTTAGAGGACTGTTCTAAGAGTAACTCTTGTTACAGAGCTGCTTGTAAACTAAAAAGCCTCACAACTCAAGTTAAAATGATTGGCTTTGCAGTGTTTTTTGTTTATTTGTTTTTTTCATTTGTTTGTTTATTTTTTATTCATTTATTGTTTATTTGTTTATTTCTTTTTAGTTTTGCTCGTCTCTTGTGTTTAAATGACTGTAGCATACAATCTTCACAATCGGAGCCTAAAGCAACAAAGCTTACAGCACCTAGTGTTCCCTGGCAGTCTCCATTCCAAGTACTAACTAAGCCCACAAGATCGGGATTTGTAAGAGCGCTATGGCCATAAGCAATGACTGTTGGCTGTAGAGGACTGCTCTGAGAGTAACTCTTGTTACAGAGCTGCTTGTAAACTAAAAAGCCTCACAACTCAAATTAAAATGATTGGCTTTGCAGTGTTTTTTGTTTATTTGTTTTTTTCATTTGTTTGTTTATTTTTTATTCATTTATTGTTTATCTGTTTATTTCTTTTTAGTTTTGCTCGTCTCTTGTGTTTAAATGACTGTAGCATACAATCTTCACAATCGGAGCCTAAAGCTAAAGAGCTTACAGCACCTAGTGTTCAATGCAACAGCAATGACTGTTGGCTGTTAGAGGACTGTTCTAAGAGTAACTCTTGTTACAGAGCTGCTTGTAAACTAAAAAGCCTCACAACTCAAGTTAAAATGATTGGCTTTGCAGTGTTTTTTGTTTATTTGTTTTTTTCATTTGTTTGTTTATTTTTTATTCATTTATTGTTTATTTGTTTATTTCTTTTTAGTTTTGCTCGTCTCTTGTGTTTAAATGACTGTAGCATACAATCTTCACAATCGGAGCCTAAAACAACAAAGCTTACAGCACCTAGTGTTCCCTGGCAGTCTCCATTCCAAGTACTAACTAAGCCCACAAGATCGGGATTTGTAAGAGCGCTATGGCCATAAGCAATGACTGTTGGCTGTAGAGGACTGTTCTGAGAGTAACTCTTGTTACAGAGCTGCTTGTAAACTAAAAAGCCTCACAACTCAAATTAAAATGATTGGCTTTGCAGTGTTTTTTGTTTATTTGTTTTTTTCATTTGTTTGTTTATTTTTTATTCATTTATTGTTTATCTGTTTATTTCTTTTTAGTTTTGCTCGTCTCTTGTGCTTAAATGACTGTAGCATACAATCTTCACAATCGGAGCCTAAAGCTAAAGAGCTTACAGCACCTAGTGTTCAATGCAACAGCAATGACTGTTGGCTGTTAGAGGACTGTTCTAAGAGTAACTCTTGTTACAGAGCTGCTTGTAAACTAAAAAGCCTCACAACTCAAATTAAAATGATTGGCTTTGCAGTGTTTTTTGTTTATTTGTTTTTTTCATTTGTTTGTTTATTTTTTATTCATTTATTGTTTATCTGTTTATTTCTTTTTAGTTTTGCTCGTCTCTTGTGTTTAAATGACTGTAGCATACAATCTTCACAATCGGAGCCTAAAGCAAAAAAGCTTACAGCACCTAGTGTTCCCTGGCAGTCTCCATTCCAAGCACTAACTAAGCCCACAAGATCGGGATTTGTAAGAGCGCTATGGCCATAAGCAATGACTGTTGGCTGTAGAGGACTGTTCTGAGAGTAACTCTTGTTACAGAGCTGCTTGTAAACTAAAAAGCCTCACAACTCAAATTAAAATGATTGGCTTTGCAGTGTTTTTTGTTTATTTTTTTTTTCATTTGTTTGTTTATTTTTTATTCATTTATTGTTTATCTGTTTATTTCTTTTTAGTTTTGCTCGTCTCTTGTGTTTAAATGACTGTAGCATACAATCTTCACAATCGGAGCCTAAAGCTAAAGAGCTTACAGCACCTAGTGTTCAATGCAACAGCAATGACTGTTGGCTGTCAGAGGACTGTTCTAAGAGTAACTCTTGTTACAGAGCTGCTTGTAAACTAAAGAGCCTCACAACTCAAGTTAAAATGATTGGCTTTGCAGTGTTTTTTGTTTATTTGTTTTTTTCATTTGTTTGTTTATTTTTTATTCATTTATTGTTTATTTGTTTATTTCTTTTTAGTTTTGCTCGTCTCTTGTGTTTAAATGACTGTAGCATACAATCTTCACAATCGGAGCCTAAAGCTAAAGAGCTTACAGCACCTAGTGTTCAATGCAACAGCAATGACTGTTGGCTGTTAGAGGACTGTTCTGAGAGTAACTCTTGTTACAGAGCTGCTTGTAAACTAAAAAGCCTCACAACTCAAATTAAAATGATTGGCTTTGCAGTGTTTTTTGTTTATTTGTTTTTTTCATTTGTTTGTTTATTTTTTATTCATTTATTGTTTATCTGTTTATTTCTTTTTAGTTTTGCTCGTCTCTTGTGTTTAAATGACTGTAGCATACAATCTTCACAATCGGAGCCTAAAGCAACAAAGCTTACAGCACCTAGTGTTCCCTGGCAGTCTCCATTCCAAGTACTAACTAAGCCCACAAGATCGGGATTTGTAAGAGCGCTATGGCCATAAGCAATGACTGTTGGCTGTAGAGGACTGTTCTGAGAGTAACTCTTGTTACAGAGCTGCTTGTAAACTAAAATCCTCACAACTCAAATTAAAATGATTGGCTTTGCAGTGTTTTTTGTTTATTTGTTTTTTTCATTTGTTTGTTTATTTTTTATTCATTTATTGTTTATCTGTTTATTTCTTTTTAGTTTTGCTCGTCTCTTGTGTTTAAATGACTGTAGCATACAATCTTCACAATCGGAGCCTAAAGCTAAAGAGCTTAAAGCACCTAGTGTTCAATGCAACAGCAATGACTGTTGGCTGTTAGAGGACTGTTCTAAGAGTAACTCTTGTTACAGAGCTGCTTGTAAACTAAAAAGCCTCACAACTCAAGTTAAAATGATTGGCTTTGCAGTGTTTTTTGTTTATTTGTTTTTTTCATTTGTTTGTTTATTTTTTATTCATTTATTGTTTATTTGTTTATTTCTTTTTAGTTTTGCTCGTCTCTTGTGTTTAAATGACTGTAGCATACAATCTTCACAATCGGAGCCTAAAGCTAAAGAGCTTACAGCACCTAGTGTTCAATGCAACAGCAATGACTGTTGGCTGTTAGAGGACTGTTCTAAGAGTAACTCTTGTTACAGAGCTGCTTGTAAACTAAAAGGCCTCACAACTCAAGTTAAAATGATTGGCTTTGCAGTGTTTTTTGTTTATTTGTTTTTTTCATTTGTTTGTTTATTTTTTATTCATTTATTGTTTATTTGTTTATTTGTTTTTAGTTTTGCTCGTCTCTTGTGTTTAAATGACTGTAGCATACAATCTTCACAATCGGAGCCTAAAGCAAAAAAGCTTACAGCACCTAGTGTTCCCTGGCAGTCTCCATTCCAAGTACTAACTAAGCCCACAAGATCGGGATTTGTAAGAGCGCTATGGCCATAAGCAATGACTGTTGGCTGTAGAGGACTGTTCTGAGAGTAACTCTTGTTACAGAGCTGCTTGTAAACTAAAAAGCCTCACAACTCAAATTAAAATGATTGGCTTTGCAGTGTTTTTTGTTTATTTGTTTTTTTCATTTGTTTGTTTATTTTTTATTCATTTATTGTTTATTTGTTTATTTCTTTTTAGTTTTGCTCGTCTCTTGTGTTTAAATGACTGTAGCATACAATCTTCACAATCGGAGCCTAAAGCTAAAGAGCTTACAGCACCTAGTGTTCAATGCAACAGCAATGACTGTTGGCTGTTAGAGGACTGTTCTAAGAGTAACTCTTGTTACAGAGCTGCTTGTAAACTAAAGAGCCTCACAACTCAAGTTAAAATGATTGGCTTTGCAGTGTTTTTTGTTTATTTGTTTTTTTCATTTGTTTGTTTATTTTTTATTCATTTATTGTTTATTTGTTTATTTCTTTTTAGTTTTGCTCGTCTCTTGTGTTTAAATGACTGTAGCATACAATCTTCACAATCGGAGCCTAAAGCAACAAAGCTTACAGCACCTAGTGTTCCCTGGCAGTCTCCATTCCAAGTACTAACTAAGCCCACAAGATCGGGATTTGTAAGAGCGCTATGGCCATAAGCAATGACTGTTGGCTGTAGAGGACTGTTCTGAGAGTAACTCTTGTTACAGAGCTGCTTGTAAACTAAAAAGCCTCACAACTCAAATTAAAATGATTGGCTTTGCAGTGTTTTTTGTTTATTTTTTTTTTCATTTGTTTGTTTATTTTTTATTCATTTATTGTTTATCTGTTTATTTCTTTTTAGTTTTGCTCGTCTCTTGTGTTTAAATGACTGTAGCATACAATCTTCACAATCGGAGCCTAAAGCTAAAGAGCTTACAGCACCTAGTGTTCAATGCAACAGCAATGACTGTTGGCTGTCAGAGGACTGTTCTAAGAGTAACTCTTGTTACAGAGCTGCTTGTAAACTAAAGAGCCTCACAACTCAAGTTAAAATGATTGGCTTTGCAGTGTTTTTTGTTTATTTGTTTTTTTCATTTGTTTGTTTATTTTTTATTCATTTATTGTTTATTTGTTTATTTCTTTTTAGTTTTGCTCGTCTCTTGTGTTTAAATGACTGTAGCATACAATCTTCACAATCGGAGCCTAAAGCTAAAGAGCTTACAGCACCTAGTGTTCAATGCAACAGCAATGACTGTTGGCTGTTAGAGGACTGTTCTGAGAGTAACTCTTGTTACAGAGCTGCTTGTAAACTAAAAAGCCTCACAACTCAAATTAAAATGATTGGCTTTGCAGTGTTTTTTGTTTATTTGTTTTTTTCATTTGTTTGTTTATTTTTTATTCATTTATTGTTTATCTGTTTATTTCTTTTTAGTTTTGCTCGTCTCTTGTGTTTAAATGACTGTAGCATACAATCTTCACAATCGGAGCCTAAAGCAACAAAGCTTACAGCACCTAGTGTTCCCTGGCAGTCTCCATTCCAAGTACTAACTAAGCCCACAAGATCGGGATTTGTAAGAGCGCTATGGCCATAAGCAATGACTGTTGGCTGTAGAGGACTGTTCTGAGAGTAACTCTTGTTACAGAGCTGCTTGTAAACTAAAATCCTCACAACTCAAATTAAAATGATTGGCTTTGCAGTGTTTTTTGTTTATTTGTTTTTTTCATTTGTTTGTTTATTTTTTATTCATTTATTGTTTATCTGTTTATTTCTTTTTAGTTTTGCTCGTCTCTTGTGTTTAAATGACTGTAGCATACAATCTTCACAATCGGAGCCTAAAGCTAAAGAGCTTAAAGCACCTAGTGTTCAATGCAACAGCAATGACTGTTGGCTGTTAGAGGACTGTTCTAAGAGTAACTCTTGTTACAGAGCTGCTTGTAAACTAAAAAGCCTCACAACTCAAGTTAAAATGATTGGCTTTGCAGTGTTTTTTGTTTATTTGTTTTTTTCATTTGTTTGTTTATTTTTTATTCATTTATTGTTTATTTGTTTATTTCTTTTTAGTTTTGCTCGTCTCTTGTGTTTAAATGACTGTAGCATACAATCTTCACAATCGGAGCCTAAAGCTAAAGAGCTTACAGCACCTAGTGTTCAATGCAACAGCAATGACTGTTGGCTGTTAGAGGACTGTTCTAAGAGTAACTCTTGTTACAGAGCTGCTTGTAAACTAAAAGGCCTCACAACTCAAGTTAAAATGATTGGCTTTGCAGTGTTTTTTGTTTATTTGTTTTTTTCATTTGTTTGTTTATTTTTTATTCATTTATTGTTTATTTGTTTATTTGTTTTTAGTTTTGCTCGTCTCTTGTGTTTAAATGACTGTAGCATACAATCTTCACAATCGGAGCCTAAAGCAAAAAAGCTTACAGCACCTAGTGTTCCCTGGCAGTCTCCATTCCAAGTACTAACTAAGCCCACAAGATCGGGATTTGTAAGAGCGCTATGGCCATAAGCAATGACTGTTGGCTGTAGAGGACTGTTCTGAGAGTAACTCTTGTTACAGAGCTGCTTGTAAACTAAAAAGCCTCACAACTCAAATTAAAATGATTGGCTTTGCAGTGTTTTTTGTTTATTTGTTTTTTTCATTTGTTTGTTTATTTTTTATTCATTTATTGTTTATTTGTTTATTTCTTTTTAGTTTTGCTCGTCTCTTGTGTTTAAATGACTGTAGCATACAATCTTCACAATCGGAGCCTAAAGCTAAAGAGCTTACAGCACCTAGTGTTCAATGCAACAGCAATGACTGTTGGCTGTTAGAGGACTGTTCTAAGAGTAACTCTTGTTACAGAGCTGCTTGTAAACTAAAGAGCCTCACAACTCAAGTTAAAATGATTGGCTTTGCAGTGTTTTTTGTTTATTTGTTTTTTTCATTTGTTTGTTTATTTTTTATTCATTTATTGTTTATTTGTTTATTTCTTTTTAGTTTTGCTCGTCTCTTGTGTTTAAATGACTGTAGCATACAATCTTCACAATCGGAGCCTAAAGCAACAAAGCTTACAGCACCTAGTGTTCCCTGGCAGTCTCCATTCCAAGTACTAACTAAGCCCACAAGATCGGGATTTGTAAGAGCGCTATGGCCATAAGCAATGACTGTTGGCTGTAGAGGACTGTTCTGAGAGTAACTCTTGTTACAGAGCTGCTTGTAAACTAAAAATCCTCACAACTCAAATTAAAATGATTGGCTTTGCAGTGTTTTTTGTTTATTTGTTTTTTTTCATTTGTTTGTTTATTTTTTATTCATTTATTGTTTATCTGTTTATTTCTTTTTAGTTTTGCTCGTCTCTTGTGTTTAAATGACTGTAGCATACAATCTTCACAATCGGAGCCTAAAGCTAAAGAGCTTACAGCACCTAGTGTTCAATGCAACAGCAATGACTGTTGGCTGTTAGAGGACTGTTCTAAGAGTAACTCTTGTTACAGAGCTGCTTGTAAACTAAAGAGCCTCACAACTCAAGTTAAAATGATTGGCTTTGCAGTGTTTTTTGTTTATTTGTTTTTTTCATTTGTTTGTTTATTTTTTATTCATTTATTGTTTATTTGTTTATTTCTTTTTAGTTTTGCTCGTCTCTTGTGTTTAAATGACTGTAGCATACAATCTTCACAATCGGAGCCTAAAGCAACAAAGCTTACAGCACCTAGTGTTCCCTGGCAGTCTCCATTCCAAGTACTAACTAAGCCCACAAGATCGGGATTTGTAAGAGCGCTATGGCCATAAGCAATGACTGTTGGCTGTAGAGGACTGTTCTGAGAGTAACTCTTGTTACAGAGCTGCTTGTAAACTAAAAATCCTCACAACTCAAATTAAAATGATTGGCTTTGCAGTGTTTTTTGTTTATTTGTTTTTTTTCATTTGTTTGTTTATTTTTTATTCATTTATTGTTTATCTGTTTATTTCTTTTTAGTTTTGCTCGTCTCTTGTGTTTAAATGACTGTAGCATACAATCTTCACAATCGGAGCCTAAAGCTAAAGAGCTTACAGCACCTAGTGTTCAATGCAACAGCAATGACTGTTGGCTGTTAGAGGACTGTTCTAAGAGTAACTCTTGTTACAGAGCTGCTTGTAAACTAAAGAGCCTCACAACTCAAGTTAAAATGATTGGCTTTGCAGTGTTTTTTGTTTATTTGTTTTTTTCATTTGTTTGTTTATTTTTTATTCATTTATTGTTTATTTGTTTATTTCTTTTTAGTTTTGCTCGTCTCTTGTGTTTAAATGACTGTAGCATACAATCTTCACAATCGGAGCCTAAAGCTAAAGAGCTTACAGCACCTAGTGTTCAATGCAACAGCAATGACTGTTGGCTGTTAGAGGACTGTTCTGAGAGTAACTCTTGTTACAGAGCTGCTTGTAAACTAAAAAGCCTCACAACTCAAATTAAAATGATTGGCTTTGCAGTGTTTTTTGTTTATTTGTTTTTTTCATTTGTTTGTTTATTTTTTATTCATTTATTGTTTATTTGTTTATTTCTTTTTAGTTTTGCTAGTCTCTTGTGTTTAAATGACTGTAGCATACAATCTTCACAATCGGAGCCTAAAGCTAAAGAGCTTACAGCACCTAGTGTTCAATGCAACAGCAATGACTGTTGGCTGTTAGAGGACTGTTCTAAGAGTAACTCTTGTTACAGAGCTGCTTGTAAACTAAAAAGCCTCACAACTCAAGTTAAAATGATTGGCTTTGCAGTGTTTTTTGTTTATTTGTTTTTTTCATTTGTTTGTTTATTTTTTATTCATTTATTGTTTATTTGTTTATTTCTTTTTAGTTTTGCTCGTCTCTTGTGTTTAAATGACTGTAGCATACAATCTTCACAATCGGAGCCTAAAGCTAAAGAGCTTACAGCACCTAGTGTTCAATGCAACAGCAATGACTGTTGGCTGTTAGAGGACTGTTCTAAGAGTAACTCTTGTTACAGAGCTGCTTGTAAACTAAAAGGCCTCACAACTCAAGTTAAAATGATTGGCTTTGCAGTGTTTTTTGTTTATTTGTTTTTTTCATTTGTTTGTTTATTTTTTATTCATTTATTGTTTATTTGTTTATTTGTTTTTAGTTTTGCTCGTCTCTTGTGTTTAAATGACTGTAGCATACAATCTTCACAATCGGAGCCTAAAGCAAAAAAGCTTACAGCACCTAGTGTTCCCTGGCAGTCTCCATTCCAAGTACTAACTAAGCCCACAAGATCGGGATTTGTAAGAGCGCTATGGCCATAAGCAATGACTGTTGGCTGTAGAGGACTGTTCTGAGAGTAACTCTTGTTACAGAGCTGCTTGTAAACTAAAAAGCCTCACAACTCAAATTAAAATGATTGGCTTTGCAGTGTTTTTTGTTTATTTGTTTTTTTCATTTGTTTGTTTATTTTTTATTCATTTATTGTTTATTTGTTTATTTCTTTTTAGTTTTGCTCGTCTCTTGTGTTTAAATGACTGTAGCATACAATCTTCACAATCGGAGCCTAAAGCTAAAGAGCTTACAGCACCTAGTGTTCAATGCAACAGCAATGACTGTTGGCTGTTAGAGGACTGTTCTAAGAGTAACTCTTGTTACAGAGCTGCTTGTAAACTAAAGAGCCTCACAACTCAAGTTAAAATGATTGGCTTTGCAGTGTTTTTTGTTTATTTGTTTTTTTCATTTGTTTGTTTATTTTTTATTCATTTATTGTTTATTTGTTTATTTCTTTTTAGTTTTGCTCGTCTCTTGTGTTTAAATGACTGTAGCATACAATCTTCACAATCGGAGCCTAAAGCTAAAGAGCTTACAGCACCTAGTGTTCAATGCAACAGCAATGACTGTTGGCTGTTAGAGGACTGTTCTGAGAGTAACTCTTGTTACAGAGCTGCTTGTAAACTAAAAAGCCTCACAACTCAAATTAAAATGATTGGCTTTGCAGTGTTTTTTGTTTATTTGTTTTTTTCATTTGTTTGTTTATTTTTTATTCATTTATTGTTTATCTGTTTATTTCTTTTTAGTTTTGCTCGTCTCTTGTGTTTAAATGACTGTAGCATACAATCTTCACAATCGGAGCCTAAAGCAACAAAGCTTACAGCACCTAGTTTTCCCTGGCAGTCTCCATTCCAAGTACTAACTAAGCCCACAAGATCGGGATTTGTAAGAGCGCTATGGCCATAAGCAATGACTGTTGGCTGTAGAGGACTGTTCTGAGAGTAACTCTTGTTACAGAGCTGCTTGTAAACTAAAAATCCTCACAACTCAAATTAAAATGATTGGCTTTGCAGTGTTTTTTGTTTATTTGTTTTTTTCATTTGTTTGTTTATTTTTTATTCATTTATTGTTTATCTGTTTATTTCTTTTTAGTTTTGCTCGTCTCTTGTGTTTAAATGACTGTAGCATACAATCTTCACAATCGGAGCCTAAAGCTAAAGAGCTTACAGCACCTAGTGTTCAATGCAACAGCAATGACTGTTGGCTGTCAGAGGACTGTTCTAAGAGTAACTCTTGTTACAGAGCTGCTTGTAAACTAAAGAGCCTCACAACTCAAGTTAAAATGATTGGCTTTGCAGTGTTTTTTGTTTATTTGTTTTTTTCATTTGTTTGTTTATTTTTTATTCATTTATTGTTTATTTGTTTATTTCTTTTTAGTTTTGCTCGTCTCTTGTGTTTAAATGACTGTAGCATACAATCTTCACAATCGGAGCCTAAAGCTAAAGAGCTTACAGCACCTAGTGTTCAATGCAACAGCAATGACTGTTGGCTGTTAGAGGACTGTTCTAAGAGTAACTCTTGTTACAGAGCTGCTTGTAAACTAAAAAGCCTCACAACTCAAGTTAAAATGATTGGCTTTGCAGTGTTTTTTGTTTATTTGTTTTTTTCATTTGTTTGTTTATTTTTTATTCATTTATTGTTTATTTGTTTATTTCTTTTTAGTTTTGCTCGTCTCTTGTGTTTAAATGACTGTAGCATACAATCTTCACAATCGGAGCCTAAAGCAACAAAGCTTACAGCACCTAGTGTTCCCTGGCAGTCTCCATTCCAAGTACTAACTAAGCCCACAAGATCGGGATTTGTAAGAGCGCTATGGCCATAAGCAATGACTGTTGGCTGTAGAGGACTGCTCTGAGAGTAACTCTTGTTACAGAGCTGCTTGTAAACTAAAAAGCCTCACAACTCAAATTAAAATGATTGGCTTTGCAGTGTTTTTTGTTTATTTGTTTTTTTCATTTGTTTGTTTATTTTTTATTCATTTATTGTTTATCTGTTTATTTCTTTTTAGTTTTGCTCGTCTCTTGTGTTTAAATGACTGTAGCATACAATCTTCACAATCGGAGCCTAAAGCTAAAGAGCTTACAGCACCTAGTGTTCAATGCAACAGCAATGACTGTTGGCTGTTAGAGGACTGTTCTAAGAGTAACTCTTGTTACAGAGCTGCTTGTAAACTAAAAAGCCTCACAACTCAAGTTAAAATGATTGGCTTTGCAGTGTTTTTTGTTTATTTGTTTTTTTCATTTGTTTGTTTATTTTTTATTCATTTATTGTTTATTTGTTTATTTCTTTTTAGTTTTGCTCGTCTCTTGTGTTTAAATGACTGTAGCATACAATCTTCACAATCGGAGCCTAAAACAACAAAGCTTACAGCACCTAGTGTTCCCTGGCAGTCTCCATTCCAAGTACTAACTAAGCCCACAAGATCGGGATTTGTAAGAGCGCTATGGCCATAAGCAATGACTGTTGGCTGTAGAGGACTGTTCTGAGAGTAACTCTTGTTACAGAGCTGCTTGTAAACTAAAAAGCCTCACAACTCAAATTAAAATGATTGGCTTTGCAGTGTTTTTTGTTTATTTGTTTTTTTCATTTGTTTGTTTATTTTTTATTCATTTATTGTTTATCTGTTTATTTCTTTTTAGTTTTGCTCGTCTCTTGTGCTTAAATGACTGTAGCATACAATCTTCACAATCGGAGCCTAAAGCTAAAGAGCTTACAGCACCTAGTGTTCAATGCAACAGCAATGACTGTTGGCTGTTAGAGGACTGTTCTAAGAGTAACTCTTGTTACAGAGCTGCTTGTAAACTAAAAAGCCTCACAACTCAAGTTAAAATGATTGGCTTTGCAGTGTTTTTTGTTTATTTGTTTTTTTCATTTGTTTGTTTATTTTTTATTCATTTATTGTTTATTTGTTTATTTCTTTTTAGTTTTGCTCGTCTCTTGTGTTTAAATGACTGTAGCATACAATCTTCACAATCGGAGCCTAAAGCAACAAAGCTTACAGCACCTAGTGTTCCCTGGCAGTCTCCATTCCAAGTACTAACTAAGCCCACAAGATCGGGATTTGTAAGAGCGCTATGGCCATAAGCAATGACTGTTGGCTGTAGAGGACTGTTCTGAGAGTAACTCTTGTTACAGAGCTGCTTGTAAACTAAAAAGCCTCACAACTCAAATTAAAATGATTGGCTTTGCAGTGTTTTTTGTTTATTTGTTTTTTTCATTTGTTTGTTTATTTTTTATTCATTTATTGTTTATCTGTTTATTTCTTTTTAGTTTTGCTCGTCTCTTGTGCTTAAATGACTGTAGCATACAATCTTCACAATCGGAGCCTAAAGCTAAAGAGCTTACAGCACCTAGTGTTCAATGCAACAGCAATGACTGTTGGCTGTTAGAGGACTGTTCTAAGAGTAACTCTTGTTACAGAGCTGCTTGTAAACTAAAAAGCCTCACAACTCAAGTTAAAATGATTGGCTTTGCAGTGTTTTTTGTTTATTTGTTTTTTTCATTTGTTTGTTTATTTTTTATTCATTTATTGTTTATTTGTTTATTTCTTTTTAGTTTTGCTCGTCTCTTGTGTTTAAATGACTGTAGCATACAATCTTCACAATCGGAGCCTAAAGCTAAAGAGCTTACAGCACCTAGTGTTCAATGCAACAGCAATGACTGTTGGCTGTTAGAGGACTGTTCTAAGAGTAACTCTTGTTACAGAGCTGCTTGTAAACTAAAAAGCCTCACAACTCAAGTTAAAATGATTGGCTTTGCAGTGTTTTTTGTTTATTTGTTTTTTTCATTTGTTTGTTTATTTTTTATTCATTTATTGTTTATTTGTTTATTTCTTTTTAGTTTTGCTCGTCTCTTGTGTTTAAATGACTGTAGCATACAATCTTCACAATCGGAGCCTAAAGCAACAAAGCTTACAGCACCTAGTGTTCCCTGGCAGTCTCCATTCCAAGTACTAACTAAGCCCACAAGATCGGGATTTGTAAGAGCGCTATGGCCATAAGCAATGACTGTTGGCTGTAGAGGACTGTTCTGAGAGTAACTCTTGTTACAGAGCTGCTTGTAAACTAAAAAGCCTCACAACTCAAATTAAAATGATTGGCTTTGCAGTGTTTTTTGTTTATTTGTTTTTTTCATTTGTTTGTTTATTTTTTATTCATTTATTGTTTATCTGTTTATTTCTTTTTAGTTTTGCTCGTCTCTTGTGCTTAAATGACTGTAGCATACAATCTTCACAATCGGAGCCTAAAGCTAAAGAGCTTACAGCACCTAGTGTTCAATGCAACAGCAATGACTGTTGGCTGTTAGAGGACTGTTCTAAGAGTAACTCTTGTTACAGAGCTGCTTGTAAACTAAAAAGCCTCACAACTCAAGTTAAAATGATTGGCTTTGCAGTGTTTTTTGTTTATTTGTTTTTTTCATTTGTTTGTTTATTTTTTATTCATTTATTGTTTATTTGTTTATTTCTTTTTAGTTTTGCTCGTCTCTTGTGTTTAAATGACTGTAGCATACAATCTTCACAATCGGAGCCTAAAGCAACAAAGCTTACAGCACCTAGTGTTCCCTGGCAGTCTCCATTCCAAGTACTAACTAAGCCCACAAGATCGGGATTTGTAAGAGCGCTATGGCCATAAGCAATGACTGTTGGCTGTAGAGGACTGCTCTGAGAGTAACTCTTGTTACAGAGCTGCTTGTAAACTAAAAAGCCTCACAACTCAAATTAAAATGATTGGCTTTGCAGTGTTTTTTGTTTATTTGTTTTTTTCATTTGTTTGTTTATTTTTTATTCATTTATTGTTTATCTGTTTATTTCTTTTTAGTTTTGCTCGTCTCTTGTGTTTAAATGACTGTAGCATACAATCTTCACAATCGGAGCCTAAAGCTAAAGAGCTTACAGCACCTAGTGTTCAATGCAACAGCAATGACTGTTGGCTGTTAGAGGACTGTTCTAAGAGTAACTCTTGTTACAGAGCTGCTTGTAAACTAAAAAGCCTCACAACTCAAGTTAAAATGATTGGCTTTGCAGTGTTTTTTGTTTATTTGTTTTTTTCATTTGTTTGTTTATTTTTTATTCATTTATTGTTTATTTGTTTATTTCTTTTTAGTTTTGCTCGTCTCTTGTGTTTAAATGACTGTAGCATACAATCTTCACAATCGGAGCCTAAAACAACAAAGCTTACAGCACCTAGTGTTCCCTGGCAGTCTCCATTCCAAGTACTAACTAAGCCCACAAGATCGGGATTTGTAAGAGCGCTATGGCCATAAGCAATGACTGTTGGCTGTAGAGGACTGTTCTGAGAGTAACTCTTGTTACAGAGCTGCTTGTAAACTAAAAAGCCTCACAACTCAAATTAAAATGATTGGCTTTGCAGTGTTTTTTGTTTATTTGTTTTTTTCATTTGTTTGTTTATTTTTTATTCATTTATTGTTTATCTGTTTATTTCTTTTTAGTTTTGCTCGTCTCTTGTGCTTAAATGACTGTAGCATACAATCTTCACAATCGGAGCCTAAAGCTAAAGAGCTTACAGCACCTAGTGTTCAATGCAACAGCAATGACTGTTGGCTGTTAGAGGACTGTTCTAAGAGTAACTCTTGTTACAGAGCTGCTTGTAAACTAAAAAGCCTCACAACTCAAATTAAAATGATTGGCTTTGCAGTGTTTTTTGTTTATTTGTTTTTTTCATTTGTTTGTTTATTTTTTATTCATTTATTGTTTATCTGTTTATTTCTTTTTAGTTTTGCTCGTCTCTTGTGTTTAAATGACTGTAGCATACAATCTTCACAATCGGAGCCTAAAGCAAAAAAGCTTACAGCACCTAGTGTTCCCTGGCAGTCTCCATTCCAAGCACTAACTAAGCCCACAAGATCGGGATTTGTAAGAGCGCTATGGCCATAAGCAATGACTGTTGGCTGTAGAGGACTGTTCTGAGAGTAACTCTTGTTACAGAGCTGCTTGTAAACTAAAAAGCCTCACAACTCAAATTAAAATGATTGGCTTTGCAGTGTTTTTTGTTTATTTTTTTTTTCATTTGTTTGTTTATTTTTTATTCATTTATTGTTTATCTGTTTATTTCTTTTTAGTTTTGCTCGTCTCTTGTGTTTAAATGACTGTAGCATACAATCTTCACAATCGGAGCCTAAAGCTAAAGAGCTTACAGCACCTAGTGTTCAATGCAACAGCAATGACTGTTGGCTGTCAGAGGACTGTTCTAAGAGTAACTCTTGTTACAGAGCTGCTTGTAAACTAAAGAGCCTCACAACTCAAGTTAAAATGATTGGCTTTGCAGTGTTTTTTGTTTATTTGTTTTTTTCATTTGTTTGTTTATTTTTTATTCATTTATTGTTTATTTGTTTATTTCTTTTTAGTTTTGCTCGTCTCTTGTGTTTAAATGACTGTAGCATACAATCTTCACAATCGGAGCCTAAAGCTAAAGAGCTTACAGCACCTAGTGTTCAATGCAACAGCAATGACTGTTGGCTGTTAGAGGACTGTTCTAAGAGTAACTCTTGTTACAGAGCTGCTTGTAAACTAAAAAGCCTCACAACTCAAGTTAAAATGATTGGCTTTGCAGTGTTTTTTGTTTATTTGTTTTTTTCATTTGTTTGTTTATTTTTTATTCATTTATTGTTTATTTGTTTATTTCTTTTTAGTTTTGCTCGTCTCTTGTGTTTAAATGACTGTAGCATACAATCTTCACAATCGGAGCCTAAAGCAACAAAGCTTACAGCACCTAGTGTTCCCTGGCAGTCTCCATTCCAAGTACTAACTAAGCCCACAAGATCGGGATTTGTAAGAGCGCTATGGCCATAAGCAATGACTGTTGGCTGTAGAGGACTGCTCTGAGAGTAACTCTTGTTACAGAGCTGCTTGTAAACTAAAAAGCCTCACAACTCAAATTAAAATGATTGGCTTTGCAGTGTTTTTTGTTTATTTGTTTTTTTCATTTGTTTGTTTATTTTTTATTCATTTATTGTTTATCTGTTTATTTCTTTTTAGTTTTGCTCGTCTCTTGTGTTTAAATGACTGTAGCATACAATCTTCACAATCGGAGCCTAAAGCTAAAGAGCTTACAGCACCTAGTGTTCAATGCAACAGCAATGACTGTTGGCTGTTAGAGGACTGTTCTAAGAGTAACTCTTGTTACAGAGCTGCTTGTAAACTAAAAAGCCTCACAACTCAAGTTAAAATGATTGGCTTTGCAGTGTTTTTTGTTTATTTGTTTTTTTCATTTGTTTGTTTATTTTTTATTCATTTATTGTTTATTTGTTTATTTCTTTTTAGTTTTGCTCGTCTCTTGTGTTTAAATGACTGTAGCATACAATCTTCACAATCGGAGCCTAAAACAACAAAGCTTACAGCACCTAGTGTTCCCTGGCAGTCTCCATTCCAAGTACTAACTAAGCCCACAAGATCGGGATTTGTAAGAGCGCTATGGCCATAAGCAATGACTGTTGGCTGTAGAGGACTGTTCTGAGAGTAACTCTTGTTACAGAGCTGCTTGTAAACTAAAAAGCCTCACAACTCAAATTAAAATGATTGGCTTTGCAGTGTTTTTTGTTTATTTGTTTTTTTCATTTGTTTGTTTATTTTTTATTCATTTATTGTTTATCTGTTTATTTCTTTTTAGTTTTGCTCGTCTCTTGTGCTTAAATGACTGTAGCATACAATCTTCACAATCGGAGCCTAAAGCTAAAGAGCTTACAGCACCTAGTGTTCAATGCAACAGCAATGACTGTTGGCTGTTAGAGGACTGTTCTAAGAGTAACTCTTGTTACAGAGCTGCTTGTAAACTAAAAAGCCTCACAACTCAAGTTAAAATGATTGGCTTTGCAGTGTTTTTTGTTTATTTGTTTTTTTCATTTGTTTGTTTATTTTTTATTCATTTATTGTTTATTTGTTTATTTCTTTTTAGTTTTGCTCGTCTCTTGTGTTTAAATGACTGTAGCATACAATCTTCACAATCGGAGCCTAAAGCAACAAAGCTTACAGCACCTAGTGTTCCCTGGCAGTCTCCATTCCAAGTACTAACTAAGCCCACAAGATCGGGATTTGTAAGAGCGCTATGGCCATAAGCAATGACTGTTGGCTGTAGAGGACTGTTCTGAGAGTAACTCTTGTTACAGAGCTGCTTGTAAACTAAAAAGCCTCACAACTCAAATTAAAATGATTGGCTTTGCAGTGTTTTTTGTTTATTTGTTTTTTTCATTTGTTTGTTTATTTTTTATTCATTTATTGTTTATCTGTTTATTTCTTTTTAGTTTTGCTCGTCTCTTGTGCTTAAATGACTGTAGCATACAATCTTCACAATCGGAGCCTAAAGCTAAAGAGCTTACAGCACCTAGTGTTCAATGCAACAGCAATGACTGTTGGCTGTTAGAGGACTGTTCTAAGAGTAACTCTTGTTACAGAGCTGCTTGTAAACTAAAAAGCCTCACAACTCAAGTTAAAATGATTGGCTTTGCAGTGTTTTTTGTTTATTTGTTTTTTTCATTTGTTTGTTTATTTTTTATTCATTTATTGTTTATTTGTTTATTTCTTTTTAGTTTTGCTCGTCTCTTGTGTTTAAATGACTGTAGCATACAATCTTCACAATCGGAGCCTAAAGCTAAAGAGCTTACAGCACCTAGTGTTCAATGCAACAGCAATGACTGTTGGCTGTTAGAGGACTGTTCTAAGAGTAACTCTTGTTACAGAGCTGCTTGTAAACTAAAAAGCCTCACAACTCAAGTTAAAATGATTGGCTTTGCAGTGTTTTTTGTTTATTTGTTTTTTTCATTTGTTTGTTTATTTTTTATTCATTTATTGTTTATTTGTTTATTTCTTTTTAGTTTTGCTCGTCTCTTGTGTTTAAATGACTGTAGCATACAATCTTCACAATCGGAGCCTAAAGCAACAAAGCTTACAGCACCTAGTGTTCCCTGGCAGTCTCCATTCCAAGTACTAACTAAGCCCACAAGATCGGGATTTGTAAGAGCGCTATGGCCATAAGCAATGACTGTTGGCTGTAGAGGACTGTTCTGAGAGTAACTCTTGTTACAGAGCTGCTTGTAAACTAAAAAGCCTCACAACTCAAATTAAAATGATTGGCTTTGCAGTGTTTTTTGTTTATTTGTTTTTTTCATTTGTTTGTTTATTTTTTATTCATTTATTGTTTATCTGTTTATTTCTTTTTAGTTTTGCTCGTCTCTTGTGCTTAAATGACTGTAGCATACAATCTTCACAATCGGAGCCTAAAGCTAAAGAGCTTACAGCACCTAGTGTTCAATGCAACAGCAATGACTGTTGGCTGTTAGAGGACTGTTCTAAGAGTAACTCTTGTTACAGAGCTGCTTGTAAACTAAAAAGCCTCACAACTCAAGTTAAAATGATTGGCTTTGCAGTGTTTTTTGTTTATTTGTTTTTTTCATTTGTTTGTTTATTTTTTATTCATTTATTGTTTATTTGTTTATTTCTTTTTAGTTTTGCTCGTCTCTTGTGTTTAAATGACTGTAGCATACAATCTTCACAATCGGAGCCTAAAGCAACAAAGCTTACAGCACCTAGTGTTCCCTGGCAGTCTCCATTCCAAGTACTAACTAAGCCCACAAGATCGGGATTTGTAAGAGCGCTATGGCCATAAGCAATGACTGTTGGCTGTAGAGGACTGCTCTGAGAGTAACTCTTGTTACAGAGCTGCTTGTAAACTAAAAAGCCTCACAACTCAAATTAAAATGATTGGCTTTGCAGTGTTTTTTGTTTATTTGTTTTTTTCATTTGTTTGTTTATTTTTTATTCATTTATTGTTTATCTGTTTATTTCTTTTTAGTTTTGCTCGTCTCTTGTGTTTAAATGACTGTAGCATACAATCTTCACAATCGGAGCCTAAAGCTAAAGAGCTTACAGCACCTAGTGTTCAATGCAACAGCAATGACTGTTGGCTGTTAGAGGACTGTTCTAAGAGTAACTCTTGTTACAGAGCTGCTTGTAAACTAAAAAGCCTCACAACTCAAGTTAAAATGATTGGCTTTGCAGTGTTTTTTGTTTATTTGTTTTTTTCATTTGTTTGTTTATTTTTTATTCATTTATTGTTTATTTGTTTATTTCTTTTTAGTTTTGCTCGTCTCTTGTGTTTAAATGACTGTAGCATACAATCTTCACAATCGGAGCCTAAAACAACAAAGCTTACAGCACCTAGTGTTCCCTGGCAGTCTCCATTCCAAGTACTAACTAAGCCCACAAGATCGGGATTTGTAAGAGCGCTATGGCCATAAGCAATGACTGTTGGCTGTAGAGGACTGTTCTGAGAGTAACTCTTGTTACAGAGCTGCTTGTAAACTAAAAAGCCTCACAACTCAAATTAAAATGATTGGCTTTGCAGTGTTTTTTGTTTATTTGTTTTTTTCATTTGTTTGTTTATTTTTTATTCATTTATTGTTTATCTGTTTATTTCTTTTTAGTTTTGCTCGTCTCTTGTGCTTAAATGACTGTAGCATACAATCTTCACAATCGGAGCCTAAAGCTAAAGAGCTTACAGCACCTAGTGTTCAATGCAACAGCAATGACTGTTGGCTGTTAGAGGACTGTTCTAAGAGTAACTCTTGTTACAGAGCTGCTTGTAAACTAAAAAGCCTCACAACTCAAATTAAAATGATTGGCTTTGCAGTGTTTTTTGTTTATTTGTTTTTTTCATTTGTTTGTTTATTTTTTATTCATTTATTGTTTATCTGTTTATTTCTTTTTAGTTTTGCTCGTCTCTTGTGTTTAAATGACTGTAGCATACAATCTTCACAATCGGAGCCTAAAGCAAAAAAGCTTACAGCACCTAGTGTTCCCTGGCAGTCTCCATTCCAAGCACTAACTAAGCCCACAAGATCGGGATTTGTAAGAGCGCTATGGCCATAAGCAATGACTGTTGGCTGTAGAGGACTGTTCTGAGAGTAACTCTTGTTACAGAGCTGCTTGTAAACTAAAAAGCCTCACAACTCAAATTAAAATGATTGGCTTTGCAGTGTTTTTTGTTTATTTTTTTTTTCATTTGTTTGTTTATTTTTTATTCATTTATTGTTTATCTGTTTATTTCTTTTTAGTTTTGCTCGTCTCTTGTGTTTAAATGACTGTAGCATACAATCTTCACAATCGGAGCCTAAAGCTAAAGAGCTTACAGCACCTAGTGTTCAATGCAACAGCAATGACTGTTGGCTGTCAGAGGACTGTTCTAAGAGTAACTCTTGTTACAGAGCTGCTTGTAAACTAAAGAGCCTCACAACTCAAGTTAAAATGATTGGCTTTGCAGTGTTTTTTGTTTATTTGTTTTTTTCATTTGTTTGTTTATTTTTTATTCATTTATTGTTTATTTGTTTATTTCTTTTTAGTTTTGCTCGTCTCTTGTGTTTAAATGACTGTAGCATACAATCTTCACAATCGGAGCCTAAAGCTAAAGAGCTTACAGCACCTAGTGTTCAATGCAACAGCAATGACTGTTGGCTGTTAGAGGACTGTTCTGAGAGTAACTCTTGTTACAGAGCTGCTTGTAAACTAAAAAGCCTCACAACTCAAATTAAAATGATTGGCTTTGCAGTGTTTTTTGTTTATTTGTTTTTTTCATTTGTTTGTTTATTTTTTATTCATTTATTGTTTATCTGTTTATTTCTTTTTAGTTTTGCTCGTCTCTTGTGTTTAAATGACTGTAGCATACAATCTTCACAATCGGAGCCTAAAGCAACAAAGCTTACAGCACCTAGTGTTCCCTGGCAGTCTCCATTCCAAGTACTAACTAAGCCCACAAGATCGGGATTTGTAAGAGCGCTATGGCCATAAGCAATGACTGTTGGCTGTAGAGGACTGTTCTGAGAGTAACTCTTGTTACAGAGCTGCTTGTAAACTAAAATCCTCACAACTCAAATTAAAATGATTGGCTTTGCAGTGTTTTTTGTTTATTTGTTTTTTTCATTTGTTTGTTTATTTTTTATTCATTTATTGTTTATCTGTTTATTTCTTTTTAGTTTTGCTCGTCTCTTGTGTTTAAATGACTGTAGCATACAATCTTCACAATCGGAGCCTAAAGCTAAAGAGCTTAAAGCACCTAGTGTTCAATGCAACAGCAATGACTGTTGGCTGTTAGAGGACTGTTCTAAGAGTAACTCTTGTTACAGAGCTGCTTGTAAACTAAAAAGCCTCACAACTCAAGTTAAAATGATTGGCTTTGCAGTGTTTTTTGTTTATTTGTTTTTTTCATTTGTTTGTTTATTTTTTATTCATTTATTGTTTATTTGTTTATTTCTTTTTAGTTTTGCTCGTCTCTTGTGTTTAAATGACTGTAGCATACAATCTTCACAATCGGAGCCTAAAGCTAAAGAGCTTACAGCACCTAGTGTTCAATGCAACAGCAATGACTGTTGGCTGTTAGAGGACTGTTCTAAGAGTAACTCTTGTTACAGAGCTGCTTGTAAACTAAAAGGCCTCACAACTCAAGTTAAAATGATTGGCTTTGCAGTGTTTTTTGTTTATTTGTTTTTTTCATTTGTTTGTTTATTTTTTATTCATTTATTGTTTATTTGTTTATTTGTTTTTAGTTTTGCTCGTCTCTTGTGTTTAAATGACTGTAGCATACAATCTTCACAATCGGAGCCTAAAGCAAAAAAGCTTACAGCACCTAGTGTTCCCTGGCAGTCTCCATTCCAAGTACTAACTAAGCCCACAAGATCGGGATTTGTAAGAGCGCTATGGCCATAAGCAATGACTGTTGGCTGTAGAGGACTGTTCTGAGAGTAACTCTTGTTACAGAGCTGCTTGTAAACTAAAAAGCCTCACAACTCAAATTAAAATGATTGGCTTTGCAGTGTTTTTTGTTTATTTGTTTTTTTCATTTGTTTGTTTATTTTTTATTCATTTATTGTTTATTTGTTTATTTCTTTTTAGTTTTGCTCGTCTCTTGTGTTTAAATGACTGTAGCATACAATCTTCACAATCGGAGCCTAAAGCTAAAGAGCTTACAGCACCTAGTGTTCAATGCAACAGCAATGACTGTTGGCTGTTAGAGGACTGTTCTAAGAGTAACTCTTGTTACAGAGCTGCTTGTAAACTAAAGAGCCTCACAACTCAAGTTAAAATGATTGGCTTTGCAGTGTTTTTTGTTTATTTGTTTTTTTCATTTGTTTGTTTATTTTTTATTCATTTATTGTTTATTTGTTTATTTCTTTTTAGTTTTGCTCGTCTCTTGTGTTTAAATGACTGTAGCATACAATCTTCACAATCGGAGCCTAAAGCAACAAAGCTTACAGCACCTAGTGTTCCCTGGCAGTCTCCATTCCAAGTACTAACTAAGCCCACAAGATCGGGATTTGTAAGAGCGCTATGGCCATAAGCAATGACTGTTGGCTGTAGAGGACTGTTCTGAGAGTAACTCTTGTTACAGAGCTGCTTGTAAACTAAAAAGCCTCACAACTCAAATTAAAATGATTGGCTTTGCAGTGTTTTTTGTTTATTTTTTTTTTCATTTGTTTGTTTATTTTTTATTCATTTATTGTTTATCTGTTTATTTCTTTTTAGTTTTGCTCGTCTCTTGTGTTTAAATGACTGTAGCATACAATCTTCACAATCGGAGCCTAAAGCTAAAGAGCTTACAGCACCTAGTGTTCAATGCAACAGCAATGACTGTTGGCTGTCAGAGGACTGTTCTAAGAGTAACTCTTGTTACAGAGCTGCTTGTAAACTAAAGAGCCTCACAACTCAAGTTAAAATGATTGGCTTTGCAGTGTTTTTTGTTTATTTGTTTTTTTCATTTGTTTGTTTATTTTTTATTCATTTATTGTTTATTTGTTTATTTCTTTTTAGTTTTGCTCGTCTCTTGTGTTTAAATGACTGTAGCATACAATCTTCACAATCGGAGCCTAAAGCTAAAGAGCTTACAGCACCTAGTGTTCAATGCAACAGCAATGACTGTTGGCTGTTAGAGGACTGTTCTGAGAGTAACTCTTGTTACAGAGCTGCTTGTAAACTAAAAAGCCTCACAACTCAAATTAAAATGATTGGCTTTGCAGTGTTTTTTGTTTATTTGTTTTTTTCATTTGTTTGTTTATTTTTTATTCATTTATTGTTTATCTGTTTATTTCTTTTTAGTTTTGCTCGTCTCTTGTGTTTAAATGACTGTAGCATACAATCTTCACAATCGGAGCCTAAAGCAACAAAGCTTACAGCACCTAGTGTTCCCTGGCAGTCTCCATTCCAAGTACTAACTAAGCCCACAAGATCGGGATTTGTAAGAGCGCTATGGCCATAAGCAATGACTGTTGGCTGTAGAGGACTGTTCTGAGAGTAACTCTTGTTACAGAGCTGCTTGTAAACTAAAATCCTCACAACTCAAATTAAAATGATTGGCTTTGCAGTGTTTTTTGTTTATTTGTTTTTTTCATTTGTTTGTTTATTTTTTATTCATTTATTGTTTATCTGTTTATTTCTTTTTAGTTTTGCTCGTCTCTTGTGTTTAAATGACTGTAGCATACAATCTTCACAATCGGAGCCTAAAGCTAAAGAGCTTAAAGCACCTAGTGTTCAATGCAACAGCAATGACTGTTGGCTGTTAGAGGACTGTTCTAAGAGTAACTCTTGTTACAGAGCTGCTTGTAAACTAAAAAGCCTCACAACTCAAGTTAAAATGATTGGCTTTGCAGTGTTTTTTGTTTATTTGTTTTTTTCATTTGTTTGTTTATTTTTTATTCATTTATTGTTTATTTGTTTATTTCTTTTTAGTTTTGCTCGTCTCTTGTGTTTAAATGACTGTAGCATACAATCTTCACAATCGGAGCCTAAAGCTAAAGAGCTTACAGCACCTAGTGTTCAATGCAACAGCAATGACTGTTGGCTGTTAGAGGACTGTTCTAAGAGTAACTCTTGTTACAGAGCTGCTTGTAAACTAAAAGGCCTCACAACTCAAGTTAAAATGATTGGCTTTGCAGTGTTTTTTGTTTATTTGTTTTTTTCATTTGTTTGTTTATTTTTTATTCATTTATTGTTTATTTGTTTATTTGTTTTTAGTTTTGCTCGTCTCTTGTGTTTAAATGACTGTAGCATACAATCTTCACAATCGGAGCCTAAAGCAAAAAAGCTTACAGCACCTAGTGTTCCCTGGCAGTCTCCATTCCAAGTACTAACTAAGCCCACAAGATCGGGATTTGTAAGAGCGCTATGGCCATAAGCAATGACTGTTGGCTGTAGAGGACTGTTCTGAGAGTAACTCTTGTTACAGAGCTGCTTGTAAACTAAAAAGCCTCACAACTCAAATTAAAATGATTGGCTTTGCAGTGTTTTTTGTTTATTTGTTTTTTTCATTTGTTTGTTTATTTTTTATTCATTTATTGTTTATTTGTTTATTTCTTTTTAGTTTTGCTCGTCTCTTGTGTTTAAATGACTGTAGCATACAATCTTCACAATCGGAGCCTAAAGCTAAAGAGCTTACAGCACCTAGTGTTCAATGCAACAGCAATGACTGTTGGCTGTTAGAGGACTGTTCTAAGAGTAACTCTTGTTACAGAGCTGCTTGTAAACTAAAGAGCCTCACAACTCAAGTTAAAATGATTGGCTTTGCAGTGTTTTTTGTTTATTTGTTTTTTTCATTTGTTTGTTTATTTTTTATTCATTTATTGTTTATTTGTTTATTTCTTTTTAGTTTTGCTCGTCTCTTGTGTTTAAATGACTGTAGCATACAATCTTCACAATCGGAGCCTAAAGCAACAAAGCTTACAGCACCTAGTGTTCCCTGGCAGTCTCCATTCCAAGTACTAACTAAGCCCACAAGATCGGGATTTGTAAGAGCGCTATGGCCATAAGCAATGACTGTTGGCTGTAGAGGACTGTTCTGAGAGTAACTCTTGTTACAGAGCTGCTTGTAAACTAAAAATCCTCACAACTCAAATTAAAATGATTGGCTTTGCAGTGTTTTTTGTTTATTTGTTTTTTTTCATTTGTTTGTTTATTTTTTATTCATTTATTGTTTATCTGTTTATTTCTTTTTAGTTTTGCTCGTCTCTTGTGTTTAAATGACTGTAGCATACAATCTTCACAATCGGAGCCTAAAGCTAAAGAGCTTACAGCACCTAGTGTTCAATGCAACAGCAATGACTGTTGGCTGTTAGAGGACTGTTCTAAGAGTAACTCTTGTTACAGAGCTGCTTGTAAACTAAAGAGCCTCACAACTCAAGTTAAAATGATTGGCTTTGCAGTGTTTTTTGTTTATTTGTTTTTTTCATTTGTTTGTTTATTTTTTATTCATTTATTGTTTATTTGTTTATTTCTTTTTAGTTTTGCTCGTCTCTTGTGTTTAAATGACTGTAGCATACAATCTTCACAATCGGAGCCTAAAGCAACAAAGCTTACAGCACCTAGTGTTCCCTGGCAGTCTCCATTCCAAGTACTAACTAAGCCCACAAGATCGGGATTTGTAAGAGCGCTATGGCCATAAGCAATGACTGTTGGCTGTAGAGGACTGTTCTGAGAGTAACTCTTGTTACAGAGCTGCTTGTAAACTAAAAATCCTCACAACTCAAATTAAAATGATTGGCTTTGCAGTGTTTTTTGTTTATTTGTTTTTTTTCATTTGTTTGTTTATTTTTTATTCATTTATTGTTTATCTGTTTATTTCTTTTTAGTTTTGCTCGTCTCTTGTGTTTAAATGACTGTAGCATACAATCTTCACAATCGGAGCCTAAAGCTAAAGAGCTTACAGCACCTAGTGTTCAATGCAACAGCAATGACTGTTGGCTGTTAGAGGACTGTTCTAAGAGTAACTCTTGTTACAGAGCTGCTTGTAAACTAAAGAGCCTCACAACTCAAGTTAAAATGATTGGCTTTGCAGTGTTTTTTGTTTATTTGTTTTTTTCATTTGTTTGTTTATTTTTTATTCATTTATTGTTTATTTGTTTATTTCTTTTTAGTTTTGCTCGTCTCTTGTGTTTAAATGACTGTAGCATACAATCTTCACAATCGGAGCCTAAAGCTAAAGAGCTTACAGCACCTAGTGTTCAATGCAACAGCAATGACTGTTGGCTGTTAGAGGACTGTTCTGAGAGTAACTCTTGTTACAGAGCTGCTTGTAAACTAAAAAGCCTCACAACTCAAATTAAAATGATTGGCTTTGCAGTGTTTTTTGTTTATTTGTTTTTTTCATTTGTTTGTTTATTTTTTATTCATTTATTGTTTATTTGTTTATTTCTTTTTAGTTTTGCTAGTCTCTTGTGTTTAAATGACTGTAGCATACAATCTTCACAATCGGAGCCTAAAGCTAAAGAGCTTACAGCACCTAGTGTTCAATGCAACAGCAATGACTGTTGGCTGTTAGAGGACTGTTCTAAGAGTAACTCTTGTTACAGAGCTGCTTGTAAACTAAAAAGCCTCACAACTCAAGTTAAAATGATTGGCTTTGCAGTGTTTTTTGTTTATTTGTTTTTTTCATTTGTTTGTTTATTTTTTATTCATTTATTGTTTATTTGTTTATTTCTTTTTAGTTTTGCTCGTCTCTTGTGTTTAAATGACTGTAGCATACAATCTTCACAATCGGAGCCTAAAGCTAAAGAGCTTACAGCACCTAGTGTTCAATGCAACAGCAATGACTGTTGGCTGTTAGAGGACTGTTCTAAGAGTAACTCTTGTTACAGAGCTGCTTGTAAACTAAAAGGCCTCACAACTCAAGTTAAAATGATTGGCTTTGCAGTGTTTTTTGTTTATTTGTTTTTTTCATTTGTTTGTTTATTTTTTATTCATTTATTGTTTATTTGTTTATTTGTTTTTAGTTTTGCTCGTCTCTTGTGTTTAAATGACTGTAGCATACAATCTTCACAATCGGAGCCTAAAGCAAAAAAGCTTACAGCACCTAGTGTTCCCTGGCAGTCTCCATTCCAAGTACTAACTAAGCCCACAAGATCGGGATTTGTAAGAGCGCTATGGCCATAAGCAATGACTGTTGGCTGTAGAGGACTGTTCTGAGAGTAACTCTTGTTACAGAGCTGCTTGTAAACTAAAAAGCCTCACAACTCAAATTAAAATGATTGGCTTTGCAGTGTTTTTTGTTTATTTGTTTTTTTCATTTGTTTGTTTATTTTTTATTCATTTATTGTTTATTTGTTTATTTCTTTTTAGTTTTGCTCGTCTCTTGTGTTTAAATGACTGTAGCATACAATCTTCACAATCGGAGCCTAAAGCTAAAGAGCTTACAGCACCTAGTGTTCAATGCAACAGCAATGACTGTTGGCTGTTAGAGGACTGTTCTAAGAGTAACTCTTGTTACAGAGCTGCTTGTAAACTAAAGAGCCTCACAACTCAAGTTAAAATGATTGGCTTTGCAGTGTTTTTTGTTTATTTGTTTTTTTCATTTGTTTGTTTATTTTTTATTCATTTATTGTTTATTTGTTTATTTCTTTTTAGTTTTGCTCGTCTCTTGTGTTTAAATGACTGTAGCATACAATCTTCACAATCGGAGCCTAAAGCTAAAGAGCTTACAGCACCTAGTGTTCAATGCAACAGCAATGACTGTTGGCTGTTAGAGGACTGTTCTGAGAGTAACTCTTGTTACAGAGCTGCTTGTAAACTAAAAAGCCTCACAACTCAAATTAAAATGATTGGCTTTGCAGTGTTTTTTGTTTATTTGTTTTTTTCATTTGTTTGTTTATTTTTTATTCATTTATTGTTTATCTGTTTATTTCTTTTTAGTTTTGCTCGTCTCTTGTGTTTAAATGACTGTAGCATACAATCTTCACAATCGGAGCCTAAAGCAACAAAGCTTACAGCACCTAGTTTTCCCTGGCAGTCTCCATTCCAAGTACTAACTAAGCCCACAAGATCGGGATTTGTAAGAGCGCTATGGCCATAAGCAATGACTGTTGGCTGTAGAGGACTGTTCTGAGAGTAACTCTTGTTACAGAGCTGCTTGTAAACTAAAAATCCTCTCAACTCAAATTAAAATGATTGGCTTTGCAGTGTTTTTTGTTTATTTGTTTTTTTCATTTGTTTGTTTATTTTTTATTCATTTATTGTTTATCTGTTTATTTCTTTTTAGTTTTGCTCGTCTCTTGTGTTTAAATGACTGTAGCATACAATCTTCACAATCGGAGCCTAAAGCTAAAGAGCTTACAGCACCTAGTGTTCAATGCAACAGCAATGACTGTTGGCTGTTAGAGGACTGTTCTGAGAGTAACTCTTGTTACAGAGCTGCTTGTAAACTAAAAAGCCTCACAACTCAAATTAAAATGATTGGCTTTGCAGTGTTTTTTGTTTATTTGTTTTTTTCATTTGTTTGTTTATTTTTTATTCATTTATTGTTTATCTGTTTATTTCTTTTTAGTTTTGCTCGTCTCTTGTGTTTAAATGACTGTAGCATACAATCTTCACAATCGGAGCCTAAAGCAACAAAGCTTACAGCACCTAGTGTTCCCTGGCAGTCTCCATTCCAAGTACTAACTAAGCCCACAAGATCGGGATTTGTAAGAGCGCTATGGCCATAAGCAATGACTGTTGGCTGTAGAGGACTGTTCTGAGAGTAACTCTTGTTACAGAGCTGCTTGTAAACTAAAATCCTCACAACTCAAATTAAAATGATTGGCTTTGCAGTGTTTTTTGTTTATTTGTTTTTTTCATTTGTTTGTTTATTTTTTATTCATTTATTGTTTATCTGTTTATTTCTTTTTAGTTTTGCTCGTCTCTTGTGTTTAAATGACTGTAGCATACAATCTTCACAATCGGAGCCTAAAGCTAAAGAGCTTAAAGCACCTAGTGTTCAATGCAACAGCAATGACTGTTGGCTGTTAGAGGACTGTTCTAAGAGTAACTCTTGTTACAGAGCTGCTTGTAAACTAAAAAGCCTCACAACTCAAGTTAAAATGATTGGCTTTGCAGTGTTTTTTGTTTATTTGTTTTTTTCATTTGTTTGTTTATTTTTTATTCATTTATTGTTTATTTGTTTATTTCTTTTTAGTTTTGCTCGTCTCTTGTGTTTAAATGACTGTAGCATACAATCTTCACAATCGGAGCCTAAAGCTAAAGAGCTTACAGCACCTAGTGTTCAATGCAACAGCAATGACTGTTGGCTGTTAGAGGACTGTTCTAAGAGTAACTCTTGTTACAGAGCTGCTTGTAAACTAAAAGGCCTCACAACTCAAGTTAAAATGATTGGCTTTGCAGTGTTTTTTGTTTATTTGTTTTTTTCATTTGTTTGTTTATTTTTTATTCATTTATTGTTTATTTGTTTATTTGTTTTTAGTTTTGCTCGTCTCTTGTGTTTAAATGACTGTAGCATACAATCTTCACAATCGGAGCCTAAAGCAAAAAAGCTTACAGCACCTAGTGTTCCCTGGCAGTCTCCATTCCAAGTACTAACTAAGCCCACAAGATCGGGATTTGTAAGAGCGCTATGGCCATAAGCAATGACTGTTGGCTGTAGAGGACTGTTCTGAGAGTAACTCTTGTTACAGAGCTGCTTGTAAACTAAAAAGCCTCACAACTCAAATTAAAATGATTGGCTTTGCAGTGTTTTTTGTTTATTTGTTTTTTTCATTTGTTTGTTTATTTTTTATTCATTTATTGTTTATTTGTTTATTTCTTTTTAGTTTTGCTCGTCTCTTGTGTTTAAATGACTGTAGCATACAATCTTCACAATCGGAGCCTAAAGCTAAAGAGCTTACAGCACCTAGTGTTCAATGCAACAGCAATGACTGTTGGCTGTTAGAGGACTGTTCTAAGAGTAACTCTTGTTACAGAGCTGCTTGTAAACTAAAGAGCCTCACAACTCAAGTTAAAATGATTGGCTTTGCAGTGTTTTTTGTTTATTTGTTTTTTTCATTTGTTTGTTTATTTTTTATTCATTTATTGTTTATTTGTTTATTTCTTTTTAGTTTTGCTCGTCTCTTGTGTTTAAATGACTGTAGCATACAATCTTCACAATCGGAGCCTAAAGCAACAAAGCTTACAGCACCTAGTGTTCCCTGGCAGTCTCCATTCCAAGTACTAACTAAGCCCACAAGATCGGGATTTGTAAGAGCGCTATGGCCATAAGCAATGACTGTTGGCTGTAGAGGACTGTTCTGAGAGTAACTCTTGTTACAGAGCTGCTTGTAAACTAAAAATCCTCACAACTCAAATTAAAATGATTGGCTTTGCAGTGTTTTTTGTTTATTTGTTTTTTTTCATTTGTTTGTTTATTTTTTATTCATTTATTGTTTATCTGTTTATTTCTTTTTAGTTTTGCTCGTCTCTTGTGTTTAAATGACTGTAGCATACAATCTTCACAATCGGAGCCTAAAGCTAAAGAGCTTACAGCACCTAGTGTTCAATGCAACAGCAATGACTGTTGGCTGTTAGAGGACTGTTCTAAGAGTAACTCTTGTTACAGAGCTGCTTGTAAACTAAAGAGCCTCACAACTCAAGTTAAAATGATTGGCTTTGCAGTGTTTTTTGTTTATTTGTTTTTTTCATTTGTTTGTTTATTTTTTATTCATTTATTGTTTATTTGTTTATTTCTTTTTAGTTTTGCTCGTCTCTTGTGTTTAAATGACTGTAGCATACAATCTTCACAATCGGAGCCTAAAGCAACAAAGCTTACAGCACCTAGTGTTCCCTGGCAGTCTCCATTCCAAGTACTAACTAAGCCCACAAGATCGGGATTTGTAAGAGCGCTATGGCCATAAGCAATGACTGTTGGCTGTAGAGGACTGTTCTGAGAGTAACTCTTGTTACAGAGCTGCTTGTAAACTAAAAATCCTCACAACTCAAATTAAAATGATTGGCTTTGCAGTGTTTTTTGTTTATTTGTTTTTTTTCATTTGTTTGTTTATTTTTTATTCATTTATTGTTTATCTGTTTATTTCTTTTTAGTTTTGCTCGTCTCTTGTGTTTAAATGACTGTAGCATACAATCTTCACAATCGGAGCCTAAAGCTAAAGAGCTTACAGCACCTAGTGTTCAATGCAACAGCAATGACTGTTGGCTGTTAGAGGACTGTTCTAAGAGTAACTCTTGTTACAGAGCTGCTTGTAAACTAAAGAGCCTCACAACTCAAGTTAAAATGATTGGCTTTGCAGTGTTTTTTGTTTATTTGTTTTTTTCATTTGTTTGTTTATTTTTTATTCATTTATTGTTTATTTGTTTATTTCTTTTTAGTTTTGCTCGTCTCTTGTGTTTAAATGACTGTAGCATACAATCTTCACAATCGGAGCCTAAAGCTAAAGAGCTTACAGCACCTAGTGTTCAATGCAACAGCAATGACTGTTGGCTGTTAGAGGACTGTTCTGAGAGTAACTCTTGTTACAGAGCTGCTTGTAAACTAAAAAGCCTCACAACTCAAATTAAAATGATTGGCTTTGCAGTGTTTTTTGTTTATTTGTTTTTTTCATTTGTTTGTTTATTTTTTATTCATTTATTGTTTATTTGTTTATTTCTTTTTAGTTTTGCTAGTCTCTTGTGTTTAAATGACTGTAGCATACAATCTTCACAATCGGAGCCTAAAGCTAAAGAGCTTACAGCACCTAGTGTTCAATGCAACAGCAATGACTGTTGGCTGTTAGAGGACTGTTCTAAGAGTAACTCTTGTTACAGAGCTGCTTGTAAACTAAAAAGCCTCACAACTCAAGTTAAAATGATTGGCTTTGCAGTGTTTTTTGTTTATTTGTTTTTTTCATTTGTTTGTTTATTTTTTATTCATTTATTGTTTATTTGTTTATTTCTTTTTAGTTTTGCTCGTCTCTTGTGTTTAAATGACTGTAGCATACAATCTTCACAATCGGAGCCTAAAGCTAAAGAGCTTACAGCACCTAGTGTTCAATGCAACAGCAATGACTGTTGGCTGTTAGAGGACTGTTCTAAGAGTAACTCTTGTTACAGAGCTGCTTGTAAACTAAAAGGCCTCACAACTCAAGTTAAAATGATTGGCTTTGCAGTGTTTTTTGTTTATTTGTTTTTTTCATTTGTTTGTTTATTTTTTATTCATTTATTGTTTATTTGTTTATTTGTTTTTAGTTTTGCTCGTCTCTTGTGTTTAAATGACTGTAGCATACAATCTTCACAATCGGAGCCTAAAGCAAAAAAGCTTACAGCACCTAGTGTTCCCTGGCAGTCTCCATTCCAAGTACTAACTAAGCCCACAAGATCGGGATTTGTAAGAGCGCTATGGCCATAAGCAATGACTGTTGGCTGTAGAGGACTGTTCTGAGAGTAACTCTTGTTACAGAGCTGCTTGTAAACTAAAAAGCCTCACAACTCAAATTAAAATGATTGGCTTTGCAGTGTTTTTTGTTTATTTGTTTTTTTCATTTGTTTGTTTATTTTTTATTCATTTATTGTTTATTTGTTTATTTCTTTTTAGTTTTGCTCGTCTCTTGTGTTTAAATGACTGTAGCATACAATCTTCACAATCGGAGCCTAAAGCTAAAGAGCTTACAGCACCTAGTGTTCAATGCAACAGCAATGACTGTTGGCTGTTAGAGGACTGTTCTAAGAGTAACTCTTGTTACAGAGCTGCTTGTAAACTAAAGAGCCTCACAACTCAAGTTAAAATGATTGGCTTTGCAGTGTTTTTTGTTTATTTGTTTTTTTCATTTGTTTGTTTATTTTTTATTCATTTATTGTTTATTTGTTTATTTCTTTTTAGTTTTGCTCGTCTCTTGTGTTTAAATGACTGTAGCATACAATCTTCACAATCGGAGCCTAAAGCTAAAGAGCTTACAGCACCTAGTGTTCAATGCAACAGCAATGACTGTTGGCTGTTAGAGGACTGTTCTGAGAGTAACTCTTGTTACAGAGCTGCTTGTAAACTAAAAAGCCTCACAACTCAAATTAAAATGATTGGCTTTGCAGTGTTTTTTGTTTATTTGTTTTTTTCATTTGTTTGTTTATTTTTTATTCATTTATTGTTTATCTGTTTATTTCTTTTTAGTTTTGCTCGTCTCTTGTGTTTAAATGACTGTAGCATACAATCTTCACAATCGGAGCCTAAAGCAACAAAGCTTACAGCACCTAGTTTTCCCTGGCAGTCTCCATTCCAAGTACTAACTAAGCCCACAAGATCGGGATTTGTAAGAGCGCTATGGCCATAAGCAATGACTGTTGGCTGTAGAGGACTGTTCTGAGAGTAACTCTTGTTACAGAGCTGCTTGTAAACTAAAAATCCTCTCAACTCAAATTAAAATGATTGGCTTTGCAGTGTTTTTTGTTTATTTGTTTTTTTCATTTGTTTGTTTATTTTTTATTCATTTATTGTTTATCTGTTTATTTCTTTTTAGTTTTGCTCGTCTCTTGTGTTTAAATGACTGTAGCATACAATCTTCACAATCGGAGCCTAAAGCTAAAGAGCTTACAGCACCTAGTGTTCAATGCAACAGCAATGACTGTTGGCTGTCAGAGGACTGTTCTAAGAGTAACTCTTGTTACAGAGCTGCTTGTAAACTAAAGAGCCTCACAACTCAAGTTAAAATGATTGGCTTTGCAGTGTTTTTTGTTTATTTGTTTTTTTCATTTGTTTGTTTATTTTTTATTCATTTATTGTTTATTTGTTTATTTCTTTTTAGTTTTGCTCGTCTCTTGTGTTTAAATGACTGTAGCATACAATCTTCACAATCGGAGCCTAAAGCTAAAGAGCTTACAGCACCTAGTGTTCAATGCAACAGCAATGACTGTTGGCTGTTAGAGGACTGTTCTGAGAGTAACTCTTGTTACAGAGCTGCTTGTAAACTAAAGAGCCTCACAACTCAAGTTAAAATGATTGGCTTTGCAGTGTTTTTTGTTTATTTGTTTTTTTCATTTGTTTGTTTATTTTTTATTCATTTATTGTTTATCTGTTTATTTCTTTTTAGTTTTGCTCGTCTCTTGTGTTTAAATGACTGTAGCATACAATCTTCACAATCGGAGCCTAAAGCAACAAAGCTTACAGCACCTAATGTTCCCTGGCAGTCTCCATTCCAAGTACTAACTAAGCCCACAAGATCGGGATTTGTAAGAGCGCTATGGCCATAAGCAATGACTGTTGGCTGTAGAGGACTGTTCTGAGAGTAACTCTTGTTACAGAGCTGCTTGTAAACTAAAAAGCCTCACAACTCAAATTAAAATGATTGGCTTTGCAGTGTTTTTTGTTTATTTGTTTTTTTCATTTGTTTGTTTATTTTTTATTCATTTATTGTTTATTTGTTTATTTCTTTTTAGTTTTGCTCGTCTCTTGTGTTTAAATGACTGTAGCATACAATCTTCACAATCGGAGCCTAAAGCTAAAGAGCTTACAGCACCTAGTGTTCAATGCAACAGCAATGACTGTTGGCTGTTAGAGGACTGTTCTAAGAGTAACTCTTGTTACAGAGCTGCTTGTAAACTAAAGAGCCTCACAACTCAAGTTAAAATGATTGGCTTTGCAGTGTTTTTTGTTTATTTGTTTTTTTCATTTGTTTGTTTATTTTTTATTCATTTATTGTTTATTTGTTTATTTCTTTTTAGTTTTGCTCGTCTCTTGTGTTTAAATGACTGTAGCATACAATCTTCACAATCGGAGCCTAAAGCTAAAGAGCTTACAGCACCTAGTGTTCAATGCAACAGCAATGACTGTTGGCTGTTAGAGGACTGTTCTGAGAGTAACTCTTGTTACAGAGCTGCTTGTAAACTAAAAAGCCTCACAACTCAAATTAAAATGATTGGCTTTGCAGTGTTTTTTGTTTATTTGTTTTTTTCATTTGTTTGTTTATTTTTTATTCATTTATTGTTTATCTGTTTATTTCTTTTTAGTTTTGCTCGTCTCTTGTGTTTAAATGACTGTAGCATACAATCTTCACAATCGGAGCCTAAAGCAACAAAGCTTACAGCACCTAGTTTTCCCTGGCAGTCTCCATTCCAAGTACTAACTAAGCCCACAAGATCGGGATTTGTAAGAGCGCTATGGCCATAAGCAATGACTGTTGGCTGTAGAGGACTGTTCTGAGAGTAACTCTTGTTACAGAGCTGCTTGTAAACTAAAAATCCTCTCAACTCAAATTAAAATGATTGGCTTTGCAGTGTTTTTTGTTTATTTGTTTTTTTCATTTGTTTGTTTATTTTTTATTCATTTATTGTTTATCTGTTTATTTCTTTTTAGTTTTGCTCGTCTCTTGTGTTTAAATGACTGTAGCATACAATCTTCACAATCGGAGCCTAAAGCTAAAGAGCTTACAGCACCTAGTGTTCAATGCAACAGCAATGACTGTTGGCTGTCAGAGGACTGTTCTAAGAGTAACTCTTGTTACAGAGCTGCTTGTAAACTAAAGAGCCTCACAACTCAAGTTAAAATGATTGGCTTTGCAGTGTTTTTTGTTTATTTGTTTTTTTCATTTGTTTGTTTATTTTTTATTCATTTATTGTTTATTTGTTTATTTCTTTTTAGTTTTGCTCGTCTCTTGTGTTTAAATGACTGTAGCATACAATCTTCACAATCGGAGCCTAAAGCTAAAGAGCTTACAGCACCTAGTGTTCAATGCAACAGCAATGACTGTTGGCTGTTAGAGGACTGTTCTGAGAGTAACTCTTGTTACAGAGCTGCTTGTAAACTAAAGAGCCTCACAACTCAAGTTAAAATGATTGGCTTTGCAGTGTTTTTTGTTTATTTGTTTTTTTCATTTGTTTGTTTATTTTTTATTCATTTATTGTTTATCTGTTTATTTCTTTTTAGTTTTGCTCGTCTCTTGTGTTTAAATGACTGTAGCATACAATCTTCACAATCGGAGCCTAAAGCAACAAAGCTTACAGCACCTAATGTTCCCTGGCAGTCTCCATTCCAAGTACTAACTAAGCCCACAAGATCGGGATTTGTAAGAGCGCTATGGCCATAAGCAATGACTGTTGGCTGTAGAGGACTGTTCTGAGAGTAACTCTTGTTACAGAGCTGCTTGTAAACTAAAAAGCCTCACAACTCAAATTAAAATGATTGGCTTTGCAGTGTTTTTTGTTTATTTGTTTTTTTCATTTGTTTGTTTATTTTTTATTCATTTATTGTTTATTTGTTTATTTCTTTTTAGTTTTGCTCGTCTCTTGTGTTTAAATGACTGTAGCATACAATCTTCACAATCGGAGCCTAAAGCTAAAGAGCTTACAGCACCTAGTGTTCAATGCAACAGCAATGACTGTTGGCTGTTAGAGGACTGTTCTAAGAGTAACTCTTGTTACAGAGCTGCTTGTAAACTAAAGAGCCTCACAACTCAAGTTAAAATGATTGGCTTTGCAGTGTTTTTTGTTTATTTGTTTTTTTCATTTGTTTGTTTATTTTTTATTCATTTATTGTTTATTTGTTTATTTCTTTTTAGTTTTGCTCGTCTCTTGTGTTTAAATGACTGTAGCATACAATCTTCACAATCGGAGCCTAAAGCTAAAGAGCTTACAGCACCTAGTGTTCAATGCAACAGCAATGACTGTTGGCTGTTAGAGGACTGTTCTGAGAGTAACTCTTGTTACAGAGCTGCTTGTAAACTAAAAAGCCTCACAACTCAAATTAAAATGATTGGCTTTGCAGTGTTTTTTGTTTATTTGTTTTTTTCATTTGTTTGTTTATTTTTTATTCATTTATTGTTTATCTGTTTATTTCTTTTTAGTTTTGCTCGTCTCTTGTGTTTAAATGACTGTAGCATACAATCTTCACAATCGGAGCCTAAAGCAACAAAGCTTACAGCACCTAGTTTTCCCTGGCAGTCTCCATTCCAAGTACTAACTAAGCCCACAAGATCGGGATTTGTAAGAGCGCTATGGCCATAAGCAATGACTGTTGGCTGTAGAGGACTGTTCTGAGAGTAACTCTTGTTACAGAGCTGCTTGTAAACTAAAAATCCTCACAACTCAAATTAAAATGATTGGCTTTGCAGTGTTTTTTGTTTATTTGTTTTTTTCATTTGTTTGTTTATTTTTTATTCATTTATTGTTTATCTGTTTATTTCTTTTTAGTTTTGCTCGTCTCTTGTGTTTAAATGACTGTAGCATACAATCTTCACAATCGGAGCCTAAAGCTAAAGAGCTTACAGCACCTAGTGTTCAATGCAACAGCAATGACTGTTGGCTGTCAGAGGACTGTTCTAAGAGTAACTCTTGTTACAGAGCTGCTTGTAAACTAAAGAGCCTCACAACTCAAGTTAAAATGATTGGCTTTGCAGTGTTTTTTGTTTATTTGTTTTTTTCATTTGTTTGTTTATTTTTTATTCATTTATTGTTTATTTGTTTATTTCTTTTTAGTTTTGCTCGTCTCTTGTGTTTAAATGACTGTAGCATACAATCTTCACAATCGGAGCCTAAAGCTAAAGAGCTTACAGCACCTAGTGTTCAATGCAACAGCAATGACTGTTGGCTGTTAGAGGACTGTTCTGAGAGTAACTCTTGTTACAGAGCTGCTTGTAAACTAAAGAGCCTCACAACTCAAGTTAAAATGATTGGCTTTGCAGTGTTTTTTGTTTATTTGTTTTTTTCATTTGTTTGTTTATTTTTTATTCATTTATTGTTTATCTGTTTATTTCTTTTTAGTTTTGCTCGTCTCTTGTGTTTAAATGACTGTAGCATACAATCTTCACAATCGGAGCCTAAAGCAACAAAGCTTACAGCACCTAATGTTCCCTGGCAGTCTCCATTCCAAGTACTAACTAAGCCCACAAGATCGGGATTTGTAAGAGCGCTATGGCCATAAGCAATGACTGTTGGCTGTAGAGGACTGTTCTGAGAGTAACTCTTGTTACAGAGCTGCTTGTAAACTAAAAAGCCTCACAACTCAAATTAAAATGATTGGCTTTGCAGTGTTTTTTGTTTATTTGTTTTTTTCATTTGTTTGTTTATTTTTTATTCATTTATTGTTTATTTGTTTATTTCTTTTTAGTTTTGCTCGTCTCTTGTGTTTAAATGACTGTAGCATACAATCTTCACAATCGGAGCCTAAAGCAACAAAGCTTACAGCACCTAGTGTTCCCTGGCAGTCTCCATTCCAAGTAATAACTAAGCCCACAAGATCGGGATTTGTAAGAGCGCTATGGCCATAAGCAATGACTGTTGGCTGTAGAGGACTGCTCTGAGAGTAACTCTTGTTACAGAGCTGCTTGTAAACTAAAAAGCCTCACAACTCAAATTAAAATGATTGGCTTTGCAGTGTTTTTTGTTTATTTGTTTTTTTCATTTGTTTGTTTATTTTTTATTCATTTATTGTTTATTTGTTTATTTCTTTTTAGTTTTGCTCGTCTCTTGTGTTTAAATGACTGTAGCATACAATCTTCACAATCGGAGCCTAAAGCTAAAGAGCTTACAGCACCTAGTGTTCAATGCAACAGCAATGACTGTTGGCTGTTAGAGGACTGTTCTAAGAGTAACTCTTGTTACAGAGCTGCTTGTAAACTAAAAAGCCTCACAACTCAAGTTAAAATGATTGGCTTTGCAGTGTTTTTTGTTTATTTGTTTTTTTCATTTGTTTGTTTATTTTTTATTCATTTATTGTTTATTTGTTTATTTCTTTTTAGTTTTGCTCGTCTCTTGTGTTTAAATGACTGTAGCATACAATCTTCACAATCGGAGCCTAAAGCAACAAAGCTTACAGCACCTAGTGTTCCCTGGCAGTCTCCATTCCAAGTACTAACTAAGCCCACAAGATCGGGATTTGTAAGAGCGCTATGGCCATAAGCAATGACTGTTGGCTGTAGAGGACTGCTCTGAGAGTAACTCTTGTTACAGAGCTGCTTGTAAACTAAAAAGCCTCACAACTCAAATTAAAATGATTGGCTTTGCAGTGTTTTTTGTTTATTTGTTTTTTTCATTTGTTTGTTTATTTTTTATTCATTTATTTTTTATCTGTTTATTTCTTTTTAGTTTTGCTCGTCTCTTGTGTTTAAATGACTGTAGCATACAATCTTCACAATCGGAGCCTAAAGCTAAAGAGCTTACAGCACCTAGTGTTCAATGCAACAGCAATGACTGTTGGCTGTTAGAGGACTGTTCTAAGAGTAACTCTTGTTACAGAGCTGCTTGTAAACTAAAAAGCCTCACAACTCAAGTTAAAATGATTGGCTTTGCAGTGTTTTTTGTTTATTTGTTTTTTTCATTTGTTTGTTTATTTTTTATTCATTTATTGTTTATTTGTTTATTTCTTTTTAGTTTTGCTCGTCTCTTGTGTTTAAATGACTGTAGCATACAATCTTCACAATCGAAGCCTAAAGCTAAAGAGCTTACAGCACCTAGTGTTCAATGCAACAGCAATGACTGTTGGCTGTTAGAGGACTGTTCTAAGAGTAACTCTTGTTACAGAGCTGCTTGTAAACTAAAAAGCCTCACAACTCAAGTTAAAATGATTGGCTTTGCAGTGTTTTTTGTTTATTTGTTTTTTTCATTTGTTTGTTTATTTTTTATTCATTTATTGTTTATTTGTTTATTTCTTTTTAGTTTTGCTCGTCTCTTGTGTTTAAATGACTGTAGCATACAATCTTCACAATCGGAGCCTAAAGCTAAAGAGCTTACAGCACCTAGTGTTCAATGCAACAGCAATGACTGTTGGCTGTTAGAGGACTGTTCTAAGAGTAACTCTTGTTACAGAGCTGCTTGTAAACTAAAAAGCCTCACAACTCAAGTTAAAATGATTGGCTTTGCAGTGTTTTTTTGTTTATTTGTCTTTTTCATTTGTTTGTTTATTTTTTATTCATTTATTGTTTATTTGTTTATTTCTTTTTAGTTTTGCTCGTCTCTTGTGTTTAAATGACTGTAGCATACAATCTTCACAATCGGAGCCTAAAGCAACAAAGCTTACAGCACCTAGTGTTCCCTGGCAGTCTCCATTCCAAGTACTAACTAAGCCCACAAGATCGGGATTTGTAAGAGCGCTATGGCCATAAGCAATGACTGTTGGCTGTAGAGGACTGTTCTGAGAGTAACTCTTGTTACAGAGCTGCTTGTAAACTAAAAAGCCTCACAACTCAAACTAAAATGATTGGCTTTGCAGTGTTTTTTGTTTATTTGTTTTTTTCATTTGTTTGTTTATTTTTTATTCATTTATTGTTTATTTGTTTATTTCTTTTTAGTTTTGCTCGTCTCTTGTGTTTAAATGACTGTAGCATACAATCTTCACAATCGGAGCCTAAAGCAACAAAGCTTACAGCACCTAGTGTTCCCTGGCAGTCTCCATTCCAAGTACTAACTAAGCCCACAAGATCGGGATTTGTAAGAGCGCTATGGCCATAAGCAATGACTGTTGGCTGTAGAGGACTGCTCTGAGAGTAACTCTTGTTACAGAGCTGCTTGTAAACTAAAAAGCCTCACAACTCAAATTAAAATGATTGGCTTTGCAGTGTTTTTTGTTTATTTGTTTTTTTCATTTGTTTGTTTATTTTTTATTCATTTATTGTTTATTTGTTTATTTCTTTTTAGTTTTGCTCGTCTCTTGTGTTTAAATGACTGTAGCATACAATCTTCACAATCGGAGCCTAAAGCTAAAGAGCTTACAGCACCTAGTGTTCAATGCAACAGCAATGACTGTTGGCTGTTAGAGGACTGTTCTAAGAGTAACTCTTGTTACAGAGCTGCTTGTAAACTAAAAAGCCTCACAACTCAAGTTAAAATGATTGGCTTTGCAGTGTTTTTTGTTTATTTGTTTTTTTCATTTGTTTGTTTATTTTTTATTCATTTATTGTTTATTTGTTTATTTCTTTTTAGTTTTGCTCGTCTCTTGTGTTTAAATGACTGTAGCATACAATCTTCACAATCGGAGCCTAAAGCAACAAAGCTTACAGCACCTAGTGTTCCCTGGCAGTCTCCATTCCAAGTACTAACTAAGCCCACAAGATCGGGATTTGTAAGAGCGCTATGGCCATAAGCAATGACTGTTGGCTGTAGAGGACTGCTCTGAGAGTAACTCTTGTTACAGAGCTGCTTGTAAACTAAAAAGCCTCACAACTCAAATTAAAATGATTGGCTTTGCAGTGTTTTTTGTTTATTTGTTTTTTTCATTTGTTTGTTTATTTTTTATTCATTTATTTTTTATCTGTTTATTTCTTTTTAGTTTTGCTCGTCTCTTGTGTTTAAATGACTGTAGCATACAATCTTCACAATCGGAGCCTAAAGCTAAAGAGCTTACAGCACCTAGTGTTCAATGCAACAGCAATGACTGTTGGCTGTTAGAGGACTGTTCTAAGAGTAACTCTTGTTACAGAGCTGCTTGTAAACTAAAAAGCCTCACAACTCAAGTTAAAATGATTGGCTTTGCAGTGTTTTTTGTTTATTTGTTTTTTTCATTTGTTTGTTTATTTTTTATTCATTTATTGTTTATTTGTTTATTTCTTTTTAGTTTTGCTCGTCTCTTGTGTTTAAATGACTGTAGCATACAATCTTCACAATCGAAGCCTAAAGCTAAAGAGCTTACAGCACCTAGTGTTCAATGCAACAGCAATGACTGTTGGCTGTTAGAGGACTGTTCTAAGAGTAACTCTTGTTACAGAGCTGCTTGTAAACTAAAAAGCCTCACAACTCAAGTTAAAATGATTGGCTTTGCAGTGTTTTTTGTTTATTTGTTTTTTTCATTTGTTTGTTTATTTTTTATTCATTTATTGTTTATTTGTTTATTTCTTTTTAGTTTTGCTCGTCTCTTGTGTTTAAATG
Organism: Hoplias malabaricus; assembly: GCF_029633855.1. NCBI lineage: Eukaryota > Metazoa > Chordata > Actinopteri > Characiformes > Erythrinidae > Hoplias > Hoplias malabaricus. The sequence goes on from NC_089814.1 coordinate 27,344,894, forward strand.
ACTGTAGCATACAATCTTCACAATCGGAGCCTAAAGCTAAAGAGCTTACAGCACCTAGTGTTCAATGCAACAGCAATGACTGTTGGCTGTTAGAGGACTGTTCTAAGAGTAACTCTTGTTACAGAGCTGCTTGTAAACTAAAAAGCCTCACAACTCAAGTTAAAATGATTGGCTTTGCAGTGTTTTTTGTTTATTTGTTTTTTTCATTTGTTTGTTTATTTTTTATTCATTTATTGTTTATTTGTTTATTTCTTTTTAGTTTTGCTCGTCTCTTGTGTTTAAATGACTGTAGCATACAATCTTCACAATCGGAGCCTAAAGCAACAAAGCTTACAGCACCTAGTGTTCCCTGGCAGTCTCCATTCCAAGTACTAACTAAGCCCACAAGATCGGGATTTGTAAGAGCGCTATGGCCATAAGCAATGACTGTTGGCTGTAGAGGACTGCTCTGAGAGTAACTCTTGTTACAGAGCTGCTTGTAAACTAAAAAGCCTCACAACTCAAATTAAAATGATTGGCTTTGCAGTGTTTTTTGTTTATTTGTTTTTTTCATTTGTTTGTTTATTTTTTATTCATTTATTTTTTATCTGTTTATTTCTTTTTAGTTTTGCTCGTCTCTTGTGTTTAAATGACTGTAGCATACAATCTTCACAATCGGAGCCTAAAGCTAAAGAGCTTACAGCACCTAGTGTTCAATGCAACAGCAATGACTGTTGGCTGTTAGAGGACTGTTCTAAGAGTAACTCTTGTTACAGAGCTGCTTGTAAACTAAAAAGCCTCACAACTCAAGTTAAAATGATTGGCTTTGCAGTGTTTTTTGTTTATTTGTTTTTTTCATTTGTTTGTTTATTTTTTATTCATTTATTGTTTATTTGTTTATTTCTTTTTAGTTTTGCTCGTCTCTTGTGTTTAAATGACTGTAGCATACAATCTTCACAATCGAAGCCTAAAGCTAAAGAGCTTACAGCACCTAGTGTTCAATGCAACAGCAATGACTGTTGGCTGTTAGAGGACTGTTCTAAGAGTAACTCTTGTTACAGAGCTGCTTGTAAACTAAAAAGCCTCACAACTCAAGTTAAAATGATTGGCTTTGCAGTGTTTTTTGTTTATTTGTTTTTTTCATTTGTTTGTTTATTTTTTATTCATTTATTGTTTATTTGTTTATTTCTTTTTAGTTTTGCTCGTCTCTTGTGTTTAAATGACTGTAGCATACAATCTTCACAATCGGAGCCTAAAGCTAAAGAGCTTACAGCACCTAGTGTTCAATGCAACAGCAATGACTGTTGGCTGTTAGAGGACTGTTCTAAGAGTAACTCTTGTTACAGAGCTGCTTGTAAACTAAAAAGCCTCACAACTCAAGTTAAAATGATTGGCTTTGCAGTGTTTTTTGTTTATTTGTTTTTTTCATTTGTTTGTTTATTTTTTATTCATTTATTGTTTATTTGTTTATTTCTTTTTAGTTTTGCTCGTCTCTTGTGTTTAAATGACTGTAGCATACAATCTTCACAATCGGAGCCTAAAGCAACAAAGCTTACAGCACCTAGTGTTCCCTGGCAGTCTCCATTCCAAGTACTAACTAAGCCCACAAGATCGGGATTTGTAAGAGCGCTATGGCCATAAGCAATGACTGTTGGCTGTAGAGGACTGCTCTGAGAGTAACTCTTGTTACAGAGCTGCTTGTAAACTAAAAAGCCTCACAACTCAAATTAAAATGATTGGCTTTGCAGTGTTTTTTGTTTATTTGTTTTTTTCATTTGTTTGTTTATTTTTTATTCATTTATTTTTTATCTGTTTATTTCTTTTTAGTTTTGCTCGTCTCTTGTGTTTAAATGACTGTAGCATACAATCTTCACAATCGGAGCCTAAAGCTAAAGAGCTTACAGCACCTAGTGTTCAATGCAACAGCAATGACTGTTGGCTGTTAGAGGACTGTTCTAAGAGTAACTCTTGTTACAGAGCTGCTTGTAAACTAAAAAGCCTCACAACTCAAGTTAAAATGATTGGCTTTGCAGTGTTTTTTGTTTATTTGTTTTTTTCATTTGTTTGTTTATTTTTTATTCATTTATTGTTTATTTGTTTATTTCTTTTTAGTTTTGCTCGTCTCTTGTGTTTAAATGACTGTAGCATACAATCTTCACAATCGAAGCCTAAAGCTAAAGAGCTTACAGCACCTAGTGTTCAATGCAACAGCAATGACTGTTGGCTGTTAGAGGACTGTTCTAAGAGTAACTCTTGTTACAGAGCTGCTTGTAAACTAAAAAGCCTCACAACTCAAGTTAAAATGATTGGCTTTGCAGTGTTTTTTGTTTATTTGTTTTTTTCATTTGTTTGTTTATTTTTTATTCATTTATTGTTTATTTGTTTATTTCTTTTTAGTTTTGCTCGTCTCTTGTGTTTAAATGACTGTAGCATACAATCTTCACAATCGGAGCCTAAAGCTAAAGAGCTTACAGCACCTAGTGTTCAATGCAACAGCAATGACTGTTGGCTGTTAGAGGACTGTTCTAAGAGTAACTCTTGTTACAGAGCTGCTTGTAAACTAAAAAGCCTCACAACTCAAGTTAAAATGATTGGCTTTGCAGTGTTTTTTTGTTTATTTGTCTTTTTCATTTGTTTGTTTATTTTTTATTCATTTATTGTTTATTTGTTTATTTCTTTTTAGTTTTGCTCGTCTCTTGTGTTTAAATGACTGTAGCATACAATCTTCACAATCGGAGCCTAAAGCAACAAAGCTTACAGCACCTAGTGTTCCCTGGCAGTCTCCATTCCAAGTACTAACTAAGCCCACAAGATCGGGATTTGTAAGAGCGCTATGGCCATAAGCAATGACTGTTGGCTGTAGAGGACTGTTCTGAGAGTAACTCTTGTTACAGAGCTGCTTGTAAACTAAAAAGCCTCACAACTCAAACTAAAATGATTGGCTTTGCAGTGTTTTTTGTTTATTTGTTTTTTTCATTTGTTTGTTTATTTTTTATTCATTTATTGTTTATTTGTTTATTTCTTTTTAGTTTTGCTCGTCTCTTGTGTTTAAATGACTGTAGCATACAATCTTCACAATCGGAGCCTAAAGCAACAAAGCTTACAGCACCTAGTGTTCCCTGGCAGTCTCCATTCCAAGTACTAACTAAGCCCACAAGATCGGGATTTGTAAGAGCGCTATGGCCATAAGCAATGACTGTTGGCTGTAGAGGACTGCTCTGAGAGTAACTCTTGTTACAGAGCTGCTTGTAAACTAAAAAGCCTCACAACTCAAATTAAAATGATTGGCTTTGCAGTGTTTTTTGTTTATTTGTTTTTTTCATTTGTTTGTTTATTTTTTATTCATTTATTGTTTATTTGTTTATTTCTTTTTAGTTTTGCTCGTCTCTTGTGTTTAAATGACTGTAGCATACAATCTTCACAATCGGAGCCTAAAGCTAAAGAGCTTACAGCACCTAGTGTTCAATGCAACAGCAATGACTGTTGGCTGTTAGAGGACTGTTCTAAGAGTAACTCTTGTTACAGAGCTGCTTGTAAACTAAAAAGCCTCACAACTCAAGTTAAAATGATTGGCTTTGCAGTGTTTTTTGTTTATTTGTTTTTTTCATTTGTTTGTTTATTTTTTATTCATTTATTGTTTATTTGTTTATTTCTTTTTAGTTTTGCTCGTCTCTTGTGTTTAAATGACTGTAGCATACAATCTTCACAATCGGAGCCTAAAGCAACAAAGCTTACAGCACCTAGTGTTCCCTGGCAGTCTCCATTCCAAGTACTAACTAAGCCCACAAGATCGGGATTTGTAAGAGCGCTATGGCCATAAGCAATGACTGTTGGCTGTAGAGGACTGCTCTGAGAGTAACTCTTGTTACAGAGCTGCTTGTAAACTAAAAAGCCTCACAACTCAAATTAAAATGATTGGCTTTGCAGTGTTTTTTGTTTATTTGTTTTTTTCATTTGTTTGTTTATTTTTTATTCATTTATTTTTTATCTGTTTATTTCTTTTTAGTTTTGCTCGTCTCTTGTGTTTAAATGACTGTAGCATACAATCTTCACAATCGGAGCCTAAAGCTAAAGAGCTTACAGCACCTAGTGTTCAATGCAACAGCAATGACTGTTGGCTGTTAGAGGACTGTTCTAAGAGTAACTCTTGTTACAGAGCTGCTTGTAAACTAAAAAGCCTCACAACTCAAGTTAAAATGATTGGCTTTGCAGTGTTTTTTGTTTATTTGTTTTTTTCATTTGTTTGTTTATTTTTTATTCATTTATTGTTTATTTGTTTATTTCTTTTTAGTTTTGCTCGTCTCTTGTGTTTAAATGACTGTAGCATACAATCTTCACAATCGAAGCCTAAAGCTAAAGAGCTTACAGCACCTAGTGTTCAATGCAACAGCAATGACTGTTGGCTGTTAGAGGACTGTTCTAAGAGTAACTCTTGTTACAGAGCTGCTTGTAAACTAAAAAGCCTCACAACTCAAGTTAAAATGATTGGCTTTGCAGTGTTTTTTGTTTATTTGTTTTTTTCATTTGTTTGTTTATTTTTTATTCATTTATTGTTTATTTGTTTATTTCTTTTTAGTTTTGCTCGTCTCTTGTGTTTAAATGACTGTAGCATACAATCTTCACAATCGGAGCCTAAAGCTAAAGAGCTTACAGCACCTAGTGTTCAATGCAACAGCAATGACTGTTGGCTGTTAGAGGACTGTTCTAAGAGTAACTCTTGTTACAGAGCTGCTTGTAAACTAAAAAGCCTCACAACTCAAGTTAAAATGATTGGCTTTGCAGTGTTTTTTGTTTATTTGTTTTTTTCATTTGTTTGTTTATTTTTTATTCATTTATTGTTTATTTGTTTATTTCTTTTTAGTTTTGCTCGTCTCTTGTGTTTAAATGACTGTAGCATACAATCTTCACAATCGGAGCCTAAAGCAACAAAGCTTACAGCACCTAGTGTTCCCTGGCAGTCTCCATTCCAAGTACTAACTAAGCCCACAAGATCGGGATTTGTAAGAGCGCTATGGCCATAAGCAATGACTGTTGGCTGTAGAGGACTGCTCTGAGAGTAACTCTTGTTACAGAGCTGCTTGTAAACTAAAAAGCCTCACAACTCAAATTAAAATGATTGGCTTTGCAGTGTTTTTTGTTTATTTGTTTTTTTCATTTGTTTGTTTATTTTTTATTCATTTATTTTTTATCTGTTTATTTCTTTTTAGTTTTGCTCGTCTCTTGTGTTTAAATGACTGTAGCATACAATCTTCACAATCGGAGCCTAAAGCTAAAGAGCTTACAGCACCTAGTGTTCAATGCAACAGCAATGACTGTTGGCTGTTAGAGGACTGTTCTAAGAGTAACTCTTGTTACAGAGCTGCTTGTAAACTAAAAAGCCTCACAACTCAAGTTAAAATGATTGGCTTTGCAGTGTTTTTTGTTTATTTGTTTTTTTCATTTGTTTGTTTATTTTTTATTCATTTATTGTTTATTTGTTTATTTCTTTTTAGTTTTGCTCGTCTCTTGTGTTTAAATGACTGTAGCATACAATCTTCACAATCGAAGCCTAAAGCTAAAGAGCTTACAGCACCTAGTGTTCAATGCAACAGCAATGACTGTTGGCTGTTAGAGGACTGTTCTAAGAGTAACTCTTGTTACAGAGCTGCTTGTAAACTAAAAAGCCTCACAACTCAAGTTAAAATGATTGGCTTTGCAGTGTTTTTTGTTTATTTGTTTTTTTCATTTGTTTGTTTATTTTTTATTCATTTATTGTTTATTTGTTTATTTCTTTTTAGTTTTGCTCGTCTCTTGTGTTTAAATGACTGTAGCATACAATCTTCACAATCGGAGCCTAAAGCTAAAGAGCTTACAGCACCTAGTGTTCAATGCAACAGCAATGACTGTTGGCTGTTAGAGGACTGTTCTAAGAGTAACTCTTGTTACAGAGCTGCTTGTAAACTAAAAAGCCTCACAACTCAAGTTAAAATGATTGGCTTTGCAGTGTTTTTTTGTTTATTTGTCTTTTTCATTTGTTTGTTTATTTTTTATTCATTTATTGTTTATTTGTTTATTTCTTTTTAGTTTTGCTCGTCTCTTGTGTTTAAATGACTGTAGCATACAATCTTCACAATCGGAGCCTAAAGCAACAAAGCTTACAGCACCTAGTGTTCCCTGGCAGTCTCCATTCCAAGTACTAACTAAGCCCACAAGATCGGGATTTGTAAGAGCGCTATGGCCATAAGCAATGACTGTTGGCTGTAGAGGACTGTTCTGAGAGTAACTCTTGTTACAGAGCTGCTTGTAAACTAAAAAGCCTCACAACTCAAATTAAAATGATTGGCTTTGCAGTGTTTTTTGTTTATTTGTTTTTTTTCATTTGTTTGTTTATTTTTTATTCATTTATTGTTTATTTGTTTATTTCTTTTTAGTTTTGCTCGTCTCTTGTGTTTAAATGACTGTAGCATACAATCTTCACAATCGGAGCCTAAAGCTAAAGAGCTTACAGCACCTAGTGTTCAATGCAACAGCAATGACTGTTGGCTGTTAGAGGACTGTTCTAAGAGTAACTCTTGTTACAGAGCTGCTTGTAAACTAAAAAGCCTCACAACTCAAGTTAAAATGATTGGCTTTGCAGTGTTTTTTGTTTATTTGTTTTTTTCATTTGTTTGTTTATTTTTTATTCATTTATTGTTTATTTGTTTATTTCTTTTTAGTTTTGCTCGTCTCTTGTGTTTAAATGACTGTAGCATACAATCTTCACAATCGGAGCCTAAAGCAACAAAGCTTACAGCACCTAGTGTTCCCTGGCAGTCTCCATTCCAAGTACTAACTAAGCCCACAAGATCGGGATTTGTAAGAGCGCTATGGCCATAAGCAATGACTGTTGGCTGTAGAGGACTGCTCTGAGAGTAACTCTTGTTACAGAGCTGCTTGTAAACTAAAAAGCCTCACAACTCAAATTAAAATGATTGGCTTTGCAGTGTTTTTTGTTTATTTGTTTTTTTCATTTGTTTGTTTATTTTTTATTCATTTATTTTTTATCTGTTTATTTCTTTTTAGTTTTGCTCGTCTCTTGTGTTTAAATGACTGTAGCATACAATCTTCACAATCGGAGCCTAAAGCTAAAGAGCTTACAGCACCTAGTGTTCAATGCAACAGCAATGACTGTTGGCTGTTAGAGGACTGTTCTAAGAGTAACTCTTGTTACAGAGCTGCTTGTAAACTAAAAAGCCTCACAACTCAAGTTAAAATGATTGGCTTTGCAGTGTTTTTTGTTTATTTGTTTTTTTCATTTGTTTGTTTATTTTTTATTCATTTATTGTTTATTTGTTTATTTCTTTTTAGTTTTGCTCGTCTCTTGTGTTTAAATGACTGTAGCATACAAACTTCACAATCGAAGCCTAAAGCTAAAGAGCTTACAGCACCTAGTGTTCAATGCAACAGCAATGACTGTTGGCTGTTAGAGGACTGTTCTAAGAGTAACTCTTGTTACAGAGCTGCTTGTAAACTAAAAAGCCTCACAACTCAAGTTAAAATGATTGGCTTTGCAGTGTTTTTTGTTTATTTGTTTTTTTCATTTGTTTGTTTATTTTTTATTCATTTATTGTTTATTTGTTTATTTCTTTTTAGTTTTGCTCGTCTCTTGTGTTTAAATGACTGTAGCATACAATCTTCACAATCGGAGCCTAAAGCTAAAGAGCTTACAGCACCTAGTGTTCAATGCAACAGCAATGACTGTTGGCTGTTAGAGGACTGTTCTAAGAGTAACTCTTGTTACAGAGCTGCTTGTAAACTAAAAAGCCTCACAACTCAAGTTAAAATGATTGGCTTTGCAGTGTTTTTTTGTTTATTTGTCTTTTTCATTTGTTTGTTTATTTTTTATTCATTTATTGTTTATTTGTTTATTTCTTTTTAGTTTTGCTCGTCTCTTGTGTTTAAATGACTGTAGCATACAATCTTCACAATCGGAGCCTAAAGCAACAAAGCTTACAGCACCTAGTGTTCCCTGGCAGTCTCCATTCCAAGTACTAACTAAGCCCACAAGATCGGGATTTGTAAGAGCGCTATGGCCATAAGCAATGACTGTTGGCTGTAGAGGACTGTTCTGAGAGTAACTCTTGTTACAGAGCTGCTTGTAAACTAAAAAGCCTCACAACTCAAATTAAAATGATTGGCTTTGCAGTGTTTTTTGTTTATTTGTTTTTTTCATTTGTTTGTTTATTTTTTATTCATTTATTGTTTATTTGTTTATTTCTTTTTAGTTTTGCTCGTCTCTTGTGTTTAAATGACTGTAGCATACAATCTTCACAATCGGAGCCTAAAGCTAAAGAGCTTACAGCACCTAGTGTTCAATGCAACAGCAATGACTGTTGGCTGTTAGAGGACTGTTCTAAGAGTAACTCTTGTTACAGAGCTGCTTGTAAACTAAAAAGCCTCACAACTCAAGTTAAAATGATTGGCTTTGCAGTGTTTTTTGTTTATTTGTTTTTTTCATTTGTTTGTTTATTTTTTATTCATTTATTGTTTATTTGTTTATTTCTTTTTAGTTTTGCTCGTCTCTTGTGTTTAAATGACTGTAGCATACAATCTTCACAATCGGAGCCTAAAGCAACAAAGCTTACAGCACCTAGTGTTCCCTGGCAGTCTCCATTCCAAGTACTAACTAAGCCCACAAGATCGGGATTTGTAAGAGCGCTATGGCCATAAGCAATGACTGTTGGCTGTAGAGGACTGCTCTGAGAGTAACTCTTGTTACAGAGCTGCTTGTAAACTAAAAAGCCTCACAACTCAAATTAAAATGATTGGCTTTGCAGTGTTTTTTGTTTATTTGTTTTTTTCATTTGTTTGTTTATTTTTTATTCATTTATTTTTTATCTGTTTATTTCTTTTTAGTTTTGCTCGTCTCTTGTGTTTAAATGACTGTAGCATACAATCTTCACAATCGGAGCCTAAAGCTAAAGAGCTTACAGCACCTAGTGTTCAATGCAACAGCAATGACTGTTGGCTGTTAGAGGACTGTTCTAAGAGTAACTCTTGTTACAGAGCTGCTTGTAAACTAAAAAGCCTCACAACTCAAGTTAAAATGATTGGCTTTGCAGTGTTTTTTGTTTATTTGTTTTTTTCATTTGTTTGTTTATTTTTTATTCATTTATTGTTTATTTGTTTATTTCTTTTTAGTTTTGCTCGTCTCTTGTGTTTAAATGACTGTAGCATACAATCTTCACAATCGGAGCCTAAAGCAACAAAGCTTACAGCACCTAGTGTTCCCTGGCAGTCTCCATTCCAAGTACTAACTAAGCCCACAAGATCGGGATTTGTAAGAGCGCTATGGCCATAAGCAATGACTGTTGGCTGTAGAGGACTGTTCTGAGAGTAACTCTTGTTACAGAGCTGCTTGTAAACTAAAAAGCCTCACAACTCAAATTAAAATGATTGGCTTTGCAGTGTTTTTTGTTTATTTGTTTTTTTCATTTGTTTGTTTATTTTTTATTCATTTATTGTTTATTTGTTTATTTCTTTTTAGTTTTGCTCGTCTCTTGTGTTTAAATGACTGTAGCATACAATCTTCACAATCGGAGCCTAAAGCTAAAGAGCTTACAGCACCTAGTGTTCAATGCAACAGCAATGACTGTTGGCTGTTAGAGGACTGTTCTAAGAGTAACTCTTGTTACAGAGCTGCTTGTAAACTAAAAAGCCTCACAACTCAAGTTAAAATGATTGGCTTTGCAGTGTTTTTTGTTTATTTGTTTTTTTCATTTGTTTGTTTATTTTTTATTCATTTATTGTTTATTTGTTTATTTCTTTTTAGTTTTGCTCGTCTCTTGTGTTTAAATGACTGTAGCATACAATCTTCACAATCGGAGCCTAAAGCAACAAAGCTTACAGCACCTAGTGTTCCCTGGCAGTCTCCATTCCAAGTACTAACTAAGCCCACAAGATCGGGATTTGTAAGAGTGCTATGGCCATAAGCAATGACTGTTGGCTGTAGAGTACTGCTCTGAGAGTAACTCTTGTTACAGAGCTGCTTGTAAACTAAAAAGCCTCACAACTCAAATTAAAATGATTGGCTTTGCAGTGTTTTTTGTTTATTTGTTTTTTTCATTTGTTTGTTTATTTTTTATTCATTTATTTTTTATCTGTTTATTTCTTTTTAGTTTTGCTCGTCTCTTGTGTTTAAATGACTGTAGCATACAATCTTCACAATCGGAGCCTAAAGCTAAAGAGCTTACAGCACCTAGTGTTCAATGCAACAGCAATGACTGTTGGCTGTTAGAGGACTGTTCTAAGAGTAACTCTTGTTACAGAGCTGCTTGTAAACTAAAAAGCCTCACAACTCAAGTTAAAATGATTGGCTTTGCAGTGTTTTTTGTTTATTTGTTTTTTTCATTTGTTTGTTTATTTTTTATTCATTTATTGTTTATTTGTTTATTTCTTTTTAGTTTTGCTCGTCTCTTGTGTTTAAATGACTGTAGCATACAATCTTCACAATCGGAGCCTAAAGCTAAAGAGCTTACAGCACCTAGTGTTCAATGCAACAGCAATGACTGTTGGCTGTTAGAGGACTGTTCTAAGAGTAACTCTTGTTACAGAGCTGCTTGTAAACTAAAAAGCCTCACAACTCAAGTTAAAATGATTGGCTTTGCAGTGTTTTTTGTTTATTTGTTTTTTTCATTTGTTTGTTTATTTTTTATTCATTTATTGTTTATTTGTTTATTTCTTTTTAGTTTTGCTCGTCTCTTGTGTTTAAATGACTGTAGCATACAATCTTCACAATCGGAGCCTAAAGCAACAAAGCTTACAGCACCTAGTGTTCCCTGGCAGTCTCCATTCCAAGTACTAACTAAGCCCACAAGATCGGGATTTGTAAGAGCGCTATGGCCATAAGCAATGACTGTTGGCTGTAGAGGACTGTTCTGAGAGTAACTCTTGTTACAGAGCTGCTTGTAAACTAAAAAGCCTCACAACTCAAATTAAAATGATTGGCTTTGCAGTGTTTTTTGTTTATTTGTTTTTTTCATTTGTTTGTTTATTTTTTATTCATTTATTGTTTATTTGTTTATTTCTTTTTAGTTTTGCTCGTCTCTTGTGTTTAAATGACTGTAGCATACAATCTTCACAATCGGAGCCTAGAGCTAAAGAGCTTACAGCACCTAGTGTTCAATGCAACAGCAATGACTGTTGGCTGTTAGAGGACTGTTCTAAGAGTAACTCTTGTTACAGAGCTGCTTGTAAACTAAAAAGCCTCACAACTCAAGTTAAAATGATTGGCTTTGCAGTGTTTTTTGTTTATTTGTTTTTTTCATTTGTTTGTTTATTTTTTATTCATTTATTGTTTATTTGTTTATTTCTTTTTAGTTTTGCTCGTCTCTTGTGTTTAAATGACTGTAGCATACAATCTTCACAATCGGAGCCTAAAGCAACAAAGCTTACAGCACCTAGTGTTCCCTGGCAGTCTCCATTCCAAGTACTAACTAAGCCCACAAGATCGGGATTTGTAAGAGCGCTATGGCCATAAGCAATGACTGTTGGCTGTAGAGGACTGTTCTGAGAGTAACTCTTGTTACAGAGCTGCTTGTAAACTAAAAAGCCTCACAACTCAAATTAAAATGATTGGCTTTGCAGTGTTTTTTGTTTATTTGTTTTTTTTCATTTGTTTGTTTATTATTTATTCATTTATTGTTTATCTGTTTATTTCTTTTTAGTTTTGCTCGTCTCTTGTGCTTAAATGACTGTAGCATACAATCTTCACAATCGGAGCCTAAAGCTAAAGAGCTTACAGCACCTAGTGTTCAATGCAACAGCAATGACTGTTGGCTGTTAGAGGACTGTTCTAAGAGTAACTCTTGTTACAGAGCTGCTTGTAAACTAAAAAGCCTCACAACTCAAGTTAAAATGATTGGCTTTGCAGTGTTTTTTGTTTATTTGTTTTTTTCATTTGTTTGTTTATTTTTTATTCATTTATTGTTTATTTGTTTATTTCTTTTTAGTTTTGCTCGTCTCTTGTGTTTAAATGACTGTAGCATACAATCTTCACAATCGGAGCCTAAAGCTAAAGAGCTTACAGCACCTAGTGTTCAATGCAACAGCAATGACTGTTGGCTGTTAGAGGACTGTTCTAAGAGTAACTCTTGTTACAGAGCTGCTTGTAAACTAAAAAGCCTCACAACTCAAGTTAAAATGATTGGCTTTGCAGTGTTTTTTGTTTATTTGTTTTTTTCATTTGTTTGTTTATTTTTTATTCATTTATTGTTTATTTGTTTATTTCTTTTTAGTTTTGCTCGTCTCTTGTGTTTAAATGACTGTAGCATACAATCTTCACAATCGGAGCCTAAAGCAACAAAGCTTACAGCACCTAGTGTTCCCTGGCAGTCTCCATTCCAAGTAATAACTAAGCCCACAAGATCGGGATTTGTAAGAGCGCTATGGCCATAAGCAATGACTGTTGGCTGTAGAGGACTGTTCTGAGAGTAACTCTTGTTACAGAGCTGCTTGTAAACTAAAAAGCCTCACAACTCAAATTAAAATGATTGGCTTTGCAGTGTTTTTTGTTTATTTGTTTTTTTCATTTGTTTGTTTATTTTTTATTCATTTATTGTTTATTTGTTTATTTCTTTTTAGTTTTGCTCGTCTCTTGTGTTTAAATGACTGTAGCATACAATCTTCACAATCGGAGCCTAAAGCTAAAGAGCTTACAGCACCTAGTGTTCAATGCAACAGCAATGACTGTTGGCTGTTAGAGGACTGTTCTAAGAGTAACTCTTGTTACAGAGCTGCTTGTAAACTAAAAAGCCTCACAACTCAAGTTAAAATGATTGGCTTTGCAGTGTTTTTTGTTTATTTGTTTTTTTCATTTGTTTGTTTATTTTTTATTCATTTATTGTTTATTTGTTTATTTCTTTTTAGTTTTGCTCGTCTCTTGTGTTTAAATGACTGTAGCATACAATCTTCACAATCGGAGCCTAAAGCAAAAAAGCTTACAGCACCTAGTGTTCAATGCAACAGCAATGACTGTTGGCTGTTAGAGGACTGTTCTAAGAGTAACTCTTGTTACAGAGCTGCTTGTAAACTAAAAAGCCTCACAACTCAAGTTAAAATGATTGGCTTTGCAGTGTTTTTTGTTTATTTGTTTTTTTCATTTGTTTGTTTATTTTTTATTCATTTATTGTTTATTTGTTTATTTCTTTTTAGTTTTGCTCGTCTCTTGTGTTTAAATGACTGTAGCATACAATCTTCACAATCGGAGCCTAAAGCAACAAAGCTTACAGCACCTAGTGTTCCCTGGCAGTCTCCATTCCAAGTACTAACTAAGCCCACAAGATCGGGATTTGTAAGAGCGCTATGGCCATAAGCAATGACTGTTGGCTGTAGAGGACTGTTCTGAGAGTAACTCTTGTTACAGAGCTGCTTGTAAACTAAAAAGCCTCACAACTCAAATTAAAATGATTGGCTTTGCAGTGTTTTTTGTTTATTTGTTTTTTTTCATTTGTTTGTTTATTATTTATTCATTTATTGTTTATCTGTTTATTTCTTTTTAGTTTTGCTCGTCTCTTGTGCTTAAATGACTGTAGCATACAATCTTCACAATCGGAGCCTAAAGCTAAAGAGCTTACAGCACCTAGTGTTCAATGCAACAGCAATGACTGTTGGCTGTTAGAGGACTGTTCTAAGAGTAACTCTTGTTACAGAGCTGCTTGTAAACTAAAAAGCCTCACAACTCAAGTTAAAATGATTGGCTTTGCAGTGTTTTTTGTTTATTTGTTTTTTTCATTTGTTTGTTTATTTTTTATTCATTTATTGTTTATTTGTTTATTTCTTTTTAGTTTTGCTCGTCTCTTGTGTTTAAATGACTGTAGCATACAATCTTCACAATCGGAGCCTAAAGCTAAAGAGCTTACAGCACCTAGTGTTCAATGCAACAGCAATGACTGTTGGCTGTTAGAGGACTGTTCTAAGAGTAACTCTTGTTACAGAGCTGCTTGTAAACTAAAAAGCCTCACAACTCAAGTTAAAATGATTGGCTTTGCAGTGTTTTTTGTTTATTTGTTTTTTTCATTTGTTTGTTTATTTTTTATTCATTTATTGTTTATTTGTTTATTTCTTTTTAGTTTTGCTCGTCTCTTGTGTTTAAATGACTGTAGCATACAATCTTCACAATCGGAGCCTAAAGCAACAAAGCTTACAGCACCTAGTGTTCCCTGGCAGTCTCCATTCCAAGTACTAACTAAGCCCACAAGATCGGGATTTGTAAGAGCGCTATGGCCATAAGCAATGACTGTTGGCTGTAGAGGACTGTTCTGAGAGTAACTCTTGTTACAGAGCTGCTTGTAAACTAAAAAGCCTCACAACTCAAATTAAAATGATTGGCTTTGCAGTGTTTTTTGTTTATTTGTTTTTTTCATTTGTTTGTTTATTTTTTATTCATTTATTGTTTATTTGTTTATTTCTTTTTAGTTTTGCTCGTCTCTTGTGTTTAAATGACTGTAGCATACAATCTTCACAATCGGAGCCTAAAGCTAAAGAGCTTACAGCACCTAGTGTTCAATGCAACAGCAATGACTGTTGGCTGTTAGAGGACTGTTCTAAGAATAACTCTTGTTACAGAGCTGCTTGTAAACTAAAAAGCCTCACAACTCAAGTTAAAATGATTGGCTTTGCAGTGTTTTTTGTTTATTTGTTTTTTTCATTTGTTTGTTTATTTTTTATTCATTTATTGTTTATTTGTTTATTTCTTTTTAGTTTTGCTCGTCTCTTGTGTTTAAATGACTGTAGCATACAATCTTCACAATCGGAGCCTAAAGCTAAAGAGCTTACAGCACCTAGTGTTCAATGCAACAGCAATGACTGTTGGCTGTTAGAGGACTGTTCTAAGAGTAACTCTTGTTACAGAGCTGCTTGTAAACTAAAAAGCCTCACAACTCAAGTTAAAATGATTGGCTTTGCAGTGTTTTTTGTTTATTTGTTTTTTTCATTTGTTTGTTTATTTTTTATTCATTTATTGTTTATTTGTTTATTTCTTTTTAGTTTTGCTCGTCTCTTGTGTTTAAATGACTGTAGCATACAATCTTCACAATCGGAGCCTAAAGCTAAAGAGCTTACAGCACCTAGTGTTCAATGCAACAGCAATGACTGTTGGCTGTTAGAGGACTGTTCTAAGAGTAACTCTTGTTACAGAGCTGCTTGTAAACTAAAAAGCCTCACAACTCAAGTTAAAATGATTGGCTTTGCAGTGTTTTTTGTTTATTTGTTTTTTTCATTTGTTTGTTTATTTTTTATTCATTTATTGTTTATTTGTTTATTTCTTTTTAGTTATGCTCGTCTCTTGTGTTTAAATGACTGTAGCATACAATCTTCACAATCGGAGCCTAAAGCAACAAAGCTTACAGCACCTAGTGTTCCCTGGCAGTCTCCATTCCAAGTACTAACTAAGCCCACAAGATCGGGATTTGTAAGAGCGCTATGGCCATAAGCAATGACTGTTGGCTGTAGAGGACTGTTCTGAGAGTAACTCTTGTTACAGAGCTGCTTGTAAACTAAAAAGCCTCACAACTCAAATTAAAATGATTGGCTTTGCAGTGTTTTTTGTTTATTTGTTTTTTTCATTTGTTTGTTTATTTTTTATTCATTTATTGTTTATTTGTTTATTTCTTTTTAGTTTTGCTCGTCTCTTGTGTTTAAATGACTGTAGCATACAATCTTCACAATCGGAGCCTAAAGCTAAAGAGCTTACAGCACCTAGTGTTCAATGCAACAGCAATGACTGTTGGCTGTTAGAGGACTGTTCTAAGAGTAACTCTTGTTACAGAGCTGCTTGTAAACTAAAAAGCCTCACAACTCAAGTTAAAATGATTGGCTTTGCAGTGTTTTTTGTTTATTTGTTTTTTTCATTTGTTTGTTTATTTTTTATTCATTTATTGTTTATTTGTTTATTTCTTTTTAGTTTTGCTCGTCTCTTGTGTTTAAATGACTGTAGCATACAATCTTCACAATCGGAGCCTAAAGCAACAAAGCTTACAGCACCTAGTGTTCCCTGGCAGTCTCCATTCCAAGTACTAACTAAGCCCACAAGATCGGGATTTGTAAGAGCGCTATGGCCATAAGCAATGACTGTTGGCTGTAGAGGACTGCTCTGAGAGTAACTCTTGTTACAGAGCTGCTTGTAAACTAAAAAGCCTCACAACTCAAATTAAAATGATTGGCTTTGCAGTGTTTTTTGTTTATTTGTTTTTTTCATTTGTTTGTTTATTTTTTATTCATTTATTGTTTATTTGTTTATTTCTTTTTAGTTTTGCTCGTCTCTTGTGTTTAAATGACTGTAGCATACAATCTTCACAATCGGAGCCTAAAGCTAAAGAGCTTACAGCACCTAGTGTTCAATGCAACAGCAATGACTGTTGGCTGTTAGAGGACTGTTCTAAGAGTAACTCTTGTTACAGAGCTGCTTGTAAACTAAAAAGCCTCACAACTCAAGTTAAAATGATTGGCTTTGCAGTGTTTTTTGTTTATTTGTTTTTTTCATTTGTTTGTTTATTTTTTATTCATTTATTGTTTATTTGTTTATTTCTTTTTAGTTTTGCTCGTCTCTTGTGTTTAAATGACTGTAGCATACAATCTTCACAATCGGAGCCTAAAGCAACAAAGCTTACAGCACCTAGTGTTCCCTGGCAGTCTCCATTCCAAGTACTAACTAAGCCCACAAGATCGGGATTTGTAAGAGCGCTATGGCCATAAGCAATGACTGTTGGCTGTAGAGGACTGCTCTGAGAGTAACTCTTGTTACAGAGCTGCTTGTAAACTAAAAAGCCTCACAACTCAAATTAAAATGATTGGCTTTGCAGTGTTTTTTGTTTATTTGTTTTTTTCATTTGTTTGTTTATTTTTTATTCATTTATTTTTTATCTGTTTATTTCTTTTTAGTTTTGCTCGTCTCTTGTGTTTAAATGACTGTAGCATACAATCTTCACAATCGGAGCCTAAAGCTAAAGAGCTTACAGCACCTAGTGTTCAATGCAACAGCAATGACTGTTGGCTGTTAGAGGACTGTTCTAAGAGTAACTCTTGTTACAGAGCTGCTTGTAAACTAAAAAGCCTCACAACTCAAGTTAAAATGATTGGCTTTGCAGTGTTTTTTGTTTATTTGTTTTTTTCATTTGTTTGTTTATTTTTTATTCATTTATTGTTTATTTGTTTATTTCTTTTTAGTTTTGCTCGTCTCTTGTGTTTAAATGACTGTAGCATACAATCTTCACAATCGGAGCCTAAAGCTAAAGAGCTTACAGCACCTAGTGTTCAATGCAACAGCAATGACTGTTGGCTGTTAGAGGACTGTTCTAAGAGTAACTCTTGTTACAGAGCTGCTTGTAAACTAAAAAGCCTCACAACTCAAGTTAAAATGATTGGCTTTGCAGTGTTTTTTGTTTATTTGTTTTTTTCATTTGTTTGTTTATTTTTTATTCATTTATTGTTTATTTGTTTATTTCTTTTTAGTTTTGCTCGTCTCTTGTGTTTAAATGACTGTAGCATACAATCTTCACAATCGGAGCCTAAAGCAACAAAGCTTACAGCACCTAGTGTTCCCTGGCAGTCTCCATTCCAAGTACTAACTAAGCCCACAAGATCGGGATTTGTAAGAGCGCTATGGCCATAAGCAATGACTGTTGGCTGTAGAGGACTGTTCTGAGAGTAACTCTTGTTACAGAGCTGCTTGTAAACTAAAAAGCCTCACAACTCAAATTAAAATGATTGGCTTTGCAGTGTTTTTTGTTTATTTGTTTTTTTCATTTGTTTGTTTATTTTTTATTCATTTATTGTTTATTTGTTTATTTCTTTTTAGTTTTGCTCGTCTCTTGTGTTTAAATGACTGTAGCATACAATCTTCACAATCGGAGCCTAGAGCTAAAGAGCTTACAGCACCTAGTGTTCAATGCAACAGCAATGACTGTTGGCTGTTAGAGGACTGTTCTAAGAGTAACTCTTGTTACAGAGCTGCTTGTAAACTAAAAAGCCTCACAACTCAAGTTAAAATGATTGGCTTTGCAGTGTTTTTTGTTTATTTGTTTTTTTCATTTGTTTGTTTATTTTTTATTCATTTATTGTTTATTTGTTTATTTCTTTTTAGTTTTGCTCGTCTCTTGTGTTTAAATGACTGTAGCATACAATCTTCACAATCGGAGCCTAAAGCAACAAAGCTTACAGCACCTAGTGTTCCCTGGCAGTCTCCATTCCAAGTACTAACTAAGCCCACAAGATCGGGATTTGTAAGAGCGCTATGGCCATAAGCAATGACTGTTGGCTGTAGAGGACTGTTCTGAGAGTAACTCTTGTTACAGAGCTGCTTGTAAACTAAAAAGCCTCACAACTCAAATTAAAATGATTGGCTTTGCAGTGTTTTTTGTTTATTTGTTTTTTTTCATTTGTTTGTTTATTATTTATTCATTTATTGTTTATCTGTTTATTTCTTTTTAGTTTTGCTCGTCTCTTGTGCTTAAATGACTGTAGCATACAATCTTCACAATCGGAGCCTAAAGCTAAAGAGCTTACAGCACCTAGTGTTCAATGCAACAGCAATGACTGTTGGCTGTTAGAGGACTGTTCTAAGAGTAACTCTTGTTACAGAGCTGCTTGTAAACTAAAAAGCCTCACAACTCAAGTTAAAATGATTGGCTTTGCAGTGTTTTTTGTTTATTTGTTTTTTTCATTTGTTTGTTTATTTTTTATTCATTTATTGTTTATTTGTTTATTTCTTTTTAGTTTTGCTCGTCTCTTGTGTTTAAATGACTGTAGCATACAATCTTCACAATCGGAGCCTAAAGCTAAAGAGCTTACAGCACCTAGTGTTCAATGCAACAGCAATGACTGTTGGCTGTTAGAGGACTGTTCTAAGAGTAACTCTTGTTACAGAGCTGCTTGTAAACTAAAAAGCCTCACAACTCAAGTTAAAATGATTGGCTTTGCAGTGTTTTTTGTTTATTTGTTTTTTTCATTTGTTTGTTTATTTTTTATTCATTTATTGTTTATTTGTTTATTTCTTTTTAGTTTTGCTCGTCTCTTGTGTTTAAATGACTGTAGCATACAATCTTCACAATCGGAGCCTAAAGCAACAAAGCTTACAGCACCTAGTGTTCCCTGGCAGTCTCCATTCCAAGTACTAACTAAGCCCACAAGATCGGGATTTGTAAGAGCGCTATGGCCATAAGCAATGACTGTTGGCTGTAGAGGACTGTTCTGAGAGTAACTCTTGTTACAGAGCTGCTTGTAAACTAAAAAGCCTCACAACTCAAATTAAAATGATTGGCTTTGCAGTGTTTTTTGTTTATTTGTTTTTTTCATTTGTTTGTTTATTTTTTATTCATTTATTGTTTATTTGTTTATTTCTTTTTAGTTTTGCTCGTCTCTTGTGTTTAAATGACTGTAGCATACAATCTTCACAATCGGAGCCTAAAGCTAAAGAGCTTACAGCACCTAGTGTTCAATGCAACAGCAATGACTGTTGGCTGTTAGAGGACTGTTCTAAGAGTAACTCTTGTTACAGAGCTGCTTGTAAACTAAAAAGCCTCACAACTCAAGTTAAAATGATTGGCTTTGCAGTGTTTTTTGTTTATTTGTTTTTTTCATTTGTTTGTTTATTTTTTATTCATTTATTGTTTATTTGTTTATTTATTTTTAGTTTTGCTCGTCTCTTGTGTTTAAATGACTGTAGCATACAATCTTCACAATCGGAGCCTAAAGCAACAAAGCTTACAGCACCTAGTGTTCCCTGGCAGTCTCCATTCCAAGTACTAACTAAGCCCACAAGATCGGGATTTGTAAGAGCGCTATGGCCATAAGCAATGACTGTTGGCTGTAGAGGACTGCTCTGAGAGTAACTCTTGTTACAGAGCTGCTTGTAAACTAAAAAGCCTCACAACTCAAATTAAAATGATTGGCTTTGCAGTGTTTTTTGTTTATTTGTTTTTTTCATTTGTTTGTTTATTTTTTATTCATTTATTGTTTATTTGTTTATTTCTTTTTAGTTTTGCTCGTCTCTTGTGTTTAAATGACTGTAGCATACAATCTTCACAATCGGAGCCTAAAGCTAAAGAGCTTACAGCACCTAGTGTTCAATGCAACAGCAATGACTGTTGGCTGTTAGAGGACTGTTCTAAGAGTAACTCTTGTTACAGAGCTGCTTGTAAACTAAAAAGCCTCACAACTCAAGTTAAAATGATTGGCTTTGCAGTGTTTTTTGTTTATTTGTTCTTTCATTTGTTTGTTTATTTTTTATTCATTTATTGTTTATCTGTTTATTTCTTTTTAGTTTTGCTCGTCTCTTGTGTTTAAATGACTGTAGCATACAATCTTCACAATCGGAGCCTAAAGCTAAAGAGCTTACAGCACCTAGTGTTCAATGCAACAGCAATGACTGTTGGCTGTTAGAGGACTGTTCTAAGAGTAACTCTTGTTACAGAGCTGCTTGTAAACTAAAAAGCCTCACAACTCAAGTTAAAATGATTGGCTTTGCAGTGTTTTTTGTTTATTTGTTTTTTTCATTTGTTTGTTTATTTTTTATTCATTTATTGTTTATTTGTTTATTTCTTTTTAGTTTTGCTCGTCTCTTGTGTTTAAATGACTGTAGCATACAATCTTCACCATCGGAGCCTAAAGCTAAAGAGCTTACAGCACCTAGTGTTCAATGCAACAGCAATGACTGTTGGCTGTTAGAGGACTGTTCTAAGAGTAACTCTTGTTACAGAGCTGCTTGTAAACTAAAAAGCCTCACAACTCAAGTTAAAATGATTGGCTTTGCAGTGTTTTTTGTTTATTTGTTTTTTTCATTTGTTTGTTTATTTTTTATTCATTTATTGTTTATTTGTTTATTTCTTTTTAGTTTTGCTCGTCTCTTGTGTTTAAATGACTGTAGCATACAATCTTCACAATCGGAGCCTAAAGCAACAAAGCTTACAGCACCTAGTGTTCCCTGGCAGTCTCCATTCCAAGTACTAACTAAGCCCACAAGATCGGGATTTGTAAGAGCGCTATGGCCATAAGCAATGACTGTTGGCTGTAGAGGACTGTTCTGAGAGTAACTCTTGTTACAGAGCTGCTTGTAAACTAAAAAGCCTCACAACTCAAATTAAAATGATTGGCTTTGCAGTGTTTTTTGTTTATTTGTTTTTTTCATTTGTTTGTTTATTTTTTATTCATTTATTGTTTATCTGTTTATTTCTTTTTAGTTTTGCTCGTCTCTTGTGTTTAAATGACTGTAGCATACAATCTTCACAATCGGAGCCTAAAGCTAAAGAGCTTACAGCACCTAGTGTTCAATGCAACAGCAATGACTGTTGGCTGTTAGAGGACTGTTCTAAGAGTAACTCTTGTTACAGAGCTGCTTGTAAACTAAAAAGCCTCACAACTCAAGTTAAAATGATTGGCTTTGCAGTGTTTTTTGTTTATTTGTTTTTTTCATTTGTTTGTTTATTTTTTATTCATTTATTGTTTATTTGTTTATTTCTTTTTAGTTTTGCTCGTCTCTTGTGTTTAAATGACTGTAGCATACAATCTTCACAATCGGAGCCTAAAGCAACAAAGCTTACAGCACCTAGTGTTCCCTGGCAGTCTCCATTCCAAGTACTAACTAAGCCCACAAGATCGGGATTTGTAAGAGCGCTATGGCCATAAGCAATGACTGTTGGCTGTAGAGGACTGCTCTGAGAGTAACTCTTGTTACAGAGCTGCTTGTAAACTAAAAAGCCTCACAACTCAAATTAAAATGATTGGCTTTGCAGTGTTTTTTGTTTATTTGTTTTTTTCATTTGTTTGTTTATTTTTTATTCATTTATTTTTTATCTGTTTATTTCTTTTTAGTTTTGCTCGTCTCTTGTGTTTAAATGACTGTAGCATACAATCTTCACAATCGGAGCCTAAAGCTAAAGAGCTTACAGCACCTAGTGTTCAATGCAACAGCAATGACTGTTGGCTGTTAGAGGACTGTTCTAAGAGTAACTCTTGTTACAGAGCTGCTTGTAAACTAAAAAGCCTCACAACTCAAGTTAAAATGATTGGCTTTGCAGTGTTTTTTGTTTATTTGTTTTTTTCATTTGTTTGTTTATTTTTTATTCATTTATTGTTTATTTGTTTATTTCTTTTTAGTTTTGCTCGTCTCTTGTGTTTAAATGACTGTAGCATACAATCTTCACAATCGGAGCCTAAAGCAACAAAGCTTACAGCACCTAGTGTTCCCTGGCAGTCTCCATTCCAAGTACTAACTAAGCCCACAAGATCGGGATTTGTAAGAGCGCTATGGCCATAAGCAATGACTGTTGGCTGTAGAGGACTGCTCTGAGAGTAACTCTTGTTACAGAGCTGCTTGTAAACTAAAAAGCCTCACAACTCAAATTAAAATGATTGGCTTTGCAGTGTTTTTTGTTTATTTGTTTTTTTCATTTGTTTGTTTATTTTTTATTCATTTATTTTTTATCTGTTTATTTCTTTTTAGTTTTGCTCGTCTCTTGTGTTTAAATGACTGTAGCATACAATCTTCACAATCGGAGCCTAAAGCTAAAGAGCTTACAGCACCTAGTGTTCAATGCAACAGCAATGACTGTTGGCTGTTAGAGGACTGTTCTAAGAGTAACTCTTGTTACAGAGCTGCTTGTAAACTAAAAAGCCTCACAACTCAAGTTAAAATGATTGGCTTTGCAGTGTTTTTTGTTTATTTGTTTTTTTCATTTGTTTGTTTATTTTTTATTCATTTATTGTTTATTTGTTTATTTCTTTTTAGTTTTGCTCGTCTCTTGTGTTTAAATGACTGTAGCATACAATCTTCACAATCGGAGCCTAAAGCTAAAGAGCTTACAGCACCTAGTGTTCAATGCAACAGCAATGACTGTTGGCTGTTAGAGGACTGTTCTAAGAGTAACTCTTGTTACAGAGCTGCTTGTAAACTAAAAAGCCTCACAACTCAAGTTAAAATGATTGGCTTTGCAGTGTTTTTTGTTTATTTGTTTTTTTCATTTGTTTGTTTATTTTTTATTCATTTATTGTTTATTTGTTTATTTCTTTTTAGTTTTGCTCGTCTCTTGTGTTTAAATGACTGTAGCATACAATCTTCACAATCGGAGCCTAAAGCAACAAAGCTTACAGCACCTAGTGTTCCCTGGCAGTCTCCATTCCAAGTACTAACTAAGCCCACAAGATCGGGATTTGTAAGAGCGCTATGGCCATAAGCAATGACTGTTGGCTGTAGAGGACTGTTCTGAGAGTAACTCTTGTTACAGAGCTGCTTGTAAACTAAAAAGCCTCACAACTCAAATTAAAATGATTGGCTTTGCAGTGTTTTTTGTTTATTTGTTTTTTTCATTTGTTTGTTTATTTTTTATTCATTTATTGTTTATTTGTTTATTTCTTTTTAGTTTTGCTCGTCTCTTGTGTTTAAATGACTGTAGCATACAATCTTCACAATCGGAGCCTAAAGCTAAAGAGCTTACAGCACCTAGTGTTCAGTGCAACAGCAATGACTGTTGGCTGTTAGAGGACTGTTCTAAGAGTAACTCTTGTTACAGAGCTGCTTGTAAACTAAAAAGCCTCACAACTCAAGTTAAAATGATTGGCTTTGCAGTGTTTTTTGTTTATTTGTTTTTTTCATTTGTTTGTTTATTTTTTATTCATTTATTGTTTATTTGTTTATTTCTTTTTAGTTTTGCTCGTCTCTTGTGTTTAAATGACTGTAGCATACAATCTTCACAATCGGAGCCTAGAGCTAAAGAGCTTAAAGCACCTAGTGTTCAATGCAACAGCAATGACTGTTGGCTGTTAGAGGACTGTTCTAAGAGTAACTCTTGTTACAGAGCTGCTTGTAAACTAAAAAGCCTCACAACTCAAGTTAAAATGATTGGCTTTGCAGTGTTTTTTGTTTATTTGTTTTTTTCATTTGTTTGTTTATTTTTTATTCATTTATTGTTTATTTGTTTATTTCTTTTTAGTTTTGCTCGTCTCTTGTGTTTAAATGACTGTAGCATACAATCTTCACAATCGGAGCCTAAAGCTAAAGAGCTTACAGCACCTAGTGTTCAATGCAACAGCAATGACTGTTGGCTGTTAGAGGACTGTTCTAAGAGTAACTCTTGTTACAGAGCTGCTTGTAAACTAAAAAGCCTCACAACTCAAGTTAAAATGATTGGCTTTGCAGTATTTTTTGTTTATTTGTTTTTTTCATTTGTTTGTTTATTTTTTATTCATTTATTGTTTATTTGTTTATTTCTTTTTAGTTTTGCTCGTCTCTTGTGTTTAAATGACTGTAGCATACAATCTTCACAATCGGAGCCTAAAGCTAAAGAGCTTACAGCACCTAGTGTTCAATGCAACAGCAATGACTGTTGGCTGTTAGAGGACTGTTCTAAGAGTAACTCTTGTTACAGAGCTGCTTGTAAACTAAAAAGCCTCACAACTCAAGTTAAAATGATTGGCTTTGCAGTGTTTTTTGTTTATTTGTTTTTTTCATTTGTTTGTTTATTTTTTATTCATTTATTGTTTATTTGTTTATTTCTTTTTAGTTTTGCTCGTCTCTTGTGTTTAAATGACTGTAGCATACAATCTTCACAATCGGAGCCTAAAGCAACAAAGCTTACAGCACCTAGTGTTCCCTGGCAGTCTCCATTCCAAGTACTAACTAAGCCCACAAGATCGGGATTTGTAAGAGCGCTATGGCCATAAGCAATGACTGTTGGCTGTAGAGGACTGTTCTGAGAGTAACTCTTGTTACAGAGCTGCTTGTAAACTAAAAAGCCTCACAACTCAAATTAAAATGATTGGCTTTGCAGTGTTTTTTGTTTATTTGTTTTTTTCATTTGTTTGTTTATTTTTTATTCATTTATTGTTTATCTGTTTATTTCTTTTTAGTTTTGCTCGTCTCTTGTGCTTAAATGACTGTAGCATACAATCTTCACAATCGGAGCCTAAAGCTAAAGAGCTTACAGCACCTAGTGTTCAATGCAACAGCAATGACTGTTGGCTGTTAGAGGACTGTTCTAAGAGTAACTCTTGTTACAGAGCTGCTTGTAAACTAAAAAGCCTCACAACTCAAGTTAAAATGATTGGCTTTGCAGTGTTTTTTGTTTATTTGTTTTTTTCATTTGTTTGTTTATTTTTTATTCATTTATTGTTTATTTGTTTATTTCTTTTTAGTTTTGCTCGTCTCTTGTGTTTAAATGACTGTAGCATACAATCTTCACAATCGGAGCCTAAAGCTAAAGAGCTTACAGCACCTAGTGTTCAATGCAACAGCAATGACTGTTGGCTGTTAGAGGACTGTTCTAAGAGTAACTCTTGTTACAGAGCTGCTTGTAAACTAAAAAGCCTCACAACTCAAGTTAAAATGATTGGCTTTGCAGTATTTTTTGTTTATTTGTTTTTTTCATTTGTTTGTTTATTTTTTATTCATTTATTGTTTATTTGTTTATTTCTTTTTAGTTTTGCTCGTCTCTTGTGTTTAAATGACTGTAGCATACAATCTTCAAAATCGGAGCCTAAAGCTAAAGAGCTTACAGCACCTAGTGTTCAATGCAACAGCAATGACTGTTGGCTGTTAGAGGACTGTTCTAAGAGTAACTCTTGTTACAGAGCTGCTTGTAAACTAAAAAGCCTCACAACTCAAGTTAAAATGATTGGCTTTGCAGTGTTTTTTGTTTATTTGTTTTTTTCATTTGTTTGTTTATTTTTTATTCATTTATTGTTTATTTGTTTATTTCTTTTTAGTTTTGCTCGTCTCTTGTGTTTAAATGACTGTAGCATACAATCTTCACAATCGGAGCCTAAAGCAACAAAGCTTACAGCACCTAGTGTTCCCTGGCAGTCTCCATTCCAAGTACTAACTAAGCCCACAAGATCGGGATTTGTAAGAGCGCTATGGCCATAAGCAATGACTGTTGGCTGTAGAGGACTGTTCTGAGAGTAACTCTTGTTACAGAGCTGCTTGTAAACTAAAAAGCCTCACAACTCAAATTAAAATGATTGGCTTTGCAGTGTTTTTTGTTTATTTGTTTTTTTCATTTGTTTGTTTATTTTTTATTCATTTATTGTTTATCTGTTTATTTCTTTTTAGTTTTGCTCGTCTCTTGTGCTTAAATGACTGTAGCATACAATCTTCACAATCGGAGCCTAAAGCTAAAGAGCTTACAGCACCTAGTGTTCAATGCAACAGCAATGACTGTTGGCTGTTAGAGGACTGTTCTAAGAGTAACTCTTGTTACAGAGCTGCTTGTAAACTAAAAAGCCTCACAACTCAAGTTAAAATGATTGGCTTTGCAGTGTTTTTTGTTTATTTGTTTTTTTCATTTGTTTGTTTATTTTTTATTCATTTATTGTTTATTTGTTTATTTCTTTTTAGTTTTGCTCGTCTCTTGTGTTTAAATGACTGTAGCATACAATCTTCACAATCGGAGCCTAAAGCTAAAGAGCTTACAGCACCTAGTGTTCAATGCAACAGCAATGACTGTTGGCTGTTAGAGGACTGTTCTAAGAGTAACTCTTGTTACAGAGCTGCTTGTAAACTAAAAAGCCTCACAACTCAAGTTAAAATGATTGGCTTTGCAGTATTTTTTGTTTATTTGTTTTTTTCATTTGTTTGTTTATTTTTTATTCATTTATTGTTTATTTGTTTATTTCTTTTTAGTTTTGCTCGTCTCTTGTGTTTAAATGACTGTAGCATACAATCTTCACAATCGGAGCCTAAAGCTAAAGAGCTTACAGCACCTAGTGTTCAATGCAACAGCAATGACTGTTGGCTGTTAGAGGACTGTTCTAAGAGTAACTCTTGTTACAGAGCTGCTTGTAAACTAAAAAGCCTCACAACTCAAGTTAAAATGATTGGCTTTGCAGTATTTTTTGTTTATTTGTTTTTTTCATTTGTTTGTTTATTTTTTATTCATTTATTGTTTATTTGTTTATTTCTTTTTAGTTTTGCTCGTCTCTTGTGTTTAAATGACTGTAGCATACAATCTTCACAATCGGAGCCTAAAGCAAAAAAGCTTACAGCACCTAGTGTTCCCTGGCAGTCTCCATTCCAAGTACTAACTAAGCCCACAAGATCGGGATTTGTAAAAGCGCTATGGCCATAAGCAATGGCTGTTGGCTGTTAGAGGACTGTTCTAAGAGTAACTCTTGTTACAGAGCTGCTTGTAAACTAAAAAGCCTCACAACTCAAGTTAAAATGATTGGCTTTGCAGTGTTTTTTGTTTATTTGTTTTTTTCATTTGTTTGTTTATTTTTTATTCATTTATTGTTTATTTGTTTATTTCTTTTTAGTTTTGCTCGTCTCTTGTGTTTAAATGACTGTAGCATACAATCTTCACAATCGGAGCCTAAAGCTAAAGAGCTTACAGCACCTAGTGTTCAATGCAACAGCAATGACTGTTGGCTGTTAGAGGACTGTTCTAAGAGTAACTCTTGTTACAGAGCTGCTTGTAAACTAAAAAGCCTCACAACTCAAGTTAAAATGATTGGCTTTGCAGTATTTTTTGTTTATTTGTTTTTTTCATTTGTTTGTTTATTTTTTATTCATTTATTGTTTATTTGTTTATTTCTTTTTAGTTTTGCTCGTCTCTTGTGTTTAAATGACTGTAGCATACAATCTTCACAATCGGAGCCTAAAGCTAAAGAGCTTACAGCACCTAGTGTTCAATGCAACAGCAATGACTGTTGGCTGTTAGAGGACTGTTCTAAGAGTAACTCTTGTTACAGAGCTGCTTGTAAACTAAAAAGCCTCACAACTCAAGTTAAAATGATTGGCTTTGCAGTGTTTTTTGTTTATTTGTTTTTTTCATTTGTTTGTTTATTTTTTATTCATTTATTGTTTATTTGTTTATTTCTTTTTAGTTTTGCTCGTCTCTTGTGTTTAAATGACTGTAGCATACAATCTTCACAATCGGAGCCTAAAGCAACAAAGCTTACAGCACCTAGTGTTCCCTGGCAGTCTCCATTCCAAGTACTAACTAAGCCCACAAGATCGGGATTTGTAAGAGCGCTATGGCCATAAGCAATGACTGTTGGCTGTAGAGGACTGTTCTGAGAGTAACTCTTGTTACAGAGCTGCTTGTAAACTAAAAAGCCTCACAACTCAAATTAAAATGATTGGCTTTGCAGTGTTTTTTGTTTATTTGTTTTTTTCATTTGTTTGTTTATTTTTTATTCATTTATTGTTTATCTGTTTATTTCTTTTTAGTTTTGCTCGTCTCTTGTGCTTAAATGACTGTAGCATACAATCTTCACAATCGGAGCCTAAAGCTAAAGAGCTTACAGCACCTAGTGTTCAATGCAACAGCAATGACTGTTGGCTGTTAGAGGACTGTTCTAAGAGTAACTCTTGTTACAGAGCTGCTTGTAAACTAAAAAGCCTCACAACTCAAGTTAAAATGATTGGCTTTGCAGTGTTTTTTGTTTATTTGTTTTTTTCATTTGTTTGTTTATTTTTTATTCATTTATTGTTTATTTGTTTATTTCTTTTTAGTTTTGCTCGTCTCTTGTGTTTAAATGACTGTAGCATACAATCTTCACAATCGGAGCCTAAAGCTAAAGAGCTTACAGCACCTAGTGTTCAATGCAACAGCAATGACTGTTGGCTGTTAGAGGACTGTTCTAAGAGTAACTCTTGTTACAGAGCTGCTTGTAAACTAAAAAGCCTCACAACTCAAGTTAAAATGATTGGCTTTGCAGTATTTTTTGTTTATTTGTTTTTTTCATTTGTTTGTTTATTTTTTATTCATTTATTGTTTATTTGTTTATTTCTTTTTAGTTTTGCTCGTCTCTTGTGTTTAAATGACTGTAGCATACAATCTTCACAATCGGAGCCTAAAGCTAAAGAGCTTACAGCACCTAGTGTTCAATGCAACAGCAATGACTGTTGGCTGTTAGAGGACTGTTCTAAGAGTAACTCTTGTTACAGAGCTGCTTGTAAACTAAAAAGCCTCACAACTCAAGTTAAAATGATTGGCTTTGCAGTATTTTTTGTTTATTTGTTTTTTTCATTTGTTTGTTTATTTTTTATTCATTTATTGTTTATTTGTTTATTTCTTTTTAGTTTTGCTCGTCTCTTGTGTTTAAATGACTGTAGCATACAATCTTCACAATCGGAGCCTAAAGCTAAAGAGCTTACAGCACCTAGTGTTCAATGCAACAGCAATGACTGTTGGCTGTTAGAGGACTGTTCTAAGAGTAACTCTTGTTACAGAGCTGCTTGTAAACTAAAAAGCCTCACAACTCAAGTTAAAATGATTGGCTTTGCAGTGTTTTTTGTTTATTTGTTTTTTTCATTTGTTTGTTTATTTTTTATTCATTTATTGTTTATTTGTTTATTTCTTTTTAGTTTTGCTCGTCTCTTGTGTTTAAATGACTGTAGCATACAATCTTCACAATCGGAGCCTAAAGCAAAAAAGCTTACAGCACCTAGTGTTCCCTGGCAGTCTCCATTCCAAGTACTAACTAAGCCCACAAGATCGGGATTTGTAAAAGCGCTATGGCCATAAGCAATGGCTGTTGGCTGTTAGAGGACTGTTCTAAGAGTAACTCTTGTTACAGAGCTGCTTGTAAACTAAAAAGCCTCACAACTCAAGTTAAAATGATTGGCTTTGCAGTGTTTTTTGTTTATTTGTTTTTTTCATTTGTTTGTTTATTTTTTATTCATTTATTGTTTATTTGTTTATTTCTTTTTAGTTTTGCTCGTCTCTTGTGTTTAAATGACTGTAGCATACAATCTTCACAATCGGAGCCTAAAGCTAAAGAGCTTACAGCACCTAGTGTTCAATGCAACAGCAATGACTGTTGGCTGTTAGAGGACTATTCTAAGAGTAACTCTTGTTACAGAGCTGCTTGTAAACTAAAAAGCCTCACAACTCAAGTTAAAATGATTGGCTTTGCAGTGTTTTTTGTTTATTTGTTTTTTCATTTGTTTGTTTATTTTTTATTCATTTATTGTTTATCTGTTTATTTCTTTTTAGTTTTGCTCGTCTCTTGTGTTTAAATGACTGTAGCATACAATCTTCACAATCGGAGCCTAAAGCTAAAGAGCTTACAGCACCTAGTGTTCAATGCAACAGCAATGACTGTTGGCTGTTAGAGGACTGTTCTAAGAGTAACTCTTGTTACAGAGCTGCTTGTAAACTAAAAAGCCTCACAACTCAAGTTAAAATGATTGGCTTTGCAGTGTTTTTTGTTTATTTGTTTTTTTCATTTGTTTGTTTATTTTTTATTCATTTATTGTTTATTTGTTTATTTCTTTTTAGTTTTGCTCGTCTCTTGTGTTTAAATGACTGTAGCATACAATCTTCACCATCGGAGCCTAAAGCTAAAGAGCTTACAGCACCTAGTGTTCAATGCAACAGCAATGACTGTTGGCTGTTAGAGGACTGTTCTAAGAGTAACTCTTGTTACAGAGCTGCTTGTAAACTAAAAAGCCTCACAACTCAAGTTAAAATGATTGGCTTTGCAGTGTTTTTTGTTTATTTGTTTTTTTCATTTGTTTGTTTATTTTTTATTCATTTATTGTTTATTTGTTTATTTCTTTTTAGTTTTGCTCGTCTCTTTTGTTTAAATGACTGTAGCATACAATCTTCACAATCGGAGCCTAAAGCAACAAAGCTTACAGCACCTAGTGTTCCCTGGCAGTCTCCATTCCAAGTACTAACTAAGCCCACAAGATCGGGATTTGTAAGAGCGCTATGGCCATAAGCAATGACTGTTGGCTGTAGAGGACTGCTCTGAGAGTAACTCTTGTTACAGAGCTGCTTGTAAACTAAAAAGCCTCACAACTCAAATTAAAATGATTGGCTTTGCAGTGTTTTTTGTTTATTTGTTTTTTTCATTTGTTTGTTTATTTTTTATTCATTTATTGTTTATCTGTTTATTTCTTTTTAGTTTTGCTCGTCTCTTGTGTTTAAATGACTGTAGCATACAATCTTCACAATCGGAGCCTAAAGCTAAAGAGCTTACAGCACCTAGTGTTCAGTGCAACAGCAATGACTGTTGGCTGTTAGAGGACTGTTCTAAGAGTAACTCTTGTTACAGAGCTGCTTGTAAACTAAAAAGCCTCACAACTCAAGTTAAAATGATTGGCTTAGCAGTGTTTTTTGTTTATTTGTTTTTTTCATTTGTTTGTTTATTTTTTATTCATTTATTGTTTATTTGTTTATTTCTTTTTAGTTTTGCTCGTCTCTTGTGTTTAAATGACTGTAGCATACAATCTTCACAATCGGAGCCTAAAGCAACAAAGCTTACAGCACCTAGTGTTCCCTGGCAGTCTCCATTCCAAGTACTAACTAAGCCCACAAGATCGGGATTTGTAAGAGCGCTATGGCCATAAGCAATGACTGTTGGCTGTAAAGGACTGTTCTGAGAGTAACTCTTGTTACAGAGCTGCTTGTAAACTAAAAATCCTCACAACTCAAATTAAAATGATTGGCTTTGCAGTGTTTTTTGTTTATTTGTTTTTTTCATTTGTTTGTTTATTTTTTATTCATTTATTGTTTATCTGTTTATTTCTTTTTAGTTTTGCTCGTCTCTTGTGCTTAAATGACTGTAGCATACAATCTTCACAATCGGAGCCTAAAGCTAAAGAGCTTACAGCACCTAGTGTTCAATGCAACAGCAATGACTGTTGGCTGTTAGAGGACTGTTCTAAGAGTAACTCTTGTTACAGAGCTGCTTGTAAACTAAAAAGCCTCACAACTCAAGTTAAAATGATTGGCTTTGCAGTGTTTTTTGTTTATTTGTTTTTTTCATTTGTTTGTTTATTTTTTATTCATTTATTGTTTATTTGTTTATTTCTTTTTAGTTTTGCTCGTCTCTTGTGTTTAAATGACTGTAGCATACAATCTTCACAATCGGAGCCTAAAGCAACAAAGCTTACAGCACCTAGTGTTCCCTGGCAGTCTCCATTCCAAGTACTAACTAAGCCCACAAGATCGGGATTTGTAAGAGCGCTATGGCCATAAGCAATGACTGTTGGCTGTAGAGGACTGCTCTGAGAGTAACTCTTGTTACAGAGCTGCTTGTAAACTAAAAAGCCTCACAACTCAAATTAAAATGATTGGCTTTGCAGTGTTTTTTGTTTATTTGTTTTTTTCATTTGTTTGTTTATTTTTTATTCATTTATTGTTTATCTGTTTATTTCTTTTTAGTTTTGCTCGTCTCTTGTGTTTAAATGACTGTAGCATACAATCTTCACAATCGGAGCCTAAAGCTAAAGAGCTTACAGCACCTAGTGTTCAGTGCAACAGCAATGACTGTTGGCTGTTAGAGGACTGTTCTAAGAGTAACTCTTGTTACAGAGCTGCTTGTAAACTAAAAAGCCTCACAACTCAAGTTAAAATGATTGGCTTTGCAGTGTTTTTTGTTTATTTGTTTTTTTCATTTGTTTGTTTATTTTTTATTCATTTATTGTTTATTTGTTTATTTCTTTTTAGTTTTGCTCGTCTCTTGTGTTTAAATGACTGTAGCATACAATCTTCACAATCGGAGCCTAGAGCTAAAGAGCTTACAGCACCTAGTGTTCAATGCAACAGCAATGACTTTTGGCTGTTAGAGGACTGTTCTAAGAGTAACTCTTGTTTACAGAGCTGCTTGTAAACTAAAAAGCCTCACAACTCAAGTTAAAATGATTGGCTTTGCAGTGTTTTTTGTTTATTTGTTTTTTTCATTTGTTTGTTTATTTTTTATTCATTTATTGTTTATTTGTTTATTTCTTTTGAGTTTTGCTCGTCTCTTGTGTTTAAATGACTGTAGCATACAATCTTCACAATCGGAGCCTAAAGCTAAAGAGCTTACAGCACCTAGTGTTCAATGCAACAGCAATGACTGTTGGCTGTTAGAGGACTGTTCTATAAGTAACTCTTGTTACAGAGCTGCTTGTAAACTAAAAAGCCTCACAACTCAAGTTAAAATGATTGGCTTTGCAGTGTTTTTTGTTTATTTGTTTTTTTCATTTGTTTGTTTATTTTTTATTCATTTATTGTTTATTTGTTTATTTCTTTTTAGTTTTGCTCGTCTCTTGTGTTTAAATGACTGTAGCATACAATCTTCACAATCGGAGCCTAAAGCAACAAAGCTTACAGCACCTAGTGTTCCCTGGCAGTCTCCATTCCAAGTACTAACTAAGCCCACAAGATCGGGATTTGTAAGAGCGCTATGGCCATAAGCAATGACTGTTGGCTGTAGAGGACTGTTCTGAGAGTAACTCTTGTTACAGAGCTGCTTGTAAACTAAAAAGCCTCACAACTCAAATTAAAATGATTGGCTTTGCAGTGTTTTTTGTTTATTTGTTTTTTTCATTTGTTTGTTTATTTTTTATTCATTTATTGTTTATCTGTTTATTTCTTTTTAGTTTTGCTCGTCTCTTGTGCTTAAATGACTGTAGCATACAATCTTCACAATCGGAGCCTAAAGCTAAAGAGCTTACAGCACCTAGTGTTCAATGCAACAGCAATGACTGTTGGCTGTTAGAGGACTGTTCTAAGAGTAACTCTTGTTACAGAGCTGCTTGTAAACTAAAAAGCCTCACAACTCAAGTTAAAATGATTGGCTTAGCAGTGTTTTTTGTTTATTTGTTTTTTTCATTTGTTTGTTTATTTTTTATTCATTTATTGTTTATTTGTTTATTTCTTTTTAGTTTTGCTCGTCTCTTGTGTTTAAATGACTGTAGCATACAATCTTCACAATCGGAGCCTAAAGCAACAAAGCTTACAGCACCTAGTGTTCCCTGGCAGTCTCCATTCCAAGTACTAACTAAGCCCACAAGATCGGGATTTGTAAGAGCGCTATGGCCATAAGCAATGACTGTTGGCTGTAAAGGACTGTTCTGAGAGTAACTCTTGTTACAGAGCTGCTTGTAAACTAAAAATCCTCACAACTCAAATTAAAATGATTGGCTTTGCAGTGTTTTTTGTTTATTTGTTTTTTTCATTTGTTTGTTTATTTTTTATTCATTTATTGTTTATCTGTTTATTTCTTTTTAGTTTTGCTCGTCTCTTGTGCTTAAATGACTGTAGCATACAATCTTCACAATCGGAGCCTAAAGCTAAAGAGCTTACAGCACCTAGTGTTCAATGCAACAGCAATGACTGTTGGCTGTTAGAGGACTGTTCTAAGAGTAACTCTTGTTACAGAGCTGCTTGTAAACTAAAAAGCCTCACAACTCAAGTTAAAATGATTGGCTTTGCAGTGTTTTTTGTTTATTTGTTTTTTTCATTTGTTTGTTTATTTTTTATTCATTTATTGTTTATTTGTTTATTTATTTTTAGTTTTGCTCGTCTCTTGTGTTTAAATGACTGTAGCATACAATCTTCACAATCGGAGCCTAAAGCAACAAAGCTTACAGCACCTAGTGTTCCCTGGCAGTCTCCATTCCAAGTACTAACTAAGCCCACAAGATCGGGATTTGTAAGAGCGCTATGGCCATAAGCAATGACTGTTGGCTGTAGAGGACTGTTCTGAGAGTAACTCTTGTTACAGAGCTGCTTGTAAACTAAAAAGCCTCACAACTCAAATTAAAATGATTGGCTTTGCAGTGTTTTTTGTTTATTTGTTTTTTTCATTTGTTTGTTTATTTTTTATTCATTTATTGTTTATCTGTTTATTTCTTTTTAGTTTTGCTCGTCTCTTGTGTTTAAATGACTGTAGCATACAATCTTCACAATCGGAGCCTAAAGCTAAAGAGCTTACAGCACCTAGTGTTCAGTGCAACAGCAATGACTGTTGGCTGTTAGAGGACTGTTCTAAGAGTAACTCTTGTTACAGAGCTGCTTGTAAACTAAAAAGCCTCACAACTCAAGTTAAAATGATTGGCTTTGCAGTGTTTTTTGTTTATTTGTTTTTTTCATTTGTTTGTTTATTTTTTATTCATTTATTGTTTATTTGTTTATTTCTTTTTAGTTTTGCTCGTCTCTTGTGTTTAAATGACTGTAGCATACAATCTTCACAATCGGAGCCTAGAGCTAAAGAGCTTACAGCACCTAGTGTTCAATGCAACAGCAATGACTTTTGGCTGTTAGAGGACTGTTCTAAGAGTAACTCTTGTTTACAGAGCTGCTTGTAAACTAAAAAGCCTCACAACTCAAGTTAAAATGATTGGCTTTGCAGTGTTTTTTGTTTATTTGTTTTTTTCATTTGTTTGTTTATTTTTTATTCATTTATTGTTTATTTGTTTATTTCTTTTGAGTTTTGCTCGTCTCTTGTGTTTAAATGACTGTAGCATACAATCTTCACAATCGGAGCCTAAAGCTAAAGAGCTTACAGCACCTAGTGTTCAATGCAACAGCAATGACTGTTGGCTGTTAGAGGACTGTTCTAAGAGTAACTCTTGTTACAGAGCTGCTTGTAAACTAAAAAGCCTCACAACTCAAGTTAAAATGATTGGCTTTGCAGTGTTTTTTGTTTATTTGTTTTTTTCATTTGTTTGTTTATTTTTTATTCATTTATTGTTTATTTGTTTATTTCTTTTTAGTTTTGCTCGTCTCTTGTGTTTAAATGACTGTAGCATACAATCTTCACAATCGGAGCCTAAAGCAACAAAGCTTACAGCACCTAGTGTTCCCTGGCAGTCTCCATTCCAAGTACTAACTAAGCCCACAAGATCGGGATTTGTAAGAGCGCTATGGCCATAAGCAATGACTGTTGGCTGTAGAGGACTGTTCTGAGAGTAACTCTTGTTACAGAGCTGCTTGTAAACTAAAAAGCCTCACAACTCAAATTAAAATGATTGGCTTTGCAGTGTTTTTTGTTTATTTGTTTTTTTCATTTGTTTGTTTATTTTTTATTCATTTATTGTTTATCTGTTTATTTCTTTTTAGTTTTGCTCGTCTCTTGTGCTTAAATGACTGTAGCATACAATCTTCACAATCGGAGCCTAAAGCTAAAGAGCTTACAGCACCTAGTGTTCAATGCAACAGCAATGACTGTTGGCTGTTAGAGGACTGTTCTAAGAGTAACTCTTGTTACAGAGCTGCTTGTAAACTAAAAAGCCTCACAACTCAAGTTAAAATGATTGGCTTTGCAGTGTTTTTTGTTTATTTGTTTTTTTCATTTGTTTGTTTATTTTTTATTCATTTATTGTTTATTTGTTTATTTCTTTTTAGTTTTGCTCGTCTCTTGTGTTTAAATGACTGTAGCATACAATCTTCACAATCGGAGCCTAAAGCTAAAGAGCTTACAGCACCTAGTGTTCAATGCAACAGCAATGACTGTTGGCTGTTAGAGGACTGTTCTAAGAGTAACTCTTGTTACAGAGCTGCTTGTAAACTAAAAAGCCTCACAACTCAAGTTAAAATGATTGGCTTTGCAGTATTTTTTGTTTATTTGTTTTTTTCATTTGTTTGTTTATTTTTTATTCATTTATTGTTTATTTGTTTATTTCTTTTTAGTTTTGCTCGTCTCTTGTGTTTAAATGACTGTAGCATACAATCTTCACAATCGGAGCCTAAAGCTAAAGAGCTTACAGCACCTAGTGTTCAATGCAACAGCAATGACTGTTGGCTGTTAGAGGACTGTTCTAAGAGTAACTCTTGTTACAGAGCTGCTTGTAAACTAAAAAGCCTCACAACTCAAGTTAAAATGATTGGCTTTGCAGTATTTTTTGTTTATTTGTTTTTTTCATTTGTTTGTTTATTTTTTATTCATTTATTGTTTATTTGTTTATTTCTTTTTAGTTTTGCTCGTCTCTTGTGTTTAAATGACTGTAGCATACAATCTTCACAATCGGAGCCTAAAGCTAAAGAGCTTACAGCACCTAGTGTTCAATGCAACAGCAATGACTGTTGGCTGTTAGAGGACTGTTCTAAGAGTAACTCTTGTTACAGAGCTGCTTGTAAACTAAAAAGCCTCACAACTCAAGTTAAAATGATTGGCTTTGCAGTGTTTTTTGTTTATTTGTTTTTTTCATTTGTTTGTTTATTTTTTATTCATTTATTGTTTATTTGTTTATTTCTTTTTAGTTTTGCTCGTCTCTTGTGTTTAAATGACTGTAGCATACAATCTTCACAATCGGAGCCTAAAGCAAAAAAGCTTACAGCACCTAGTGTTCCCTGGCAGTCTCCATTCCAAGTACTAACTAAGCCCACAAGATCGGGATTTGTAAAAGCGCTATGGCCATAAGCAATGGCTATTGGCTGTTAGAGGACTGTTCTAAGAGTAACTCTTGTTACAGAGCTGCTTGTAAACTAAAAAGCCTCACAACTCAAGTTAAAATGATTGGCTTTGCAGTGTTTTTTGTTTATTTGTTTTTTTCATTTGTTTGTTTATTTTTTATTCATTTATTGTTTATCTGTTTATTTCTTTTTAGTTTTGCTCGTCTCTTGTGTTTAAATGACTGTAGCATACAATCTTCACAATCGGAGCCTAAAGCTAAAGAGCTTACAGCACCTAGTGTTCAGTGCAACAGCAATGACTGTTGGCTGTTAGAGGACTGTTCTAAGAGTAACTCTTGTTACAGAGCTGCTTGTAAACTAAAAAGCCTCACAACTCAAGTTAAAATGATTGGCTTTGCAGTGTTTTTTGTTTATTTGTTTTTTTCATTTGTTTGTTTATTTTTTATTCATTTATTGTTTATTTGTTTATTTCTTTTTAGTTTTGCTCGTCTCTTGTGTTTAAATGACTGTAGCATACAATCTTCACAATCGGAGCCTAGAGCTAAAGAGCTTACAGCACCTAGTGTTCAATGCAACAGCAATGACTTTTGGCTGTTAGAGGACTGTTCTAAGAGTAACTCTTGTTTACAGAGCTGCTTGTAAACTAAAAAGCCTCACAACTCAAGTTAAAATGATTGGCTTTGCAGTGTTTTTTGTTTATTTGTTTTTTTCATTTGTTTGTTTATTTTTTATTCATTTATTGTTTATTTGTTTATTTCTTTTGAGTTTTGCTCGTCTCTTGTGTTTAAATGACTGTAGCATACAATCTTCACAATCGGAGCCTAAAGCTAAAGAGCTTACAGCACCTAGTGTTCAATGCAACAGCAATGACTGTTGGCTGTTAGAGGACTGTTCTAAGAGTAACTCTTGTTACAGAGCTGCTTGTAAACTAAAAAGCCTCACAACTCAAGTTAAAATGATTGGCTTTGCAGTGTTTTTTGTTTATTTGTTTTTTTCATTTGTTTGTTTATTTTTTATTCATTTATTGTTTATTTGTTTATTTCTTTTTAGTTTTGCTCGTCTCTTGTGTTTAAATGACTGTAGCATACAATCTTCACAATCGGAGCCTAAAGCAACAAAGCTTACAGCACCTAGTGTTCCCTGGCAGTCTCCATTCCAAGTACTAACTAAGCCCACAAGATCGGGATTTGTAAGAGCGCTATGGCCATAAGCAATGACTGTTGGCTGTAGAGGACTGTTCTGAGAGTAACTCTTGTTACAGAGCTGCTTGTAAACTAAAAAGCCTCACAACTCAAATTAAAATGATTGGCTTTGCAGTGTTTTTTGTTTATTTGTTTTTTTCATTTGTTTGTTTATTTTTTATTCATTTATTGTTTATCTGTTTATTTCTTTTTAGTTTTGCTCGTCTCTTGTGCTTAAATGACTGTAGCATACAATCTTCACAATCGGAGCCTAAAGCTAAAGAGCTTACAGCACCTAGTGTTCAATGCAACAGCAATGACTGTTGGCTGTTAGAGGACTGTTCTAAGAGTAACTCTTGTTACAGAGCTGCTTGTAAACTAAAAAGCCTCACAACTCAAGTTAAAATGATTGGCTTAGCAGTGTTTTTTGTTTATTTGTTTTTTTCATTTGTTTGTTTATTTTTTATTCATTTATTGTTTATTTGTTTATTTCTTTTTAGTTTTGCTCGTCTCTTGTGTTTAAATGACTGTAGCATACAATCTTCACAATCGGAGCCTAAAGCAACAAAGCTTACAGCACCTAGTGTTCCCTGGCAGTCTCCATTCCAAGTACTAACTAAGCCCACAAGATCGGGATTTGTAAGAGCGCTATGGCCATAAGCAATGACTGTTGGCTGTAAAGGACTGTTCTGAGAGTAACTCTTGTTACAGAGCTGCTTGTAAACTAAAAATCCTCACAACTCAAATTAAAATGATTGGCTTTGCAGTGTTTTTTGTTTATTTGTTTTTTTCATTTGTTTGTTTATTTTTTATTCATTTATTGTTTATCTGTTTATTTCTTTTTAGTTTTGCTCGTCTCTTGTGCTTAAATGACTGTAGCATACAATCTTCACAATCGGAGCCTAAAGCTAAAGAGCTTACAGCACCTAGTGTTCAATGCAACAGCAATGACTGTTGGCTGTTAGAGGACTGTTCTAAGAGTAACTCTTGTTACAGAGCTGCTTGTAAACTAAAAAGCCTCACAACTCAAGTTAAAATGATTGGCTTTGCAGTGTTTTTTGTTTATTTGTTTTTTTCATTTGTTTGTTTATTTTTTATTCATTTATTGTTTATCTGTTTATTTCTTTTTAGTTTTGCTCGTCTCTTGTGTTTAAATGACTGTAGCATACAATCTTCACAATCGGAGCCTAAAGCTAAAGAGCTTACAGCACCTAGTGTTCAGTGCAACAGCAATGACTGTTGGCTGTTAGAGGACTGTTCTAAGAGTAACTCTTGTTACAGAGCTGCTTGTAAACTAAAAAGCCTCACAACTCAAGTTAAAATGATTGGCTTTGCAGTGTTTTTTGTTTATTTGTTTTTTTCATTTGTTTGTTTATTTTTTATTCATTTATTGTTTATTTGTTTATTTCTTTTTAGTTTTGCTCGTCTCTTGTGTTTAAATGACTGTAGCATACAATCTTCACAATCGGAGCCTAGAGCTAAAGAGCTTACAGCACCTAGTGTTCAATGCAACAGCAATGACTTTTGGCTGTTAGAGGACTGTTCTAAGAGTAACTCTTGTTTACAGAGCTGCTTGTAAACTAAAAAGCCTCACAACTCAAGTTAAAATGATTGGCTTTGCAGTGTTTTTTGTTTATTTGTTTTTTTCATTTGTTTGTTTATTTTTTATTCATTTATTGTTTATTTGTTTATTTCTTTTGAGTTTTGCTCGTCTCTTGTGTTTAAATGACTGTAGCATACAATCTTCACAATCGGAGCCTAAAGCTAAAGAGCTTACAGCACCTAGTGTTCAATGCAACAGCAATGACTGTTGGCTGTTAGAGGACTGTTCTAAGAGTAACTCTTGTTACAGAGCTGCTTGTAAACTAAAAAGCCTCACAACTCAAGTTAAAATGATTGGCTTTGCAGTGTTTTTTGTTTATTTGTTTTTTTCATTTGTTTGTTTATTTTTTATTCATTTATTGTTTATTTGTTTATTTCTTTTTAGTTTTGCTCGTCTCTTGTGTTTAAATGACTGTAGCATACAATCTTCACAATCGGAGCCTAAAGCAACAAAGCTTACAGCACCTAGTGTTCCCTGGCAGTCTCCATTCCAAGTACTAACTAAGCCCACAAGATCGGGATTTGTAAGAGCGCTATGGCCATAAGCAATGACTGTTGGCTGTAGAGGACTGTTCTGAGAGTAACTCTTGTTACAGAGCTGCTTGTAAACTAAAAAGCCTCACAACTCAAATTAAAATGATTGGCTTTGCAGTGTTTTTTGTTTATTTGTTTTTTTCATTTGTTTGTTTATTTTTTATTCATTTATTGTTTATCTGTTTATTTCTTTTTAGTTTTGCTCGTCTCTTGTGCTTAAATGACTGTAGCATACAATCTTCACAATCGGAGCCTAAAGCTAAAGAGCTTACAGCACCTAGTGTTCAATGCAACAGCAATGACTGTTGGCTGTTAGAGGACTGTTCTAAGAGTAACTCTTGTTACAGAGCTGCTTGTAAACTAAAAAGCCTCACAACTCAAGTTAAAATGATTGGCTTAGCAGTGTTTTTTGTTTATTTGTTTTTTTCATTTGTTTGTTTATTTTTTATTCATTTATTGTTTATTTGTTTATTTCTTTTTAGTTTTGCTCGTCTCTTGTGTTTAAATGACTGTAGCATACAATCTTCACAATCGGAGCCTAAAGCAACAAAGCTTACAGCACCTAGTGTTCCCTGGCAGTCTCCATTCCAAGTACTAACTAAGCCCACAAGATCGGGATTTGTAAGAGCGCTATGGCCATAAGCAATGACTGTTGGCTGTAAAGGACTGTTCTGAGAGTAACTCTTGTTACAGAGCTGCTTGTAAACTAAAAATCCTCACAACTCAAATTAAAATGATTGGCTTTGCAGTGTTTTTTGTTTATTTGTTTTTTTCATTTGTTTGTTTATTTTTTATTCATTTATTGTTTATCTGTTTATTTCTTTTTAGTTTTGCTCGTCTCTTGTGCTTAAATGACTGTAGCATACAATCTTCACAATCGGAGCCTAAAGCTAAAGAGCTTACAGCACCTAGTGTTCAATGCAACAGCAATGACTGTTGGCTGTTAGAGGACTGTTCTAAGAGTAACTCTTGTTACAGAGCTGCTTGTAAACTAAAAAGCCTCACAACTCAAGTTAAAATGATTGGCTTTGCAGTGTTTTTTGTTTATTTGTTTTTTTCATTTGTTTGTTTATTTTTTATTCATTTATTGTTTATTTGTTTATTTATTTTTAGTTTTGCTCGTCTCTTGTGTTTAAATGACTGTAGCATACAATCTTCACAATCGGAGCCTAAAGCAACAAAGCTTACAGCACCTAGTGTTCCCTGGCAGTCTCCATTCCAAGTACTAACTAAGCCCACAAGATCGGGATTTGTAAGAGCGCTATGGCCATAAGCAATGACTGTTGGCTGTAGAGGACTGTTCTGAGAGTAACTCTTGTTACAGAGCTGCTTGTAAACTAAAAAGCCTCACAACTCAAATTAAAATGATTGGCTTTGCAGTGTTTTTTGTTTATTTGTTTTTTTCATTTGTTTGTTTATTTTTTATTCATTTATTGTTTATCTGTTTATTTCTTTTTAGTTTTGCTCGTCTCTTGTGTTTAAATGACTGTAGCATACAATCTTCACAATCGGAGCCTAAAGCTAAAGAGCTTACAGCACCTAGTGTTCAGTGCAACAGCAATGACTGTTGGCTGTTAGAGGACTGTTCTAAGAGTAACTCTTGTTACAGAGCTGCTTGTAAACTAAAAAGCCTCACAACTCAAGTTAAAATGATTGGCTTTGCAGTGTTTTTTGTTTATTTGTTTTTTTCATTTGTTTGTTTATTTTTTATTCATTTATTGTTTATTTGTTTATTTCTTTTTAGTTTTGCTCGTCTCTTGTGTTTAAATGACTGTAGCATACAATCTTCACAATCGGAGCCTAGAGCTAAAGAGCTTACAGCACCTAGTGTTCAATGCAACAGCAATGACTTTTGGCTGTTAGAGGACTGTTCTAAGAGTAACTCTTGTTTACAGAGCTGCTTGTAAACTAAAAAGCCTCACAACTCAAGTTAAAATGATTGGCTTTGCAGTGTTTTTTGTTTATTTGTTTTTTTCATTTGTTTGTTTATTTTTTATTCATTTATTGTTTATTTGTTTATTTCTTTTGAGTTTTGCTCGTCTCTTGTGTTTAAATGACTGTAGCATACAATCTTCACAATCGGAGCCTAAAGCTAAAGAGCTTACAGCACCTAGTGTTCAATGCAACAGCAATGACTGTTGGCTGTTAGAGGACTGTTCTAAGAGTAACTCTTGTTACAGAGCTGCTTGTAAACTAAAAAGCCTCACAACTCAAGTTAAAATGATTGGCTTTGCAGTGTTTTTTGTTTATTTGTTTTTTTCATTTGTTTGTTTATTTTTTATTCATTTATTGTTTATTTGTTTATTTCTTTTTAGTTTTGCTCGTCTCTTGTGTTTAAATGACTGTAGCATACAATCTTCACAATCGGAGCCTAAAGCAACAAAGCTTACAGCACCTAGTGTTCCCTGGCAGTCTCCATTCCAAGTACTAACTAAGCCCACAAGATCGGGATTTGTAAGAGCGCTATGGCCATAAGCAATGACTGTTGGCTGTAGAGGACTGTTCTGAGAGTAACTCTTGTTACAGAGCTGCTTGTAAACTAAAAAGCCTCACAACTCAAATTAAAATGATTGGCTTTGCAGTGTTTTTTGTTTATTTGTTTTTTTCATTTGTTTGTTTATTTTTTATTCATTTATTGTTTATCTGTTTATTTCTTTTTAGTTTTGCTCGTCTCTTGTGCTTAAATGACTGTAGCATACAATCTTCACAATCGGAGCCTAAAGCTAAAGAGCTTACAGCACCTAGTGTTCAATGCAACAGCAATGACTGTTGGCTGTTAGAGGACTGTTCTAAGAGTAACTCTTGTTACAGAGCTGCTTGTAAACTAAAAAGCCTCACAACTCAAGTTAAAATGATTGGCTTTGCAGTGTTTTTTGTTTATTTGTTTTTTTCATTTGTTTGTTTATTTTTTATTCATTTATTGTTTATTTGTTTATTTCTTTTTAGTTTTGCTCGTCTCTTGTGTTTAAATGACTGTAGCATACAATCTTCACAATCGGAGCCTAAAGCTAAAGAGCTTACAGCACCTAGTGTTCAATGCAACAGCAATGACTGTTGGCTGTTAGAGGACTGTTCTAAGAGTAACTCTTGTTACAGAGCTGCTTGTAAACTAAAAAGCCTCACAACTCAAGTTAAAATGATTGGCTTTGCAGTATTTTTTGTTTATTTGTTTTTTTCATTTGTTTGTTTATTTTTTATTCATTTATTGTTTATTTGTTTATTTCTTTTTAGTTTTGCTCGTCTCTTGTGTTTAAATGACTGTAGCATACAATCTTCACAATCGGAGCCTAAAGCTAAAGAGCTTACAGCACCTAGTGTTCAATGCAACAGCAATGACTGTTGGCTGTTAGAGGACTGTTCTAAGAGTAACTCTTGTTACAGAGCTGCTTGTAAACTAAAAAGCCTCACAACTCAAGTTAAAATGATTGGCTTTGCAGTATTTTTTGTTTATTTGTTTTTTTCATTTGTTTGTTTATTTTTTATTCATTTATTGTTTATTTGTTTATTTCTTTTTAGTTTTGCTCGTCTCTTGTGTTTAAATGACTGTAGCATACAATCTTCACAATCGGAGCCTAAAGCTAAAGAGCTTACAGCACCTAGTGTTCAATGCAACAGCAATGACTGTTGGCTGTTAGAGGACTGTTCTAAGAGTAACTCTTGTTACAGAGCTGCTTGTAAACTAAAAAGCCTCACAACTCAAGTTAAAATGATTGGCTTTGCAGTGTTTTTTGTTTATTTGTTTTTTTCATTTGTTTGTTTATTTTTTATTCATTTATTGTTTATTTGTTTATTTCTTTTTAGTTTTGCTCGTCTCTTGTGTTTAAATGACTGTAGCATACAATCTTCACAATCGGAGCCTAAAGCAAAAAAGCTTACAGCACCTAGTGTTCCCTGGCAGTCTCCATTCCAAGTACTAACTAAGCCCACAAGATCGGGATTTGTAAAAGCGCTATGGCCATAAGCAATGGCTATTGGCTGTTAGAGGACTGTTCTAAGAGTAACTCTTGTTACAGAGCTGCTTGTAAACTAAAAAGCCTCACAACTCAAGTTAAAATGATTGGCTTTGCAGTGTTTTTTGTTTATTTGTTTTTTTCATTTGTTTGTTTATTTTTTATTCATTTATTGTTTATTTGTTTATTTCTTTTTAGTTTTGCTCGTCTCTTGTGTTTAAATGACTGTAGCATACAATCTTCACAATCGGAGCCTAAAGCTAAAGAGCTTACAGCACCTAGTGTTCAATGCAACAGCAATGACTGTTGGCTGTTAGAGGACTGTTCTAAGAGTAACTCTTGTTACAGAGCTGCTTGTAAACTAAAAAGCCTCACAACTCAAGTTAAAATGATTGGCTTTGCAGTGTTTTTTGTTTATTTGTTTTTTCATTTGTTTGTTTATTTTTTATTCATTTATTG
The DNA here is from genome assembly GCF_029633855.1 of Hoplias malabaricus. Classification (NCBI taxonomy): domain Eukaryota; kingdom Metazoa; phylum Chordata; class Actinopteri; order Characiformes; family Erythrinidae; genus Hoplias; species Hoplias malabaricus. The sequence continues at coordinate 27,389,681 of NC_089814.1, forward strand.
TTTATCTGTTTATTTCTTTTTAGTTTTGCTCGTCTCTTGTGTTTAAATGACTGTAGCATACAATCTTCACAATCGGAGCCTAAAGCTAAAGAGCTTACAGCACCTAGTGTTCAATGCAACAGCAATGACTGTTGGCTGTTAGAGGACTGTTCTAAGAGTAACTCTTGTTACAGAGCTGCTTGTAAACTAAAAAGCCTCACAACTCAAGTTAAAATGATTGGCTTTGCAGTGTTTTTTGTTTATTTGTTTTTTTCATTTGTTTGTTTATTTTTTATTCATTTATTGTTTATTTCTTTTTAGTTTTGCTCGTCTCTTGTGTTTAAATGACTGTAGCATACAATCTTCACCATCGGAGCCTAAAGCTAAAGAGCTTACAGCACCTAGTGTTCAATGCAACAGCAATGACTGTTGGCTGTTAGAGGACTGTTCTAAGAGTAACTCTTGTTACAGAGCTGCTTGTAAACTAAAAAGCCTCACAACTCAAGTTAAAATGATTGGCTTTGCAGTGTTTTTTGTTTATTTGTTTTTTTCATTTGTTTGTTTATTTTTTATTCATTTATTGTTTATTTGTTTATTTCTTTTTAGTTTTGCTCGTCTCTTTTGTTTAAATGACTGTAGCATACAATCTTCACAATCGGAGCCTAAAGCAACAAAGCTTACAGCACCTAGTGTTCCCTGGCAGTCTCCATTCCAAGTACTAACTAAGCCCACAAGATCGGGATTTGTAAGAGCGCTATGGCCATAAGCAATGACTGTTGGCTGTAGAGGACTGCTCTGAGAGTAACTCTTGTTACAGAGCTGCTTGTAAACTAAAAAGCCTCACAACTCAAATTAAAATGATTGGCTTTGCAGTGTTTTTTGTTTATTTGTTTTTTTCATTTGTTTGTTTATTTTTTATTCATTTATTGTTTATCTGTTTATTTCTTTTTAGTTTTGCTCGTCTCTTGTGTTTAAATGACTGTAGCATACAATCTTCACAATCGGAGCCTAAAGCTAAAGAGCTTACAGCACCTAGTGTTCAGTGCAACAGCAATGACTGTTGGCTGTTAGAGGACTGTTCTAAGAGTAACTCTTGTTACAGAGCTGCTTGTAAACTAAAAAGCCTCACAACTCAAGTTAAAATGATTGGCTTAGCAGTGTTTTTTGTTTATTTGTTTTTTTCATTTGTTTGTTTATTTTTTATTCATTTATTGTTTATTTGTTTATTTCTTTTTAGTTTTGCTCGTCTCTTGTGTTTAAATGACTGTAGCATACAATCTTCACAATCGGAGCCTAAAGCAACAAAGCTTACAGCACCTAGTGTTCCCTGGCAGTCTCCATTCCAAGTACTAACTAAGCCCACAAGATCGGGATTTGTAAGAGCGCTATGGCCATAAGCAATGACTGTTGGCTGTAAAGGACTGTTCTGAGAGTAACTCTTGTTACAGAGCTGCTTGTAAACTAAAAATCCTCACAACTCAAATTAAAATGATTGGCTTTGCAGTGTTTTTTGTTTATTTGTTTTTTTCATTTGTTTGTTTATTTTTTATTCATTTATTGTTTATCTGTTTATTTCTTTTTAGTTTTGCTCGTCTCTTGTGCTTAAATGACTGTAGCATACAATCTTCACAATCGGAGCCTAAAGCTAAAGAGCTTACAGCACCTAGTGTTCAATGCAACAGCAATGACTGTTGGCTGTTAGAGGACTGTTCTAAGAGTAACTCTTGTTACAGAGCTGCTTGTAAACTAAAAAGCCTCACAACTCAAGTTAAAATGATTGGCTTTGCAGTGTTTTTTGTTTATTTGTTTTTTTCATTTGTTTGTTTATTTTTTATTCATTTATTGTTTATTTGTTTATTTCTTTTTAGTTTTGCTCGTCTCTTGTGTTTAAATGACTGTAGCATACAATCTTCACAATCGGAGCCTAAAGCAACAAAGCTTACAGCACCTAGTGTTCCCTGGCAGTCTCCATTCCAAGTACTAACTAAGCCCACAAGATCGGGATTTGTAAGAGCGCTATGGCCATAAGCAATGACTGTTGGCTGTAGAGGACTGCTCTGAGAGTAACTCTTGTTACAGAGCTGCTTGTAAACTAAAAAGCCTCACAACTCAAATTAAAATGATTGGCTTTGCAGTGTTTTTTGTTTATTTGTTTTTTTCATTTGTTTGTTTATTTTTTATTCATTTATTGTTTATCTGTTTATTTCTTTTTAGTTTTGCTCGTCTCTTGTGTTTAAATGACTGTAGCATACAATCTTCACAATCGGAGCCTAAAGCTGAAGAGCTTACAGCACCTAGTGTTCAGTGCAACAGCAATGACTGTTGGCTGTTAGAGGACTGTTCTAAGAGTAACTCTTGTTACAGAGCTGCTTGTAAACTAAAAAGCCTCACAACTCAAGTTAAAATGATTGGCTTTGCAGTGTTTTTTGTTTATTTGTTTTTTTCATTTGTTTGTTTATTTTTTATTCATTTATTGTTTATTTGTTTATTTCTTTTTAGTTTTGCTCGTCTCTTGTGTTTAAATGACTGTAGCATACAATCTTCACAATCGGAGCCTAGAGCTAAAGAGCTTACAGCACCTAGTGTTCAATGCAACAGCAATGACTTTTGGCTGTTAGAGGACTGTTCTAAGAGTAACTCTTGTTTACAGAGCTGCTTGTAAACTAAAAAGCCTCACAACTCAAGTTAAAATGATTGGCTTTGCAGTGTTTTTTGTTTATTTGTTTTTTTCATTTGTTTGTTTATTTTTTATTCATTTATTGTTTATTTGTTTATTTCTTTTGAGTTTTGCTCGTCTCTTGTGTTTAAATGACTGTAGCATACAATCTTCACAATCGGAGCCTAAAGCTAAAGAGCTTACAGCACCTAGTGTTCAATGCAACAGCAATGACTGTTGGCTGTTAGAGGACTGTTCTAAGAGTAACTCTTGTTACAGAGCTGCTTGTAAACTAAAAAGCCTCACAACTCAAGTTAAAATGATTGGCTTTGCAGTGTTTTTTGTTTATTTGTTTTTTTCATTTGTTTGTTTATTTTTTATTCATTTATTGTTTATTTGTTTATTTCTTTTTAGTTTTGCTCGTCTCTTGTGTTTAAATGACTGTAGCATACAATCTTCACAATCGGAGCCTAAAGCAACAAAGCTTACAGCACCTAGTGTTCCCTGGCAGTCTCCATTCCAAGTACTAACTAAGCCCACAAGATCGAGATTTGTAAGAGCGCTATGGCCATAAGCAATGACTGTTGGCTGTAGAGGACTGTTCTGAGAGTAACTCTTGTTACAGAGCTGCTTGTAAACTAAAAAGCCTCACAACTCAAATTAAAATGATTGGCTTTGCAGTGTTTTTTGTTTATTTGTTTTTTTCATTTGTTTGTTTATTTTTTATTCATTTATTGTTTATCTGTTTATTTCTTTTTAGTTTTGCTCGTCTCTTGTGCTTAAATGACTGTAGCATACAATCTTCACAATCGGAGCCTAAAGCTAAAGAGCTTACAGCACCTAGTGTTCAATGCAACAGCAATGACTGTTGGCTGTTAGAGGACTGTTCTAAGAGTAACTCTTGTTACAGAGCTGCTTGTAAACTAAAAAGCCTCACAACTCAAGTTAAAATGATTGGCTTAGCAGTGTTTTTTGTTTATTTGTTTTTTTCATTTGTTTGTTTATTTTTTATTCATTTATTGTTTATTTGTTTATTTCTTTTTAGTTTTGCTCGTCTCTTGTGTTTAAATGACTGTAGCATACAATCTTCACAATCGGAGCCTAAAGCAACAAAGCTTACAGCACCTAGTGTTCCCTGGCAGTCTCCATTCCAAGTACTAACTAAGCCCACAAGATCGGGATTTGTAAGAGCGCTATGGCCATAAGCAATGACTGTTGGCTGTAAAGGACTGTTCTGAGAGTAACTCTTGTTACAGAGCTGCTTGTAAACTAAAAATCCTCACAACTCAAATTAAAATGATTGGCTTTGCAGTGTTTTTTGTTTATTTGTTTTTTTCATTTGTTTGTTTATTTTTTATTCATTTATTGTTTATCTGTTTATTTCTTTTTAGTTTTGCTCGTCTCTTGTGCTTAAATGACTGTAGCATACAATCTTCACAATCGGAGCCTAAAGCTAAAGAGCTTACAGCACCTAGTGTTCAATGCAACAGCAATGACTGTTGGCTGTTAGAGGACTGTTCTAAGAGTAACTCTTGTTACAGAGCTGCTTGTAAACTAAAAAGCCTCACAACTCAAGTTAAAATGATTGGCTTTGCAGTGTTTTTTGTTTATTTGTTTTTTTCATTTGTTTGTTTATTTTTTATTCATTTATTGTTTATTTGTTTATTTATTTTTAGTTTTGCTCGTCTCTTGTGTTTAAATGACTGTAGCATACAATCTTCACAATCGGAGCCTAAAGCAACAAAGCTTACAGCACCTAGTGTTCCCTGGCAGTCTCCATTCCAAGTACTAACTAAGCCCACAAGATCGGGATTTGTAAGAGCGCTATGGCCATAAGCAATGACTGTTGGCTGTAGAGGACTGTTCTGAGAGTAACTCTTGTTACAGAGCTGCTTGTAAACTAAAAAGCCTCACAACTCAAATTAAAATGATTGGCTTTGCAGTGTTTTTTGTTTATTTGTTTTTTTCATTTGTTTGTTTATTTTTTATTCATTTATTGTTTATCTGTTTATTTCTTTTTAGTTTTGCTCGTCTCTTGTGTTTAAATGACTGTAGCATACAATCTTCACAATCGGAGCCTAAAGCTAAAGAGCTTACAGCACCTAGTGTTCAGTGCAACAGCAATGACTGTTGGCTGTTAGAGGACTGTTCTAAGAGTAACTCTTGTTACAGAGCTGCTTGTAAACTAAAAAGCCTCACAACTCAAGTTAAAATGATTGGCTTTGCAGTGTTTTTTGTTTATTTGTTTTTTTCATTTGTTTGTTTATTTTTTATTCATTTATTGTTTATTTGTTTATTTCTTTTTAGTTTTGCTCGTCTCTTGTGTTTAAATGACTGTAGCATACAATCTTCACAATCGGAGCCTAGAGCTAAAGAGCTTACAGCACCTAGTGTTCAATGCAACAGCAATGACTTTTGGCTGTTAGAGGACTGTTCTAAGAGTAACTCTTGTTTACAGAGCTGCTTGTAAACTAAAAAGCCTCACAACTCAAGTTAAAATGATTGGCTTTGCAGTGTTTTTTGTTTATTTGTTTTTTTCATTTGTTTGTTTATTTTTTATTCATTTATTGTTTATTTGTTTATTTCTTTTGAGTTTTGCTCGTCTCTTGTGTTTAAATGACTGTAGCATACAATCTTCACAATCGGAGCCTAAAGCTAAAGAGCTTACAGCACCTAGTGTTCAATGCAACAGCAATGACTGTTGGCTGTTAGAGGACTGTTCTAAGAGTAACTCTTGTTACAGAGCTGCTTGTAAACTAAAAAGCCTCACAACTCAAGTTAAAATGATTGGCTTTGCAGTGTTTTTTGTTTATTTGTTTTTTTCATTTGTTTGTTTATTTTTTATTCATTTATTGTTTATTTGTTTATTTCTTTTTAGTTTTGCTCGTCTCTTGTGTTTAAATGACTGTAGCATACAATCTTCACAATCGGAGCCTAAAGCAACAAAGCTTACAGCACCTAGTGTTCCCTGGCAGTCTCCATTCCAAGTACTAACTAAGCCCACAAGATCGGGATTTGTAAGAGCGCTATGGCCATAAGCAATGACTGTTGGCTGTAGAGGACTGTTCTGAGAGTAACTCTTGTTACAGAGCTGCTTGTAAACTAAAAAGCCTCACAACTCAAATTAAAATGATTGGCTTTGCAGTGTTTTTTGTTTATTTGTTTTTTTCATTTGTTTGTTTATTTTTTATTCATTTATTGTTTATCTGTTTATTTCTTTTTAGTTTTGCTCGTCTCTTGTGCTTAAATGACTGTAGCATACAATCTTCACAATCGGAGCCTAAAGCTAAAGAGCTTACAGCACCTAGTGTTCAATGCAACAGCAATGACTGTTGGCTGTTAGAGGACTGTTCTAAGAGTAACTCTTGTTACAGAGCTGCTTGTAAACTAAAAAGCCTCACAACTCAAGTTAAAATGATTGGCTTAGCAGTGTTTTTTGTTTATTTGTTTTTTTCATTTGTTTGTTTATTTTTTATTCATTTATTGTTTATTTGTTTATTTCTTTTTAGTTTTGCTCGTCTCTTGTGTTTAAATGACTGTAGCATACAATCTTCACAATCGGAGCCTAAAGCAACAAAGCTTACAGCACCTAGTGTTCCCTGGCAGTCTCCATTCCAAGTACTAACTAAGCCCACAAGATCGGGATTTGTAAGAGCGCTATGGCCATAAGCAATGACTGTTGGCTGTAAAGGACTGTTCTGAGAGTAACTCTTGTTACAGAGCTGCTTGTAAACTAAAAATCCTCACAACTCAAATTAAAATGATTGGCTTTGCAGTGTTTTTTGTTTATTTGTTTTTTTCATTTGTTTGTTTATTTTTTATTCATTTATTGTTTATCTGTTTATTTCTTTTTAGTTTTGCTCGTCTCTTGTGCTTAAATGACTGTAGCATACAATCTTCACAATCGGAGCCTAAAGCTAAAGAGCTTACAGCACCTAGTGTTCAATGCAACAGCAATGACTGTTGGCTGTTAGAGGACTGTTCTAAGAGTAACTCTTGTTACAGAGCTGCTTGTAAACTAAAAAGCCTCACAACTCAAGTTAAAATGATTGGCTTTGCAGTGTTTTTTGTTTATTTGTTTTTTTCATTTGTTTGTTTATTTTTTATTCATTTATTGTTTATTTGTTTATTTATTTTTAGTTTTGCTCGTCTCTTGTGTTTAAATGACTGTAGCATACAATCTTCACAATCGGAGCCTAAAGCAACAAAGCTTACAGCACCTAGTGTTCCCTGGCAGTCTCCATTCCAAGTAGTAACTAAGCCCACAAGATCGGGATTTGTAAGAGCGCTATGGCCATAAGCAATGACTGTTGGCTGTAGAGGACTGTTCTGAGAGTAACTCTTGTTACAGAGCTGCTTGTAAACTAAAAAGCCTCACAACTCAAATTAAAATGATTGGCTTTGCAGTGTTTTTTGTTTATTTGTTTTTTTCATTTGTTTGTTTATTTTTTATTCATTTATTGTTTATCTGTTTATTTCTTTTTAGTTTTGCTCGTCTCTTGTGTTTAAATGACTGTAGCATACAATCTTCACAATCGGAGCCTAAAGCTAAAGAGCTTACAGCACCTAGTGTTCAGTGCAACAGCAATGACTGTTGGCTGTTAGAGGACTGTTCTAAGAGTAACTCTTGTTACAGAGCTGCTTGTAAACTAAAAAGCCTCACAACTCAAGTTAAAATGATTGGCTTTGCAGTGTTTTTTGTTTATTTGTTTTTTTCATTTGTTTGTTTATTTTTTATTCATTTATTGTTTATTTGTTTATTTCTTTTTAGTTTTGCTCGTCTCTTGTGTTTAAATGACTGTAGCATACAATCTTCACAATCGGAGCCTAGAGCTAAAGAGCTTACAGCACCTAGTGTTCAATGCAACAGCAATGACTTTTGGCTGTTAGAGGACTGTTCTAAGAGTAACTCTTGTTTACAGAGCTGCTTGTAAACTAAAAAGCCTCACAACTCAAGTTAAAATGATTGGCTTTGCAGTGTTTTTTGTTTATTTGTTTTTTTCATTTGTTTGTTTATTTTTTATTCATTTATTGTTTATTTGTTTATTTCTTTTGAGTTTTGCTCGTCTCTTGTGTTTAAATGACTGTAGCATACAATCTTCACAATCGGAGCCTAAAGCTAAAGAGCTTACAGCACCTAGTGTTCAATGCAACAGCAATGACTGTTGGCTGTTAGAGGACTGTTCTAAGAGTAACTCTTGTTACAGAGCTGCTTGTAAACTAAAAAGCCTCACAACTCAAGTTAAAATGATTGGCTTTGCAGTGTTTTTTGTTTATTTGTTTTTTTCATTTGTTTGTTTATTTTTTATTCATTTATTGTTTATTTGTTTATTTCTTTTTAGTTTTGCTCGTCTCTTGTGTTTAAATGACTGTAGCATACAATCTTCACAATCGGAGCCTAAAGCAACAAAGCTTACAGCACCTAGTGTTCCCTGGCAGTCTCCATTCCAAGTACTAACTAAGCCCACAAGATCGGGATTTGTAAGAGCGCTATGGCCATAAGCAATGACTGTTGGCTGTAGAGGACTGTTCTGAGAGTAACTCTTGTTACAGAGCTGCTTGTAAACTAAAAAGCCTCACAACTCAAATTAAAATGATTGGCTTTGCAGTGTTTTTTGTTTATTTGTTTTTTTCATTTGTTTGTTTATTTTTTATTCATTTATTGTTTATCTGTTTATTTCTTTTTAGTTTTGCTCGTCTCTTGTGCTTAAATGACTGTAGCATACAATCTTCACAATCGGAGCCTAAAGCTAAAGAGCTTACAGCACCTAGTGTTCAATGCAACAGCAATGACTGTTGGCTGTTAGAGGACTGTTCTAAGAGTAACTCTTGTTACAGAGCTGCTTGTAAACTAAAAAGCCTCACAACTCAAGTTAAAATGATTGGCTTAGCAGTGTTTTTTGTTTATTTGTTTTTTTCATTTGTTTGTTTATTTTTTATTCATTTATTGTTTATTTGTTTATTTCTTTTTAGTTTTGCTCGTCTCTTGTGTTTAAATGACTGTAGCATACAATCTTCACAATCGGAGCCTAAAGCAACAAAGCTTACAGCACCTAGTGTTCCCTGGCAGTCTCCATTCCAAGTACTAACTAAGCCCACAAGATCGGGATTTGTAAGAGCGCTATGGCCATAAGCAATGACTGTTGGCTGTAAAGGACTGTTCTGAGAGTAACTCTTGTTACAGAGCTGCTTGTAAACTAAAAATCCTCACAACTCAAATTAAAATGATTGGCTTTGCAGTGTTTTTTGTTTATTTGTTTTTTTCATTTGTTTGTTTATTTTTTATTCATTTATTGTTTATCTGTTTATTTCTTTTTAGTTTTGCTCGTCTCTTGTGCTTAAATGACTGTAGCATACAATCTTCACAATCGGAGCCTAAAGCTAAAGAGCTTACAGCACCTAGTGTTCAATGCAACAGCAATGACTGTTGGCTGTTAGAGGACTGTTCTAAGAGTAACTCTTGTTACAGAGCTGCTTGTAAACTAAAAAGCCTCACAACTCAAGTTAAAATGATTGGCTTTGCAGTGTTTTTTGTTTATTTGTTTTTTTCATTTGTTTGTTTATTTTTTATTCATTTATTGTTTATTTGTTTATTTATTTTTAGTTTTGCTCGTCTCTTGTGTTTAAATGACTGTAGCATACAATCTTCACAATCGGAGCCTAAAGCAACAAAGCTTACAGCACCTAGTGTTCCCTGGCAGTCTCCATTCCAAGTACTAACTAAGCCCACAAGATCGGGATTTGTAAGAGCGCTATGGCCATAAGCAATGACTGTTGGCTGTAGAGGACTGTTCTGAGAGTAACTCTTGTTACAGAGCTGCTTGTAAACTAAAAAGCCTCACAACTCAAATTAAAATGATTGGCTTTGCAGTGTTTTTTGTTTATTTGTTTTTTTCATTTGTTTGTTTATTTTTTATTCATTTATTGTTTATCTGTTTATTTCTTTTTAGTTTTGCTCGTCTCTTGTGCTTAAATGACTGTAGCATACAATCTTCACAATCGGAGCCTAAAGCTAAAGAGCTTACAGCACCTAGTGTTCAATGCAACAGCAATGACTGTTGGCTGTTAGAGGACTGTTCTAAGAGTAACTCTTGTTACAGAGCTGCTTGTAAACTAAAAAGCCTCACAACTCAAGTTAAAATGATTGGCTTAGCAGTGTTTTTTGTTTATTTGTTTTTTTCATTTGTTTGTTTATTTTTTATTCATTTATTGTTTATTTGTTTATTTCTTTTTAGTTTTGCTCGTCTCTTGTGTTTAAATGACTGTAGCATACAATCTTCACAATCGGAGCCTAAAGCAAAAAAGCTTACAGCACCTAGTGTTCCCTGGCAGTCTCCATTCCAAGTACTAACTAAGCCCACAAGATCGGGATTTGTAAGAGCGCTATGGACATAAGCAATGACTGTTGGCTGTTAGAGGACTGTTCTAAGAGTAACTCTTGTTACAGAGCTGCTTGTAAACTAAAAAGCCTCACAACTCAAGTTAAAATGATTGGCTTTGCAGTGTTTTTTGTTTATTTGTTTTTTTCATTTGTTTGTTTTTTTTTATTCATTTATTGTTTATTTGTTTATTTCTTTTTAGTTTTGCTCGTCTCTTGTGTTTAAATGACTGTAGCATACAATCTTCACAATCGGAGCCTAAAGCTAAAGAGCTTACAGCACCTAGTGTTCAGTGCAACAGCAATGACTGTTGGCTGTTAGAGGACTGTTCTAAGAGTAACTCTTGTTACAGAGCTGCTTGTAAACTAAAAAGCCTCACAACTCAAGTTAAAATGATTGGCTTTGCAGTGTTTTTTGTTTATTTGTTTTTTTCATTTGTTTGTTTATTTTTTATTCATTTATTGTTTATTTGTTTATTTCTTTTTAGTTTTGCTCGTCTCTTGTGTTTAAATGACTGTAGCATACAATCTTCACAATCGGAGCCTAGAGCTAAAGAGCTTACAGCACCTAGTGTTCAATGCAACAGCAATGACTTTTGGCTGTTAGAGGACTGTTCTAAGAGTAACTCTTGTTTACAGAGCTGCTTGTAAACTAAAAAGCCTCACAACTCAAGTTAAAATGATTGGCTTTGCAGTGTTTTTTGTTTATTTGTTTTTTTCATTTGTTTGTTTATTTTTTATTCATTTATTGTTTATTTGTTTATTTCTTTTGAGTTTTGCTCGTCTCTTGTGTTTAAATGACTGTAGCATACAATCTTCACAATCGGAGCCTAAAGCTAAAGAGCTTACAGCACCTAGTGTTCAATGCAACAGCAATGACTGTTGGCTGTTAGAGGACTGTTCTAAGAGTAACTCTTGTTACAGAGCTGCTTGTAAACTAAAAAGCCTCACAACTCAAGTTAAAATGATTGGCTTTGCAGTGTTTTTTGTTTATTTGTTTTTTTCATTTGTTTGTTTATTTTTTATTCATTTATTGTTTATTTGTTTATTTCTTTTTAGTTTTGCTCGTCTCTTGTGTTTAAATGACTGTAGCATACAATCTTCACAATCGGAGCCTAAAGCAACAAAGCTTACAGCACCTAGTGTTCCCTGGCAGTCTCCATTCCAAGTACTAACTAAGCCCACAAGATCGGGATTTGTAAGAGCGCTATGGCCATAAGCAATGACTGTTGGCTGTAGAGGACTGTTCTGAGAGTAACTCTTGTTACAGAGCTGCTTGTAAACTAAAAAGCCTCACAACTCAAATTAAAATGATTGGCTTTGCAGTGTTTTTTGTTTATTTGTTTTTTTCATTTGTTTGTTTATTTTTTATTCATTTATTGTTTATCTGTTTATTTCTTTTTAGTTTTGCTCGTCTCTTGTGCTTAAATGACTGTAGCATACAATCTTCACAATCGGAGCCTAAAGCTAAAGAGCTTACAGCACCTAGTGTTCAATGCAACAGCAATGACTGTTGGCTGTTAGAGGACTGTTCTAAGAGTAACTCTTGTTACAGAGCTGCTTGTAAACTAAAAAGCCTCACAACTCAAGTTAAAATGATTGGCTTTGCAGTGTTTTTTGTTTATTTGTTTTTTTCATTTGTTTGTTTATTTTTTATTCATTTATTGTTTATTTGTTTATTTCTTTTTAGTTTTGCTCGTCTCTTGTGTTTAAATGACTGTAGCATACAATCTTCACAATCGGAGCCTAAAGCTAAAGAGCTTACAGCACCTAGTGTTCAATGCAACAGCAATGACTGTTGGCTGTTAGAGGACTGTTCTAAGAGTAACTCTTGTTACAGAGCTGCTTGTAAACTAAAAAGCCTCACAACTCAAGTTAAAATGATTGGCTTTGCAGTATTTTTTGTTTATTTGTTTTTTTCATTTGTTTGTTTATTTTTTATTCATTTATTGTTTATTTGTTTATTTCTTTTTAGTTTTGCTCGTCTCTTGTGTTTAAATGACTGTAGCATACAATCTTCACAATCGGAGCCTAAAGCTAAAGAGCTTACAGCACCTAGTGTTCAATGCAACAGCAATGACTGTTGGCTGTTAGAGGACTGTTCTAAGAGTAACTCTTGTTACAGAGCTGCTTGTAAACTAAAAAGCCTCACAACTCAAGTTAAAATGATTGGCTTTGCAGTATTTTTTGTTTATTTGTTTTTTTCATTTGTTTGTTTATTTTTTATTCATTTATTGTTTATTTGTTTATTTCTTTTTAGTTTTGCTCGTCTCTTGTGTTTAAATGACTGTAGCATACAATCTTCACAATCGGAGCCTAAAGCTAAAGAGCTTACAGCACCTAGTGTTCAATGCAACAGCAATGACTGTTGGCTGTTAGAGGACTGTTCTAAGAGTAACTCTTGTTACAGAGCTGCTTGTAAACTAAAAAGCCTCACAACTCAAGTTAAAATGATTGGCTTTGCAGTGTTTTTTGTTTATTTGTTTTTTTCATTTGTTTGTTTATTTTTTATTCATTTATTGTTTATTTGTTTATTTCTTTTTAGTTTTGCTCGTCTCTTGTGTTTAAATGACTGTAGCATACAATCTTCACAATCGGAGCCTAAAGCAAAAAAGCTTACAGCACCTAGTGTTCCCTGGCAGTCTCCATTCCAAGTACTAACTAAGCCCACAAGATCGGGATTTGTAAAAGCGCTATGGCCATAAGCAATGGCTATTGGCTGTTAGAGGACTGTTCTAAGAGTAACTCTTGTTACAGAGCTGCTTGTAAACTAAAAAGCCTCACAACTCAAGTTAAAATGATTGGCTTTGCAGTGTTTTTTGTTTATTTGTTTTTTTCATTTGTTTGTTTATTTTTTATTCATTTATTGTTTATTTGTTTATTTCTTTTTAGTTTTGCTCGTCTCTTGTGTTTAAATGACTGTAGCATACAATCTTCACAATCGGAGCCTAAAGCTAAAGAGCTTACAGCACCTAGTGTTCAATGCAACAGCAATGACTGTTGGCTGTTAGAGGACTGTTCTAAGAGTAACTCTTGTTACAGAGCTGCTTGTAAACTAAAAAGCCTCACAACTCAAGTTAAAATGATTGGCTTTGCAGTGTTTTTTGTTTATTTGTTTTTTCATTTGTTTGTTTATTTTTTATTCATTTATTGTTTATCTGTTTATTTCTTTTTAGTTTTGCTCGTCTCTTGTGTTTAAATGACTGTAGCATACAATCTTCACAATCGGAGCCTAAAGCTAAAGAGCTTACAGCACCTAGTGTTCAATGCAACAGCAATGACTGTTGGCTGTTAGAGGACTGTTCTAAGAGTAACTCTTGTTACAGAGCTGCTTGTAAACTAAAAAGCCTCACAACTCAAGTTAAAATGATTGGCTTTGCAGTGTTTTTTGTTTATTTGTTTTTTTCATTTGTTTGTTTATTTTTTATTCATTTATTGTTTATTTCTTTTTAGTTTTGCTCGTCTCTTGTGTTTAAATGACTGTAGCATACAATCTTCACCATCGGAGCCTAAAGCTAAAGAGCTTACAGCACCTAGTGTTCAATGCAACAGCAATGACTGTTGGCTGTTAGAGGACTGTTCTAAGAGTAACTCTTGTTACAGAGCTGCTTGTAAACTAAAAAGCCTCACAACTCAAGTTAAAATGATTGGCTTTGCAGTGTTTTTTGTTTATTTGTTTTTTTCATTTGTTTGTTTATTTTTTATTCATTTATTGTTTATTTGTTTATTTCTTTTTAGTTTTGCTCGTCTCTTTTGTTTAAATGACTGTAGCATACAATCTTCACAATCGGAGCCTAAAGCAACAAAGCTTACAGCACCTAGTGTTCCCTGGCAGTCTCCATTCCAAGTACTAACTAAGCCCACAAGATCGGGATTTGTAAGAGCGCTATGGCCATAAGCAATGACTGTTGGCTGTAGAGGACTGCTCTGAGAGTAACTCTTGTTACAGAGCTGCTTGTAAACTAAAAAGCCTCACAACTCAAATTAAAATGATTGGCTTTGCAGTGTTTTTTGTTTATTTGTTTTTTTCATTTGTTTGTTTATTTTTTATTCATTTATTGTTTATCTGTTTATTTCTTTTTAGTTTTGCTCGTCTCTTGTGTTTAAATGACTGTAGCATACAATCTTCACAATCGGAGCCTAAAGCTAAAGAGCTTACAGCACCTAGTGTTCAGTGCAACAGCAATGACTGTTGGCTGTTAGAGGACTGTTCTAAGAGTAACTCTTGTTACAGAGCTGCTTGTAAACTAAAAAGCCTCACAACTCAAGTTAAAATGATTGGCTTAGCAGTGTTTTTTGTTTATTTGTTTTTTTCATTTGTTTGTTTATTTTTTATTCATTTATTGTTTATTTGTTTATTTCTTTTTAGTTTTGCTCGTCTCTTGTGTTTAAATGACTGTAGCATACAATCTTCACAATCGGAGCCTAAAGCAACAAAGCTTACAGCACCTAGTGTTCCCTGGCAGTCTCCATTCCAAGTACTAACTAAGCCCACAAGATCGGGATTTGTAAGAGCGCTATGGCCATAAGCAATGACTGTTGGCTGTAAAGGACTGTTCTGAGAGTAACTCTTGTTACAGAGCTGCTTGTAAACTAAAAATCCTCACAACTCAAATTAAAATGATTGGCTTTGCAGTGTTTTTTGTTTATTTGTTTTTTTCATTTGTTTGTTTATTTTTTATTCATTTATTGTTTATCTGTTTATTTCTTTTTAGTTTTGCTCGTCTCTTGTGCTTAAATGACTGTAGCATACAATCTTCACAATCGGAGCCTAAAGCTAAAGAGCTTACAGCACCTAGTGTTCAATGCAACAGCAATGACTGTTGGCTGTTAGAGGACTGTTCTAAGAGTAACTCTTGTTACAGAGCTGCTTGTAAACTAAAAAGCCTCACAACTCAAGTTAAAATGATTGGCTTTGCAGTGTTTTTTGTTTATTTGTTTTTTTCATTTGTTTGTTTATTTTTTATTCATTTATTGTTTATTTGTTTATTTCTTTTTAGTTTTGCTCGTCTCTTGTGTTTAAATGACTGTAGCATACAATCTTCACAATCGGAGCCTAAAGCAACAAAGCTTACAGCACCTAGTGTTCCCTGGCAGTCTCCATTCCAAGTACTAACTAAGCCCACAAGATCGGGATTTGTAAGAGCGCTATGGCCATAAGCAATGACTGTTGGCTGTAGAGGACTGCTCTGAGAGTAACTCTTGTTACAGAGCTGCTTGTAAACTAAAAAGCCTCACAACTCAAATTAAAATGATTGGCTTTGCAGTGTTTTTTGTTTATTTGTTTTTTTCATTTGTTTGTTTATTTTTTATTCATTTATTGTTTATCTGTTTATTTCTTTTTAGTTTTGCTCGTCTCTTGTGTTTAAATGACTGTAGCATACAATCTTCACAATCGGAGCCTAAAGCTAAAGAGCTTACAGCACCTAGTGTTCAGTGCAACAGCAATGACTGTTGGCTGTTAGAGGACTGTTCTAAGAGTAACTCTTGTTACAGAGCTGCTTGTAAACTAAAAAGCCTCACAACTCAAGTTAAAATGATTGGCTTTGCAGTGTTTTTTGTTTATTTGTTTTTTTCATTTGTTTGTTTATTTTTTATTCATTTATTGTTTATTTGTTTATTTCTTTTTAGTTTTGCTCGTCTCTTGTGTTTAAATGACTGTAGCATACAATCTTCACAATCGGAGCCTAGAGCTAAAGAGCTTACAGCACCTAGTGTTCAATGCAACAGCAATGACTTTTGGCTGTTAGAGGACTGTTCTAAGAGTAACTCTTGTTTACAGAGCTGCTTGTAAACTAAAAAGCCTCACAACTCAAGTTAAAATGATTGGCTTTGCAGTGTTTTTTGTTTATTTGTTTTTTTCATTTGTTTGTTTATTTTTTATTCATTTATTGTTTATTTGTTTATTTCTTTTGAGTTTTGCTCGTCTCTTGTGTTTAAATGACTGTAGCATACAATCTTCACAATCGGAGCCTAAAGCTAAAGAGCTTACAGCACCTAGTGTTCAATGCAACAGCAATGACTGTTGGCTGTTAGAGGACTGTTCTAAGAGTAACTCTTGTTACAGAGCTGCTTGTAAACTAAAAAGCCTCACAACTCAAGTTAAAATGATTGGCTTTGCAGTGTTTTTTGTTTATTTGTTTTTTTCATTTGTTTGTTTATTTTTTATTCATTTATTGTTTATTTGTTTATTTCTTTTTAGTTTTGCTCGTCTCTTGTGTTTAAATGACTGTAGCATACAATCTTCACAATCGGAGCCTAAAGCAACAAAGCTTACAGCACCTAGTGTTCCCTGGCAGTCTCCATTCCAAGTACTAACTAAGCCCACAAGATCGAGATTTGTAAGAGCGCTATGGCCATAAGCAATGACTGTTGGCTGTAGAGGACTGTTCTGAGAGTAACTCTTGTTACAGAGCTGCTTGTAAACTAAAAAGCCTCACAACTCAAATTAAAATGATTGGCTTTGCAGTGTTTTTTGTTTATTTGTTTTTTTCATTTGTTTGTTTATTTTTTATTCATTTATTGTTTATCTGTTTATTTCTTTTTAGTTTTGCTCGTCTCTTGTGCTTAAATGACTGTAGCATACAATCTTCACAATCGGAGCCTAAAGCTAAAGAGCTTACAGCACCTAGTGTTCAATGCAACAGCAATGACTGTTGGCTGTTAGAGGACTGTTCTAAGAGTAACTCTTGTTACAGAGCTGCTTGTAAACTAAAAAGCCTCACAACTCAAGTTAAAATGATTGGCTTAGCAGTGTTTTTTGTTTATTTGTTTTTTTCATTTGTTTGTTTATTTTTTATTCATTTATTGTTTATTTGTTTATTTCTTTTTAGTTTTGCTCGTCTCTTGTGTTTAAATGACTGTAGCATACAATCTTCACAATCGGAGCCTAAAGCAACAAAGCTTACAGCACCTAGTGTTCCCTGGCAGTCTCCATTCCAAGTACTAACTAAGCCCACAAGATCGGGATTTGTAAGAGCGCTATGGCCATAAGCAATGACTGTTGGCTGTAAAGGACTGTTCTGAGAGTAACTCTTGTTACAGAGCTGCTTGTAAACTAAAAATCCTCACAACTCAAATTAAAATGATTGGCTTTGCAGTGTTTTTTGTTTATTTGTTTTTTTCATTTGTTTGTTTATTTTTTATTCATTTATTGTTTATCTGTTTATTTCTTTTTAGTTTTGCTCGTCTCTTGTGCTTAAATGACTGTAGCATACAATCTTCACAATCGGAGCCTAAAGCTAAAGAGCTTACAGCACCTAGTGTTCAATGCAACAGCAATGACTGTTGGCTGTTAGAGGACTGTTCTAAGAGTAACTCTTGTTACAGAGCTGCTTGTAAACTAAAAAGCCTCACAACTCAAGTTAAAATGATTGGCTTTGCAGTGTTTTTTGTTTATTTGTTTTTTTCATTTGTTTGTTTATTTTTTATTCATTTATTGTTTATTTGTTTATTTATTTTTAGTTTTGCTCGTCTCTTGTGTTTAAATGACTGTAGCATACAATCTTCACAATCGGAGCCTAAAGCAACAAAGCTTACAGCACCTAGTGTTCCCTGGCAGTCTCCATTCCAAGTACTAACTAAGCCCACAAGATCGGGATTTGTAAGAGCGCTATGGCCATAAGCAATGACTGTTGGCTGTAGAGGACTGTTCTGAGAGTAACTCTTGTTACAGAGCTGCTTGTAAACTAAAAAGCCTCACAACTCAAATTAAAATGATTGGCTTTGCAGTGTTTTTTGTTTATTTGTTTTTTTCATTTGTTTGTTTATTTTTTATTCATTTATTGTTTATCTGTTTATTTCTTTTTAGTTTTGCTCGTCTCTTGTGTTTAAATGACTGTAGCATACAATCTTCACAATCGGAGCCTAAAGCTAAAGAGCTTACAGCACCTAGTGTTCAGTGCAACAGCAATGACTGTTGGCTGTTAGAGGACTGTTCTAAGAGTAACTCTTGTTACAGAGCTGCTTGTAAACTAAAAAGCCTCACAACTCAAGTTAAAATGATTGGCTTTGCAGTGTTTTTTGTTTATTTGTTTTTTTCATTTGTTTGTTTATTTTTTATTCATTTATTGTTTATTTGTTTATTTCTTTTTAGTTTTGCTCGTCTCTTGTGTTTAAATGACTGTAGCATACAATCTTCACAATCGGAGCCTAGAGCTAAAGAGCTTACAGCACCTAGTGTTCAATGCAACAGCAATGACTTTTGGCTGTTAGAGGACTGTTCTAAGAGTAACTCTTGTTTACAGAGCTGCTTGTAAACTAAAAAGCCTCACAACTCAAGTTAAAATGATTGGCTTTGCAGTGTTTTTTGTTTATTTGTTTTTTTCATTTGTTTGTTTATTTTTTATTCATTTATTGTTTATTTGTTTATTTCTTTTGAGTTTTGCTCGTCTCTTGTGTTTAAATGACTGTAGCATACAATCTTCACAATCGGAGCCTAAAGCTAAAGAGCTTACAGCACCTAGTGTTCAATGCAACAGCAATGACTGTTGGCTGTTAGAGGACTGTTCTAAGAGTAACTCTTGTTACAGAGCTGCTTGTAAACTAAAAAGCCTCACAACTCAAGTTAAAATGATTGGCTTTGCAGTGTTTTTTGTTTATTTGTTTTTTTCATTTGTTTGTTTATTTTTTATTCATTTATTGTTTATTTGTTTATTTCTTTTTAGTTTTGCTCGTCTCTTGTGTTTAAATGACTGTAGCATACAATCTTCACAATCGGAGCCTAAAGCAACAAAGCTTACAGCACCTAGTGTTCCCTGGCAGTCTCCATTCCAAGTACTAACTAAGCCCACAAGATCGGGATTTGTAAGAGCGCTATGGCCATAAGCAATGACTGTTGGCTGTAGAGGACTGTTCTGAGAGTAACTCTTGTTACAGAGCTGCTTGTAAACTAAAAAGCCTCACAACTCAAATTAAAATGATTGGCTTTGCAGTGTTTTTTGTTTATTTGTTTTTTTCATTTGTTTGTTTATTTTTTATTCATTTATTGTTTATCTGTTTATTTCTTTTTAGTTTTGCTCGTCTCTTGTGCTTAAATGACTGTAGCATACAATCTTCACAATCGGAGCCTAAAGCTAAAGAGCTTACAGCACCTAGTGTTCAATGCAACAGCAATGACTGTTGGCTGTTAGAGGACTGTTCTAAGAGTAACTCTTGTTACAGAGCTGCTTGTAAACTAAAAAGCCTCACAACTCAAGTTAAAATGATTGGCTTAGCAGTGTTTTTTGTTTATTTGTTTTTTTCATTTGTTTGTTTATTTTTTATTCATTTATTGTTTATTTGTTTATTTCTTTTTAGTTTTGCTCGTCTCTTGTGTTTAAATGACTGTAGCATACAATCTTCACAATCGGAGCCTAAAGCAACAAAGCTTACAGCACCTAGTGTTCCCTGGCAGTCTCCATTCCAAGTACTAACTAAGCCCACAAGATCGGGATTTGTAAGAGCGCTATGGCCATAAGCAATGACTGTTGGCTGTAAAGGACTGTTCTGAGAGTAACTCTTGTTACAGAGCTGCTTGTAAACTAAAAATCCTCACAACTCAAATTAAAATGATTGGCTTTGCAGTGTTTTTTGTTTATTTGTTTTTTTCATTTGTTTGTTTATTTTTTATTCATTTATTGTTTATCTGTTTATTTCTTTTTAGTTTTGCTCGTCTCTTGTGCTTAAATGACTGTAGCATACAATCTTCACAATCGGAGCCTAAAGCTAAAGAGCTTACAGCACCTAGTGTTCAATGCAACAGCAATGACTGTTGGCTGTTAGAGGACTGTTCTAAGAGTAACTCTTGTTACAGAGCTGCTTGTAAACTAAAAAGCCTCACAACTCAAGTTAAAATGATTGGCTTTGCAGTGTTTTTTGTTTATTTGTTTTTTTCATTTGTTTGTTTATTTTTTATTCATTTATTGTTTATTTGTTTATTTATTTTTAGTTTTGCTCGTCTCTTGTGTTTAAATGACTGTAGCATACAATCTTCACAATCGGAGCCTAAAGCAACAAAGCTTACAGCACCTAGTGTTCCCTGGCAGTCTCCATTCCAAGTAGTAACTAAGCCCACAAGATCGGGATTTGTAAGAGCGCTATGGCCATAAGCAATGACTGTTGGCTGTAGAGGACTGTTCTGAGAGTAACTCTTGTTACAGAGCTGCTTGTAAACTAAAAAGCCTCACAACTCAAATTAAAATGATTGGCTTTGCAGTGTTTTTTGTTTATTTGTTTTTTTCATTTGTTTGTTTATTTTTTATTCATTTATTGTTTATCTGTTTATTTCTTTTTAGTTTTGCTCGTCTCTTGTGTTTAAATGACTGTAGCATACAATCTTCACAATCGGAGCCTAAAGCTAAAGAGCTTACAGCACCTAGTGTTCAGTGCAACAGCAATGACTGTTGGCTGTTAGAGGACTGTTCTAAGAGTAACTCTTGTTACAGAGCTGCTTGTAAACTAAAAAGCCTCACAACTCAAGTTAAAATGATTGGCTTTGCAGTGTTTTTTGTTTATTTGTTTTTTTCATTTGTTTGTTTATTTTTTATTCATTTATTGTTTATTTGTTTATTTCTTTTTAGTTTTGCTCGTCTCTTGTGTTTAAATGACTGTAGCATACAATCTTCACAATCGGAGCCTAGAGCTAAAGAGCTTACAGCACCTAGTGTTCAATGCAACAGCAATGACTTTTGGCTGTTAGAGGACTGTTCTAAGAGTAACTCTTGTTTACAGAGCTGCTTGTAAACTAAAAAGCCTCACAACTCAAGTTAAAATGATTGGCTTTGCAGTGTTTTTTGTTTATTTGTTTTTTTCATTTGTTTGTTTATTTTTTATTCATTTATTGTTTATTTGTTTATTTCTTTTGAGTTTTGCTCGTCTCTTGTGTTTAAATGACTGTAGCATACAATCTTCACAATCGGAGCCTAAAGCTAAAGAGCTTACAGCACCTAGTGTTCAATGCAACAGCAATGACTGTTGGCTGTTAGAGGACTGTTCTAAGAGTAACTCTTGTTACAGAGCTGCTTGTAAACTAAAAAGCCTCACAACTCAAGTTAAAATGATTGGCTTTGCAGTGTTTTTTGTTTATTTGTTTTTTTCATTTGTTTGTTTATTTTTTATTCATTTATTGTTTATTTGTTTATTTCTTTTTAGTTTTGCTCGTCTCTTGTGTTTAAATGACTGTAGCATACAATCTTCACAATCGGAGCCTAAAGCAACAAAGCTTACAGCACCTAGTGTTCCCTGGCAGTCTCCATTCCAAGTACTAACTAAGCCCACAAGATCGGGATTTGTAAGAGCGCTATGGCCATAAGCAATGACTGTTGGCTGTAGAGGACTGTTCTGAGAGTAACTCTTGTTACAGAGCTGCTTGTAAACTAAAAAGCCTCACAACTCAAATTAAAATGATTGGCTTTGCAGTGTTTTTTGTTTATTTGTTTTTTTCATTTGTTTGTTTATTTTTTATTCATTTATTGTTTATCTGTTTATTTCTTTTTAGTTTTGCTCGTCTCTTGTGCTTAAATGACTGTAGCATACAATCTTCACAATCGGAGCCTAAAGCTAAAGAGCTTACAGCACCTAGTGTTCAATGCAACAGCAATGACTGTTGGCTGTTAGAGGACTGTTCTAAGAGTAACTCTTGTTACAGAGCTGCTTGTAAACTAAAAAGCCTCACAACTCAAGTTAAAATGATTGGCTTAGCAGTGTTTTTTGTTTATTTGTTTTTTTCATTTGTTTGTTTATTTTTTATTCATTTATTGTTTATTTGTTTATTTCTTTTTAGTTTTGCTCGTCTCTTGTGTTTAAATGACTGTAGCATACAATCTTCACAATCGGAGCCTAAAGCAACAAAGCTTACAGCACCTAGTGTTCCCTGGCAGTCTCCATTCCAAGTACTAACTAAGCCCACAAGATCGGGATTTGTAAGAGCGCTATGGCCATAAGCAATGACTGTTGGCTGTAAAGGACTGTTCTGAGAGTAACTCTTGTTACAGAGCTGCTTGTAAACTAAAAATCCTCACAACTCAAATTAAAATGATTGGCTTTGCAGTGTTTTTTGTTTATTTGTTTTTTTCATTTGTTTGTTTATTTTTTATTCATTTATTGTTTATCTGTTTATTTCTTTTTAGTTTTGCTCGTCTCTTGTGCTTAAATGACTGTAGCATACAATCTTCACAATCGGAGCCTAAAGCTAAAGAGCTTACAGCACCTAGTGTTCAATGCAACAGCAATGACTGTTGGCTGTTAGAGGACTGTTCTAAGAGTAACTCTTGTTACAGAGCTGCTTGTAAACTAAAAAGCCTCACAACTCAAGTTAAAATGATTGGCTTTGCAGTGTTTTTTGTTTATTTGTTTTTTTCATTTGTTTGTTTATTTTTTATTCATTTATTGTTTATTTGTTTATTTATTTTTAGTTTTGCTCGTCTCTTGTGTTTAAATGACTGTAGCATACAATCTTCACAATCGGAGCCTAAAGCAACAAAGCTTACAGCACCTAGTGTTCCCTGGCAGTCTCCATTCCAAGTACTAACTAAGCCCACAAGATCGGGATTTGTAAGAGCGCTATGGCCATAAGCAATGACTGTTGGCTGTAGAGGACTGTTCTGAGAGTAACTCTTGTTACAGAGCTGCTTGTAAACTAAAAAGCCTCACAACTCAAATTAAAATGATTGGCTTTGCAGTGTTTTTTGTTTATTTGTTTTTTTCATTTGTTTGTTTATTTTTTATTCATTTATTGTTTATCTGTTTATTTCTTTTTAGTTTTGCTCGTCTCTTGTGCTTAAATGACTGTAGCATACAATCTTCACAATCGGAGCCTAAAGCTAAAGAGCTTACAGCACCTAGTGTTCAATGCAACAGCAATGACTGTTGGCTGTTAGAGGACTGTTCTAAGAGTAACTCTTGTTACAGAGCTGCTTGTAAACTAAAAAGCCTCACAACTCAAGTTAAAATGATTGGCTTAGCAGTGTTTTTTGTTTATTTGTTTTTTTCATTTGTTTGTTTATTTTTTATTCATTTATTGTTTATTTGTTTATTTCTTTTTAGTTTTGCTCGTCTCTTGTGTTTAAATGACTGTAGCATACAATCTTCACAATCGGAGCCTAAAGCAAAAAAGCTTACAGCACCTAGTGTTCCCTGGCAGTCTCCATTCCAAGTACTAACTAAGCCCACAAGATCGGGATTTGTAAGAGCGCTATGGACATAAGCAATGACTGTTGGCTGTTAGAGGACTGTTCTAAGAGTAACTCTTGTTACAGAGCTGCTTGTAAACTAAAAAGCCTCACAACTCAAGTTAAAATGATTGGCTTTGCAGTGTTTTTTGTTTATTTGTTTTTTTCATTTGTTTGTTTTTTTTTTATTCATTTATTGTTTATTTGTTTATTTCTTTTTAGTTTTGCTCGTCTCTTGTGTTTAAATGACTGTAGCATACAATCTTCACAATCGGAGCCTAAAGCTAAAGAGCTTACAGCACCTAGTGTTCAGTGCAACAGCAATGACTGTTGGCTGTTAGAGGACTGTTCTAAGAGTAACTCTTGTTACAGAGCTGCTTGTAAACTAAAAAGCCTCACAACTCAAGTTAAAATGATTGGCTTTGCAGTGTTTTTTGTTTATTTGTTTTTTTCATTTGTTTGTTTATTTTTTATTCATTTATTGTTTATTTGTTTATTTCTTTTTAGTTTTGCTCGTCTCTTGTGTTTAAATGACTGTAGCATACAATCTTCACAATCGGAGCCTAGAGCTAAAGAGCTTACAGCACCTAGTGTTCAATGCAACAGCAATGACTTTTGGCTGTTAGAGGACTGTTCTAAGAGTAACTCTTGTTTACAGAGCTGCTTGTAAACTAAAAAGCCTCACAACTCAAGTTAAAATGATTGGCTTTGCAGTGTTTTTTGTTTATTTGTTTTTTTCATTTGTTTGTTTATTTTTTATTCATTTATTGTTTATTTGTTTATTTCTTTTGAGTTTTGCTCGTCTCTTGTGTTTAAATGACTGTAGCATACAATCTTCACAATCGGAGCCTAAAGCTAAAGAGCTTACAGCACCTAGTGTTCAATGCAACAGCAATGACTGTTGGCTGTTAGAGGACTGTTCTAAGAGTAACTCTTGTTACAGAGCTGCTTGTAAACTAAAAAGCCTCACAACTCAAGTTAAAATGATTGGCTTTGCAGTGTTTTTTGTTTATTTGTTTTTTTCATTTGTTTGTTTATTTTTTATTCATTTATTGTTTATTTGTTTATTTCTTTTTAGTTTTGCTCGTCTCTTGTGTTTAAATGACTGTAGCATACAATCTTCACAATCGGAGCCTAAAGCAACAAAGCTTACAGCACCTAGTGTTCCCTGGCAGTCTCCATTCCAAGTACTAACTAAGCCCACAAGATCGGGATTTGTAAGAGCGCTATGGCCATAAGCAATGACTGTTGGCTGTAGAGGACTGTTCTGAGAGTAACTCTTGTTACAGAGCTGCTTGTAAACTAAAAAGCCTCACAACTCAAATTAAAATGATTGGCTTTGCAGTGTTTTTTGTTTATTTGTTTTTTTCATTTGTTTGTTTATTTTTTATTCATTTATTGTTTATCTGTTTATTTCTTTTTAGTTTTGCTCGTCTCTTGTGCTTAAATGACTGTAGCATACAATCTTCACAATCGGAGCCTAAAGCTAAAGAGCTTACAGCACCTAGTGTTCAATGCAACAGCAATGACTGTTGGCTGTTAGAGGACTGTTCTAAGAGTAACTCTTGTTACAGAGCTGCTTGTAAACTAAAAAGCCTCACAACTCAAGTTAAAATGATTGGCTTAGCAGTGTTTTTTGTTTATTTGTTTTTTTCATTTGTTTGTTTATTTTTTATTCATTTATTGTTTATTTGTTTATTTCTTTTTAGTTTTGCTCGTCTCTTGTGTTTAAATGACTGTAGCATACAATCTTCACAATCGGAGCCTAAAGCAACAAAGCTTACAGCACCTAGTGTTCCCTGGCAGTCTCCATTCCAAGTACTAACTAAGCCCACAAGATCGGGATTTGTAAGAGCGCTATGGCCATAAGCAATGACTGTTGGCTGTAAAGGACTGTTCTGAGAGTAACTCTTGTTACAGAGCTGCTTGTAAACTAAAAATCCTCACAACTCAAATTAAAATGATTGGCTTTGCAGTGTTTTTTGTTTATTTGTTTTTTTCATTTGTTTGTTTATTTTTTATTCATTTATTGTTTATCTGTTTATTTCTTTTTAGTTTTGCTCGTCTCTTGTGCTTAAATGACTGTAGCATACAATCTTCACAATCGGAGCCTAAAGCTAAAGAGCTTACAGCACCTAGTGTTCAATGCAACAGCAATGACTGTTGGCTGTTAGAGGACTGTTCTAAGAGTAACTCTTGTTACAGAGCTGCTTGTAAACTAAAAAGCCTCACAACTCAAGTTAAAATGATTGGCTTTGCAGTGTTTTTTGTTTATTTGTTTTTTTCATTTGTTTGTTTATTTTTTATTCATTTATTGTTTATTTGTTTATTTCTTTTTAGTTTTGCTCGTCTCTTGTGTTTAAATGACTGTAGCATACAATCTTCACAATCGGAGCCTAAAGCAACAAAGCTTACAGCACCTAGTGTTCCCTGGCAGTCTCCATTCCGAGTACTAACTAAGCCCACAAGATCGGGATTTGTAAGAGCGCTATGGCCATAAGCAATGACTGTTGGCTGTAGAGGACTGCTCTGAGAGTAACTCTTGTTACAGAGCTGCTTGTAAACTAAAAAGCCTCACAACTCAAATTAAAATGATTGGCTTTGCAGTGTTTTTTGTTTATTTGTTTTTTTCATTTGTTTGTTTATTTTTTATTCATTTATTGTTTATCTGTTTATTTCTTTTTAGTTTTGCTCGTCTCTTGTGTTTAAATGACTGTAGCATACAATCTTCACAATCGGAGCCTAAAGCTAAAGAGCTTACAGCACCTAGTGTTCAGTGCAACAGCAATGACTGTTGGCTGTTAGAGGACTGTTCTAAGAGTAACTCTTGTTACAGAGCTGCTTGTAAACTAAAAAGCCTCACAACTCAAGTTAAAATGATTGGCTTTGCAGTGTTTTTTGTTTATTTGTTTTTTTCATTTGTTTGTTTATTTTTTATTCATTTATTGTTTATTTGTTTATTTCTTTTTAGTTTTGCTCGTCTCTTGTGTTTAAATGACTGTAGCATACAATCTTCACAATCGGAGCCTAGAGCTAAAGAGCTTACAGCACCTAGTGTTCAATGCAACAGCAATGACTGTTGGCTGTTAGAGGACTGTTCTAAGAGTAACTCTTGTTTACAGAGCTGCTTGTAAACTAAAAAGCCTCACAACTCAAGTTAAAATGATTGGCTTTGCAGTGTTTTTTGTTTATTTGTTTTTTTCATTTGTTTGTTTATTTTTTATTCATTTATTGTTTATTTGTTTATTTCTTTTGAGTTTTGCTCGTCTCTTGTGTTTAAATGACTGTAGCATACAATCTTCACAATCGGAGCCTAAAGCAACAAAGCTTACAGCACCTAGTGTTCCCTGGCAGTCTCCATTCCAAGTACTAACTAAGCCCACAAGATCGGGATTTGTAAGAGCGCTATGGCCATAAGCAATGACTGTTGGCTGTAGAGGACTGTTCTGAGAGTAACTCTTGTTACAGAGCTGCTTGTAAACTAAAAAGCCTCACAACTCAAATTAAAATGATTGGCTTTGCAGTGTTTTTTGTTTATTTGTTTTTTTTCATTTGTTTGTTTATTTTTTATTCATTTATTGTTTATCTGTTTATTTCTTTTTAGTTTTGCTCGTCTCTTGTGCTTAAATGACTGTAGCATACAATCTTCACAATCGGAGCCTAAAGCTAAAGAGCTTACAGCACCTAGTGTTCAATGCAACAGCAATGACTGTTGGCTGTTAGAGGACTGTTCTAAGAGTAACTCTTGTTACAGAGCTGCTTGTAAACTAAAAAGCCTCACAACTCAAGTTAAAATGATTGGCTTTGCAGTGTTTTTTGTTTATTTGTTTTTTTCATTTGTTTGTTTATTTTTTATTCATTTATTGTTTATTTGTTTATTTCTTTTTAGTTTTGCTCGTCTCTTGTGTTTAAATGACTGTAGCATACAATCTTCACAATCGGAGCCTAAAGCAACAAAGCTTACAGCACCTAGTGTTCCCTGGCAGTCTCCATTCCGAGTACTAACTAAGCCCACAAGATCGGGATTTGTAAGAGCGCTATGGCCATAAGCAATGACTGTTGGCTGTAGAGGACTGCTCTGAGAGTAACTCTTGTTACAGAGCTGCTTGTAAACTAAAAAGCCTCACAACTCAAATTAAAATGATTGGCTTTGCAGTGTTTTTTGTTTATTTGTTTTTTTCATTTGTTTGTTTATTTTTTATTCATTTATTGTTTATCTGTTTATTTCTTTTTAGTTTTGCTCGTCTCTTGTGTTTAAATGACTGTAGCATACAATCTTCACAATCGGAGCCTAAAGCTAAAGAGCTTACAGCACCTAGTGTTCAGTGCAACAGCAATGACTGTTGGCTGTTAGAGGACTGTTCTAAGAGTAACTCTTGTTACAGAGCTGCTTGTAAACTAAAAAGCCTCACAACTCAAGTTAAAATGATTGGCTTTGCAGTGTTTTTTGTTTATTTGTTTTTTTCATTTGTTTGTTTATTTTTTATTCATTTATTGTTTATTTGTTTATTTCTTTTTAGTTTTGCTCGTCTCTTGTGTTTAAATGACTGTAGCATACAATCTTCACAATCGGAGCCTAGAGCTAAAGAGCTTACAGCACCTAGTGTTCAATGCAACAGCAATGACTGTTGGCTGTTAGAGGACTGTTCTAAGAGTAACTCTTGTTTACAGAGCTGCTTGTAAACTAAAAAGCCTCACAACTCAAGTTAAAATGATTGGCTTTGCAGTGTTTTTTGTTTATTTGTTTTTTTCATTTGTTTGTTTATTTTTTATTCATTTATTGTTTATTTGTTTATTTCTTTTGAGTTTTGCTCGTCTCTTGTGTTTAAATGACTGTAGCATACAATCTTCACAATCGGAGCCTAAAGCAACAAAGCTTACAGCACCTAGTGTTCCCTGGCAGTCTCCATTCCAAGTACTAACTAAGCCCACAAGATCGGGATTTGTAAGAGCGCTATGGCCATAAGCAATGACTGTTGGCTGTAGAGGACTGTTCTGAGAGTAACTCTTGTTACAGAGCTGCTTGTAAACTAAAAAGCCTCACAACTCAAATTAAAATGATTGGCTTTGCAGTGTTTTTTGTTTATTTGTTTTTTTTCATTTGTTTGTTTATTTTTTATTCATTTATTGTTTATCTGTTTATTTCTTTTTAGTTTTGCTCGTCTCTTGTGCTTAAATGACTGTAGCATACAATCTTCACAATCGGAGCCTAAAGCTAAAGAGCTTACAGCACCTAGTGTTCAATGCAACAGCAATGACTGTTGGCTGTTAGAGGACTGTTCTAAGAGTAACTCTTGTTACAGAGCTGCTTGTAAACTAAAAAGCCTCACAACTCAAGTTAAAATGATTGGCTTTGCAGTGTTTTTTGTTTATTTGTTTTTTTCATTTGTTTGTTTATTTTTTATTCATTTATTGTTTATTTGTTTATTTCTTTTTAGTTTTGCTCGTCTCTTGTGTTTAAATGACTGTAGCATACAATCTTCACAATCGGAGCCTAAAGCAACAAAGCTTACAGCACCTAGTGTTCCCTGGCAGTCTCCATTCCAAGTACTAACTAAGCCCACAAGATCGGGATTTGTAAGAGCGCTATGGCCATAAGCAATGACTGTTGGCTGTAAAGGACTGTTCTGAGAGTAACTCTTGTTACAGAGCTGCTTGTAAACTAAAAATCCTCACAACTCAAATTAAAATGATTGGCTTTGCAGTGTTTTTTGTTTATTTGTTTTTTTCATTTGTTTGTTTATTTTTTATTCATTTATTGTTTATCTGTTTATTTCTTTTTAGTTTTGCTCGTCTCTTGTGTTTAAATGACTGTAGCATACAATCTTCACAATCGGAGCCTAAAGCTAAAGAGCTTACAGCACCTAGTGTTCAATGCAACAGCAATGACTGTTGGCTGTTAGAGGACTGTTCTAAGAGTAACTCTTGTTACAGAGCTGCTTGTAAACTAAAAAGCCTCACAACTCAAGTTAAAATGATTGGCTTTGCAGTGTTTTTTGTTTATTTGTTTTTTTCATTTGTTTGTTTATTTTTTATTCATTTATTGTTTATTTGTTTATTTCTTTTTAGTTTTGCTCGTCTCTTGTGTTTAAATGACTGTAGCATACAATCTTCACAATCGGAGCCTAAAGCTAAAGAGCTTACAGCACCTAGTGTTCAATGCAACAGCAATGACTGTTGGCTGTTAGAGGACTGTTCTAAGAGTAACTCTTGTTACAGAGCTGCTTGTAAACTAAAAAGCCTCACAACTCAAGTTAAAATGATTGGCTTTGCAGTGTTTTTTGTTTATTTGTTTTTTTCATTTGTTTGTTTATTTTTTATTCATTTATTGTTTATTTGTTTATTTCTTTTTAGTTTTGCTCGTCTCTTGTGTTTAAATGACTGTAGCATACAATCTTCACAATCGGAGCCTAAAGCAACAAAGCTTACAGCACCTAGTGTTCCCTGGCAGTCTCCATTCCAAGTACTAACTAAGCCCACAAGATCGGGATTTGTAAGAGCGCTATGGCCATAAGCAATGACTGTTGGCTGTAGAGGACTGCTCTGAGAGTAACTCTTGTTACAGAGCTGCTTGTAAACTAAAAAGCCTCACAACTCAAATTAAAATGATTGGCTTTGCAGTGTTTTTTGTTTATTTGTTTTTTTCATTTGTTTGTTTATTTTTTATTCATTTATTTTTTATCTGTTTATTTCTTTTTAGTTTTGCTCGTCTCTTGTGTTTAAATGACTGTAGCATACAATCTTCACAATCGGAGCCTAAAGCTAAAGAGCTTACAGCACCTAGTGTTCAATGCAACAGCAATGACTGTTGGCTGTTAGAGGACTGTTCTAAGAGTAACTCTTGTTACAGAGCTGCTTGTAAACTAAAAAGCCTCACAACTCAAGTTAAAATGATTGGCTTTGCAGTGTTTTTTGTTTATTTGTTTTTTTCATTTGTTTGTTTATTTTTTATTCATTTATTGTTTATTTGTTTATTTCTTTTTAGTTTTGCTCGTCTCTTGTGTTTAAATGACTGTAGCATACAATCTTCACAATCGGAGCCTAAAGCTAAAGAGCTTACAGCACCTAGTGTTCAATGCAACAGCAATGACTGTTGGCTGTTAGAGGACTGTTCTAAGAGTAACTCTTGTTACAGAGCTGCTTGTAAACTAAAAAGCCTCA
This sequence comes from Hoplias malabaricus, assembly GCF_029633855.1. Taxonomy (NCBI): domain Eukaryota; kingdom Metazoa; phylum Chordata; class Actinopteri; order Characiformes; family Erythrinidae; genus Hoplias; species Hoplias malabaricus. Next base: position 27,420,003 of record NC_089814.1, read on the forward strand.
CAACTCAAGTTAAAATGATTGGCTTTGCAGTGTTTTTTGTTTATTTGTTTTTTTCATTTGTTTGTTTATTTTTTATTCATTTATTGTTTATTTGTTTATTTCTTTTTAGTTTTGCTCGTCTCTTGTGTTTAAATGACTGTAGCATACAATCTTCACAATCGGAGCCTAAAGCAACAAAGCTTACAGCACCTAGTGTTCCCTGGCAGTCTCCATTCCAAGTACTAACTAAGCCCACAAGATCGGGATTTGTAAGAGCGCTATGGCCATAAGCAATGACTGTTGGCTGTAGAGGACTGCTCTGAGAGTAACTCTTGTTACAGAGCTGCTTGTAAACTAAAAAGCCTCACAACTCAAATTAAAATGATTGGCTTTGCAGTGTTTTTTGTTTATTTGTTTTTTTCATTTGTTTGTTTATTTTTTATTCATTTATTTTTTATCTGTTTATTTCTTTTTAGTTTTGCTCGTCTCTTGTGTTTAAATGACTGTAGCATACAATCTTCACAATCGGAGCCTAAAGCTAAAGAGCTTACAGCACCTAGTGTTCAATGCAACAGCAATGACTGTTGGCTGTTAGAGGACTGTTCTAAGAGTAACTCTTGTTACAGAGCTGCTTGTAAACTAAAAAGCCTCACAACTCAAGTTAAAATGATTGGCTTTGCAGTGTTTTTTGTTTATTTGTTTTTTTCATTTGTTTGTTTATTTTTTATTCATTTATTGTTTATTTGTTTATTTCTTTTTAGTTTTGCTCGTCTCTTGTGTTTAAATGACTGTAGCATACAATCTTCACAATCGGAGCCTAAAGCTAAAGAGCTTACAGCACCTAGTGTTCAATGCAACAGCAATGACTGTTGGCTGTTAGAGGACTGTTCTAAGAGTAACTCTTGTTACAGAGCTGCTTGTAAACTAAAAAGCCTCACAACTCAAGTTAAAATGATTGGCTTTGCAGTGTTTTTTGTTTATTTGTTTTTTTCATTTGTTTGTTTATTTTTTATTCATTTATTGTTTATTTGTTTATTTCTTTTTAGTTTTGCTCGTCTCTTGTGTTTAAATGACTGTAGCATACAATCTTCACAATCGGAGCCTAAAGCTAAAGAGCTTACAGCACCTAGTGTTCAATGCAACAGCAATGACTGTTGGCTGTTAGAGGACTGTTCTAAGAGTAACTCTTGTTACAGAGCTGCTTGTAAACTAAAAAGCCTCACAACTCAAGTTAAAATGATTGGCTTTGCAGTGTTTTTTGTTTATTTGTTTTTTTCATTTGTTTGTTTATTTTTTATTCATTTATTGTTTATTTGTTTATTTCTTTTTAGTTTTGCTCGTCTCTTGTGTTTAAATGACTGTAGCATACAATCTTCACAATCGGAGCCTAAAGCAACAAAGCTTACAGCACCTAGTGTTCCCTGGCAGTCTCCATTCCAAGTACTAACTAAGCCCACAAGATCGGGATTTGTAAGAGCGCTATGGCCATAAGCAATGACTGTTGGCTGTAGAGGACTGTTCTGAGAGTAACTCTTGTTACAGAGCTGCTTGTAAACTAAAAAGCCTCACAACTCAAATTAAAATGATTGGCTTTGCAGTGTTTTTTGTTTATTTGTTTTTTTCATTTGTTTGTTTATTTTTTATTCATTTATTGTTTATCTGTTTATTTCTTTTTAGTTTTGCTCGTCTCTTGTGCTTAAATGACTGTAGCATACAATCTTCACAATCGGAGCCTAAAGCTAAAGAGCTTACAGCACCTAGTGTTCAATGCAACAGCAATGACTGTTGGCTGTTAGAGGACTGTTCTAAGAGTAACTCTTGTTACAGAGCTGCTTGTAAACTAAAAAGCCTCACAACTCAAGTTAAAATGATTGGCTTAGCAGTGTTTTTTGTTTATTTGTTTTTTTCATTTGTTTGTTTATTTTTTATTCATTTATTGTTTATTTGTTTATTTCTTTTTAGTTTTGCTCGTCTCTTGTGTTTAAATGACTGTAGCATACAATCTTCACAATCGGAGCCTAAAGCAACAAAGCTTACAGCACCTAGTGTTCCCTGGCAGTCTCCATTCCAAGTACTAACTAAGCCCACAAGATCGGGATTTGTAAGAGCGCTATGGCCATAAGCAATGACTGTTGGCTGTAAAGGACTGTTCTGAGAGTAACTCTTGTTACAGAGCTGCTTGTAAACTAAAAATCCTCACAACTCAAATTAAAATGATTGGCTTTGCAGTTTTTTTTGTTTATTTGTTTTTTTCATTTGTTTGTTTATTTTTTATTCATTTATTGTTTATCTGTTTATTTCTTTTTAGTTTTGCTCGTCTCTTGTGCTTAAATGACTGTAGCATACAATCTTCACAATCGGAGCCTAAAGCTAAAGAGCTTACAGCACCTAGTGTTCAATGCAACAGCAATGACTGTTGGCTGTTAGAGGACTGTTCTAAGAGTAACTCTTGTTACAGAGCTGCTTGTAAACTAAAAAGCCTCACAACTCAAGTTAAAATGATTGGCTTTGCAGTGTTTTTTGTTTATTTGTTTTTTTCATTTGTTTGTTTATTTTTTATTCATTTATTGTTTATTTGTTTATTTCTTTTTAGTTTTGCTCGTCTCTTTTGTTTAAATGACTGTAGCATACAATCTTCACAATCGGAGCCTAAAGCTAAAGAGCTTACAGCACCTAGTGTTCCCTGGCAGTCTCCATTCCAAGTACTAACTAAGCCCACAAGATCGGGATTTGTAAGAGCGCTATGGCCATAAGCAATGACTGTTGGCTGTAGAGGACTGTTCTGAGAGTAACTCTTGTTACAGAGCTGCTTGTAAACTAAAAAGCCTCACAACTCAAATTAAAATGATTGGCTTTGCAGTGTTTTTTGTTTATTTGTTTTTTTCATTTGTTTGTTTATTTTTTATTCATTTATTGTTTATTTGTTTATTTCTTTTTAGTTTTGCTCGTCTCTTGTGTTTAAATGACTGTAGCATACAATCTTCACAATCGGAGCCTAAAGCTAAAGAGCTTACAGCACCTAGTGTTCAATGCAACAGCAATGACTGTTGGCTGTTAGAGGACTGTTCTAAGAGTAACTCTTGTTACAGAGCTGCTTGTAAACTAAAAAGCCTCACAACTCAAGTTAAAATGATTGGCTTTGCAGTGTTTTTTGTTTATTTGTTTTTTTCATTTGTTTGTTTATTTTTTATTCATTTATTGTTTATTTGTTTATTTCTTTTTAGTTTTGCTCGTCTCTTGTGTTTAAATGACTGTAGCATACAATCTTCACAATCGGAGCCTAAAGCAACAAAGCTTACAGCACCTAGTGTTCCCTGGCAGTCTCCATTCCAAGTACTAACTAAGCCCACAAGATCGGGATTTGTAAGAGCGCTATGGCCATAAGCAATGACTGTTGGCTGTAGAGGACTGCTCTGAGAGTAACTCTTGTTACAGAGCTGCTTGTAAACTAAAAAGCCTCACAACTCAAATTAAAATGATTGGCTTTGCAGTGTTTTTTGTTTATTTGTTTTTTTCATTTGTTTGTTTATTTTTTATTCATTTATTTTTTATCTGTTTATTTCTTTTTAGTTTTGCTCGTCTCTTGTGTTTAAATGACTGTAGCATACAATCTTCACAATCGGAGCCTAAAGCTAAAGAGCTTACAGCACCTAGTGTTCAATGCAACAGCAATGACTGTTGGCTGTTAGAGGACTGTTCTAAGAGTAACTCTTGTTACAGAGCTGCTTGTAAACTAAAAAGCCTCACAACTCAAGTTAAAATGATTGGCTTTGCAGTGTTTTTTGTTTATTTGTTTTTTTCATTTGTTTGTTTATTTTTTATTCATTTATTGTTTATTTGTTTATTTCTTTTTAGTTTTGCTCGTCTCTTGTGTTTAAATGACTGTAGCATACAATCTTCACAATCGGAGCCTAAAGCTAAAGAGCTTACAGCACCTAGTGTTCAATGCAACAGCAATGACTGTTGGCTGTTAGAGGACTGTTCTAAGAGTAACTCTTGTTACAGAGCTGCTTGTAAACTAAAAAGCCTCACAACTCAAGTTAAAATGATTGGCTTTGCAGTGTTTTTTGTTTATTTGTTTTTTTCATTTGTTTGTTTATTTTTTATTCATTTATTGTTTATTTGTTTATTTCTTTTTAGTTTTGCTCGTCTCTTGTGTTTAAATGACTGTAGCATACAATCTTCACAATCGGAGCCTAAAGCAACAAAGCTTACAGCACCTAGTGTTCCCTGGCAGTCTCCATTCCAAGTACTAACTAAGCCCACAAGATCGGGATTTGTAAGAGCGCTATGGCCATAAGCAATGACTGTTGGCTGTAGAGGACTGTTCTGAGAGTAACTCTTGTTACAGAGCTGCTTGTAAACTAAAAAGCCTCACAACTCAAATTAAAATGATTGGCTTTGCAGTGTTTTTTGTTTATTTGTTTTTTTCATTTGTTTGTTTATTTTTTATTCATTTATTGTTTATCTGTTTATTTCTTTTTAGTTTTGCTCGTCTCTTGTGCTTAAATGACTGTAGCATACAATCTTCACAATCGGAGCCTAAAGCTAAAGAGCTTACAGCACCTAGTGTTCAATGCAACAGCAATGACTGTTGGCTGTTAGAGGACTGTTCTAAGAGTAACTCTTGTTACAGAGCTGCTTGTAAACTAAAAAGCCTCACAACTCAAGTTAAAATGATTGGCTTAGCAGTGTTTTTTGTTTATTTGTTTTTTTCATTTGTTTGTTTATTTTTTATTCATTTATTGTTTATTTGTTTATTTCTTTTTAGTTTTGCTCGTCTCTTGTGTTTAAATGACTGTAGCATACAATCTTCACAATCGGAGCCTAAAGCAACAAAGCTTACAGCACCTAGTGTTCCCTGGCAGTCTCCATTCCAAGTACTAACTAAGCCCACAAGATCGGGATTTGTAAGAGCGCTATGGCCATAAGCAATGACTGTTGGCTGTAAAGGACTGTTCTGAGAGTAACTCTTGTTACAGAGCTGCTTGTAAACTAAAAATCCTCACAACTCAAATTAAAATGATTGGCTTTGCAGTTTTTTTTGTTTATTTGTTTTTTTCATTTGTTTGTTTATTTTTTATTCATTTATTGTTTATCTGTTTATTTCTTTTTAGTTTTGCTCGTCTCTTGTGCTTAAATGACTGTAGCATACAATCTTCACAATCGGAGCCTAAAGCTAAAGAGCTTACAGCACCTAGTGTTCAATGCAACAGCAATGACTGTTGGCTGTTAGAGGACTGTTCTAAGAGTAACTCTTGTTACAGAGCTGCTTGTAAACTAAAAAGCCTCACAACTCAAGTTAAGATGATTGGCTTTGCAGTGTTTTTTGTTTATTTGTTTTTTTCATTTGTTTGTTTATTTTTTATTCATTTATTGTTTATTTGTTTATTTCTTTTTAGTTTTGCTCGTCTCTTTTGTTTAAATGACTGTAGCATACAATCTTCACAATCGGAGCCTAAAGCAACAAAGCTTACAGCACCTAGTGTTCCCTGGCAGTCTCCATTCCAAGTACTAACTAAGCCCACAAGATCGGGATTTGTAAGAGCGCTATGGCCATAAGCAATGACTGTTGGCTGTAGAGGACTGCTCTGAGAGTAACTCTTGTTACAGAGCTGCTTGTAAACTAAAAAGCCTCACAACTCAAATTAAAATGATTGTTTGTGCAGTGTTTTTTGTTTATTTGTTTTTTTCATTTGTTTGTTTATTTTTTATTCATTTATTGTTTATCTGTTTATTTCTTTTTAGTTTTGCTCGTCTCTTGTGTTTAAATGACTGTAGCATACAATCTTCACAATCGGAGCCTAAAGCTAAAGAGCTTACAGCACCTAGTGTTCAATGCAACAGCAATGACTGTTGGCTGTTAGAGGACTGTTCTAAGAGTAACTCTTGTTACAGAGCTGCTTGTAAACTAAAAAGCCTCACAACTCAAGTTAAAATGATTGGCTTTGCAGTGTTTTTTGTTTATTTGTTTTTTTCATTTGTTTGTTTATTTTTTATTCATTTATTGTTTATTTGTTTATTTATTTTTAGTTTTGCTCGTCTCTTGTGTTTAAATGACTGTAGCATACAATCTTCACAATCGGAGCCTAAAGCTAAAGAGCTTACAGCACCTAGTGTTCAATGCAACAGCAATGACTGTTGGCTGTTAGAGGACTGTTCTAAGAGTAACTCTTGTTACAGAGCTGCTTGTAAACTAAAAAGCCTCACAACTCAAGTTAAAATGATTGGCTTTGCAGTGTTTTTTGTTTATTTGTTTTTTTCATTTGTTTGTTTATTTTTTATTCATTTATTGTTTATTTGTTTATTTCTTTTTAGTTTTGCTCGTCTCTTGTGTTTAAATGACTGTAGCATACAATCTTCACAATCGGAGCCTAAAGCAACAAAGCTTACAGCACCTAGTGTTCCCTGGCAGTCTCCATTCCAAGTACTAACTAAGCCCACAAGATCGGGATTTGTAAGAGCGCTATGGCCATAAGCAATGACTGTTGGCTGTAGAGGACTGTTCTGAGAGTAACTCTTGTTACAGAGCTGCTTGTAAACTAAAAAGCCTCACAACTCAAATTAAAATGATTGGCTTTGCAGTGTTTTTTGTTTATTTGTTTTTTTCATTTGTTTGTTTATTTTTTATTCATTTATTGTTTATCTGTTTATTTCTTTTTAGTTTTGCTCGTCTCTTGTGCTTAAATGACTGTAGCATACAATCTTCACAATCGGAGCCTAAAGCTAAAGAGCTTACAGCACCTAGTGTTCAATGCAACAGCAATGACTGTTGGCTGTTAGAGGACTGTTCTAAGAGTAACTCTTGTTACAGAGCTGCTTGTAAACTAAAAAGCCTCACAACTCAAGTTAAAATGATTGGCTTAGCAGTGTTTTTTGTTTATTTGTTTTTTTCATTTGTTTGTTTATTTTTTATTCATTTATTGTTTATTTGTTTATTTCTTTTTAGTTTTGCTCGTCTCTTGTGTTTAAATGACTGTAGCATACAATCTTCACAATCGGAGCCTAAAGCTAAAGAGCTTACAGCACCTAGTGTTCAATGCAACAGCAATGACTGTTGGCTGTTAGAGGACTGTTCTAAGAGTAACTCTTGTTACAGAGCTGCTTGTAAACTAAAAAGCCTCACAACTCAAGTTAAAATGATTGGCTTTGCAGTGTTTTTTGTTTATTTGTTTTTTTCATTTGTTTGTTTATTTTTTATTCATTTATTGTTTATTTGTTTATTTCTTTTTAGTTTTGCTCGTCTCTTGTGTTTAAATGACTGTAGCATACAATCTTCACAATCGGAGCCTAAAGCAAAAAAGCTTACAGCACCTAGTGTTCCCTGGCAGTCTCCATTCCAAGTACTAACTAAGCCCACAAGATCGGGATTTGTAAAAGCGCTATGGCCATAAGCAATGGCTGTTGGCTGTTAGAGGACTGTTCTAAGAGTAACTCTTGTTACAGAGCTGCTTGTAAACTAAAAAGCCTCACAACTCAAGTTAAAATGATTGGCTTTGCAGTGTTTTTTGTTTATTTGTTTTTTTCATTTGTTTGTTTATTTTTTATTCATTTATTGTTTATTTGTTTATTTCTTTTTAGTTTTGCTCGTCTCTTGTGTTTAAATGACTGTAGCATACAATCTTCACAATCGGAGCCTAAAGCAACAAAGCTTACAGCACCTAGTGTTCCCTGGCAGTCTCCATTCCAAGTACTAACTAAGCCCACAAGATCGGGATTTGTAAGAGCGCTATGGCCATAAGCAATGACTGTTGGCTGTAGAGGACTGCTCTGAGAGTAACTCTTGTTACAGAGCTGCTTGTAAACTAAAAAGCCTCACAACTCAAATTAAAATGATTGGCTTTGCAGTGTTTTTTGTTTATTTGTTTTTTTCATTTGTTTGTTTATTTTTTATTCATTTATTGTTTATCTGTTTATTTCTTTTTAGTTTTGCTCGTCTCTTGTGTTTAAATGACTGTAGCATACAATCTTCACAATCGGAGCCTAAAGTTAAGAGCTTACAGCACCTAGTGTTCAGTGCAACAGCAATGACTGTTGGCTGTTAGAGGACTGTTCTAAGAGTAACTCTTGTTACAGAGCTGCTTGTAAACTAAAAAGCCTCACAACTCAAGTTAAAATGATTGGCTTTGCAGTGTTTTTTGTTTATTTGTTTTTTTCATTTGTTTGTTTATTTTTTATTCATTTATTGTTTATTTGTTTATTTCTTTTTAGTTTTGCTCGTCTCTTGTGTTTAAATGACTGTAGCATACAATCTTCACAATCGGAGCCTAGAGCTAAAGAGCTTACAGCACCTAGTGTTCAATGCAACAGCAATGACTGTTGGCTGTTAGAGGACTGTTCTAAGAGTAACTCTTGTTACAGAGCTGCTTGTAAACTAAAAAGCCTCACAACTCAAGTTAAAATGATTGGCTTTGCAGTGTTTTTTGTTTATTTGTTTTTTTCATTTGTTTGTTTATTTTTTATTCATTTATTGTTTATTTGTTTATTTCTTTTTAGTTTTGCTCGTCTCTTGTGTTTAAATGACTGTAGCATACAATCTTCACAATCGGAGCCTAAAGCAACAAAGCTTACAGCACCTAGTGTTCCCTGGCAGTCTCCATTCCAAGTACTAACTAAGCCCACAAGATCGGGATTTGTAAGAGCGCTATGGCCATAAGCAATGACTGTTGGCTGTAGAGGACTGTTCTGAGAGTAACTCTTGTTACAGAGCTGCTTGTAAACTAAAAAGCCTCACAACTCAAGTTAAAATGATTGGCTTTGCAGTGTTTTTTGTTTATTTGTTTTTTTCATTTGTTTGTTTATTTTTTATTCATTTATTGTTTATTTGTTTATTTCTTTTTAGTTTTGCTCGTCTCTTGTGTTTAAATGACTGTAGCATACAATCTTCACAATCGGAGCCTAAAGCAACAAAGCTTACAGCACCTAGTGTTCCCTGGCAGTCTCCATTCCAAGTACTAACTAAGCCCACAAGATCGGGATTTGTAAGAGCGCTATGGCCATAAGCAATGACTGTTGGCTGTAGAGGACTGCTCTGAGAGTAACTCTTGTTACAGAGCTGCTTGTAAACTAAAAAGCCTCACAACTCAAATTAAAATGATTGGCTTTGCAGTGTTTTTTGTTTATTTGTTTTTTTCATTTGTTTGTTTATTTTTTATTCATTTATTGTTTATCTGTTTATTTCTTTTTAGTTTTGCTCGTCTCTTGTGTTTAAATGACTGTAGCATACAATCTTCACAATCGGAGCCTAAAGTTAAGAGCTTACAGCACCTAGTGTTCAGTGCAACAGCAATGACTGTTGGCTGTTAGAGGACTGTTCTAAGAGTAACTCTTGTTACAGAGCTGCTTGTAAACTAAAAAGCCTCACAACTCAAGTTAAAATGATTGGCTTTGCAGTGTTTTTTGTTTATTTGTTTTTTTCATTTGTTTGTTTATTTTTTATTCATTTATTGTTTATTTGTTTATTTCTTTTTAGTTTTGCTCGTCTCTTGTGTTTAAATGACTGTAGCATACAATCTTCACAATCGGAGCCTAGAGCTAAAGAGCTTACAGCACCTAGTGTTCAATGCAACAGCAATGACTGTTGGCTGTTAGAGGACTGTTCTAAGAGTAACTCTTGTTACAGAGCTGCTTGTAAACTAAAAAGCCTCACAACTCAAGTTAAAATGATTGGCTTTGCAGTGTTTTTTGTTTATTTGTTTTTTTCATTTGTTTGTTTATTTTTTATTCATTTATTGTTTATTTGTTTATTTCTTTTTAGTTTTGCTCGTCTCTTGTGTTTAAATGACTGTAGCATACAATCTTCACAATCGGAGCCTAAAGCAACAAAGCTTACAGCACCTAGTGTTCCCTGGCAGTCTCCATTCCAAGTACTAACTAAGCCCACAAGATCGGGATTTGTAAGAGCGCTATGGCCATAAGCAATGACTGTTGGCTGTAGAGGACTGTTCTGAGAGTAACTCTTGTTACAGAGCTGCTTGTAAACTAAAAAGCCTCACAACTCAAATTAAAATGATTGGCTTTGCAGTGTTTTTTGTTTATTTGTTTTTTTTCATTTGTTTGTTTATTTTTTATTCATTTATTGTTTATCTGTTTATTTCTTTTTAGTTTTGCTCGTCTCTTGTGCTTAAATGACTGTAGCATACAATCTTCACAATCGGAGCCTAAAGCTAAAGAGCTTACAGCACCTAGTGTTCAATGCAACAGCAATGACTGTTGGCTGTTAGAGGACTGTTCTAAGAGTAACTCTTGTTACAGAGCTGCTTGTAAACTAAAAAGCCTCACAACTCAAGTTAAAATGATTGGCTTTGCAGTGTTTTTTGTTTATTTGTTTTTTTCATTTGTTTGTTTATTTTTTATTCATTTATTGTTTATTTGTTTATTTCTTTTTAGTTTTGCTCGTCTCTTGTGTTTAAATGACTGTAGCATACAATCTTCACAATCGGAGCCTAAAGCAACAAAGCTTACAGCACCTAGTGTTCCCTGGCAGTCTCCATTCCAAGTACTAACTAAGCCCACAAGATCGGGATTTGTAAGAGCGCTATGGCCATAAGCAATGACTGTTGGCTGTAAAGGACTGTTCTGAGAGTAACTCTTGTTACAGAGCTGCTTGTAAACTAAAAATCCTCACAACTCAAATTAAAATGATTGGCTTTGCAGTGTTTTTTGTTTATTTGTTTTTTTCATTTGTTTGTTTATTTTTTATTCATTTATTGTTTATCTGTTTATTTCTTTTTAGTTTTGCTCGTCTCTTGTGTTTAAATGACTGTAGCATACAATCTTCACAATCGGAGCCTAAAGCTAAAGAGCTTACAGCACCTAGTGTTCAATGCAACAGCAATGACTGTTGGCTGTTAGAGGACTGTTCTAAGAGTAACTCTTGTTACAGAGCTGCTTGTAAACTAAAAAGCCTCACAACTCAAGTTAAAATGATTGGCTTTGCAGTGTTTTTTGTTTATTTGTTTTTTTCATTTGTTTGTTTATTTTTTATTCATTTATTGTTTATTTGTTTATTTCTTTTTAGTTTTGCTCGTCTCTTGTGTTTAAATGACTGTAGCATACAATCTTCACAATCTGAGCCTAAAGCTAAAGAGCTTACAGCACCTAGTGTTCAATGCAACAGCAATGACTGTTGGCTGTTAGAGGACTGTTCTAAGAGTAACTCTTGTTACAGAGCTGCTTGTAAACTAAAAAGCCTCACAACTCAAGTTAAAATGATTGGCTTTGCAGTGTTTTTTGTTTATTTGTTTTTTTCATTTGTTTGTTTATTTTTTATTCATTTATTGTTTATTTGTTTATTTCTTTTTAGTTTTGCTCGTCTCTTGTGTTTAAATGACTGTAGCATACAATCTTCACAATCGGAGCCTAAAGCTAAAGAGCTTACAGCACCTAGTGTTCAATGCAACAGCAATGACTGTTGGCTGTTAGAGGACTGTTCTAAGAGTAACTCTTGTTACAGAGCTGCTTGTAAACTAAAAAGCCTCACAACTCAAGTTAAAATGATTGGCTTTGCAGTGTTTTTTGTTTATTTGTTTTTTTCATTTGTTTGTTTATTTTTTATTCATTTATTGTTTATTTGTTTATTTCTTTTTAGTTTTGCTCGTCTCTTGTGTTTAAATGACTGTAGCATACAATCTTCACAATCGGAGCCTAAAGCAACAAAGCTTACAGCACCTAGTGTTCCCTGGCAGTCTCCATTCCAAGTACTAACTAAGCCCACAAGATCGGGATTTGTAAGAGCGCTATGGCCATAAGCAATGACTGTTGGCTGTAGAGGACTGTTCTGAGAGTAACTCTTGTTACAGAGCTGCTTGTAAACTAAAAAGCCTCACAACTCAAATTAAAATGATTGGCTTTGCAGTGTTTTTTGTTTATTTGTTTTTTTCATTTGTTTGTTTATTTTTTATTCATTTATTGTTTATTTGTTTATTTCTTTTTAGTTTTGCTCGTCTCTTGTGTTTAAATGACTGTAGCATACAATCTTCACAATCGGAGCCTAAAGCTAAAGAGCTTACAGCACCTAGTGTTCAATGCAACAGCAATGACTGTTGGCTGTTAGAGGACTGTTCTAAGAGTAACTCTTGTTACAGAGCTGCTTGTAAACTAAAAAGCCTCACAACTCAAGTTAAAATGATTGGCTTTGCAGTGTTTTTTGTTTATTTGTTTTTTTCATTTGTTTGTTTATTTTTTATTCATTTATTGTTTATTTGTTTATTTCTTTTTAGTTTTGCTCGTCTCTTGTGTTTAAATGACTGTAGCATACAATCTTCACAATCGGAGCCTAAAGCAACAAAGCTTACAGCACCTAGTGTTCCCTGGCAGTCTCCATTCCAAGTACTAACTAAGCCCACAAGATCGGGATTTGTAAGAGCGCTATGGCCATAAGCAATGACTGTTGGCTGTAGAGGACTGCTCTGAGAGTAACTCTTGTTACAGAGCTGCTTGTAAACTAAAAAGCCTCACAACTCAAATTAAAATGATTGGCTTTGCAGTGTTTTTTGTTTATTTGTTTTTTTCATTTGTTTGTTTATTTTTTATTCATTTATTTTTTATCTGTTTATTTCTTTTTAGTTTTGCTCGTCTCTTGTGTTTAAATGACTGTAGCATACAATCTTCACAATCGGAGCCTAAAGCTAAAGAGCTTACAGCACCTAGTGTTCAATGCAACAGCAATGACTGTTGGCTGTTAGAGGACTGTTCTAAGAGTAACTCTTGTTACAGAGCTGCTTGTAAACTAAAAAGCCTCACAACTCAAGTTAAAATGATTGGCTTTGCAGTGTTTTTTGTTTATTTGTTTTTTTCATTTGTTTGTTTATTTTTTATTCATTTATTGTTTATTTGTTTATTTCTTTTTAGTTTTGCTCGTCTCTTGTGTTTAAATGACTGTAGCATACAATCTTCACAATCGGAGCCTAAAGCTAAAGAGCTTACAGCACCTAGTGTTCAATGCAACAGCAATGACTGTTGGCTGTTAGAGGACTGTTCTAAGAGTAACTCTTGTTACAGAGCTGCTTGTAAACTAAAAAGCCTCACAACTCAAGTTAAAATGATTGGCTTTGCAGTGTTTTTTGTTTATTTGTTTTTTTCATTTGTTTGTTTATTTTTTATTCATTTATTGTTTATTTGTTTATTTCTTTTTAGTTTTGCTCGTCTCTTGTGTTTAAATGACTGTAGCATACAATCTTCACAATCGGAGCCTAAAGCTAAAGAGCTTACAGCACCTAGTGTTCAATGCAACAGCAATGACTGTTGGCTGTTAGAGGACTGTTCTAAGAGTAACTCTTGTTACAGAGCTGCTTGTAAACTAAAAAGCCTCACAACTCAAGTTAAAATGATTGGCTTTGCAGTGTTTTTTGTTTATTTGTTTTTTTCATTTGTTTGTTTATTTTTTATTCATTTATTTTTTATTTGTTTATTTCTTTTTAGTTTTGCTCGTCTCTTGTGTTTAAATGACTGTAGCATACAATCTTCACAATCGGAGCCTAAAGCAACAAAGCTTACAGCACCTAGTGTTCCCTGGCAGTCTCCATTCCAAGTACTAACTAAGCCCACAAGATCGGGATTTGTAAGAGCGCTATGGCCATAAGCAATGACTGTTGGCTGTAGAGGACTGTTCTGAGAGTAACTCTTGTTACAGAGCTGCTTGTAAACTAAAAAGCCTCACAACTCAAATTAAAATGATTGGCTTTGCAGTGTTTTTTGTTTATTTGTTTTTTTCATTTGTTTGTTTATTTTTTATTCATTTATTGTTTATCTGTTTATTTCTTTTTAGTTTTGCTCGTCTCTTGTGCTTAAATGACTGTAGCATACAATCTTCACAATCGGAGCCTAAAGCTAAAGAGCTTACAGCACCTAGTGTTCAATGCAACAGCAATGACTGTTGGCTGTTAGAGGACTGTTCTAAGAGTAACTCTTGTTACAGAGCTGCTTGTAAACTAAAAAGCCTCACAACTCAAGTTAAAATGATTGGCTTAGCAGTGTTTTTTGTTTATTTGTTTTTTTCATTTGTTTGTTTATTTTTTATTCATTTATTGTTTATTTGTTTATTTCTTTTTAGTTTTGCTCGTCTCTTGTGTTTAAATGACTGTAGCATACAATCTTCACAATCGGAGCCTAAAGCAACAAAGCTTACAGCACCTAGTGTTCCCTGGCAGTCTCCATTCCAAGTACTAACTAAGCCCACAAGATCGGGATTTGTAAGAGCGCTATGGCCATAAGCAATGACTGTTGGCTGTAAAGGACTGTTCTGAGAGTAACTCTTGTTACAGAGCTGCTTGTAAACTAAAAATCCTCACAACTCAAATTAAAATGATTGGCTTTGCAGTGTTTTTTGTTTATTTGTTTTTTTCATTTGTTTGTTTATTTTTTATTCATTTATTGTTTATCTGTTTATTTCTTTTTAGTTTTGCTCGTCTCTTGTGCTTAAATGACTGTAGCATACAATCTTCACAATCGGAGCCTAAAGCTAAAGAGCTTACAGCACCTAGTGTTCAATGCAACAGCAATGACTGTTGGCTGTTAGAGGACTGTTCTAAGAGTAACTCTTGTTACAGAGCTGCTTGTAAACTAAAAAGCCTCACAACTCAAGTTAAAATGATTGGCTTTGCAGTGTTTTTTGTTTATTTGTTTTTTTCATTTGTTTGTTTATTTTTTATTCATTTATTGTTTATTTGTTTATTTCTTTTTAGTTTTGCTCGTCTCTTTTGTTTAAATGACTGTAGCATACAATCTTCACAATCGGAGCCTAAAGCAACAAAGCTTACAGCACCTAGTGTTCCCTGGCAGTCTCCATTCCAAGTACTAACTAAGCCCACAAGATCGGGATTTGTAAGAGCGCTATGGCCATAAGCAATGACTGTTGGCTGTAGAGGACTGCTCTGAGAGTAACTCTTGTTACAGAGCTGCTTGTAAACTAAAAAGCCTCACAACTCAAATTAAAATGATTGTTTGTGCAGTGTTTTTTGTTTATTTGTTTTTTTCATTTGTTTGTTTATTTTTTATTCATTTATTGTTTATCTGTTTATTTCTTTTTAGTTTTGCTCGTCTCTTGTGTTTAAATGACTGTAGCATACAATCTTCACAATCGGAGCCTAAAGCTAAAGAGCTTACAGCACCTAGTGTTCAGTGCAACAGCAATGACTGTTGGCTGTAGAGGACTGTTCTGAGAGTAACTCTTGTTACAGAGCTGCTTGTAAACTAAAAAGCCTCACAACTCAAATTAAAATGATTGGCTTTGCAGTGTTTTTTGTTTATTTGTTTTTTTCATTTGTTTGTTTATTTTTTATTCATTTATTGTTTATCTGTTTATTTCTTTTTAGTTTTGCTCGTCTCTTGTGCTTAAATGACTGTAGCATACAATCTTCACAATCGGAGCCTAAAGCTAAAGAGCTTACAGCACCTAGTGTTCAATGCAACAGCAATGACTGTTGGCTGTTAGAGGACTGTTCTAAGAGTAACTCTTGTTACAGAGCTGCTTGTAAACTAAAAAGCCTCACAACTCAAGTTAAAATGATTGGCTTAGCAGTGTTTTTTGTTTATTTGTTTTTTTCATTTGTTTGTTTATTTTTTATTCATTTATTGTTTATTTGTTTATTTCTTTTTAGTTTTGCTCGTCTCTTGTGTTTAAATGACTGTAGCATACAATCTTCACAATCGGAGCCTAAAGCTAAAGAGCTTACAGCACCTAGTGTTCAATGCAACAGCAATGACTGTTGGCTGTTAGAGGACTGTTCTAAGAGTAACTCTTGTTACAGAGCTGCTTGTAAACTAAAAAGCCTCACAACTCAAGTTAAAATGATTGGCTTTGCAGTGTTTTTTGTTTATTTGTTTTTTTCATTTGTTTGTTTATTTTTTATTCATTTATTGTTTATTTGTTTATTTCTTTTTAGTTTTGCTCGTCTCTTGTGTTTAAATGACTGTAGCATACAATCTTCACAATCGGAGCCTAAAGCAAAAAAGCTTACAGCACCTAGTGTTCCCTGGCAGTCTCCATTCCAAGTACTAACTAAGCCCACAAGATCGGGATTTGTAAAAGCGCTATGGCCATAAGCAATGGCTGTTGGCTGTTAGAGGACTGTTCTAAGAGTAACTCTTGTTACAGAGCTGCTTGTAAACTAAAAAGCCTCACAACTCAAGTTAAAATGATTGGCTTTGCAGTGTTTTTTGTTTATTTGTTTTTTTCATTTGTTTGTTCATTTTTTATTCATTTATTGTTTATTTGTTTATTTCTTTTTAGTTTTGCTCGTCTCTTGTGTTTAAATGACTGTAGCATACAATCTTCACAATCGGAGCCTAAAGCAACAAAGCTTACAGCACCTAGTGTTCCCTGGCAGTCTCCATTCCAAGTACTAACTAAGCCCACAAGATCGGGATTTGTAAGAGCGCTATGGCCATAAGCAATGACTGTTGGCTGTAGAGGACTGCTCTGAGAGTAACTCTTGTTACAGAGCTGCTTGTAAACTAAAAAGCCTCACAACTCAAATTAAAATGATTGGCTTTGCAGTGTTTTTTGTTTATTTGTTTTTTTCATTTGTTTGTTTATTTTTTATTCATTTATTGTTTATCTGTTTATTTCTTTTTAGTTTTGCTCGTCTCTTGTGTTTAAATGACTGTAGCATACAATCTTCACAATCGGAGCCTAAAGTTAAGAGCTTACAGCACCTAGTGTTCAGTGCAACAGCAATGACTGTTGGCTGTTAGAGGACTGTTCTAAGAGTAACTCTTGTTACAGAGCTGCTTGTAAACTAAAAAGCCTCACAACTCAAGTTAAAATGATTGGCTTTGCAGTGTTTTTTGTTTATTTGTTTTTTTCATTTGTTTGTTTATTTTTTATTCATTTATTGTTTATTTGTTTATTTCTTTTTAGTTTTGCTCGTCTCTTGTGTTTAAATGACTGTAGCATACAATCTTCACAATCGGAGCCTAGAGCTAAAGAGCTTACAGCACCTAGTGTTCAATGCAACAGCAATGACTGTTGGCTGTTAGAGGACTGTTCTAAGAGTAACTCTTGTTACAGAGCTGCTTGTAAACTAAAAAGCCTCACAACTCAAGTTAAAATGATTGGCTTTGCAGTGTTTTTTGTTTATTTGTTTTTTTCATTTGTTTGTTTATTTTTTATTCATTTATTGTTTATTTGTTTATTTCTTTTTAGTTTTGCTCGTCTCTTGTGTTTAAATGACTGTAGCATACAATCTTCACAATCGGAGCCTAAAGCAACAAAGCTTACAGCACCTAGTGTTCCCTGGCAGTCTCCATTCCAAGTACTAACTAAGCCCACAAGATCGGGATTTGTAAGAGCGCTATGGCCATAAGCAATGACTGTTGGCTGTAGAGGACTGTTCTGAGAGTAACTCTTGTTACAGAGCTGCTTGTAAACTAAAAAGCCTCACAACTCAAATTAAAATGATTGGCTTTGCAGTGTTTTTTGTTTATTTGTTTTTTTTCATTTGTTTGTTTATTTTTTATTCATTTATTGTTTATCTGTTTATTTCTTTTTAGTTTTGCTCGTCTCTTGTGCTTAAATGACTGTAGCATACAATCTTCACAATCGGAGCCTAAAGCTAAAGAGCTTACAGCACCTAGTGTTCAATGCAACAGCAATGACTGTTGGCTGTTAGAGGACTGTTCTAAGAGTAACTCTTGTTACAGAGCTGCTTGTAAACTAAAAAGCCTCACAACTCAAGTTAAAATGATTGGCTTTGCAGTGTTTTTTGTTTATTTGTTTTTTTCATTTGTTTGTTTATTTTTTATTCATTTATTGTTTATTTGTTTATTTCTTTTTAGTTTTGCTCGTCTCTTGTGTTTAAATGACTGTAGCATACAATCTTCACAATCGGAGCCTAAAGCAACAAAGCTTACAGCACCTAGTGTTCCCTGGCAGTCTCCATTCCAAGTACTAACTAAGCCCACAAGATCGGGATTTGTAAGAGCGCTATGGCCATAAGCAATGACTGTTGGCTGTAAAGGACTGTTCTGAGAGTAACTCTTGTTACAGAGCTGCTTGTAAACTAAAAATCCTCACAACTCAAATTAAAATGATTGGCTTTGCAGTGTTTTTTGTTTATTTGTTTTTTTCATTTGTTTGTTTATTTTTTATTCATTTATTGTTTATCTGTTTATTTCTTTTTAGTTTTGCTCGTCTCTTGTGTTTAAATGACTGTAGCATACAATCTTCACAATCGGAGCCTAAAGCTAAAGAGCTTACAGCACCTAGTGTTCAATGCAACAGCAATGACTGTTGGCTGTTAGAGGACTGTTCTAAGAGTAACTCTTGTTACAGAGCTGCTTGTAAACTAAAAAGCCTCACAACTCAAGTTAAAATGATTGGCTTTGCAGTGTTTTTTGTTTATTTGTTTTTTTCATTTGTTTGTTTATTTTTTATTCATTTATTGTTTATTTGTTTATTTCTTTTTAGTTTTGCTCGTCTCTTGTGTTTAAATGACTGTAGCATACAATCTTCACAATCGGAGCCTAAAGCTAAAGAGCTTACAGCACCTAGTGTTCAATGCAACAGCAATGACTGTTGGCTGTTAGAGGACTGTTCTAAGAGTAACTCTTGTTACAGAGCTGCTTGTAAACTAAAAAGCCTCACAACTCAAGTTAAAATGATTGGCTTTGCAGTGTTTTTTGTTTATTTGTTTTTTTCATTTGTTTGTTTATTTTTTATTCATTTATTGTTTATTTGTTTATTTCTTTTTAGTTTTGCTCGTCTCTTGTGTTTAAATGACTGTAGCATACAATCTTCACAATCGGAGCCTAAAGCAACAAAGCTTACAGCACCTAGTGTTCCCTGGCAGTCTCCATTCCAAGTACTAACTAAGCCCACAAGATCGGGATTTGTAAGAGCGCTATGGCCATAAGCAATGACTGTTGGCTGTAGAGGACTGTTCTGAGAGTAACTCTTGTTACAGAGCTGCTTGTAAACTAAAAAGCCTCACAACTCAAATTAAAATGATTGGCTTTGCAGTGTTTTTTGTTTATTTGTTTTTTTCATTTGTTTGTTTATTTTTTATTCATTTATTGTTTATTTGTTTATTTCTTTTTAGTTTTGCTCGTCTCTTGTGTTTAAATGACTGTAGCATACAATCTTCACAATCGGAGCCTAAAGCTAAAGAGCTTACAGCACCTAGTGTTCAATGCAACAGCAATGACTGTTGGCTGTTAGAGGACTGTTCTAAGAGTAACTCTTGTTACAGAGCTGCTTGTAAACTAAAAAGCCTCACAACTCAAGTTAAAATGATTGGCTTTGCAGTGTTTTTTGTTTATTTGTTTTTTTCATTTGTTTGTTTATTTTTTATTCATTTATTGTTTATTTGTTTATTTCTTTTTAGTTTTGCTCGTCTCTTGTGTTTAAATGACTGTAGCATACAATCTTCACAATCGGAGCCTAAAGCAACAAAGCTTACAGCACCTAGTGTTCCCTGGCAGTCTCCATTCCAAGTACTAACTAAGCCCACAAGATCGGGATTTGTAAGAGCGCTATGGCCATAAGCAATGACTGTTGGCTGTAGAGGACTGCTCTGAG
Source organism: Hoplias malabaricus (assembly GCF_029633855.1). Classification (NCBI taxonomy): domain Eukaryota; kingdom Metazoa; phylum Chordata; class Actinopteri; order Characiformes; family Erythrinidae; genus Hoplias; species Hoplias malabaricus. Next base: position 27,439,501 of record NC_089814.1, read on the forward strand.
AGTAACTCTTGTTACAGAGCTGCTTGTAAACTAAAAAGCCTCACAACTCAAATTAAAATGATTGGCTTTGCAGTGTTTTTTGTTTATTTGTTTTTTTCATTTGTTTGTTTATTTTTTATTCATTTATTTTTTATCTGTTTATTTCTTTTTAGTTTTGCTCGTCTCTTGTGTTTAAATGACTGTAGCATACAATCTTCACAATCGGAGCCTAAAGCTAAAGAGCTTACAGCACCTAGTGTTCAATGCAACAGCAATGACTGTTGGCTGTTAGAGGACTGTTCTAAGAGTAACTCTTGTTACAGAGCTGCTTGTAAACTAAAAAGCCTCACAACTCAAGTTAAAATGATTGGCTTTGCAGTGTTTTTTGTTTATTTGTTTTTTTCATTTGTTTGTTTATTTTTTATTCATTTATTGTTTATTTGTTTATTTCTTTTTAGTTTTGCTCGTCTCTTGTGTTTAAATGACTGTAGCATACAATCTTCACAATCGGAGCCTAAAGCTAAAGAGCTTACAGCACCTAGTGTTCAATGCAACAGCAATGACTGTTGGCTGTTAGAGGACTGTTCTAAGAGTAACTCTTGTTACAGAGCTGCTTGTAAACTAAAAAGCCTCACAACTCAAGTTAAAATGATTGGCTTTGCAGTGTTTTTTGTTTATTTGTTTTTTTCATTTGTTTGTTTATTTTTTATTCATTTATTGTTTATTTGTTTATTTCTTTTTAGTTTTGCTCGTCTCTTGTGTTTAAATGACTGTAGCATACAATCTTCACAATCGGAGCCTAAAGCAACAAAGCTTACAGCACCTAGTGTTCCCTGGCAGTCTCCATTCCAAGTACTAACTAAGCCCACAAGATCGGGATTTGTAAGAGCGCTATGGCCATAAGCAATGACTGTTGGCTGTAGAGGACTGTTCTGAGAGTAACTCTTGTTACAGAGCTGCTTGTAAACTAAAAAGCCTCACAACTCAAATTAAAATGATTGGCTTTGCAGTGTTTTTTGTTTATTTGTTTTTTTCATTTGTTTGTTTATTTTTTATTCATTTATTGTTTATCTGTTTATTTCTTTTTAGTTTTGCTCGTCTCTTGTGCTTAAATGACTGTAGCATACAATCTTCACAATCGGAGCCTAAAGCTAAAGAGCTTACAGCACCTAGTGTTCAATGCAACAGCAATGACTGTTGGCTGTTAGAGGACTGTTCTAAGAGTAACTCTTGTTACAGAGCTGCTTGTAAACTAAAAAGCCTCACAACTCAAGTTAAAATGATTGGCTTAGCAGTGTTTTTTGTTTATTTGTTTTTTTCATTTGTTTGTTTATTTTTTATTCATTTATTGTTTATTTGTTTATTTCTTTTTAGTTTTGCTCGTCTCTTGTGTTTAAATGACTGTAGCATACAATCTTCACAATCGGAGCCTAAAGCAACAAAGCTTACAGCACCTAGTGTTCCCTGGCAGTCTCCATTCCAAGTACTAACTAAGCCCACAAGATCGGGATTTGTAAGAGCGCTATGGCCATAAGCAATGACTGTTGGCTGTAAAGGACTGTTCTGAGAGTAACTCTTGTTACAGAGCTGCTTGTAAACTAAAAATCCTCACAACTCAAATTAAAATGATTGGCTTTGCAGTGTTTTTTGTTTATTTGTTTTTTTCATTTGTTTGTTTATTTTTTATTCATTTATTGTTTATTTGTTTATTTCTTTTTAGTTTTGCTCGTCTCTTGTGTTTAAATGACTGTAGCATACAATCTTCACAATCGGAGCCTAAAGCTAAAGAGCTTACAGCACCTAGTGTTCAATGCAACAGCAATGACTGTTGGCTGTTAGAGGACTGTTCTAAGAGTAACTCTTGTTACAGAGCTGCTTGTAAACTAAAAAGCCTCACAACTCAAGTTAAAATGATTGGCTTTGCAGTGTTTTTTGTTTATTTGTTTTTTTCATTTGTTTGTTTATTTTTTATTCATTTATTGTTTATTTGTTTATTTCTTTTTAGTTTTGCTCGTCTCTTGTGTTTAAATGACTGTAGCATACAATCTTCACAATCGGAGCCTAAAGCAAAAAAGCTTACAGCACCTAGTGTTCCCTGGCAGTCTCCATTCCAAGTACTAACTAAGCCCACAAGATCGGGATTTGTAAAAGCGCTATGGCCATAAGCAATGGCTGTTGGCTGTTAGAGGACTGTTCTAAGAGTAACTCTTGTTACAGAGCTGCTTGTAAACTAAAAAGCCTCACAACTCAAGTTAAAATGATTGGCTTTGCAGTGTTTTTTGTTTATTTGTTTTTTTCATTTGTTTGTTTATTTTTTATTCATTTATTGTTTATCTGTTTATTTCTTTTTAGTTTTGCTCGTCTCTTGTGTTTAAATGACTGTAGCATACAATTTTCACAATCGGAGCCTAAAGCTAAAGAGCTTACAGCACCTAGTGTTCAGTGCAACAGCAATGACTGTTGGCTGTTAGAGGACTGTTCTAAGAGTAACTCTTGTTACAGAGCTGCTTGTAAACTAAAAAGCCTCACAACTCAAGTTAAAATGATTGGCTTTGCAGTGTTTTTTGTTTATTTGTTTTTTTCATTTGTTTGTTTATTTTTTATTCATTTATTGTTTATTTGTTTATTTCTTTTTAGTTTTGCTCGTCTCTTGTGTTTAAATGACTGTAGCATACAATCTTCACAATCGGAGCCTAGAGCTAAAGAGCTTACAGCACCTAGTGTTCAATGCAACAGCAATGACTGTTGGCTGTTAGAGGACTGTTCTAAGAGTAACTCTTGTTACAGAGCTGCTTGTAAACTAAAAAGCCTCACAACTCAAGTTAAAATGATTGGCTTTGCAGTGTTTTTTGTTTATTTGTTTTTTTCATTTGTTTGTTTATTTTTTATTCATTTATTGTTTATTTGTTTATTTCTTTTTAGTTTTGCTCGTCTCTTGTGTTTAAATGACTGTAGCATACAATCTTCACAATCGGAGCCTAAAGCAACAAAGCTTACAGCACCTAGTGTTCCCTGGCAGTCTCCATTCCAAGTACTAACTAAGCCCACAAGATCGGGATTTGTAAGAGCGCTATGGCCATAAGCAATGACTGTTGGCTGTAGAGGACTGTTCTGAGAGTAACTCTTGTTACAGAGCTGCTTGTAAACTAAAAAGCCTCACAACTCAAATTAAAATGATTGGCTTTGCAGTGTTTTTTGTTTATTTGTTTTTTTTCATTTGTTTGTTTATTTTTTATTCATTTATTGTTTATCTGTTTATTTCTTTTTAGTTTTGCTCGTCTCTTGTGCTTAAATGACTGTAGCATACAATCTTCACAATCGGAGCCTAAAGCTAAAGAGCTTACAGCACCTAGTGTTCAATGCAACAGCAATGACTGTTGGCTGTTAGAGGACTGTTCTAAGAGTAACTCTTGTTACAGAGCTGCTTGTAAACTAAAAAGCCTCACAACTCAAGTTAAAATGATTGGCTTTGCAGTGTTTTTTGTTCATTTGTTTTTTTCATTTGTTTGTTTATTTTTTATTCATTTATTGTTTATTTGTTTATTTCTTTTTAGTTTTGCTCGTCTCTTGTGTTTAAATGACTGTAGCATACAATCTTCACAATCGGAGCCTAAAGCAACAAAGCTTACAGCACCTAGTGTTCCCTGGCAGTCTCCATTCCAAGTACTAACTAAGCCCACAAGATCGGGATTTGTAAGAGCGCTATGGCCATAAGCAATGACTGTTGGCTGTAAAGGACTGTTCTGAGAGTAACTCTTGTTACAGAGCTGCTTGTAAACTAAAAATCCTCACAACTCAAATTAAAATGATTGGCTTTGCAGTGTTTTTTGTTTATTTGTTTTTTTCATTTGTTTGTTTATTTTTTATTCATTTATTGTTTATCTGTTTATTTCTTTTTAGTTTTGCTCGTCTCTTGTGTTTAAATGACTGTAGCATACAATCTTCACAATCGGAGCCTAAAGCTAAAGAGCTTACAGCACCTAGTGTTCAATGCAACAGCAATGACTGTTGGCTGTTAGAGGACTGTTCTAAGAGTAACTCTTGTTACAGAGCTGCTTGTAAACTAAAAAGCCTCACAACTCAAGTTAAAATGATTGGCTTTGCAGTGTTTTTTGTTTATTTGTTTTTTTTCATTTGTTTGTTTATTTTTTATTCATTTATTGTTTATTTGTTTATTTCTTTTTAGTTTTGCTCGTCTCTTGTGTTTAAATGACTGTAGCATACAATCTTCACAATCGGAGCCTAAAGCTAAAGAGCTTACAGCACCTAGTGTTCAATGCAACAGCAATGACTGTTGGCTGTTAGAGGACTGTTCTAAGAGTAACTCTTGTTACAGAGCTGCTTGTAAACTAAAAAGCCTCACAACTCAAGTTAAAATGATTGGCTTTGCAGTGTTTTTTGTTTATTTGTTTTTTTCATTTGTTTGTTTATTTTTTATTCATTTATTGTTTATTTGTTTATTTCTTTTTAGTTTTGCTCGTCTCTTGTGTTTAAATGACTGTAGCATACAATCTTCACAATCGGAGCCTAAAGCAACAAAGCTTACAGCACCTAGTGTTCCCTGGCAGTCTCCATTCCAAGTACTAACTAAGCCCACAAGATCGGGATTTGTAAGAGCGCTATGGCCATAAGCAATGACTGTTGGCTGTAGAGGACTGTTCTGAGAGTAACTCTTGTTACAGAGCTGCTTGTAAACTAAAAAGCCTCACAACTCAAATTAAAATGATTGGCTTTGCAGTGTTTTTTGTTTATTTGTTTTTTTCATTTGTTTGTTTATTTTTTATTCATTTATTGTTTATTTGTTTATTTCTTTTTAGTTTTGCTCGTCTCTTGTGTTTAAATGACTGTAGCATACAATCTTCACAATCGGAGCCTAAAGCTAAAGAGCTTACAGCACCTAGTGTTCAATGCAACAGCAATGACTGTTGGCTGTTAGAGGACTGTTCTAAGAGTAACTCTTGTTACAGAGCTGCTTGTAAACTAAAAAGCCTCACAACTCAAGTTAAAATGATTGGCTTTGCAGTGTTTTTTGTTTATTTGTTTTTTTCATTTGTTTGTTTATTTTTTATTCATTTATTGTTTATTTGTTTATTTCTTTTTAGTTTTGCTCGTCTCTTGTGTTTAAATGACTGTAGCATACAATCTTCACAATCGGAGCCTAAAGCAACAAAGCTTACAGCACCTAGTGTTCCCTGGCAGTCTCCATTCCAAGTACTAACTAAGCCCACAAGATCGGGATTTGTAAGAGCGCTATGGCCATAAGCAATGACTGTTGGCTGTAGAGGACTGCTCTGAGAGTAACTCTTGTTACAGAGCTGCTTGTAAACTAAAAAGCCTCACAACTCAAATTAAAATGATTGGCTTTGCAGTGTTTTTTGTTTATTTGTTTTTTTCATTTGTTTGTTTATTTTTTATTCATTTATTTTTTATCTGTTTATTTCTTTTTAGTTTTGCTCGTCTCTTGTGTTTAAATGACTGTAGCATACAATCTTCACAATCGGAGCCTAAAGCTAAAGAGCTTACAGCACCTAGTGTTCAATGCAACAGCAATGACTGTTGGCTGTAGAGGACTGCTCTGAGAGTAACTCTTGTTACAGAGCTGCTTGTAAACTAAAAAGCCTCACAACTCAAATTAAAATGATTGGCTTTGCAGTGTTTTTTGTTTATTTGTTTTTTTCATTTGTTTGTTTATTTTTTATTCATTTATTGTTTATCTGTTTATTTCTTTTTAGTTTTGCTCGTCTCTTGTGTTTAAATGACTGTAGCATACAATTTTCACAATCGGAGCCTAAAGCTAAAGAGCTTACAGCACCTAGTGTTCAGTGCAACAGCAATGACTGTTGGCTGTTAGAGGACTGTTCTAAGAGTAACTCTTGTTACAGAGCTGCTTGTAAACTAAAAAGCCTCACAACTCAAGTTAAAATGATTGGCTTTGCAGTGTTTTTTGTTTATTTGTTTTTTTCATTTGTTTGTTTATTTTTTATTCATTTATTGTTTATTTGTTTATTTCTTTTTAGTTTTGCTCGTCTCTTGTGTTTAAATGACTGTAGCATACAATCTTCACAATCGGAGCCTAGAGCTAAAGAGCTTACAGCACCTAGTGTTCAATGCAACAGCAATGACTGTTGGCTGTTAGAGGACTGTTCTAAGAGTAACTCTTGTTACAGAGCTGCTTGTAAACTAAAAAGCCTCACAACTCAAGTTAAAATGATTGGCTTTGCAGTGTTTTTTGTTTATTTGTTTTTTTCATTTGTTTGTTTATTTTTTATTCATTTATTGTTTATTTGTTTATTTCTTTTTAGTTTTGCTCGTCTCTTGTGTTTAAATGACTGTAGCATACAATCTTCACAATCGGAGCCTAAAGCAACAAAGCTTACAGCACCTAGTGTTCCCTGGCAGTCTCCATTCCATGTACTAACTAAGCCCACAAGATCGGGATTTGTAAGAGCGCTATGGCCATAAGCAATGACTGTTGGCTGTAGAGGACTGTTCTGAGAGTAACTCTTGTTACAGAGCTGCTTGTAAACTAAAAAGCCTCACAACTCAAATTAAAATGATTGGCTTTGCAGTGTTTTTTGTTTATTTGTTTTTTTTCATTTGTTTGTTTATTTTTTATTCATTTATTGTTTATCTGTTTATTTCTTTTTAGTTTTGCTCGTCTCTTGTGCTTAAATGACTGTAGCATACAATCTTCACAATCGGAGCCTAAAGCTAAAGAGCTTACAGCACCTAGTGTTCAATGCAACAGCAATGACTGTTGGCTGTTAGAGGACTGTTCTAAGAGTAACTCTTGTTACAGAGCTGCTTGTAAACTAAAAAGCCTCACAACTCAAGTTAAAATGATTGGCTTTGCAGTGTTTTTTGTTTATTTGTTTTTTTCATTTGTTTGTTTATTTTTTATTCATTTATTGTTTATTTGTTTATTTCTTTTTAGTTTTGCTCGTCTCTTGTGTTTAAATGACTGTAGCATACAATCTTCACAATCGGAGCCTAAAGCAACAAAGCTTACAGCACCTAATGTTCCCTGGCAGTCTCCATTCCAAGTACTAACTAAGCCCACAAGATCGGGATTTGTAAGAGCGCTATGGCCATAAGCAATGACTGTTGGCTGTAAAGGACTGTTCTGAGAGTAACTCTTGTTACAGAGCTGCTTGTAAACTAAAAATCCTCACAACTCAAATTAAAATGATTGGCTTTGCAGTGTTTTTTGTTTATTTGTTTTTTTCATTTGTTTGTTTATTTTTTATTCATTTATTGTTTATCTGTTTATTTCTTTTTAGTTTTGCTCGTCTCTTGTGTTTAAATGACTGTAGCATACAATCTTCACAATCGGAGCCTAAAGCTAAAGAGCTTACAGCACCTAGTGTTCAATGCAACAGCAATGACTGTTGGCTGTTAGAGGACTGTTCTAAGAGTAACTCTTGTTACAGAGCTGCTTGTAAACTAAAAAGCCTCACAACTCAAGTTAAAATGATTGGCTTTGCAGTGTTTTTTGTTTATTTGTTTTTTTCATTTGTTTGTTTATTTTTTATTCATTTATTGTTTATTTGTTTATTTCTTTTTAGTTTTGCTCGTCTCTTGTGTTTAAATGACTGTAGCATACAATCTTCACAATCGGAGCCTAAAGCTAAAGAGCTTACAGCACCTAGTGTTCAATGCAACAGCAATGACTGTTGGCTGTTAGAGGACTGTTCTAAGAGTAACTCTTGTTACAGAGCTGCTTGTAAACTAAAAAGCCTCACAACTCAAGTTAAAATGATTGGCTTTGCAGTGTTTTTTGTTTATTTGTTTTTTTCATTTGTTTGTTTATTTTTTATTCATTTATTGTTTATTTGTTTATTTCTTTTTAGTTTTGCTCGTCTCTTGTGTTTAAATGACTGTAGCATACAATCTTCACAATCGGAGCCTAAAGCAACAAAGCTTACAGCACCTAGTGTTCCCTGGCAGTCTCCATTCCAAGTACTAACTAAGCCCACAAGATCGGGATTTGTAAGAGCGCTATGGCCATAAGCAATGACTGTTGGCTGTAGAGGACTGTTCTGAGAGTAACTCTTGTTACAGAGCTGCTTGTAAACTAAAAAGCCTCACAACTCAAATTAAAATGATTGGCTTTGCAGTGTTTTTTGTTTATTTGTTTTTTTCATTTGTTTGTTTATTTTTTATTCATTTATTGTTTATTTGTTTATTTCTTTTTAGTTTTGCTCGTCTCTTGTGTTTAAATGACTGTAGCATACAATCTTCACAATCGGAGCCTAAAGCTAAAGAGCTTACAGCACCTAGTGTTCAATGCAACAGCAATGACTGTTGGCTGTTAGAGGACTGTTCTAAGAGTAACTCTTGTTACAGAGCTGCTTGTAAACTAAAAAGCCTCACAACTCAAGTTAAAATGATTGGCTTTGCAGTGTTTTTTGTTTATTTGTTTTTTTCATTTGTTTGTTTATTTTTTATTCATTTATTGTTTATTTGTTTATTTCTTTTTAGTTTTGCTCGTCTCTTGTGTTTAAATGACTGTAGCATACAATCTTCACAATCGGAGCCTAAAGCAACAAAGCTTACAGCACCTAGTGTTCCCTGGCAGTCTCCATTCCAAGTACTAACTAAGCCCACAAGATCGGGATTTGTAAGAGCGCTATGGCCATAAGCAATGACTGTTGGCTGTAGAGGACTGCTCTGAGAGTAACTCTTGTTACAGAGCTGCTTGTAAACTAAAAAGCCTCACAACTCAAATTAAAATGATTGGCTTTGCAGTGTTTTTTGTTTATTTGTTTTTTTCATTTGTTTGTTTATTTTTTATTCATTTATTTTTTATCTGTTTATTTCTTTTTAGTTTTGCTCGTCTCTTGTGTTTAAATGACTGTAGCATACAATCTTCACAATCGGAGCCTAAAGCTAAAGAGCTTACAGCACCTAGTGTTCAATGCAACCGCAATGACTGTTGGCTGTTAGAGGACTGTTCTAAGAGTAACTCTTGTTACAGAGCTGCTTGTAAACTAAAAAGCCTCACAACTCAAGTTAAAATGATTGGCTTTGCAGTGTTTTTTGTTTATTTGTTTTTTTCATTTGTTTGTTTATTTTTTATTCATTTATTGTTTATTTGTTTATTTCTTTTTAGTTTTGCTCGTCTCTTGTGTTTAAATGACTGTAGCATACAATCTTCACAATCGGAGCCTAAAGCTAAAGAGCTTACAGCACCTAGTGTTCAATGCAACAGCAATGACTGTTGGCTGTTAGAGGACTGTTCTAAGAGTAACTCTTGTTACAGAGCTGCTTGTAAACTAAAAAGCCTCACAACTCAAGTTAAAATGATTGGCTTTGCAGTGTTTTTTGTTTATTTGTTTTTTTCATTTGTTTGTTTATTTTTTATTCATTTATTGTTTATTTGTTTATTTCTTTTTAGTTTTGCTCGTCTCTTGTGTTTAAATGACTGTAGCATACAATCTTCACAATCGGAGCCTAAAGCAACAAAGCTTACAGCACCTAGTGTTCCCTGGCAGTCTCCATTCCAAGTACTAACTAAGCCCACAAGATCGGGATTTGTAAGAGCGCTATGGCCATAAGCAATGACTGTTGGCTGTAGAGGACTGTTCTGAGAGTAACTCTTGTTACAGAGCTGCTTGTAAACTAAAAAGCCTCACAACTCAAATTAAAATGATTGGCTTTGCAGTGTTTTTTGTTTATTTGTTTTTTTCATTTGTTTGTTTATTTTTTATTCATTTATTGTTTATTTGTTTATTTCTTTTTAGTTTTGCTCGTCTCTTGTGTTTAAATGACTGTAGCATACAATCTTCACAATCGGAGCCTAAAGCTAAAGAGCTTACAGCACCTAGTGTTCAGTGCAACAGCAATGACTGTTGGCTGTTAGAGGACTGTTCTAAGAGTAACTCTTGTTACAGAGCTGCTTGTAAACTAAAAAGCCTCACAACTCAAGTTAAAATGATTGGCTTTGCAGTGTTTTTTGTTTATTTGTTTTTTCATTTGTTTGTTTATTTTTTATTCATTTATTGTTTATCTGTTTATTTCTTTTTAGTTTTGCTCGTCTCTTGTGTTTAAATGACTGTAGCATACAATCTTCACAATCGGAGCCTAAAGCTAAAGAGCTTACAGCACCTAGTGTTCAATGCAACAGCAATGACTGTTGGCTGTTAGAGGACTGTTCTAAGAGTAACTCTTGTTACAGAGCTGCTTGTAAACTAAAAAGCCTCACAACTCAAGTTAAAATGATTGGCTTTGCAGTGTTTTTTGTTTATTTGTTTTTTTCATTTGTTTGTTTATTTTTTATTCATTTATTGTTTATTTGTTTATTTCTTTTTAGTTTTGCTCGTCTCTTGTGTTTAAATGACTGTAGCATACAATCTTCACAATCGGAGCCTAAAGCTAAAGAGCTTACAGCACCTAGTGTTCAATGCAACAGCAATGACTGTTGGCTGTTAGAGGACTGTTCTAAGAGTAACTCTTGTTACAGAGCTGCTTGTAAACTAAAAAGCCTCACAACTCAAGTTAAAATGATTGGCTTTGCAGTGTTTTTTGTTTATTTGTTTTTTTCATTTGTTTGTTTATTTTTTATTCATTTATTGTTTATTTGTTTATTTCTTTTTAGTTTTGCTCGTCTCTTGTGTTTAAATGACTGTAGCATACAATCTTCACAATCGGAGCCTAAAGCAACAAAGCTTACAGCACCTAGTGTTCCCTGGCAGTCTCCATTCCAAGTACTAACTAAGCCCACAAGATCGGGATTTGTAAGAGCGCTATGGCCATAAGCAATGACTGTTGGCTGTAGAGGACTGCTCTGAGAGTAACTCTTGTTACAGAGCTGCTTGTAAACTAAAAAGCCTCACAACTCAAATTAAAATGATTGGCTTTGCAGTGTTTTTTGTTTATTTGTTTTTTTCATTTGTTTGTTTATTTTTTATTCATTTATTGTTTATCTGTTTATTTCTTTTTAGTTTTGCTCGTCTCTTGTGTTTAAATGACTGTAGCATACAATCTTCACAATCGGAGCCTAAAGCTAAAGAGCTTACAGCACCTAGTGTTCAGTGCAACAGCAATGACTGTTGGCTGTTAGAGGACTGTTCTAAGAGTAACTCTTGTTACAGAGCTGCTTGTAAACTAAAAAGCCTCACAACTCAAGTTAAAATGATTGGCTTTGCAGTGTTTTTTGTTTATTTGTTTTTTTCATTTGTTTGTTTATTTTTTATTCATTTATTGTTTATTTGTTTATTTCTTTTTAGTTTTGCTCGTCTCTTGTGTTTAAATGACTGTAGCATACAATCTTCACAATCGGAGCCTAGAGCTAAAGAGCTTACAGCACCTAGTGTTCAATGCAACAGCAATGACTGTTGGCTGTTAGAGGACTGTTCTAAGAGTAACTCTTGTTACAGAGCTGCTTGTAAACTAAAAAGCCTCACAACTCAAGTTAAAATGATTGGCTTTGCAGTGTTTTTTGTTTATTTGTTTTTTTCATTTGTTTGTTTATTTTTTATTCATTTATTGTTTATTTGTTTATTTCTTTTTAGTTTTGCTCGTCTCTTGTGTTTAAATGACTGTAGCATACAATCTTCACAATCGGAGCCTAAAGCAACAAAGCTTACAGCACCTAGTGTTCCCTGGCAGTCTCCATTCCAAGTACTAACTAAGCCCACAAGATCGGGATTTGTAAGAGCGCTATGGCCATAAGCAATGACTGTTGGCTGTAGAGGACTGTTCTGAGAGTAACTCTTGTTACAGAGCTGCTTGTAAACTAAAAAGCCTCACAACTCAAATTAAAATGATTGGCTTTGCAGTGTTTTTTGTTTATTTGTTTTTTTTCATTTGTTTGTTTATTTTTTATTCATTTATTGTTTATCTGTTTATTTCTTTTTAGTTTTGCTCGTCTCTTGTGCTTAAATGACTGTAGCATACAATCTTCACAATCGGAGCCTAAAGCTAAAGAGCTTACAGCACCTAGTGTTCAATGCAACAGCAATGACTGTTGGCTGTTAGAGGACTGTTCTAAGAGTAACTCTTGTTACAGAGCTGCTTGTAAACTAAAAAGCCTCACAACTCAAGTTAAAATGATTGGCTTTGCAGTGTTTTTTGTTTATTTGTTTTTTTCATTTGTTTGTTTATTTTTTATTCATTTATTGTTTATTTGTTTATTTCTTTTTAGTTTTGCTCGTCTCTTGTGTTTAAATGACTGTAGCATACAATCTTCACAATCGGAGCCTAAAGCAACAAAGCTTACAGCACCTAGTGTTCCCTGGCAGTCTCCATTCCAAGTACTAACTAAGCCCACAAGATCGGGATTTGTAAGAGCGCTATGGCCATAAGCAATGACTGTTGGCTGTAAAGGACTGTTCTGAGAGTAACTCTTGTTACAGAGCTGCTTGTAAACTAAAAATCCTCACAACTCAAATTAAAATGATTGGCTTTGCAGTGTTTTTTGTTTATTTGTTTTTTTCATTTGTTTGTTTATTTTTTATTCATTTATTGTTTATCTGTTTATTTCTTTTTAGTTTTGCTCGTCTCTTGTGTTTAAATGACTGTAGCATACAATCTTCACAATCGGAGCCTAAAGCTAAAGAGCTTACAGCACCTAGTGTTCAATGCAACAGCAATGACTGTTGGCTGTTAGAGGACTGTTCTAAGAGTAACTCTTGTTACAGAGCTGCTTGTAAACTAAAAAGCCTCACAACTCAAGTTAAAATGATTGGCTTTGCAGTGTTTTTTGTTTATTTGTTTTTTTCATTTGTTTGTTTATTTTTTATTCATTTATTGTTTATTTGTTTATTTCTTTTTAGTTTTGCTCGTCTCTTGTGTTTAAATGACTGTAGCATACAATCTTCACAATCGGAGCCTAAAGCTAAAGAGCTTACAGCACCTAGTGTTCAATGCAACAGCAATGACTGTTGGCTGTTAGAGGACTGTTCTAAGAGTAACTCTTGTTACAGAGCTGCTTGTAAACTAAAAAGCCTCACAACTCAAGTTAAAATGATTGGCTTTGCAGTGTTTTTTGTTTATTTGTTTTTTTCATTTGTTTGTTTATTTTTTATTCATTTATTGTTTATTTGTTTATTTCTTTTTAGTTTTGCTCGTCTCTTGTGTTTAAATGACTGTAGCATACAATCTTCACAATCGGAGCCTAAAGCAACAAAGCTTACAGCACCTAGTGTTCCCTGGCAGTCTCCATTCCAAGTACTAACTAAGCCCACAAGATCGGGATTTGTAAGAGCGCTATGGCCATAAGCAATGACTGTTGGCTGTAGAGGACTGTTCTAAGAGTAACTCTTGTTACAGAGCTGCTTGTAAACTAAAAAGCCTCACAACTCAAGTTAAAATGATTGGCTTTGCAGTGTTTTTTGTTTATTTGTTTTTTTCATTTGTTTGTTTATTTTTTATTCATTTATTGTTTATTTGTTTATTTCTTTTTAGTTTTGCTCGTCTCTTGTGTTTAAATGACTGTAGCATACAATCTTCACAATCGGAGCCTAAAGCTAAAGAGCTTACAGCACCTAGTGTTCAATGCAACAGCAATGACTGTTGGCTGTTAGAGGACTGTTCTAAGAGTAACTCTTGTTACAGAGCTGCTTGTAAACTAAAAAGCCTCACAACTCAAGTTAAAATGATTGGCTTTGCAGTGTTTTTTGTTTATTTGTTTTTTTCATTTGTTTGTTTATTTTTTATTCATTTATTGTTTATTTGTTTATTTCTTTTTAGTTTTGCTCGTCTCTTGTGTTTAAATGACTGTAGCATACAATCTTCACAACCGGAGCCTAAAGCAACAAAGCTTACAGCACCTAGTGTTCCCTGGCAGTCTCCATTCCAAGTACTAACTAAGCCCACAAGATCGGGATTTGTAAGAGCGCTATGGCCATAAGCAATGACTGTTGGCTGTAGAGGACTGTTCTGAGAGTAACTCTTGTTACAGAGCTGCTTGTAAACTAAAAAGCCTCACAACTCAAATTAAAATGATTGGCTTTGCAGTGTTTTTTGTTTATTTGTTTTTTTCATTTGTTTGTTTATTTTTTATTCATTTATTTTTTATCTGTTTATTTCTTTTTAGTTTTGCTCGTCTCTTGTGTTTAAATGACTGTAGCATACAATCTTCACAATCGGAGCCTAAAGCTAAAGAGCTTACAGCACCTAGTGTTCAATGCAACAGCAATGACTGTTGGCTGTTAGAGGACTGTTCTAAGAGTAACTCTTGTTACAGAGCTGCTTGTAAACTAAAAAGCCTCACAACTCAAGATAAAATGATTGGCTTTGCAGTGTTTTTTGTTTATTTGTTTTTTTCATTTGTTTGTTTATTTTTTATTCATTTATTGTTTATTTGTTTATTTCTTTTTAGTTTTGCTCGTCTCTTGTGTTTAAATGACTGTAGCATACAATCTTCACAATCGGAGCCTAAAGCAACAAAGCTTACAGCACCTAGTGTTCCCTGGCAGTCTCCATTCCAAGTACTAACTAAGCCCACAAGATCGGGATTTGTAAGAGCGCTATGGCCATAAGCAATGACTGTTGGCTGTAGAGGACTGTTCTGAGAGTAACTCTTGTTACAGAGCTGCTTGTAAACTAAAAAGCCTCACAACTCAAATTAAAATGATTGGCTTTGCAGTGTTTTTTGTTTATTTGTTTTTTTTCATTTGTTTGTTTATTTTTTATTCATTTATTGTTTATCTGTTTATTTCTTTTTAGTTTTGCTCGTCTCTTGTGCTTAAATGACTGTAGCATACAATCTTCACAATCGGAGCCTAAAGCTAAAGAGCTTACAGCACCTAGTGTTCAATGCAACAGCAATGACTGTTGGCTGTTAGAGGACTGTTCTAAGAGTAACTCTTGTTACAGAGCTGCTTGTAAACTAAAAAGCCTCACAACTCAAGTTAAAATGATTGGCTTTGCAGTGTTTTTTGTTTATTTGTTTTTTTCATTTGTTTGTTTATTTTTTATTCATTTATTGTTTATTTGTTTATTTCTTTTTAGTTTTGCTCGTCTCTTGTGTTTAAATGACTGTAGCATACAATCTTCACAATCGGAGCCTAAAGCAACAAAGCTTACAGCACCTAGTGTTCCCTGGCAGTCTCCATTCCAAGTACTAACTAAGCCCACAAGATCGGGATTTGTAAGAGCGCTATGGCCATAAGCAATGACTGTTGGCAGTAAAGGACTGTTCTGAGAGTAACTCTTGTTACAGAGCTGCTTGTAAACTAAAAATCCTCACAACTCAAATTAAAATGATTGGCTTTGCAGTGTTTTTTGTTTATTTGTTTTTTTCATTTGTTTGTTTATTTTTTATTCATTTATTGTTTATCTGTTTATTTCTTTTTAGTTTTGCTCGTCTCTTGTGTTTAAATGACTGTAGCATACAATCTTCACAATCGGAGCCTAAAGCTAAAGAGCTTACAGCACCTAGTGTTCAATGCAACAGCAATGACTGTTGGCTGTTAGAGGACTGTTCTAAGAGTAACTCTTGTTACAGAGCTGCTTGTAAACTAAAAAGCCTCACAACTCAAGTTAAAATGATTGGCTTTGCAGTGTTTTTTGTTTATTTGTTTTTTTCATTTGTTTGTTTATTTTTTATTCATTTATTGTTTATTTGTTTATTTCTTTTTAGTTTTGCTCGTCTCTTGTGTTTAAATGACTGTAGCATACAATCTTCACAATCGGAGCCTAAAGCTAAAGAGCTTACAGCACCTAGTGTTCAATGCAACAGCAATGACTGTTGGCTGTTAGAGGACTGTTCTAAGAGTAACTCTTGTTACAGAGCTGCTTGTAAACTAAAAAGCCTCACAACTCAAGTTAAAATGATTGGCTTTGCAGTGTTTTTTGTTTATTTGTTTTTTTCATTTGTTTGTTTATTTTTTATTCATTTATTGTTTATTTGTTTATTTCTTTTTAGTTTTGCTCGTCTCTTGTGTTTAAATGACTGTAGCATACAATCTTTACAATCGGAGCCTAAAGCAACAAAGCTTACAGCACCTAGTGTTCCCTGGCAGTCTCCATTCCAAGTACTAACTAAGCCCACAAGATCGGGATTTGTAAGAGCGCTATGGCCATAAGCAATGACTGTTGGCTGTAGAGGACTGTTCTGAGAGTAACTCTTGTTACAGAGCTGCTTGTAAACTAAAAAGCCTCACAACTCAAATTAAAATGATTGGCTTTGCAGTGTTTTTTGTTTATTTGTTTTTTTCATTTGTTTGTTTATTTTTTATTCATTTATTGTTTATTTGTTTATTTCTTTTTAGTTTTGCTCGTCTCTTGTGTTTAAATGACTGTAGCATACAATCTTCACAATCGGAGCCTAAAGCTAAAGAGCTTACAGCACCTAGTGTTCAATGCAACAGCAATGACTGTTGGCTGTTAGAGGACTGTTCTAAGAGTAACTCTTGTTACAGAGCTGCTTGTAAACTAAAAAGCCTCACAACTCAAGTTAAAATGATTGGCTTTGCAGTGTTTTTTGTTTATTTGTTTTTTTCATTTGTTTGTTTATTTTTTATTCATTTATTGTTTATTTGTTTATTTCTTTTTAGTTTTGCTCGTCTCTTGTGTTTAAATGACTGTAGCATACAATCTTCACAATCGGAGCCTAAAGCAACAAAGCTTACAGCACCTAGTGTTCCCTGGCAGTCTCCATTCCAAGTACTAACTAAGCCCACAAGATCGGGATTTGTAAGAGCGCTATGGCCATAAGCAATGACTGTTGGCTGTAAAGGACTGTTCTGAGAGTAACTCTTGTTACAGAGCTGCTTGTAAACTAAAAATCCTCACAACTCAAATTAAAATGATTGGCTTTGCAGTGTTTTTTGTTTATTTGTTTTTTTCATTTGTTTGTTTATTTTTTATTCATTTATTGTTTATCTGTTTATTTCTTTTTAGTTTTGCTCGTCTCTTGTGTTTAAATGACTGTAGCATACAATCTTCACAATCGGAGCCTAAAGCTAAAGAGCTTACAGCACCTAGTGTTCAATGCAACAGCAATGACTGTTGGCTGTTAGAGGACTGTTCTAAGAGTAACTCTTGTTACAGAGCTGCTTGTAAACTAAAAAGCCTCACAACTCAAGTTAAAATGATTGGCTTTGCAGTGTTTTTTGTTTATTTGTTTTTTTCATTTGTTTGTTTATTTTTTATTCATTTATTGTTTATTTGTTTATTTCTTTTTAGTTTTGCTCGTCTCTTGTGTTTAAATGACTGTAGCATACAATCTTCACAATCGGAGCCTAAAGCTAAAGAGCTTACAGCACCTAGTGTTCAATGCAACAGCAATGACTGTTGGCTGTTAGAGGACTGTTCTAAGAGTAACTCTTGTTACAGAGCTGCTTGTAAACTAAAAAGCCTCACAACTCAAGTTAAAATGATTGGCTTTGCAGTGTTTTTTGTTTATTTGTTTTTTTCATTTGTTTGTTTATTTTTTATTCATTTATTGTTTATTTGTTTATTTCTTTTTAGTTTTGCTCGTCTCTTGTGTTTAAATGACTGTAGCATACAATCTTCACAACCGGAGCCTAAAGCAACAAAGCTTACAGCACCTAGTGTTCCCTGGCAGTCTCCATTCCAAGTACTAACTAAGCCCACAAGATCGGGATTTGTAAGAGCGCTATGGCCATAAGCAATGACTGTTGGCTGTAGAGGACTGTTCTGAGAGTAACTCTTGTTACAGAGCTGCTTGTAAACTAAAAAGCCTCACAACTCAAATTAAAATGATTGGCTTTGCAGTGTTTTTTGTTTATTTGTTTTTTTCATTTGTTTGTTTATTTTTTATTCATTTATTTTTTATCTGTTTATTTCTTTTTAGTTTTGCTCGTCTCTTGTGTTTAAATGACTGTAGCATACAATCTTCACAATCGGAGCCTAAAGCTAAAGAGCTTACAGCACCTAGTGTTCAATGCAACAGCAATGACTGTTGGCTGTTAGAGGACTGTTCTAAGAGTAACTCTTGTTACAGAGCTGCTTGTAAACTAAAAAGCCTCACAACTCAAGTTAAAATGATTGGCTTTGCAGTGTTTTTTGTTTATTTGTTTTTTTCATTTGTTTGTTTATTTTTTATTCATTTATTGTTTATTTGTTTATTTCTTTTTAGTTTTGCTCGTCTCTTGTGTTTAAATGACTGTAGCATACAATCTTCACAATCGGAGCCTAAAGCAACAAAGCTTACAGCACCTAGTGTTCCCTGGCAGTCTCCATTCCAAGTACTAACTAAGCCCACAAGATCGGGATTTGTAAGAGCGCTATGGCCATAAGCAATGACTGTTGGCTGTAGAGGACTGCTCTGAGAGTAACTCTTGTTACAGAGCTGCTTGTAAACTAAAAAGCCTCACAACTCAAATTAAAATGATTGGCTTTGCAGTGTTTTTTGTTTATTTGTTTTTTTCATTTGTTTGTTTATTTTTTATTCATTTATTTTTTATCTGTTTATTTCTTTTTAGTTTTGCTCGTCTCTTGTGTTTAAATGACTGTAGCATACAATCTTCACAATCGGAGCCTAAAGCTAAAGAGCTTACAGCACCTAGTGTTCAATGCAACAGCAATGACTGTTGGCTGTTAGAGGACTGTTCTAAGAGTAACTCTTGTTACAGAGCTGCTTGTAAACTAAAAAGCCTCACAACTCAAGTTAAAATGATTGGCTTTGCAGTGTTTTTTGTTTATTTGTTTTTTTCATTTGTTTGTTTATTTTTTATTCATTTATTGTTTATTTGTTTATTTCTTTTTAGTTTTGCTCGTCTCTTGTGTTTAAATGACTGTAGCATACAATCTTCACAATCGGAGCCTAAAGCTAAAGAGCTTACAGCACCTAGTGTTCAATGCAACAGCAATGACTGTTGGCTGTTAGAGGACTGTTCTAAGAGTAACTCTTGTTACAGAGCTGCTTGTAAACTAAAAAGCCTCACAACTCAAGTTAAAATGATTGGCTTTGCAGTGTTTTTTGTTTATTTGTTTTTTTCATTTGTTTGTTTATTTTTTATTCATTTATTGTTTATTTGTTTATTTCTTTTTAGTTTTGCTCGTCTCTTGTGTTTAAATGACTGTAGCATACAATCTTCACAATCGGAGCCTAAAGCAACAAAGCTTACAGCACCTAGTGTTCCCTGGCAGTCTCCATTCCAAGTACTAACTAAGCCCACAAGATCGGGATTTGTAAGAGCGCTATGGCCATAAGCAATGACTGTTGGCTGTAGAGGACTGTTCTGAGAGTAACTCTTGTTACAGAGCTGCTTGTAAACTAAAAAGCCTCACAACTCAAATTAAAATGATTGGCTTTGCAGTGTTTTTTGTTTATTTGTTTTTTTCATTTGTTTGTTTATTTTTTATTCATTTATTGTTTATTTGTTTATTTCTTTTTAGTTTTGCTCGTCTCTTGTGTTTAAATGACTGTAGCATACAATCTTCACAATCGGAGCCTAAAGCTAAAGAGCTTACAGCACCTAGTGTTCAATGCAACAGCAATGACTGTTGGCTGTTAGAGGACTGTTCTAAGAGTAACTCTTGTTACAGAGCTGCTTGTAAACTAAAAAGCCTCACAACTCAAGTTAAAATGATTGGCTTTGCAGTGTTTTTTGTTTATTTGTTTTTTTCATTTGTTTGTTTATTTTTTATTCATTTATTGTTTATTTGTTTATTTCTTTTTAGTTTTGCTCGTCTCTTGTGTTTAAATGACTGTAGCATACAATCTTCACAATCGGAGCCTAAAGCAACAAAGCTTACAGCACCTAGTGTTCCCTGGCAGTCTCCATTCCAAGTACTAACTAAGCCCACAAGATCGGGATTTGTAAGAGCGCTATGGCCATAAGCAATGACTGTTGGCTGTAAAGGACTGTTCTGAGAGTAACTCTTGTTACAGAGCTGCTTGTAAACTAAAAATCCTCACAACTCAAATTAAAATGATTGGCTTTGCAGTGTTTTTTGTTTATTTGTTTTTTTCATTTGTTTGTTTATTTTTTATTCATTTATTGTTTATCTGTTTATTTCTTTTTAGTTTTGCTCGTCTCTTGTGTTTAAATGACTGTAGCATACAATCTTCACAATCGGAGCCTAAAGCTAAAGAGCTTACAGCACCTAGTGTTCAATGCAACAGCAATGACTGTTGGCTGTTAAAGGACTGTTCTAAGAGTAACTCTTGTTACAGAGCTGCTTGTAAACTAAAAAGCCTCACAACTCAAGTTAAAATGATTGGCTTTGCAGTGTTTTTTGTTTATTTGTTTTTTTCATTTGTTTGTTTATTTTTTATTCATTTATTGTTTATTTGTTTATTTCTTTTTAGTTTTGCTCGTCTCTTGTGTTTAAATGACTGTAGCATACAATCTTCACAATCGGAGCCTAAAGCTAAAGAGCTTACAGCACCTAGTGTTCAATGCAACAGCAATGACTGTTGGCTGTTAGAGGACTGTTCTAAGAGTAACTCTTGTTACAGAGCTGCTTGTAAACTAAAAAGCCTCACAACTCAAGTTAAAATGATTGGCTTTGCAGTGTTTTTTGTTTATTTGTTTTTTTCATTTGTTTGTTTATTTTTTATTCATTTATTGTTTATTT
Organism: Hoplias malabaricus; assembly: GCF_029633855.1. Lineage (NCBI taxonomy): Eukaryota > Metazoa > Chordata > Actinopteri > Characiformes > Erythrinidae > Hoplias > Hoplias malabaricus. The sequence continues at coordinate 27,459,976 of NC_089814.1, forward strand.
GTTTATTTCTTTTTAGTTTTGCTCGTCTCTTGTGTTTAAATGACTGTAGCATACAATCTTCACAACCGGAGCCTAAAGCAACAAAGCTTACAGCACCTAGTGTTCCCTGGCAGTCTCCATTCCAAGTACTAACTAAGCCCACAAGATCGGGATTTGTAAGAGCGCTATGGCCATAAGCAATGACTGTTGGCTGTAGAGGACTGTTCTGAGAGTAACTCTTGTTACAGAGCTGCTTGTAAACTAAAAAGCCTCACAACTCAAATTAAAATGATTGGCTTTGCAGTGTTTTTTGTTTATTTGTTTTTTTCATTTGTTTGTTTATTTTTTATTCATTTATTTTTTATCTGTTTATTTCTTTTTAGTTTTGCTCGTCTCTTGTGTTTAAATGACTGTAGCATACAATCTTCACAATCGGAGCCTAAAGCTAAAGAGCTTACAGCACCTAGTGTTCAATGCAACAGCAATGACTGTTGGCTGTTAGAGGACTGTTCTAAGAGTAACTCTTGTTACAGAGCTGCTTGTAAACTAAAAAGCCTCACAACTCAAGTTAAAATGATTGGCTTTGCAGTGTTTTTTGTTTATTTGTTTTTTTCATTTGTTTGTTTATTTTTTATTCATTTATTGTTTATTTGTTTATTTCTTTTTAGTTTTGCTCGTCTCTTGTGTTTAAATGACTGTAGCATACAATCTTCACAATCGGAGCCTAAAGCAACAAAGCTTACAGCACCTAGTGTTCCCTGGCAGTCTCCATTCCAAGTACTAACTAAGCCCACAAGATCGGGATTTGTAAGAGCGCTATGGCCATAAGCAATGACTGTTGGCTGTAGAGGACTGCTCTGAGAGTAACTCTTGTTACAGAGCTGCTTGTAAACTAAAAAGCCTCACAACTCAAATTAAAATGATTGGCTTTGCAGTGTTTTTTGTTTATTTGTTTTTTTCATTTGTTTGTTTATTTTTTATTCATTTATTTTTTATCTGTTTATTTCTTTTTAGTTTTGCTCGTCTCTTGTGTTTAAATGACTGTAGCATACAATCTTCACAATCGGAGCCTAAAGCTAAAGAGCTTACAGCACCTAGTGTTCAATGCAACAGCAATGACTGTTGGCTGTTAGAGGACTGTTCTAAGAGTAACTCTTGTTACAGAGCTGCTTGTAAACTAAAAAGCCTCACAACTCAAGATAAAATGATTGGCTTTGCAGTGTTTTTTGTTTATTTGTTTTTTTCATTTGTTTGTTTATTTTTTATTCATTTATTGTTTATTTGTTTATTTCTTTTTAGTTTTGCTCGTCTCTTGTGTTTAAATGACTGTAGCATACAATCTTCACAATCGGAGCCTAAAGCAAAAAAGCTTACAGCACCTAGTGTTCCCTGGCAGTCTCCATTCCAAGTACTAACTAAGCCCACAAGATCGGGATTTGTAAGAGCGCTATGGCCATAAGCAATGACTGTTGGCTGTAGAGGACTGTTCTGAGAGTAACTCTTGTTACAGAGCTGCTTGTAAACTAAAAAGCCTCACAACTCAAATTAAAATGATTGGCTTTGCAGTGTTTTTTGTTTATTTGTTTTTTTTCATTTGTTTGTTTATTTTTTATTCATTTATTGTTTATCTGTTTATTTCTTTTTAGTTTTGCTCGTCTCTTGTGCTTAAATGACTGTAGCATACAATCTTCACAATCGGAGCCTAAAGCTAAAGAGCTTACAGCACCTAGTGTTCAATGCAACAGCAATGACTGTTGGCTGTTAGAGGACTGTTCTAAGAGTAACTCTTGTTACAGAGCTGCTTGTAAACTAAAAAGCCTCACAACTCAAGTTAAAATGATTGGCTTTGCAGTGTTTTTTGTTTATTTGTTTTTTTCATTTGTTTGTTTATTTTTTATTCATTTATTGTTTATTTGTTTATTTCTTTTTAGTTTTGCTCGTCTCTTGTGTTTAAATGACTGTAGCATACAATCTTCACAATCGGAGCCTAAAGCAACAAAGCTTACAGCACCTAGTGTTCCCTGGCAGTCTCCATTCCAAGTACTAACTAAGCCCACAAGATCGGGATTTGTAAGAGCGCTATGGCCATAAGCAATGACTGTTGGCAGTAAAGGACTGTTCTGAGAGTAACTCTTGTTACAGAGCTGCTTGTAAACTAAAAATCCTCACAACTCAAATTAAAATGATTGGCTTTGCAGTGTTTTTTGTTTATTTGTTTTTTTCATTTGTTTGTTTATTTTTTATTCATTTATTGTTTATCTGTTTATTTCTTTTTAGTTTTGCTCGTCTCTTGTGTTTAAATGACTGTAGCATACAATCTTCACAATCGGAGCCTAAAGCTAAAGAGCTTACAGCACCTAGTGTTCAATGCAACAGCAATGACTGTTGGCTGTTAGAGGACTGTTCTAAGAGTAACTCTTGTTACAGAGCTGCTTGTAAACTAAAAAGCCTCACAACTCAAGTTAAAATGATTGGCTTTGCAGTGTTTTTTGTTTATTTGTTTTTTTCATTTGTTTGTTTATTTTTTATTCATTTATTGTTTATTTGTTTATTTCTTTTTAGTTTTGCTCGTCTCTTGTGTTTAAATGACTGTAGCATACAATCTTCACAATCGGAGCCTAAAGCTAAAGAGCTTACAGCACCTAGTGTTCAATGCAACAGCAATGACTGTTGGCTGTTAGAGGACTGTTCTAAGAGTAACTCTTGTTACAGAGCTGCTTGTAAACTAAAAAGCCTCACAACTCAAGTTAAAATGATTGGCTTTGCAGTGTTTTTTGTTTATTTGTTTTTTTCATTTGTTTGTTTATTTTTTATTCATTTATTGTTTATTTGTTTATTTCTTTTTAGTTTTGCTCGTCTCTTGTGTTTAAATGACTGTAGCATACAATCTTCACAATCGGAGCCTAAAGCAACAAAGCTTACAGCACCTAGTGTTCCCTGGCAGTCTCCATTCCAAGTACTAACTAAGCCCACAAGATCGGGATTTGTAAGAGCGCTATGGCCATAAGCAATGACTGTTGGCTGTAGAGGACTGTTCTGAGAGTAACTCTTGTTACAGAGCTGCTTGTAAACTAAAAAGCCTCACAACTCAAATTAAAATGATTGGCTTTGCAGTGTTTTTTGTTTATTTGTTTTTTTCATTTGTTTGTTTATTTTTTATTCATTTATTGTTTATTTGTTTATTTCTTTTTAGTTTTGCTCGTCTCTTGTGTTTAAATGACTGTAGCATACAATCTTCACAATCGGAGCCTAAAGCTAAAGAGCTTACAGCACCTAGTGTTCAATGCAACAGCAATGACTGTTGGCTGTTAGAGGACTGTTCTAAGAGTAACTCTTGTTACAGAGCTGCTTGTAAACTAAAAAGCCTCACAACTCAAGTTAAAATGATTGGCTTTGCAGTGTTTTTTGTTTATTTGTTTTTTTCATTTGTTTGTTTATTTTTTATTCATTTATTGTTTATTTGTTTATTTCTTTTTAGTTTTGCTCGTCTCTTGTGTTTAAATGACTGTAGCATACAATCTTCACAATCGGAGCCTAAAGCTAAAGAGCTTACAGCACCTAGTGTTCAATGCAACAGCAATGACTGTTGGCTGTTAGAGGACTGTTCTAAGAGTAACTCTTGTTACAGAGCTGCTTGTAAACTAAAAAGCCTCACAACTCAAGTTAAAATGATTGGCTTTGCAGTGTTTTTTGTTTATTTGTTTTTTTCATTTGTTTGTTTATTTTTTATTCATTTATTGTTTATTTGTTTATTTCTTTTTAGTTTTGCTCGTCTCTTGTGTTTAAATGACTGTAGCATACAATCTTCACAACCGGAGCCTAAAGCAACAAAGCTTACAGCACCTAGTGTTCCCTGGCAGTCTCCATTCCAAGTACTAACTAAGCCCACAAGATCGGGATTTGTAAGAGCGCTATGGCCATAAGCAATGACTGTTGGCTGTAGAGGACTGTTCTGAGAGTAACTCTTGTTACAGAGCTGCTTGTAAACTAAAAAGCCTCACAACTCAAATTAAAATGATTGGCTTTGCAGTGTTTTTTGTTTATTTGTTTTTTTCATTTGTTTGTTTATTTTTTATTCATTTATTTTTTATCTGTTTATTTCTTTTTAGTTTTGCTCGTCTCTTGTGTTTAAATGACTGTAGCATACAATCTTCACAATCGGAGCCTAAAGCTAAAGAGCTTACAGCACCTAGTGTTCAATGCAACAGCAATGACTGTTGGCTGTTAGAGGACTGTTCTAAGAGTAACTCTTGTTACAGAGCTGCTTGTAAACTAAAAAGCCTCACAACTCAAGTTAAAATGATTGGCTTTGCAGTGTTTTTTGTTTATTTGTTTTTTTCATTTGTTTGTTTATTTTTTATTCATTTATTGTTTATTTGTTTATTTCTTTTTAGTTTTGCTCGTCTCTTGTGTTTAAATGACTGTAGCATACAATCTTCACAATCGGAGCCTAAAGCAACAAAGCTTACAGCACCTAGTGTTCCCTGGCAGTCTCCATTCCAAGTACTAACTAAGCCCACAAGATCGGGATTTGTAAGAGCGCTATGGCCATAAGCAATGACTGTTGGCTGTAGAGGACTGCTCTGAGAGTAACTCTTGTTACAGAGCTGCTTGTAAACTAAAAAGCCTCACAACTCAAATTAAAATGATTGGCTTTGCAGTGTTTTTTGTTTATTTGTTTTTTTCATTTGTTTGTTTATTTTTTATTCATTTATTTTTTATCTGTTTATTTCTTTTTAGTTTTGCTCGTCTCTTGTGTTTAAATGACTGTAGCATACAATCTTCACAATCGGAGCCTAAAGCTAAAGAGCTTACAGCACCTAGTGTTCAATGCAACAGCAATGACTGTTGGCTGTTAGAGGACTGTTCTAAGAGTAACTCTTGTTACAGAGCTGCTTGTAAACTAAAAAGCCTCACAACTCAAGTTAAAATGATTGGCTTTGCAGTGTTTTTTGTTTATTTGTTTTTTTCATTTGTTTGTTTATTTTTTATTCATTTATTTTTTATCTGTTTATTTCTTTTTAGTTTTGCTCGTCTCTTGTGTTTAAATGACTGTAGCATACAATCTTCACAATCGGAGCCTAAAGCTAAAGAGCTTACAGCACCTAGTGTTCAATGCAACAGCAATGACTGTTGGCTGTTAGAGGACTGTTCTAAGAGTAACTCTTGTTACAGAGCTGCTTGTAAACTAAAAAGCCTCACAACTCAAGTTAAAATGATTGGCTTTGCAGTGTTTTTTGTTTATTTGTTTTTTTCATTTGTTTGTTTATTTTTTATTCATTTATTGTTTATTTGTTTATTTCTTTTTAGTTTTGCTCGTCTCTTGTGTTTAAATGACTGTAGCATACAATCTTCACAATCGGAGCCTAAAGCTAAAGAGCTTACAGCACCTAGTGTTCAATGCAACAGCAATGACTGTTGGCTGTTAGAGGACTGTTCTAAGAGTAACTCTTGTTACAGAGCTGCTTGTAAACTAAAAAGCCTCACAACTCAAGTTAAAATGATTGGCTTTGCAGTGTTTTTTGTTTATTTGTTTTTTTCATTTGTTTGTTTATTTTTTATTCATTTATTGTTTATTTGTTTATTTCTTTTTAGTTTTGCTCGTCTCTTGTGTTTAAATGACTGTAGCATACAATCTTCACAATCGGAGCCTAAAGCAACAAAGCTTACAGCACCTAGTGTTCCCTGGCAGTCTCCATTCCAAGTACTAACTAAGCCCACAAGATCGGGATTTGTAAGAGCGCTATGGCCATAAGCAATGACTGTTGGCTGTAGAGGACTGCTCTGAGAGTAACTCTTGTTACAGAGCTGCTTGTAAACTAAAAAGCCTCACAACTCAAATTAAAATGATTGGCTTTGCAGTGTTTTTTGTTTATTTGTTTTTTTCATTTGTTTGTTTATTTTTTATTCATTTATTTTTTATCTGTTTATTTCTTTTTAGTTTTGCTCGTCTCTTGTGTTTAAATGACTGTAGCATACAATCTTCACAATCGGAGCCTAAAGCTAAAGAGCTTACAGCACCTAGTGTTCAATGCAACAGCAATGACTGTTGGCTGTTAGAGGACTGTTCTAAGAGTAACTCTTGTTACAGAGCTGCTTGTAAACTAAAAAGCCTCACAACTCAAGTTAAAATGATTGGCTTTGCAGTGTTTTTTGTTTATTTGTTTTTTTCATTTGTTTGTTTATTTTTTATTCATTTATTGTTTATTTGTTTATTTCTTTTTAGTTTTGCTCGTCTCTTGTGTTTAAATGACTGTAGCATACAATCTTCACAATCGGAGCCTAAAGCAACAAAGCTTACAGCACCTAGTGTTCCCTGGCAGTCTCCATTCCAAGTACTAACTAAGCCCACAAGATCGGGATTTGTAAGAGCGCTATGGCCATAAGCAATGACTGTTGGCTGTAAAGGACTGTTCTGAGAGTAACTCTTGTTACAGAGCTGCTTGTAAACTAAAAATCCTCACAACTCAAATTAAAATGATTGGCTTTGCAGTGTTTTTTGTTTATTTGTTTTTTTCATTTGTTTGTTTATTTTTTATTCATTTATTGTTTATCTGTTTATTTCTTTTTAGTTTTGCTCGTCTCTTGTGTTTAAATGACTGTAGCATACAATCTTCACAATCGGAGCCTAAAGCTAAAGAGCTTACAGCACCTAGTGTTCAATGCAACAGCAATGACTGTTGGCTGTTAGAGGACTGTTCTAAGAGTAACTCTTGTTACAGAGCTGCTTGTAAACTAAAAAGCCTCACAACTCAAGTTAAAATGATTGGCTTTGCAGTGTTTTTTGTTTATTTGTTTTTTTCATTTGTTTGTTTATTTTTTATTCATTTATTGTTTATTTGTTTATTTCTTTTTAGTTTTGCTCGTCTCTTGTGTTTAAATGACTGTAGCATACAATCTTCACAATCGGAGCCTAAAGCTAAAGAGCTTACAGCACCTAGTGTTCAATGCAACAGCAATGACTGTTGGCTGTTAGAGGACTGTTCTAAGAGTAACTCTTGTTACAGAGCTGCTTGTAAACTAAAAAGCCTCACAACTCAAGTTAAAATGATTGGCTTTGCAGTGTTTTTTGTTTATTTGTTTTTTTCATTTGTTTGTTTATTTTTTATTCATTTATTGTTTATTTGTTTATTTCTTTTTAGTTTTGCTCGTCTCTTGTGTTTAAATGACTGTAGCATACAATCTTCACAATCGGAGCCTAAAGCAACAAAGCTTACAGCACCTAGTGTTCCCTGGCAGTCTCCATTCCAAGTACTAACTAAGCCCACAAGATCGGGATTTGTAAGAGCGCTATGGCCATAAGCAATGACTGTTGGCTGTAGAGGACTGTTCTGAGAGTAACTCTTGTTACAGAGCTGCTTGTAAACTAAAAAGCCTCACAACTCAAATTAAAATGATTGGCTTTGCAGTGTTTTTTGTTTATTTGTTTTTTTCATTTGTTTGTTTATTTTTTATTCATTTATTGTTTATTTGTTTATTTCTTTTTAGTTTTGCTCGTCTCTTGTGTTTAAATGACTGTAGCATACAATCTTCACAATCGGAGCCTAAAGCTAAAGAGCTTACAGCACCTAGTGTTCAATGCAACAGCAATGACTGTTGGCTGTTAGAGGACTGTTCTAAGAGTAACTCTTGTTACAGAGCTGCTTGTAAACTAAAAAGCCTCACAACTCAAGTTAAAATGATTGGCTTTGCAGTGTTTTTTGTTTATTTGTTTTTTTCATTTGTTTGTTTATTTTTTATTCATTTATTGTTTATTTGTTTATTTCTTTTTAGTTTTGCTCGTCTCTTGTGTTTAAATGACTGTAGCATACAATCTTCACAATCGGAGCCTAAAGCTAAAGAGCTTACAGCACCTAGTGTTCAATGCAACAGCAATGACTGTTGGCTGTTAGAGGACTGTTCTAAGAGTAACTCTTGTTACAGAGCTGCTTGTAAACTAAAAAGCCTCACAACTCAAGTTAAAATGATTGGCTTTGCAGTGTTTTTTGTTTATTTGTTTTTTTCATTTGTTTGTTTATTTTTTATTCATTTATTGTTTATTTGTTTATTTCTTTTTAGTTTTGCTCGTCTCTTGTGTTTAAATGACTGTAGCATACAATCTTCACAACCGGAGCCTAAAGCAACAAAGCTTACAGCACCTAGTGTTCCCTGGCAGTCTCCATTCCAAGTACTAACTAAGCCCACAAGATCGGGATTTGTAAGAGCGCTATGGCCATAAGCAATGACTGTTGGCTGTAGAGGACTGTTCTGAGAGTAACTCTTGTTACAGAGCTGCTTGTAAACTAAAAAGCCTCACAACTCAAATTAAAATGATTGGCTTTGCAGTGTTTTTTGTTTATTTGTTTTTTTCATTTGTTTGTTTATTTTTTATTCATTTATTGTTTATTTGTTTATTTCTTTTTAGTTTTGCTCGTCTCTTGTGTTTAAATGACTGTAGCATACAATCTTCACAATCGGAGCCTAAAGCAAAAAAGCTTACAGCACCTAGTGTTCCCTGGCAGTCTCCATTCCAAGTACTAACTAAGCCCACAAGATCGGGATTTGTAAAAGCGCTATGGCCATAAGCAATGGCTGTTGGCTGTTAGAGGACTGTTCTAAGAGTAACTCTTGTTACAGAGCTGCTTGTAAACTAAAAAGCCTCACAACTCAAGTTAAAATGATTGGCTTTGCAGTGTTTTTTGTTTATTTGTTTTTTTCATTTGTTTGTTTATTTTTTATTCATTTATTGTTTATTTGTTTATTTCTTTTTAGTTTTGCTCGTCTCTTGTGTTTAAATGACTGTAGCATACAATCTTCACAATCGGAGCCTAAAGCAACAAAGCTTACAGCACCTAGTGTTCCCTGGCAGTCTCCATTCCAAGTACTAACTAAGCCCACAAGATCGGGATTTGTAAGAGCGCTATGGCCATAAGCAATGACTGTTGGCTGTAGAGGACTGCTCTGAGAGTAACTCTTGTTACAGAGCTGCTTGTAAACTAAAAAGCCTCACAACTCAAATTAAAATGATTGGCTTTGCAGTGTTTTTTGTTTATTTGTTTTTTTCATTTGTTTGTTTATTTTTTATTCATTTATTTTTTATCTGTTTATTTCTTTTTAGTTTTGCTCGTCTCTTGTGTTTAAATGACTGTAGCATACAATCTTCACAATCGGAGCCTAAAGCTAAAGAGCTTACAGCACCTAGTGTTCAATGCAACAGCAATGACTGTTGGCTGTTAGAGGACTGTTCTAAGAGTAACTCTTGTTACAGAGCTGCTTGTAAACTAAAAAGCCTCACAACTCAAGTTAAAATGATTGGCTTTGCAGTGTTTTTTGTTTATTTGTTTTTTTCATTTGTTTGTTTATTTTTTATTCATTTATTGTTTATTTGTTTATTTCTTTTTAGTTTTGCTCGTCTCTTGTGTTTAAATGACTGTAGCATACAATCTTCACAATCGGAGCCTAAAGCAACAAAGCTTACAGCACCTAGTGTTCCCTGGCAGTCTCCATTCCAAGTACTAACTAAGCCCACAAGATCGGGATTTGTAAGAGCGCTATGGCCATAAGCAATGACTGTTGGCTGTAGAGGACTGCTCTGAGAGTAACTCTTGTTACAGAGCTGCTTGTAAACTAAAAAGCCTCACAACTCAAATTAAAATGATTGGCTTTGCAGTGTTTTTTGTTTATTTGTTTTTTTCATTTGTTTGTTTATTTTTTATTCATTTATTTTTTATCTGTTTATTTCTTTTTAGTTTTTCTCGTCTCTTGTGTTTAAATGACTGTAGCATACAATCTTCACAATCGGAGCCTAAAGCTAAAGAGCTTACAGCACCTAGTGTTCAATGCAACAGCAATGACTGTTGGCTGTTAGAGGACTGTTCTAAGAGTAACTCTTGTTACAGAGCTGCTTGTAAACTAAAAAGCCTCACAACTCAAGTTAAAATGATTGGCTTTGCAGTGTTTTTTGTTTATTTGTTTTTTTCATTTGTTTGTTTATTTTTTATTCATTTATTGTTTATTTGTTTATTTCTTTTTAGTTTTGCTCGTCTCTTGTGTTTAAATGACTGTAGCATACAATCTTCACAATCGGAGCCTAAAGCAACAAAGCTTACAGCACCTAGTGTTCCCTGGCAGTCTCCATTCCAAGTACTAACTAAGCCCACAAGATCGGGATTTGTAAGAGCGCTATGGCCATAAGCAATGACTGTTGGCTGTAGAGGACTGCTCTGAGAGTAACTCTTGTTACAGAGCTGCTTGTAAACTAAAAAGCCTCACAACTCAAATTAAAATGATTGGCTTTGCAGTGTTTTTTGTTTATTTGTTTTTTTCATTTGTTTGTTTATTTTTTATTCATTTATTTTTTATCTGTTTATTTCTTTTTAGTTTTGCTCGTCTCTTGTGTTTAAATGACTGTAGCATACAATCTTCACAATCGGAGCCTAAAGCTAAAGAGCTTACAGCACCTAGTGTTCAATGCAACAGCAATGACTGTTGGCTGTTAGAGGACTGTTCTAAGAGTAACTCTTGTTACAGAGCTGCTTGTAAACTAAAAAGCCTCACAACTCAAGTTAAAATGATTGGCTTTGCAGTGTTTTTTGTTTATTTGTTTTTTTCATTTGTTTGTTTATTTTTTATTCATTTATTGTTTATTTGTTTATTTCTTTTTAGTTTTGCTCGTCTCTTGTGTTTAAATGACTGTAGCATACAATCTTCACAATCGGAGCCTAAAGCTAAAGAGCTTACAGCACCTAGTGTTCAATGCAACAGCAATGACTGTTGGCTGTTAGAGGACTGTTCTAAGAGTAACTCTTGTTACAGAGCTGCTTGTAAACTAAAAAGCCTCACAACTCAAGTTAAAATGATTGGCTTTGCAGTGTTTTTTGTTTATTTGTTTTTTTCATTTGTTTGTTTATTTTTTATTCATTTATTGTTTATTTGTTTATTTCTTTTTAGTTTTGCTCGTCTCTTGTGTTTAAATGACTGTAGCATACAATCTTCACAATCGGAGCCTAAAGCAACAAAGCTTACAGCACCTAGTGTTCCCTGGCAGTCTCCATTCCAAGTACTAACTAAGCCCACAAGATCGGGATTTGTAAGAGCGCTATGGCCATAAGCAATGACTGTTGGCTGTAGAGGACTGTTCTGAGAGTAACTCTTGTTACAGAGCTGCTTGTAAACTAAAAAGCCTCACAACTCAAATTAAAATGATTGGCTTTGCAGTGTTTTTTGTTTATTTGTTTTTTTCATTTGTTTGTTTATTTTTTATTCATTTATTGTTTATTTGTTTATTTCTTTTTAGTTTTGCTCGTCTCTTGTGTTTAAATGACTGTAGCATACAATCTTCACAATCGGAGCCTAGAGCTAAAGAGCTTACAGCACCTAGTGTTCAATGCAACAGCAATGACTGTTGGCTGTTAGAGGACTGTTCTAAGAGTAACTCTTGTTACAGAGCTGCTTGTAAACTAAAAAGCCTCACAACTCAAGTTAAAATGATTGGCTTTGCAGTGTTTTTTGTTTATTTGTTTTTTTCATTTGTTTGTTTATTTTTATTCATTTATTGTTTATTTGTTTATTTCTTTTTAGTTTTGCTCGTCTCTTGTGTTTAAATGACTGTAGCATACAATCTTCACAATCGGAGCCTAAAGCAACAAAGCTTACAGCACCTAGTGTTCCCTGGCAGTCTCCATTCCAAGTACTAACTAAGCCCACAAGATCGGGATTTGTAAGAGCGCTATGGCCATAAGCAATGACTGTTGGCTGTAGAGGACTGTTCTGAGAGTAACTCTTGTTACAGAGCTGCTTGTAAACTAAAAAGCCTCACAACTCAAATTAAAATGATTGGCTTTGCAGTGTTTTTTGTTTATTTGTTTTTTTCATTTGTTTGTTTATTTTTTATTCATTTATTGTTTATCTGTTTATTTCTTTTTAGTTTTGCTCGTCTCTTGTGCTTAAATGACTGTAGCATACAATCTTCACAATCGGAGCCTAAAGCTAAAGAGCTTACAGCACCTAGTGTTCAATGCAACAGCAATGACTGTTGGCTGTTAGAGGACTGTTCTAAGAGTAACTCTTGTTACAGAGCTGCTTGTAAACTAAAAAGCCTCACAACTCAAGTTAAAATGATTGGCTTTTCAGTGTTTTTTGTTTATTTGTTTTTTTCATTTGTTTGTTTATTTTTTATTCATTTATTGTTTATTTGTTTATTTCTTTTTAGTTTTGCTCGTCTCTTGTGTTTAAATGACTGTAGCATACAATCTTCACAATCGGAGCCTAAAGCAACAAAGCTTACAGCACCTAGTGTTCCCTGGCAGTCTCCATTCCAAGTACTAACTAAGCCCACAAGATCGGGATTTGTAAGAGCGCTATGGCCATAAGCAATGACTGTTGGCTGTAAAGGACTGTTCTGAGAGTAACTCTTGTTACAGAGCTGCTTGTAAACTAAAAATCCTCACAACTCAAATTAAAATGATTGGCTTTGCAGTGTTTTTTGTTTATTTGTTTTTTTCATTTGTTTGTTTATTTTTTATTCATTTATTGTTTATCTGTTTATTTCTTTTTAGTTTTGCTCGTCTCTTGTGTTTAAATGACTGTAGCATACAATCTTCACAATCGGAGCCTAAAGCTAAAGAGCTTACAGCACCTAGTGTTCAATGCAACAGCAATGACTGTTGGCTGTTAGAGGACTGTTCTAAGAGTAACTCTTGTTACAGAGCTGCTTGTAAACTAAAAAGCCTCACAACTCAAGTTAAAATGATTGGCTTTGCAGTGTTTTTTGTTTATTTGTTTTTTTCATTTGTTTGTTTATTTTTTATTCATTTATTGTTTATTTGTTTATTTCTTTTTAGTTTTGCTCGTCTCTTGTGTTTAAATGACTGTAGCATACAATCTTCACAATCGGAGCCTAAAGCTAAAGAGCTTACAGCACCTAGTGTTCAATGCAACAGCAATGACTGTTGGCTGTTAGAGGACTGTTCTAAGAGTAACTCTTGTTACAGAGCTGCTTGTAAACTAAAAAGCCTCACAACTCAAGTTAAAATGATTGGCTTTGCAGTATTTTTTGTTTATTTGTTTTTTTCATTTGTTTGTTTATTTTTTATTCATTTATTGTTTATTTGTTTATTTCTTTTTAGTTTTGCTCGTCTCTTGTGTTTAAATGACTGTAGCATACAATCTTCACAATCGGAGCCTAAAGCTAAAGAGCTTACAGCACCTAGTGTTCAATGCAACAGCAATGACTGTTGGCTGTTAGAGGACTGTTCTAAGAGTAACTCTTGTTACAGAGCTGCTTGTAAACTAAAAAGCCTCACAACTCAAGTTAAAATGATTGGCTTTGCAGTGTTTTTTGTTTATTTGTTTTTTTCATTTGTTTGTTTATTTTTTATTCATTTATTGTTTATTTGTTCATTTCTTTTTAGTTTTGCTCGTCTCTTGTGTTTAAATGACTGTAGCATACAATCTTCACAATCGGAGCCTAAAGCAAAAAAGCTTACAGCACCTAGTGTTCCCTGGCAGTCTCCATTCCAAGTACTAACTAAGCCCACAAGATCGGGATTTGTAAAAGCGCTATGGCCATAAGCAATGGCTGTTGGCTGTTAGAGGACTGTTCTAAGAGTAACTCTTGTTACAGAGCTGCTTGTAAACTAAAAAGCCTCACAACTCAAGTTAAAATGATTGGCTTTGCAGTGTTTTTTGTTTATTTGTTTTTTTCATTTGTTTGTTTATTTTTTATTCATTTATTGTTTATTTGTTTATTTCTTTTTAGTTTTGCTCGTCTCTTGTGTTTAAATGACTGTAGCATACAATCTTCACAATCGGAGCCTAAAGCTAAAGAGCTTACAGCACCTAGTGTTCAATGCAACAGCAATGACTGTTGGCTGTTAGAGGACTGTTCTAAGAGTAACTCTTGTTACAGAGCTGCTTGTAAACTAAAAAGCCTCACAACTCAAGTTAAAATGATTGGCTTTGCAGTGTTTTTTGTTTATTTGTTTTTTCATTTGTTTGTTTATTTTTTATTCATTTATTGTTTATCTGTTTATTTCTTTTTAGTTTTGCTCGTCTCTTGTGTTTAAATGACTGTAGCATACAATCTTCACAATCGGAGCCTAAAGCTAAAGAGCTTACAGCACCTAGTGTTCAATGCAACAGCAATGACTGTTGGCTGTTAGAGGACTGTTCTAAGAGTAACTCTTGTTACAGAGCTGCTTGTAAACTAAAAAGCCTCACAACTCAAGTTAAAATGATTGGCTTTGCAGTGTTTTTTGTTTATTTGTTTTTTTCATTTGTTTGTTTATTTTTTATTCATTTATTGTTTATTTGTTTATTTCTTTTTAGTTTTGCTCGTCTCTTGTGTTTAAATGACTGTAGCATACAATCTTCACAATCGGAGCCTAAAGCAACAAAGCTTACAGCACCTAGTGTTCCCTGGCAGTCTCCATTCCAAGTACTAACTAAGCCCACAAGATCGGGATTTGTAAGAGCGCTATGGCCATAAGCAATGACTGTTGGCTGTAGAGGACTGCTCTGAGAGTAACTCTTGTTACAGAGCTGCTTGTAAACTAAAAAGCCTCACAACTCAAATTAAAATGATTGGCTTTGCAGTGTTTTTTGTTTATTTGTTTTTTTCATTTGTTTGTTTATTTTTTATTCATTTATTTTTTATCTGTTTATTTCTTTTTAGTTTTTCTCGTCTCTTGTGTTTAAATGACTGTAGCATACAATCTTCACAATCGGAGCCTAAAGCTAAAGAGCTTACAGCACCTAGTGTTCAATGCAACAGCAATGACTGTTGGCTGTTAGAGGACTGTTCTAAGAGTAACTCTTGTTACAGAGCTGCTTGTAAACTAAAAAGCCTCACAACTCAAGTTAAAATGATTGGCTTTGCAGTGTTTTTTGTTTATTTGTTTTTTTCATTTGTTTGTTTATTTTTCATTCATTTATTGTTTATTTGTTTATTTCTTTTTAGTTTTGCTCGTCTCTTGTGTTTAAATGACTGTAGCATACAATCTTCACAATCGGAGCCTAAAGCAACAAAGCTTACAGCACCTAGTGTTCCCTGGCAGTCTCCATTCCAAGTACTAACTAAGCCCACAAGATCGGGATTTGTAAGAGCGCTATGGCCATAAGCAATGACTGTTGGCTGTAGAGGACTGCTCTGAGAGTAACTCTTGTTACAGAGCTGCTTGTAAACTAAAAAGCCTCACAACTCAAATTAAAATGATTGGCTTTGCAGTGTTTTTTGTTTATTTGTTTTTTTCATTTGTTTGTTTATTTTTTATTCATTTATTTTTTATCTGTTTATTTCTTTTTAGTTTTGCTCGTCTCTTGTGTTTAAATGACTGTAGCATACAATCTTCACAATCGGAGCCTAAAGCTAAAGAGCTTACAGCACCTAGTGTTCAATGCAACAGCAATGACTGTTGGCTGTTAGAGGACTGTTCTAAGAGTAACTCTTGTTACAGAGCTGCTTGTAAACTAAAAAGCCTCACAACTCAAGTTAAAATGATTGGCTTTGCAGTGTTTTTTGTTTATTTGTTTTTTTCATTTGTTTGTTTATTTTTTATTCATTTATTGTTTATTTGTTTATTTCTTTTTAGTTTTGCTCGTCTCTTGTGTTTAAATGACTGTAGCATACAATCTTCACAATCGGAGCCTAAAGCTAAAGAGCTTACAGCACCTAGTGTTCAATGCAACAGCAATGACTGTTGGCTGTTAGAGGACTGTTCTAAGAGTAACTCTTGTTACAGAGCTGCTTGTAAACTAAAAAGCCTCACAACTCAAGTTAAAATGATTGGCTTTGCAGTGTTTTTTGTTTATTTGTTTTTTTCATTTGTTTGTTTATTTTTTATTCATTTATTGTTTATTTGTTTATTTCTTTTTAGTTTTGCTCGTCTCTTGTGTTTAAATGACTGTAGCATACAATCTTCACAATCGGAGCCTAAAGCAACAAAGCTTACAGCACCTAGTGTTCCCTGGCAGTCTCCATTCCAAGTACTAACTAAGCCCACAAGATCGGGATTTGTAAGAGCGCTATGGCCATAAGCAATGACTGTTGGCTGTAGAGGACTGTTCTGAGAGTAACTCTTGTTACAGAGCTGCTTGTAAACTAAAAAGCCTCACAACTCAAATTAAAATGATTGGCTTTGCAGTGTTTTTTGTTTATTTGTTTTTTTCATTTGTTTGTTTATTTTTTATTCATTTATTGTTTATTTGTTTATTTCTTTTTAGTTTTGCTCGTCTCTTGTGTTTAAATGACTGTAGCATACAATCTTCACAATCGGAGCCTAGAGCTAAAGAGCTTACAGCACCTAGTGTTCAATGCAACAGCAATGACTGTTGGCTGTTAGAGGACTGTTCTAAGAGTAACTCTTGTTACAGAGCTGCTTGTAAACTAAAAAGCCTCACAACTCAAGTTAAAATGATTGGCTTTGCAGTGTTTTTTGTTTATTTGTTTTTTTCATTTGTTTGTTTATTTTTATTCATTTATTGTTTATTTGTTTATTTCTTTTTAGTTTTGCTCGTCTCTTGTGTTTAAATGACTGTAGCATACAATCTTCACAATCGGAGCCTAAAGCAAAAAAGCTTACAGCACCTAGTGTTCCCTGGCAGTCTCCATTCCAAGTACTAACTAAGCCCACAAGATCGGGATTTGTAAGAGCGCTATGGCCATAAGCAATGACTGTTGGCTGTAGAGGACTGTTCTGAGAGTAACTCTTGTTACAGAGCTGCTTGTAAACTAAAAAGCCTCACAACTCAAATTAAAATGATTGGCTTTGCAGTGTTTTTTGTTTATTTGTTTTTTTCATTTGTTTGTTTATTTTTTATTCATTTATTGTTTATCTGTTTATTTCTTTTTAGTTTTGCTCGTCTCTTGTGTTTAAATGACTGTAGCATACAATCTTCACAATCGGAGCCTAAAGCTAAAGAGCTTACAGCACCTAGTGTTCAATGCAACAGCAATGACTGTTGGCTGTTAGAGGACTGTTCTAAGAGTAACTCTTGTTACAGAGCTGCTTGTAAACTAAAAAGCCTCACAACTCAAGTTAAAATGATTGGCTTTGCAGTGTTTTTTGTTTATTTGTTTTTTTCATTTGTTTGTTTATTTTTTATTCATTTATTGTTTATTTGTTTATTTCTTTTTAGTTTTGCTCGTCTCTTGTGTTTAAATGACTGTAGCATACAATCTTCACAATCGGAGCCTAAAGCTAAAGAGCTTACAGCACCTAGTGTTCAATGCAACAGCAATGACTGTTGGCTGTTAGAGGACTGTTCTAAGAGTAACTCTTGTTACAGAGCTGCTTGTAAACTAAAAAGCCTCACAACTCAAGTTAAAATGATTGGCTTTGCAGTATTTTTTGTTTATTTGTTTTTTTCATTTGTTTGTTTATTTTTTATTCATTTATTGTTTATTTGTTTATTTCTTTTTAGTTTTGCTCGTCTCTTGTGTTTAAATGACTGTAGCATACAATCTTCACAATCGGAGCCTAAAGCTAAAGAGCTTACAGCACCTAGTGTTCAATGCAACAGCAATGACTGTTGGCTGTTAGAGGACTGTTCTAAGAGTAACTCTTGTTACAGAGCTGCTTGTAAACTAAAAAGCCTCACAACTCAAGTTAAAATGATTGGCTTTGCAGTGTTTTTTGTTTATTTGTTTTTTTCATTTGTTTGTTTATTTTTTATTCATTTATTGTTTATTTGTTCATTTCTTTTTAGTTTTGCTCGTCTCTTGTGTTTAAATGACTGTAGCATACAATCTTCACAATCGGAGCCTAAAGCAAAAAAGCTTACAGCACCTAGTGTTCCCTGGCAGTCTCCATTCCAAGTACTAACTAAGCCCACAAGATCGGGATTTGTAAAAGCGCTATGGCCATAAGCAATGGCTGTTGGCTGTTAGAGGACTGTTCTAAGAGTAACTCTTGTTACAGAGCTGCTTGTAAACTAAAAAGCCTCACAACTCAAGTTAAAATGATTGGCTTTGCAGTGTTTTTTGTTTATTTGTTTTTTTCATTTGTTTGTTTATTTTTTATTCATTTATTGTTTATTTGTTTATTTCTTTTTAGTTTTGCTCGTCTCTTGTGTTTAAATGACTGTAGCATACAATCTTCACAATCGGAGCCTAAAGCTAAAGAGCTTACAGCACCTAGTGTTCAATGCAACAGCAATGACTGTTGGCTGTTAGAGGACTGTTCTAAGAGTAACTCTTGTTACAGAGCTGCTTGTAAACTAAAAAGCCTCACAACTCAAGTTAAAATGATTGGCTTTGCAGTGTTTTTTGTTTATTTGTTTTTTCATTTGTTTGTTTATTTTTTATTCATTTATTGTTTATCTGTTTATTTCTTTTTAGTTTTGCTCGTCTCTTGTGTTTAAATGACTGTAGCATACAATCTTCACAATCGGAGCCTAAAGCTAAAGAGCTTACAGCACCTAGTGTTCAATGCAACAGCAATGACTGTTGGCTGTTAGAGGACTGTTCTAAGAGTAACTCTTGTTACAGAGCTGCTTGTAAACTAAAAAGCCTCACAACTCAAGTTAAAATGATTGGCTTTGCAGTGTTTTTTGTTTATTTGTTTTTTTCATTTGTTTGATTATTTTTTATTCATTTATTGTTTATTTGTTTATTTCTTTTTAGTTTTGCTCGTCTCTTGTGTTTAAATGACTGTAGCATACAATCTTCACAATCGGAGCCTAAAGCTAAAGAGCTTACAGCACCTAGTGTTCAATGCAACAGCAATGACTGTTGGCTGTTAGAGGACTGTTCTAAGAGTAACTCTTGTTACAGAGCTGCTTGTAAACTAAAAAGCCTCACAACTCAAGTTAAAATGATTGGCTTTGCAGTGTTTTTTGTTTATTTGTTTTTTTCATTTGTTTGTTTATTTTTTATTCATTTATTGTTTATTTGTTTATTTCTTTTTAGTTTTGCTCGTCTCTTGTGTTTAAATGACTGTAGCATACAATCTTCACAATCGGAGCCTAAAGCTAAAGAGCTTACAGCACCTAGTGTTCAATGCAACAGCAATGACTGTTGGCTGTTAGAGGACTGTTCTAAGAGTAACTCTTGTTACAGAGCTGCTTGTAAACTAAAAAGCCTCACAACTCAAGTTAAAATGATTGGCTTTGCAGTATTTTTTGTTTATTTGTTTTTTTCATTTGTTTGTTTATTTTTTATTCATTTATTGTTTATTTGTTTATTTCTTTTTAGTTTTGCTCGTCTCTTGTGTTTAAATGACTGTAGCATACAATCTTCACAATCGGAGCCTAAAGCTAAAGAGCTTACAGCACCTAGTGTTCAATGCAACAGCAATGACTGTTGGCTGTTAGAGGACTGTTCTAAGAGTAACTCTTGTTACAGAGCTGCTTGTAAACTAAAAAGCCTCACAACTCAAGTTAAAATGATTGGCTTTGCAGTGTTTTTTGTTTATTTGTTTTTTTCATTTGTTTGTTTATTTTTTATTCATTTATTGTTTATTTGTTCATTTCTTTTTAGTTTTGCTCGTCTCTTGTGTTTAAATGACTGTAGCATACAATCTTCACAATCGGAGCCTAAAGCAAAAAAGCTTACAGCACCTAGTGTTCCCTGGCAGTCTCCATTCCAAGTACTAACTAAGCCCACAAGATCGGGATTTGTAAAAGCGCTATGGCCATAAGCAATGGCTGTTGGCTGTTAGAGGACTGTTCTAAGAGTAACTCTTGTTACAGAGCTGCTTGTAAACTAAAAAGCCTCACAACTCAAGTTAAAATGATTGGCTTTGCAGTGTTTTTTGTTTATTTGTTTTTTTCATTTGTTTGTTTATTTTTTATTCATTTATTGTTTATTTGTTTATTTCTTTTTAGTTTTGCTCGTCTCTTGTGTTTAAATGACTGTAGCATACAATCTTCACAATCGGAGCCTAAAGCTAAAGAGCTTACAGCACCTAGTGTTCAATGCAACAGCAATGACTGTTGGCTGTTAGAGGACTGTTCTAAGAGTAACTCTTGTTACAGAGCTGCTTGTAAACTAAAAAGCCTCACAACTCAAGTTAAAATGATTGGCTTTGCAGTGTTTTTTGTTTATTTGTTTTTTCATTTGTTTGTTTATTTTTTATTCATTTATTGTTTATCTGTTTATTTCTTTTTAGTTTTGCTCGTCTCTTGTGTTTAAATGATTGTAGCATACAATCTTCACAATCGGAGCCTAAAGCTAAAGAGCTTACAGCACCTAGTGTTCAATGCAACAGCAATGACTGTTGGCTGTTAGAGGACTGTTCTAAGAGTAACTCTTGTTACAGAGCTGCTTGTAAACTAAAAAGCCTCACAACTCAAGTTAAAATGATTGGCTTTGCAGTGTTTTTTGTTTATTTGTTTTTTTCATTTGTTTGTTTATTTTTTATTCATTTATTGTTTATTTGTTTATTTCTTTTTAGTTTTGCTCGTCTCTTGTGTTTAAATGACTGTAGCATACAATCTTCACAATCGGAGCCTAAAGCAACAAAGCTTACAGCACCTAGTGTTCCCTGGCAGTCTCCATTCCAAGTACTAACTAAGCCCACAAGATCGGGATTTGTAAGAGCGCTATGGCCATAAGCAATGACTGTTGGCTGTAGAGGACTGTTCTGAGAGTAACTCTTGTTACAGAGCTGCTTGTAAACTAAAAAGCCTCACAACTGAAATTAAAATGATTGGCTTTGCAGTGTTTTTTGTTTATTTGTTTTTTTCATTTGTTTGTTTATTTTTTATTCATTTATTGTTTATCTGTTTATTTCTTTTTAGTTTTGCTCGTCTCTTGTGCTTAAATGACTGTAGCATACAATCTTCACAATCGGAGCCTAAAGCTAAAGAGCTTACAGCACCTAGTGTTCAATGCAACAGCAATGACTGTTGGCTGTTAGAGGACTGTTCTAAGAGTAACTCTTGTTACAGAGCTGCTTGTAAACTAAAAAGCCTCACAACTCAAGTTAAAATGATTGGCTTTTCAGTGTTTTTTGTTTATTTGTTTTTTTCATTTGTTTGTTTATTTTTTATTCATTTATTGTTTATTTGTTTATTTCTTTTTAGTTTTGCTCGTCTCTTGTGTTTAAATGACTGTAGCATACAATCTTCACAATCGGAGCCTAAAGCAACAAAGCTTACAGCACCTAGTGTTCCCTGGCAGTCTCCATTCCAAGTACTAACTAAGCCCACAAGATCGGGATTTGTAAGAGCGCTATGGCCATAAGCAATGACTGTTGGCTGTAAAGGACTGTTCTGAGAGTAACTCTTGTTACAGAGCTGCTTGTAAACTAAAAATCCTCACAACTCAAATTAAAATGATTGGCTTTGCAGTGTTTTTTGTTTATTTGTTTTTTTCATTTGTTTGTTTATTTTTTATTCATTTATTGTTTATCTGTTTATTTCTTTTTAGTTTTGCTCGTCTCTTGTGTTTAAATGACTGTAGCATACAATCTTCACAATCGGAGCCTAAAGCTAAAGAGCTTACAGCACCTAGTGTTCAATGCAACAGCAATGACTGTTGGCTGTTAGAGGACTGTTCTAAGAGTAACTCTTGTTACAGAGCTGCTTGTAAACTAAAAAGCCTCACAACTCAAGTTAAAATGATTGGCTTTGCAGTGTTTTTTGTTTATTTGTTTTTTTCATTTGTTTGTTTATTTTTTATTCATTTATTGTTTATTTGTTTATTTCTTTTTAGTTTTGCTCGTCTCTTGTGTTTAAATGACTGTAGCATACAATCTTCACAATCGGAGCCTAAAGCTAAAGAGCTTACAGCACCTAGTGTTCAATGCAACAGCAATGACTGTTGGCTGTTAGAGGACTGTTCTAAGAGTAACTCTTGTTACAGAGCTGCTTGTAAACTAAAAAGCCTCACAACTCAAGTTAAAATGATTGGCTTTGCAGTGTTTTTTGTTTATTTGTTTTTTTCATTTGTTTGTTTATTTTTTATTCATTTATTGTTTATTTGTTCATTTCTTTTTAGTTTTGCTCGTCTCTTGTGTTTAAATGACTGTAGCATACAATCTTCACAATCGGAGCCTAAAGCAAAAAAGCTTACAGCACCTAGTGTTCCCTGGCAGTCTCCATTCCAAGTACTAACTAAGCCCACAAGATCGGGATTTGTAAAAGCGCTATGGCCATAAGCAATGGCTGTTGGCTGTTAGAGGACTGTTCTAAGAGTAACTCTTGTTACAGAGCTGCTTGTAAACTAAAAAGCCTCACAACTCAAGTTAAAATGATTGGCTTTGCAGTGTTTTTTGTTTATTTGTTTTTTTCATTTGTTTGTTTATTTTTTATTCATTTATTGTTTATTTGTTTATTTCTTTTTAGTTTTGCTCGTCTCTTGTGTTTAAATGACTGTAGCATACAATCTTCACAATCGGAGCCTAAAGCTAAAGAGCTTACAGCACCTAGTGTTCAATGCAACAGCAATGACTGTTGGCTGTTAGAGGACTGTTCTAAGAGTAACTCTTGTTACAGAGCTGCTTGTAAACTAAAAAGCCTCACAACTCAAGTTAAAATGATTGGCTTTGCAGTGTTTTTTGTTTATTTGTTTTTTCATTTGTTTGTTTATTTTTTATTCATTTATTGTTTATCTGTTTATTTCTTTTTAGTTTTGCTCGTCTCTTGTGTTTAAATGACTGTAGCATACAATCTTCACAATCGGAGCCTAAAGCTAAAGAGCTTACAGCACCTAGTGTTCAATGCAACAGCAATGACTGTTGGCTGTTAGAGGACTGTTCTAAGAGTAACTCTTGATACAGAGCTGCTTGTAAACTAAAAAGCCTCACAACTCAAGTTAAAATGATTGGCTTTGCAGTGTTTTTTGTTTATTTGTTTTTTTCATTTGTTTGTTTATTTTTTATTCATTTATTGTTTATTTGTTTATTTCTTTTTAGTTTTGCTCGTCTCTTGTGTTTAAATGACTGTAGCATACAATCTTCACCATCGGAGCCTAAAGCTAAAGAGCTTACAGCACCTAGTGTTCAATGCAACAGCAATGACTGTTGGCTGTTAGAGGACTGTTCTAAGAGTAACTCTTGTTACAGAGCTGCTTGTAAACTAAAAAGCCTCACAACTCAAGTTAAAATGATTGGCTTTGCAGTGTTTTTTGTTTATTTGTTTTTTTCATTTGTTTGTTTATTTTTTATTCATTTATTGTTTATTTGTTTATTTCTTTTTAGTTTTGCTCGTCTCTTGTGTTTAAATGACTGTAGCATACAATCTTCACAATCGGAGCCTAAAGCAACAAAGCTTACAGCACCTAGTGTTCCCTGGCAGTCTCCATTCCAAGTACTAACTAAGCCTACAAGATCGGGATTTGTAAGAGCGCTATGGCCATAAGCAATGACTGTTGGCTGTAAAGGACTGTTCTGAGAGTAACTCTTGTTACAGAGCTGCTTGTAAACTAAAAATCCTCACAACTCAAATTAAAATGATTGGCTTTGCAGTGTTTTTTGTTTATTTGTTTTTTTCATTTGTTTGTTTATTTTTTATTCATTTATTGTTTATCTGTTTATTTCTTTTTAGTTTTGCTCGTCTCTTGTGTTTAAATGACTGTAGCATACAATCTTCACAATCGGAGCCTAAAGCTAAAGAGCTTACAGCACCTAGTGTTCAATGCAACAGCAATGACTGTTGGCTGTTAGAGGACTGTTCTAAGAGTAACTCTTGTTACAGAGCTGCTTGTAAACTAAAAAGCCTCACAACTCAAGTTAAAATGATTGGCTTTGCAGTGTTTTTTGTTTATTTGTTTTTTTCATTTGTTTGTTTATTTTTTATTCATTTATTGTTTATTTGTTTATTTCTTTTTAGTTTTGCTCGTCTCTTGTGTTTAAATGACTGTAGCATACAATCTTCACAATCGGAGCCTAAAGCAACAAAGCTTACAGCACCTAGTGTTCCCTGGCAGTCTCCATTCCAAGTACTAACTAAGCCCACAAGATCGGGATTTGTAAGAGCGCTATGGCCATAAGCAATGACTGTTGGCTGTAGAGGACTGTTCTGAGAGTAACTCTTGTTACAGAGCTGCTTGTAAACTAAAAAGCCTCACAACTCAAATTAAAATGATTGGCTTTGCAGTGTTTTTTGTTTATTTGTTTTTTTCATTTGTTTGTTTATTTTTTATTCATTTATTGTTTATCTGTTTATTTCTTTTTAGTTTTGCTCGTCTCTTGTGCTTAAATGACTGTAGCATACAATCTTCACAATCGGAGCCTAAAGCTAAAGAGCTTACAGCACCTAGTGTTCAATGCAACAGCAATGACTGTTGGCTGTTAGAGGACTGTTCTAAGAGTAACTCTTGTTACAGAGCTGCTTGTAAACTAAAAAGCCTCACAACTCAAGTTAAAATGATTGGCTTAGCAGTGTTTTTTGTTTATTTGTTTTTTTCATTTGTTTGTTTATTTTTTATTCATTTATTGTTTATTTGTTTATTTCTTTTTAGTTTTGCTCGTCTCTTGTGTTTAAATGACTGTAGCATACAATCTTCACAATCGGAGCCTAAAGCAACAAAGCTTACAGCACCTAGTGTTCCCTGGCAGTCTCCATTCCAAGTACTAACTAAGCCCACAAGATCGGGATTTGTAAGAGCGCTATGGCCATAAGCAATGACTGTTGGCTGTAAAGGACTGTTCTGAGAGTAACTCTTGTTACAGAGCTGCTTGTAAACTAAAAATCCTCACAACTCAAATTAAAATGATTGGCTTTGCAGTGTTTTTTGTTTATTTGTTTTTTTCATTTGTTTGTTTATTTTTTATTCATTTATTGTTTATCTGTTTATTTCTTTTTAGTTTTGCTCGTCTCTTGTGTTTAAATGACTGTAGCATACAATCTTCACAATCGGAGCCTAAAGCTAAAGAGCTTACAGCACCTAGTGTTCAATGCAACAGCAATGACTGTTGGCTGTTAGAGGACTGTTCTAAGAGTAACTCTTGTTACAGAGCTGCTTGTAAACTAAAAAGCCTCACAACTCAAGTTAAAATGATTGGCTTTGCAGTGTTTTTTGTTTATTTGTTTTTTTCATTTGTTTGTTTATTTTTTATTCATTTATTGTTTATTTGTTCATTTCTTTTTAGTTTTGCTCGTCTCTTGTGTTTAAATGACTGTAGCATACAATCTTCACAATCGGAGCCTAAAGCAAAAAAGCTTACAGCACCTAGTGTTCCCTGGCAGTCTCCATTCCAAGTACTAACTAAGCCCACAAGATCGGGATTTGTAAAAGCGCTATGGCCATAAGCAATGGCTGTTGGCTGTTAGAGGACTGTTCTAAGAGTAACTCTTGTTACAGAGCTGCTTGTAAACTAAAAAGCCTCACAACTCAAGTTAAAATGATTGGCTTTGCAGTGTTTTTTGTTTATTTGTTTTTTTCATTTGTTTGTTTATTTTTTATTCATTTATTGTTTATTTGTTTATTTCTTTTTAGTTTTGCTCGTCTCTTGTGTTTAAATGACTGTAGCATACAATCTTCACAATCGGAGCCTAAAGCTAAAGAGCTTACAGCACCTAGTGTTCAATGCAACAGCAATGACTGTTGGCTGTTAGAGGACTGTTCTAAGAGTAACTCTTGTTACAGAGCTGCTTGTAAACTAAAAAGCCTCACAACTCAAGTTAAAATGATTGGCTTTGCAGTGTTTTTTGTTTATTTGTTTTTTCATTTGTTTGTTTATTTTTTATTCATTTATTGTTTATCTGTTTATTTCTTTTTAGTTTTGCTCGTCTCTTGTGTTTAAATGACTGTAGCATACAATCTTCACAATCGGAGCCTAAAGCTAAAGAGCTTACAGCACCTAGTGTTCAATGCAACAGCAATGACTGTTGGCTGTTAGAGGACTGTTCTAAGAGTAACTCTTGTTACAGAGCTGCTTGTAAACTAAAAAGCCTCACAACTCAAGTTAAAATGATTGGCTTTGCAGTGTTTTTTGTTTATTTGTTTTTTTCATTTGTTTGTTTATTTTTTATTCATTTATTGTTTATTTGTTTATTTCTTTTTAGTTTTGCTCGTCTCTTGTGTTTAAATGACTGTAGCATACAATCTTCACCATCGGAGCCTAAAGCTAAAGAGCTTACAGCACCTAGTGTTCAATGCAACAGCAATGACTGTTGGCTGTTAGAGGACTGTTCTAAGAGTAACTCTTGTTACAGAGCTGCTTGTAAACTAAAAAGCCTCACAACTCAAGTTAAAATGATTGGCTTTGCAGTGTTTTTTGTTTATTTGTTTTTTTCATTTGTTTGTTTATTTTTTATTCATTTATTGTTTATTTGTTTATTTCTTTTTAGTTTTGCTCGTCTCTTGTGTTTAAATGACTGTAGCATACAATCTTCACAATCGGAGCCTAAAGCAACAAAGCTTACAGCACCTAGTGTTCCCTGGCAGTCTCCATTCCAAGTACTAACTAAGCCTACAAGATCGGGATTTGTAAGAGCGCTATGGCCATAAGCAATGACTGTTGGCTGTAAAGGACTGTTCTGAGAGTAACTCTTGTTACAGAGCTGCTTGTAAACTAAAAATCCTCACAACTCAAATTAAAATGATTGGCTTTGCAGTGTTTTTTGTTTATTTGTTTTTTTCATTTGTTTGTTTATTTTTTATTCATTTATTGTTTATCTGTTTATTTCTTTTTAGTTTTGCTCGTCTCTTGTGTTTAAATGACTGTAGCATACAATCTTCACAATCGGAGCCTAAAGCTAAAGAGCTTACAGCACCTAGTGTTCAATGCAACAGCAATGACTGTTGGCTGTTAGAGGACTGTTCTAAGAGTAACTCTTGTTACAGAGCTGCTTGTAAACTAAAAAGCCTCACAACTCAAGTTAAAATGATTGGCTTTGCAGTGTTTTTTGTTTATTTGTTTTTTTCATTTGTTTGTTTATTTTTTATTCATTTATTGTTTATTTGTTTATTTCTTTTTAGTTTTGCTCGTCTCTTGTGTTTAAATGACTGTAGCATACAATCTTCACAATCGGAGCCTAAAGCAACAAAGCTTACAGCACCTAGTGTTCCCTGGCAGTCTCCATTCCAAGTACTAACTAAGCCCACAAGATCGGGATTTGTAAGAGCGCTATGGCCATAAGCAATGACTGTTGGCTGTAGAGGACTGTTCTGAGAGTAACTCTTGTTACAGAGCTGCTTGTAAACTAAAAAGCCTCACAACTCAAATTAAAATGATTGGCTTTGCAGTGTTTTTTGTTTATTTGTTTTTTTCATTTGTTTGTTTATTTTTTATTCATTTATTGTTTATCTGTTTATTTCTTTTTAGTTTTGCTCGTCTCTTGTGCTTAAATGACTGTAGCATACAATCTTCACAATCGGAGCCTAAAGCTAAAGAGCTTACAGCACCTAGTGTTCAATGCAACAGCAATGACTGTTGGCTGTTAGAGGACTGTTCTAAGAGTAACTCTTGTTACAGAGCTGCTTGTAAACTAAAAAGCCTCACAACTCAAGTTAAAATGATTGGCTTAGCAGTGTTTTTTGTTTATTTGTTTTTTTCATTTGTTTGTTTATTTTTTATTCATTTATTGTTTATTTGTTTATTTCTTTTTAGTTTTGCTCGTCTCTTGTGTTTAAATGACTGTAGCATACAATCTTCACAATCGGAGCCTAAAGCAACAAAGCTTACAGCACCTAGTGTTCCCTGGCAGTCTCCATTCCAAGTACTAACTAAGCCCACAAGATCGGGATTTGTAAGAGCGCTATGGCCATAAGCAATGACTGTTGGCTGTAAAGGACTGTTCTGAGAGTAACTCTTGTTACAGAGCTGCTTGTAAACTAAAAATCCTCACAACTCAAATTAAAATGATTGGCTTTGCAGTGTTTTTTGTTTATTTGTTTTTTTCATTTGTTTGTTTATTTTTTATTCATTTATTGTTTATCTGTTTATTTCTTTTTAGTTTTGCTCGTCTCTTGTGTTTAAATGACTGTAGCATACAATCTTCACAATCGGAGCCTAAAGCTAAAGAGCTTACAGCACCTAGTGTTCAATGCAACAGCAATGACTGTTGGCTGTTAGAGGACTGTTCTAAGAGTAACTCTTGTTACAGAGCTGCTTGTAAACTAAAAAGCCTCACAACTCAAGTTAAAATGATTGGCTTTGCAGTGTTTTTTGTTTATTTGTTTTTTTCATTTGTTTGTTTATTTTTTATTCATTTATTGTTTATTTGTTTATTTCTTTTTAGTTTTGCTCGTCTCTTGTGTTTAAATGACTGTAGCATACAATCTTCACAATCGGAGCCTAAAGCTAAAGAGCTTACAGCACCTAGTGTTCAATGCAACAGCAATGACTGTTGGCTGTTAGAGGACTGTTCTAAGAGTAACTCTTGTTACAGAGCTGCTTGTAAACTAAAAAGCCTCACAACTCAAGTTAAAATGATTGGCTTTGCAGTATTTTTTGTTTATTTGTTTTTTTCATTTGTTTGTTTATTTTTTATTCATTTATTGTTTATTTGTTTATTTCTTTTTAGTTTTGCTCGTCTCTTGTGTTTAAATGACTGTAGCATACAATCTTCACAATCGGAGCCTAAAGCTAAAGAGCTTACAGCACCTAGTGTTCAATGCAACAGCAATGACTGTTGGCTGTTAGAGGACTGTTCTAAGAGTAACTCTTGTTACAGAGCTGCTTGTAAACTAAAAAGCCTCACAACTCAAGTTAAAATGATTGGCTTTGCAGTGTTTTTTGTTTATTTGTTTTTTTCATTTGTTTGTTTATTTTTTATTCATTTATTGTTTATTTGTTTATTTCTTTTTAGTTTTGCTCGTCTCTTGTGTTTAAATGACTGTAGCATACAATCTTCACAATCGGAGCCTAAAGCTAAAGAGCTTACAGCACCTAGTGTTCAATGCAACAGCAATGACTGTTGGCTGTTAGAGGACTGTTCTAAGAGTAACTCTTGTTACAGAGCTGCTTGTAAACTAAAAAGCCTCACAACTCAAGTTAAAATGATTGGCTTTGCAGTGTTTTTTGTTTATTTGTTTTTTTCATTTGTTTGTTTATTTTTTATTCATTTATTGTTTATTTGTTCATTTCTTTTTAGTTTTGCTCGTCTCTTGTGTTTAAATGACTGTAGCATACAATCTTCACAATCGGAGCCTAAAGCAAAAAAGCTTACAGCACCTAGTGTTCCCTGGCAGTCTCCATTCCAAGTATTAACTAAGCCCACAAGATCGGGATTTGTAAAAGCGCTATGGCCATAAGCAATGGCTGTTGGCTGTTAGAGGACTGTTCTAAGAGTAACTCTTGTTACAGAGCTGCTTGTAAACTAAAAAGCCTCACAACTCAAGTTAAAATGATTGGCTTTGCAGTGTTTTTTGTTTATTTGTTTTTTTCATTTGTTTGTTTATTTTTTATTCATTTATTGTTTATTTGTTTATTTCTTTTTAGTTTTGCTCGTCTCTTGTGTTTAAATGACTGTAGCATACAATCTTCACAATCGGAGCCTAAAGCTAAAGAGCTTACAGCACCTAGTGTTCAATGCAACAGCAATGACTGTTGGCTGTTAGAGGACTGTTCTAAGAGTAACTCTTGTTACAGAGCTGCTTGTAAACTAAAAAGCCTCACAACTCAAGTTAAAATGATTGGCTTTGCAGTGTTTTTTGTTTATTTGTTTTTTCATTTGTTTGTTTATTTTTTATTCATTTATTGTTTATCTGTTTATTTCTTTTTAGTTTTGCTCGTCTCTTGTGTTTAAATGACTGTAGCATACAATCTTCACAATCGGAGCCTAAAGCTAAAGAGCTTACAGCACCTAGTGTTCAATGCAACAGCAATGACTGTTGGCTGTTAGAGGACTGTTCTAAGAGTAACTCTTGTTACAGAGCTGCTTGTAAACTAAAAAGCCTCACAACTCAAGTTAAAATGATTGGCTTTGCAGTGTTTTTTGTTTATTTGTTTTTTTCATTTGTTTGTTTATTTTTTATTCATTTATTGTTTATTTGTTTATTTCTTTTTAGTTTTGCTCGTCTCTTGTGTTTAAATGACTGTAGCATACAATCTTCACCATCGGAGCCTAAAGCTAAAGAGCTTACAGCACCTAGTGTTCAATGCAACAGCAATGACTGTTGGCTGTTAGAGGACTGTTCTAAGAGTAACTCTTGTTACAGAGCTGCTTGTAAACTAAAAAGCCTCACAACTCAAGTTAAAATGATTGGCTTTGCAGTGTTTTTTGTTTATTTGTTTTTTTCATTTGTTTGTTTATTTTTTATTCATTTATTGTTTATTTGTTTATTTCTTTTTAGTTTTGCTCGTCTCTTTTGTTTAAATGACTGTAGCATACAATCTTCACAATCGGAGCCTAAAGCAACAAAGCTTACAGCACCTAGTGTTCCCTGGCAGTCTCCATTCCAAGTACTAACTAAGCCCACAAGATCGGGATTTGTAAGAGCGCTATGGCCATAAGCAATGACTGTTGGCTGTAGAGGACTGCTCTGAGAGTAACTCTTGTTACAGAGCTGCTTGTAAACTAAAAAGCCTCACAACTCAAATTAAAATGATTGGCTTTGCAGTGTTTTTTGTTCATTTGTTTTTTTCATTTGTTTGTTTATTTTTTATTCATTTATTGTTTATCTGTTTATTTCTTTTTAGTTTTGCTCGTCTCTTGTGTTTAAATGACTGTAGCATACAATCTTCACAATCGGAGCCTAAAGCTAAAGAGCTTACAGCACCTAGTTTTCAGTGCAACAGCAATGACTGTTGGCTGTTAGAGGACTGTTCTAAGAGTAACTCTTGTTACAGAGCTGCTTGTAAACTAAAAAGCCTCACAACTCAAGTTAAAATGATTGGCTTTGCAGTGTTTTTTGTTTATTTGTTTTTTTCATTTGTTTGTTTATTTTTTATTCATTTATTGTTTATTTGTTTATTTATTTTTAGTTTTGCTCGTCTCTTGTGTTTAAATGACTGTAGCATACAATCTTCACAATCGGAGCCTAAAGCTAAAGAGCTTACAGCACCTAGTGTTCAATGCAACAGCAATGACTGTTGGCTGTTAGAGGACTGTTCTAAGAGTAACTCTTGTTACAGAGCTGCTTGTAAACTAAGAAGCCTCACAACTCAAGTTAAAATGATTGGCTTTGCAGTGTTTTTTGTTTATTTGTTTTTTTCATTTGTTTGTTTATTTTTTATTCATTTATTGTTTATTTGTTTATTTCTTTTTAGTTTTGCTCGTCTCTTGTGTTTAAATGACTGTAGCATACAATCTTCACAATCGGAGCCTAAAGCAACAAAGCTTACAGCACCTAGTGTTCCCTGGCAGTCTCCATTCCAAGTACTAACTAAGCCCACAAGATCGGGATTTGTAAGAGCGCTATGGCCATAAGCAATGACTGTTGGCTGTAGAGGACTGTTCTGAGAGTAACTCTTGTTACAGAGCTGCTTGTAAACTAAAAAGCCTCACAACTCAAATTAAAATGATTGGCTTTGCAGTGTTTTTTGTTTATTTGTTTTTTTCATTTGTTTGTTTATTTTTTATTCATTTATTGTTTATCTGTTTATTTCTTTTTAGTTTTGCTCGTCTCTTGTGCTTAAATGACTGTAGCATACAATCTTCACAATCGGAGCCTAAAGCTAAAGAGCTTACAGCACCTAGTGTTCAATGCAACAGCAATGACTGTTGGCTGTTAGAGGACTGTTCTAAGAGTAACTCTTGTTACAGAGCTGCTTGTAAACTAAAAAGCCTCACAACTCAAGTTAAAATGATTGGCTTTTCAGTGTTTTTTGTTTATTTGTTTTTTTCATTTGTTTGTTTATTTTTTATTCATTTATTGTTTATTTGTTTATTTCTTTTTAGTTTTGCTCGTCTCTTGTGTTTAAATGACTGTAGCATACAATCTTCACAATCGGAGCCTAAAGCAACAAAGCTTACAGCACCTAGTGTTCCCTGGCAGTCTCCATTCCAAGTACTAACTAAGCCCACAAGATCGGGATTTGTAAGAGCGCTATGGCCATAAGCAATGACTGTTGGCTGTAAAGGACTGTTCTGAGAGTAACTCTTGTTACAGAGCTGCTTGTAAACTAAAAATCCTCACAACTCAAATTAAAATGATTGGCTTTGCAGTGTTTTTTGTTTATTTGTTTTTTTCATTTGTTTGTTTATTTTTTATTCATTTATTGTTTATCTGTTTATTTCTTTTTAGTTTTGCTCGTCTCTTGTGTTTAAATGACTGTAGCATACAATCTTCACAATCGGAGCCTAAAGCTAAAGAGCTTACAGCACCTAGTGTTCAATGCAACAGCAATGACTGTTGGCTGTTAGAGGACTGTTCTAAGAGTAACTCTTGTTACAGAGCTGCTTGTAAACTAAAAAGCCTCACAACTCAAGTTAAAATGATTGGCTTTGCAGTGTTTTTTGTTTATTTGTTTTTTTCATTTGTTTGTTTATTTTTTATTCATTTATTGTTTATTTGTTTATTTCTTTTTAGTTTTGCTCGTCTCTTGTGTTTAAATGACTGTAGCATACAATCTTCACAATCGGAGCCTAAAGCAAAAAAGCTTACAGCACCTAGTGTTCCCTGGCAGTCTCCATTCCAAGTACTAACTAAGCCCACAAGATCGGGATTTGTAAAAGCGCTATGGCCATAAGCAATGGCTGTTGGCTGTTAGAGGACTGTTCTAAGAGTAACTCTTGTTACAGAGCTGCTTGTAAACTAAAAAGCCTCACAACTCAAGTTAAAATGATTGGCTTTGCAGTGTTTTTTGTTTATTTGTTTTTTTCATTTGTTTGTTTATTTTTTATTCATTTATTGTTTATTTGTTTATTTCTTTTTAGTTTTGCTCGTCTCTTGTGTTTAAATGACTGTAGCATACAATCTTCACAATCGGACCCTAAAGCTAAAGAGCTTACAGCACCTAGTGTTCAATGCAACAGCAATGACTGTTGGCTGTTAGAGGACTGTTCTAAGAGTAACTCTTGTTACAGAGCTGCTTGTAAACTAAAAAGCCTCACAACTCAAGTTAAAATGATTGGCTTTGCAGTGTTTTTTGTTTATTTGTTTTTTCATTTGTTTGTTTATTTTTTATTCATTTATTGTTTATCTGTTTATTTCTTTTTAGTTTTGCTCGTCTCTTGTGTTTAAATGACTGTAGCATACAATCTTCACAATCGGAGCCTAAAGCTAAAGAGCTTACAGCACCTAGTGTTCAATGCAACAGCAATGACTGTTGGCTGTTAGAGGACTGTTCTAAGAGTAACTCTTGTTACAGAGCTGCTTGTAAACTAAAAAGCCTCACAACTCAAGTTAAAATGATTGGCTTTGCAGTGTTTTTTGTTTATTTGTTTTTTTCATTTGTTTGTTTATTTTTTATTCATTTATTGTTTATTTGTTTATTTCTTTTTAGTTTTGCTCGTCTCTTGTGTTTAAATGACTGTAGCATACAATCTTCACCATCGGAGCCTAAAGCTAAAGAGCTTACAGCACCTAGTGTTCAATGCAACAGCAATGACTGTTGGCTGTTAGAGGACTGTTCTAAGAGTAACTCTTGTTACAGAGCTGCTTGTAAACTAAAAAGCCTCACAACTCAAGTTAAAATGATTGGCTTTGCAGTGTTTTTTGTTTATTTGTTTTTTTCATTTGTTTGTTTATTTTTTATTCATTTATTGTTTATTTGTTTATTTCTTTTTAGTTTTGCTCGTCTCTTTTGTTTAAATGACTGTAGCATACAATCTTCACAATCGGAGCCTAAAGCAACAAAGCTTACAGCACCTAGTGTTCCCTGGCAGTCTCCATTCCAAGTACTAACTAAGCCCACAAGATCGGGATTTGTAAGAGCGCTATGGCCATAAGCAATGACTGTTGGCTGTAGAGGACTGCTCTGAGAGTAACTCTTGTTACAGAGCTGCTTGTAAACTAAAAAGCCTCACAACTCAAATTAAAATGATTGGCTTTGCAGTGTTTTTTGTTTATTTGTTTTTTTCATTTGTTTGTTTATTTTTTATTCATTTATTGTTTATCTGTTTATTTCTTTTTAGTTTTGCTCGTCTCTTGTGTTTAAATGACTGTAGCATACAATCTTCACAATCGGAGCCTAAAGCTAAAGAGCTTACAGCACCTAGTGTTCAGTGCAACAGCAATGACTGTTGGCTGTTAGAGGACTGTTCTAAGAGTAACTCTTGTTACAGAGCTGCTTGTAAACTAAAAAGCCTCACAACTCAAGTTAAAATGATTGGCTTTGCAGTGTTTTTTGTTTATTTGTTTTTTTCATTTGTTTGTTTATTTTTTATTCATTTATTGTTTATTTGTTTATTTATTTTTAGTTTTGCTCGTCTCTTG
The DNA here is from genome assembly GCF_029633855.1 of Hoplias malabaricus. Taxonomy (NCBI): domain Eukaryota; kingdom Metazoa; phylum Chordata; class Actinopteri; order Characiformes; family Erythrinidae; genus Hoplias; species Hoplias malabaricus. Next base: position 27,494,144 of record NC_089814.1, read on the forward strand.
TGTTTAAATGACTGTAGCATACAATCTTCACAATCGGAGCCTAAAGCAACAAAGCTTACAGCACCTAGTGTTCCCTGGCAGTCTCCATTCCAAGTACTAACTAAGCCCACAAGATCGGGATTTGTAAGAGCGCTATGGCCATAAGCAATGACTGTTGGCTGTAGAGGACTGTTCTGAGAGTAACTCTTGTTACAGAGCTGCTTGTAAACTAAAAAGCCTCACAACTCAAATTAAAATGATTGGCTTTGCAGTGTTTTTTGTTTATTTGTTTTTTTCATTTGTTTGTTTATTTTTTATTCATTTATTGTTTATCTGTTTATTTCTTTTTAGTTTTGCTCGTCTCTTGTGCTTAAATGACTGTAGCATACAATCTTCACAATCGGAGCCTAAAGCTAAAGAGCTTACAGCACCTAGTGTTCAATGCAACAGCAATGACTGTTGGCTGTTAGAGGACTGTTCTAAGAGTAACTCTTGTTACAGAGCTGCTTGTAAACTAAAAAGCCTCACAACTCAAGTTAAAATGATTGGCTTAGCAGTGTTTTTTGTTTATTTGTTTTTTTCATTTGTTTGTTTATTTTTTATTCATTTATTGTTTATTTGTTTATTTCTTTTTAGTTTTGCTCGTCTCTTGTGTTTAAATGACTGTAGCATACAATCTTCACAATCGGAGCCTAAAGCAACAAAGCTTACAGCACCTAGTGTTCCCTGGCAGTCTCCATTCCAAGTACTAACTAAGCCTACAAGATCGGGATTTGTAAGAGCGCTATGGCCATAAGCAATGACTGTTGGCTGTAAAGGACTGTTCTGAGAGTAACTCTTGTTACAGAGCTGCTTGTAAACTAAAAATCCTCACAACTCAAATTAAAATGATTGGCTTTGCAGTGTTTTTTGTTTATTTGTTTTTTTCATTTGTTTGTTTATTTTTTATTCATTTATTGTTTATCTGTTTATTTCTTTTTAGTTTTGCTCGTCTCTTGTGTTTAAATGACTGTAGCATACAATCTTCACCAATCGGAGCCTAAAGCTAAAGAGCTTACAGCACCTAGTGTTCAATGCAACAGCAATGACTGTTGGCTGTTAGAGGACTGTTCTAAGAGTAACTCTTGTTACAGAGCTGCTTGTAAACTAAAAAGCCTCACAACTCAAGTTAAAATGATTGGCTTTTCAGTGTTTTTTGTTTATTTGTTTTTTTCATTTGTTTGTTTATTTTTTATTCATTTATTGTTTATTTGTTTATTTCTTTTTAGTTTTGCTCGTCTCTTGTGTTTAAATGACTGTAGCATACAATCTTCACAATCGGAGCCTAAAGCAACAAAGCTTACAGCACCTAGTGTTCCCTGGCAGTCTCCATTCCAAGTACTAACTAAGCCCACAAGATCGGGATTTGTAAGAGCGCTATGGCCATAAGCAATGACTGTTGGCTGTAGAGGACTGTTCTGAGAGTAACTCTTGTTACAGAGCTGCTTGTAAACTAAAAAGCCTCACAACTCAAATTAAAATGATTGGCTTTGCAGTGTTTTTTGTTTATTTGTTTTTTTCATTTGTTTGTTTATTTTTTATTCATTTATTGTTTATCTGTTTATTTCTTTTTAGTTTTGCTCGTCTCTTGTGCTTAAATGACTGTAGCATACAATCTTCACAATCGGAGCCTAAAGCTAAAGAGCTTACAGCACCTAGTGTTCAATGCAACAGCAATGACTGTTGGCTGTTAGAGGACTGTTCTAAGAGTAACTCTTGTTACAGAGCTGCTTGTAAACTAAAAAGCCTCACAACTCAAGTTAAAATGATTGGCTTAGCAGTGTTTTTTGTTTATTTGTTTTTTTCATTTGTTTGTTTATTTTTTATTCATTTATTGTTTATTTGTTTATTTCTTTTTAGTTTTGCTCGTCTCTTGTGTTTAAATGACTGTAGCATACAATCTTCACAATCGGAGCCTAAAGCAACAAAGCTTACAGCACCTAGTGTTCCCTGGCAGTCTCCATTCCAAGTACTAACTAAGCCCACAAGATCGGGATTTGTAAGAGCGCTATGGCCATAAGCAATGACTGTTGGCTGTAAAGGACTGTTCTGAGAGTAACTCTTGTTACAGAGCTGCTTGTAAACTAAAAATCCTCACAACTCAAATTAAAATGATTGGCTTTGCAGTGTTTTTTGTTTATTTGTTTTTTTCATTTGTTTGTTTATTTTTTATTCATTTATTGTTTATCTGTTTATTTCTTTTTAGTTTTGCTCGTCTCTTGTGTTTAAATGACTGTAGCATACAATCTTCACAATCGGAGCCTAAAGCTAAAGAGCTTACAGCACCTAGTGTTCAATGCAACAGCAATGACTGTTGGCTGTTAGAGGACTGTTCTAAGAGTAACTCTTGTTACAGAGCTGCTTGTAAACTAAAAAGCCTCACAACTCAAGTTAAAATGATTGGCTTTGCAGTGTTTTTTGTTTATTTGTTTTTTTCATTTGTTTGTTTATTTTTTATTCATTTATTGTTTATTTGTTTATTTCTTTTTAGTTTTGCTCGTCTCTTCTGTTTAAATGACTGTAGCATACAATCTTCACAATCGGAGCCTAAAGCTAAAGAGCTTACAGCACCTAGTGTTCAATGCAACAGCAATGACTGTTGGCTGTTAGAGGACTGTTCTAAGAGTAACTCTTGTTACAGAGCTGCTTGTAAACTAAAAAGCCTCACAACTCAAGTTAAAATGATTGGCTTTGCAGTGTTTTTTGTTTATTTGTTTTTTTCATTTGTTTGTTTATTTTTTATTCATTTATTGTTTATTTGTTTATTTCTTTTTAGTTTTGCTCGTCTCTTGTGTTTAAATGACTGTAGCATACAATCTTCACAATCGGAGCCTAAAGCAAAAAAGCTTACAGCACCTAGTGTTCCCTGGCAGTCTCCATTCCAAGTACTAACTAAGCCCACAAGATCGGGATTTGTAAAAGCGCTATGGCCATAAGCAATGGCTGTTGGCTGTTAGAGGACTGTTCTAAGAGTAACTCTTGTTACAGAGCTGCTTGTAAACTAAAAAGCCTCACAACTCAAGTTAAAATGATTGGCTTTGCAGTGTTCTTTGTTTATTTGTTTTTTTCATTTGTTTGTTTATTTTTTATTCATTTATTGTTTATTTGTTTATTTCTTTTTAGTTTTGCTCGTCTCTTGTGTTTAAATGACTGTAGCATACAATCTTCACAATCGGAGCCTAAAGCTAAAGAGCTTACAGCACCTAGTGTTCAATGCAACAGCAATGACTGTTGGCTGTTAGAGGACTGTTCTAAGAGTAACTCTTGTTACAGAGCTGCTTGTAAACTAAAAAGCCTCACAACTCAAGTTAAAATGATTGGCTTTGCAGTGTTTTTTGTTTATTTGTTTTTTCATTTGTTTGTTTATTTTTTATTCATTTATTGTTTATCTGTTTATTTCTTTTTAGTTTTGCTCGTCTCTTGTGTTTAAATGACTGTAGCATACAATCTTCACAATCGGAGCCTAAAGCTAAAGAGCTTACAGCACCTAGTGTTCAATGCAACAGCAATGACTGTTGGCTGTTAGAGGACTGTTCTAAGAGTAACTCTTGTTACAGAGCTGCTTGTAAACTAAAAAGCCTCACAACTCAAGTTAAAATGATTGGCTTTGCAGTGTTTTTTGTTTATTTGTTTTTTTCATTTGTTTGTTTATTTTTTATTCATTTATTGTTTATTTGTTTATTTCTTTTTAGTTTTGCTCGTCTCTTGTGTTTAAATGACTGTAGCATACAATCTTCACCATCGGAGCCTAAAGCTAAAGAGCTTACAGCACCTAGTGTTCAATGCAACAGCAATGACTGTTGGCTGTTAGAGGACTGTTCTAAGAGTAACTCTTGTTACAGAGCTGCTTGTAAACTAAAAAGCCTCACAACTCAAGTTAAAATGATTGGCTTTGCAGTGTTTTTTGTTTATTTGTTTTTTTCATTTGTTTGTTTATTTTTTATTCATTTATTGTTTATTTGTTTATTTCTTTTTAGTTTTGCTCGTCTCTTTTGTTTAAATGACTGTAGCATACAATCGTCACAATCGGAGCCTAAAGCAACAAAGCTTACAGCACCTAGTGTTCCCTGGCAGTCTCCATTCCAAGTACTAACTAAGCCCACAAGATCGGGATTTGTAAGAGCGCTATGGCCATAAGCAATGACTGTTGGCTGTAGAGGACTGCTCTGAGAGTAACTCTTGTTACAGAGCTGCTTGTAAACTAAAAAGCCTCACAACTCAAATTAAAATGATTGGCTTTGCAGTGTTTTTTGTTTATTTGTTTTTTTCATTTGTTTGTTTATTTTTTATTCATTTATTGTTTATCTGTTTATTTCTTTTTAGTTTTGCTCGTCTCTTGTGTTTAAATGACTGTAGCATACAATCTTCACAATCGGAGCCTAAAGCTAAAGAGCTTACAGCACCTAGTGTTCAGTGCAACAGCAATGACTGTTGGCTGTTAGAGGACTGTTCTAAGAGTAACTCTTGTTACAGAGCTGCTTGTAAACTAAAAAGCCTCACAACTCAAGTTAAAATGATTGGCTTTGCAGTGTTTTTTGTTTATTTGTTTTTTTCATTTGTTTGTTTATTTTTTATTCATTTATTGTTTATTTGTTTATTTATTTTTAGTTTTGCTCGTCTCTTGTGTTTAAATGACTGTAGCATACAATCTTCACAATCGGAGCCTAAAGCAACAAAGCTTACAGCACCTAGTGTTCCCTGGCAGTCTCCATTCCAAGTACTAACTAAGCCCACAAGATCGGGATTTGTAAGAGCGCTATGGCCATAAGCAATGACTGTTGGCTGTAGAGGACTGTTCTGAGAGTAACTCTTGTTACAGAGCTGCTTGTAAACTAAAAAGCCTCACAACTCAAATTAAAATGATTGGCTTTGCAGTGTTTTTTGTTTATTTGTTTTTTTCATTTGTTTGTTTATTTTTTATTCATTTATTGTTTATCTGTTTATTTCTTTTTAGTTTTGCTCGTCTCTTGTGCTTAAATGACTGTAGCATACAATCTTCACAATCGGAGCCTAAAGCTAAAGAGCTTACAGCACCTAGTGTTCAATGCAACAGCAGTGACTGTTGGCTGTTAGAGGACTGTTCTAAGAGTAACTCTTGTTACAGAGCTGCTTGTAAACTAAAAAGCCTCACAACTCAAGTTAAAATGATTGGCTTAGCAGTGTTTTTTGTTTATTTGTTTTTTTCATTTGTTTGTTTATTTTTTATTCATTTATTGTTTATTTGTTTATTTCTTTTTAGTTTTGCTCGTCTCTTGTGTTTAAATGACTGTAGCATACAATCTTCACAATCGGAGCCTAAAGCAACAAAGCTTACAGCACCTAGTGTTCCCTGGCAGTCTCCATTCCAAGTACTAACTAAGCCCACAAGATCGGGATTTGTAAGAGCGCTATGGCCATAAGCAATGACTGTTGGCTGTAGAGGACTGTTCTGAGAGTAACTCTTGTTACAGAGCTGCTTGTAAACTAAAAAGCCTCACAACTCAAATTAAAATGATTGGCTTTGCAGTGTTTTTTGTTTATTTGTTTTTTTCATTTGTTTGTTTATTTTTTATTCATTTATTGTTTATCTGTTTATTTCTTTTTAGTTTTGCTCGTCTCTTGTGCTTAAATGACTGTAGCATACAATCTTCACAATCGGAGCCTAAAGCTAAAGAGCTTACAGCACCTAGTGTTCAATGCAACAGCAATGACTGTTGGCTGTTAGAGGACTGTTCTAAGAGTAACTCTTGTTACAGAGCTGCTTGTAAACTAAAAAGCCTCACAACTCAAGTTAAAATGATTGGCTTTGCAGTGTTTTTTGTTTATTTGTTTTTTTCATTTGTTTGTTTATTTTTTATTCATTTATTGTTTATTTGTTTATTTCTTTTTAGTTTTGCTCGTCTCTTGTGTTTAAATGACTGTAGCATACAATCTTCACAATCGGAGCCTAAAGCAACAAAGCTTACAGCACCTAGTGTTCCCTGGCAGTCTCCATTCCAAGTACTAACTAAGCCCACAAGATCGGGATTTGTAAGAGCGCTATGGCCATAAGCAATGACTGTTGGCTGTAGAGGACTGTTCTGAGAGTAACTCTTGTTACAGAGCTGCTTGTAAACTAAAAAGCCTCACAACTCAAATTAAAATGATTGGCTTTGCAGTGTTTTTTGTTTATTTGTTTTTTTCATTTGTTTGTTTATTTTTTATTCATTTATTGTTTATCTGTTTATTTCTTTTTAGTTTTGCTCGTCTCTTGTGCTTAAATGACTGTAGCATACAATCTTCACAATCGGAGCCTAAAGCTAAAGAGCTTACAGCACCTAGTGTTCAATGCAACAGCAATGACTGTTGGCTGTTAGAGGACTGTTCTAAGAGTAACTCTTGTTACAGAGCTGCTTGTAAACTAAAAAGCCTCACAACTCAAGTTAAAATGATTGGCTTAGCAGTGTTTTTTGTTTATTTGTTTTTTTCATTTGTTTGTTTATTTTTTATTCATTTATTGTTTATTTGTTTATTTCTTTTTAGTTTTGCTCGTCTCTTGTGTTTAAATGACTGTAGCATACAATCTTCACAATCGGAGCCTAAAGCAAAAAAGCTTACAGCACCTAGTGTTCCCTGGCAGTCTCCATTCCAAGTACTAACTAAGCCCACAAGATCGGGATTTGTAAGAGCGCTATGGCCATAAGCAATGACTGTTGGCTGTAAAGGACTGTTCTGAGAGTAACTCTTGTTACAGAGCTGCTTGTAAACTAAAAATCCTCACAACTCAAATTAAAATGATTGGCTTTGCAGTGTTTTTTGTTTATTTGTTTTTTTCATTTGTTTGTTTATTTTTTATTCATTTATTGTTTATTTGTTTATTTCTTTTTAGTTTTGCTCGTCTCTTGTGTTTAAATGACTGTAGCATACAATCTTCACAATCGGAGCCTAAAGCAAAAAAGCTTACAGCACCTAGTGTTCCCTGGCAGTCTCCATTCCAAGTACTAACTAAGCCCACAAGATCGGGATTTGTAAAAGCGCTATGGCCATAAGCAATGGCTGTTGGCTGTTAGAGGACTGTTCTAAGAGTAACTCTTGTTACAGAGCTGCTTGTAAACTAAAAAGCCTCACAACTCAAGTTAAAATGATTGGCTTTGCAGTGTTCTTTGTTTATTTGTTTTTTTCATTTGTTTGTTTATTTTTTATTCATTTATTGTTTATTTGTTTATTTCTTTTTAGTTTTGCTCGTCTCTTGTGTTTAAATGACTGTAGCATACAATCTTCACAATCGGAGCCTAAAGCTAAAGAGCTTACAGCACCTAGTGTTCAATGCAACAGCAATGACTGTTGGCTGTTAGAGGACTGTTCTAAGAGTAACTCTTGTTACAGAGCTGCTTGTAAACTAAAAAGCCTCACAACTCAAGTTAAAATGATTGGCTTTGCAGTGTTTTTTGTTTATTTGTTTTTTCATTTGTTTGTTTATTTTTTATTCATTTATTGTTTATCTGTTTATTTCTTTTTAGTTTTGCTCGTCTCTTGTGTTTAAATGACTGTAGCATACAATCTTCACAATCGGAGCCTAAAGCTAAAGAGCTTACAGCACCTAGTGTTCAATGCAACAGCAATGACTGTTGGCTGTTAGAGGACTGTTCTAAGAGTAACTCTTGTTACAGAGCTGCTTGTAAACTAAAAAGCCTCACAACTCAAGTTAAAATGATTGGCTTTGCAGTGTTTTTTGTTTATTTGTTTTTTTCATTTGTTTGTTTATTTTTTATTCATTTATTGTTTATTTGTTTATTTCTTTTTAGTTTTGCTCGTCTCTTGTGTTTAAATGACTGTAGCATACAATCTTCACCATCGGAGCCTAAAGCTAAAGAGCTTACAGCACCTAGTGTTCAATGCAACAGCAATGACTGTTGGCTGTTAGAGGACTGTTCTAAGAGTAACTCTTGTTACAGAGCTGCTTGTAAACTAAAAAGCCTCACAACTCAAGTTAAAATGATTGGCTTTGCAGTGTTTTTTGTTTATTTGTTTTTTTCATTTGTTTGTTTATTTTTTATTCATTTATTGTTTATTTGTTTATTTCTTTTTAGTTTTGCTCGTCTCTTTTGTTTAAATGACTGTAGCATACAATCGTCACAATCGGAGCCTAAAGCAACAAAGCTTACAGCACCTAGTGTTCCCTGGCAGTCTCCATTCCAAGTACTAACTAAGCCCACAAGATCGGGATTTGTAAGAGCGCTATGGCCATAAGCAATGACTGTTGGCTGTAGAGGACTGCTCTGAGAGTAACTCTTGTTACAGAGCTGCTTGTAAACTAAAAAGCCTCACAACTCAAATTAAAATGATTGGCTTTGCAGTGTTTTTTGTTTATTTGTTTTTTTCATTTGTTTGTTTATTTTTTATTCATTTATTGTTTATCTGTTTATTTCTTTTTAGTTTTGCTCGTCTCTTGTGTTTAAATGACTGTAGCATACAATCTTCACAATCGGAGCCTAAAGCTAAAGAGCTTACAGCACCTAGTGTTCAGTGCAACAGCAATGACTGTTGGCTGTTAGAGGACTGTTCTAAGAGTAACTCTTGTTACAGAGCTGCTTGTAAACTAAAAAGCCTCACAACTCAAGTTAAAATGATTGGCTTTGCAGTGTTTTTTGTTTATTTGTTTTTTTCATTTGTTTGTTTATTTTTTATTCATTTATTGTTTATTTGTTTATTTATTTTTAGTTTTGCTCGTCTCTTGTGTTTAAATGACTGTAGCATACAATCTTCACAATCGGAGCCTAAAGCAACAAAGCTTACAGCACCTAGTGTTCCCTGGCAGTCTCCATTCCAAGTACTAACTAAGCCCACAAGATCGGGATTTGTAAGAGCGCTATGGCCATAAGCAATGACTGTTGGCTGTAGAGGACTGTTCTGAGAGTAACTCTTGTTACAGAGCTGCTTGTAAACTAAAAAGCCTCACAACTCAAATTAAAATGATTGGCTTTGCAGTGTTTTTTGTTTATTTGTTTTTTTCATTTGTTTGTTTATTTTTTATTCATTTATTGTTTATCTGTTTATTTCTTTTTAGTTTTGCTCGTCTCTTGTGCTTAAATGACTGTAGCATACAATCTTCACAATCGGAGCCTAAAGCTAAAGAGCTTACAGCACCTAGTGTTCAATGCAACAGCAGTGACTGTTGGCTGTTAGAGGACTGTTCTAAGAGTAACTCTTGTTACAGAGCTGCTTGTAAACTAAAAAGCCTCACAACTCAAGTTAAAATGATTGGCTTAGCAGTGTTTTTTGTTTATTTGTTTTTTTCATTTGTTTGTTTATTTTTTATTCATTTATTGTTTATTTGTTTATTTCTTTTTAGTTTTGCTCGTCTCTTGTGTTTAAATGACTGTAGCATACAATCTTCACAATCGGAGCCTAAAGCAACAAAGCTTACAGCACCTAGTGTTCCCTGGCAGTCTCCATTCCAAGTACTAACTAAGCCCACAAGATCGGGATTTGTAAGAGCGCTATGGCCATAAGCAATGACTGTTGGCTGTAAAGGACTGTTCTGAGAGTAACTCTTGTTACAGAGCTGCTTGTAAACTAAAAATCCTCACAACTCAAATTAAAATGATTGGCTTTGCAGTGTTTTTTGTTTATTTGTTTTTTTCATTTGTTTGTTTATTTTTTATTCATTTATTGTTTATCTGTTTATTTCTTTTTAGTTTTGCTCGTCTCTTGTGTTTAAATGACTGTAGCATACAATCTTCACAATCGGAGCCTAAAGCTAAAGAGCTTACAGCACCTAGTGTTCAATGCAACAGCAATGACTGTTGGCTGTTAGAGGACTGTTCTAAGAGTAACTCTTGTTACAGAGCTGCTTGTAAACTAAAAAGCCTCACAACTCAAGTTAAAATGATTGGCTTTGCAGTGTTTTTTGTTTATTTGTTTTTTCATTTGTTTGTTTATTTTTTATTCATTTATTGTTTATCTGTTTATTTCTTTTTAGTTTTGCTCGTCTCTTGTGTTTAAATGACTGTAGCATACAATCTTCACAATCGGAGCCTAAAGCTAAAGAGCTTACAGCACCTAGTGTTCAATGCAACAGCAATGACTGTTGGCTGTTAGAGGACTGTTCTAAGAGTAACTCTTGTTACAGAGCTGCTTGTAAACTAAAAAGCCTCACAACTCAAGTTAAAATGATTGGCTTTGCAGTGTTTTTTGTTTATTTGTTTTTTTCATTTGTTTGTTTATTTTTTATTCATTTATTGTTTATTTGTTTATTTCTTTTTAGTTTTGCTCGTCTCTTGTGTTTAAATGACTGTAGCATACAATCTTCACCATCGGAGCCTAAAGCTAAAGAGCTTACAGCACCTAGTGTTCAATGCAACAGCAATGACTGTTGGCTGTTAGAGGACTGTTCTAAGAGTAACTCTTGTTACAGAGCTGCTTGTAAACTAAAAAGCCTCACAACTCAAGTTAAAATGATTGGCTTTGCAGTGTTTTTTGTTTATTTGTTTTTTTCATTTGTTTGTTTATTTTTTATTCATTTATTGTTTATTTGTTTATTTCTTTTTAGTTTTGCTCGTCTCTTTTGTTTAAATGACTGTAGCATACAATCGTCACAATCGGAGCCTAAAGCAACAAAGCTTACAGCACCTAGTGTTCCCTGGCAGTCTCCATTCCAAGTACTAACTAAGCCCACAAGATCGGGATTTGTAAGAGCGCTATGGCCATAAGCAATGACTGTTGGCTGTAGAGGACTGCTCTGAGAGTAACTCTTGTTACAGAGCTGCTTGTAAACTAAAAAGCCTCACAACTCAAATTAAAATGATTGGCTTTGCAGTGTTTTTTGTTTATTTGTTTTTTTCATTTGTTTGTTTATTTTTTATTCATTTATTGTTTATCTGTTTATTTCTTTTTAGTTTTGCTCGTCTCTTGTGTTTAAATGACTGTAGCATACAATCTTCACAATCGGAGCCTAAAGCTAAAGAGCTTACAGCACCTAGTGTTCAGTGCAACAGCAATGACTGTTGGCTGTTAGAGGACTGTTCTAAGAGTAACTCTTGTTACAGAGCTGCTTGTAAACTAAAAAGCCTCACAACTCAAGTTAAAATGATTGGCTTTGCAGTGTTTTTTGTTTATTTGTTTTTTTCATTTGTTTGTTTATTTTTTATTCATTTATTGTTTATTTGTTTATTTATTTTTAGTTTTGCTCGTCTCTTGTGTTTAAATGACTGTAGCATACAATCTTCACAATCGGAGCCTAAAGCAACAAAGCTTACAGCACCTAGTGTTCCCTGGCAGTCTCCATTCCAAGTACTAACTAAGCCCACAAGATCGGGATTTGTAAGAGCGCTATGGCCATAAGCAATGACTGTTGGCTGTAGAGGACTGTTCTGAGAGTAACTCTTGTTACAGAGCTGCTTGTAAACTAAAAAGCCTCACAACTCAAATTAAAATGATTGGCTTTGCAGTGTTTTTTGTTTATTTGTTTTTTTCATTTGTTTGTTTATTTTTTATTCATTTATTGTTTATCTGTTTATTTCTTTTTAGTTTTGCTCGTCTCTTGTGCTTAAATGACTGTAGCATACAATCTTCACAATCGGAGCCTAAAGCTAAAGAGCTTACAGCACCTAGTGTTCAATGCAACAGCAGTGACTGTTGGCTGTTAGAGGACTGTTCTAAGAGTAACTCTTGTTACAGAGCTGCTTGTAAACTAAAAAGCCTCACAACTCAAGTTAAAATGATTGGCTTAGCAGTGTTTTTTGTTTATTTGTTTTTTTCATTTGTTTGTTTATTTTTTATTCATTTATTGTTTATTTGTTTATTTCTTTTTAGTTTTGCTCGTCTCTTGTGTTTAAATGACTGTAGCATACAATCTTCACAATCGGAGCCTAAAGCAACAAAGCTTACAGCACCTAGTGTTCCCTGGCAGTCTCCATTCCAAGTACTAACTAAGCCCACAAGATCGGGATTTGTAAGAGCGCTATGGCCATAAGCAATGACTGTTGGCTGTAAAGGACTGTTCTGAGAGTAACTCTTGTTACAGAGCTGCTTGTAAACTAAAAATCCTCACAACTCAAATTAAAATGATTGGCTTTGCAGTGTTTTTTGTTTATTTGTTTTTTTCATTTGTTTGTTTATTTTTTATTCATTTATTGTTTATCTGTTTATTTCTTTTTAGTTTTGCTCGTCTCTTGTGTTTAAATGACTGTAGCATACAATCTTCACAATCGGAGCCTAAAGCTAAAGAGCTTACAGCACCTAGTGTTCAATGCAACAGCAATGACTGTTGGCTGTTAGAGGACTGTTCTAAGAGTAACTCTTGTTACAGAGCTGCTTGTAAACTAAAAAGCCTCACAACTCAAGTTAAAATGATTGGCTTTGCAGTGTTTTTTGTTTATTTGTTTTTTTCATTTGTTTGTTTATTTTTTATTCATTTATTGTTTATTTGTTTATTTCTTTTTAGTTTTGCTCGTCTCTTGTGTTTAAATGACTGTAGCATACAATCTTCACAATCGGAGCCTAAAGCAACAAAGCTTACAGCACCTAGTGTTCCCTGGCAGTCTCCATTCCAAGTACTAACTAAGCCCACAAGATCGGGATTTGTAAGAGCGCTATGGCCATAAGCAATGACTGTTGGCTGTAGAGGACTGTTCTGAGAGTAACTCTTGTTACAGAGCTGCTTGTAAACTAAAAAGCCTCACAACTCAAATTAAAATGATTGGCTTTGCAGTGTTTTTTGTTTATTTGTTTTTTTCATTTGTTTGTTTATTTTTTATTCATTTATTGTTTATCTGTTTATTTCTTTTTAGTTTTGCTCGTCTCTTGTGCTTAAATGACTGTAGCATACAATCTTCACAATCGGAGCCTAAAGCTAAAGAGCTTACAGCACCTAGTGTTCAATGCAACAGCAATGACTGTTGGCTGTTAGAGGACTGTTCTAAGAGTAACTCTTGTTACAGAGCTGCTTGTAAACTAAAAAGCCTCACAACTCAAGTTAAAATGATTGGCTTTGCAGTGTTTTTTGTTTATTTGTTTTTTTCATTTGTTTGTTTATTTTTTATTCATTTATTGTTTATTTGTTTATTTCTTTTTAGTTTTGCTCGTCTCTTGTGTTTAAATGACTGTAGCATACAATCTTCACAATCGGAGCCTAAAGCAACAAAGCTTACAGCACCTAGTGTTCCCTGGCAGTCTCCATTCCAAGTACTAACTAAGCCCACAAGATCGGGATTTGTAAGAGCGCTATGGCCATAAGCAATGACTGTTGGCTGTAGAGGACTGTTCTGAGAGTAACTCTTGTTACAGAGCTGCTTGTAAACTAAAAAGCCTCACAACTCAAATTAAAATGATTGGCTTTGCAGTGTTTTTTGTTTATTTGTTTTTTTCATTTGTTTGTTTATTTTTTATTCATTTATTGTTTATCTGTTTATTTCTTTTTAGTTTTGCTCGTCTCTTGTGCTTAAATGACTGTAGCATACAATCTTCACAATCGGAGCCTAAAGCTAAAGAGCTTACAGCACCTAGTGTTCAATGCAACAGCAATGACTGTTGGCTGTTAGAGGACTGTTCTAAGAGTAACTCTTGTTACAGAGCTGCTTGTAAACTAAAAAGCCTCACAACTCAAGTTAAAATGATTGGCTTAGCAGTGTTTTTTGTTTATTTGTTTTTTTCATTTGTTTGTTTATTTTTTATTCATTTATTGTTTATTTGTTTATTTCTTTTTAGTTTTGCTCGTCTCTTGTGTTTAAATGACTGTAGCATACAATCTTCACAATCGGAGCCTAAAGCAAAAAAGCTTACAGCACCTAGTGTTCCCTGGCAGTCTCCATTCCAAGTACTAACTAAGCCCACAAGATCGGGATTTGTAAGAGCGCTATGGCCATAAGCAATGACTGTTGGCTGTAGAGGACTGTTCTGAGAGTAACTCTTGTTACAGAGCTGCTTGTAAACTAAAAAGCCTCACAACTCAAATTAAAATGATTGGCTTTGCAGTGTTTTTTGTTTATTTGTTTTTTTCATTTGTTTGTTTATTTTTTATTCATTTATTGTTTATCTGTTTATTTCTTTTTAGTTTTGCTCGTCTCTTGTGCTTAAATGACTGTAGCATACAATCTTCACAATCGGAGCCTAAAGCTAAAGAGCTTACAGCACCTAGTGTTCAATGCAACAGCAATGACTGTTGGCTGTTAGAGGACTGTTCTAAGAGTAACTCTTGTTACAGAGCTGCTTGTAAACTAAAAAGCCTCACAACTCAAGTTAAAATGATTGGCTTTGCAGTGTTTTTTGTTTATTTGTTTTTTTCATTTGTTTGTTTATTTTTTATTCATTTATTGTTTATTTGTTTATTTCTTTTTAGTTTTGCTCGTCTCTTGTGTTTAAATGACTGTAGCATACAATCTTCACAATCGGAGCCTAAAGCAACAAAGCTTACAGCACCTAGTGTTCCCTGGCAGTCTCCATTCCAAGTACTAACTAAGCCCACAAGATCGGGATTTGTAAGAGCGCTATGGCCATAAGCAATGACTGTTGGCTGTAGAGGACTGTTCTGAGAGTAACTCTTGTTACAGAGCTGCTTGTAAACTAAAAAGCCTCACAACTCAAATTAAAATGATTGGCTTTGCAGTGTTTTTTGTTTATTTGTTTTTTTCATTTGTTTGTTTATTTTTTATTCATTTATTGTTTATCTGTTTATTTCTTTTTAGTTTTGCTCGTCTCTTGTGCTTAAATGACTGTAGCATACAATCTTCACAATCGGAGCCTAAAGCTAAAGAGCTTACAGCACCTAGTGTTCAATGCAACAGCAATGACTGTTGGCTGTTAGAGGACTGTTCTAAGAGTAACTCTTGTTACAGAGCTGCTTGTAAACTAAAAAGCCTCACAACTCAAGTTAAAATGATTGGCTTAGCAGTGTTTTTTGTTTATTTGTTTTTTTCATTTGTTTGTTTATTTTTTATTCATTTATTGTTTATTTGTTTATTTCTTTTTAGTTTTGCTCGTCTCTTGTGTTTAAATGACTGTAGCATACAATCTTCACAATCGGAGCCTAAAGCAAAAAAGCTTACAGCACCTAGTGTTCCCTGGCAGTCTCCATTCCAAGTACTAACTAAGCCCACAAGATCGGGATTTGTAAGAGCGCTATGGCCATAAGCAATGACTGTTGGCTGTAAAGGACTGTTCTGAGAGTAACTCTTGTTACAGAGCTGCTTGTAAACTAAAAATCCTCACAACTCAAATTAAAATGATTGGCTTTGCAGTGTTTTTTGTTTATTTGTTTTTTTCATTTGTTTGTTTATTTTTTATTCATTTATTGTTTATTTGTTTATTTCTTTTTAGTTTTGCTCGTCTCTTGTGTTTAAATGACTGTAGCATACAATCTTCACAATCGGAGCCTAAAGCAAAAAAGCTTACAGCACCTAGTGTTCCCTGGCAGTCTCCATTCCAAGTACTAACTAAGCCCACAAGATCGGGATTTGTAAAAGCGCTATGGCCATAAGCAATGGCTGTTGGCTGTTAGAGGACTGTTCTAAGAGTAACTCTTGTTACAGAGCTGCTTGTAAACTAAAAAGCCTCACAACTCAAGTTAAAATGATTGGCTTTGCAGTGTTCTTTGTTTATTTGTTTTTTTCATTTGTTTGTTTATTTTTTATTCATTTATTGTTTATTTGTTTATTTCTTTTTAGTTTTGCTCGTCTCTTGTGTTTAAATGACTGTAGCATACAATCTTCACAATCGGAGCCTAAAGCTAAAGAGCTTACAGCACCTAGTGTTCAATGCAACAGCAATGACTGTTGGCTGTTAGAGGACTGTTCTAAGAGTAACTCTTGTTACAGAGCTGCTTGTAAACTAAAAAGCCTCACAACTCAAGTTAAAATGATTGGCTTTGCAGTGTTTTTTGTTTATTTGTTTTTTCATTTGTTTGTTTATTTTTTATTCATTTATTGTTTATCTGTTTATTTCTTTTTAGTTTTGCTCGTCTCTTGTGTTTAAATGACTGTAGCATACAATCTTCACAATCGGAGCCTAAAGCTAAAGAGCTTACAGCACCTAGTGTTCAATGCAACAGCAATGACTGTTGGCTGTTAGAGGACTGTTCTAAGAGTAACTCTTGTTACAGAGCTGCTTGTAAACTAAAAAGCCTCACAACTCAAGTTAAAATGATTGGCTTTGCAGTGTTTTTTGTTTATTTGTTTTTTTCATTTGTTTGTTTATTTTTTATTCATTTATTGTTTATTTGTTTATTTCTTTTTAGTTTTGCTCGTCTCTTGTGTTTAAATGACTGTAGCATACAATCTTCACCATCGGAGCCTAAAGCTAAAGAGCTTACAGCACCTAGTGTTCAATGCAACAGCAATGACTGTTGGCTGTTAGAGGACTGTTCTAAGAGTAACTCTTGTTACAGAGCTGCTTGTAAACTAAAAAGCCTCACAACTCAAGTTAAAATGATTGGCTTTGCAGTGTTTTTTGTTTATTTGTTTTTTTCATTTGTTTGTTTATTTTTTATTCATTTATTGTTTATTTGTTTATTTCTTTTTAGTTTTGCTCGTCTCTTTTGTTTAAATGACTGTAGCATACAATCGTCACAATCGGAGCCTAAAGCAACAAAGCTTACAGCACCTAGTGTTCCCTGGCAGTCTCCATTCCAAGTACTAACTAAGCCCACAAGATCGGGATTTGTAAGAGCGCTATGGCCATAAGCAATGACTGTTGGCTGTAGAGGACTGCTCTGAGAGTAACTCTTGTTACAGAGCTGCTTGTAAACTAAAAAGCCTCACAACTCAAATTAAAATGATTGGCTTTGCAGTGTTTTTTGTTTATTTGTTTTTTTCATTTGTTTGTTTATTTTTTATTCATTTATTGTTTATCTGTTTATTTCTTTTTAGTTTTGCTCGTCTCTTGTGTTTAAATGACTGTAGCATACAATCTTCACAATCGGAGCCTAAAGCTAAAGAGCTTACAGCACCTAGTGTTCAGTGCAACAGCAATGACTGTTGGCTGTTAGAGGACTGTTCTAAGAGTAACTCTTGTTACAGAGCTGCTTGTAAACTAAAAAGCCTCACAACTCAAGTTAAAATGATTGGCTTTGCAGTGTTTTTTGTTTATTTGTTTTTTTCATTTGTTTGTTTATTTTTTATTCATTTATTGTTTATTTGTTTATTTATTTTTAGTTTTGCTCGTCTCTTGTGTTTAAATGACTGTAGCATACAATCTTCACAATCGGAGCCTAAAGCAACAAAGCTTACAGCACCTAGTGTTCCCTGGCAGTCTCCATTCCAAGTACTAACTAAGCCCACAAGATCGGGATTTGTAAGAGCGCTATGGCCATAAGCAATGACTGTTGGCTGTAGAGGACTGTTCTGAGAGTAACTCTTGTTACAGAGCTGCTTGTAAACTAAAAAGCCTCACAACTCAAATTAAAATGATTGGCTTTGCAGTGTTTTTTGTTTATTTGTTTTTTTCATTTGTTTGTTTATTTTTTATTCATTTATTGTTTATCTGTTTATTTCTTTTTAGTTTTGCTCGTCTCTTGTGCTTAAATGACTGTAGCATACAATCTTCACAATCGGAGCCTAAAGCTAAAGAGCTTACAGCACCTAGTGTTCAATGCAACAGCAGTGACTGTTGGCTGTTAGAGGACTGTTCTAAGAGTAACTCTTGTTACAGAGCTGCTTGTAAACTAAAAAGCCTCACAACTCAAGTTAAAATGATTGGCTTAGCAGTGTTTTTTGTTTATTTGTTTTTTTCATTTGTTTGTTTATTTTTTATTCATTTATTGTTTATTTGTTTATTTCTTTTTAGTTTTGCTCGTCTCTTGTGTTTAAATGACTGTAGCATACAATCTTCACAATCGGAGCCTAAAGCAACAAAGCTTACAGCACCTAGTGTTCCCTGGCAGTCTCCATTCCAAGTACTAACTAAGCCCACAAGATCGGGATTTGTAAGAGCGCTATGGCCATAAGCAATGACTGTTGGCTGTAAAGGACTGTTCTGAGAGTAACTCTTGTTACAGAGCTGCTTGTAAACTAAAAATCCTCACAACTCAAATTAAAATGATTGGCTTTGCAGTGTTTTTTGTTTATTTGTTTTTTTCATTTGTTTGTTTATTTTTTATTCATTTATTGTTTATCTGTTTATTTCTTTTTAGTTTTGCTCGTCTCTTGTGTTTAAATGACTGTAGCATACAATCTTCACAATCGGAGCCTAAAGCTAAAGAGCTTACAGCACCTAGTGTTCAATGCAACAGCAATGACTGTTGGCTGTTAGAGGACTGTTCTAAGAGTAACTCTTGTTACAGAGCTGCTTGTAAACTAAAAAGCCTCACAACTCAAGTTAAAATGATTGGCTTTGCAGTGTTTTTTGTTTATTTGTTTTTTTCATTTGTTTGTTTATTTTTTATTCATTTATTGTTTATTTGTTTATTTCTTTTTAGTTTTGCTCGTCTCTTGTGTTTAAATGAC
Organism: Hoplias malabaricus; assembly: GCF_029633855.1. NCBI lineage: Eukaryota > Metazoa > Chordata > Actinopteri > Characiformes > Erythrinidae > Hoplias > Hoplias malabaricus. The sequence continues at coordinate 27,512,557 of NC_089814.1, forward strand.
TGTAGCATACAATCTTCACCATCGGAGCCTAAAGCTAAAGAGCTTACAGCACCTAGTGTTCAATGCAACAGCAATGACTGTTGGCTGTTAGAGGACTGTTCTAAGAGTAACTCTTGTTACAGAGCTGCTTGTAAACTAAAAAGCCTCACAACTCAAGTTAAAATGATTGGCTTTGCAGTGTTTTTTGTTTATTTGTTTTTTTCATTTGTTTGTTTATTTTTTATTCATTTATTGTTTATTTGTTTATTTCTTTTTAGTTTTGCTCGTCTCTTGTGTTTAAATGACTGTAGCATACAATCTTCACAATCGGAGCCTAAAGCAACAAAGCTTACAGCACCTAGTGTTCCCTGGCAGTCTCCATTCCAAGTACTAACTAAGCCCACAAGATCGGGATTTGTAAGAGCGCTATGGCCATAAGCAATGACTGTTGGCTGTAGAGGACTGTTCTGAGAGTAACTCTTGTTACAGAGCTGCTTGTAAACTAAAAAGCCTCACAACTCAAATTAAAATGATTGGCTTTGCAGTGTTTTTTGTTTATTTGTTTTTTTCATTTGTTTGTTTATTTTTTATTCATTTATTGTTTATCTGTTTATTTCTTTTTAGTTTTGCTCGTCTCTTGTGCTTAAATGACTGTAGCATACAATCTTCACAATCGGAGCCTAAAGCTAAAGAGCTTACAGCACCTAGTGTTCAATGCAACAGCAATGACTGTTGGCTGTTAGAGGACTGTTCTAAGAGTAACTCTTGTTACAGAGCTGCTTGTAAACTAAAAAGCCTCACAACTCAAGTTAAAATGATTGGCTTAGCAGTGTTTTTTGTTTATTTGTTTTTTTCATTTGTTTGTTTATTTTTTATTCATTTATTGTTTATTTGTTTATTTCTTTTTAGTTTTGCTCGTCTCTTGTGTTTAAATGACTGTAGCATACAATCTTCACAATCGGAGCCTAAAGCAAAAAAGCTTACAGCACCTAGTGTTCCCTGGCAGTCTCCATTCCAAGTACTAACTAAGCCCACAAGATCGGGATTTGTAAGAGCGCTATGGCCATAAGCAATGACTGTTGGCTGTAAAGGACTGTTCTGAGAGTAACTCTTGTTACAGAGCTGCTTGTAAACTAAAAATCCTCACAACTCAAATTAAAATGATTGGCTTTGCAGTGTTTTTTGTTTATTTGTTTTTTTCATTTGTTTGTTTATTTTTTATTCATTTATTGTTTATTTGTTTATTTCTTTTTAGTTTTGCTCGTCTCTTGTGTTTAAATGACTGTAGCATACAATCTTCACAATCGGAGCCTAAAGCAAAAAAGCTTACAGCACCTAGTGTTCCCTGGCAGTCTCCATTCCAAGTACTAACTAAGCCCACAAGATCGGGATTTGTAAAAGCGCTATGGCCATAAGCAATGGCTGTTGGCTGTTAGAGGACTGTTCTAAGAGTAACTCTTGTTACAGAGCTGCTTGTAAACTAAAAAGCCTCACAACTCAAGTTAAAATGATTGGCTTTGCAGTGTTCTTTGTTTATTTGTTTTTTTCATTTGTTTGTTTATTTTTTATTCATTTATTGTTTATTTGTTTATTTCTTTTTAGTTTTGCTCGTCTCTTGTGTTTAAATGACTGTAGCATACAATCTTCACAATCGGAGCCTAAAGCTAAAGAGCTTACAGCACCTAGTGTTCAATGCAACAGCAATGACTGTTGGCTGTTAGAGGACTGTTCTAAGAGTAACTCTTGTTACAGAGCTGCTTGTAAACTAAAAAGCCTCACAACTCAAGTTAAAATGATTGGCTTTGCAGTGTTTTTTGTTTATTTGTTTTTTCATTTGTTTGTTTATTTTTTATTCATTTATTGTTTATCTGTTTATTTCTTTTTAGTTTTGCTCGTCTCTTGTGTTTAAATGACTGTAGCATACAATCTTCACAATCGGAGCCTAAAGCTAAAGAGCTTACAGCACCTAGTGTTCAATGCAACAGCAATGACTGTTGGCTGTTAGAGGACTGTTCTAAGAGTAACTCTTGTTACAGAGCTGCTTGTAAACTAAAAAGCCTCACAACTCAAGTTAAAATGATTGGCTTTGCAGTGTTTTTTGTTTATTTGTTTTTTTCATTTGTTTGTTTATTTTTTATTCATTTATTGTTTATTTGTTTATTTCTTTTTAGTTTTGCTCGTCTCTTGTGTTTAAATGACTGTAGCATACAATCTTCACCATCGGAGCCTAAAGCTAAAGAGCTTACAGCACCTAGTGTTCAATGCAACAGCAATGACTGTTGGCTGTTAGAGGACTGTTCTAAGAGTAACTCTTGTTACAGAGCTGCTTGTAAACTAAAAAGCCTCACAACTCAAGTTAAAATGATTGGCTTTGCAGTGTTTTTTGTTTATTTGTTTTTTTCATTTGTTTGTTTATTTTTTATTCATTTATTGTTTATTTGTTTATTTCTTTTTAGTTTTGCTCGTCTCTTTTGTTTAAATGACTGTAGCATACAATCGTCACAATCGGAGCCTAAAGCAACAAAGCTTACAGCACCTAGTGTTCCCTGGCAGTCTCCATTCCAAGTACTAACTAAGCCCACAAGATCGGGATTTGTAAGAGCGCTATGGCCATAAGCAATGACTGTTGGCTGTAGAGGACTGCTCTGAGAGTAACTCTTGTTACAGAGCTGCTTGTAAACTAAAAAGCCTCACAACTCAAATTAAAATGATTGGCTTTGCAGTGTTTTTTGTTTATTTGTTTTTTTCATTTGTTTGTTTATTTTTTATTCATTTATTGTTTATCTGTTTATTTCTTTTTAGTTTTGCTCGTCTCTTGTGTTTAAATGACTGTAGCATACAATCTTCACAATCGGAGCCTAAAGCTAAAGAGCTTACAGCACCTAGTGTTCAGTGCAACAGCAATGACTGTTGGCTGTTAGAGGACTGTTCTAAGAGTAACTCTTGTTACAGAGCTGCTTGTAAACTAAAAAGCCTCACAACTTAAGTTAAAATGATTGGCTTTGCAGTGTTTTTTGTTTATTTGTTTTTTTCATTTGTTTGTTTATTTTTTATTCATTTATTGTTTATTTGTTTATTTATTTTTAGTTTTGCTCGTCTCTTGTGTTTAAATGACTGTAGCATACAATCTTCACAATCGGAGCCTAAAGCAACAAAGCTTACAGCACCTAGTGTTCCCTGGCAGTCTCCATTCCAAGTACTAACTAAGCCCACAAGATCGGGATTTGTAAGAGCGCTATGGCCATAAGCAATGACTGTTGGCTGTAGAGGACTGTTCTGAGAGTAACTCTTGTTACAGAGCTGCTTGTAAACTAAAAAGCCTCACAACTCAAATTAAAATGATTGGCTTTGCAGTGTTTTTTGTTTATTTGTTTTTTTCATTTGTTTGTTTATTTTTTATTCATTTATTGTTTATCTGTTTATTTCTTTTTAGTTTTGCTCGTCTCTTGTGCTTAAATGACTGTAGCATACAATCTTCACAATCGGAGCCTAAAGCTAAAGAGCTTACAGCACCTAGTGTTCAATGCAACAGCAGTGACTGTTGGCTGTTAGAGGACTGTTCTAAGAGTAACTCTTGTTACAGAGCTGCTTGTAAACTAAAAAGCCTCACAACTCAAGTTAAAATGATTGGCTTAGCAGTGTTTTTTGTTTATTTGTTTTTTTCATTTGTTTGTTTATTTTTTATTCATTTATTGTTTATTTGTTTATTTCTTTTTAGTTTTGCTCGTCTCTTGTGTTTAAATGACTGTAGCATACAATCTTCACAATCGGAGCCTAAAGCAACAAAGCTTACAGCACCTAGTGTTCCCTGGCAGTCTCCATTCCAAGTACTAACTAAGCCCACAAGATCGGGATTTGTAAGAGCGCTATGGCCATAAGCAATGACTGTTGGCTGTAAAGGACTGTTCTGAGAGTAACTCTTGTTACAGAGCTGCTTGTAAACTAAAAATCCTCACAACTCAAATTAAAATGATTGGCTTTGCAGTGTTTTTTGTTTATTTGTTTTTTTCATTTGTTTGTTTATTTTTTATTCATTTATTGTTTATCTGTTTATTTCTTTTTAGTTTTGCTCGTCTCTTGTGTTTAAATGACTGTAGCATACAATCTTCACAATCGGAGCCTAAAGCTAAAGAGCTTACAGCACCTAGTGTTCAATGCAACAGCAATGACTGTTGGCTGTTAGAGGACTGTTCTAAGAGTAACTCTTGTTACAGAGCTGCTTGTAAACTAAAAAGCCTCACAACTCAAGTTAAAATGATTGGCTTTGCAGTGTTTTTTGTTTATTTGTTTTTTTCATTTGTTTGTTTATTTTTTATTCATTTATTGTTTATTTGTTTATTTCTTTTTAGTTTTGCTCGTCTCTTGTGTTTAAATGACTGTAGCATACAATCTTCACCATCGGAGCCTAAAGCTAAAGAGCTTACAGCACCTAGTGTTCAATGCAACAGCAATGACTGTTGGCTGTTAGAGGACTGTTCTAAGAGTAACTCTTGTTACAGAGCTGCTTGTAAACTAAAAAGCCTCACAACTCAAGTTAAAATGATTGGCTTTGCAGTGTTTTTTGTTTATTTGTTTTTTTCATTTGTTTGTTTATTTTTTATTCATTTATTGTTTATTTGTTTATTTCTTTTTAGTTTTGCTCGTCTCTTTTGTTTAAATGACTGTAGCATACAATCGTCACAATCGGAGCCTAAAGCAACAAAGCTTACAGCACCTAGTGTTCCCTGGCAGTCTCCATTCCAAGTACTAACTAAGCCCACAAGATCGGGATTTGTAAGAGCGCTATGGCCATAAGCAATGACTGTTGGCTGTAGAGGACTGCTCTGAGAGTAACTCTTGTTACAGAGCTGCTTGTAAACTAAAAAGCCTCACAACTCAAATTAAAATGATTGGCTTTGCAGTGTTTTTTGTTTATTTGTTTTTTTCATTTGTTTGTTTATTTTTTATTCATTTATTGTTTATCTGTTTATTTCTTTTTAGTTTTGCTCGTCTCTTGTGTTTAAATGACTGTAGCATACAATCTTCACAATCGGAGCCTAAAGCTAAAGAGCTTACAGCACCTAGTGTTCAGTGCAACAGCAATGACTGTTGGCTGTTAGAGGACTGTTCTAAGAGTAACTCTTGTTACAGAGCTGCTTGTAAACTAAAAAGCCTCACAACTCAAGTTAAAATGATTGGCTTTGCAGTGTTTTTTGTTTATTTGTTTTTTTCATTTGTTTGTTTATTTTTTATTCATTTATTGTTTATTTGTTTATTTATTTTTAGTTTTGCTCGTCTCTTGTGTTTAAATGACTGTAGCATACAATCTTCACAATCGGAGCCTAGAGCTAAAGAGCTTACAGCACCTAGTGTTCAATGCAACAGCAATGACTTTTGGCTGTTAGAGGACTGTTCTAAGAGTAACTCTTGTTTACAGAGCTGCTTGTAAACTAAAAAGCCTCACAACTCAAGTTAAAATGATTGGCTTTGCAGTGTTTTTTGTTTATTTGTTTTTTTCATTTGTTTGTTTATTTTTTATTCATTTATTGTTTATTTGTTTATTTCTTTTGAGTTTTGCTCGTCTCTTGTGTTTAAATGACTGTAGCATACAATCTTCACAATCGGAGCCTAAAGCTAAAGAGCTTACAGCACCTAGTGTTCAATGCAACAGCAATGACTGTTGGCTGTTAGAGGACTGTTCTAAGAGTAACTCTTGTTACAGAGCTGCTTGTAAACTAAAAAGCCTCACAACTCAAGTTAAAATGATTGGCTTTGCAGTGTTTTTTGTTTATTTGTTTTTTTCATTTGTTTGTTTATTTTTTATTCATTTATTGTTTATTTGTTTATTTCTTTTTAGTTTTGCTCGTCTCTTGTGTTTAAATGACTGTAGCATACAATCTTCACAATCGGAGCCTAAAGCAACAAAGCTTACAGCACCTAGTGTTCCCTGGCAGTCTCCATTCCAAGTACTAACTAAGCCCACAAGATCGGGATTTGTAAGAGCGCTATGGCCATAAGCAATGACTGTTGGCTGTAGAGGACTGTTCTGAGAGTAACTCTTGTTACAGAGCTGCTTGTAAACTAAAAAGCCTCACAACTCAAATTAAAATGATTGGCTTTGCAGTGTTTTTTGTTTATTTGTTTTTTTCATTTGTTTGTTTATTTTTTATTCATTTATTGTTTATCTGTTTATTTCTTTTTAGTTTTGCTCGTCTCTTGTGCTTAAATGACTGTAGCATACAATCTTCACAATCGGAGCCTAAAGCTAAAGAGCTTACAGCACCTAGTGTTCAATGCAACAGCAATGACTGTTGGCTGTTAGAGGACTGTTCTAAGAGTAACTCTTGTTACAGAGCTGCTTGTAAACTAAAAAGCCTCACAACTCAAGTTAAAATGATTGGCTTAGCAGTGTTTTTTGTTTATTTGTTTTTTTCATTTGTTTGTTTATTTTTTATTCATTTATTGTTTATTTGTTTATTTCTTTTTAGTTTTGCTCGTCTCTTGTGTTTAAATGACTGTAGCATACAATCTTCACAATCGGAGCCTAAAGCAACAAAGCTTACAGCACCTAGTGTTCCCTGGCAGTCTCCATTCCAAGTACTAACTAAGCCCACAAGATCGGGATTTGTAAGAGCGCTATGGCCATAAGCAATGACTGTTGGCTGTAGAGGACTGCTCTGAGAGTAACTCTTGTTACAGAGCTGCTTGTAAACTAAAAAGCCTCACAACTCAAATTAAAATGATTGGCTTTGCAGTGTTTTTTGTTTATTTGTTTTTTTCATTTGTTTGTTTATTTTTTATTCATTTATTGTTTATCTGTTTATTTCTTTTTAGTTTTGCTCGTCTCTTGTGTTTAAATGACTGTAGCATACAATCTTCACAATCGGAGCCTAAAGCTAAAGAGCTTACAGCACCTAGTGTTCAGTGCAACAGCAATGACTGTTGGCTGTTAGAGGACTGTTCTAAGAGTAACTCTTGTTACAGAGCTGCTTGTAAACTAAAAAGCCTCACAACTCAAGTTAAAATGATTGGCTTTGCAGTGTTTTTTGTTTATTTGTTTTTTTCATTTGTTTGTTTATTTTTTATTCATTTATTGTTTATTTGTTTATTTATTTTTAGTTTTGCTCGTCTCTTGTGTTTAAATGACTGTAGCATACAATCTTCACAATCGGAGCCTAGAGCTAAAGAGCTTACAGCACCTAGTGTTCAATGCAACAGCAATGACTTTTGGCTGTTAGAGGACTGTTCTAAGAGTAACTCTTGTTTACAGAGCTGCTTGTAAACTAAAAAGCCTCACAACTCAAGTTAAAATGATTGGCTTTGCAGTGTTTTTTGTTTATTTGTTTTTTTCATTTGTTTGTTTATTTTTTATTCATTTATTGTTTATCTGTTTATTTCTTTTTAGTTTTGCTCGTCTCTTGTGCTTAAATGACTGTAGCATACAATCTTCACAATCGGAGCCTAAAGCTAAAGAGCTTACAGCACCTAGTGTTCAATGCAACAGCAATGACTGTTGGCTGTTAGAGGACTGTTCTAAGAGTAACTCTTGTTACAGAGCTGCTTGTAAACTAAAAAGCCTCACAACTCAAGTTAAAATGATTGGCTTAGCAGTGTTTTTTGTTTATTTGTTTTTTTCATTTGTTTGTTTATTTTTTATTCATTTATTGTTTATTTGTTTATTTCTTTTTAGTTTTGCTCGTCTCTTGTGTTTAAATGACTGTAGCATACAATCTTCACAATCGGAGCCTAAAGCAAAAAAGCTTACAGCACCTAGTGTTCCCTGGCAGTCTCCATTCCAAGTACTAACTAAGCCCACAAGATCGGGATTTGTAAGAGCGCTATGGCCATAAGCAATGACTGTTGGCTGTAAAGGACTGTTCTGAGAGTAACTCTTGTTACAGAGCTGCTTGTAAACTAAAAATCCTCACAACTCAAATTAAAATGATTGGCTTTGCAGTGTTTTTTGTTTATTTGTTTTTTTCATTTGTTTGTTTATTTTTTATTCATTTATTGTTTATCTGTTTATTTCTTTTTAGTTTTGCTCGTCTCTTGTGTTTAAATGACTGTAGCATACAATCTTCACAATCGGAGCCTAAAGCTAAAGAGCTTACAGCACCTAGTGTTCAATGCAACAGCAATGACTGTTGGCTGTTAGAGGACTGTTCTAAGAGTAACTCTTGTTACAGAGCTGCTTGTAAACTAAAAAGCCTCACAACTCAAGTTAAAATGATTGGCTTTGCAGTGTTTTTTGTTTATTTGTTTTTTTCATTTGTTTGTTTATTTTTTATTCATTTATTGTTTATTTGTTTATTTCTTTTTAGTTTTGCTCGTCTCTTGTGTTTAAATGACTGTAGCATACAATCTTCACAATCGGAGCCTAAAGCTAAAGAGCTTACAGCACCTAGTGTTCAATGCAACAGCAATGACTGTTGGCTGTTAGAGGACTGTTCTAAGAGTAACTCTTGTTACAGAGCTGCTTGTAAACTAAAAAGCCTCACAACTCAAGTTAAAATGATTGGCTTTGCAGTGTTTTTTGTTTATTTGTTTTTTTCATTTGTTTGTTTATTTTTTATTCATTTATTGTTTATTTGTTTATTTCTTTTTAGTTTTGCTCGTCTCTTGTGTTTAAATGACTGTAGCATACAATCTTCACAATCGGAGCCTAAAGCTAAAGAGCTTACAGCACCTAGTGTTCAATGCAACAGCAATGACTGTTGGCTGTTAGAGGACTGTTCTAAGAGTAACTCTTGTTACAGAGCTGCTTGTAAACTAAAAAGCCTCACAACTCAAGTTAAAATGATTGGCTTTGCAGTGTTTTTTGTTTATTAGTTTTTTTCATTTGTTTGTTTATTTTTTATTCATTTATTGTTTATTTGTTTATTTCTTTTTAGTTTTGCTCGTCTCTTGTGTTTAAATGACTGTAGCATACAATCTTCACAATCGGAGCCTAAAGCAACAAAGCTTACAGCACCTAGTGTTCCCTGGCAGTCTCCATTCCAAGTACTAACTAAGCCCACAAGATCGGGATTTGTAAGAGCGCTATGGCCATAAGCAATGACTGTTGGCTGTAAAGGACTGTTCTGAGAGTAACTCTTGTTACAGAGCTGCTTGTACACTAAAAATCCTCACAACTCAAATTAAAATGATTGGCTTTGCAGTGTTTTTTGTTTATTTGTTTTTTTCATTTGTTTGTTTATTTTTTATTCATTTATTGTTTATCTGTTTATTTCTTTTTAGTTTTGCTCGTCTCTTGTGCTTAAATGACTGTAGCATACAATCTTCACAATCGGAGCCTAAAGCTAAAGAGCTTACAGCACCTAGTGTTCAATGCAACAGCAATGACTGTTGGCTGTTAGAGGACTGTTCTAAGAGTAACTCTTGTTACAGAGCTGCTTGTAAACTAAAAAGCCTCACAACTCAAGTTAAAATGATTGGCTTTGCAGTGTTTTTTGTTTATTTGTTTTTTTCATTTGTTTGTTTATTTTTTATTCATTTATTGTTTATTTGTTTATTTCTTTTTAGTTTTGCTCGTCTCTTGTGTTTAAATGACTGTAGCATACAATCTTCACAATCGGAGCCTAAAGCAAAAAAGCTTACAGCACCTAGTGTTCCCTGGCAGTCTCCATTCCAAGTACTAACTAAGCCCACAAGATCGGGATTTGTAAAAGCGCTATGGCCATAAGCAATGGCTGTTGGCTGTTAGAGGACTGTTCTAAGAGTAACTCTTGTTACAGAGCTGCTTGTAAACTAAAAAGCCTCACAACTCAAGTTAAAATGATTGGCTTTGCAGTGTTTTTTGTTTATTTGTTTTTTTCATTTGTTTGTTTATTTTTTATTCATTTATTGTTTATTTGTTTATTTCTTTTTAGTTTTGCTCGTCTCTTGTGTTTAAATGACTGTAGCATACAATCTTCACAATCGGAGCCTAAAGCTAAAGAGCTTACAGCACCTAGTGTTCAATGCAACAGCAATGACTGTTGGCTGTTAGAGGACTGTTCTAAGAGTAACTCTTGTTACAGAGCTGCTTGTAAACTAAAAAGCCTCACAACTCAAGTTAAAATGATTGGCTTTGCAGTGTTTTTTGTTTATTTGTTTTTTCATTTGTTTGTTTATTTTTTATTCATTTATTGTTTATCTGTTTATTTCTTTTTAGTTTTGCTCGTCTCTTGTGTTTAAATGACTGTAGCATACAATCTTCACAATCGGAGCCTAAAGCTAAAGAGCTTACAGCACCTAGTGTTCAATGCAACAGCAATGACTGTTGGCTGTTAGAGGACTGTTCTAAGAGTAACTCTTGTTACAGAGCTGCTTGTAAACTAAAAAGCCTCACAACTCAAGTTAAAATGATTGGCTTTGCAGTGTTTTTTGTTTATTTGTTTTTTTCATTTGTTTGTTTATTTTTTATTCATTTATTGTTTATTTGTTTATTTCTTTTTAGTTTTGCTCGTCTCTTGTGTTTAAATGACTGTAGCATACAATCTTCACCATCGGAGCCTAAAGCTAAAGAGCTTACAGCACCTAGTGTTCAATGCAACAGCAATGACTGTTGGCTGTTAGAGGACTGTTCTAAGAGTAACTCTTGTTACAGAGCTGCTTGTAAACTAAAAAGCCTCACAACTCAAGTTAAAATGATTGGCTTTGCAGTGTTTTTTGTTTATTTGTTTTTTTCATTTGTTTGTTTATTTTTTATTCATTTATTGTTTATTTGTTTATTTCTTTTTAGTTTTGCTCGTCTCTTTTGTTTAAATGACTGTAGCATACAATCTTCACAATCGGAGCCTAAAGCAAAAAAGCTTACAGCACTTAGTGTTCCCTGGCAGTCTCCATTCCAAGTACTAACTAAGCCCACAAGATCGGGATTTGTAAAAGCGCTATGGCCATAAGCAATGGCTGTTGGCTGTTAGAGGACTGTTCTAAGAGTAACTCTTGTTACAGAGCTGCTTGTAAACTAAAAAGCCTCACAACTCAAGTTAAAATGATTGGCTTTGCAGTGTTTTTTGTTTATTTGTTTTTTTCATTTGTTTGTTTATTTTTTATTCATTTATTGTTTATTTGTTTATTTCTTTTTAGTTTTGCTCGTCTCTTGTGTTTAAATGACTGTAGCATACAATCTTCACAATCGGAGCCTAAAGCTAAAGAGCTTACAGCACCTAGTGTTCAATGCAACAGCAATGACTGTTGGCTGTTAGAGGACTGTTCTAAGAGTAACTCTTGTTACAGAGCTGCTTGTAAACTAAAAAGCCTCACAACTCAAGTTAAAATGATTGGCTTTGCAGTGTTTTTTGTTTATTTGTTTTTTCATTTGTTTGTTTATTTTTTATTCATTTATTGTTTATCTGTTTATTTCTTTTTAGTTTTGCTCGTCTCTTGTGTTTAAATGACTGTAGCATACAATCTTCACAATCGGAGCCTAAAGCTAAAGAGCTTACAGCACCTAGTGTTCAATGCAACAGCAATGACTGTTGGCTGTTAGAGGACTGTTCTAAGAGTAACTCTTGTTACAGAGCTGCTTGTAAACTAAAAAGCCTCACAACTCAAGTTAAAATGATTGGCTTTGCAGTGTTTTTTGTTTATTTGTTTTTTTCATTTGTTTGTTTATTTTTTATTCATTTATTGTTTATTTGTTTATTTCTTTTTAGTTTTGCCCGTCTCTTGTGTTTAAATGACTGTAGCATACAATCTTCACCATCGGAGCCTAAAGCTAAAGAGCTTACAGCACCTAGTGTTCAATGCAACAGCAATGACTGTTGGCTGTTAGAGGACTGTTCTAAGAGTAACTCTTGTTACAGAGCTGCTTGTAAACTAAAAAGCCTCACAACTCAAGTTAAAATGATTGGCTTTGCAGTGTTTTTTGTTTATTTGTTTTTTTCATTTGTTTGTTTATTATTTATTCATTTATTGTTTATTTGTTTATTTCTTTTTAGTTTTGCTCGTCTCTTGTGTTTAAATGACTGTAGCATACAATCTTCACCATCGGAGCCTAAAGCTAAAGAGCTTACAGCACCTAGTGTTCAATGCAACAGCAATGACTGTTGGCTGTTAGAGGACTGTTCTAAGAGTAACTCTTGTTACAGAGCTGCTTGTAAACTAAAAAGCCTCACAACTCAAGTTAAAATGATTGGCTTTGCAGTGTTTTTTGTTTATTTGTTTTTTTCATTTGTTTGTTTATTTTTTATTCATTTATTGTTTATTTGTTTATTTCTTTTTAGTTTTGCTCGTCTCTTTTGTTTAAATGACTGTAGCATACAATCTTCACAATCGGAGCCTAAAGCAAAAAAGCTTACAGCACTTAGTGTTCCCTGGCAGTCTCCATTCCAAGTACTAACTAAGCCCACAAGATCGGGATTTGTAAAAGCGCTATGGCCATAAGCAATGGCTGTTGGCTGTTAGAGGACTGTTCTAAGAGTAACTCTTGTTACAGAGCTGCTTGTAAACTAAAAAGCCTCACAACTCAAGTTAAAATGATTGGCTTTGCAGTGTTTTTTGTTTATTTGTTTTTTTCATTTGTTTGTTTATTTTTTATTCATTTATTGTTTATTTGTTTATTTCTTTTTAGTTTTGCTCGTCTCTTGTGTTTAAATGACTGTAGCATACAATCTTCACAATCGGAGCCTAAAGCTAAAGAGCTTACAGCACCTAGTGTTCAATGCAACAGCAATGACTGTTGGCTGTTAGAGGACTGTTCTAAGAGTAACTCTTGTTACAGAGCTGCTTGTAAACTAAAAAGCCTCACAACTCAAGTTAAAATGATTGGCTTTGCAGTGTTTTTTGTTTATTTGTTTTTTCATTTGTTTGTTTATTTTTTATTCATTTATTGTTTATCTGTTTATTTCTTTTTAGTTTTGCTCGTCTCTTGTGTTTAAATGACTGTAGCATACAATCTTCACAATCGGAGCCTAAAGCTAAAGAGCTTACAGCACCTAGTGTTCAATGCAACAGCAATGACTGTTGGCTGTTAGAGGACTGTTCTAAGAGTAACTCTTGTTACAGAGCTGCTTGTAAACTAAAAAGCCTCACAACTCAAGTTAAAATGATTGGCTTTGCAGTGTTTTTTGTTTATTTGTTTTTTTCATTTGTTTGTTTATTTTTTATTCATTTATTGTTTATTTGTTTATTTCTTTTTAGTTTTGCTCGTCTCTTGTGTTTAAATGACTGTAGCATACAATCTTCACCATCGGAGCCTAAAGCTAAAGAGCTTACAGCACCTAGTGTTCAATGCAACAGCAATGACTGTTGGCTGTTAGAGGACTGTTCTAAGAGTAACTCTTGTTACAGAGCTGCTTGTAAACTAAAAAGCCTCACAACTCAAGTTAAAATGATTGGCTTTGCAGTGTTTTTTGTTTATTTGTTTTTTTCATTTGTTTGTTTATTTTTTATTCATTTATTGTTTATTTGTTTATTTCTTTTTAGTTTTGCTCGTCTCTTTTGTTTAAATGACTGTAGCATACAATCTTCACAATCGGAGCCTAAAGCAAAAAAGCTTACAGCACCTAGTGTTCCCTGGCAGTCTCCATTCCAAGTACTAACTAAGCCCACAAGATCGGGATTTGTAAAAGCGCTATGGCCATAAGCAATGGCTGTTGGCTGTTAGAGGACTGTTCTAAGAGTAACTCTTGTTACAGAGCTGCTTGTAAACTAAAAAGCCTCACAACTCAAGTTAAAATGATTGGCTTTGCAGTGTTCTTTGTTTATTTGTTTTTTTCATTTGTTTGTTTATTTTTTATTCATTTATTGTTTATTTGTTTATTTCTTTTTAGTTTTGCTCGTCTCTTGTGTTTAAATGACTGTAGCATACAATCTTCACAATCGGAGCCTAAAGCTAAAGAGCTTACAGCACCTAGTGTTCAATGCAACAGCAATGACTGTTGGCTGTTAGAGGACTGTTCTAAGAGTAACTCTTGTTACAGAGCTGCTTGTAAACTAAAAAGCCTCACAACTCAAGTTAAAATGATTGGCTTTGCAGTGTTTTTTGTTTATTTGTTTTTTCATTTGTTTGTTTATTTTTTATTCATTTATTGTTTATCTGTTTATTTCTTTTTAGTTTTGCTCGTCTCTTGTGTTTAAATGACTGTAGCATACAATCTTCACAATCGGAGCCTAAAGCTAAAGAGCTTACAGCACCTAGTGTTCCCTGGCAGTCTCCATTCCAAGTACTAACTAAGCCCACAAGATCGGGATTTGTAAGAGCGCTATGGCCATAAGCAATGACTGTTGGCTGTAGAGGACTGCTCTGAGAGTAACTCTTGTTACAGAGCTGCTTGTAAACTAAAAAGCCTCACAACTCAAATTAAAATGATTGGCTTTGCAGTGTTTTTTGTTTATTTGTTTTTTTCATTTGTTTGTTTATTTTTTATTCATTTATTGTTTATCTGTTTATTTCTTTTTAGTTTTGCTCGTCTCTTGTGTTTAAATGACTGTAGCATACAATCTTCACAATCGGAGCCTAAAGCTAAAGAGCTTACAGCACCTAGTGTTCAGTGCAACAGCAATGACTGTTGGCTGTTAGAGGACTGTTCTAAGAGTAACTCTTGTTACAGAGCTGCTTGTAAACTAAAAAGCCTCACAACTCAAGTTAAAATGATTGGCTTTGCAGTGTTTTTTGTTTATTTGTTTTTTTCATTTGTTTGTTTATTTTTTATTCATTTATTGTTTATTTGTTTATTTATTTTTAGTTTTGCTCGTCTCTTGTGTTTAAATGACTGTAGCATACAATCTTCACAATCGGAGCCTAAAGCAACAAAGCTTACAGCACCTAGTGTTCCCTGGCAGTCTCCATTCCAAGTACTAACTAAGCCCACAAGATCGGGATTTGTAAGAGCGCTATGGCCATAAGCAATGACTGTTGGCTGTAGAGGACTGTTCTGAGAGTAACTCTTGTTACAGAGCTGCTTGTAAACTAAAAAGCCTCACAACTCAAATTAAAATGATTGGCTTTGCAGTGTTTTTTGTTTATTTGTTTTTTTCATTTGTTTGTTTATTTTTTATTCATTTATTGTTTATCTGTTTATTTCTTTTTAGTTTTGCTCGTCTCTTGTGCTTAAATGACTGTAGCATACAATCTTCACAATCGGAGCCTAAAGCTAAAGAGCTTACAGCACCTAGTGTTCAATGCAACAGCAGTGACTGTTGGCTGTTAGAGGACTGTTCTAAGAGTAACTCTTGTTACAGAGCTGCTTGTAAACTAAAAAGCCTCACAACTCAAGTTAAAATGATTGGCTTAGCAGTGTTTTTTGTTTATTTGTTTTTTTCATTTGTTTGTTTATTTTTTATTCATTTATTGTTTATTTGTTTATTTCTTTTTAGTTTTGCTCGTCTCTTGTGTTTAAATGACTGTAGCATACAATCTTCACAATCGGAGCCTAAAGCAACAAAGCTTACAGCACCTAGTGTTCCCTGGCAGTCTCCATTCCAAGTACTAACTAAGCCCACAAGATCGGGATTTGTAAGAGCGCTATGGCCATAAGCAATGACTGTTGGCTGTAAAGGACTGTTCTGAGAGTAACTCTTGTTACAGAGCTGCTTGTAAACTAAAAATCCTCACAACTCAAATTAAAATGATTGGCTTTGCAGTGTTTTTTGTTTATTTGTTTTTTTCATTTGTTTGTTTATTTTTTATTCATTTATTGTTTATCTGTTTATTTCTTTTTAGTTTTGCTCGTCTCTTGTGTTTAAATGACTGTAGCATACAATCTTCACAATCGGAGCCTAAAGCTAAAGAGCTTACAGCACCTAGTGTTCAATGCAACAGCAATGACTGTTGGCTGTTAGAGGACTGTTCTAAGAGTAACTCTTGTTACAGAGCTGCTTGTAAACTAAAAAGCCTCACAACTCAAGTTAAAATGATTGGCTTTGCAGTGTTTTTTGTTTATTTGTTTTTTTCATTTGTTTGTTTATTTTTTATTCATTTATTGTTTATTTGTTTATTTCTTTTTAGTTTTGCTCGTCTCTTGTGTTTAAATGACTGTAGCATACAATCTTCACCATCGGAGCCTAAAGCTAAAGAGCTTACAGCACCTAGTGTTCAATGCAACAGCAATGACTGTTGGCTGTTAGAGGACTGTTCTAAGAGTAACTCTTGTTACAGAGCTGCTTGTAAACTAAAAAGCCTCACAACTCAAGTTAAAATGATTGGCTTTGCAGTGTTTTTTGTTTATTTGTTTTTTTCATTTGTTTGTTTATTTTTTATTCATTTATTGTTTATTTGTTTATTTCTTTTTAGTTTTGCTCGTCTCTTTTGTTTAAATGACTGTAGCATACAATCGTCACAATCGGAGCCTAAAGCAACAAAGCTTACAGCACCTAGTGTTCCCTGGCAGTCTCCATTCCAAGTACTAACTAAGCCCACAAGATCGGGATTTGTAAGAGCGCTATGGCCATAAGCAATGACTGTTGGCTGTAGAGGACTGCTCTGAGAGTAACTCTTGTTACAGAGCTGCTTGTAAACTAAAAAGCCTCACAACTCAAATTAAAATGATTGGCTTTGCAGTGTTTTTTGTTTATTTGTTTTTTTCATTTGTTTGTTTATTTTTTATTCATTTATTGTTTATCTGTTTATTTCTTTTTAGTTTTGCTCGTCTCTTGTGTTTAAATGACTGTAGCATACAATCTTCACAATCGGAGCCTAAAGCTAAAGAGCTTACAGCACCTAGTGTTCAGTGCAACAGCAATGACTGTTGGCTGTTAGAGGACTGTTCTAAGAGTAACTCTTGTTACAGAGCTGCTTGTAAACTAAAAAGCCTCACAACTCAAGTTAAAATGATTGGCTTTGCAGTGTTTTTTGTTTATTTGTTTTTTTCATTTGTTTGTTTATTTTTTATTCATTTATTGTTTATTTGTTTATTTATTTTTAGTTTTGCTCGTCTCTTGTGTTTAAATGACTGTAGCATACAATCTTCACAATCGGAGCCTAAAGCAACAAAGCTTACAGCACCTAGTGTTCCCTGGCAGTCTCCATTCCAAGTACTAACTAAGCCCACAAGATCGGGATTTGTAAGAGCGCTATGGCCATAAGCAATGACTGTTGGCTGTAGAGGACTGTTCTGAGAGTAACTCTTGTTACAGAGCTGCTTGTAAACTAAAAAGCCTCACAACTCAAATTAAAATGATTGGCTTTGCAGTGTTTTTTGTTTATTTGTTTTTTTCATTTGTTTGTTTATTTTTTATTCATTTATTGTTTATCTGTTTATTTCTTTTTAGTTTTGCTCGTCTCTTGTGCTTAAATGACTGTAGCATACAATCTTCACAATCGGAGCCTAAAGCTAAAGAGCTTACAGCACCTAGTGTTCAATGCAACAGCAGTGACTGTTGGCTGTTAGAGGACTGTTCTAAGAGTAACTCTTGTTACAGAGCTGCTTGTAAACTAAAAAGCCTCACAACTCAAGTTAAAATGATTGGCTTAGCAGTGTTTTTTGTTTATTTGTTTTTTTCATTTGTTTGTTTATTTTTTATTCATTTATTGTTTATTTGTTTATTTCTTTTTAGTTTTGCTCGTCTCTTGTGTTTAAATGACTGTAGCATACAATCTTCACAATCGGAGCCTAAAGCAACAAAGCTTACAGCACCTAGTGTTCCCTGGCAGTCTCCATTCCAAGTACTAACTAAGCCCACAAGATCGGGATTTGTAAGAGCGCTATGGCCATAAGCAATGACTGTTGGCTGTAAAGGACTGTTCTAAGAGTAACTCTTGTTACAGAGCTGCTTGTAAACTAAAAAGCCTCACAACTCAAGTTAAAATGATTGGCTTTGCAGTGTTTTTTGTTTATTTGTTTTTTTCATTTGTTTGTTTATTTTTTATTCATTTATTGTTTATTTGTTTATTTATTTTTAGTTTTGCTCGTCTCTTGTGTTTAAATGACTGTAGCATACAATCTTCACAATCGGAGCCTAAAGCAACAAAGCTTACAGCACCTAGTGTTCCCTGGCAGTCTCCATTCCAAGTACTAACTAAGCCCACAAGATCGGGATTTGTAAGAGCGCTATGGCCATAAGCAATGACTGTTGGCTGTAGAGGACTGTTCTGAGAGTAACTCTTGTTACAGAGCTGCTTGTAAACTAAAAAGCCTCACAACTCAAATTAAAATGATTGGCTTTGCAGTGTTTTTTGTTTATTTGTTTTTTTCATTTGTTTGTTTATTTTTTATTCATTTATTGTTTATCTGTTTATTTCTTTTTAGTTTTGCTCGTCTCTTGTGCTTAAATGACTGTAGCATACAATCTTCACAATCGGAGCCTAAAGCTAAAGAGCTTACAGCACCTAGTGTTCAATGCAACAGCAGTGACTGTTGGCTGTTAGAGGACTGTTCTAAGAGTAACTCTTGTTACAGAGCTGCTTGTAAACTAAAAAGCCTCACAACTCAAGTTAAAATGATTGGCTTAGCAGTGTTTTTTGTTTATTTGTTTTTTTCATTTGTTTGTTTATTTTTTATTCATTTATTGTTTATTTGTTTATTTCTTTTTAGTTTTGCTCGTCTCTTGTGTTTAAATGACTGTAGCATACAATCTTCACAATCGGAGCCTAAAGCAACAAAGCTTACAGCACCTAGTGTTCCCTGGCAGTCTCCATTCCAAGTACTAACTAAGCCCACAAGATCGGGATTTGTAAGAGCGCTATGGCCATAAGCAATGACTGTTGGCTGTAAAGGACTGTTCTGAGAGTAACTCTTGTTACAGAGCTGCTTGTAAACTAAAAATCCTCACAACTCAAATTAAAATGATTGGCTTTGCAGTGTTTTTTGTTTATTTGTTTTTTTCATTTGTTTGTTTATTTTTTATTCATTTATTGTTTATCTGTTTATTTCTTTTTAGTTTTGCTCGTCTCTTGTGTTTAAATGACTGTAGCATACAATCTTCACAATCGGAGCCTAAAGCTAAAGAGCTTACAGCACCTAGTGTTCAATGCAACAGCAATGACTGTTGGCTGTTAGAGGACTGTTCTAAGAGTAACTCTTGTTACAGAGCTGCTTGTAAACTAAAAAGCCTCACAACTCAAGTTAAAATGATTGGCTTTGCAGTGTTTTTTGTTTATTTGTTTTTTTCATTTGTTTGTTTATTTTTTATTCATTTATTGTTTATTTGTTTATTTCTTTTTAGTTTTGCTCGTCTCTTGTGTTTAAATGACTGTAGCATACAATCTTCACAATCGGAGCCTAAAGCAACAAAGCTTACAGCACCTAGTGTTCCCTGGCAGTCTCCATTCCAAGTACTAACTAAGCCCACAAGATCGGGATTTGTAAGAGCGCTATGGCCATAAGCAATGACTGTTGGCTGTAGAGGACTGTTCTGAGAGTAACTCTTGTTACAGAGCTGCTTGTAAACTAAAAAGCCTCACAACTCAAATTAAAATGATTGGCTTTGCAGTGTTTTTTGTTTATTTGTTTTTTTCATTTGTTTGTTTATTTTTTATTCATTTATTGTTTATCTGTTTATTTCTTTTTAGTTTTGCTCGTCTCTTGTGCTTAAATGACTGTAGCATACAATCTTCACAATCGGAGCCTAAAGCTAAAGAGCTTACAGCACCTAGTGTTCAATGCAACAGCAATGACTGTTGGCTGTTAGAGGACTGTTCTAAGAGTAACTCTTGTTACAGAGCTGCTTGTAAACTAAAAAGCCTCACAACTCAAGTTAAAATGATTGGCTTTGCAGTGTTTTTTGTTTATTTGTTTTTTTCATTTGTTTGTTTATTTTTTATTCATTTATTGTTTATTTGTTTATTTCTTTTTAGTTTTGCTCGTCTCTTGTGTTTAAATGACTGTAGCATACAATCTTCACAATCGGAGCCTAAAGCAACAAAGCTTACAGCACCTAGTGTTCCCTGGCAGTCTCCATTCCAAGTACTAACTAAGCCCACAAGATCGGGATTTGTAAGAGCGCTATGGCCATAAGCAATGACTGTTGGCTGTAGAGGACTGCTCTGAGAGTAACTCTTGTTACAGAGCTGCTTGTAAACTAAAAAGCCTCACAACTCAAATTAAAATGATTGGCTTTGCAGTGTTTTTTGTTTATTTGTTTTTTTCATTTGTTTGTTTATTTTTTATTCATTTATTTTTTATCTGTTTATTTCTTTTTAGTTTTGCTCGTCTCTTGTGTTTAAATGACTGTAGCATACAATCTTCACAATCGGAGCCTAAAGCTAAAGAGCTTACAGCACCTAGTGTTCAATGCAACAGCAATGACTGTTGGCTGTTAGAGGACTGTTCTAAGAGTAACTCTTGTTACAGAGCTGCTTGTAAACTAAAAAGCCTCACAACTCAAGTTAAAATGATTGGCTTTGCAGTGTTTTTTGTTTATTTGTTTTTTTCATTTGTTTGTTTATTTTTTATTCATTTATTGTTTATTTGTTTATTTCTTTTTAGTTTTGCTCGTCTCTTGTGTTTAAATGACTGTAGCATACAATCTTCACAATCGGAGCCTAAAGCAACAAAGCTTACAGCACCTAGTGTTCCCTGGCAGTCTCCATTCCAAGTACTAACTAAGCCCACAAGATCGGGATTTGTAAGAGCGCTATGGCCATAAGCAATGACTGTTGGCTGTAAAGGACTGTTCTGAGAGTAACTCTTGTTACAGAGCTGCTTGTAAACTAAAAATCCTCACAACTCAAATTAAAATGATTGGCTTTGCAGTGTTTTTTGTTTATTTGTTTTTTTCATTTGTTTGTTTATTTTTTATTCATTTATTGTTTATCTGTTTATTTCTTTTTAGTTTTGCTCGTCTCTTGTGTTTAAATGACTGTAGCATACAATCTTCACAATCGGAGCCTAAAGCTAAAGAGCTTACAGCACCTAGTGTTCAATGCAACAGCAATGACTGTTGGCTGTTAGAGGACTGTTCTAAGAGTAACTCTTGTTACAGAGCTGCTTGTAAACTAAAAAGCCTCACAACTCAAGTTAAAATGATTGGCTTTGCAGTGTTTTTTGTTTATTTGTTTTTTTCATTTGTTTGTTTATTTTTTATTCATTTATTGTTTATTTGTTTATTTCTTTTTAGTTTTGCTCGTCTCTTGTGTTTAAATGACTGTAGCATACAATCTTCACAATCGGAGCCTAAAGCAACAAAGCTTACAGCACCTAGTGTTCCCTGGCAGTCTCCATTCCAAGTACTAACTAAGCCCACAAGATCGGGATTTGTAAGAGCGCTATGGCCATAAGCAATGACTGTTGGCTGTAGAGGACTGTTCTGAGAGTAACTCTTGTTACAGAGCTGCTTGTAAACTAAAAAGCCTCACAACTCAAATTAAAATGATTGGCTTTGCAGTGTTTTTTGTTTATTTGTTTTTTTCATTTGTTTGTTTATTTTTTATTCATTTATTGTTTATCTGTTTATTTCTTTTTAGTTTTGCTCGTCTCTTGTGCTTAAATGACTGTAGCATACAATCTTCACAATCGGAGCCTAAAGCTAAAGAGCTTACAGCACCTAGTGTTCAATGCAACAGCAATGACTGTTGGCTGTTAGAGGACTGTTCTAAGAGTAACTCTTGTTACAGAGCTGCTTGTAAACTAAAAAGCCTCACAACTCAAGTTAAAATGATTGGCTTTGCAGTGTTTTTTGTTTATTTGTTTTTTTCATTTGTTTGTTTATTTTTTATTCATTTATTGTTTATTTGTTTATTTCTTTTTAGTTTTGCTCGTCTCTTGTGTTTAAATGACTGTAGCATACAATCTTCACAATCGGAGCCTAAAGCAACAAAGCTTACAGCACCTAGTGTTCCCTGGCAGTCTCCATTCCAAGTACTAACTAAGCCCACAAGATCGGGATTTGTAAGAGCGCTATGGCCATAAGCAATGACTGTTGGCTGTAGAGGACTGTTCTGAGAGTAACTCTTGTTACAGAGCTGCTTGTAAACTAAAAAGCCTCACAACTCAAATTAAAATGATTGGCTTTGCAGTGTTTTTTGTTTATTTGTTTTTTTCATTTATTTGTTTATTTTTTATTCATTTATTGTTTATCTGTTTATTTCTTTTTAGTTTTGCTCGTCTCTTGTGCTTAAATGACTGTAGCATACAATCTTCACAATCGGAGCCTAAAGCTAAAGAGCTTACAGCACCTAGTGTTCAATGCAACAGCAATGACTGTTGGCTGTTAGAGGACTGTTCTAAGAGTAACTCTTGTTACAGAGCTGCTTGTAAACTAAAAAGCCTCACAACTCAAGTTAAAATGATTGGCTTAGCAGTGTTTTTTGTTTATTTGTTTTTTTCATTTGTTTGTTTATTTTTTATTCATTTATTGTTTATTTGTTTATTTCTTTTTAGTTTTGCTCGTCTCTTGTGTTTAAATGACTGTAGCATACAATCTTCACAATCGGAGCCTAAAGCAAAAAAGCTTACAGCACCTAGTGTTCCCTGGCAGTCTCCATTCCAAGTACTAACTAAGCCCACAAGATCGGGATTTGTAAGAGCGCTATGGCCATAAGCAATGACTGTTGGCTGTAAAGGACTGTTCTGAGAGTAACTCTTGTTACAGAGCTGCTTGTAAACTAAAAATCCTCACAACTCAAATTAAAATGATTGGCTTTGCAGTGTTTTTTGTTTATTTGTTTTTTTCATTTGTTTGTTTATTTTTTATTCATTTATTGTTTATCTGTTTATTTCTTTTTAGTTTTGCTCGTCTCTTGTGTTTAAATGACTGTAGCATACAATCTTCACAATCGGAGCCTAAAGCTAAAGAGCTTACAGCACCTAGTGTTCAATGCAACAGCAATGACTGTTGGCTGTTAGAGGACTGTTCTAAGAGTAACTCTTGTTACAGAGCTGCTTGTAAACTAAAAAGCCTCACAACTCAAGTTAAAATGATTGGCTTTGCAGTGTTTTTTGTTTATTTGTTTTTTTCATTTGTTTGTTTATTTTTTATTCATTTATTGTTTATTTGTTTATTTCTTTTTAGTTTTGCTCGTCTCTTGTGTTTAAATGACTGTAGCATACAATCTTCACAATCGGAGCCTAAAGCTAAAGAGCTTACAGCACCTAGTGTTCAATGCAACAGCAATGACTGTTGGCTGTTAGAGGACTGTTCTAAGAGTAACTCTTGTTACAGAGCTGCTTGTAAACTAAAAAGCCTCACAACTCAAGTTAAAATGATTGGCTTTGCAGTGTTTTTTGTTTATTAGTTTTTTTCATTTGTTTGTTTATTTTTTATTCATTTATTGTTTATTTGTTTATTTCTTTTTAGTTTTGCTCGTCTCTTGTGTTTAAATGACTGTAGCATACAATCTTCACAATCGGAGCCTAAAGCAACAAAGCTTACAGCACCTAGTGTTCCCTGGCAGTCTCCATTCCAAGTACTAACTAAGCCCACAAGATCGGGATTTGTAAGAGCGCTATGGCCATAAGCAATGACTGTTGGCTGTAAAGGACTGTTCTGAGAGTAACTCTTGTTACAGAGCTGCTTGTAAACTAAAAATCCTCACAACTCAAATTAAAATGATTGGCTTTGCAGTGTTTTTTGTTTATTTGTTTTTTTCATTTGTTTGTTTATTTTTTATTCATTTATTGTTTATCTGTTTATTTCTTTTTAGTTTTGCTCGTCTCTTGTGTTTAAATGACTGTAGCATACAATCTTCACAATCGGAGCCTAAAGCTAAAGAGCTTACAGCACCTAGTGTTCAATGCAACAGCAATGACTGTTGGCTGTTAGAGGACTGTTCTAAGAGTAACTCTTGTTACAGAGCTGCTTGTAAACTAAAAAGCCTCACAACTCAAGTTAAAATGATTGGCTTTGCAGTGTTTTTTGTTTATTTGTTTTTTTCATTTGTTTGTTTATTTTTTATTCATTTATTGTTTATTTGTTTATTTCTTTTTAGTTTTGCTCGTCTCTTGTGTTTAAATGACTGTAGCATACAATCTTCACAATCGGAGCCTAAAGCAACAAAGCTTACAGCACCTAGTGTTCCCTGGCAGTCTCCATTCCAAGTACTAACTAAGCCCACAAGATCGGGATTTGTAAGAGCGCTATGGCCATAAGCAATGACTGTTGGCTGTAGAGGACTGTTCTGAGAGTAACTCTTGTTACAGAGCTGCTTGTAAACTAAAAAGCCTCACAACTCAAATTAAAATGATTGGCTTTGCAGTGTTTTTTGTTTATTTGTTTTTTTCATTTGTTTGTTTATTTTTTATTCATTTATTGTTTATCTGTTTATTTCTTTTTAGTTTTGCTCGTCTCTTGTGCTTAAATGACTGTAGCATACAATCTTCACAATCGGAGCCTAAAGCTAAAGAGCTTACAGCACCTAGTGTTCAATGCAACAGCAATGACTGTTGGCTGTTAGAGGACTGTTCTAAGAGTAACTCTTGTTACAGAGCTGCTTGTAAACTAAAAAGCCTCACAACTCAAGTTAAAATGATTGGCTTTGCAGTGTTTTTTGTTTATTTGTTTTTTTCATTTGTTTGTTTATTTTTTATTCATTTATTGTTTATTTGTTTATTTCTTTTTAGTTTTGCTCGTCTCTTGTGTTTAAATGACTGTAGCATACAATCTTCACAATCGGAGCCTAAAGCAAAAAAGCTTACAGCACCTAGTGTTCCCTGGCAGTCTCCATTCCAAGTACTAACTAAGCCCACAAGATCGGGATTTGTAAAAGCGCTATGGCCATAAGCAATGGCTGTTGGCTGTTAGAGGACTGTTCTAAGAGTAACTCTTGTTACAGAGCTGCTTGTAAACTAAAAAGCCTCACAACTCAAGTTAAAATGATTGGCTTTGCAGTGTTTTTTGTTTATTTGTTTTTTTCATTTGTTTGTTTATTTTTTATTCATTTATTGTTTATTTGTTTATTTCTTTTTAGTTTTGCTCGTCTCTTGTGTTTAAATGACTGTAGCATACAATCTTCACAATCGGAGCCTAAAGCTAAAGAGCTTACAGCACCTAGTGTTCAATGCAACAGCAATGACTGTTGGCTGTTAGAGGACTGTTCTAAGAGTAACTCTTGTTACAGAGCTGCTTGTAAACTAAAAAGCCTCACAACTCAAGTTAAAATGATTGGCTTTGCAGTGTTTTTTGTTTATTTGTTTTTTCATTTGTTTGTTTATTTTTTATTCATTTATTGTTTATCTGTTTATTTCTTTTTAGTTTTGCTCGTCTCTTGTGTTTAAATGACTGTAGCATACAATCTTCACAATCGGAGCCTAAAGCTAAAGAGCTTACAGCACCTAGTGTTCAATGCAACAGCAATGACTGTTGGCTGTTAGAGGACTGTTCTAAGAGTAACTCTTGTTACAGAGCTGCTTGTAAACTAAAAAGCCTCACAACTCAAGTTAAAATGATTGGCTTTGCAGTGTTTTTTGTTTATTTGTTTTTTTCATTTGTTTGTTTATTTTTTATTCATTTATTGTTTATTTGTTTATTTCTTTTTAGTTTTGCTCGTCTCTTGTGTTTAAATGACTGTAGCATACAATCTTCACCATCGGAGCCTAAAGCTAAAGAGCTTACAGCACCTAGTGTTCAATGCAACAGCAATGACTGTTGGCTGTTAGAGGACTGTTCTAAGAGTAACTCTTGTTACAGAGCTGCTTGTAAACTAAAAAGCCTCACAACTCAAGTTAAAATGATTGGCTTTGCAGTGTTTTTTGTTTATTTGTTTTTTTCATTTGTTTGTTTATTTTTTATTCATTTATTGTTTATTTGTTTATTTCTTTTTAGTTTTGCTCGTCTCTTGTGTTTAAATGACTGTAGCATACAATCTTCACAATCGGAGCCTAAAGCAAAAAAGCTTACAGCACCTAGTGTTCCCTGGCAGTCTCCATTCCAAGTACTAACTAAGCCCACAAGATCGGGATTTGTAAGAGCGCTATGGCCATAAGCAATGACTGTTGGCTGTAAAGGACTGTTCTGAGAGTAACTCTTGTTACAGAGCTGCTTGTAAACTAAAAATCCTCACAACTCAAATTAAAATGATTGGCTTTGCAGTGTTTTTTGTTTATTTGTTTTTTTCATTTGTTTGTTTATTTTTTATTCATTTATTGTTTATCTGTTTATTTCTTTTTAGTTTTGCTCGTCTCTTGTGTTTAAATGACTGTAGCATACAATCTTCACAATCGGAGCCTAAAGCTAAAGAGCTTACAGCACCTAGTGTTCAATGCAACAGCAATGACTGTTGGCTGTTAGAGGACTGTTCTAAGAGTAACTCTTGTTACAGAGCTGCTTGTAAACTAAAAAGCCTCACAACTCAAGTTAAAATGATTGGCTTTGCAGTGTTTTTTGTTTATTTGTTTTTTTCATTTGTTTGTTTATTTTTTATTCATTTATTGTTTATTTGTTTATTTCTTTTTAGTTTTGCTCGTCTCTTGTGTTTAAATGACTGTAGCATACAATCTTCACAATCGGAGCCTAAAGCTAAAGAGCTTACAGCACCTAGTGTTCAATGCAACAGCAATGACTGTTGGCTGTTAGAGGACTGTTCTAAGAGTAACTCTTGTTACAGAGCTGCTTGTAAACTAAAAAGCCTCACAACTCAAGTTAAAATGATTGGCTTTGCAGTGTTTTTTGTTTATTAGTTTTTTTCATTTGTTTGTTTATTTTTTATTCATTTATTGTTTATTTGTTTATTTCTTTTTAGTTTTGCTCGTCTCTTGTGTTTAAATGACTGTAGCATACAATCTTCACAATCGGAGCCTAAAGCAACAAAGCTTACAGCACCTAGTGTTCCCTGGCAGTCTCCATTCCAAGTACTAACTAAGCCCACAAGATCGGGATTTGTAAGAGCGCTATGGCCATAAGCAATGACTGTTGGCTGTAAAGGACTGTTCTGAGAGTAACTCTTGTTACAGAGCTGCTTGTAAACTAAAAATCCTCACAACTCAAATTAAAATGATTGGCTTTGCAGTGTTTTTTGTTTATTTGTTTTTTTCATTTGTTTGTTTATTTTTTATTCATTTATTGTTTATCTGTTTATTTCTTTTTAGTTTTGCTCGTCTCTTGTGTTTAAATGACTGTAGCATACAATCTTCACAATCGGAGCCTAAAGCTAAAGAGCTTACAGCACCTAGTGTTCAATGCAACAGCAATGACTGTTGGCTGTTAGAGGACTGTTCTAAGAGTAACTCTTGTTACAGAGCTGCTTGTAAACTAAAAAGCCTCACAACTCAAGTTAAAATGATTGGCTTTGCAGTGTTTTTTGTTTATTTGTTTTTTTCATTTGTTTGTTTATTTTTTATTCATTTATTGTTTATTTGTTTATTTCTTTTTAGTTTTGCTCGTCTCTTGTGTTTAAATGACTGTAGCATACAATCTTCACAATCGGAGCCTAAAGCAACAAAGCTTACAGCACCTAGTGTTCCCTGGCAGTCTCCATTCCAAGTACTAACTAAGCCCACAAGATCGGGATTTGTAAGAGCGCTATGGCCATAAGCAATGACTGTTGGCTGTAGAGGACTGTTCTGAGAGTAACTCTTGTTACAGAGCTGCTTGTAAACTAAAAAGCCTCACAACTCAAATTAAAATGATTGGCTTTGCAGTGTTTTTTGTTTATTTGTTTTTTTCATTTGTTTGTTTATTTTTTATTCATTTATTGTTTATCTGTTTATTTCTTTTTAGTTTTGCTCGTCTCTTGTGCTTAAATGACTGTAGCATACAATCTTCACAATCGGAGCCTAAAGCTAAAGAGCTTACAGCACCTAGTGTTCAATGCAACAGCAATGACTGTTGGCTGTTAGAGGACTGTTCTAAGAGTAACTCTTGTTACAGAGCTGCTTGTAAACTAAAAAGCCTCACAACTCAAGTTAAAATGATTGGCTTTGCAGTGTTTTTTGTTTATTTGTTTTTTTCATTTGTTTGTTTATTTTTTATTCATTTATTGTTTATTTGTTTATTTCTTTTTAGTTTTGCTCGTCTCTTGTGTTTAAATGACTGTAGCATACAATCTTCACAATCGGAGCCTAAAGCAAAAAAGCTTACAGCACCTAGTGTTCCCTGGCAGTCTCCATTCCAAGTACTAACTAAGCCCACAAGATCGGGATTTGTAAAAGCGCTATGGCCATAAGCAATGGCTGTTGGCTGTTAGAGGACTGTTCTAAGAGTAACTCTTGTTACAGAGCTGCTTGTAAACTAAAAAGCCTCACAACTCAAGTTAAAATGATTGGCTTTGCAGTGTTTTTTGTTTATTTGTTTTTTTCATTTGTTTGTTTATTTTTTATTCATTTATTGTTTATTTGTTTATTTCTTTTTAGTTTTGCTCGTCTCTTGTGTTTAAATGACTGTAGCATACAATCTTCACAATCGGAGCCTAAAGCTAAAGAGCTTACAGCACCTAGTGTTCAATGCAACAGCAATGACTGTTGGCTGTTAGAGGACTGTTCTAAGAGTAACTCTTGTTACAGAGCTGCTTGTAAACTAAAAAGCCTCACAACTCAAGTTAAAATGATTGGCTTTGCAGTGTTTTTTGTTTATTTGTTTTTTCATTTGTTTGTTTATTTTTTATTCATTTATTGTTTATCTGTTTATTTCTTTTTAGTTTTGCTCGTCTCTTGTGTTTAAATGACTGTAGCATACAATCTTCACAATCGGAGCCTAAAGCTAAAGAGCTTACAGCACCTAGTGTTCAATGCAACAGCAATGACTGTTGGCTGTTAGAGGACTGTTCTAAGAGTAACTCTTGTTACAGAGCTGCTTGTAAACTAAAAAGCCTCACAACTCAAGTTAAAATGATTGGCTTTGCAGTGTTTTTTGTTTATTTGTTTTTTTCATTTGTTTGTTTATTTTTTATTCATTTATTGTTTATTTGTTTATTTCTTTTTAGTTTTGCTCGTCTCTTGTGTTTAAATGACTGTAGCATACAATCTTCACCATCGGAGCCTAAAGCTAAAGAGCTTACAGCACCTAGTGTTCAATGCAACAGCAATGACTGTTGGCTGTTAGAGGACTGTTCTAAGAGTAACTCTTGTTACAGAGCTGCTTGTAAACTAAAAAGCCTCACAACTCAAGTTAAAATGATTGGCTTTGCAGTGTTTTTTGTTTATTTGTTTTTTTCATTTGTTTGTTTATTTTTTATTCATTTATTGTTTATTTGTTTATTTCTTTTTAGTTTTGCTCGTCTCTTTTGTTTAAATGACTGTAGCATACAATCTTCACAATCGGAGCCTAAAGCAAAAAAGCTTACAGCACCTAGTGTTCCCTGGCAGTCTCCATTCCAAGTACTAACTAAGCCCACAAGATCGGGATTTGTAAAAGCGCTATGGCCATAAGCAATGGCTGTTGGCTGTTAGAGGACTGTTCTAAGAGTAACTCTTGTTACAGAGCTGCTTGTAAACTAAAAAGCCTCACAACTCAAGTTAAAATGATTGGCTTTGCAGTGTTTTTTGTTTATTTGTTTTTTTCATTTGTTTGTTTATTTTTTATTCATTTATTGTTTATTTGTTTATTTCTTTTTAGTTTTGCTCGTCTCTTGTGTTTAAATGACTGTAGCATACAATCTTCACAATCGGAGCCTAAAGCTAAAGAGCTTACAGCACCTAGTGTTCAATGCAACAGCAATGACTGTTGGCTGTTAGAGGACTGTTCTAAGAGTAACTCTTGTTACAGAGCTGCTTGTAAACTAAAAAGCCTCACAACTCAAGTTAAAATGATTGGCTTTGCAGTGTTTTTTGTTTATTTGTTTTTTCATTTGTTTGTTTATTTTTTATTCATTTATTGTTTATCTGTTTATTTCTTTTTAGTTTTGCTCGTCTCTTGTGTTTAAATGACTGTAGCATACAATCTTCACAATCGGAGCCTAAAGCTAAAGAGCTTACAGCACCTAGTGTTCAATGCAACAGCAATGACTGTTGGCTGTTAGAGGACTGTTCTAAGAGTAACTCTTGTTACAGAGCTGCTTGTAAACTAAAAAGCCTCACAACTCAAGTTAAAATGATTGGCTTTGCAGTGTTTTTTGTTTATTTGTTTTTTTCATTTGTTTGTTTATTTTTTATTCATTTATTGTTTATTTGTTTATTTCTTTTTAGTTTTGCTCGTCTCTTGTGTTTAAATGACTGTAGCATACAATCTTCACCATCGGAGCCTAAAGCTAAAGAGCTTACAGCACCTAGTGTTCAATGCAACAGCAATGACTGTTGGCTGTTAGAGGACTGTTCTAAGAGTAACTCTTGTTACAGAGCTGCTTGTAAACTAAAAAGCCTCACAACTCAAGTTAAAATGATTGGCTTTGCAGTGTTTTTTGTTTATTTGTTTTTTTCATTTGTTTGTTTATTTTTTATTCATTTATTGTTTATTTGTTTATTTCTTTTTAGTTTTGCTCGTCTCTTTTGTTTAAATGACTGTAGCATACAATCTTCACAATCGGAGCCTAAAGCAAAAAAGCTTACAGCACCTAGTGTTCCCTGGCAGTCTCCATTCCAAGTACTAACTAAGCCCACAAGATCGGGATTTGTAAAAGCGCTATGGCCATAAGCAATGGCTGTTGGCTGTTAGAGGACTGTTCTAAGAGTAACTCTTGTTACAGAGCTGCTTGTAAACTAAAAAGCCTCACAACTCAAGTTAAAATGATTGGCTTTGCAGTGTTTTTTGTTTATTTGTTTTTTTCATTTGTTTGTTTATTTTTTATTCATTTATTGTTTATTTGTTTATTTCTTTTTAGTTTTGCTCGTCTCTTGTGTTTAAATGACTGTAGCATACAATCTTCACAATCGGAGCCTAAAGCTAAAGAGCTTACAGCACCTAGTGTTCAATGCAACAGCAATGACTGTTGGCTGTTAGAGGACTGTTCTAAGAGTAACTCTTGTTACAGAGCTGCTTGTAAACTAAAAAGCCTCACAACTCAAGTTAAAATGATTGGCTTTGCAGTGTTTTTTGTTTATTTGTTTTTTCATTTGTTTGTTTATTTTTTATTCATTTATTGTTTATCTGTTTATTTCTTTTTAGTTTTGCTCGTCTCTTGTGTTTAAATGACTGTAGCATACAATCTTCACAATCGGAGCCTAAAGCTAAAGAGCTTACAGCACCTAGTGTTCAATGCAACAGCAATGACTGTTGGCTGTTAGAGGACTGTTCTAAGAGTAACTCTTGTTACAGAGCTGCTTGTAAACTAAAAAGCCTCACAACTCAAGTTAAAATGATTGGCTTTGCAGTGTTTTTTGTTTATTTGTTTTTTTCATTTGTTTGTTTATTTTTTATTCATTTATTGTTTATTTGTTTATTTCTTTTTAGTTTTGCTCGTCTCTTGTGTTTAAATGACTGTAGCATACAATCTTCACCATCGGAGCCTAAAGCTAAAGAGCTTACAGCACCTAGTGTTCAATGCAACAGCAATGACTGTTGGCTGTTAGAGGACTGTTCTAAGAGTAACTCTTGTTACAGAGCTGCTTGTAAACTAAAAAGCCTCACAACTCAAGTTAAAATGATTGGCTTTGCAGTGTTTTTTGTTTATTTGTTTTTTTCATTTGTTTGTTTATTTTTTATTCATTTATTGTTTATTTGTTTATTTCTTTTTAGTTTTGCTCGTCTCTTTTGTTTAAATGACTGTAGCATACAATCTTCACAATCGGAGCCTAAAGCAACAAAGCTTACAGCACCTAGTGTTCCCTGGCAGTCTCCATTCCAAGTACTAACTAAGCCCACAAGATCGGGATTTGTAAGAGCGCTATGGCCATAAGCAATGACTGTTGGCTGTAGAGGACTGCTCTGAGAGTAACTCTTGTTACAGAGCTGCTTGTAAACTAAAAAGCCTCACAACTCAAATTAAAATGATTGGCTTTGCAGTGTTTTTTGTTTATTTGTTTTTTTCATTTGTTTGTTTATTTTTTATTCATTTATTGTTTATCTGTTTATTTCTTTTTAGTTTTGCTCGTCTCTTGTGTTTAAATGACTGTAGCATACAATCTTCACAATCGGAGCCTAAAGCTAAAGAGCTTACAGCACCTAGTGTTCAGTGCAACAGCAATGACTGTTGGCTGTTAGAGGACTGTTCTAAGAGTAACTCTTGTTACAGAGCTGCTTGTAAACTAAAAAGCCTCACAACTCAAGTTAAAATGATTGGCTTTGCAGTGTTTTTTGTTTATTTGTTTTTTTCATTTGTTTGTTTATTTTTTATTCATTTATTGTTTATTTGTTTATTTATTTTTAGTTTTGCTCGTCTCTTGTGTTTAAATGACTGTAGCATACAATCTTCACAATCGGAGCCTAAAGCAACAAAGCTTACAGCACCTAGTGTTCCCTGGCAGTCTCCATTCCAAGTACTAACTAAGCCCACAAGATCGGGATTTGTAAGAGCGCTATGGCCATAAGCAATGACTGTTGGCTGTAGAGGACTGTTCTGAGAGTAACTCTTGTTACAGAGCTGCTTGTAA
This sequence comes from Hoplias malabaricus, assembly GCF_029633855.1. Lineage (NCBI taxonomy): Eukaryota > Metazoa > Chordata > Actinopteri > Characiformes > Erythrinidae > Hoplias > Hoplias malabaricus. The sequence continues at coordinate 27,544,773 of NC_089814.1, forward strand.
ACTAAAAAGCCTCACAACTCAAATTAAAATGATTGGCTTTGCAGTGTTTTTTGTTTATTTGTTTTTTTCATTTGTTTGTTTATTTTTTATTCATTTATTGTTTATCTGTTTATTTCTTTTTAGTTTTGCTCGTCTCTTGTGCTTAAATGACTGTAGCATACAATCTTCACAATCGGAGCCTAAAGCTAAAGAGCTTACAGCACCTAGTGTTCAATGCAACAGCAATGACTGTTGGCTGTTAGAGGACTGTTCTAAGAGTAACTCTTGTTACAGAGCTGCTTGTAAACTAAAAAGCCTCACAACTCAAGTTAAAATGATTGGCTTTGCAGTGTTTTTTGTTTATTTGTTTTTTTCATTTGTTTGTTTATTTTTTATTCATTTATTGTTTATTTGTTTATTTCTTTTTAGTTTTGCTCGTCTCTTGTGTTTAAATGACTGTAGCATACAATCTTCACAATCGGAGCCTAAAGCAACAAAGCTTACAGCACCTAGTGTTCCCTGGCAGTCTCCATTCCAAGTACTAACTAAGCCTACAAGATCGGGATTTGTAAGAGCGCTATGGCCATAAGCAATGACTGTTGGCTGTAAAGGACTGTTCTGAGAGTAACTCTTGTTACAGAGCTGCTTGTAAACTAAAAATCCTCACAACTCAAATTAAAATGATTGGCTTTGCAGTGTTTTTTGTTTATTTGTTTTTTTCATTTGTTTGTTTATTTTTTATTCATTTATTGTTTATCTGTTTATTTCTTTTTAGTTTTGCTCGTCTCTTGTGTTTAAATGACTGTAGCATACAATCTTCACAATCGGAGCCTAAAGCTAAAGAGCTTACAGCACCTAGTGTTCAATGCAACAGCAATGACTGTTGGCTGTTAGAGGACTGTTCTAAGAGTAACTCTTGTTACAGAGCTGCTTGTAAACTAAAAAGCCTCACAACTCAAGTTAAAATGATTGGCTTTGCAGTGTTTTTTGTTTATTTGTTTTTTTCATTTGTTTGTTTATTTTTTATTCATTTATTGTTTATTTGTTTATTTATTTTTAGTTTTGCTCGTCTCTTGTGTTTAAATGACTGTAGCATACAATCTTCACAATCGGAGCCTAAAGCAACAAACCTTACAGCACCTAGTGTTCCCTGGCAGTCTCCATTCCAAGTACTAACTAAGCCCACAAGATCGGGATTTGTAAGAGCGCTATGGCCATAAGCAATGACTGTTGGCTGTAGAGGACTGTTCTGAGAGTAACTCTTGTTACAGAGCTGCTTGTAAACTAAAAAGCCTCACAACTCAAATTAAAATGATTGGCTTTGCAGTGTTTTTTGTTTATTTGTTTTTTTCATTTGTTTGTTTATTTTTTATTCATTTATTGTTTATTTGTTTATTTCTTTTTAGTTTTGCTCGTCTCTTGTGTTTAAATGACTGTAGCATACAATCTTCACAATCGGAGCCTAAAGCTAAAGAGCTTACAGCACCTAGTGTTCAATGCAACAGCAATGACTGTTGGCTGTTAGAGGACTGTTCTAAGAGTAACTCTTGTTACAGAGCTGCTTGTAAACTAAAAAGCCTCACAACTCAAGTTAAAATGATTGGCTTTGCAGTGTTTTTTGTTTATTTGTTTTTTTCATTTGTTTGTTTATTTTTTATTCATTTATTGTTTATTTGTTTATTTCTTTTTAGTTTTGCTCGTCTCTTGTGTTTAAATGACTGTAGCATACAATCTTCACAATCGGAGCCTAAAGCTAAAGAGCTTACAGCACCTAGTGTTCAATGCAACAGCAATGACTGTTGGCTGTTAGAGGACTGTTCTAAGAGTAACTCTTGTTACAGAGCTGCTTGTAAACTAAAAAGCCTCACAACTCAAGTTAAAATGATTGGCTTTGCAGTGTTTTTTGTTTATTAGTTTTTTTCATTTGTTTGTTTATTTTTTATTCATTTATTGTTTATTTGTTTATTTCTTTTTAGTTTTGCTCGTCTCTTGTGTTTAAATGACTGTAGCATACAATCTTCACAATCGGAGCCTAAAGCAACAAAGCTTACAGCACCTAGTGTTCCCTGGCAGTCTCCATTCCAAGTACTAACTAAGCCCACAAGATCGGGATTTGTAAGAGCGCTATGGCCATAAGCAATGACTGTTGGCTGTAAAGGACTGTTCTGAGAGTAACTCTTGTTACAGAGCTGCTTGTAAACTAAAAATCCTCACAACTCAAATTAAAATGATTGGCTTTGCAGTGTTTTTTGTTTATTTGTTTTTTTCATTTGTTTGTTTATTTTTTATTCATTTATTGTTTATCTGTTTATTTCTTTTTAGTTTTGCTCGTCTCTTGTGTTTAAATGACTGTAGCATACAATCTTCACAATCGGAGCCTAAAGCTAAAGAGCTTACAGCACCTAGTGTTCAATGCAACAGCAATGACTGTTGGCTGTTAGAGGACTGTTCTAAGAGTAACTCTTGTTACAGAGCTGCTTGTAAACTAAAAAGCCTCACAACTCAAGTTAAAATGATTGGCTTTGCAGTGTTTTTTGTTTATTTGTTTTTTTCATTTGTTTGTTTATTTTTTATTCATTTATTGTTTATTTGTTTATTTCTTTTTAGTTTTGCTCGTCTCTTGTGTTTAAATGACTGTAGCATACAATCTTCACAATCGGAGCCTAAAGCAACAAAGCTTACAGCACCTAGTGTTCCCTGGCAGTCTCCATTCCAAGTACTAACTAAGCCCACAAGATCGGGATTTGTAAGAGCGCTATGGCCATAAGCAATGACTGTTGGCTGTAGAGGACTGTTCTGAGAGTAACTCTTGTTACAGAGCTGCTTGTAAACTAAAAAGCCTCACAACTCAAATTAAAATGATTGGCTTTGCAGTGTTTTTTGTTTATTTGTTTTTTTCATTTGTTTGTTTATTTTTTATTCATTTATTGTTTATCTGTTTATTTCTTTTTAGTTTTGCTCGTCTCTTGTGCTTAAATGACTGTAGCATACAATCTTCACAATCGGAGCCTAAAGCTAAAGAGCTTACAGCACCTAGTGTTCAATGCAACAGCAATGACTGTTGGCTGTTAGAGGACTGTTCTAAGAGTAACTCTTGTTACAGAGCTGCTTGTAAACTAAAAAGCCTCACAACTCAAGTTAAAATGATTGGCTTTGCAGTGTTTTTTGTTTATTTGTTTTTTTCATTTGTTTGTTTATTTTTTATTCATTTATTGTTTATTTGTTTATTTCTTTTTAGTTTTGCTCGTCTCTTGTGTTTAAATGACTGTAGCATACAATCTTCACAATCGGAGCCTAAAGCAAAAAAGCTTACAGCACCTAGTGTTCCCTGGCAGTCTCCATTCCAAGTACTAACTAAGCCCACAAGATCGGGATTTGTAAAAGCGCTATGGCCATAAGCAATGGCTGTTGGCTGTTAGAGGACTGTTCTAAGAGTAACTCTTGTTACAGAGCTGCTTGTAAACTAAAAAGCCTCACAACTCAAGTTAAAATGATTGGCTTTGCAGTGTTTTTTGTTTATTTGTTTTTTTCATTTGTTTGTTTATTTTTTATTCATTTATTGTTTATTTGTTTATTTCTTTTTAGTTTTGCTCGTCTCTTGTGTTTAAATGACTGTAGCATACAATCTTCACAATCGGAGCCTAAAGCTAAAGAGCTTACAGCACCTAGTGTTCAATGCAACAGCAATGACTGTTGGCTGTTAGAGGACTGTTCTAAGAGTAACTCTTGTTACAGAGCTGCTTGTAAACTAAAAAGCCTCACAACTCAAGTTAAAATGATTGGCTTTGCAGTGTTTTTTGTTTATTTGTTTTTTCATTTGTTTGTTTATTTTTTATTCATTTATTGTTTATCTGTTTATTTCTTTTTAGTTTTGCTCGTCTCTTGTGTTTAAATGACTGTAGCATACAATCTTCACAATCGGAGCCTAAAGCTAAAGAGCTTACAGCACCTAGTGTTCAATGCAACAGCAATGACTGTTGGCTGTTAGAGGACTGTTCTAAGAGTAACTCTTGTTACAGAGCTGCTTGTAAACTAAAAAGCCTCACAACTCAAGTTAAAATGATTGGCTTTGCAGTGTTTTTTGTTTATTTGTTTTTTTCATTTGTTTGTTTATTTTTTATTCATTTATTGTTTATTTGTTTATTTCTTTTTAGTTTTGCTCGTCTCTTGTGTTTAAATGACTGTAGCATACAATCTTCACCATCGGAGCCTAAAGCTAAAGAGCTTACAGCACCTAGTGTTCAATGCAACAGCAATGACTGTTGGCTGTTAGAGGACTGTTCTAAGAGTAACTCTTGTTACAGAGCTGCTTGTAAACTAAAAAGCCTCACAACTCAAGTTAAAATGATTGGCTTTGCAGTGTTTTTTGTTTATTTGTTTTTTTCATTTGTTTGTTTATTTTTTATTCATTTATTGTTTATTTGTTTATTTCTTTTTAGTTTTGCTCGTCTCTTTTGTTTAAATGACTGTAGCATACAATCTTCACAATCGGAGCCTAAAGCAAAAAAGCTTACAGCACTTAGTGTTCCCTGGCAGTCTCCATTCCAAGTACTAACTAAGCCCACAAGATCGGGATTTGTAAAAGCGCTATGGCCATAAGCAATGGCTGTTGGCTGTTAGAGGACTGTTCTAAGAGTAACTCTTGTTACAGAGCTGCTTGTAAACTAAAAAGCCTCACAACTCAAGTTAAAATGATTGGCTTTGCAGTGTTTTTTGTTTATTTGTTTTTTTCATTTGTTTGTTTATTTTTTATTCATTTATTGTTTATTTGTTTATTTCTTTTTAGTTTTGCTCGTCTCTTGTGTTTAAATGACTGTAGCATACAATCTTCACAATCGGAGCCTAAAGCTAAAGAGCTTACAGCACCTAGTGTTCAATGCAACAGCAATGACTGTTGGCTGTTAGAGGACTGTTCTAAGAGTAACTCTTGTTACAGAGCTGCTTGTAAACTAAAAAGCCTCACAACTCAAGTTAAAATGATTGGCTTTGCAGTGTTTTTTGTTTATTTGTTTTTTCATTTGTTTGTTTATTTTTTATTCATTTATTGTTTATCTGTTTATTTCTTTTTAGTTTTGCTCGTCTCTTGTGTTTAAATGACTGTAGCATACAATCTTCACAATCGGAGCCTAAAGCTAAAGAGCTTACAGCACCTAGTGTTCAATGCAACAGCAATGACTGTTGGCTGTTAGAGGACTGTTCTAAGAGTAACTCTTGTTACAGAGCTGCTTGTAAACTAAAAAGCCTCACAACTCAAGTTAAAATGATTGGCTTTGCAGTGTTTTTTGTTTATTTGTTTTTTTCATTTGTTTGTTTATTTTTTATTCATTTATTGTTTATTTGTTTATTTCTTTTTAGTTTTGCTCGTCTCTTGTGTTTAAATGACTGTAGCATACAATCTTCACCATCGGAGCCTAAAGCTAAAGAGCTTACAGCACCTAGTGTTCAATGCAACAGCAATGACTGTTGGCTGTTAGAGGACTGTTCTAAGAGTAACTCTTGTTACAGAGCTGCTTGTAAACTAAAAAGCCTCACAACTCAAGTTAAAATGATTGGCTTTGCAGTGTTTTTTGTTTATTTGTTTTTTTCATTTGTTTGTTTATTTTTTATTCATTTATTGTTTATTTGTTTATTTCTTTTTAGTTTTGCTCGTCTCTTTTGTTTAAATGACTGTAGCATACAATCTTCACAATCGGAGCCTAAAGCAAAAAAGCTTACAGCACCTAGTGTTCCCTGGCAGTCTCCATTCCAAGTACTAACTAAGCCCACAAGATCGGGATTTGTAAAAGCGCTATGGCCATAAGCAATGGCTGTTGGCTGTTAGAGGACTGTTCTAAGAGTAACTCTTGTTACAGAGCTGCTTGTAAACTAAAAAGCCTCACAACTCAAGTTAAAATGATTGGCTTTGCAGTGTTCTTTGTTTATTTGTTTTTTTCATTTGTTTGTTTATTTTTTATTCATTTATTGTTTATTTGTTTATTTCTTTTTAGTTTTGCTCGTCTCTTGTGTTTAAATGACTGTAGCATACAATCTTCACAATCGGAGCCTAAAGCTAAAGAGCTTACAGCACCTAGTGTTCAATGCAACAGCAATGACTGTTGGCTGTTAGAGGACTGTTCTAAGAGTAACTCTTGTTACAGAGCTGCTTGTAAACTAAAAAGCCTCACAACTCAAGTTAAAATGATTGGCTTTGCAGTGTTTTTTGTTTATTTGTTTTTTCATTTGTTTGTTTATTTTTTATTCATTTATTGTTTATCTGTTTATTTCTTTTTAGTTTTGCTCGTCTCTTGTGTTTAAATGACTGTAGCATACAATCTTCACAATCGGAGCCTAAAGCTAAAGAGCTTACAGCACCTAGTGTTCCCTGGCAGTCTCCATTCCAAGTACTAACTAAGCCCACAAGATCGGGATTTGTAAGAGCGCTATGGCCATAAGCAATGACTGTTGGCTGTAGAGGACTGCTCTGAGAGTAACTCTTGTTACAGAGCTGCTTGTAAACTAAAAAGCCTCACAACTCAAATTAAAATGATTGGCTTTGCAGTGTTTTTTGTTTATTTGTTTTTTTCATTTGTTTGTTTATTTTTTATTCATTTATTGTTTATCTGTTTATTTCTTTTTAGTTTTGCTCGTCTCTTGTGTTTAAATGACTGTAGCATACAATCTTCACAATCGGAGCCTAAAGCTAAAGAGCTTACAGCACCTAGTGTTCAGTGCAACAGCAATGACTGTTGGCTGTTAGAGGACTGTTCTAAGAGTAACTCTTGTTACAGAGCTGCTTGTAAACTAAAAAGCCTCACAACTCAAGTTAAAATGATTGGCTTTGCAGTGTTTTTTGTTTATTTGTTTTTTTCATTTGTTTGTTTATTTTTTATTCATTTATTGTTTATTTGTTTATTTATTTTTAGTTTTGCTCGTCTCTTGTGTTTAAATGACTGTAGCATACAATCTTCACAATCGGAGCCTAAAGCAACAAAGCTTACAGCACCTAGTGTTCCCTGGCAGTCTCCATTCCAAGTACTAACTAAGCCCACAAGATCGGGATTTGTAAGAGCGCTATGGCCATAAGCAATGACTGTTGGCTGTAGAGGACTGTTCTGAGAGTAACTCTTGTTACAGAGCTGCTTGTAAACTAAAAAGCCTCACAACTCAAATTAAAATGATTGGCTTTGCAGTGTTTTTTGTTTATTTGTTTTTTTCATTTGTTTGTTTATTTTTTATTCATTTATTGTTTATCTGTTTATTTCTTTTTAGTTTTGCTCGTCTCTTGTGCTTAAATGACTGTAGCATACAATCTTCACAATCGGAGCCTAAAGCTAAAGAGCTTACAGCACCTAGTGTTCAATGCAACAGCAGTGACTGTTGGCTGTAGAGGACTGCTCTGAGAGTAACTCTTGTTACAGAGCTGCTTGTAAACTAAAAAGCCTCACAACTCAAATTAAAATGATTGGCTTTGCAGTGTTTTTTGTTTATTTGTTTTTTTCATTTGTTTGTTTATTTTTTATTCATTTATTGTTTATCTGTTTATTTCTTTTTAGTTTTGCTCGTCTCTTGTGTTTAAATGACTGTAGCATACAATCTTCACAATCGGAGCCTAAAGCTAAAGAGCTTACAGCACCTAGTGTTCAGTGCAACAGCAATGACTGTTGGCTGTTAGAGGACTGTTCTAAGAGTAACTCTTGTTACAGAGCTGCTTGTAAACTAAAAAGCCTCACAACTCAAGTTAAAATGATTGGCTTTGCAGTGTTTTTTGTTTATTTGTTTTTTTCATTTGTTTGTTTATTTTTTATTCATTTATTGTTTATTTGTTTATTTATTTTTAGTTTTGCTCGTCTCTTGTGTTTAAATGACTGTAGCATACAATCTTCACAATCGGAGCCTAAAGCAACAAAGCTTACAGCACCTAGTGTTCCCTGGCAGTCTCCATTCCAAGTACTAACTAAGCCCACAAGATCGGGATTTGTAAGAGCGCTATGGCCATAAGCAATGACTGTTGGCTGTAGAGGACTGTTCTGAGAGTAACTCTTGTTACAGAGCTGCTTGTAAACTAAAAAGCCTCACAACTCAAATTAAAATGATTGGCTTTGCAGTGTTTTTTGTTTATTTGTTTTTTTCATTTGTTTGTTTATTTTTTATTCATTTATTGTTTATCTGTTTATTTCTTTTTAGTTTTGCTCGTCTCTTGTGCTTAAATGACTGTAGCATACAATCTTCACAATCGGAGCCTAAAGCTAAAGAGCTTACAGCACCTAGTGTTCAATGCAACAGCAGTGACTGTTGGCTGTTAGAGGACTGTTCTAAGAGTAACTCTTGTTACAGAGCTGCTTGTAAACTAAAAAGCCTCACAACTCAAGTTAAAATGATTGGCTTAGCAGTGTTTTTTGTTTATTTGTTTTTTTCATTTGTTTGTTTATTTTTTATTCATTTATTGTTTATTTGTTTATTTCTTTTTAGTTTTGCTCGTCTCTTGTGTTTAAATGACTGTAGCATACAATCTTCACAATCGGAGCCTAAAGCAACAAAGCTTACAGCACCTAGTGTTCCCTGGCAGTCTCCATTCCAAGTACTAACTAAGCCCACAAGATCGGGATTTGTAAGAGCGCTATGGCCATAAGCAATCACTGTTGGCTGTAAAGGACTGTTCTGAGAGTAACTCTTGTTACAGAGCTGCTTGTAAACTAAAAATCCTCACAACTCAAATTAAAATGATTGGCTTTGCAGTGTTTTTTGTTTATTTGTTTTTTTCATTTGTTTGTTTATTTTTTATTCATTTATTGTTTATCTGTTTATTTCTTTTTAGTTTTGCTCGTCTCTTGTGTTTAAATGACTGTAGCATACAATCTTCACAATCGGAGCCTAAAGCTAAAGAGCTTACAGCACCTAGTGTTCAATGCAACAGCAATGACTGTTGGCTGTTAGAGGACTGTTCTAAGAGTAACTCTTGTTACAGAGCTGCTTGTAAACTAAAAAGCCTCACAACTCAAGTTAAAATGATTGGCTTTGCAGTGTTTTTTGTTTATTTGTTTTTTTCATTTGTTTGTTTATTTTTTATTCATTTATTGTTTATTTGTTTATTTCTTTTTAGTTTTGCTCGTCTCTTGTGTTTAAATGACTGTAGCATACAATCTTCACCATCGGAGCCTAAAGCTAAAGAGCTTACAGCACCTAGTGTTCAATGCAACAGCAATGACTGTTGGCTGTTAGAGGACTGTTCTAAGAGTAACTCTTGTTACAGAGCTGCTTGTAAACTAAAAAGCCTCACAACTCAAGTTAAAATGATTGGCTTTGCAGTGTTTTTTGTTTATTTGTTTTTTTCATTTGTTTGTTTATTTTTTATTCATTTATTGTTTATTTGTTTATTTCTTTTTAGTTTTGCTCGTCTCTTTTGTTTAAATGACTGTAGCATACAATCGTCACAATCGGAGCCTAAAGCAACAAAGCTTACAGCACCTAGTGTTCCCTGGCAGTCTCCATTCCAAGTACTAACTAAGCCCACAAGATCGGGATTTGTAAGAGCGCTATGGCCATAAGCAATGACTGTTGGCTGTAGAGGACTGCTCTGAGAGTAACTCTTGTTACAGAGCTGCTTGTAAACTAAAAAGCCTCACAACTCAAATTAAAATGATTGGCTTTGCAGTGTTTTTTGTTTATTTGTTTTTTTCATTTGTTTGTTTATTTTTTATTCATTTATTGTTTATCTGTTTATTTCTTTTTAGTTTTGCTCGTCTCTTGTGTTTAAATGACTGTAGCATACAATCTTCACAATCGGAGCCTAAAGCTAAAGAGCTTACAGCACCTAGTGTTCAGTGCAACAGCAATGACTGTTGGCTGTTAGAGGACTGTTCTAAGAGTAACTCTTGTTACAGAGCTGCTTGTAAACTAAAAAGCCTCACAACTCAAGTTAAAATGATTGGCTTTGCAGTGTTTTTTGTTTATTTGTTTTTTTCATTTGTTTGTTTATTTTTTATTCATTTATTGTTTATTTGTTTATTTATTTTTAGTTTTGCTCGTCTCTTGTGTTTAAATGACTGTAGCATACAATCTTCACAATCGGAGCCTAAAGCAACAAAGCTTACAGCACCTAGTGTTCCCTGGCAGTCTCCATTCCAAGTACTAACTAAGCCCACAAGATCGGGATTTGTAAGAGCGCTATGGCCATAAGCAATGACTGTTGGCTGTAGAGGACTGTTCTGAGAGTAACTCTTGTTACAGAGCTGCTTGTAAACTAAAAAGCCTCACAACTCAAATTAAAATGATTGGCTTTGCAGTGTTTTTTGTTTATTTGTTTTTTTCATTTGTTTGTTTATTTTTTATTCATTTATTGTTTATCTGTTTATTTCTTTTTAGTTTTGCTCGTCTCTTGTGCTTAAATGACTGTAGCATACAATCTTCACAATCGGAGCCTAAAGCTAAAGAGCTTACAGCACCTAGTGTTCAATGCAACAGCAGTGACTGTTGGCTGTTAGAGGACTGTTCTAAGAGTAACTCTTGTTACAGAGCTGCTTGTAAACTAAAAAGCCTCACAACTCAAGTTAAAATGATTGGCTTAGCAGTGTTTTTTGTTTATTTGTTTTTTTCATTTGTTTGTTTATTTTTTATTCATTTATTGTTTATTTGTTTATTTCTTTTTAGTTTTGCTCGTCTCTTGTGTTTAAATGACTGTAGCATACAATCTTCACAATCGGAGCCTAAAGCAACAAAGCTTACAGCACCTAGTGTTCCCTGGCAGTCTCCATTCCAAGTACTAACTAAGCCCACAAGATCGGGATTTGTAAGAGCGCTATGGCCATAAGCAATGACTGTTGGCTGTAAAGGACTGTTCTGAGAGTAACTCTTGTTACAGAGCTGCTTGTAAACTAAAAATCCTCACAACTCAAATTAAAATGATTGGCTTTGCAGTGTTTTTTGTTTATTTGTTTTTTTCATTTGTTTGTTTATTTTTTATTCATTTATTGTTTATCTGTTTATTTCTTTTTAGTTTTGCTCGTCTCTTGTGTTTAAATGACTGTAGCATACAATCTTCACAATCGGAGCCTAAAGCTAAAGAGCTTACAGCACCTAGTGTTCAATGCAACAGCAATGACTGTTGGCTGTTAGAGGACTGTTCTAAGAGTAACTCTTGTTACAGAGCTGCTTGTAAACTAAAAAGCCTCACAACTCAAGTTAAAATGATTGGCTTTGCAGTGTTTTTTGTTTATTTGTTTTTTTCATTTGTTTGTTTATTTTTTATTCATTTATTGTTTATTTGTTTATTTCTTTTTAGTTTTGCTCGTCTCTTGTGTTTAAATGACTGTAGCATACAATCTTCACAATCGGAGCCTAAAGCTAAAGAGCTTACAGCACCTAGTGTTCAGTGCAACAGCAATGACTGTTGGCTGTTAGAGGACTGTTCTAAGAGTAACTCTTGTTACAGAGCTGCTTGTAAACTAAAAAGCCTCACAACTCAAGTTAAAATGATTGGCTTTGCAGTGTTTTTTGTTTATTTGTTTTTTTCATTTGTTTGTTTATTTTTTATTCATTTATTGTTTATTTGTTTATTTATTTTTAGTTTTGCTCGTCTCTTGTGTTTAAATGACTGTAGCATACAATCTTCACAATCGGAGCCTAAAGCAACAAAGCTTACAGCACCTAGTGTTCCCTGGCAGTCTCCATTCCAAGTACTAACTAAGCCCACAAGATCGGGATTTGTAAGAGCGCTATGGCCATAAGCAATGACTGTTGGCTGTAGAGGACTGTTCTGAGAGTAACTCTTGTTACAGAGCTGCTTGTAAACTAAAAAGCCTCACAACTCAAATTAAAATGATTGGCTTTGCAGTGTTTTTTGTTTATTTGTTTTTTTCATTTGTTTGTTTATTTTTTATTCATTTATTGTTTATCTGTTTATTTCTTTTTAGTTTTGCTCGTCTCTTGTGCTTAAATGACTGTAGCATACAATCTTCACAATCGGAGCCTAAAGCTAAAGAGCTTACAGCACCTAGTGTTCAATGCAACAGCAGTGACTGTTGGCTGTTAGAGGACTGTTCTAAGAGTAACTCTTGTTACAGAGCTGCTTGTAAACTAAAAAGCCTCACAACTCAAGTTAAAATGATTGGCTTAGCAGTGTTTTTTGTTTATTTGTTTTTTTCATTTGTTTGTTTATTTTTTATTCATTTATTGTTTATTTGTTTATTTCTTTTTAGTTTTGCTCGTCTCTTGTGTTTAAATGACTGTAGCATACAATCTTCACAATCGGAGCCTAAAGCAACAAAGCTTACAGCACCTAGTGTTCCCTGGCAGTCTCCATTCCAAGTACTAACTAAGCCCACAAGATCGGGATTTGTAAGAGCGCTATGGCCATAAGCAATGACTGTTGGCTGTAAAGGACTGTTCTGAGAGTAACTCTTGTTACAGAGCTGCTTGTAAACTAAAAATCCTCACAACTCAAATTAAAATGATTGGCTTTGCAGTGTTTTTTGTTTATTTGTTTTTTTCATTTGTTTGTTTATTTTTTATTCATTTATTGTTTATCTGTTTATTTCTTTTTAGTTTTGCTCGTCTCTTGTGTTTAAATGACTGTAGCATACAATCTTCACAATCGGAGCCTAAAGCTAAAGAGCTTACAGCACCTAGTGTTCAATGCAACAGCAATGACTGTTGGCTGTTAGAGGACTGTTCTAAGAGTAACTCTTGTTACAGAGCTGCTTGTAAACTAAAAAGCCTCACAACTCAAGTTAAAATGATTGGCTTTGCAGTGTTTTTTGTTTATTTGTTTTTTTCATTTGTTTGTTTATTTTTTATTCATTTATTGTTTATCTGTTTATTTCTTTTTAGTTTTGCTCGTCTCTTGTGTTTAAATGACTGTAGCATACAATCTTCACAATCGGAGCCTAAAGCAACAAAGCTTACAGCACCTAGTGTTCCCTGGCAGTCTCCATTCCAAGTACTAACTAAGCCCACAAGATCGGGATTTGTAAGAGCGCTATGGCCATAAGCAATGACTGTTGGCTGTAGAGGACTGTTCTGAGAGTAACTCTTGTTACAGAGCTGCTTGTAAACTAAAAAGCCTCACAACTCAAATTAAAATGATTGGCTTTGCAGTGTTTTTTGTTTATTTGTTTTTTTCATTTGTTTGTTTATTTTTTATTCATTTATTGTTTATCTGTTTATTTCTTTTTAGTTTTGCTCGTCTCTTGTGCTTAAATGACTGTAGCATACAATCTTCACAATCGGAGCCTAAAGCTAAAGAGCTTACAGCACCTAGTGTTCAATGCAACAGCAATGACTGTTGGCTGTTAGAGGACTGTTCTAAGAGTAACTCTTGTTACAGAGCTGCTTGTAAACTAAAAAGCCTCACAACTCAAGTTAAAATGATTGGCTTTGCAGTGTTTTTTGTTTATTTGTTTTTTTCATTTGTTTGTTTATTTTTTATTCATTTATTGTTTATTTGTTTATTTCTTTTTAGTTTTGCTCGTCTCTTGTGTTTAAATGACTGTAGCATACAATCTTCACAATCGGAGCCTAAAGCAACAAAGCTTACAGCACCTAGTGTTCCCTGGCAGTCTCCATTCCAAGTACTAACTAAGCCCACAAGATCGGGATTTGTAAGAGCGCTATGGCCATAAGCAATGACTGTTGGCTGTAGAGGACTGCTCTGAGAGTAACTCTTGTTACAGAGCTGCTTGTAAACTAAAAAGCCTCACAACTCAAATTAAAATGATTGGCTTTGCAGTGTTTTTTGTTTATTTGTTTTTTTCATTTGTTTGTTTATTTTTTATTCATTTATTTTTTATCTGTTTATTTCTTTTTAGTTTTGCTCGTCTCTTGTGTTTAAATGACTGTAGCATACAATCTTCACAATCGGAGCCTAAAGCTAAAGAGCTTACAGCACCTAGTGTTCAATGCAACAGCAATGACTGTTGGCTGTTAGAGGACTGTTCTAAGAGTAACTCTTGTTACAGAGCTGCTTGTAAACTAAAAAGCCTCACAACTCAAGTTAAAATGATTGGCTTTGCAGTGTTTTTTGTTTATTTGTTTTTTTCATTTGTTTGTTTATTTTTTATTCATTTATTGTTTATTTGTTTATTTCTTTTTAGTTTTGCTCGTCTCTTGTGTTTAAATGACTGTAGCATACAATCTTCACAATCGGAGCCTAAAGCAACAAAGCTTACAGCACCTAGTGTTCCCTGGCAGTCTCCATTCCAAGTACTAACTAAGCCCACAAGATCGGGATTTGTAAGAGCGCTATGGCCATAAGCAATGACTGTTGGCTGTAAAGGACTGTTCTGAGAGTAACTCTTGTTACAGAGCTGCTTGTAAACTAAAAATCCTCACAACTCAAATTAAAATGATTGGCTTTGCAGTGTTTTTTGTTTATTTGTTTTTTTCATTTGTTTGTTTATTTTTTATTCATTTATTGTTTATCTGTTTATTTCTTTTTAGTTTTGCTCGTCTCTTGTGTTTAAATGACTGTAGCATACAATCTTCACAATCGGAGCCTAAAGCTAAAGAGCTTACAGCACCTAGTGTTCAATGCAACAGCAATGACTGTTGGCTGTTAGAGGACTGTTCTAAGAGTAACTCTTGTTACAGAGCTGCTTGTAAACTAAAAAGCCTCACAACTCAAGTTAAAATGATTGGCTTTGCAGTGTTTTTTGTTTATTTGTTTTTTTCATTTGTTTGTTTATTTTTTATTCATTTATTGTTTATTTGTTTATTTCTTTTTAGTTTTGCTCGTCTCTTGTGTTTAAATGACTGTAGCATACAATCTTCACAATCGGAGCCTAAAGCAACAAAGCTTACAGCACCTAGTGTTCCCTGGCAGTCTCCATTCCAAGTACTAACTAAGCCCACAAGATCGGGATTTGTAAGAGCGCTATGGCCATAAGCAATGACTGTTGGCTGTAGAGGACTGTTCTGAGAGTAACTCTTGTTACAGAGCTGCTTGTAAACTAAAAAGCCTCACAACTCAAATTAAAATGATTGGCTTTGCAGTGTTTTTTGTTTATTTGTTTTTTTCATTTGTTTGTTTATTTTTTATTCATTTATTGTTTATCTGTTTATTTCTTTTTAGTTTTGCTCGTCTCTTGTGCTTAAATGACTGTAGCATACAATCTTCACAATCGGAGCCTAAAGCTAAAGAGCTTACAGCACCTAGTGTTCAATGCAACAGCAATGACTGTTGGCTGTTAGAGGACTGTTCTAAGAGTAACTCTTGTTACAGAGCTGCTTGTAAACTAAAAAGCCTCACAACTCAAGTTAAAATGATTGGCTTTGCAGTGTTTTTTGTTTATTTGTTTTTTTCATTTGTTTGTTTATTTTTTATTCATTTATTGTTTATTTGTTTATTTCTTTTTAGTTTTGCTCGTCTCTTGTGTTTAAATGACTGTAGCATACAATCTTCACAATCGGAGCCTAAAGCAACAAAGCTTACAGCACCTAGTGTTCCCTGGCAGTCTCCATTCCAAGTACTAACTAAGCCCACAAGATCGGGATTTGTAAGAGCGCTATGGCCATAAGCAATGACTGTTGGCTGTAGAGGACTGTTCTGAGAGTAACTCTTGTTACAGAGCTGCTTGTAAACTAAAAAGCCTCACAACTCAAATTAAAATGATTGGCTTTGCAGTGTTTTTTGTTTATTTGTTTTTTTCATTTGTTTGTTTATTTTTTATTCATTTATTGTTTATCTGTTTATTTCTTTTTAGTTTTGCTCGTCTCTTGTGCTTAAATGACTGTAGCATACAATCTTCACAATCGGAGCCTAAAGCTAAAGAGCTTACAGCACCTAGTGTTCAATGCAACAGCAATGACTGTTGGCTGTTAGAGGACTGTTCTAAGAGTAACTCTTGTTACAGAGCTGCTTGTAAACTAAAAAGCCTCACAACTCAAGTTAAAATGATTGGCTTAGCAGTGTTTTTTGTTTATTTGTTTTTTTCATTTGTTTGTTTATTTTTTATTCATTTATTGTTTATTTGTTTATTTCTTTTTAGTTTTGCTCGTCTCTTGTGTTTAAATGACTGTAGCATACAATCTTCACAATCGGAGCCTAAAGCAAAAAAGCTTACAGCACCTAGTGTTCCCTGGCAGTCTCCATTCCAAGTACTAACTAAGCCCACAAGATCGGGATTTGTAAGAGCGCTATGGCCATAAGCAATGACTGTTGGCTGTAGAGGACTGTTCTGAGAGTAACTCTTGTTACAGAGCTGCTTGTAAACTAAAAATCCTCACAACTCAAATTAAAATGATTGGCTTTGCAGTGTTTTTTGTTTATTTGTTTTTTTCATTTGTTTGTTTATTTTTTATTCATTTATTGTTTATCTGTTTATTTCTTTTTAGTTTTGCTCGTCTCTTGTGTTTAAATGACTGTAGCATACAATCTTCACAATCGGAGCCTAAAGCTAAAGAGCTTACAGCACCTAGTGTTCAATGCAACAGCAATGACTGTTGGCTGTTAGAGGACTGTTCTAAGAGTAACTCTTGTTACAGAGCTGCTTGTAAACTAAAAAGCCTCACAACTCAAGTTAAAATGATTGGCTTTGCAGTGTTTTTTGTTTATTTGTTTTTTTCATTTGTTTGTTTATTTTTTATTCATTTATTGTTTATTTGTTTATTTCTTTTTAGTTTTGCTCGTCTCTTGTGTTTAAATGACTGTAGCATACAATCTTCACAATCGGAGCCTAAAGCTAAAGAGCTTACAGCACCTAGTGTTCAATGCAACAGCAATGACTGTTGGCTGTTAGAGGACTGTTCTAAGAGTAACTCTTGTTACAGAGCTGCTTGTAAACTAAAAAGCCTCACAACTCAAGTTAAAATGATTGGCTTTGCAGTGTTTTTTGTTTATTAGTTTTTTTCATTTGTTTGTTTATTTTTTATTCATTTATTGTTTATTTGTTTATTTCTTTTTAGTTTTGCTCGTCTCTTGTGTTTAAATGACTGTAGCATACAATCTTCACAATCGGAGCCTAAAGCAACAAAGCTTACAGCACCTAGTGTTCCCTGGCAGTCTCCATTCCAAGTACTAACTAAGCCCACAAGATCGGGATTTGTAAGAGCGCTATGGCCATAAGCAATGACTGTTGGCTGTAAAGGACTGTTCTGAGAGTAACTCTTGTTACAGAGCTGCTTGTAAACTAAAAATCCTCACAACTCAAATTAAAATGATTGGCTTTGCAGTGTTTTTTGTTTATTTGTTTTTTTCATTTGTTTGTTTATTTTTTATTCATTTATTGTTTATCTGTTTATTTCTTTTTAGTTTTGCTCGTCTCTTGTGTTTAAATGACTGTAGCATACAATCTTCACAATCGGAGCCTAAAGCTAAAGAGCTTACAGCACCTAGTGTTCAATGCAACAGCAATGACTGTTGGCTGTTAGAGGACTGTTCTAAGAGTAACTCTTGTTACAGAGCTGCTTGTAAACTAAAAAGCCTCACAACTCAAGTTAAAATGATTGGCTTTGCAGTGTTTTTTGTTTATTTGTTTTTTTCATTTGTTTGTTTATTTTTTATTCATTTATTGTTTATTTGTTTATTTCTTTTTAGTTTTGCTCGTCTCTTGTGTTTAAATGACTGTAGCATACAATCTTCACAATCGGAGCCTAAAGCAACAAAGCTTACAGCACCTAGTGTTCCCTGGCAGTCTCCATTCCAAGTACTAACTAAGCCCACAAGATCGGGATTTGTAAGAGCGCTATGGCCATAAGCAATGACTGTTGGCTGTAGAGGACTGTTCTGAGAGTAACTCTTGTTACAGAGCTGCTTGTAAACTAAAAAGCCTCACAACTCAAATTAAAATGATTGGCTTTGCAGTGTTTTTTGTTTATTTGTTTTTTTCATTTGTTTGTTTATTTTTTATTCATTTATTGTTTATCTGTTTATTTCTTTTTAGTTTTGCTCGTCTCTTGTGCTTAAATGACTGTAGCATACAATCTTCACAATCGGAGCCTAAAGCTAAAGAGCTTACAGCACCTAGTGTTCAATGCAACAGCAATGACTGTTGGCTGTTAGAGGACTGTTCTAAGAGTAACTCTTGTTACAGAGCTGCTTGTAAACTAAAAAGCCTCACAACTCAAGTTAAAATGATTGGCTTTGCAGTGTTTTTTGTTTATTTGTTTTTTTCATTTGTTTGTTTATTTTTTATTCATTTATTGTTTATTTGTTTATTTCTTTTTAGTTTTGCTCGTCTCTTGTGTTTAAATGACTGTAGCATACAATCTTCACAATCGGAGCCTAAAGCAAAAAAGCTTACAGCACCTAGTGTTCCCTGGCAGTCTCCATTCCAAGTACTAACTAAGCCCACAAGATCGGGATTTGTAAAAGCGCTATGGCCATAAGCAATGGCTGTTGGCTGTTAGAGGACTGTTCTAAGAGTAACTCTTGTTACAGAGCTGCTTGTAAACTAAAAAGCCTCACAACTCAAGTTAAAATGATTGGCTTTGCAGTGTTTTTTGTTTATTTGTTTTTTTCATTTGTTTGTTTATTTTTTATTCATTTATTGTTTATTTGTTTATTTCTTTTTAGTTTTGCTCGTCTCTTGTGTTTAAATGACTGTAGCATACAATCTTCACAATCGGAGCCTAAAGCTAAAGAGCTTACAGCACCTAGTGTTCAATGCAACAGCAATGACTGTTGGCTGTTAGAGGACTGTTCTAAGAGTAACTCTTGTTACAGAGCTGCTTGTAAACTAAAAAGCCTCACAACTCAAGTTAAAATGATTGGCTTTGCAGTGTTTTTTGTTTATTTGTTTTTTCATTTGTTTGTTTATTTTTTATTCATTTATTGTTTATCTGTTTATTTCTTTTTAGTTTTGCTCGTCTCTTGTGTTTAAATGACTGTAGCATACAATCTTCACAATCGGAGCCTAAAGCTAAAGAGCTTACAGCACCTAGTGTTCAATGCAACAGCAATGACTGTTGGCTGTTAGAGGACTGTTCTAAGAGTAACTCTTGTTACAGAGCTGCTTGTAAACTAAAAAGCCTCACAACTCAAGTTAAAATGATTGGCTTTGCAGTGTTTTTTGTTTATTTGTTTTTTTCATTTGTTTGTTTATTTTTTATTCATTTATTGTTTATTTGTTTATTTCTTTTTAGTTTTGCTCGTCTCTTGTGTTTAAATGACTGTAGCATACAATCTTCACCATCGGAGCCTAAAGCTAAAGAGCTTACAGCACCTAGTGTTCAATGCAACAGCAATGACTGTTGGCTGTTAGAGGACTGTTCTAAGAGTAACTCTTGTTACAGAGCTGCTTGTAAACTAAAAAGCCTCACAACTCAAGTTAAAATGATTGGCTTTGCAGTGTTTTTTGTTTATTTGTT
This sequence comes from Hoplias malabaricus, assembly GCF_029633855.1. Taxonomy (NCBI): domain Eukaryota; kingdom Metazoa; phylum Chordata; class Actinopteri; order Characiformes; family Erythrinidae; genus Hoplias; species Hoplias malabaricus. Next base: position 27,564,030 of record NC_089814.1, read on the forward strand.
TTTTTCATTTGTTTGTTTATTTTTTATTCATTTATTGTTTATTTGTTTATTTCTTTTTAGTTTTGCTCGTCTCTTTTGTTTAAATGACTGTAGCATACAATCTTCACAATCGGAGCCTAAAGCAAAAAAGCTTACAGCACCTAGTGTTCCCTGGCAGTCTCCATTCCAAGTACTAACTAAGCCCACAAGATCGGGATTTGTAAAAGCGCTATGGCCATAAGCAATGGCTGTTGGCTGTTAGAGGACTGTTCTAAGAGTAACTCTTGTTACAGAGCTGCTTGTAAACTAAAAAGCCTCACAACTCAAGTTAAAATGATTGGCTTTGCAGTGTTTTTTGTTTATTTGTTTTTTTCATTTGTTTGTTTATTTTTTATTCATTTATTGTTTATTTGTTTATTTCTTTTTAGTTTTGCTCGTCTCTTGTGCTTAAATGACTGTAGCATACAATCTTCACAATCGGAGCCTAAAGCAACAAAGCTTACAGCACCTAGTGTTCCCTGGCAGTCTCCATTCCAAGTACTAACTAAGCCCACAAGATCGGGATTTGTAAGAGCGCTATGGCCATAAGCAATGACTGTTGGCTGTAAAGGACTGTTCTGAGAGTAACTCTTGTTACAGAGCTGCTTGTAAACTAAAAATCCTCACAACTCAAATTAAAATGATTGGCTTTGCAGTGTTTTTTGTTTATTTGTTTTTTTCATTTGTTTGTTTATTTTTTATTCATTTATTGTTTATCTGTTTATTTCTTTTTAGTTTTGCTCGTCTCTTGTGTTTAAATGACTGTAGCATACAATCTTCACAATCGGAGCCTAAAGCTAAAGAGCTTACAGCACCTAGTGTTCAATGCAACAGCAATGACTGTTGGCTGTTAGAGGACTGTTCTAAGAGTAACTCTTGTTACAGAGCTGCTTGTAAACTAAAAAGCCTCACAACTCAAGTTAAAATGATTGGCTTTGCAGTGTTTTTTGTTTATTTGTTTTTTTCATTTGTTTGTTTATTTTTTATTCATTTATTGTTTATTTGTTTATTTCTTTTTAGTTTTGCTCGTCTCTTGTGTTTAAATGACTGTAGCATACAATCTTCACAATCGGAGCCTAAAGCAACAAAGCTTACAGCACCTAGTGTTCCCTGGCAGTCTCCATTCCAAGTACTAACTAAGCCCACAAGATCGGGATTTGTAAAAGCGCTATGGCCATAAGCAATGGCTGTTGGCTGTTAGAGGACTGTTCTAAGAGTAACTCTTGTTACAGAGCTGCTTGTAAACTAAAAAGCCTCACAACTCAAGTTAAAATGATTGGCTTTGCAGTGTTTTTTGTTTATTTGTTTTTTTCATTTGTTTGTTTATTTTTTATTCATTTATTGTTTATTTGTTTATTTCTTTTTAGTTTTGCTCGTCTCTTGTGTTTAAATGACTGTAGCATACAATCTTCACAATCGGAGCCTAAAGCTAAAGAGCTTACAGCACCTAGTGTTCAATGCAACAGCAATGACTGTTGGCTGTTAGAGGACTGTTCTAAGAGTAACTCTTGTTACAGAGCTGCTTGTAAACTAAAAAGCCTCACAACTCAAGTTAAAATGATTGGCTTTGCAGTGTTTTTTGTTTATTTGTTTTTTCATTTGTTTGTTTATTTTTTATTCATTTATTGTTTATCTGTTTATTTCTTTTTAGTTTTGCTCGTCTCTTGTGTTTAAATGACTGTAGCATACAATCTTCACAATCGGAGCCTAAAGCTAAAGAGCTTACAGCACCTAGTGTTCAATGCAACAGCAATGACTGTTGGCTGTTAGAGGACTGTTCTAAGAGTAACTCTTGTTACAGAGCTGCTTGTAAACTAAAAAGCCTCACAACTCAAGTTAAAATGATTGGCTTTGCAGTGTTTTTTGTTTATTTGTTTTTTTCATTTGTTTGTTTATTTTTTATTCATTTATTGTTTATTTGTTTATTTCTTTTTAGTTTTGCTCGTCTCTTGTGTTTAAATGACTGTAGCATACAATCTTCACCATCGGAGCCTAAAGCTAAAGAGCTTACAGCACCTAGTGTTCAATGCAACAGCAATGACTGTTGGCTGTTAGAGGACTGTTCTAAGAGTAACTCTTGTTACAGAGCTGCTTGTAAACTAAAAAGCCTCACAACTCAAGTTAAAATGATTGGCTTTGCAGTGTTTTTTGTTTATTTGTTTTTTTCATTTGTTTGTTTATTTTTTATTCATTTATTGTTTATTTGTTTATTTCTTTTTAGTTTTGCTCGTCTCTTTTGTTTAAATGACTGTAGCATACAATCTTCACAATCGGAGCCTAAAGCAAAAAAGCTTACAGCACCTAGTGTTCCCTGGCAGTCTCCATTCCAAGTACTAACTAAGCCCACAAGATCGGGATTTGTAAAAGCGCTATGGCCATAAGCAATGGCTGTTGGCTGTTAGAGGACTGTTCTAAGAGTAACTCTTGTTACAGAGCTGCTTGTAAACTAAAAAGCCTCACAACTCAAGTTAAAATGATTGGCTTTGCAGTGTTTTTTGTTTATTTGTTTTTTTCATTTGTTTGTTTATTTTTTATTCATTTATTGTTTATTTGTTTATTTCTTTTTAGTTTTGCTCGTCTCTTGTGTTTAAATGACTGTAGCATACAATCTTCACAATCGGAGCCTAAAGCTAAAGAGCTTACAGCACCTAGTGTTCAATGCAACAGCAATGACTGTTGGCTGTTAGAGGACTGTTCTAAGAGTAACTCTTGTTACAGAGCTGCTTGTAAACTAAAAAGCCTCACAACTCAAGTTAAAATGATTGGCTTTGCAGTGTTTTTTGTCTATTTGTTTTTTCATTTGTTTGTTTATTTTTTATTCATTTATTGTTTATCTGTTTATTTCTTTTTAGTTTTGCTCGTCTCTTGTGTTTAAATGACTGTAGCATACAATCTTCACAATCGGAGCCTAAAGCTAAAGAGCTTACAGCACCTAGTGTTCAATGCAACAGCAATGACTGTTGGCTGTTAGAGGACTGTTCTAAGAGTAACTCTTGTTACAGAGCTGCTTGTAAACTAAAAAGCCTCACAACTCAAGTTAAAATGATTGGCTTTGCAGTGTTTTTTGTTTATTTGTTTTTTTCATTTGTTTGTTTATTTTTTATTCATTTATTGTTTATTTGTTTATTTCTTTTTAGTTTTGCTCGTCTCTTGTGTTTAAATGACTGTAGCATACAATCTTCACCATCGGAGCCTAAAGCTAAAGAGCTTACAGCACCTAGTGTTCAATGCAACAGCAATGACTGTTGGCTGTTAGAGGACTGTTCTAAGAGTAACTCTTGTTACAGAGCTGCTTGTAAACTAAAAAGCCTCACAACTCAAGTTAAAATGATTGGCTTTGCAGTGTTTTTTGTTTATTTGTTTTTTTCATTTGTTTGTTTATTTTTTATTCATTTATTGTTTATTTGTTTATTTCTTTTTAGTTTTGCTCGTCTCTTTTGTTTAAATGACTGTAGCATACAATCTTCACAATCGGAGCCTAAAGCAACAAAGCTTACAGCACCTAGTGTTCCCTGGCAGTCTCCATTCCAAGTACTAACTAAGCCCACAAGATCGGGATTTGTAAGAGCGCTATGGCCATAAGCAATGACTGTTGGCTGTAGAGGACTGCTCTGAGAGTAACTCTTGTTACAGAGCTGCTTGTAAACTAAAAAGCCTCACAACTCAAATTAAAATGATTGGCTTTGCAGTGTTTTTTGTTTATTTGTTTTTTTCATTTGTTTGTTTATTTTTTATTCATTTATTGTTTATCTGTTTATTTCTTTTTAGTTTTGCTCGTCTCTTGTGTTTAAATGACTGTAGCATACAATCTTCACAATCGGAGCCTAAAGCTAAAGAGCTTACAGCACCTAGTGTTCAGTGCAACAGCAATGACTGTTGGCTGTTAGAGGACTGTTCTAAGAGTAACTCTTGTTACAGAGCTGCTTGTAAACTAAAAAGCCTCACAACTCAAGTTAAAATGATTGGCTTTGCAGTGTTTTTTGTTTATTTGTTTTTTTCATTTGTTTGTTTATTTTTTATTCATTTATTGTTTATTTGTTTATTTATTTTTAGTTTTGCTCGTCTCTTGTGTTTAAATGACTGTAGCATACAATCTTCACAATCGGAGCCTAAAGCAACAAAGCTTACAGCACCTAGTGTTCCCTGGCAGTCTCCATTCCAAGTACTAACTAAGCCCACAAGATCGGGATTTGTAAGAGCGCTATGGCCATAAGCAATGACTGTTGGCTGTAGAGGACTGTTCTGAGAGTAACTCTTGTTACAGAGCTGCTTGTAAACTAAAAAGCCTCACAACTCAAATTAAAATGATTGGCTTTGCAGTGTTTTTTGTTTATTTGTTTTTTTCATTTGTTTGTTTATTTTTTATTCATTTATTGTTTATCTGTTTATTTCTTTTTAGTTTTGCTCGTCTCTTGTGCTTAAATGACTGTAGCATACAATCTTCACAATCGGAGCCTAAAGCTAAAGAGCTTACAGCACCTAGTGTTCAATGCAACAGCAATGACTGTTGGCTGTTAGAGGACTGTTCTAAGAGTAACTCTTGTTACAGAGCTGCTTGTAAACTAAAAAGCCTCACAACTCAAGTTAAAATGATTGGCTTAGCAGTGTTTTTTGTTTATTTGTTTTTTTCATTTGTTTGTTTATTTTTTATTCATTTATTGTTTATTTGTTTATTTCTTTTTAGTTTTGCTCGTCTCTTGTGTTTAAATGACTGTAGCATACAATCTTCACAATCGGAGCCTAAAGCAACAAAGCTTACAGCACCTAGTGTTCCCTGGCAGTCTCCATTCCAAGTACTAACTAAGCCTACAAGATCGGGATTTGTAAGAGCGCTATGGCCATAAGCAATGACTGTTGGCTGTAAAGGACTGTTCTGAGAGTAACTCTTGTTACAGAGCTGCTTGTAAACTAAAAATCCTCACAACTCAAATTAAAATGATTGGCTTTGCAGTGTTTTTTGTTTATTTGTTTTTTTCATTTGTTTGTTTATTTTTTATTCATTTATTGTTTATCTGTTTATTTCTTTTTAGTTTTGCTCGTCTCTTGTGTTTAAATGACTGTAGCATACAATCTTCACAATCGGAGCCTAAAGCTAAAGAGCTTACAGCACCTAGTGTTCAATGCAACAGCAATGACTGTTGGCTGTTAGAGGACTGTTCTAAGAGTAACTCTTGTTACAGAGCTGCTTGTAAACTAAAAAGCCTCACAACTCAAGTTAAAATGATTGGCTTTGCAGTGTTTTTTGTTTATTTGTTTTTTTCATTTGTTTGTTTATTTTTTATTCATTTATTGTTTATTTGTTTATTTATTTTTAGTTTTGCTCGTCTCTTGTGTTTAAATGACTGTAGCATACAATCTTCACAATCGGAGCCTAAAGCAAAAAAGCTTACAGCACCTAGTGTTCCCTGGCAGTCTCCATTCCAAGTACTAACTAAGCCCACAAGATCGGGATTTGTAAGAGCGCTATGGCCATAAGCAATGACTGTTGGCTGTAGAGGACTGTTCTGAGAGTAACTCTTGTTACAGAGCTGCTTGTAAACTAAAAAGCCTCACAACTCAAATTAAAATGATTGGCTTTGCAGTGTTTTTTGTTTATTTGTTTTTTTCATTTGTTTGTTTATTTTTTATTCATTTATTGTTTATCTGTTTATTTCTTTTTAGTTTTGCTCGTCTCTTGTGCTTAAATGACTGTAGCATACAATCTTCACAATCGGAGCCTAAAGCTAAAGAGCTTACAGCACCTAGTGTTCAATGCAACAGCAGTGACTGTTGGCTGTTAGAGGACTGTTCTAAGAGTAACTCTTGTTACAGAGCTGCTTGTAAACTAAAAAGCCTCACAACTCAAGTTAAAATGATTGGCTTAGCAGTGTTTTTTGTTTATTTGTTTTTTTCATTTGTTTGTTTATTTTTTATTCATTTATTGTTTATTTGTTTATTTCTTTTTAGTTTTGCTCGTCTCTTGTGTTTAAATGACTGTAGCATACAATCTTCACAATCGGAGCCTAAAGCAACAAAGCTTACAGCACCTAGTGTTCCCTGGCAGTCTCCATTCCAAGTACTAACTAAGCCCACAAGATCGGGATTTGTAAGAGCGCTATGGCCATAAGCAATGACTGTTGGCTGTAAAGGACTGTTCTGAGAGTAACTCTTGTTACAGAGCTGCTTGTAAACTAAAAATCCTCACAACTCAAATTAAAATGATTGGCTTTGCAGTGTTTTTTGTTTATTTGTTTTTTTCATTTGTTTGTTTATTTTTTATTCATTTATTGTTTATCTGTTTATTTCTTTTTAGTTTTGCTCGTCTCTTGTGTTTAAATGACTGTAGCATACAATCTTCACAATCGGAGCCTAAAGCTAAAGAGCTTACAGCACCTAGTGTTCAATGCAACAGCAATGACTGTTGGCTGTTAGAGGACTGTTCTAAGAGTAACTCTTGTTACAGAGCTGCTTGTAAACTAAAAAGCCTCACAACTCAAGTTAAAATGATTGGCTTTGCAGTGTTTTTTGTTTATTTGTTTTTTTCATTTGTTTGTTTATTTTTTATTCATTTATTGTTTATTTGTTTATTTCTTTTTAGTTTTGCTCGTCTCTTGTGTTTAAATGACTGTAGCATACAATCTTCACCATCGGAGCCTAAAGCTAAAGAGCTTACAGCACCTAGTGTTCAATGCAACAGCAATGACTGTTGGCTGTTAGAGGACTGTTCTAAGAGTAACTCTTGTTACAGAGCTGCTTGTAAACTAAAAAGCCTCACAACTCAAGTTAAAATGATTGGCTTTGCAGTGTTTTTTGTTTATTTGTTATTTTCATTTGTTTGTTTATTTTTTATTCATTTATTGTTTATTTGTTTATTTCTTTTTAGTTTTGCTCGTCTCTTTTGTTTAAATGACTGTAGCATACAATCGTCACAATCGGAGCCTAAAGCAACAAAGCTTACAGCACCTAGTGTTCCCTGGCAGTCTCCATTCCAAGTACTAACTAAGCCCACAAGATCGGGATTTGTAAGAGCGCTATGGCCATAAGCAATGACTGTTGGCTGTAGAGGACTGCTCTGAGAGTAACTCTTGTTACAGAGCTGCTTGTAAACTAAAAAGCCTCACAACTCAAATTAAAATGATTGGCTTTGCAGTGTTTTTTGTTTATTTGTTTTTTTCATTTGTTTGTTTATTTTTTATTCATTTATTGTTTATCTGTTTATTTCTTTTTAGTTTTGCTCGTCTCTTGTGTTTAAATGACTGTAGCATACAATCTTCACAATCGGAGCCTAAAGCTAAAGAGCTTACAGCACCTAGTGTTCAGTGCAACAGCAATGACTGTTGGCTGTTAGAGGACTGTTCTAAGAGTAACTCTTGTTACAGAGCTGCTTGTAAACTAAAAAGCCTCACAACTCAAGTTAAAATGATTGGCTTTGCAGTGTTTTTTGTTTATTTGTTTTTTTCATTTGTTTGTTTATTTTTTATTCATTTATTGTTTATTTGTTTATTTATTTTTAGTTTTGCTCGTCTCTTGTGTTTAAATGACTGTAGCATACAATCTTCACAATCGGAGCCTAAAGCAACAAAGCTTACAGCACCTAGTGTTCCCTGGCAGTCTCCATTCCAAGTACTAACTAAGCCCACAAGATCGGGATTTGTAAGAGCGCTATGGCCATAAGCAATGACTGTTGGCTGTAGAGGACTGTTCTGAGAGTAACTCTTGTTACAGAGCTGCTTGTAAACTAAAAAGCCTCACAACTCAAATTAAAATGATTGGCTTTGCAGTGTTTTTTGTTTATTTGTTTTTTTCATTTGTTTGTTTATTTTTTATTCATTTATTGTTTATCTGTTTATTTCTTTTTAGTTTTGCTCGTCTCTTGTGCTTAAATGACTGTAGCATACAATCTTCACAATCGGAGCCTAAAGCTAAAGAGCTTACAGCACCTAGTGTTCAATGCAACAGCAGTGACTGTTGGCTGTTAGAGGACTGTTCTAAGAGTAACTCTTGTTACAGAGCTGCTTGTAAACTAAAAAGCCTCACAACTCAAGTTAAAATGATTGGCTTAGCAGTGTTTTTTGTTTATTTGTTTTTTTCATTTGTTTGTTTATTTTTTATTCATTTATTGTTTATTTGTTTATTTCTTTTTAGTTTTGCTCGTCTCTTGTGTTTAAATGACTGTAGCATACAATCTTCACAATCGGAGCCTAAAGCAACAAAGCTTACAGCACCTAGTGTTCCCTGGCAGTCTCCATTCCAAGTACTAACTAAGCCCACAAGATCGGGATTTGTAAGAGCGCTATGGCCATAAGCAATGACTGTTGGCTGTAAAGGACTGTTCTGAGAGTAACTCTTGTTACAGAGCTGCTTGTAAACTAAAAATCCTCACAACTCAAATTAAAATGATTGGCTTTGCAGTGTTTTTTGTTTATTTGTTTTTTTCATTTGTTTGTTTATTTTTTATTCATTTATTGTTTATCTGTTTATTTCTTTTTAGTTTTGCTCGTCTCTTGTGTTTAAATGACTGTAGCATACAATCTTCACAATCGGAGCCTAAAGCTAAAGAGCTTACAGCACCTAGTGTTCAATGCAACAGCAATGACTGTTGGCTGTTAGAGGACTGTTCTAAGAGTAACTCTTGTTACAGAGCTGCTTGTAAACTAAAAAGCCTCACAACTCAAGTTAAAATGATTGGCTTTGCAGTGTTTTTTGTTTATTTGTTTTTTTCATTTGTTTGTTTATTTTTTATTCATTTATTGTTTATTTGTTTATTTCTTTTTAGTTTTGCTCGTCTCTTGTGTTTAAATGACTGTAGCATACAATCTTCACAATCGGAGCCTAAAGCAACAAAGCTTACAGCACCTAGTGTTCCCTGGCAGTCTCCATTCCAAGTACTAACTAAGCCCACAAGATCGGGATTTGTAAGAGCGCTATGGCCATAAGCAATGACTGTTGGCTGTAGAGGACTGCTCTGAGAGTAACTCTTGTTACAGAGCTGCTTGTAAACTAAAAAGCCTCACAACTCAAATTAAAATGATTGGCTTTGCAGTGTTTTTTGTTTATTTGTTTTTTTCATTTGTTTGTTTATTTTTTATTCATTTATTGTTTATCTGTTTATTTCTTTTTAGTTTTGCTCGTCTCTTGTGCTTAAATGACTGTAGCATACAATCTTCACAATCGGAGCCTAAAGCTAAAGAGCTTACAGCACCTAGTGTTCAATGCAACAGCAATGACTGTTGGCTGTTAGAGGACTGTTCTAAGAGTAACTCTTGTTACAGAGCTGCTTGTAAACTAAAAAGCCTCACAACTCAAGTTAAAATGATTGGCTTTGCAGTGTTTTTTGTTTATTTGTTTTTTTCATTTGTTTGTTTATTTTTTATTCATTTATTGTTTATTTGTTTATTTCTTTTTAGTTTTGCTCGTCTCTTGTGTTTAAATGACTGTAGCATACAATCTTCACAATCGGAGCCTAAAGCAACAAAGCTTACAGCACCTAGTGTTCCCTGGCAGTCTCCATTCCAAGTACTAACTAAGCCCACAAGATCGGGATTTGTAAGAGCGCTATGGCCATAAGCAATGACTGTTGGCTGTAGAGGACTGTTCTGAGAGTAACTCTTGTTACAGAGCTGCTTGTAAACTAAAAAGCCTCACAACTCAAATTAAAATGATTGGCTTTGCAGTGTTTTTTGTTTATTTGTTTTTTTCATTTGTTTGTTTATTTTTTATTCATTTATTGTTTATCTGTTTATTTCTTTTTAGTTTTGCTCGTCTCTTGTGCTTAAATGACTGTAGCATACAATCTTCACAATCGGAGCCTAAAGCTAAAGAGCTTACAGCACCTAGTGTTCAATGCAACAGCAATGACTGTTGGCTGTTAGAGGACTGTTCTAAGAGTAACTCTTGTTACAGAGCTGCTTGTAAACTAAAAAGCCTCACAACTCAAGTTAAAATGATTGGCTTAGCAGTGTTTTTTGTTTATTTGTTTTTTTCATTTGTTTGTTTATTTTTTATTCATTTATTGTTTATTTGTTTATTTCTTTTTAGTTTTGCTCGTCTCTTGTGTTTAAATGACTGTAGCATACAATCTTCACAATCGGAGCCTAAAGCAAAAAAGCTTACAGCACCTAGTGTTCCCTGGCAGTCTCCATTCCAAGTACTAACTAAGCCCACAAGATTGGGATTTGTAAGAGCGCTATGGCCATAAGCAATGACTGTTGGCTGTAAAGGACTGTTCTGAGAGTAACTCTTGTTACAGAGCTGCTTGTAAACTAAAAATCCTCACAACTCAAATTAAAATGATTGGCTTTGCAGTGTTTTTTGTTTATTTGTTTTTTTCATTTGTTTGTTTATTTTTTATTCATTTATTGTTTATCTGTTTATTTCTTTTTAGTTTTGCTCGTCTCTTGTGTTTAAATGACTGTAGCATACAATCTTCACAATCGGAGCCTAAAGCTAAAGAGCTTACAGCACCTAGTGTTCAATGCAACAGCAATGACTGTTGGCTGTTAGAGGACTGTTCTAAGAGTAACTCTTGTTACAGAGCTGCTTGTAAACTAAAAAGCCTCACAACTCAAGTTAAAATGATTGGCTTTGCAGTGTTTTTTGTTTATTTGTTTTTTTCATTTGTTTGTTTATTTTTTATTCATTTATTGTTTATTTGTTTATTTCTTTTTAGTTTTGCTCGTCTCTTGTGTTTAAATGACTGTAGCATACAATCTTCACAATCGGAGCCTAAAGCTAAAGAGCTTACAGCACCTAGTGTTCAATGCAACAGCAATGACTGTTGGCTGTTAGAGGACTGTTCTAAGAGTAACTCTTGTTACAGAGCTGCTTGTAAACTAAAAAGCCTCACAACTCAAGTTAAAATGATTGGCTTTGCAGTGTTTTTTGTTTATTTGTTTTTTTCATTTGTTTGTTTATTTTTTATTCATTTATTGTTTATTTGTTTATTTATTTTTAGTTTTGCTCGTCTCTTGTGTTTAAATGACTGTAGCATACAATCTTCACAATCGGAGCCTAAAGCAAAAAAGCTTACAGCACCTAGTGTTCCCTGGCAGTCTCCATTCCAAGTACTAACTAAGCCCACAAGATCGGGATTTGTAAGAGCGCTATGGCCATAAGCAATGACTGTTGGCTGTAGAGGACTGTTCTGAGAGTAACTCTTGTTACAGAGCTGCTTGTAAACTAAAAAGCCTCACAACTCAAATTAAAATGATTGGCTTTGCAGTGTTTTTTGTTTATTTGTTTTTTTCATTTGTTTGTTTATTTTTTATTCATTTATTGTTTATCTGTTTATTTCTTTTTAGTTTTGCTCGTCTCTTGTGCTTAAATGACTGTAGCATACAATCTTCACAATCGGAGCCTAAAGCTAAAGAGCTTACAGCACCTAGTGTTCAATGCAACAGCAGTGACTGTTGGCTGTTAGAGGACTGTTCTAAGAGTAACTCTTGTTACAGAGCTGCTTGTAAACTAAAAAGCCTCACAACTCAAGTTAAAATGATTGGCTTAGCAGTGTTTTTTGTTTATTTGTTTTTTTCATTTGTTTGTTTATTTTTTATTCATTTATTGTTTATTTGTTTATTTCTTTTTAGTTTTGCTCGTCTCTTGTGTTTAAATGACTGTAGCATACAATCTTCACAATCGGAGCCTAAAGCAACAAAGCTTACAGCACCTAGTGTTCCCTGGCAGTCTCCATTCCAAGTACTAACTAAGCCCACAAGATCGGGATTTGTAAGAGCGCTATGGCCATAAGCAATGACTGTTGGCTGTAAAGGACTGTTCTGAGAGTAACTCTTGTTACAGAGCTGCTTGTAAACTAAAAATCCTCACAACTCAAATTAAAATGATTGGCTTTGCAGTGTTTTTTGTTTATTTGTTTTTTTCATTTGTTTGTTTATTTTTTATTCATTTATTGTTTATCTGTTTATTTCTTTTTAGTTTTGCTCGTCTCTTGTGTTTAAATGACTGTAGCATACAATCTTCACAATCGGAGCCTAAAGCTAAAGAGCTTACAGCACCTAGTGTTCAATGCAACAGCAATGACTGTTGGCTGTTAGAGGACTGTTCTAAGAGTAACTCTTGTTACAGAGCTGCTTGTAAACTAAAAAGCCTCACAACTCAAGTTAAAATGATTGGCTTTGCAGTGTTTTTTGTTTATTTGTTTTTTTCATTTGTTTGTTTATTTTTTATTCATTTATTGTTTATTTGTTTATTTCTTTTTAGTTTTGCTCGTCTCTTGTGTTTAAATGACTGTAGCATACAATCTTCACCATCGGAGCCTAAAGCTAAAGAGCTTACAGCACCTAGTGTTCAATGCAACAGCAATGACTGTTGGCTGTTAGAGGACTGTTCTAAGAGTAACTCTTGTTACAGAGCTGCTTGTAAACTAAAAAGCCTCACAACTCAAGTTAAAATGATTGGCTTTGCAGTGTTTTTTGTTTATTTGTTATTTTCATTTGTTTGTTTATTTTTTATTCATTTATTGTTTATTTGTTTATTTCTTTTTAGTTTTGCTCGTCTCTTTTGTTTAAATGACTGTAGCATACAATCGTCACAATCGGAGCCTAAAGCAACAAAGCTTACAGCACCTAGTGTTCCCTGGCAGTCTCCATTCCAAGTACTAACTAAGCCCACAAGATCGGGATTTGTAAGAGCGCTATGGCCATAAGCAATGACTGTTGGCTGTAGAGGACTGCTCTGAGAGTAACTCTTGTTACAGAGCTGCTTGTAAACTAAAAAGCCTCACAACTCAAATTAAAATGATTGGCTTTGCAGTGTTTTTTGTTTATTTGTTTTTTTCATTTGTTTGTTTATTTTTTATTCATTTATTGTTTATCTGTTTATTTCTTTTTAGTTTTGCTCGTCTCTTGTGTTTAAATGACTGTAGCATACAATCTTCACAATCGGAGCCTAAAGCTAAAGAGCTTACAGCACCTAGTGTTCAGTGCAACAGCAATGACTGTTGGCTGTTAGAGGACTGTTCTAAGAGTAACTCTTGTTACAGAGCTGCTTGTAAACTAAAAAGCCTCACAACTCAAGTTAAAATGATTGGCTTTGCAGTGTTTTTTGTTTATTTGTTTTTTTCATTTGTTTGTTTATTTTTTATTCATTTATTGTTTATTTGTTTATTTATTTTTAGTTTTGCTCGTCTCTTGTGTTTAAATGACTGTAGCATACAATCTTCACAATCGGAGCCTAAAGCAACAAAGCTTACAGCACCTAGTGTTCCCTGGCAGTCTCCATTCCAAGTACTAACTAAGCCCACAAGATCCGGATTTGTAAGAGCGCTATGGCCATAAGCAATGACTGTTGGCTGTAGAGGACTGTTCTGAGAGTAACTCTTGTTACAGAGCTGCTTGTAAACTAAAAAGCCTCACAACTCAAATTAAAATGATTGGCTTTGCAGTGTTTTTTGTTTATTTGTTTTTTTCATTTGTTTGTTTATTTTTTATTCATTTATTGTTTATCTGTTTATTTCTTTTTAGTTTTGCTCGTCTCTTGTGCTTAAATGACTGTAGCATACAATCTTCACAATCGGAGCCTAAAGCTAAAGAGCTTACAGCACCTAGTGTTCAATGCAACAGCAGTGACTGTTGGCTGTTAGAGGACTGTTCTAAGAGTAACTCTTGTTACAGAGCTGCTTGTAAACTAAAAAGCCTCACAACTCAAGTTAAAATGATTGGCTTAGCAGTGTTTTTTGTTTATTTGTTTTTTTCATTTGTTTGTTTATTTTTTATTCATTTATTGTTTATTTGTTTATTTCTTTTTAGTTTTGCTCGTCTCTTGTGTTTAAATGACTGTAGCATACAATCTTCACAATCGGAGCCTAAAGCAACAAAGCTTACAGCACCTAGTGTTCCCTGGCAGTCTCCATTCCAAGTACTAACTAAGCCCACAAGATCGGGATTTGTAAGAGCGCTATGGCCATAAGCAATGACTGTTGGCTGTAAAGGACTGTTCTGAGAGTAACTCTTGTTACAGAGCTGCTTGTAAACTAAAAATCCTCACAACTCAAATTAAAATGATTGGCTTTGCAGTGTTTTTTGTTTATTTGTTTTTTTCATTTGTTTGTTTATTTTTTATTCATTTATTGTTTATCTGTTTATTTCTTTTTAGTTTTGCTCGTCTCTTGTGTTTAAATGACTGTAGCATACAATCTTCACAATCGGAGCCTAAAGCTAAAGAGCTTACAGCACCTAGTGTTCAATGCAACAGCAATGACTGTTGGCTGTTAGAGGACTGTTCTAAGAGTAACTCTTGTTACAGAGCTGCTTGTAAACTAAAAAGCCTCACAACTCAAGTTAAAATGATTGGCTTTGCAGTGTTTTTTGTTTATTTGTTTTTTTCATTTGTTTGTTTATTTTTTATTCATTTATTGTTTATTTGTTTATTTCTTTTTAGTTTTGCTCGTCTCTTGTGTTTAAATGACTGTAGCATACAATCTTCACAATCGGAGCCTAAAGCAACAAAGCTTACAGCACCTAGTGTTCCCTGGCAGTCTCCATTCCAAGTACTAACTAAGCCCACAAGATCGGGATTTGTAAGAGCTATGGCCATAAGCAATGACTGTTGGCTGTAGAGGACTGCTCTGAGAGTAACTCTTGTTACAGAGCTGCTTGTAAACTAAAAAGCCTCACAACTCAAATTAAAATGATTGGCTTTGCAGTGTTTTTTGTTTATTTGTTTTTTTCATTTGTTTGTTTATTTTTTATTCATTTATTGTTTATCTGTTTATTTCTTTTTAGTTTTGCTCGTCTCTTGTGCTTAAATGACTGTAGCATACAATCTTCACAATCGGAGCCTAAAGCTAAAGAGCTTACAGCACCTAGTGTTCAATGCAACAGCAATGACTGTTGGCTGTTAGAGGACTGTTCTAAGAGTAACTCTTGTTACAGAGCTGCTTGTAAACTAAAAAGCCTCACAACTCAAGTTAAAATGATTGGCTTTGCAGTGTTTTTTGTTTATTTGTTTTTTTCATTTGTTTGTTTATTTTTTATTCATTTATTGTTTATTTGTTTATTTCTTTTTAGTTTTGCTCGTCTCTTGTGTTTAAATGACTGTAGCATACAATCTTCACAATCGGAGCCTAAAGCAACAAAGCTTACAGCACCTAGTGTTCCCTGGCAGTCTCCATTCCAAGTACTAACTAAGCCCACAAGATCGGGATTTGTAAGAGCGCTATGGCCATAAGCAATGACTGTTGGCTGTAGAGGACTGTTCTGAGAGTAACTCTTGTTACAGAGCTGCTTGTAAACTAAAAAGCCTCACAACTCAAATTAAAATGATTGGCTTTGCAGTGTTTTTTGTTTATTTGTTTTTTTCATTTGTTTGTTTATTTTTTATTCATTTATTGTTTATCTGTTTATTTCTTTTTAGTTTTGCTCGTCTCTTGTGCTTAAATGACTGTAGCATACAATCTTCACAATCGGAGCCTAAAGCTAAAGAGCTTACAGCACCTAGTGTTCAATGCAACAGCAATGACTGTTGGCTGTTAGAGGACTGTTCTAAGAGTAACTCTTGTTACAGAGCTGCTTGTAAACTAAAAAGCCTCACAACTCAAGTTAAAATGATTGGCTTAGCAGTGTTTTTTGTTTATTTGTTTTTTTCATTTGTTTGTTTATTTTTTATTCATTTATTGTTTATTTGTTTATTTCTTTTTAGTTTTGCTCGTCTCTTGTGTTTAAATGACTGTAGCATACAATCTTCACAATCGGAGCCTAAAGCAAAAAAGCTTACAGCACCTAGTGTTCCCTGGCAGTCTCCATTCCAAGTACTAACTAAGCCCACAAGATCGGGATTTGTAAGAGCGCTATGGCCATAAGCAATGACTGTTGGCTGTAAAGGACTGTTCTGAGAGTAACTCTTGTTACAGAGCTGCTTGTAAACTAAAAATCCTCACAACTCAAATTAAAATGATTGGCTTTGCAGTGTTTTTTGTTTATTTGTTTTTTTCATTTGTTTGTTTATTTTTTATTCATTTATTGTTTATCTGTTTATTTCTTTTTAGTTTTGCTCGTCTCTTGTGTTTAAATGACTGTAGCATACAATCTTCACAATCGGAGCCTAAAGCTAAAGAGCTTACAGCACCTAGTGTTCAATGCAACAGCAATGACTGTTGGCTGTTAGAGGACTGTTCTAAGAGTAACTCTTGTTACAGAGCTGCTTGTAAACTAAAAAGCCTCACAACTCAAGTTAAAATGATTGGCTTTGCAGTGTTTTTTGTTTATTTGTTTTTTTCATTTGTTTGTTTATTTTTTATTCATTTATTGTTTATTTGTTTATTTCTTTTTAGTTTTGCTCGTCTCTTGTGTTTAAATGACTGTAGCATACAATCTTCACAATCGGAGCCTAAAGCTAAAGAGCTTACAGCACCTAGTGTTCAATGCAACAGCAATGACTGTTGGCTGTTAGAGGACTGTTCTAAGAGTAACTCTTGTTACAGAGCTGCTTGTAAACTAAAAAGCCTCACAACTCAAGTTAAAATGATTGGCTTTGCAGTGTTTTTTGTTTATTTGTTTTTTTCATTTGTTTGTTTATTTTTTATTCATTTATTGTTTATTTGTTTATTTCTTTTTAGTTTTGCTCGTCTCTTGTGTTTAAATGACTGTAGCATACAATCTTCACAATCGGAGCCTAAAGCTAAAGAGCTTACAGCACCTAGTGTTCAATGCAACAGCAATGACTGTTGGCTGTTAGAGGACTGTTCTAAGAGTAACTCTTGTTACAGAGCTGCTTGTAAACTAAAAAGCCTCACAACTCAAGTTAAAATGATTGGCTTTGCAGTGTTTTTTGTTTATTAGTTTTTTTCATTTGTTTGTTTATTTTTTATTCATTTATTGTTTATTTGTTTATTTCTTTTTAGTTTTGCTCGTCTCTTGTGTTTAAATGACTGTAGCATACAATCTTCACAATCGGAGCCTAAAGCAACAAAGCTTACAGCACCTAGTGTTCCCTGGCAGTCTCCATTCCAAGTACTAACTAAGCCCACAAGATCGGGATTTGTAAGAGCGCTATGGCCATAAGCAATGACTGTTGGCTGTAAAGGACTGTTCTGAGAGTAACTCTTGTTACAGAGCTGCTTGTAAACTAAAAATCCTCACAACTCAAATTAAAATGATTGGCTTTGCAGTGTTTTTTGTTTATTTGTTTTTTTCATTTGTTTGTTTATTTTTTATTCATTTATTGTTTATCTGTTTATTTCTTTTTAGTTTTGCTCGTCTCTTGTGTTTAAATGACTGTAGCATACAATCTTCACAATCGGAGCCTAAAGCTAAAGAGCTTACAGCACCTAGTGTTCAATGCAACAGCAATGACTGTTGGCTGTTAGAGGACTGTTCTAAGAGTAACTCTTGTTACAGAGCTGCTTGTAAACTAAAAAGCCTCACAACTCAAGTTAAAATGATTGGCTTTGCAGTGTTTTTTGTTTATTTGTTTTTTTCATTTGTTTGTTTATTTTTTATTCATTTATTGTTTATTTGTTTATTTCTTTTTAGTTTTGCTCGTCTCTTGTGTTTAAATGACTGTAGCATACAATCTTCACAATCGGAGCCTAAAGCAACAAAGCTTACAGCACCTAGTGTTCCCTGGCAGTCTCCATTCCAAGTACTAACTAAGCCCACAAGATCGGGATTTGTAAGAGCGCTATGGCCATAAGCAATGACTGTTGGCTGTAGAGGACTGTTCTGAGAGTAACTCTTGTTACAGAGCTGCTTGTAAACTAAAAAGCCTCACAACTCAAATTAAAATGATTGGCTTTGCAGTGTTTTTTGTTTATTTGTTTTTTTCATTTGTTTGTTTATTTTTTATTCATTTATTGTTTATCTGTTTATTTCTTTTTAGTTTTGCTCGTCTCTTGTGCTTAAATGACTGTAGCATACAATCTTCACAATCGGAGCCTAAAGCTAAAGAGCTTACAGCACCTAGTGTTCAATGCAACAGCAATGACTGTTGGCTGTTAGAGGACTGTTCTAAGAGTAACTCTTGTTACAGAGCTGCTTGTAAACTAAAAAGCCTCACAACTCAAGTTAAAATGATTGGCTTTGCAGTGTTTTTTGTTTATTTGTTTTTTTCATTTGTTTGTTTATTTTTTATTCATTTATTGTTTATTTGTTTATTTCTTTTTAGTTTTGCTCGTCTCTTGTGTTTAAATGACTGTAGCATACAATCTTCACAATCGGAGCCTAAAGCAAAAAAGCTTACAGCACCTAGTGTTCCCTGGCAGTCTCCATTCCAAGTACTAACTAAGCCCACAAGATCGGGATTTGTAAAAGCGCTATGGCCATAAGCAATGGCTGTTGGCTGTTAGAGGACTGTTCTAAGAGTAACTCTTGTTACAGAGCTGCTTGTAAACTAAAAAGCCTCACAACTCAAGTTAAAATGATTGGCTTTGCAGTGTTTTTTGTTTATTTGTTTTTTTCATTTGTTTGTTTATTTTTTATTCATTTATTGTTTATTTGTTTATTTCTTTTTAGTTTTGCTCGTCTCTTGTGTTTAAATGACTGTAGCATACAATCTTCACAATCGGAGCCTAAAGCTAAAGAGCTTACAGCACCTAGTGTTCAATGCAACAGCAATGACTGTTGGCTGTTAGAGGACTGTTCTAAGAGTAACTCTTGTTACAGAGCTGCTTGTAAACTAAAAAGCCTCACAACTCAAGTTAAAATGATTGGCTTTGCAGTGTTTTTTGTTTATTTGTTTTTTCATTTGTTTGTTTATTTTTTATTCATTTATTGTTTATCTGTTTATTTCTTTTTAGTTTTGCTCGTCTCTTGTGTTTAAATGACTGTAGCATACAATCTTCACAATCGGAGCCTAAAGCTAAAGAGCTTACAGCACCTAGTGTTCAATGCAACAGCAATGACTGTTGGCTGTTAGAGGACTGTTCTAAGAGTAACTCTTGTTACAGAGCTGCTTGTAAACTAAAAAGCCTCACAACTCAAGTTAAAATGATTGGCTTTGCAGTGTTTTTTGTTTATTTGTTTTTTTCATTTGTTTGTTTATTTTTTATTCATTTATTGTTTATTTGTTTATTTCTTTTTAGTTTTGCTCGTCTCTTGTGTTTAAATGACTGTAGCATACAATCTTCACCATCGGAGCCTAAAGCTAAAGAGCTTACAGCACCTAGTGTTCAATGCAACAGCAATGACTGTTGGCTGTTAGAGGACTGTTCTAAGAGTAACTCTTGTTACAGAGCTGCTTGTAAACTAAAAAGCCTCACAACTCAAGTTAAAATGATTGGCTTTGCAGTGTTTTTTGTTTATTTGTTTTTTTCATTTGTTTGTTTATTTTTTATTCATTTATTGTTTATTTGTTTATTTCTTTTTAGTTTTGCTCGTCTCTTTTGTTTAAATGACTGTAGCATACAATCTTCACAATCGGAGCCTAAAGCAAAAAAGCTTACAGCACCTAGTGTTCCCTGGCAGTCTCCATTCCAAGTACTAACTAAGCCCACAAGATCGGGATTTGTAAAAGCGCTATGGCCATAAGCAATGGCTGTTGGCTGTTAGAGGACTGTTCTAAGAGTAACTCTTGTTACAGAGCTGCTTGTAAACTAAAAAGCCTCACAACTCAAGTTAAAATGATTGGCTTTGCAGTGTTTTTTGTTTATTTGTTTTT
The DNA here is from genome assembly GCF_029633855.1 of Hoplias malabaricus. Lineage (NCBI taxonomy): Eukaryota > Metazoa > Chordata > Actinopteri > Characiformes > Erythrinidae > Hoplias > Hoplias malabaricus. Next base: position 27,583,635 of record NC_089814.1, read on the forward strand.
TTCATTTGTTTGTTTATTTTTTATTCATTTATTGTTTATTTGTTTATTTCTTTTTAGTTTTGCTCGTCTCTTGTGTTTAAATGACTGTAGCATACAATCTTCACAATCGGAGCCTAAAGCTAAAGAGCTTACAGCACCTAGTGTTCAATGCAACAGCAATGACTGTTGGCTGTTAGAGGACTGTTCTAAGAGTAACTCTTGTTACAGAGCTGCTTGTAAACTAAAAAGCCTCACAACTCAAGTTAAAATGATTGGCTTTGCAGTGTTTTTTGTTTATTTGTTTTTTCATTTGTTTGTTTATTTTTTATTCATTTATTGTTTATCTGTTTATTTCTTTTTAGTTTTGCTCGTCTCTTGTGTTTAAATGACTGTAGCATACAATCTTCACAATCGGAGCCTAAAGCTAAAGAGCTTACAGCACCTAGTGTTCAATGCAACAGCAATGACTGTTGGCTGTTAGAGGACTGTTCTAAGAGTAACTCTTGTTACAGAGCTGCTTGTAAACTAAAAAGCCTCACAACTCAAGTTAAAATGATTGGCTTTGCAGTGTTTTTTGTTTATTTGTTTTTTTCATTTGTTTGTTTATTTTTTATTCATTTATTGTTTATTTGTTTATTTCTTTTTAGTTTTGCTCGTCTCTTGTGTTTAAATGACTGTAGCATACAATCTTCACCATCGGAGCCTAAAGCTAAAGAGCTTACAGCACCTAGTGTTCAATGCAACAGCAATGACTGTTGGCTGTTAGAGGACTGTTCTAAGAGTAACTCTTGTTACAGAGCTGCTTGTAAACTAAAAAGCCTCACAACTCAAGTTAAAATGATTGGCTTTGCAGTGTTTTTTGTTTATTTGTTTTTTTCATTTGTTTGTTTATTTTTTATTCATTTATTGTTTATTTGTTTATTTCTTTTTAGTTTTGCTCGTCTCTTTTGTTTAAATGACTGTAGCATACAATCTTCACAATCGGAGCCTAAAGCAAAAAAGCTTACAGCACCTAGTGTTCCCTGGCAGTCTCCATTCCAAGTACTAACTAAGCCCACAAGATCGGGATTTGTAAAAGCGCTATGGCCATAAGCAATGGCTGTTGGCTGTTAGAGGACTGTTCTAAGAGTAACTCTTGTTACAGAGCTGCTTGTAAACTAAAAAGCCTCACAACTCAAGTTAAAATGATTGGCTTTGCAGTGTTTTTTGTTTATTTGTTTTTTTCATTTGTTTGTTTATTTTTTATTCATTTATTGTTTATTTGTTTATTTCTTTTTAGTTTTGCTCGTCTCTTGTGTTTAAATGACTGTAGCATACAATCTTCACAATCGGAGCCTAAAGCTAAAGAGCTTACAGCACCTAGTGTTCAATGCAACAGCAATGACTGTTGGCTGTTAGAGGACTGTTCTAAGAGTAACTCTTGTTACAGAGCTGCTTGTAAACTAAAAAGCCTCACAACTCAAGTTAAAATGATTGGCTTTGCAGTGTTTTTTGTTTATTTGTTTTTTCATTTGTTTGTTTATTTTTTATTCATTTATTGTTTATCTGTTTATTTCTTTTTAGTTTTGCTCGTCTCTTGTGTTTAAATGACTGTAGCATACAATCTTCACAATCGGAGCCTAAAGCTAAAGAGCTTACAGCACCTAGTGTTCAATGCAACAGCAATGACTGTTGGCTGTTAGAGGACTGTTCTAAGAGTAACTCTTGTTACAGAGCTGCTTGTAAACTAAAAAGCCTCACAACTCAAGTTAAAATGATTGGCTTTGCAGTGTTTTTTGTTTATTTGTTTTTTTCATTTGTTTGTTTATTTTTTATTCATTTATTGTTTATTTGTTTATTTCTTTTTAGTTTTGCTCGTCTCTTGTGTTTAAATGACTGTAGCATACAATCTTCACCATCGGAGCCTAAAGCTAAAGAGCTTACAGCACCTAGTGTTCAATGCAACAGCAATGACTGTTGGCTGTTAGAGGACTGTTCTAAGAGTAACTCTTGTTACAGAGCTGCTTGTAAACTAAAAAGCCTCACAACTCAAGTTAAAATGATTGGCTTTGCAGTGTTTTTTGTTTATTTGTTTTTTTCATTTGTTTGTTTATTTTTTATTCATTTATTGTTTATTTGTTTATTTCTTTTTAGTTTTGCTCGTCTCTTTTGTTTAAATGACTGTAGCATACAATCTTCACAATCGGAGCCTAAAGCAACAAAGCTTACAGCACCTAGTGTTCCCTGGCAGTCTCCATTCCAAGTACTAACTAAGCCCACAAGATCGGGATTTGTAAGAGCGCTATGGCCATAAGCAATGACTGTTGGCTGTAGAGGACTGCTCTGAGAGTAACTCTTGTTACAGAGCTGCTTGTAAACTAAAAAGCCTCACAACTCAAATTAAAATGATTGGCTTTGCAGTGTTTTTTGTTTATTTGTTTTTTTCATTTGTTTGTTTATTTTTTATTCATTTATTGTTTATCTGTTTATTTCTTTTTAGTTTTGCTCGTCTCTTGTGTTTAAATGACTGTAGCATACAATCTTCACAATCGGAGCCTAAAGCTAAAGAGCTTACAGCACCTAGTGTTCAGTGCAACAGCAATGACTGTTGGCTGTTAGAGGACTGTTCTAAGAGTAACTCTTGTTACAGAGCTGCTTGTAAACTAAAAAGCCTCACAACTCAAGTTAAAATGATTGGCTTTGCAGTGTTTTTTGTTTATTTGTTTTTTTCATTTGTTTGTTTATTTTTTATTCATTTATTGTTTATTTGTTTATTTCTTTTTAGTTTTGCTCGTCTCTTGTGTTTAAATGACTGTAGCATACAATCTTCACAATCGGAGCCTAAAGCAACAAAGCTTACAGCACCTAGTGTTCCCTGGCAGTCTCCATTCCAAGTACTAACTAAGCCCACAAGATCGGGATTTGTAAGAGCGCTATGGCCATAAGCAATGACTGTTGGCTGTAGAGGACTGTTCTGAGAGTAACTCTTGTTACAGAGCTGCTTGTAAACTAAAAAGCCTCACAACTCAAATTAAAATGATTGGCTTTGCAGTGTTTTTTGTTTATTTGTTTTTTTCATTTGTTTGTTTATTTTTTATTCATTTATTGTTTATCTGTTTATTTCTTTTTAGTTTTGCTCGTCTCTTGTGCTTAAATGACTGTAGCATACAATCTTCACAATCGGAGCCTAAAGCTAAAGAGCTTACAGCACCTAGTGTTCAATGCAACAGCAATGACTGTTGGCTGTTAGAGGACTGTTCTAAGAGTAACTCTTGTTACAGAGCTGCTTGTAAACTAAAAAGCCTCACAACTCAAGTTAAAATGATTGGCTTTGCAGTGTTTTTTGTTTATTTGTTTTTTTCATTTGTTTGTTTATTTTTTATTCATTTATTGTTTATTTGTTTATTTCTTTTTAGTTTTGCTCGTCTCTTGTGTTTAAATGACTGTAGCATACAATCTTCACAATCGGAGCCTAAAGCAAAAAAGCTTACAGCACCTAGTGTTCCCTGGCAGTCTCCATTCCAAGTACTAACTAAGCCCACAAGATCGGGATTTGTAAAAGCGCTATGGCCATAAGCAATGGCTGTTGGCTGTTAGAGGACTGTTCTAAGAGTAACTCTTGTTACAGAGCTGCTTGTAAACTAAAAAGCCTCACAACTCAAGTTAAAATGATTGGCTTTGCAGTGTTTTTTGTTTATTTGTTTTTTTCATTTGTTTGTTTATTTTTTATTCATTTATTGTTTATTTGTTTATTTCTTTTTAGTTTTGCTCGTCTCTTGTGTTTAAATGACTGTAGCATACAATCTTCACAATCGGAGCCTAAAGCTAAAGAGCTTACAGCACCTAGTGTTCAATGCAACAGCAATGACTGTTGGCTGTTAGAGGACTGTTCTAAGAGCAACTCTTGTTACAGAGCTGCTTGTAAACTAAAAAGCCTCACAACTCAAGTTAAAATGATTGGCTTTGCAGTGTTTTTTGTTTATTTGTTTTTTCATTTGTTTGTTTATTTTTTATTCATTTATTGTTTATCTGTTTATTTCTTTTTAGTTTTGCTCGTCTCTTGTGTTTAAATGACTGTAGCATACAATCTTCACAATCGGAGCCTAAAGCTAAAGAGCTTACAGCACCTAGTGTTCAATGCAACAGCAATGACTGTTGGCTGTTAGAGGACTGTTCTAAGAGTAACTCTTGTTACAGAGCTGCTTGTAAACTAAAAAGCCTCACAACTCAAGTTAAAATGATTGGCTTTGCAGTGTTTTTTGTTTATTTGTTTTTTTCATTTGTTTGTTTATTTTTTATTCATTTATTGTTTATTTGTTTATTTCTTTTTAGTTTTGCTCGTCTCTTGTGTTTAAATGACTGTAGCATACAATCTTCACCATCGGAGCCTAAAGCTAAAGAGCTTACAGCACCTAGTGTTCAATGCAACAGCAATGACTGTTGGCTGTTAGAGGACTGTTCTAAGAGTAACTCTTGTTACAGAGCTGCTTGTAAACTAAAAAGCCTCACAACTCAAGTTAAAATGATTGGCTTTGCAGTGTTTTTTGTTTATTTGTTTTTTTCATTTGTTTGTTTATTTTTTATTCATTTATTGTTTATTTGTTTATTTCTTTTTAGTTTTGCTCGTCTCTTTTGTTTAAATGACTGTAGCATACAATCTTCACAATCGGAGCCTAAAGCAAAAAAGCTTACAGCACCTAGTGTTCCCTGGCAGTCTCCATTCCAAGTACTAACTAAGCCCACAAGATCGGGATTTGTAAAAGCGCTATGGCCATAAGCAATGGCTGTTGGCTGTTAGAGGACTGTTCTAAGAGTAACTCTTGTTACAGAGCTGCTTGTAAACTAAAAAGCCTCACAACTCAAGTTAAAATGATTGGCTTTGCAGTGTTTTTTGTTTATTTGTTTTTTTCATTTGTTTGTTTATTTTTTATTCATTTATTGTTTATTTGTTTATTTCTTTTTAGTTTTGCTCGTCTCTTGTGTTTAAATGACTGTAGCATACAATCTTCACAATCGGAGCCTAAAGCTAAAGAGCTTACAGCACCTAGTGTTCAATGCAACAGCAATGACTGTTGGCTGTTAGAGGACTGTTCTAAGAGTAACTCTTGTTACAGAGCTGCTTGTAAACTAAAAAGCCTCACAACTCAAGTTAAAATGATTGGCTTTGCAGTGTTTTTTGTTTATTTGTTTTTTCATTTGTTTGTTTATTTTTTATTCATTTATTGTTTATCTGTTTATTTCTTTTTAGTTTTGCTCGTCTCTTGTGTTTAAATGACTGTAGCATACAATCTTCACAATCGGAGCCTAAAGCTAAAGAGCTTACAGCACCTAGTGTTCAATGCAACAGCAATGACTGTTGGCTGTTAGAGGACTGTTCTAAGAGTAACTCTTGTTACAGAGCTGCTTGTAAACTAAAAAGCCTCACAACTCAAGTTAAAATGATTGGCTTTGCAGTGTTTTTTGTTTATTTGTTTTTTTCATTTGTTTGTTTATTTTTTATTCATTTATTGTTTATTTGTTTATTTCTTTTTAGTTTTGCTCGTCTCTTGTGTTTAAATGACTGTAGCATACAATCTTCACCATCGGAGCCTAAAGCTAAAGAGCTTACAGCACCTAGTGTTCAATGCAACAGCAATGACTGTTGGCTGTTAGAGGACTGTTCTAAGAGTAACTCTTGTTACAGAGCTGCTTGTAAACTAAAAAGCCTCACAACTCAAGTTAAAATGATTGGCTTTGCAGTGTTTTTTGTTTATTTGTTTTTTTCATTTGTTTGTTTATTTTTTATTCATTTATTGTTTATTTGTTTATTTCTTTTTAGTTTTGCTCGTCTCTTTTGTTTAAATGACTGTAGCATACAATCTTCACAATCGGAGCCTAAAGCAAAAAAGCTTACAGCACCTAGTGTTCCCTGGCAGTCTCCATTCCAAGTACTAACTAAGCCCACAAGATCGGGATTTGTAAAAGCGCTATGGCCATAAGCAATGGCTGTTGGCTGTTAGAGGACTGTTCTAAGAGTAACTCTTGTTACAGAGCTGCTTGTAAACTAAAAAGCCTCACAACTCAAGTTAAAATGATTGGCTTTGCAGTGTTTTTTGTTTATTTGTTTTTTTCATTTGTTTGTTTATTTTTTATTCATTTATTGTTTATTTGTTTATTTCTTTTTAGTTTTGCTCGTCTCTTGTGTTTAAATGACTGTAGCATACAATCTTCACAATCGGAGCCTAAAGCTAAAGAGCTTACAGCACCTAGTGTTCAATGCAACAGCAATGACTGTTGGCTGTTAGAGGACTGTTCTAAGAGTAACTCTTGTTACAGAGCTGCTTGTAAACTAAAAAGCCTCACAACTCAAGTTAAAATGATTGGCTTTGCAGTGTTTTTTGTTTATTTGTTTTTTCATTTGTTTGTTTATTTTTTATTCATTTATTGTTTATCTGTTTATTTCTTTTTAGTTTTGCTCGTCTCTTGTGTTTAAATGACTGTAGCATACAATCTTCACAATCGGAGCCTAAAGCTAAAGAGCTTACAGCACCTAGTGTTCAATGCAACAGCAATGACTGTTGGCTGTTAGAGGACTGTTCTAAGAGTAACTCTTGTTACAGAGCTGCTTGTAAACTAAAAAGCCTCACAACTCAAGTTAAAATGATTGGCTTTGCAGTGTTTTTTGTTTATTTGTTTTTTTCATTTGTTTGTTTATTTTTTATTCATTTATTGTTTATTTGTTTATTTCTTTTTAGTTTTGCTCGTCTCTTGTGTTTAAATGACTGTAGCATACAATCTTCACCATCGGAGCCTAAAGCTAAAGAGCTTACAGCACCTAGTGTTCAATGCAACAGCAATGACTGTTGGCTGTTAGAGGACTGTTCTAAGAGTAACTCTTGTTACAGAGCTGCTTGTAAACTAAAAAGCCTCACAACTCAAGTTAAAATGATTGGCTTTGCAGTGTTTTTTGTTTATTTGTTTTTTTCATTTGTTTGTTTATTTTTTATTCATTTATTGTTTATTTGTTTATTTCTTTTTAGTTTTGCTCGTCTCTTGTGTTTAAATGACTGTAGCATACAATCTTCACAATCGGAGCCTAAAGCAACAAAGCTTACAGCACCTAGTGTTCCCTGGCAGTCTCCATTCCAAGTACTAACTAAGCCCACAAGATCGGGATTTGTAAGAGCGCTATGGCCATAAGCAATGACTGTTGGCTGTAGAGGACTGTTCTGAGAGTAACTCTTGTTACAGAGCTGCTTGTAAACTAAAAAGCCTCACAACTCAAATTAAAATGATTGGCTTTGCAGTGTTTTTTGTTTATTTGTTTTTTTCATTTGTTTGTTTATTTTTTATTCATTTATTGTTTATCTGTTTATTTCTTTTTAGTTTTGCTCGTCTCTTGTGCTTAAATGACTGTAGCATACAATCTTCACAATCGGAGCCTAAAGCTAAAGAGCTTACAGCACCTAGTGTTCAATGCAACAGCAATGACTGTTGGCTGTTAGAGGACTGTTCTAAGAGTAACTCTTGTTACAGAGCTGCTTGTAAACTAAAAAGCCTCACAACTCAAGTTAAAATGATTGGCTTTGCAGTGTTTTTTGTTTATTTGTTTTTTTCATTTGTTTGTTTATTTTTTATTCATTTATTGTTTATTTGTTTATTTCTTTTTAGTTTTGCTCGTCTCTTGTGTTTAAATGACTGTAGCATACAATCTTCACAATCGGAGCCTAAAGCAAAAAAGCTTACAGCACCTAGTGTTCCCTGGCAGTCTCCATTCCAAGTACTAACTAAGCCCACAAGATCGGGATTTGTAAAAGCGCTATGGCCATAAGCAATGGCTGTTGGCTGTTAGAGGACTGTTCTAAGAGTAACTCTTGTTACAGAGCTGCTTGTAAACTAAAAAGCCTCACAACTCAAGTTAAAATGATTGGCTTTGCAGTGTTTTTTGTTTATTTGTTTTTTTCATTTGTTTGTTTATTTTTTATTCATTTATTGTTTATTTGTTTATTTCTTTTTAGTTTTGCTCGTCTCTTGTGTTTAAATGACTGTAGCATACAATCTTCACAATCGGAGCCTAAAGCTAAAGAGCTTACAGCACCTAGTGTTCAATGCAACAGCAATGACTGTTGGCTGTTAGAGGACTGTTCTAAGAGCAACTCTTGTTACAGAGCTGCTTGTAAACTAAAAAGCCTCACAACTCAAGTTAAAATGATTGGCTTTGCAGTGTTTTTTGTTTATTTGTTTTTTCATTTGTTTGTTTATTTTTTATTCATTTATTGTTTATCTGTTTATTTCTTTTTAGTTTTGCTCGTCTCTTGTGTTTAAATGACTGTAGCATACAATCTTCACAATCGGAGCCTAAAGCTAAAGAGCTTACAGCACCTAGTGTTCAATGCAACAGCAATGACTGTTGGCTGTTAGAGGACTGTTCTAAGAGTAACTCTTGTTACAGAGCTGCTTGTAAACTAAAAAGCCTCACAACTCAAGTTAAAATGATTGGCTTTGCAGTGTTTTTTGTTTATTTGTTTTTTTCATTTGTTTGTTTATTTTTTATTCATTTATTGTTTATTTGTTTATTTCTTTTTAGTTTTGCTCGTCTCTTGTGTTTAAATGACTGTAGCATACAATCTTCACCATCGGAGCCTAAAGCTAAAGAGCTTACAGCACCTAGTGTTCAATGCAACAGCAATGACTGTTGGCTGTTAGAGGACTGTTCTAAGAGTAACTCTTGTTACAGAGCTGCTTGTAAACTAAAAAGCCTCACAACTCAAGTTAAAATGATTGGCTTTGCAGTGTTTTTTGTTTATTTGTTTTTTTCATTTGTTTGTTTATTTTTTATTCATTTATTGTTTATTTGTTTATTTCTTTTTAGTTTTGCTCGTCTCTTTTGTTTAAATGACTGTAGCATACAATCTTCACAATCGGAGCCTAAAGCAAAAAAGCTTACAGCACCTAGTGTTCCCTGGCAGTCTCCATTCCAAGTACTAACTAAGCCCACAAGATCGGGATTTGTAAAAGCGCTATGGCCATAAGCAATGGCTGTTGGCTGTTAGAGGACTGTTCTAAGAGTAACTCTTGTTACAGAGCTGCTTGTAAACTAAAAAGCCTCACAACTCAAGTTAAAATGATTGGCTTTGCAGTGTTTTTTGTTTATTTGTTTTTTTCATTTGTTTGTTTATTTTTTATTCATTTATTGTTTATTTGTTTATTTCTTTTTAGTTTTGCTCGTCTCTTGTGTTTAAATGACTGTAGCATACAATCTTCACCATCGGAGCCTAAAGCTAAAGAGCTTACAGCACCTAGTGTTCAATGCAACAGCAATGACTGTTGGCTGTTAGAGGACTGTTCTAAGAGTAACTCTTGTTACAGAGCTGCTTGTAAACTAAAAAGCCTCACAACTCAAGTTAAAATGATTGGCTTTGCAGTGTTTTTTGTTTATTTGTTTTTTTCATTTGTTTGTTTATTTTTTATTCATTTATTGTTTATTTGTTTATTTCTTTTTAGTTTTGCTCGTCTCTTTTGTTTAAATGACTGTAGCATACAATCTTCACAATCGGAGCCTAAAGCAAAAAAGCTTACAGCACCTAGTGTTCCCTGGCAGTCTCCATTCCAAGTACTAACTAAGCCCACAAGATCGGGATTTGTAAAAGCGCTATGGCCATAAGCAATGGCTGTTGGCTGTTAGAGGACTGTTCTAAGAGTAACTCTTGTTACAGAGCTGCTTGTAAACTAAAAAGCCTCACAACTCAAGTTAAAATGATTGGCTTTGCAGTGTTTTTTGTTTATTTGTTTTTTTCATTTGTTTGTTTATTTTTTATTCATTTATTGTTTATTTGTTTATTTCTTTTTAGTTTTGCTCGTCTCTTGTGTTTAAATGACTGTAGCATACAATCTTCACAATCGGAGCCTAAAGCTAAAGAGCTTACAGCACCTAGTGTTCAATGCAACAGCAATGACTGTTGGCTGTTAGAGGACTGTTCTAAGAGTAACTCTTGTTACAGAGCTGCTTGTAAACTAAAAAGCCTCACAACTCAAGTTAAAATGATTGGCTTTGCAGTGTTTTTTGTTTATTTGTTTTTTCATTTGTTTGTTTATTTTTTATTCATTTATTGTTTATCTGTTTATTTCTTTTTAGTTTTGCTCGTCTCTTGTGTTTAAATGACTGTAGCATACAATCTTCACAATCGGAGCCTAAAGCTAAAGAGCTTACAGCACCTAGTGTTCAATGCAACAGCAATGACTGTTGGCTGTTAGAGGACTGTTCTAAGAGTAACTCTTGTTACAGAGCTGCTTGTAAACTAAAAAGCCTCACAACTCAAGTTAAAATGATTGGCTTTGCAGTGTTTTTTGTTTATTTGTTTTTTTCATTTGTTTGTTTATTTTTTATTCATTTATTGTTTATTTGTTTATTTCTTTTTAGTTTTGCTCGTCTCTTGTGTTTAAATGACTGTAGCATACAATCTTCACCATCGGAGCCTAAAGCTAAAGAGCTTACAGCACCTAGTGTTCAATGCAACAGCAATGACTGTTGGCTGTTAGAGGACTGTTCTAAGAGTAACTCTTGTTACAGAGCTGCTTGTAAACTAAAAAGCCTCACAACTCAAGTTAAAATGATTGGCTTTGCAGTGTTTTTTGTTTATTTGTTTTTTTCATTTGTTTGTTTATTTTTTATTCATTTATTGTTTATTTGTTTATTTCTTTTTAGTTTTGCTCGTCTCTTTTGTTTAAATGACTGTAGCATACAATCTTCACAATCGGAGCCTAAAGCAACAAAGCTTACAGCACCTAGTGTTCCCTGGCAGTCTCCATTCCAAGTACTAACTAAGCCCACAAGATCGGGATTTGTAAGAGCGCTATGGCCATAAGCAATGACTGTTGGCTGTAGAGGACTGCTCTGAGAGTAACTCTTGTTACAGAGCTGCTTGTAAACTAAAAAGCCTCACAACTCAAATTAAAATGATTGGCTTTGCAGTGTTTTTTGTTTATTTGTTTTTTTCATTTGTTTGTTTATTTTTTATTCATTTATTGTTTATCTGTTTATTTCTTTTTAGTTTTGCTCGTCTCTTGTGTTTAAATGACTGTAGCATACAATCTTCACAATCGGAGCCTAAAGCTAAAGAGCTTACAGCACCTAGTGTTCAGTGCAACAGCAATGACTGTTGGCTGTTAGAGGACTGTTCTAAGAGTAACTCTTGTTACAGAGCTGCTTGTAAACTAAAAAGCCTCACAACTCAAGTTAAAATGATTGGCTTTGCAGTGTTTTTTGTTTATTTGTTTTTTTCATTTGTTTGTTTATTTTTTATTCATTTATTGTTTATTTGTTTATTTATTTTTAGTTTTGCTCGTCTCTTGTGTTTAAATGACTGTAGCATACAATCTTCACAATCGGAGCCTAAAGCAACAAAGCTTACAGCACCTAGTGTTCCCTGGCAGTCTCCATTCCAAGTACTAACTAAGCCCACAAGATCGGGATTTGTAAGAGCGCTATGGCCATAAGCAATGACTGTTGGCTGTAGAGGACTGTTCTGAGAGTAACTCTTGTTACAGAGCTGCTTGTAAACTAAAAAGCCTCACAACTCAAATTAAAATGATTGGCTTTGCAGTGTTTTTTGTTTATTTGTTTTTTTCATTTGTTTGTTTATTTTTTATTCATTTATTGTTTATCTGTTTATTTCTTTTTAGTTTTGCTCGTCTCTTGTGCTTAAATGACTGTAGCATACAATCTTCACAATCGGAGCCTAAAGCTAAAGAGCTTACAGCACCTAGTGTTCAATGCAACAGCAATGACTGTTGGCTGTTAGAGGACTGTTCTAAGAGTAACTCTTGTTACAGAGCTGCTTGTAAACTAAAAAGCCTCACAACTCAAGTTAAAATGATTGGCTTAGCAGTGTTTTTTGTTTATTTGTTTTTTTCATTTGTTTGTTTATTTTTTATTCATTTATTGTTTATTTGTTTATTTCTTTTTAGTTTTGCTCGTCTCTTGTGTTTAAATGACTGTAGCATACAATCTTCACAATCGGAGCCTAAAGCAACAAAGCTTACAGCACCTAGTGTTCCCTGGCAGTCTCCATTCCAAGTACTAACTAAGCCTACAAGATCGGGATTTGTAAGAGCGCTATGGCCATAAGCAATGACTGTTGGCTGTAAAGGACTGTTCTGAGAGTAACTCTTGTTACAGAGCTGCTTGTAAACTAAAAATCCTCACAACTCAAATTAAAATGATTGGCTTTGCAGTGTTTTTTGTTTATTTGTTTTTTTCATTTGTTTGTTTATTTTTTATTCATTTATTGTTTATCTGTTTATTTCTTTTTAGTTTTGCTCGTCTCTTGTGCTTAAATGACTGTAGCATACAATCTTCACAATCGGAGCCTAAAGCTAAAGAGCTTACAGCACCTAGTGTTCAATGCAACAGCAATGACTGTTGGCTGTTAGAGGACTGTTCTAAGAGTAACTCTTGTTACAGAGCTGCTTGTAAACTAAAAAGCCTCACAACTCAAGTTAAAATGATTGGCTTAGCAGTGTTTTTTGTTTATTTGTTTTTTTCATTTGTTTGTTTATTTTTTATTCATTTATTGTTTATTTGTTTATTTCTTTTTAGTTTTGCTCGTCTCTTGTGTTTAAATGACTGTAGCATACAATCTTCACAATCGGAGCCTAAAGCAACAAAGCTTACAGCACCTAGTGTTCCCTGGCAGTCTCCATTCCAAGTACTAACTAAGCCCACAAGATCGGGATTTGTAAGAGCGCTATGGCCATAAGCAATGACTGTTGGCTGTAAAGGACTGTTCTGAGAGTAACTCTTGTTACAGAGCTGCTTGTAAACTAAAAATCCTCACAACTCAAATTAAAATGATTGGCTTTGCAGTGTTTTTTGTTTATTTGTTTTTTTCATTTGTTTGTTTATTTTTTATTCATTTATTGTTTATCTGTTTATTTCTTTTTAGTTTTGCTCGTCTCTTGTGTTTAAATGACTGTAGCATACAATCTTCACAATCGGAGCCTAAAGCTAAAGAGCTTACAGCACCTAGTGTTCAATGCAACAGCAATGACTGTTGGCTGTTAGAGGACTGTTCTAAGAGTAACTCTTGTTACAGAGCTGCTTGTAAACTAAAAAGCCTCACAACTCAAGTTAAAATGATTGGCTTTGCAGTGTTTTTTGTTTATTTGTTTTTTTCATTTGTTTGTTTATTTTTTATTCATTTATTGTTTATTTGTTTATTTCTTTTTAGTTTTGCTCGTCTCTTGTGTTTAAATGACTGTAGCATACAATCTTCACAATCGGAGCCTAAAGCTAAAGAGCTTACAGCACCTAGTGTTCAATGCAACAGCAATGACTGTTGGCTGTTAGAGGACTGTTCTAAGAGTAACTCTTGTTACAGAGCTGCTTGTAAACTAAAAAGCCTCACAACTCAAGTTAAAATGATTGGCTTTGCAGTGTTTTTTGTTTATTTGTTTTTTCATTTGTTTGTTTATTTTTTATTCATTTATTGTTTATCTGTTTATTTCTTTTTAGTTTTGCTCGTCTCTTGTGTTTAAATGACTGTAGCATACAATCTTCACAATCGGAGCCTAAAGCTAAAGAGCTTACAGCACCTAGTGTTCAATGCAACAGCAATGACTGTTGGCTGTTAGAGGACTGTTCTAAGAGTAACTCTTGTTACAGAGCTGCTTGTAAACTAAAAAGCCTCACAACTCAAGTTAAAATGATTGGCTTTGCAGTGTTTTTTGTTTATTTGTTTTTTTCATTTGTTTGTTTATTTTTTATTCATTTATTGTTTATTTGTTTATTTCTTTTTAGTTTTGCTCGTCTCTTGTGTTTAAATGACTGTAGCATACAATCTTCACCATCGGAGCCTAAAGCTAAAGAGCTTACAGCACCTAGTGTTCAATGCAACAGCAATGACTGTTGGCTGTTAGAGGACTGTTCTAAGAGTAACTCTTGTTACAGAGCTGCTTGTAAACTAAAAAGCCTCACAACTCAAGTTAAAATGATTGGCTTTGCAGTGTTTTTTGTTTATTTGTTTTTTTCATTTGTTTGTTTATTTTTTATTCATTTATTGTTTATTTGTTTATTTATTTTTAGTTTTGCTCGTCTCTTTTGTTTAAATGACTGTAGCATACAATCGTCACAATCGGAGCCTAAAGCAACAAAGCTTACAGCACCTAGTGTTCCCTGGCAGTCTCCATTCCAAGTACTAACTAAGCCCACAAGATCGGGATTTGTAAGAGCGCTATGGCCATAAGCAATGACTGTTGGCTGTAGAGGACTGCTCTGAGAGTAACTCTTGTTACAGAGCTGCTTGTAAACTAAAAAGCCTCACAACTCAAATTAAAATGATTGGCTTTGCAGTGTTTTTTGTTTATTTGTTTTTTTCATTTGTTTGTTTATTTTTTATTCATTTATTGTTTATCTGTTTATTTCTTTTTAGTTTTGCTCGTCTCTTGTGTTTAAATGACTGTAGCATACAATCTTCACAATCGGAGCCTAAAGCTAAAGAGCTTACAGCACCTAGTGTTCAGTGCAACAGCAATGACTGTTGGCTGTTAGAGGACTGTTCTAAGAGTAACTCTTGTTACAGAGCTGCTTGTAAACTAAAAAGCCTCACAACTCAAGTTAAAATGATTGGCTTTGCAGTGTTTTTTGTTTATTTGTTTTTTTCATTTGTTTGTTTATTTTTTATTCATTTATTGTTTATTTGTTTATTTATTTTTAGTTTTGCTCGTCTCTTGTGTTTAAATGACTGTAGCATACAATCTTCACAATCGGAGCCTAAAGCAACAAAGCTTACAGCACCTAGTGTTCCCTGGCAGTCTCCATTCCAAGTACTAACTAAGCCCACAAGATCGGGATTTGTAAGAGCGCTATGGCCATAAGCAATGACTGTTGGCTGTAGAGGACTGTTCTGAGAGTAACTCTTGTTACAGAGCTGCTTGTAAACTAAAAAGCCTCACAACTCAAATTAAAATGATTGGCTTTGCAGTGTTTTTTGTTTATTTGTTTTTTTCATTTGTTTGTTTATTTTTTATTCATTTATTGTTTATCTGTTTATTTCTTTTTAGTTTTGCTCGTCTCTTGTGCTTAAATGACTGTAGCATACAATCTTCACAATCGGAGCCTAAAGCTAAAGAGCTTACAGCACCTAGTGTTCAATGCAACAGCAATGACTGTTGGCTGTTAGAGGACTGTTCTAAGAGTAACTCTTGTTACAGAGCTGCTTGTAAACTAAAAAGCCTCACAACTCAAGTTAAAATGATTGGCTTTGCAGTGTTTTTTGTTTATTTGTTTTTTTCATTTGTTTGTTTATTTTTTATTCATTTATTGTTTATTTGTTTATTTCTTTTTAGTTTTGCTCGTCTCTTGTGTTTAAATGACTGTAGCATACAATCTTCACAATCGGAGCCTAAAGCTAAAGAGCTTACAGCACCTAGTGTTCAATGCAACAGCAATGACTGTTGGCTGTTAGAGGACTGTTCTAAGAGTAACTCTTGTTACAGAGCTGCTTGTAAACTAAAAAGCCTCACAACTCAAGTTAAAATGATTGGCTTTGCAGTGTTTTTTGTTTATTTGTTTTTTTCATTTGTTTGTTTATTTTTTATTCATTTATTGTTTATTTGTTTATTTCTTTTTAGTTTTGCTCGTCTCTTGTGTTTAAATGACTGTAGCATACAATCTTCACAATCGGAGCCTAAAGCTAAAGAGCTTACAGCACCTAGTGTTCAATGCAACAGCAATGACTGTTGGCTGTTAGAGGACTGTTCTGAGAGTAACTCTTGTTACAGAGCTGCTTGTAAACTAAAAAGCCTCACAACTCAAATTAAAATGATTGGCTTTGCAGTGTTTTTTGTTTATTTGTTTTTTTCATTTGTTTGTTTATTTTTTATTCATTTATTGTTTATTTGTTTATTTCTTTTTAGTTTTGCTCGTCTCTTGTGTTTAAATGACTGTAGCATACAATCTTCACAATCGGAGCCTAAAGCAACAAAGCTTACAGCACCTAGTGTTCCCTGGCAGTCTCCATTCCAAGTACTAACCAAGCCCACAAGATCGGGATTTGTAAGAGCGCTATGGCCATAAGCAATGACTGTTGGCTGTAGAGGACTGTTCTGAGAGTAACTCTTGTTACAGAGCTGCTTGTAAACTAAAAAGCCTCACAACTCAAATTAAAATGATTGGCTTTGCAGTGTTTTTTGTTTATTTGTTTTTTTCATTTGTTTGTTTATTTTTTATTCATTTATTGTTTATCTGTTTATTTCTTTTTAGTTTTGCTCGTCTCTTGTGCTTAAATGACTGTAGCATACAATCTTCACAATCGGAGCCTAAAGCTAAAGAGCTTACAGCACCTAGTGTTCAATGCAACAGCAATGACTGTTGGCTGTTAGAGGACTGTTCTAAGAGTAACTCTTGTTACAGAGCTGCTTGTAAACTAAAAAGCCTCACAACTCAAGTTAAAATGATTGGCTTTGCAGTGTTTTTTGTTTATTTGTTTTTTTCATTTGTTTGTTTATTTTTTATTCATTTATTGTTTATTTGTTTATTTCTTTTTAGTTTTGCTCGTCTCTTGTGTTTAAATGACTGTAGCATACAATCTTCACAATCGGAGCCTAAAGCAACAAAGCTTACAGCACCTAGTGTTCCCTGGCAGTCTCCATTCCAAGTACTAACTAAGCCCACAAGATCGGGATTTGTAAGAGCGCTATGGCCATAAGCAATGACTGTTGGCTGTAAAGGACTGTTCTGAGAGTAACTCTTGTTACAGAGCTGCTTGTAAACTAAAAATCCTCACAACTCAAATTAAAATGATTGGCTTTGCAGTGTTTTTTGTTTATTTGTTTTTTTCATTTGTTTGTTTATTTTTTATTCATTTATTGTTTATCTGTTTATTTCTTTTTAGTTTTGCTCGTCTCTTGTGTTTAAATGACTGTAGCATACAATCTTCACAATCGGAGCCTAAAGCTAAAGAGCTTACAGCACCTAGTGTTCAATGCAACAGCAATGACTGTTGGCTGTTAGAGGACTGTTCTAAGAGTAACTCTTGTTACAGAGCTGCTTGTAAACTAAAAAGCCTCACAACTCAAGTTAAAATGATTGGCTTTGCAGTGTTTTTTGTTTATTTGTTTTTTTCATTTGTTTGTTTATTTTTTATTCATTTATTGTTTATTTGTTTATTTCTTTTTAGTTTTGCTCGTCTCTTGTGTTTAAATGACTGTAGCATACAATCTTCACAATCGGAGCCTAAAGCTAAAGAGCTTACAGCACCTAGTGTTCAATGCAACAGCAATGACTGTTGGCTGTTAGAGGACTGTTCTAAGAGTAACTCTTGTTACAGAGCTGCTTGTAAACTAAAAAGCCTCACAACTCAAGTTAAAATGATTGGCTTTGCAGTGTTTTTTGTTTATTTGTTTTTTTCATTTGTTTGTTTATTTTTTATTCATTTATTGTTTATTTGTTTATTTCTTTTTAGTTTTGCTCGTCTCTTGTGTTTAAATGACTGTAGCATACAATCTTCACAATCGGAGCCTAAAGCTAAATAGCTTACAGCACCTAGTGTTCAATGCAACAGCAATGACTGTTGGCTGTTAGAGGACTGTTCTGAGAGTAACTCTTGTTACAGAGCTGCTTGTAAACTAAAAAGCCTCACAACTCAAATTAAAATGATTGGCTTTGCAGTGTTTTTTGTTTATTTGTTTTTTTCATTTGTTTGTTTATTTTTTATTCATTTATTGTTTATTTGTTTATTTCTTTTTAGTTTTGCTCGTCTCTTGTGTTTAAATGACTGTAGCATACAATCTTCACAATCGGAGCCTAAAGCAACAAAGCTTACAGCACCTAGTGTTCCCTGGCAGTCTCCATTCCAAGTACTAACCAAGCCCACAAGATCGGGATTTGTAAGAGCGCTATGGCCATAAGCAATGACTGTTGGCTGTAGAGGACTGTTCTGAGAGTAACTCTTGTTACAGAGCTGCTTGTAAGCTAAAAAGCCTCACAACTCAAATTAAAATGATTGGCTTTGCAGTGTTTTTTGTTTATTTGTTTTTTTCATTTGTTTGTTTATTTTTTATTCATTTATTGTTTATCTGTTTATTTCTTTTTAGTTTTGCTCGTCTCTTGTGCTTAAATGACTGTAGCATACAATCTTCACAATCGGAGCCTAAAGCTAAAGAGCTTACAGCACCTAGTGTTCAATGCAACAGCAATGACTGTTGGCTGTTAGAGGACTGTTCTAAGAGTAACTCTTGTTACAGAGCTGCTTGTAAACTAAAAAGCCTCACAACTCAAGTTAAAATGATTGGCTTTGCAGTGTTTTTTGTTTATTTGTTTTTTTCATTTGTTTGTTTATTTTTTATTCATTTATTGTTTAT
This sequence comes from Hoplias malabaricus, assembly GCF_029633855.1. NCBI lineage: Eukaryota > Metazoa > Chordata > Actinopteri > Characiformes > Erythrinidae > Hoplias > Hoplias malabaricus. Next base: position 27,601,932 of record NC_089814.1, read on the forward strand.
TTGTTTATTTCTTTTTAGTTTTGCTCGTCTCTTGTGTTTAAATGACTGTAGCATACAATCTTCACAATCGGAGCCTAAAGCAACAAAGCTTACAGCACCTAGTGTTCCCTGGCAGTCTCCATTCCAAGTACTAACTAAGCCCACAAGATCGGGATTTGTAAGAGCGCTATGGCCATAAGCAATGACTGTTGGCTGTAAAGGACTGTTCTGAGAATAACTCTTGTTACAGAGCTGCTTGTAAACTAAAAATCCTCACAACTCAAATTAAAATGATTGGCTTTGCAGTGTTTTTTGTTTATTTGTTTTTTTCATTTGTTTGTTTATTTTTTATTCATTTATTGTTTATCTGTTTATTTCTTTTTAGTTTTGCTCGTCTCTTGTGTTTAAATGACTGTAGCATACAATCTTCACAATCGGAGCCTAAAGCTAAAGAGCTTACAGCACCTAGTGTTCAATGCAACAGCAATGACTGTTGGCTGTTAGAGGACTGATCTAAGAGTAACTCTTGTTACAGAGCTGCTTGTAAACTAAAAAGCCTCACAACTCAAGTTAAAATGATTGGCTTTGCAGTGTTTTTTGTTTATTTGTTTTTTTCATTTGTTTGTTTATTTTTTATTCATTTATTGTTTATTTGTTTATTTCTTTTTAGTTTTGCTCGTCTCTTGTGTTTAAATGACTGTAGCATACAATCTTCACAATCGGAGCCTAAAGCAACAAAGCTTACAGCACCTAGTGTTCCCTGGCAGTCTCCATTCCAAGTACTAACTAAGCCCACAAGATCGGGATTTGTAAGAGCGCTATGGCCATAAGCAATGACTGTTGGCTGTAGAGGACTGTTCTGAGAGTAACTCTTGTTACAGAGCTGCTTGTAAACTAAAAAGCCTCACAACTCAAATTAAAATGATTGGCTTTGCAGTGTTTTTTGTTTATTTGTTTTTTTCATTTGTTTGTTTATTTTTTATTCATTTATTGTTTATCTGTTTATTTCTTTTTAGTTTTGCTCGTCTCTTGTGCTTAAATGACTGTAGCATACAATCTTCACAATCGGAGCCTAAAGCTAAAGAGCTTACAGCACCTAGTGTTCAATGCAACAGCAATGACTGTTGGCTGTTAGAGGACTGTTCTAAGAGTAACTCTTGTTACAGAGCTGCTTGTAAACTAAAAAGCCTCACAACTCAAGTTAAAATGATTGGCTTTGCAGTGTTTTTTGTTTATTTGTTTTTTTCATTTGTTTGTTTATTTTTTATTCATTTATTGTTTATTTGTTTATTTCTTTTTAGTTTTGCTCGTCTCTTGTGTTTAAATGACTGTAGCATACAATCTTCACAATCGGAGCCTAAAGCTAAAGAGCTTACAGCACCTAGTGTTCAATGCAACAGCAATGACTGTTGGCTGTTAGAGGACTGTTCTGAGAGTAACTCTTGTTACAGAGCTGCTTGTAAACTAAAAAGCCTCACAACTCAAGTTAAAATGATTGGCTTTGCAGTGTTTTTTGTTTATTTGTTTTTTTCATTTGTTTGTTTATTTTTTATTCATTTATTGTTTATTTGTTTATTTCTTTTTAGTTTTGCTCGTCTCTTGTGTTTAAATGACTGTAGCATACAATCTTCACAATCGGAGCCTAAAGCAACAAAGCTTACAGCACCTAGTGTTCCCTGGCAGTCTCCATTCCAAGTACTAACTAAGCCCACAAGATCGGGATTTGTAAGAGCGCTATGGCCATAAGCAATGACTGTTGGCTGTAGAGGACTGTTCTGAGAGTAACTCTTGTTACAGAGCTGCTTGTAAACTAAAAAGCCTCACAACTCAAATTAAAATGATTGGCTTTGCAGTGTTTTTTGTTTATTTGTTTTTTTCATTTGTTTGTTTATTTTTTATTCATTTATTGTTTATCTGTTTATTTCTTTTTAGTTTTGCTCGTCTCTTGTGCTTAAATGACTGTAGCATACAATCTTCACAATCGGAGCCTAAAGCTAAAGAGCTTACAGCACCTAGTGTTCAATGCAACAGCAATGACTGTTGGCTGTTAGAGGACTGTTCTAAGAGTAACTCTTGTTACAGAGCTGCTTGTAAACTAAAAAGCCTCACAACTCAAGTTAAAATGATTGGCTTTGCAGTGTTTTTTGTTTATTTGTTTTTTTCATTTGTTTGTTTATTTTTTATTCATTTATTGTTTATTTGTTTATTTCTTTTTAGTTTTGCTCGTCTCTTGTGTTTAAATGACTGTAGCATACAATCTTCACAATCGGAGCCTAAAGCAACAAAGCTTACAGCACCTAGTGTTCCCTGGTAGTCTCCATTCCAAGTACTAACTAAGCCCACAAGATCGGGATTTGTAAGAGCGCTATGGCCATAAGCAATGACTGTTGGCTGTAAAGGACTGTTCTGAGAGTAACTCTTGTTACAGAGCTGCTTGTAAACTAAAAATCCTCACAACTCAAATTAAAATGATTGGCTTTGCAGTGTTTTTTGTTTATTTGTTTTTTTCATTTGTTTGTTTATTTTTTATTCATTTATTGTTTATCTGTTTATTTCTTTTTAGTTTTGCTCGTCTCTTGTGTTTAAATGACTGTAGCATACAATCTTCACAATCGGAGCCTAAAGCTAAAGAGCTTACAGCACCTAGTGTTCAATGCAACAGCAATGACTGTTGGCTGTTAGAGGACTGATCTAAGAGTAACTCTTGTTACAGAGCTGCTTGTAAACTAAAAAGCCTCACAACTCAAGTTAAAATGATTGGCTTTGCAGTGTTTTTTGTTTATTTGTTTTTTTCATTTGTTTGTTTATTTTTTATTCATTTATTGTTTATTTGTTTATTTCTTTTTAGTTTTGCTCGTCTCTTGTGTTTAAATGACTGTAGCATACAATCTTCACAATCGGAGCCTAAAGCTAAAGAGCTTACAGCACCTAGTGTTCAATGCAACAGCAATGACTGTTGGCTGTTAGAGGACTGTTCTAAGAGTAACTCTTGTTACAGAGCTGCTTGTAAACTAAAAAGCCTCACAACTCAAGTTAAAATGATTGGCTTTGCAGTGTTTTTTGTTTATTTGTTTTTTTCATTTGTTTGTTTATTTTTTATTCATTTATTGTTTATTTGTTTATTTCTTTTTAGTTTTGCTCGTCTCTTGTGTTTAAATGACTGTAGCATACAATCTTCACAATCGGAGCCTAAAGCAACAAAGCTTACAGCACCTAGTGTTCCCTGGCAGTCTCCATTCCAAGTACTAACTAAGCCCACAAGATCGGGATTTGTAAGAGCGCTATGGCCATAAGCAATGACTGTTGGCTGTAGAGGACTGTTCTGAGAGTAACTCTTGTTACAGAGCTGCTTGTAAACTAAAAAGCCTCACAACTCAAATTAAAATGATTGGCTTTGCAGTGTTTTTTGTTTATTTGTTTTTTTCATTTGTTTGTTTATTTTTTATTCATTTATTGTTTATCTGTTTATTTCTTTTTAGTTTTGCTCGTCTCTTGTGCTTAAATGACTGTAGCATACAATCTTCACAATCGGAGCCTAAAGCTAAAGAGCTTACAGCACCTAGTGTTCAATGCAACAGCAATGACTGTTGGCTGTTAGAGGACTGTTCTAAGAGTAACTCTTGTTACAGAGCTGCTTGTAAACTAAAAAGCCTCACAACTCAAGTTAAAATGATTGGCTTTGCAGTGTTTTTTGTTTATTTGTTTTTTTCATTTGTTTGTTTATTTTTTATTCATTTATTGTTTATTTGTTTATTTCTTTTTAGTTTTGCTCGTCTCTTGTGTTTAAATGACTGTAGCATACAATCTTCACAATCGGAGCCTAAAGCAACAAAGCTTACAGCACCTAGTGTTCCCTGGCAGTCTCCATTCCAAGTACTAACTAAGCCCACAAGATCGGGATTTGTAAGAGCGCTATGGCCATAAGCAATGACTGTTGGCTGTAAAGGACTGTTCTGAGAGTAACTCTTGTTACAGAGCTGCTTGTAAACTAAAAATCCTCACAACTCAAATTAAAATGATTGGCTTTGCAGTGTTTTTTGTTTATTTGTTTTTTTCATTTGTTTGTTTATTTTTTATTCATTTATTGTTTATCTGTTTATTTCTTTTTAGTTTTGCTCGTCTCTTGTGTTTAAATGACTGTAGCATACAATCTTCACAATCGGAGCCTAAAGCTAAAGAGCTTACAGCACCTAGTGTTCAATGCAACAGCAATGACTGTTGGCTGTTAGAGGACTGATCTAAGAGTAACTCTTGTTACAGAGCTGCTTGTAAACTAAAAAGCCTCACAACTCAAGTTAAAATGATTGGCTTTGCAGTGTTTTTTGTTTATTTGTTTTTTTCATTTGTTTGTTTATTTTTTATTCATTTATTGTTTATTTGTTTATTTCTTTTTAGTTTTGCTCGTCTCTTGTGTTTAAATGACTGTAGCATACAATCTTCACAATCGGAGCCTAAAGCTAAAGAGCTTACAGCACCTAGTGTTCAATGCAACAGCAATGACTGTTGGCTGTTAGAGGACTGTTCTAAGAGTAACTCTTGTTACAGAGCTGCTTGTAAACTAAAAAGCCTCACAACTCAAGTTAAAATGATTGGCTTTGCAGTGTTTTTTGTTTATTTGTTTTTTTCATTTGTTTGTTTATTTTTTATTCATTTATTGTTTATTTGTTTATTTCTTTTTAGTTTTGCTCGTCTCTTGTGTTTAAATGACTGTAGCATACAATCTTCACAATCGGAGCCTAAAGCAACAAAGCTTACAGCACCTAGTGTTCCCTGGCAGTCTCCATTCCAAGTACTAACTAAGCCCACAAGATCGGGATTTGTAAGAGCGCTATGGCCATAAGCAATGACTGTTGGCTGTAGAGGACTGTTCTGAGAGTAACTCTTGTTACAGAGCTGCTTGTAAACTAAAAAGCCTCACAACTCAAATTAAAATGATTGGCTTTGCAGTGTTTTTTGTTTATTTGTTTTTTTCATTTGTTTGTTTATTTTTTATTCATTTATTGTTTATCTGTTTATTTCTTTTTAGTTTTGCTCGTCTCTTGTGCTTAAATGACTGTAGCATACAATCTTCACAATCGGAGCCTAAAGCTAAAGAGCTTACAGCACCTAGTGTTCAGTGCAACAGCAATGACTGTTGGCTGTTAGAGGACTGTTCTAAGAGTAATAACTCTTGTTACAGAGCTGCTTGTAAACTAAAAAGCCTCACAACTCAAGTTAAAATGATTGGCTTTGCAGTGTTTTTTGTTTATTTGTTTTTTTCATTTGTTTGTTTATTTTTTATTCATTTATTGTTTATTTGTTTATTTCTTTTTAGTTTTGCTCGTCTCTTGTGTTTAAATGACTGTAGCATACAATCTTCACAATCGGAGCCTAAAGCTAAAGAGCTTACAGCACCTAGTGTTCAATGCAACAGCAATGACTGTTGGCTGTTAGAGGACTGATCTAAGAGTAACTCTTGTTACAGAGCTGCTTGTAAACTAAAAAGCCTCACAACTCAAGTTAAAATGATTGGCTTTGCAGTGTTTTTTGTTTATTTGTTTTTTTCATTTGTTTGTTTATTTTTTATTCATTTATTGTTTATTTGTTTATTTCTTTTTAGTTTTGCTCGTCTCTTGTGCTTAAATGACTGTAGCATACAATCTTCACAATCGGAGCCTAAAGCTAAAGAGCTTACAGCACCTAGTGTTCAGTGCAACAGCAATGACTGTTGGCTGTTAGAGGACTTTTCTAAGAGTAATAACTCTTGTTACAGAGCTGCTTGTAAACTAAAAAGCCTCACAACTCAAGTTAAAATGATTGGCTTTGCAGTGTTTTTTGTTTATTTGTTTTTTTCATTTGTTTGTTTATTTTTTATTCATTTATTGTTTATTTGTTTATTTCTTTTTAGTTTTGCTCGTCTCTTGTGTTTAAATGACTGTAGCATACAATCTTCACAATCGGAGCCTAAAGCTAAAGAGCTTACAGCACCTAGTGTTCAATGCAACAGCAATGACTGTTGGCTGTTAGAGGACTGTTCTAAGAGTCACTCTTGTTACAGAGCTGCTTGTAAACTAAAAAGCCTCACAACTCAAGTTAAAATGATTGGCTTTGCAGTGTTTTTTGTTTATTTGTTTTTTTCATTTGTTTGTTTATTTTTTATTCATTTATTGTTTATTTGTTTATTTCTTTTTAGTTTTGCTCGTCTCTTGTGTTTAAATGACTGTAGCATACAATCTTCACAATCGGAGCCTAAAGCAACAAAGCTTACAGCACCTAGTGTTCCCTGGCAGTCTCCATTCCAAGTACTAACTAAGCCCACAAGATCGGGATTTGTAAGAGCGCTATGGCCATAAGCAATGACTGTTGGCTGTAGAGGACTGCTCTGAGAGTAACTCTTGTTACAGAGCTGCTTGTAAACTAAAAAGCCTCACAACTCAAATTAAAATGATTGGCTTTGCAGTGTTTTTTGTTTATTTGTTTTTTTCATTTGTTTGTTGATTTTTTATTCATTTATTGTTTATCTGTTTATTTCTTTTTAGTTTTGCTCGTCTCTTGTGTTTAAATGACTGTAGCATACAATCTTCACAATCGGAGCCTAAAGCTAAAGAGCTTACAGCACCTAGTGTTCAGTGCAACAGCAATGACTGTTGGCTGTTAGAGGACTGTTCTAAGAGTAACTCTTGTTACAGAGCTGCTTGTAAACTAAAAAGCCTCACAACTCAAGTTAAAATGATTGGCTTTGCAGTGTTTTTTGTTTATTTGTTTTTTTCATTTGTTTGTTGATTTTTTATTCATTTATTGTTTATCTGTTTATTTCTTTTTAGTTTTGCTCGTCTCTTGCGTTTAAATGACTGTAGCATACAATCTTCACAATCGGAGCCTAAAGCTAAAGAGCTTACAGCACCTAGTGTTCAGTGCAACAGCAATGACTGTTGGCTGTTAGAGGACTGTTCTAAGAGTAACTCTTGTTACAGAGCTGCTTGTAAACTAAAAAGCCTCACAACTCAAGTTAAAATGATTGGCTTTGCAGTGTTTTTTGTTTATTTGTTTTTTTCATTTGTTTGTTTATTTTTTATTCATTTATTGTTTATTTGTTTATTTCTTTTTAGTTTTGCTCGTCTCTTGTGTTTAAATGACTGTAGCATACAATCTTCACAATCGGAGCCTAAAGCTAAAGAGCTTACAGCACCTAGTGTTCAATGCAACAGCAATGACTGTTGGCTGTTAGAGGACTGTTCTAAGAGTAACTCTTGTTACAGAGCTGCTTGTAAACTAAAAAGCCTCACAACTCAAGTTAAAATGATTGGCTTTGCAGTGTTTTTTGTTTATTTGTTTTTTTCATTTGTTTGTTTATTTTTTATTCATTTATTGTTTATTTGTTTATTTCTTTTTAGTTTTGCTCGTCTCTTGTGTTTAAATGACTGTAGCATACAATCTTCACAATCGGAGCCTAAAGCAACAAAGCTTACAGCACCTAGTGTTCCCTGGCAGTCTCCATTCCAAGTACTAACTAAGCCCACAAGATCGGGATTTGTAAGAGCGCTATGGCCATAAGCAATGACTGTTGGCTGTAGAGGACTGTTCTGAGAGTAACTCTTGTTACAGAGCTGCTTGTAAACTAAAAAGCCTCACAACTCAAATTAAAATGATTGGCTTTGCAGTGTTTTTTGTTTATTTGTTTTTTTCATTTGTTTGTTTATTTTTTATTCATTTATTGTTTATCTGTTTATTTCTTTTTAGTTTTGCTCGTCTCTTGTGCTTAAATGACTGTAGCATACAATCTTCACAATCGGAGCCTAAAGCTAAAGAGCTTACAGCACCTAGTGTTCAATGCAACAGCAATGACTGTTGGCTGTTAGAGGACTGTTCTAAGAGTAACTCTTGTTACAGAGCTGCTTGTAAACTAAAAAGCCTCACAACTCAAGTTAAAATGATTGGCTTTGCAGTGTTTTTTGTTTATTTGTTTTTTTCATTTGTTTGTTTATTTTTTATTCATTTATTGTTTATTTGTTTATTTCTTTTTAGTTTTGCTCGTCTCTTGTGTTTAAATGACTGTAGCATACAATCTTCACAATCGGAGCCTAAAGCAACAAAGCTTACAGCACCTAGTGTTCCCTGGCAGTCTCCATTCCAAGTACTAACTAAGCCCACAAGATCGGGATTTGTAAGAGCGCTATGGCCATAAGCAATGACTGTTGGCTGTAAAGGACTGTTCTGAGAGTAACTCTTGTTACAGAGCTGCTTGTAAACTAAAAATCCTCACAACTCAAATTAAAATGATTGGCTTTGCAGTGTTTTTTGTTTATTTGTTTTTTTCATTTGTTTGTTTATTTTTTATTCATTTATTGTTTATCTGTTTATTTCTTTTTAGTTTTGCTCGTCTCTTGTGTTTAAATGACTGTAGCATACAATCTTCACAATCGGAGCCTAAAGCTAAAGAGCTTACAGCACCTAGTGTTCAATGCAACAGCAATGACTGTTGGCTGTTAGAGGACTGATCTAAGAGTAACTCTTGTTACAGAGCTGCTTGTAAACTAAAAAGCCTCACAACTCAAGTTAAAATGATTGGCTTTGCAGTGTTTTTTGTTTATTTGTTTTTTTCATTTGTTTGTTTATTTTTTATTCATTTATTGTTTATTTGTTTATTTCTTTTTAGTTTTGCTCGTCTCTTGTGTTTAAATGACTGTAGCATACAATCTTCACAATCGGAGCCTAAAGCAACAAAGCTTACAGCACCTAGTGTTCCCTGGCAGTCTCCATTCCAAGTACTAACTAAGCCCACAAGATCGGGATTTGTAAGAGCGCTATGGCCATAAGCAATGACTGTTGGCTGTAGAGGACTGTTCTGAGAGTAACTCTTGTTACAGAGCTGCTTGTAAACTAAAAAGCCTCACAACTCAAATTAAAATGATTGGCTTTGCAGTGTTTTTTGTTTATTTGTTTTTTTCATTTGTTTGTTTATTTTTTATTCATTTATTGTTTATCTGTTTATTTCTTTTTAGTTTTGCTCGTCTCTTGTGCTTAAATGACTGTAGCATACAATCTTCACAATCGGAGCCTAAAGCTAAAGAGCTTACAGCACCTAGTGTTCAGTGCAACAGCAATGACTGTTGGCTGTTAGAGGACTGTTCTAAGAGTAATAACTCTTGTTACAGAGCTGCTTGTAAACTAAAAAGCCTCACAACTCAAGTTAAAATGATTGGCTTTGCAGTGTTTTTTGTTTATTTGTTTTTTTCATTTGTTTGTTTATTTTTTATTCATTTATTGTTTATTTGTTTATTTCTTTTTAGTTTTGCTCGTCTCTTGTGTTTAAATGACTGTAGCATACAATCTTCACAATCGGAGCCTAAAGCAACAAAGCTTACAGCACCTAGTGTTCCCTGGCAGTCTCCATTCCAAGTACTAACTAAGCCCACAAGATCGGGATTTGTAAGAGCGCTATGGCCATAAGCAATGACTGTTGGCTGTAGAGGACTGTTCTGAGAGTAACTCTTGTTACAGAGCTGCTTGTAAACTAAAAAGCCTCACAACTCAAATTAAAATGATTGGCTTTGCAGTGTTTTTTGTTTATTTGTTTTTTTCATTTGTTTGTTTATTTTTTATTCATTTATTGTTTATCTGTTTATTTCTTTTTAGTTTTGCTCGTCTCTTGTGCTTAAATGACTGTAGCATACAATCTTCACAATCGGAGCCTAAAGCTAAAGAGCTTACAGCACCTAGTGTTCAGTGCAACAGCAATGACTGTTGGCTGTTAGAGGACTGTTCTAAGAGTAATAACTCTTGTTACAGAGCTGCTTGTAAACTAAAAAGCCTCACAACTCAAGTTAAAATGATTGGCTTTGCAGTGTTTTTTGTTTATTTGTTTTTTTCATTTGTTTGTTTATTTTTTATTCATTTATTGTTTATTTGTTTATTTCTTTTTAGTTTTGCTCGTCTCTTGTGTTTAAATGACTGTAGCATACAATCTTCACAATCGGAGCCTAAAGCTAAAGAGCTTACAGCACCTAGTGTTCAATGCAACAGCAATGACTGTTGGCTGTTAGAGGACTGATCTAAGAGTAACTCTTGTTACAGAGCTGCTTGTAAACTAAAAAGCCTCACAACTCAAGTTAAAATGATTGGCTTTGCAGTGTTTTTTGTTTATTTGTTTTTTTCATTTGTTTGTTTATTTTTTATTCATTTATTGTTTATTTGTTTATTTCTTTTTAGTTTTGCTCGTCTCTTGTGCTTAAATGACTGTAGCATACAATCTTCACAATCGGAGCCTAAAGCTAAAGAGCTTACAGCACCTAGTGTTCAGTGCAACAGCAATGACTGTTGGCTGTTAGAGGACTTTTCTAAGAGTAATAACTCTTGTTACAGAGCTGCTTGTAAACTAAAAAGCCTCACAACTCAAGTTAAAATGATTGGCTTTGCAGTGTTTTTTGTTTATTTGTTTTTTTCATTTGTTTGTTTATTTTTTATTCATTTATTGTTTATTTGTTTATTTCTTTTTAGTTTTGCTCGTCTCTTGTGTTTAAATGACTGTAGCATACAATCTTCACAATCGGAGCCTAAAGCTAAAGAGCTTACAGCACCTAGTGTTCAATGCAACAGCAATGACTGTTGGCTGTTAGAGGACTGTTCTAAGAGTCACTCTTGTTACAGAGCTGCTTGTAAACTAAAAAGCCTCACAACTCAAGTTAAAATGATTGGCTTTGCAGTGTTTTTTGTTTATTTGTTTTTTTCATTTGTTTGTTTATTTTTTATTCATTTATTGTTTATTTGTTTATTTCTTTTTAGTTTTGCTCGTCTCTTGTGTTTAAATGACTGTAGCATACAATCTTCACAATCGGAGCCTAAAGCAACAAAGCTTACAGCACCTAGTGTTCCCTGGCAGTCTCCATTCCAAGTACTAACTAAGCCCACAAGATCGGGATTTGTAAGAGCGCTATGGCCATAAGCAATGACTGTTGGCTGTAGAGGACTGCTCTGAGAGTAACTCTTGTTACAGAGCTGCTTGTAAACTAAAAAGCCTCACAACTCAAATTAAAATGATTGGCTTTGCAGTGTTTTTTGTTTATTTGTTTTTTTCATTTGTTTGTTGATTTTTTATTCATTTATTGTTTATCTGTTTATTTCTTTTTAGTTTTGCTCGTCTCTTGTGTTTAAATGACTGTAGCATACAATCTTCACAATCGGAGCCTAAAGCTAAAGAGCTTACAGCACCTAGTGTTCAGTGCAACAGCAATGACTGTTGGCTGTTAGAGGACTGTTCTAAGAGTAACTCTTGTTACAGAGCTGCTTGTAAACTAAAAAGCCTCACAACTCAAGTTAAAATGATTGGCTTTGCAGTGTTTTTTGTTTATTTGTTTTTTTCATTTGTTTGTTGATTTTTTATTCATTTATTGTTTATCTGTTTATTTCTTTTTAGTTTTGCTCGTCTCTTGCGTTTAAATGACTGTAGCATACAATCTTCACAATCGGAGCCTAAAGCTAAAGAGCTTACAGCACCTAGTGTTCAGTGCAACAGCAATGACTGTTGGCTGTTAGAGGACTGTTCTAAGAGTAACTCTTGTTACAGAGCTGCTTGTAAACTAAAAAGCCTCACAACTCAAGTTAAAATGATTGGCTTTGCAGTGTTTTTTGTTTATTTGTTTTTTTCATTTGTTTGTTTATTTTTTATTCATTTATTGTTTATTTGTTTATTTCTTTTTAGTTTTGCTCGTCTCTTGTGTTTAAATGACTGTAGCATACAATCTTCACAATCGGAGCCTAAAGCTAAAGAGCTTACAGCACCTAGTGTTCAATGCAACAGCAATGACTGTTGGCTGTTAGAGGACTGTTCTGAGAGTAACTCTTGTTACAGAGCTGCTTGTAAACTAAAAAGCCTCACAACTCAAGTTAAAATGATTGGCTTTGCAGTGTTTTTTGTTTATTTGTTTTTTTCATTTGTTTGTTTATTTTTTATTCATTTATTGTTTATTTGTTTATTTCTTTTTAGTTTTGCTCGTCTCTTGTGTTTAAATGACTGTAGCATACAATCTTCACAATCGGAGCCTAAAGCTAAAGAGCTTACAGCACCTAGTGTTCAATGCAACAGCAATGACTGTTGGCTGTTAGAGGACTGTTCTAAGAGTCACTCTTGTTACAGAGCTGCTTGTAAACTAAAAAGCCTCACAACTCAAGTTAAAATGATTGGCTTTGCAGTGTTTTTTGTGTATTTGTTTTTTTCATTTGTTTGTTTATTTTTTATTCATTTATTGTTTATTTGTTTATTTCTTTTTAGTTTTGCTCGTCTCTTGTGTTTAAATGACTGTAGCATACAATCTTCACAATCGGAGCCTAAAGCAACAAAGCTTACAGCACCTAGTGTTCCCTGGCAGTCTCCATTCCAAGTACTAACTAAGCCCACAAGATCGGGATTTGTAAGAGCGCTATGGCCATAAGCAATGACTGTTGGCTGTAGAGGACTGCTCTGAGAGTAACTCTTGTTACAGAGCTGCTTGTAAACTAAAAAGCCTCACAACTCAAATTAAAATGATTGGCTTTGCAGTGTTTTTTGTTTATTTGTTTTTTTCATTTGTTTGTTGATTTTTTATTCATTTATTGTTTATCTGTTTATTTCTTTTTAGTTTTGCTCGTCTCTTGTGTTTAAATGACTGTAGCATACAATCTTCACAATCGGAGCCTAAAGCTAAAGAGCTTACAGCACCTAGTGTTCAGTGCAACAGCAATGACTGTTGGCTGTTAGAGGACTGTTCTAAGAGTAACTCTTGTTACAGAGCTGCTTGTAAACTAAAAAGCCTCACAACTCAAGTTAAAATGATTGGCTTTGCAGTGTTTTTTGTTTATTTGTTTTTTTCATTTGTTTGTTTATTTTTTATTCATTTATTGTTTATTTGTTTATTTCTTTTTAGTTTTGCTCGTCTCTTGTGTTTAAATGACTGTAGCATACAATCTTCACAATCGGAGCCTAAAGCTAAAGAGCTTACAGCACCTAGTGTTCAATGCAACAGCAATGACTGTTGGCTGTTAGAGGACTGTTCTGAGAGTAACTCTTGTTACAGAGCTGCTTGTAAACTAAAAAGCCTCACAACTCAAGTTAAAATGATTGGCTTTGCAGTGTTTTTTGTTTATTTGTTTTTTTCATTTGTTTGTTTATTTTTTATTCATTTATTGTTTATTTGTTTATTTCTTTTTAGTTTTGCTCGTCTCTTGTGTTTAAATGACTGTAGCATACAATCTTCACAATCGGAGCCTAAAGCAACAAAGCTTACAGCACCTAGTGTTCCCTGGCAGTCTCCATTCCAAGTACTAACTAAGCCCACAAGATCGGGATTTGTAAGAGCGCTATGGCCATAAGCAATGACTGTTGGCTGTAGAGGACTGTTCTGAGAGTAACTCTTGTTACAGAGCTGCTTGTAAACTAAAAAGCCTCACAACTCAAATTAAAATGATTGGCTTTGCAGTGTTTTTTGTTTATTTGTTTTTTTCATTTGTTTGTTTATTTTTTATTCATTTATTGTTTATCTGTTTATTTCTTTTTAGTTTTGCTCGTCTCTTGTGCTTAAATGACTGTAGCATACAATCTTCACAATCGGAGCCTAAAGCAACAAAGCTTACAGCACCTAGTGTTCCCTGGCAGTCTCCATTCCAAGTACTAACTAAGCCCACAAGATCGGGATTTGTAAGAGCGCTATGGCCATAAGCAATGACTGTTGGCTGTAGAGGACTGTTCTTAGAGTAACTCTTGTTACAGAGCTGCTTGTAAACTAAAAAGCCTCACAACTCATATTAAAATGATTGGCTTTGCAGTGTTTTTTGTTTATTTGTTTTTTTCATTTGTTTGTTTATTTTTTATTCATTTATTGTTTATCTGTTTATTTCTTTTTAGTTTTGCTCGTCTCTTGTGCTTAAATGACTGTAGCATACAATCTTCACAATCGGAGCCTAAAGCTAAAGAGCTTACAGCACCTAGTGTTCAATGCAACAGCAATGACTGTTGGCTGTTAGAGGACTGTTCTAAGAGTAACTCTTGTTACAGAGCTGCTTGTAAACTAAAAAGCCTCACAACTCAAGTTAAAATGATTGGCTTTGCAGTGTTTTTTGTTTATTTGTTTTTTTCATTTGTTTGTTTATTTTTTATTCATTTATTGTTAATTTGTTTATTTCTTTTTAGTTTTGCTCGTCTCTTGTGTTTAAATGACTGTAGCATACAATCTTCACAATCGGAGCCTAAAGCAACAAAGCTTACAGCACCTAGTGTTCCCTGGCAGTCTCCATTCCAAGTACTAACTAAGCCCACAAGATCGGGATTTGTAAGAGCGCTATGGCCATAAGCAATGACTGTTGGCTGTAAAGGACTGTTCTGAGAGTAACTCTTGTTACAGAGCTGCTTGTAAACTAAAAATCCTCACAACTCAAATTAAAATGATTGGCTTTGCAGTGTTTTTTGTGTATTTGTTTTTTTCATTTGTTTGTTTATTTTTTATTCATTTATTTTTTATCTGTTTATTTCTTTTTAGTTTTGCTCGTCTCTTGTGTTTAAATGACTGTAGCTTACAATCTTCACAATCGGAGCCTAAAGCTAAAGAGCTTACAGCACCTAGTGTTCAATGCAACAGCAATGACTGTTGGCTGTTAGAGGACTGTTCTAAGAGTAACTCTTGTTACAGAGCTGCTTGTAAACTAAAAAGCCTCACAACTCAAGTTAAAATGATTGGCTTTGCAGTGTTTTTTGTTTATTTGTTTTTTTCATTTGTTTGTTTATTTTTTATTCATTTATTGTTTATTTGTTTATTTCTTTTTAGTTTTACTCGTCTCTTGTGTTTAAATGACTGTAGCATACAATCTTCACAATCGGAGCCTAAAGCTAAAGAGCTTACAGCACCTAGTGTTCAATGCAACAGCAATGACTGTTGGCTGTTAGAGGACTGTTCTAAGAGTAACTCTTGTTACAGAGCTGCTTGTAAACTAAAAAGCCTCACAACTCAAGTTAAAATGATTGGCTTTGCAGTGTTTTTTGTTTATTTGTTTTTTTCATTTGTTTGTTTATTTTTTATTCATTTATTGTTTATTTGTTTATTTCTTTTTAGTTTTGCTCGTCTCTTGTGTTTAAATGACTGTAGCATACAATCTTCACAATCGGAGCCTAAAGCAACAAAGCTTACAGCACCTAGTGTTCCCTGGCAGTCTCCATTCCAAGTACTAACTAAGCCCACAAGATCGGGATTTGTAAGAGCGCTATGGCCATAAGCAATGACTGTTGGCTGTAGAGGACTGTTCTGAGAGTAACTCTTGTTACAGAGCTGCTTGTAAACTAAAAAGCCTCACAACTCAAATTAAAATGATTGGCTTTGCAGTGTTTTTTGTTTATTTGTTTTTTTCATTTGTTTGTTTATTTTTTATTCATTTATTGTTTATCTGTTTATTTCTTTTTAGTTTTGCTCGTCTCTTGTGCTTAAATGACTGTAGCATACAATCTTCACAATCGGAGCCTAAAGCAACAAAGCTTACAGCACCTAGTGTTCCCTGGCAGTCTCCATTCCAAGTACTAACTAAGCCCACAAGATCGGGATTTGTAAGAGCGCTATGGCCATAAGCAATGACTGTTGGCTGTAGAGGACTGTTCTGAGAGTAACTCTTGTTACAGAGCTGCTTGTAAACTAAAAAGCCTCACAACTCAAATTAAAATGATTGGCTTTTCAGTGTTTTTTGTTTATTTGTTTTTTTCATTTGTTTGTTTATTTTTGATTCATTTATTGTTTATCTGTTTATTTCTTTTTAGTTTTGCTCGTCTCTTGTGCTTAAATGACTGTAGCATACAATCTTCACAATCGGAGCCTAAAGCTAAAGAGCTTACAGCACCTAGTGTTCAATGCAACAGCAATGACTGTTGGCTGTAGAGGACTGTTCTGAGAGTAACTCTTGTTACAGAGCTGCTTGTAAACTAAAAAGCCTCACAACTCAAGTTAAAATGATTGGCTTTGCAGTGTTTTTTGTTTATTTGTTTTTTTCATTTGTTTGTTTATTTTTTATTCATTTATTGTTTATTTGTTTATTTCTTTTTAGTTTTGCTCGTCTCTTGTGTTTAAATGACTGTAGCATACAATCTTCACAATCGGAGCCTAAAGCTAAAGAGCTTACAGCACCTAGTGTTCAATGCAACAGCAATGACTGTTGGCTGTTAGAGGACTGTTCTAAGAGTAACTCTTGTTACAGAGCTGCTTGTAAACTAAAAAGCCTCACAACTCAAGTTAAAATGATTGGCTTTGCAGTGTTTTTTGTTTATTTGTTTTTTTCATTTGTTTGTTTATTTTTTATTCATTTATTGTTTATTTGTTTATTTCTTTTTAGTTTTGCTCGTCTCTTGTGTTTAAATGACTGTAGCATACAATCTTCACAATCGGAGCCTAAAGCTAAAGAGCTTACAGCACCTAGTGTTCAATGCAACAGCAATGACTGTTGGCTGTTAGAGGACTGTTCTAAGAGTAACTCTTGTTACAGAGCTGCTTGTAAACTAAAAAGCCTCACAACTCAAGTTAAAATGATTGGCTTTGCAGTGTTTTTTGTTTATTTGTTTTTTTCATTTGTTTGTTTATTTTTTATTCATTTATTGTTTATTTGTTTATTTCTTTTTAGTTTTGCTCGTCTCTTGTGTTTAAATGACTGTAGCATACAATCTTCACAATCGGAGCCTAAAGCAACAAAGCTTACAGCACCTAGTGTTCCCTGGCAGTCTCCATTCCAAGTACTAACTAAGCCCACAAGATCGGGATTTGTAAGAGCGCTATGGCCATAAGCAATGACTGTTGGCTGTAGAGGACTGTTCTGAGAGTAACTCTTGTTACAGAGCTGCTTGTAAACTAAAAAGCCTCACAACTCAAATTAAAATGATTGGCTTTGCAGTGTTTTTTGTTTATTTGTTTTTTTCATTTGTTTGTTTATTTTTTATTCATTTATTGTTTATCTGTTTATTTCTTTTTAGTTTTGCTCGTCTCTTGTGCTTAAATGACTGTAGCATACAATCTTCACAATCGGAGCCTAAAGCTAAAGAGCTTACAGCACCTAGTGTTCAGTGCAACAGCAATGACTGTTGGCTGTTAGAGGACTTTTCTAAGAGTAATAACTCTTGTTACAGAGCTGCTTGTAAACTAAAAAGCCTCACAACTCAAGTTAAAATGATTGGCTTTGCAGTGTTTTTTGTTTATTTGTTTTTTTCATTTGTTTGTTTATTTTTTATTCATTTATTGTTTATTTGTTTATTTCTTTTTAGTTTTGCTCGTCTCTTGTGTTTAAATGACTGTAGCATACAATCTTCACAATCGGAGCCTAAAGCAACAAAGCTTACAGCACCTAGTGTTCCCTGGCAGTCTCCATTCCAAGTACTAACTAAGCCCACAAGATCGGGATTTGTAAGAGCGCTATGGCCATAAGCAATGACTGTTGGCTGTAGAGGACTGCTCTGAGAGTAACTCTTGTTACAGAGCTGCTTGTAAACTAAAAAGCCTCACAACTCAAATTAAAATGATTGGCTTTGCAGTGTTTTTTGTTTATTTGTTTTTTTCATTTGTTTGTTGATTTTTTATTCATTTATTGTTTATCTGTTTATTTCTTTTTAGTTTTGCTCGTCTCTTGTGTTTAAATGACTGTAGCATACAATCTTCACAATCGGAGCCTAAAGCTAAAGAGCTTACAGCACCTAGTGTTCAGTGCAACAGCAATGACTGTTGGCTGTTAGAGGACTGTTCTAAGAGTAACTCTTGTTACAGAGCTGCTTGTAAACTAAAAAGCCTCACAACTCAAGTTAAAATGATTGGCTTTGCAGTGTTTTTTGTTTATTTGTTTTTTTCATTTGTTTGTTGATTTTTTATTCATTTATTGTTTATCTGTTTATTTCTTTTTAGTTTTGCTCGTCTCTTGCGTTTAAATGACTGTAGCATACAATCTTCACAATCGGAGCCTAAAGCTAAAGAGCTTACAGCACCTAGTGTTCAGTGCAACAGCAATGACTGTTGGCTGTTAGAGGACTGTTCTAAGAGTAACTCTTGTTACAGAGCTGCTTGTAAACTAAAAAGCCTCACAACTCAAGTTAAAATGATTGGCTTTGCAGTGTTTTTTGTTTATTTGTTTTTTTCATTTGTTTGTTTATTTTTTATTCATTTATTGTTTATTTGTTTATTTCTTTTTAGTTTTGCTCGTCTCTTGTGTTTAAATGACTGTAGCATACAATCTTCACAATCGGAGCCTAAAGCTAAAGAGCTTACAGCACCTAGTGTTCAATGCAACAGCAATGACTGTTGGCTGTTAGAGGACTGTTCTGAGAGTAACTCTTGTTACAGAGCTGCTTGTAAACTAAAAAGCCTCACAACTCAAGTTAAAATGATTGGCTTTGCAGTGTTTTTTGTTTATTTGTTTTTTTCATTTGTTTGTTTATTTTTTATTCATTTATTGTTTATTTGTTTATTTCTTTTTAGTTTTGCTCGTCTCTTGTGTTTAAATGACTGTAGCATACAATCTTCACAATCGGAGCCTAAAGCTAAAGAGCTTACAGCACCTAGTGTTCAGTGCAACAGCAATGACTGTTGGCTGTTAGAGGACTGTTCTAAGAGTAACTCTTGTTACAGAGCTGCTTGTAAACTAAAAAGCCTCACAACTCAAGTTAAAATGATTGGCTTTGCAGTGTTTTTTGTTTATTTGTTTTTTTCATTTGTTTGTTTATTTTTTATTCATTTATTGTTTATTTGTTTATTTCTTTTTAGTTTTGCTCGTCTCTTGTGTTTAAATGACTGTAGCATACAATCTTCACAATCGGAGCCTAAAGCTAAAGAGCTTACAGCACCTAGTGTTCAATGCAACAGCAATGACTGTTGGCTGTTAGAGGACTGTTCTGAGAGTAACTCTTGTTACAGAGCTGCTTGTAAACTAAAAAGCCTCACAACTCAAGTTAAAATGATTGGCTTTGCAGTGTTTTTTGTTTATTTGTTTTTTTCATTTGTTTGTTTATTTTTTATTCATTTATTGTTTATTTGTTTATTTCTTTTTAGTTTTGCTCGTCTCTTGTGTTTAAATGACTGTAGCATACAATCTTCACAATCGGAGCCTAAAGCAACAAAGCTTACAGCACCTAGTGTTCCCTGGCAGTCTCCATTCCAAGTACTAACTAAGCCCACAAGATCGGGATTTGTAAGAGCGCTATGGCCATAAGCAATGACTGTTGGCTGTAGAGGACTGTTCTGAGAGTAACTCTTGTTACAGAGCTGCTTGTAAACTAAAAAGCCTCACAACTCAAATTAAAATGATTGGCTTTGCAGTGTTTTTTGTTTATTTGTTTTTTTCATTTGTTTGTTTATTTTTTATTCATTTATTGTTTATCTGTTTATTTCTTTTTAGTTTTGCTCGTCTCTTGTGCTTAAATGACTGTAGCATACAATCTTCACAATCGGAGCCTAAAGCAACAAAGCTTACAGCACCTAGTGTTCCCTGGCAGTCTCCATTCCAAGTACTAACTAAGCCCACAAGATCGGGATTTGTAAGAGCGCTATGGCCATAAGCAATGACTGTTGGCTGTAGAGGACTGTTCTTAGAGTAACTCTTGTTACAGAGCTGCTTGTAAACTAAAAAGCCTCACAACTCATATTAAAATGATTGGCTTTGCAGTGTTTTTTGTTTATTTGTTTTTTTCATTTGTTTGTTTATTTTTTATTCATTTATTGTTTATCTGTTTATTTCTTTTTAGTTTTGCTCGTCTCTTGTGCTTAAATGACTGTAGCATACAATCTTCACAATCGGAGCCTAAAGCTAAAGAGCTTACAGCACCTAGTGTTCAATGCAACAGCAATGACTGTTGGCTGTTAGAGGACTGTTCTAAGAGTAACTCTTGTTACAGAGCTGCTTGTAAACTAAAAAGCCTCACAACTCAAGTTAAAATGATTGGCTTTGCAGTGTTTTTTGTTTATTTGTTTTTTTCATTTGTTTGTTTATTTTTTATTCATTTATTGTTAATTTGTTTATTTCTTTTTAGTTTTGCTCGTCTCTTGTGTTTAAATGACTGTAGCATACAATCTTCACAATCGGAGCCTAAAGCAACAAAGCTTACAGCACCTAGTGTTCCCTGGCAGTCTCCATTCCAAGTACTAACTAAGCCCACAAGATCGGGATTTGTAAGAGCGCTATGGCCATAAGCAATGACTGTTGGCTGTAAAGGACTGTTCTGAGAGTAACTCTTGTTACAGAGCTGCTTGTAAACTAAAAATCCTCACAACTCAAATTAAAATGATTGGCTTTGCAGTGTTTTTTGTGTATTTGTTTTTTTCATTTGTTTGTTTATTTTTTATTCATTTATTTTTTATCTGTTTATTTCTTTTTAGTTTTGCTCGTCTCTTGTGTTTAAATGACTGTAGCTTACAATCTTCACAATCGGAGCCTAAAGCTAAAGAGCTTACAGCACCTAGTGTTCAATGCAACAGCAATGACTGTTGGCTGTTAGAGGACTGTTCTAAGAGTAACTCTTGTTACAGAGCTGCTTGTAAACTAAAAAGCCTCACAACTCAAGTTAAAATGATTGGCTTTGCAGTGTTTTTTGTTTATTTGTTTTTTTCATTTGTTTGTTTATTTTTTATTCATTTATTGTTTATTTGTTTATTTCTTTTTAGTTTTACTCGTCTCTTGTGTTTAAATGACTGTAGCATACAATCTTCACAATCGGAGCCTAAAGCTAAAGAGCTTACAGCACCTAGTGTTCAATGCAACAGCAATGACTGTTGGCTGTTAGAGGACTGTTCTAAGAGTAACTCTTGTTACAGAGCTGCTTGTAAACTAAAAAGCCTCACAACTCAAGTTAAAATGATTGGCTTTGCAGTGTTTTTTGTTTATTTGTTTTTTTCATTTGTTTGTTTATTTTTTATTCATTTATTGTTTATTTGTTTATTTCTTTTTAGTTTTGCTCGTCTCTTGTGTTTAAATGACTGTAGCATACAATCTTCACAATCGGAGCCTAAAGCAACAAAGCTTACAGCACCTAGTGTTCCCTGGCAGTCTCCATTCCAAGTACTAACTAAGCCCACAAGATCGGGATTTGTAAGAGCGCTATGGCCATAAGCAATGACTGTTGGCTGTAGAGGACTGTTCTGAGAGTAACTCTTGTTACAGAGCTGCTTGTAAACTAAAAAGCCTCACAACTCAAATTAAAATGATTGGCTTTGCAGTGTTTTTTGTTTATTTGTTTTTTTCATTTGTTTGTTTATTTTTTATTCATTTATTGTTTATCTGTTTATTTCTTTTTAGTTTTGCTCGTCTCTTGTGCTTAAATGACTGTAGCATACAATCTTCACAATCGGAGCCTAAAGCTAAAGAGCTTACAGCACCTAGTGTTCAATGCAACAGCAATGACTGTTGGCTGTAGAGGACTGTTCTGAGAGTAACTCTTGTTACAGAGCTGCTTGTAAACTAAAAAGCCTCACAACTCAAGTTAAAATGATTGGCTTTGCAGTGTTTTTTGTTTATTTGTTTTTTTCATTTGTTTGTTTATTTTTTATTCATTTATTGTTTATTTGTTTATTTCTTTTTAGTTTTGCTCGTCTCTTGTGTTTAAATGACTGTAGCATACAATCTTCACAATCGGAGCCTAAAGCTAAAGAGCTTACAGCACCTAGTGTTCAATGCAACAGCAATGACTGTTGGCTGTTAGAGGACTGTTCTAAGAGTAACTCTTGTTACAGAGCTGCTTGTAAACTAAAAAGCCTCACAACTCAAGTTAAAATGATTGGCTTTGCAGTGTTTTTTGTTTATTTGTTTTTTTCATTTGTTTGTTTATTTTTTATTCATTTATTGTTTATTTGTTTATTTCTTTTTAGTTTTGCTCGTCTCTTGTGTTTAAATGACTGTAGCATACAATCTTCACAATCGGAGCCTAAAGCTAAAGAGCTTACAGCACCTAGTGTTCAATGCAACAGCAATGACTGTTGGCTGTTAGAGGACTGTTCTAAGAGTAACTCTTGTTACAGAGCTGCTTGTAAACTAAAAAGCCTCACAACTCAAGTTAAAATGATTGGCTTTGCAGTGTTTTTTGTTTATTTGTTTTTTTCATTTGTTTGTTTATTTTTTATTCATTTATTGTTTATTTGTTTATTTCTTTTTAGTTTTGCTCGTCTCTTGTGTTTAAATGACTGTAGCATACAATCTTCACAATCGGAGCCTAAAGCAACAAAGCTTACAGCACCTAGTGTTCCCTGGCAGTCTCCATTCCAAGTACTAACTAAGCCCACAAGATCGGGATTTGTAAGAGCGCTATGGCCATAAGCAATGACTGTTGGCTGTAGAGGACTGTTCTGAGAGTAACTCTTGTTACAGAGCTGCTTGTAAACTAAAAAGCCTCACAACTCAAATTAAAATGATTGGCTTTGCAGTGTTTTTTGTTTATTTGTTTTTTTCATTTGTTTGTTTATTTTTTATTCATTTATTGTTTATCTGTTTATTTCTTTTTAGTTTTGCTCGTCTCTTGTGCTTAAATGACTGTAGCATACAATCTTCACAATCGGAGCCTAAAGCTAAAGAGCTTACAGCACCTAGTGTTCAGTGCAACAGCAATGACTGTTGGCTGTTAGAGGACTTTTCTAAGAGTAATAACTCTTGTTACAGAGCTGCTTGTAAACTAAAAAGCCTCACAACTCAAGTTAAAATGATTGGCTTTGCAGTGTTTTTTGTTTATTTGTTTTTTTCATTTGTTTGTTTATTTTTTATTCATTTATTGTTTATTTGTTTATTTCTTTTTAGTTTTGCTCGTCTCTTGTGTTTAAATGACTGTAGCATACAATCTTCACAATCGGAGCCTAAAGCTAAAGAGCTTACAGCACCTAGTGTTCAATGCAACAGCAATGACTGTTGGCTGTTAGAGGACTGTTCTAAGAGTCACTCTTGTTACAGAGCTGCTTGTAAACTAAAAAGCCTCACAACTCAAGTTAAAATGATTGGCTTTGCAGTGTTTTTTGTTTATTTGTTTTTTTCATTTGTTTGTTTATTTTTTATTCATTTATTGTTTATTTGTTTATTTCTTTTTAGTTTTGCTCGTCTCTTGTGTTTAAATGACTGTAGCATACAATCTTCACAATCGGAGCCTAAAGCAACAAAGCTTACAGCACCTAGTGTTCCCTGGCAGTCTCCATTCCAAGTACTAACTAAGCCCACAAGATCGGGATTTGTAAGAGCGCTATGGCCATAAGCAATGACTGTTGGCTGTAGAGGACTGCTCTGAGAGTAACTCTTGTTACAGAGCTGCTTGTAAACTAAAAAGCCTCACAACTCAAATTAAAATGATTGGCTTTGCAGTGTTTTTTGTTTATTTGTTTTTTTCATTTGTTTGTTGATTTTTTATTCATTTATTGTTTATCTGTTTATTTCTTTTTAGTTTTGCTCGTCTCTTGTGTTTAAATGACTGTAGCATACAATCTTCACAATCGGAGCCTAAAGCTAAAGAGCTTACAGCACCTAGTGTTCAGTGCAACAGCAATGACTGTTGGCTGTTAGAGGACTGTTCTAAGAGTAACTCTTGTTACAGAGCTGCTTGTAAACTAAAAAGCCTCACAACTCAAGTTAAAATGATTGGCTTTGCAGTGTTTTTTGTTTATTTGTTTTTTTCATTTGTTTGTTTATTTTTTATTCATTTATTGTTTATTTGTTTATTTCTTTTTAGTTTTGCTCGTCTCTTGTGTTTAAATGACTGTAGCATACAATCTTCACAATCGGAGCCTAAAGCAACAAAGCTTACAGCACCTAGTGTTCCCTGGCAGTCTCCATTCCAAGTACTAACTAAGCCCACAAGATCGGGATTTGTAAGAGCGCTATGGCCATAAGCAATGACTGTTGGCTGTAGAGGACTGTTCTGAGAGTAACTCTTGTTACAGAGCTGCTTGTAAACTAAAAAGCCTCACAACTCAAATTAAAATGATTGGCTTTGCAGTGTTTTTTGTTTATTTGTTTTTTTCATTTGTTTGTTTATTTTTTATTCATTTATTGTTTATCTGTTTATTTCTTTTTAGTTTTGCTCGTCTCTTGTGCTTAAATGACTGTAGCATACAATCTTCACAATCGGAGCCTAAAGCTAAAGAGCTTACAGCACCTAGTGTTCAGTGCAACAGCAATGACTGTTGGCTGTTAGAGGACTTTTCTAAGAGTAATAACTCTTGTTACAGAGCTGCTTGTAAACTAAAAAGCCTCACAACTCAAGTTAAAATGATTGGCTTTGCAGTGTTTTTTGTTTATTTGTTTTTTTCATTTGTTTGTTTATTTTTTATTCATTTATTGTTTATTTGTTTATTTCTTTTTAGTTTTGCTCGTCTCTTGTGTTTAAATGACTGTAGCATACAATCTTCACAATCGGAGCCTAAAGCTAAAGAGCTTACAGCACCTAGTGTTCAATGCAACAGCAATGACTGTTGGCTGTTAGAGGACTGTTCTAAGAGTCACTCTTGTTACAGAGCTGCTTGTAAACTAAAAAGCCTCACAACTCAAGTTAAAATGATTGGCTTTGCAGTGTTTTTTGTTTATTTGTTTTTTTCATTTGTTTGTTTATTTTTTATTCATTTATTGTTTATTTGTTTATTTCTTTTTAGTTTTGCTCGTCTCTTGTGTTTAAATGACTGTAGCATACAATCTTCACAATCGGAGCCTAAAGCTAAAGAGCTTACAGCACCTAGTGTTCAATGCAACAGCAATGACTGTTGGCTGTTAGAGGACTGTTCTGAGAGTAACTCTTGTTACAGAGCTGCTTGTAAACTAAAAAGCCTCACAACTCAAGTTAAAATGATTGGCTTTGCAGTGTTTTTTGTTTATTTGTTTTTTTCATTTGTTTGTTTATTTTTTATTCATTTATTGTTTATTTGTTTATTTCTTTTTAGTTTTGCTCGTCTCTTGTGTTTAAATGACTGTAGCATACAATCTTCACAATCGGAGCCTAAAGCAACAAAGCTTACAGCACCTAGTGTTCCCTGGCAGTCTCCATTCCAAGTACTAACTAAGCCCACAAGATCGGGATTTGTAAGAGCGCTATGGCCATAAGCAATGACTGTTGGCTGTAGAGGACTGTTCTGAGAGTAACTCTTGTTACAGAGCTGCTTGTAAACTAAAAAGCCTCACAACTCAAATTAAAATGATTGGCTTTGCAGTGTTTTTTGTTTATTTGTTTTTTTCATTTGTTTGTTTATTTTTTATTCATTTATTGTTTATCTGTTTATTTCTTTTTAGTTTTGCTCGTCTCTTGTGCTTAAATGACTGTAGCATACAATCTTCACAATCGGAGCCTAAAGCTAAAGAGCTTACAGCACCTAGTGTTCAATGCAACAGCAATGACTGTTGGCTGTTAGAGGACTGTTCTAAGAGTAACTCTTGTTACAGAGCTGCTTGTAAACTAAAAAGCCTCACAACTCAAGTTAAAATGATTGGCTTTGCAGTGTTTTTTGTTTATTTGTTTTTTTCATTTGTTTGTTTATTTTTTATTCATTTATTGTTTATTTGTTTATTTCTTTTTAGTTTTGCTCGTCTCTTGTGTTTAAATGACTGTAGCATACAATCTTCACAATCGGAGCCTAAAGCAACAAAGCTTACAGCACCTAGTGTTCCCTGGCAGTCTCCATTCCAAGTACTAACTAAGCCCACAAGATCGGGATTTGTAAGAGCGCTATGGCCATAAGCAATGACTGTTGGCTGTAGAGGACTGTTCTTAGAGTAACTCTTGTTACAGAGCTGCTTGTAAACTAAAAAGCCTCACAACTCAAATTAAAATGATTGGCTTTGCAGTGTTTTTTGTTTATTTGTTTTTTTCATTTGTTTGTTTATTTTTTATTCATTTATTGTTTATCTGTTTATTTCTTTTTAGTTTTGCTCGTCTCTTGTGCTTAAATGACTGTAGCATACAATCTTCACAATCGGAGCCTAAAGCTAAAGAGCTTACAGCACCTAGTGTTCAATGCAACAGCAATGACTGTTGGCTGTTAGAGGACTGTTCTAAGAGTAACTCTTGTTACAGAGCTGCTTGTAAACTAAAAAGCCTCACAACTCAAGTTAAAATGATTGGCTTTGCAGTGTTTTTTGTTTATTTGTTTTTTTCATTTGTTTGTTTATTTTTTATTCATTTATTGTTAATTTGTTTATTTCTTTTTAGTTTTGCTCGTCTCTTGTGTTTAAATGACTGTAGCATACAATCTTCACAATCGGAGCCTAAAGCAACAAAGCTTACAGCACCTAGTGTTCCCTGGCAGTCTCCATTCCAAGTACTAACTAAGCCCACAAGATCGGGATTTGTAAGAGCGCTATGGCCATAAGCAATGACTGTTGGCTGTAGAGGACTGCTCTGAGAGTAACTCTTGTTACAGAGCTGCTTGTAAACTAAAAAGCCTCACAACTCAAATTAAAATGATTGGCTTTGCAGTGTTTTTTGTTTATTTGTTTTTTTCATTTGTTTGTTGATTTTTTATTCATTTATTGTTTATCTGTTTATTTCTTTTTAGTTTTGCTCGTCTCTTGTGTTTAAATGACTGTAGCATACAATCTTCACAATCGGAGCCTAAAGCTAAAGAGCTTACAGCACCTAGTGTTCAGTGCAACAGCAATGACTGTTGGCTGTTAGAGGACTGTTCTAAGAGTAACTCTTGTTACAGAGCTGCTTGTAAACTAAAAAGCCTCACAACTCAAGTTAAAATGATTGGCTTTGCAGTGTTTTTTGTTTATTTGTTTTTTTCATTTGTTTGTTTATTTTTTATTCATTTATTGTTTATTTGTTTATTTCTTTTTAGTTTTGCTCGTCTCTTGTGTTTAAATGACTGTAGCATACAATCTTCACAATCGGAGCCTAAAGCTAAAGAGCTTACAGCACCTAGTGTTCAATGCAACAGCAATGACTGTTGGCTGTTAGAGGACTGTTCTGAGAGTAACTCTTGTTACAGAGCTGCTTGTAAACTAAAAAGCCTCACAACTCAAGTTAAAATGATTGGCTTTGCAGTGTTTTTTGTTTATTTGTTTTTTTCATTTGTTTGTTTATTTTTTATTCATTTATTGTTTATTTGTTTATTTCTTTTTAGTTTTGCTCGTCTCTTGTGTTTAAATGACTGTAGCATACAATCTTCACAATCGGAGCCTAAAGCAACAAAGCTTACAGCACCTAGTGTTCCCTGGCAGTCTCCATTCCAAGTACTAACTAAGCCCACAAGATCGGGATTTGTAAGAGCGCTATGGCCATAAGCAATGACTGTTGGCTGTAGAGGACTGTTCTGAGAGTAACTCTTGTTACAGAGCTGCTTGTAAACTAAAAAGCCTCACAACTCAAATTAAAATGATTGGCTTTGCAGTGTTTTTTGTTTATTTGTTTTTTTCATTTGTTTGTTTATTTTTTATTCATTTATTGTTTATCTGTTTATTTCTTTTTAGTTTTGCTCGTCTCTTGTGCTTAAATGACTGTAGCATACAATCTTCACAATCGGAGCCTAAAGCTAAAGAGCTTACAGCACCTAGTGTTCAATGCAACAGCAATGACTGTTGGCTGTTAGAGGACTGTTCTAAGAGTAACTCTTGTTACAGAGCTGCTTGTAAACTAAAAAGCCTCACAACTCAAGTTAAAATGATTGGCTTTGCAGTGTTTTTTGTTTATTTGTTTTTTTCATTTGTTTGTTTATTTTTTATTCATTTATTGTTTATTTGTTTATTTCTTTTTAGTTTTGCTCGTCTCTTGTGTTTAAATGACTGTAGCATACAATCTTCACAATCGGAGCCTAAAGCAACAAAGCTTACAGCACCTAGTGTTCCCTGGCAGTCTCCATTCCAAGTACTAACTAAGCCCACAAGATCGGGATTTGTAAGAGCGCTATGGCCATAAGCAATGACTGTTGGCTGTAGAGGACTGTTCTTAGAGTAACTCTTGTTACAGAGCTGCTTGTAAACTAAAAAGCCTCACAACTCAAATTAAAATGATTGGCTTTGCAGTGTTTTTTGTTTATTTGTTTTTTTCATTTGTTTGTTTATTTTTTATTCATTTATTGTTTATCTGTTTATTTCTTTTTAGTTTTGCTCGTCTCTTGTGCTTAAATGACTGTAGCATACAATCTTCACAATCGGAGCCTAAAGCTAAAGAGCTTACAGCACCTAGTGTTCAATGCAACAGCAATGACTGTTGGCTGTTAGAGGACTGTTCTAAGAGTAACTCTTGTTACAGAGCTGCTTGTAAACTAAAAAGCCTCACAACTCAAGTTAAAATGATTGGCTTTGCAGTGTTTTTTGTTTATTTGTTTTTTTCATTTGTTTGTTTATTTTTTATTCATTTATTGTTTATTTGTTTATTTCTTTTTAGTTTTGCTCGTCTCTTGTGTTTAAATGACTGTAGCATACAATCTTCACAATCGGAGCCTAAAGCAACAAAGCTTACAGCACCTAGTGTTCCCTGGCAGTCTCCATTCCAAGTACTAACTAAGCCCACAAGATCGGGATTTGTAAGAGCGCTATGGCCATAAGCAATGACTGTTGGCTGTAGAGGACTGTTCTTAGAGTAACTCTTGTTACAGAGCTGCTTGTAAACTAAAAAGCCTCACAACTCAAATTAAAATGATTGGCTTTGCAGTGTTTTTTGTTTATTTGTTTTTTTCATTTGTTTGTTTATTTTTTATTCATTTATTGTTTATCTGTTTATTTCTTTTTAGTTTTGCTCGTCTCTTGTGCTTAAATGACTGTAGCATACAATCTTCACAATCGGAGCCTAAAGCTAAAGAGCTTACAGCACCTAGTGTTCAATGCAACAGCAATGACTGTTGGCTGTTAGAGGACTGTTCTAAGAGTAACTCTTGTTACAGAGCTGCTTGTAAACTAAAAAGCCTCACAACTCAAGTTAAAATGATTGGCTTTGCAGTGTTTTTTGTTTATTTGTTTTTTTCATTTGTTTGTTTATTTTTTATTCATTTATTGTTAATTTGTTTATTTCTTTTTAGTTTTGCTCGTCTCTTGTGTTTAAATGACTGTAGCATACAATCTTCACAATCGGAGCCTAAAGCAACAAAGCTTACAGCACCTAGTGTTCCCTGGCAGTCTCCATTCCAAGTACTAACTAAGCCCACAAGATCGGGATTTGTAAGAGCGCTATGGCCATAAGCAATGACTGTTGGCTGTAAAGGACTGTTCTGAGAGTAACTCTTGTTACAGAGCTGCTTGTAAACTAAAAATCCTCACAACTCAAATTAAAATGATTGGCTTTGCAGTGTTTTTTGTGTATTTGTTTTTTTCATTTGTTTGTTTATTTTTTATTCATTTATTTTTTATCTGTTTATTTCTTTTTAGTTTTGCTCGTCTCTTGTGTTTAAATGACTGTAGCTTACAATCTTCACAATCGGAGCCTAAAGCTAAAGAGCTTACAGCACCTAGTGTTCAATGCAACAGCAATGACTGTTGGCTGTTAGAGGACTGTTCTAAGAGTAACTCTTGTTACAGAGCTGCTTGTAAACTAAAAAGCCTCACAACTCAAGTTAAAATGATTGGCTTTGCAGTGTTTTTTGTTTATTTGTTTTTTTCATTTGTTTGTTTATTTTTTATTCATTTATTGTTTATTTGTTTATTTCTTTTTAGTTTTACTCGTCTCTTGTGTTTAAATGACTGTAGCATACAATCTTCACAATCGGAGCCTAAAGCTAAAGAGCTTACAGCACCTAGTGTTCAATGCAACAGCAATGACTGTTGGCTGTTAGAGGACTGTTCTAAGAGTAACTCTTGTTACAGAGCTGCTTGTAAACTAAAAAGCCTCACAACTCAAGTTAAAATGATTGGCTTTGCAGTGTTTTTTGTTTATTTGTTTTTTTCATTTGTTTGTTTATTTTTTATTCATTTATTGTTTATTTGTTTATTTCTTTTTAGTTTTGCTCGTCTCTTGTGTTTAAATGACTGTAGCATACAATCTTCACAATCGGAGCCTAAAGCAACAAAGCTTACAGCACCTAGTGTTCCCTGGCAGTCTCCATTCCAAGTACTAACTAAGCCCACAAGATCGGGATTCGTAAGAGCGCTATGGCCATAAGCAATGACTGTTGGCTGTAAAGGACTGTTCTGAGAGTAACTCTTGTTACAGAGCTGCTTGTAAACTAAAAAGCCTCACAACTCAAGTTAAAATGATTGGCTTTGCAGTGTTTTTTGTTTATTTGTTTTTTTCATTTGTTTGTTTATTTTTTATTCATTTATTGTTTATTTGTTTATTTCTTTTTAGTTTTGCTCGTCTCTTGTGTTTAAATGACTGTAGCATACAATCTTCACAATCGGAGCCTAAAGCAACAAAGCTTACAGCACCTAGTGTTCCCTGGCAGTCTCCATTCCAAGTACTAACTAAGCCCACAAGATCGGGATTTGTAAGAGCGCTATGGCCATAAGCAATGACTGTTGGCTGTAGAGGACTGTTCTGAGAGTAACTCTTGTTACAGAGCTGCTTGTAAACTAAAAAGCCTCACAACTCAAATTAAAATGATTGGCTTTGCAGTGTTTTTTGTTTATTTGTTTTTTTCATTTGTTTGTTTATTTTTTATTCATTTATTGTTTATCTGTTTATTTCTTTTTAGTTTTGCTCGTCTCTTGTGCTTAAATGACTGTAGCATACAATCTTCACAATCGGAGCCTAAAGCTAAAGAGCTTACAGCACCTAGTGTTCAATGCAACAGCAATGACTGTTGGCTGTTAGAGGACTGTTCTAAGAGTAACTCTTGTTACAGAGCTGCTTGTAAACTAAAAAGCCTCACAACTCAAGTTAAAATGATTGGCTTTGCAGTGTTTTTTGTTTATTTGTTTTTTTCATTTGTTTGTTTATTTTTTATTCATTTATTGTTTATTTGTTTATTTCTTTTTAGTTTTGCTCGTCTCTTGTGTTTAAATGACTGTAGCATACAATCTTCACAATCGGAGCCTAAAGCAACAAAGCTTACAGCACCTAGTGTTCCCTGGCAGTCTCCATTCCAAGTACTAACTAAGCCCACAAGATCGGGATTCGTAAGAGCGCTATGGCCATAAGCAATGACTGTTGGCTGTAAAGGACTGTTCTGAGAGTAACTCTTGTTACAGAGCTGCTTGTAAACTAAAAATCCTCACAACTCAAATTAAAATGATTGGCTTTGCAGTGTTTTTTGTTTATTTGTTTTTTTCATTTGTTTGTTTATTTTTTATTCATTTATTGTTTATCTGTTTATTTCTTTTTAGTTTTGCTCGTCTCTTGTGTTTAAATGACTGTAGCATACAATCTTCACAATCGGAGCCTAAAGCTAAAGAGCTTACAGCACCTAGTGTTCAATGCAACAGCAATGACTGTTGGCTGTTAGAGGACTGTTCTAAGAGTAACTCTTGTTACAGAGCTGCTTGTAAACTAAAAAGCCTCACAACTCAAGTTAAAATGATTGGCTTTGCAGTGTTTTTTGTTTATTTGTTTTTTTTCATTTGTTTGTTTATTTTTATTCATTTATTGTTTATTTGTTTATTTCTTTTTAGTTTTGCTCGTCTCTTGTGTTTAAATGACTGTAGCATACAATCTTCACAATCGGAGCCTAAAGCAACAAAGCTTACAGCACCTAGTGTTCCCTGGCAGTCTCCATTCCAAGTACTAACTAAGCCCACAAGATCGGGATTTGTAAGAGCGCTATGGCCATAAGCAATGACTGTTGGCTGTAGAGGACTGCTCTGAGAGTAACTCTTGTTACAGAGCTGCTTGTAAACTAAAAAGCCTCACAACTCAAATTAAAATGATTGGCTTTGCAGTGTTTTTTGTTTATTTGATTTTTTCATTTGTTTGTTTATTTTTTATTCATTTATTGTTTATCTGTTTATTTCTTTTTAGTTTTGCTCGTCTCTTGTGTTTAAATGACTGTAGCATACAATCTTCACAATCGGAGCCTAAAGCTAAAGAGCTTACAGCACCTAGTGTTCAGTGCAACAGCAATGACTGTTGGCTGTTAGAGGACTGTTCTAAGAGTAACTCTTGTTACAGAGCTGCTTGTAAACTAAAAAGCCTCACAACTCAAGTTAAAATGATTGGCTTTGCAGTGTTTTTTGTTTATTTGTTTTTTTCATTTGTTTGTTTATTTTTTATTCATTTATTGTTTATTTGTTTATTTCTTTTTAGTTTTGATCGTCTCTTGTGTTTAAATGACTGTAGCATACAATCTTCACAATCGGAGCCTAAAGCTAAAGAGCTTACAGCACCTAGTGTTCAATGCAACAGCAATGACTGTTGGCTGTTAGAGGACTGTTCTAAGAGTAACTCTTGTTACAGAGCTGCTTGTAAACTAAAAAGCCTCACAACTCAAGTTAAAATGATTGGCTTTGCAGTGTTTTTTGTTTATTTGTTTTTTTCATTTGTTTGTTTATTTTTTATTCATTTATTGTTTATTTGTTTATTTCTTTTTAGTTTTGCTCGTCTCTTGTGTTTAAATGACTGTAGCATACAATCTTCACAATCGGAGCCTAAAGCAACAAAGCTTACAGCACCTAGTGTTCCCTGGCAGTCTCCATTCCAAGTACTAACTAAGCCCACAAGATCGGGATTTGTAAGAGCGCTATGGCCATAAGCAATGACTGTTGGCTGTAGAGGACTGTTCTGAGAGTAACTCTTGTTACAGAGCTGCTTGTAAACTAAAAAGCCTCACAACTCAAATTAAAATGATTGGCTTTGCAGTGTTTTTTTGTTTATTTGTTTTTTTCATTTGTTTGTTTATTTTTTATTCATTTATTGTTTATCTGTTTATTTCCTTTTAGTTTTGCTCGTCTCTTGTGTTTAAATGACTGTAGCATACAATCTTCACAATCGGAGCCTAAAGCTAAAGAGCTTACAGCACCTAGTGTTCAATGCAACAGCAATGACTGTTGGCTGTTAGAGGACTGTTCTAAGAGTAACTCTTGTTACAGAGCTGCTTGTAAACTAAAAAGCCTCACAACTCAAGTTAAAATGATTGGCTTTGCAGTGTTTTTTGTTTATTTGTTTTTTTCATTTGTTTGTTTATTTTTTATTCATTTATTGATCATTTGTTTATTTCTTTTTAGTTTTGCTCGTCTCTTGTGTTTAAATGACTGTAGCATACAATCTTCACAATCGGAGCCTAAAGCAACAAAGCTTACAGCACCTAGTGTTCCCTGGCAGTCTCCATTCCAAGTACTAACTAAGCCCACAAGATCGGGATTTGTAAGAGCGCTATGGCCATAAGCAATGACTGTTGGCTGTAGAGGACTGTTCTGAGAGTAACTCTTGTTACAGAGCTGCTTGTAAACTAAAAAGCCTCACAACTCAAATTAAAATGATTGGCTTTGCAGTGTTTTTTGTTTATTTGTTTTTTTCATTTGTTTGTTTATTTTTTATTCATTTATTGTTTATCTGTTTATTTCTTTTTAGTTTTGCTCGTCTCTTGTGCTTAAATGACTGTAGCATACAATCTTCACAATCGGAGCCTAAAGCTAAAGAGCTTACAGCACCTAGTGTTCAATGCAACAGCAATGACTGTTGGCTGTTAGAGGACTGTTCTAAGAGTAACTCTTGTTACAGAGCTGCTTGTAAACTAAAAAGCCTCACAACTCAAGTTAAAATGATTGGCTTTGCAGTGTTTTTTGTTTATTTGTTTTTTTCATTTGTTTGTTTATTTTTTATTCATTTATTGTTTATTTGTTTATTTCTTTTTAGTTTTGCTCGTCTCTTGTGTTTAAATGACTGTAGCATACAATCTTCACAATCGGAGCCTAAAGCAACAAAGCTTACAGCACCTAGTGTTCCCTGGCAGTCTCCATTCCAAGTACTAACTAAGCCCACAAGATCGGGATTCGTAAGAGCGCTATGGCCATAAGCAATGACTGTTGGCTGTAAAGGACTGTTCTGAGAGTAACTCTTGTTACAGAGCTGCTTGTAAACTAAAAATCCTCACAACTCAAATTAAAATGATTGGCTTTGCAGTGTTTTTTGTTTATTTGTTTTTTTCATTTGTTTGTTTATTTTTTATTCATTTATTGTTTATCTGTTTATTTCTTTTTAGTTTTGCTCGTCTCTTGTGTTTAAATGACTGTAGCATACAATCTTCACAATCGGAGCCTAAAGCTAAAGAGCTTACAGCACCTAGTGTTCAATGCAACAGCAATGACTGTTGGCTGTTAGAGGACTGTTCTAAGAGTAACTCTTGTTACAGAGCTGCTTGTAAACTAAAAAGCCTCACAACTCAAGTTAAAATGATTGGCTTTGCAGTGTTTTTTGTTTATTTGTTTTTTTTCATTTGTTTGTTTATTTTTATTCATTTATTGTTTATTTGTTTATTTCTTTTTAGTTTTGCTCGTCTCTTGTGTTTAAATGACTGTAGCATACAATCTTCACAATCGGAGCCTAAAGCAACAAAGCTTACAGCACCTAGTGTTCCCTGGCAGTCTCCATTCCAAGTACTAACTAAGCCCACAAGATCGGGATTTGTAAGAGCGCTATGGCCATAAGCAATGACTGTTGGCTGTAGAGGACTGCTCTGAGAGTAACTCTTGTTACAGAGCTGCTTGTAAACTAAAAAGCCTCACAACTCAAATTAAAATGATTGGCTTTGCAGTGTTTTTTGTTTATTTGATTTTTTCATTTGTTTGTTTATTTTTTATTCATTTATTGTTTATCTGTTTATTTCTTTTTAGTTTTGCTTGTCTCTTGTGTTTAAATGACTGTAGCATACAATCTTCACAATCGGAGCCTAAAGCTAAAGAGCTTACAGCACCTAGTGTTCAGTGCAACAGCAATGACTGTTGGCTGTTAGAGGACTGTTCTAAGAGTAACTCTTGTTACAGAGCTGCTTGTAAACTAAAAAGCCTCACAACTCAAGTTAAAATGATTGGCTTTGCAGTGTTTTTTGTTTATTTGTTTTTTTCATTTGTTTGTTTATTTTTTATTCATTTATTGTTTATTTGTTTATTTCTTTTTAGTTTTGCTCGTCTCTTGTGTTTAAATGACTGTAGCATACAATCTTCACAATCGGAGCCTAAAGCTAAAGAGCTTACAGCACCTAGTGTTCAATGCAACAGCAATGACTGTTGGCTGTTAGAGGACTGTTCTAAGAGTAACTCTTGTTACAGAGCTGCTTGTAAACTAAAAAGCCTCACAACTCAAGTTAAAATGATTGGCTTTGCAGTGTTTTTTGTTTATTTGTTTTTTTCATTTGTTTGTTTATTTTTTATTCATTTATTGTTTATTTGTTTATTTCTTTTTAGTTTTGCTCGTCTCTTGTGTTTAAATGACTGTAGCATACAATCTTCACAATCGGAGCCTAAAGCAACAAAGCTTACAGCACCTAGTGTTCCCTGGCAGTCTCCATTCCAAGTACTAACTAAGCCCACAAGATCGGGATTTGTAAGAGCGCTATGGCCATAAGCAATGACTGTTGGCTGTAGAGGACTGTTCTGAGAGTAACTCTTGTTACAGAGCTGCTTGTAAACTAAAAAGCCTCACAACTCAAATTAAAATGATTGGCTTTGCAGTGTTTTTTTGTTTATTTGTTTTTTTCATTTGTTTGTTTATTTTTTATTCATTTATTGTTTATCTGTTTATTTCCTTTTAGTTTTGCTCGTCTCTTGTGTTTAAATGACTGTAGCATACAATCTTCACAATCGGAGCCTAAAGCTAAAGAGCTTACAGCACCTAGTGTTCAATGCAACAGCAATGACTGTTGGCTGTTAGAGGACTGTTCTAAGAGTAACTCTTGTTACAGAGCTGCTTGTAAACTAAAAAGCCTCACAACTCAAGTTAAAATGATTGGCTTTGCAGTGTTTTTTGTTTATTTGTTTTTTTCATTTGTTTGTTTATTTTTTATTCATTTATTGTTTATTTGTTTATTTCTTTTTAGTTTTGCTCGTCTCTTGTGTTTAAATGACTGTAGCATACAATCTTCACAATCGGAGCCTAAAGCTAAAGAGCTTACAGCACCTAGTGTTCAATGCAACAGCAATGACTGTTGGCTGTTAGAGGACTGTTCTAAGAGTAACTCTTGTTACAGAGCTGCTTGTAAACTAAAAAGCCTCACAACTCAAGTTAAAATGATTGGCTTTGCAGTGTTTTTTGTTTATTTGTTTTTTTCATTTGTTTGTTTATTTTTTATTCATTTATTGTTTATTTGTTTATTTCTTTTTAGTTTTGCTCGTCTCTTGTGTTTAAATGACTGTAGCATACAATCTTCACAATCGGAGCCTAAAGCAACAAAGCTTACAGCACCTAGTGTTCCCTGGCAGTCTCCATTCCAAGTACTAACTAAGCCCACAAGATCGGGATTTGTAAGAGCGCTATGGCCATAAGCAATGACTGTTGGCTGTAGAGGACTGTTCTGAGAGTAACTCTTGTTACAGAGCTGCTTGTAAACTAAAAAGCCTCACAACTCAAATTAAAATGATTGGCTTTGCAGTGTTTTTTGTTTATTTGTTTTTTTCATTTGTTTGTTTATTTTTTATTCATTTATTGTTTATCTGTTTATTTCTTTTTAGTTTTGCTCGTCTCTTGTGCTTAAATGACTGTAGCATACAATCTTCACAATCGGAGCCTAAAGCTAAAGAGCTTACAGCACCTAGTGTTCAATGCAACAGCAATGACTGTTGGCTGTTAGAGGACTGTTCTAAGAGTAACTCTTGTTACAGAGCTGCTTGTAAACTAAAAAGCCTCACAACTCAAGTTAAAATGATTGGCTTTGCAGTGTTTTTTGTTTATTTGTTTTTTTCATTTGTTTGTTTATTTTTTATTCATTTATTGTTTATTTGTTTATTTCTTTTTAGTTTTGCTCGTCTCTTGTGTTTAAATGACTGTAGCATACAATCTTCACAATCGGAGCCTAAAGCAACAAAGCTTACAGCACCTAGTGTTCCCTGGCAGTCTCCATTCCAAGTACTAACTAAGCCCACAAGATCGGGATTCGTAAGAGCGCTATGGCCATAAGCAATGACTGTTGGCTGTAAAGGACTGTTCTGAGAGTAACTCTTGTTACAGAGCTGCTTGTAAACTAAAAATCCTCACAACTCAAATTAAAATGATTGGCTTTGCAGTGTTTTTTGTTTATTTGTTTTTTTCATTTGTTTGTTTATTTTTTATTCATTTATTGTTTATCTGTTTATTTCTTTTTAGTTTTGCTCGTCTCTTGTGTTTAAATGACTGTAGCATACAATCTTCACAATCGGAGCCTAAAGCTAAAGAGCTTACAGCACCTAGTGTTCAATGCAACAGCAATGACTGTTGGCTGTTAGAGGACTGTTCTAAGAGTAACTCTTGTTACAGAGCTGCTTGTAAACTAAAAAGCCTCACAACTCAAGTTAAAATGATTGGCTTTGCAGTGTTTTTTGTTTATTTGTTTTTTTTCATTTGTTTGTTTATTTTTATTCATTTATTGTTTATTTGTTTATTTCTTTTTAGTTTTGCTCGTCTCTTGTGTTTAAATGACTGTAGCATACAATCTTCACAATCGGAGCCTAAAGCAACAAAGCTTACAGCACCTAGTGTTCCCTGGCAGTCTCCATTCCAAGTACTAACTAAGCCCACAAGATCGGGATTTGTAAGAGCGCTATGGCCATAAGCAATGACTGTTGGCTGTAGAGGACTGCTCTGAGAGTAACTCTTGTTACAGAGCTGCTTGTAAACTAAAAAGCCTCACAACTCAAATTAAAATGATTGGCTTTGCAGTGTTTTTTGTTTATTTGATTTTTTCATTTGTTTGTTTATTTTTTATTCATTTATTGTTTATCTGTTTATTTCTTTTTAGTTTTGCTCGTCTCTTGTGTTTAAATGACTGTAGCATACAATCTTCACAATCGGAGCCTAAAGCTAAAGAGCTTACAGCACCTAGTGTTCAGTGCAACAGCAATGACTGTTGGCTGTTAGAGGACTGTTCTAAGAGTAACTCTTGTTACAGAGCTGCTTGTAAACTAAAAAGCCTCACAACTCAAGTTAAAATGATTGGCTTTGCAGTGTTTTTTGTTTATTTGTTTTTTTCATTTGTTTGTTTATTTTTTATTCATTTATTGTTTATTTGTTTATTTCTTTTTAGTTTTGCTCGTCTCTTGTGTTTAAATGACTGTAGCATACAATCTTCACAATCGGAGCCTAAAGCTAAAGAGCTTACAGCACCTAGTGTTCAATGCAACAGCAATGACTGTTGGCTGTTAGAGGACTGTTCTAAGAGTAACTCTTGTTACAGAGCTGCTTGTAAACTAAAAAGCCTCACAACTCAAGTTAAAATGATTGGCTTTGCAGTGTTTTTTGTTTATTTGTTTTTTTCATTTGTTTGTTTATTTTTTATTCATTTATTGTTTATTTGTTTATTTCTTTTTAGTTTTGCTCGTCTCTTGTGTTTAAATGACTGTAGCATACAATCTTCACAATCGGAGCCTAAAGCTAAAGAGCTTACAGCACCTAGTGTTCAATGCAACAGCAATGACTGTTGGCTGTTAGAGGACTGTTCTAAGAGTAACTCTTGTTACAGAGCTGCTTGTAAACTAAAAAGCCTCACAACTCAAGTTAAAATGATTGGCTTTGCAGTGTTTTTTGTTTATTTGTTTTTTTTTCATTTGTTTGTTTATTTTTTATTCATTTATTGTTTATTTGTTTATTTCTTTTTAGTTTTGCTCGTCTCTTGTGTTTAAATGACTGTAGCATACAATCTTCACAATCGGAGCCTAAAGCAACAAAGCTTACAGCACCTAGTGTTCCCTGGCAGTCTCCATTCCAAGTACTAACTAAGCCCACAAGATCGGGATTTGTAAGAGCGCTATGGCCATAAGCAATGACTGTTGGCTGTAGAGGACTGCTCTGAGAGTAACTCTTGTTACAGAGCTGCTTGTAAACTAAAAAGCCTCACAACTCAAATTAAAATGATTGGCTTTGCAGTGTTTTTTGTTTATTTGATTTTTTCATTTGTTTGTTTATTTTTTATTCATTTATTGTTTATCTGTTTATTTCTTTTTAGTTTTGCTCGTCTCTTGTGTTTAAATGACTGTAGCATACAATCTTCACAATCGGAGCCTAAAGCTAAAGAGCTTACAGCACCTAGTGTTCAGTGCAACAGCAATGACTGTTGGCTGTTAGAGGACTGTTCTAAGAGTAACTCTTGTTACAGAGCTGCTTGTAAACTAAAAAGCCTCACAACTCAAGTTAAAATGATTGGCTTTGCAGTGTTTTTTGTTTATTTGTTTTTTTCATTTGTTTGTTTATTTTTTATTCATTTATTGTTTATTTGTTTATTTCTTTTTAGTTTTGCTCGTCTCTTGTGTTTAAATGACTGTAGCATACAATCTTCACAATCGGAGCCTAAAGCTAAAGAGCTTACAGCACCTAGTGTTCAATGCAACAGCAATGACTGTTGGCTGTTAGAGGACTGTTCTAAGAGTAACTCTTGTTACAGAGCTGCTTGTAAACTAAAAAGCCTCACAACTCAAGTTAAAATGATTGGCTTTGCAGTGTTTTTTGTTTATTTGTTTTTTTCATTTGTTTGTTTATTTTTTATTCATTTATTGTTTATTTGTTTATTTCTTTTTAGTTTTGCTCGTCTCTTGTGTTTAAATGACTGTAGCATACAATCTTCACAATCGGAGCCTAAAGCTAAAGAGCTTACAGCACCTAGTGTTCAGTGCAACAGCAATGACTGTTGGCTGTTAGAGGACTGTTCTAAGAGTAACTCTTGTTACAGAGCTGCTTGTAAACTAAAAAGCCTCACAACTCAAGTTAAAATGATTGGCTTTGCAGTGTTTTTTGTTTATTTGTTTTTTTCATTTGTTTGTTTATTTTTTATTCATTTATTGTTTATTTGTTTATTTCTTTTTAGTTTTGCTCGTCTCTTGTGTTTAAATGACTGTAGCATACAATCTTCACAATCGGAGCCTAAAGCTAAAGAGCTTACAGCACCTAGTGTTCAATGCAACAGCAATGACTGTTGGCTGTTAGAGGACTGTTCTAAGAGTAACTCTTGTTACAGAGCTGCTTGTAAACTAAAAAGCCTCACAACTCAAGTTAAAATGATTGGCTTTGCAGTGTTTTTTGTTTATTTGTTTTTTTCATTTGTTTGTTTATTTTTTATTCATTTATTGTTTATTTGTTTATTTCTTTTTAGTTTTGCTCGTCTCTTGTGTTTAAATGACTGTAGCATACAATCTTCACAATCGGAGCCTAAAGCAACAAAGCTTACAGCACCTAGTGTTCCCTGGCAGTCTCCATTCCAAGTACTAACTAAGCCCACAAGATCGGGATTTGTAAGAGCGCTATGGCCATAAGCAATGACTGTTGGCTGTAGAGGACTGCTCTGAGAGTAACTCTTGCTACAGAGCTGCTTGTAAACTAAAAAGCCTCACAACTCAAATTAAAATGATTGGCTTTGCAGTGTTTTTTGTTTATTTGTTTTTTTCATTTGTTTGTTTATTTTTTATTC
This sequence comes from Hoplias malabaricus, assembly GCF_029633855.1. Classification (NCBI taxonomy): domain Eukaryota; kingdom Metazoa; phylum Chordata; class Actinopteri; order Characiformes; family Erythrinidae; genus Hoplias; species Hoplias malabaricus. The sequence goes on from NC_089814.1 coordinate 27,642,269, forward strand.
ATTTATTGTTTATCTGTTTATTTCTTTTTAGTTTTGCTCGTCTCTTGTGTTTAAATGACTGTAGCATACAATCTTCACAATCGGAGCCTAAAGCTAAAGAGCTTACAGCACCTAGTGTTCAGTGCAACAGCAATGACTGTTGGCTGTTAGAGGACTGTTCTAAGAGTAACTCTTGTTACAGAGCTGCTTGTAAACTAAAAAGCCTCACAACTCAAGTTAAAATGATTGGCTTTGCAGTGTTTTTTGTTTATTTGTTTTTTTCATTTGTTTGTTTATTTTTTATTCATTTATTGTTTATTTGTTTATTTCTTTTTAGTTTTGCTCGTCTCTTGTGTTTAAATGACTGTAGCATACAATCTTCACAATCGGAGCCTAAAGCTAAAGAGCTTACAGCACCTAGTGTTCAATGCAACAGCAATGACTGTTGGCTGTTAGAGGACTGTTCTAAGAGTAACTCTTGTTACAGAGCTGCTTGTAAACTAAAAAGCCTCACAACTCAAGTTAAAATGATTGGCTTTGCAGTGTTTTTTGTTTATTTGTTTTTTTCATTTGTTTGTTTATTTTTTATTCATTTATTGTTTATTTGTTTATTTCTTTTTAGTTTTGCTCGTCTCTTGTGTTTAAATGACTGTAGCATACAATCTTCACAATCGGAGCCTAAAGCTAAAGAGCTTACAGCACCTAGTGTTCAATGCAACAGCAATGACTGTTGGCTGTTAGAGGACTGTTCTAAGAGTAACTCTTGTTACAGAGCTGCTTGTAAACTAAAAAGCCTCACAACTCAAGTTAAAATGATTGGCTTTGCAGTGTTTTTTGTTTATTTGTTTTTTTTCATTTGTTTGTTTATTTTTATTCATTTATTGTTTATTTGTTTATTTCTTTTTAGTTTTGCTCGTCTCTTGTGTTTAAATGACTGTAGCATACAATCTTCACAATCGGAGCCTAAAGCAACAAAGCTTACAGCACCTAGTGTTCCCTGGCAGTCTCCATTCCAAGTACTAACTAAGCCCACAAGATCGGGATTTGTAAGAGCGCTATGCACAGCAAAATCTGTAGTGTGACTTGGAGTTAATTTTCCAGTGAAAATTATTTCGAGTTAATGGGTGTTGATTTGGGTGTTGTTTTTACATTTGCGGTGCTAAAAGAGCTCTGGGGGTGGTGCTCTTTAAGCGAGTTGAGTGCATACACTCCTGACTGAGTTATTTCTACATCCGGTTTTAACGACCGCCTTTTCTGGAGCTCTCGGTGACGGTTGAGAAGATCCAGTTTCGGAAATATACAATTTCAACAGGTAAGAACCCAATATATCTACTAAAACATGCCGTTATTCGTTATATAAAATTGTGTTAATATCTATTGTGGTGTGAAGCTTTGTATCACTATATGTGCCGTTAAAATCGAACCTTTTTTAACTGCTGCGTATTGGCTAGCCTTTTTCAATTGTAACCGCTTGTTAGCGGCCTGCAAACACTGCCGCTAATCCCCACAGAGCGTCTTTTTATATTATAACTACGTTTTGGTTAGCGGCCTGCTAATATTACCGCTAAGGCGCACAGGGCGCACTTTTTTCTATAACTGTTTGCTAGCGGCTTGCTAACACTGCCGCTAGTGCCCACAGAGCGCGCCTTTTTTCTATTGCAACTGCTGTTTAGCGGCCTGCTAACACTGCCGCTAATGCCCACAGAGCGCGCCTTTTTTAGCGTGTAAAATAGTTGTTTTTGTTTGTTTTTTGTAGGTTTTTTAAAGTTATTAAATACGTTGTCTGTTTGGATGAAGTTAAGTTTTCTCCACTGTGTGCAGGTCCTGTAATATGTCAGTATGTTGCTAAAGGTAAAATACCAAAGTACCAAGAAGTACATTCGATTGCAGGCAGGATTCACCTATTTGGACTTTATTAGTGAAGGTGAGTAGCTATCTTGTGTAACCCAAGTTTTTATGTGGTATAGTTATTTCAAGATCAGATTTTCTGTACTGTGTATAATTTATTGTAATGTTATTAAAGGCATTCATTAATTTAAGCAAGTTGCTGGTGTCTGTTAAATCGCATTACCAACATTAGTCACTTGTAAGCTTCCTGTTGCAAGCCTGTTGACAGTAAAATACAAGGAAGCACTGAAAGTGAATTTTCCTGCTGTTACTTTGTGATAACAGTTTTCATCTTCCAAATTTAACTTGCTTCTCTTGGTTATTTAGCATAAGAAATTCCACACTTTTTGTGTCATTTATTTTAGTTTTAAAATTGATGACTGTTGGCACTTTTAGTGCTCTGCTTGCATATAAATGTTAGTTTTGTTTGTATATTCGTACAGTTTTAAACCTGCTTATCTGGTGTCTTGTTGTACATCCTTTAGTCAAAAACAAGTTTGGGATTCCTGATGCAGCTGGACTTTACATTTTTGATGAAACTGACACAGCAGTGGAGGAAGATGTCTTTCTTGAGCTGATAGAGGCCAATCCTGATTTATGCTTCACAGTACGTGACAGTGTTTCAGATGAAGGTAAGTTTTATCTTTTGTAATGAATACACTTAAGCAAAAGATAACTCAGTGGGTTGGTTTCCCAGACAGGGATTAATCCTAGCCCTGGACTATTGCCTCCTTTCAATTAAAAATCAGAATGCTGTGTAGTCCAGGACTAGGCTTGATCCTGGTCTAGGAAGCCACCCCAACATCCCTTAGCCAGTACAGTTTCAAATATGGTTGTGGGTATGATTGTCCCATGCTTTTATTTATATATATATATATATTAGATAATTAAGGTTTATCCCCCATCTCCTCTTTCTTTTTAAAGATTTTTCTCCTTTAGATCATTCAACACCATCTTCTCTCACGGATACCCAGTCATCTTTTTCAAGTGACAGTGACTTCCTCAGCCAAAGATACAGAAATAGAACCAGGTCTACCACAGAGGTTACTGAATCAGAAGCTGCAAAAGAGGTATCTGAGCAGTTTATAATTTTGGACTCTGCAAAGCATCAGGATGTTTCAAATTAAATTTGACTATTTTGAGATTTCAAATGGTGAATGCCACAGTGAATATGTTAGGAGTGAGGAAAAAGAAAGATCACTTTTCTTACTCTTTTACCCTTAATTTTACCCTACATCTGCAATCACTAGACATTTGTTGTTTGTGTTGGCTTGCAGAATTGTCACTTTCTAACTTGCCAACCATAAACAATAAAAACAAAAATTAGTAAAAACATTAAATATATTTCCTCCCTAAGTCACTGAAATGTTGTGATGAATCCTGTTATGAAAGTAAATTTGCTTGCAACAATTCATTGACAGAAGCATAGTGTGACCATATCTTTAGGCTGAATGTGCAAGTTTTGGTATGGTGTCCATATTACAGCCTTAATTTGAAATATACAGTTAACTGTTTTTCTCATGTGAGTAGATGGTAGAGAATGCCTTGCTTAATAAACCTGGAGGTCAGGATGTTCTTGAGGAGTACAAATCAGACAAATCACTGAAGCACCGCACCCGGAGGCAGCTTGTCAACATACTGGCTAGCCATATGACTGAGATGCATGGGTAAGTGTTTTGTGTGTAGGTTTTTTTTTTTTTTTTTTTTTTTTTATAAAGTTAGTTGTAAAAGTTTCAAACTGAGTAGAAATATTTTAAGAATAAATGTAACAATTTTTCAGAACAGATTGGTCAGAACAATTATTGAACCCAATAGTCAATAAAATTGTATGGTTATATATTGTTTTTGCTCTAAAGGAGGATTCCTTCCCGTAAACAGAAAGAGAAGTATGCCCTGGGGATCATTACACTATTTCCGTCACTTAAAGATCCTTTCTCTCCAAAGGGTTATGTAAGTGTTTTCTTTATGTCTTACATTCTAAAAAACACTAGTTTCACAGACTAGAGCTTTTTTAAAGTAACTTTAAAAGAGGGGCAAAATTTCAATAATTTTATGGGATGCCAAAGTACCACAGGCAAGTGAATGTGGTACTTGCCTGTTTTAATATTTATTTTACACCTTCATGACAAGTCACATCAATGAGAATGCACCCAGTGCCAATCAATGTATTGAATTAATGCCATTAAGTCAAAAACTACAAACCTACTAATTGTGACTCTGATTTTCTGGTTCTTTCACTAATTGTTCATCTCTAGCAGCTCCATTTCCATTCATTCACACTTCTGTACCTGCCTTTTGTGTATGATCAATGAGTGATTTTATAAATTTATAATTTTGTGTAATATGTATTGAGTAATACAATTTTTTTGGGGAAAATAATTTAACAGGAGCACTTCTATGATGGGGAAAAAGGCACAGGATATTTAGCATGGCGCCTGAAGACAATGTCCAGGAATAGATCTCATCAGCCAGCTAAAGCCATTACAGCACCTCAAGCACAAGGACCAAATCGGCGAAGATCAGCAGCCACAGTGTCTCCGCAGGTTGATGGAGATGCCTGCCGAGAGGCTATATCATTTCTTGTTCACTGTCCTGATGAAGCAAGCGTGTTTCAGAAGATGAAGTTAACCTTTCAACATCGCCAGGACTTAGTGCATGACCCACAGAGGACCACAGATGTCTTAAAAACATTCCCCCGTTTTTTGGATATTAAAGGACTTGTGAGTTATGCATTTCTGTTATTTATGTCCAGTTTTTAATTTGGTTAGATAGCAGTTAACACAACTGTTGTTTGTGTGTGTTTCTACAGGTGAATCAAGACTTCCTTTTGCTGTTTGGTGCTGAAACAGCCTCCAGGATGCTTGAGAAGTGGGACACGGCTTTCAAGCCGAAGGTTATTGAAGAGGCCAAACGCCTGACTCAGTCAACCGAGCTGCAACAACATCTAAATGCTGCTGAAAAACTAGCACGTAATGATGACACCAGTAAGCTACATGACCATGCTTGGTTTATGATGTGCAATTTTTCATTGTACAAAATGTCTTCTGCATTTAACCTATCTATAACACACACACACACACACTCTCTCTCTCTCTCTCTCTCTCTCTCTCTCTCTCTCTCTCTCTCTCTAGGGGGATGTGAACACACAACCAGAGTCGTGGGCAACCATTATATTCAGTTAGCTGGTGCTAGTTCCTTTCTGCCTTCCAAAAAGATATTCATCTATTTCTCTTTTTCTTCTTAATAGACTGGGACAGTGACATGGCGTCTCTGTTGCTCCTTCTTCATCTCTTGCCACCAACAGCTGGACGAAAGAGAATCAAAATAAGTCCTAGTGATGCAGTGGACAAAATGGTGCACTTTCACAAGGTATGTCTCACCTGTTAAACTGTCATGAGAGAATATTTCACACATTAACTCAGTAAGAAACAACATGCATAGTCAATTTTTTTACCCAGTGATGTACATTTGCGAAAACAAATGAGCCAATCAAAGTTTTAACATTGTTAACTGTACATCAATCTCTCAACAGCAGGGACTTCTGGTACCCTAGAGTCATGGGCATGCAATAAACAGTTAAAAACTTGTCAGCTCTTCTTCCCACTGTGCTTTTAAGAAGTTAAGATTATTATTCACGCTTTACTGAAACTGCCTACCAGTTGAGTGATCAAACTGTAGCATGTTGCATTAAGCAGCAAATACCACTATCAGTAAGAAGTTGAAATATCTCTTTAAGGTGTTTGTTTTTTCTGTTTTTCAGTCATGCTGTAGCATAGATGAACACTTGCGAGGAAGAGAGGGTAAACAACCGTATATCCTTGCAGTTGGCCGCACCCAGAAGAGAATTGATACTTTTTACATTGTTGTGGACAAACAGCTCATTCCCTGCCAAGCCAGCAGCTCGTTGGGTGCTTTTGATGAACTGTTTAAATCCCACTATGTGTTCAACCTGTCTTATGATGAGTCGCTGGTGCAGCTCTACACTTTTGTGCAGACAACAGTTTACCTCATTGATGTTACAACAACAGATGAGTCTCCTCGAATTCGTGAGTTACGGGCAAAACTTTTGAACTAAGTTTTAAAAAAAATGTTTAAGTGTTTCATTTGTCAGGCTGTACATTTGGCCCCCCAGCCCTTGATAACTCATTTAAGGATTGTTCACAGTTTTTATCCTAGCACCAGGTTTAAGTTGATTTGTGCACAAGATTGTTGTAGGCGTCAATTTTCAACATATTCTGGTTTCAAGAAGCATTTAATAAGTGTTCATGAGAGGGATTTTTCTCAGAGTGCTGATGAAGCAAACTCTGAGACATTTCAGGCTAATTTTCAGAGTCTTGAAGATACTGTAGAGGTTGGTAGCATAGGGGTCACACAGAACATAGAAGCTGGATGTTTTGAGGACAATGGACAGTTTCTTTACAAAGAAAATACAAAAAATATCTGCTCTTCAATTGTTGCGAAACTCCAAGGAAGTGGTATGGCAAATAGTGTTGTTTCAACAATTGTTAGTGATTTGGAAGAACTTGCAACAGGACTGCACTCCCAAGTAAAGCATGAAATACTGTCTGTTGTGCCTGTAGATGATCCTGTAAGATCTAGGCTGGAAGAAAATCTTGAGAATTTTGAAAACCCATTTGATAGTTTTAATACTGAATCTAAAAGAACAAAATATTTCAGTGAGAAATGGGGGCTAGTAGAGCCAGTAGAGATAATGTTAGGAGTTCGATTTGATGCAAGGCGAAATAAACATACAGGTACTTATGATCAAGTTCCTGTGAAAGACACCTTTGTGTATATTCCAATTTTGGAAACAATAAAATTCATTTGCCGCAATTCTGATGTTTGTAGACTGCTTGGGGAGTGTTGTGTATCAAAAAAAGACGTATACGAAGACTTTTGTGATGGAAGTTATTTTAAGACACATCCATTGTTCTCAAAACAACCAACCTCTTTACAAATTCAGATATTCTATGACGACTTTGAAACCTCTAACCCATTGGGTTCAAAACGTGGTGTTCACAAATTGGGTGCTCTCTATTTTGTCCTCAGAAATCTGCCACCAAAATTTAACTCTGCTGTGATGAACATACATTTGGTTGCACTGTTTCATACAGAAGATATGAAGAAACATGGATTTGATCCTATTCTGTGTCCTCTGATTAATGACATCAAAACACTAGAGAACAATGGCCTTGATTTACCCTTCTCTAATGAAAAAGTCCATGGCACTATATGTCAGATAACTGGGGATAACTTAGGGATGCACACAATTTTGGGGTTTACAGAGTCTTTTAATGGACGTTATTTCTGTCGGTTGTGTTTGATTGAAAAAGATGATGCCCAGAATGTTTACTGTGAGGATGACCCCAAGATAATCCTACGTGGAAAAGAGCTTTTTGAAATGCATTGTAATAAGTTGCAGTCAGACCCACAGAAGTTACCTGTGTTTGGTTTAAAGCACAATTCCACTCTTAACAGCCTACAGTATTTTCATGTTTGCCAAAATTTCTCTTTGGACATAATGCATGACATTCTTGAAGGGGTGGCACAGTATGAGATGAAATTACTGTTGGAGTATCTCTCTGAAAACTTTTTGTCAAAACTTGATCTGTGTTCTAGAATTTATGCTTTTGACTATGGGTACTTGGAGCGCAAAAATCGTCCTACAAGGATTAACTTGGACAGCAGTGGCAATAATATAGGTCTCAATTCCATTCAGACACTATGTCTTGTAAGAAACCTTCCTTTGATTTTTGGTGACATTGTGCCAGAAGGAAATTTGAATTGGACATTGCTGCTGGTTTTACTGCAGATAATTAACATCATATTCTCTCCATCTCTTACACAAGGTATGACTGTACATTTAAAGCATTTAATAATGGAGCATCATGACTTGTTCAAGCAGTTGTATCCAGATAGAAATCTAATCCCAAAACACCACTTTATGATACACTACCCAGCTTGTATAAGAAAAATTGGGCCCCTAATTCATATGTGGAGCATGAGATTTGAAGCAAAACATAGGGTTTTTAAAAATACTCTTAAAAATTTTAAGAACATAACCAAATCACTTGCAATAAAGCATCAAATGTCCATAGGGTGTTATTGGGAGACATCACCTTTAAACCATATTGAGTATGGGCCCTTGAAATCATTTAATGTGGTCAGGGAAGACAACAGAGAATTGTTGGCCCGAGCATTTCATGCCATTGTTCCACAAGACATCTTTTCTACTAACTGGGTTAAAATCAGTGGGACAGAGTACAAGACAGGACTAATAATTTGCAGTGAAATTGAAAATGAAATGCCTGTCTTTTGCAGAATACAGAAGACCATTTTAGTCAACAGTGTTATCTACTTCCTAGTGGACAAGCTGGTGGTTGACCATTTCAGTGAGCATTTTCACGCCTTCAAAGTATTTGAAAGTGATGAGAAAAATGTTATCAAAGCAGACAGTCTTGTAATTTATAAGCCATTTGACTTACAAAATGCTTATGGTGGAGATGAGAGCCTATATGTTGTACCTTTATTTTCTTTGTAACTGCACATGTTATAGCCATTCCACATGGTGCTTGGATAATTTTCTGAATAAAGAGTTCAGTTCAATGGTAGTTTAAGTGATTGTGTGTTTTTTAAAATATACTTTTTCTGTTAATGTTTTTGTATGTCATGCATGTGTCGAGAATACTTTACAGGTTTAGTGCAAAAATTCATGGTGGGGGTGCAATGCATAAGCACCATCACATGTCACAAAACTGCACTGAATAACACAGTTCTCATAGTTAATAAGAATAATTTATTATCACAAAACAACACAGTGTCAGAAATAGACATTCATAGTGAAAAGGAGTAACACATTTTGGTGTTAAAAATACACATTCCAGTGTTAAAAAAACAACAATGACTGTGTCAAATTTTAACACTATTAAAGAGTTAAAAAATTAACACAACTCAAAGTGTAATTTTAACTCAGAACTGGTGAGAATTATATAAACACTGGGATAGTGTTAATTTTAACACTATGAGTGTTAATTTAACACCGAAGATTTTGCAGTGTGGCCATAAGCAATGACTGTTGGCTGTAGAGGACTGCTCTGAGAGTAACTCTTGTTACAGAGCTGCTTGTAAACTAAAAAGCCTCACAACTCAAATTAAAATGATTGGCTTTGCAGTGTTTTTTGTTTATTTGATTTTTTCATTTGTTTGTTTATTTTTTATTCATTTATTGTTTATCTGTTTATTTCTTTTTAGTTTTGCTCGTCTCTTGTGTTTAAATGACTGTAGCATACAATCTTCACAATCGGAGCCTAAAGCTAAAGAGCTTACAGCACCTAGTGTTCAGTGCAACAGCAATGACTGTTGGCTGTTAGAGGACTGTTCTAAGAGTAACTCTTGTTACAGAGCTGCTTGTAAACTAAAAAGCCTCACAACTCAAGTTAAAATGATTGGCTTTGCAGTGTTTTTTGTTTATTTGTTTTTTTCATTTGTTTGTTTATTTTTTATTCATTTATTGTTTATTTGTTTATTTCTTTTTAGTTTTGCTCGTCTCTTGTGTTTAAATGACTGTAGCATACAATCTTCACAATCGGAGCCTAAAGCTAAAGAGCTTACAGCACCTAGTGTTCAATGCAACAGCAATGACTGTTGGCTGTTAGAGGACTGTTCTAAGAGTAACTCTTGTTACAGAGCTGCTTGTAAACTAAAAAGCCTCACAACTCAAGTTAAAATGATTGGCTTTGCAGTGTTTTTTGTTTATTTGTTTTTTTCATTTGTTTGTTTATTTTTTATTCATTTATTGTTTATTTGTTTATTTCTTTTTAGTTTTGCTCGTCTCTTGTGTTTAAATGACTGTAGCATACAATCTTCACAATCGGAGCCTAAAGCTAAAGAGCTTACAGCACCTAGTGTTCAATGCAACAGCAATGACTGTTGGCTGTTAGAGGACTGTTCTAAGAGTAACTCTTGTTACAGAGCTGCTTGTAAACTAAAAAGCCTCACAACTCAAGTTAAAATGATTGGCTTTGCAGTGTTTTTTGTTTATTTGTTTTTTTTCATTTGTTTGTTTATTTTTTATTCATTTATTGTTTATTTGTTTATTTCTTTTTAGTTTTGCTCGTCTCTTGTGTTTAAATGACTGTAGCATACAATCTTCACAATCGGAGCCTAAAGCAACAAAGCTTACAGCACCTAGTGTTCCCTGGCAGTCTCCATTCCAAGTACTAACTAAGCCCACAAGATCGGGATTTGTAAGAGCGCTATGGCCATAAGCAATGACTGTTGGCTGTAGAGGACTGCTCTGAGAGTAACTCTTGCTACAGAGCTGCTTGTAAACTAAAAAGCCTCACAACTCAAGTTAAAATGATTGGCTTTGCAGTGTTTTTTGTTTATTTGTTTTTTTTCATTTGTTTGTTTATTTTTATTCATTTATTGTTTATTTGTTTATTTCTTTTTAGTTTTGCTCGTCTCTTGTGTTTAAATGACTGTAGCATACAATCTTCACAATCGGAGCCTAAAGCAACAAAGCTTACAGCACCTAGTGTTCCCTGGCAGTCTCCATTCCAAGTACTAACTAAGCCCACAAGATCGGGATTTGTAAGAGCGCTATGGCCATAAGCAATGACTGTTGGCTGTAGAGGACTGCTCTGAGAGTAACTCTTGTTACAGAGCTGCTTGTAAACTAAAAAGCCTCACAACTCAAATTAAAATGATTGGCTTTGCAGTGTTTTTTGTTTATTTGATTTTTTCATTTGTTTGTTTATTTTTTATTCATTTATTGTTTATCTGTTTATTTCTTTTTAGTTTTGCTCGTCTCTTGTGTTTAAATGACTGTAGCATACAATCTTCACAATCGGAGCCTAAAGCTAAAGAGCTTACAGCACCTAGTGTTCAGTGCAACAGCAATGACTGTTGGCTGTTAGAGGACTGTTCTAAGAGTAACTCTTGTTACAGAGCTGCTTGTAAACTAAAAAGCCTCACAACTCAAGTTAAAATGATTGGCTTTGCAGTGTTTTTTGTTTATTTGTTTTTTTCATTTGTTTGTTTATTTTTTATTCATTTATTGTTTATCTGTTTATTTCTTTTTAGTTTTGCTCGTCTCTTGTGTTTAAATGACTGTAGCATACAATCTTCACAATCGGAGCCTAAAGCTAAAGAGCTTACAGCACCTAGTGTTCAGTGCAACAGCAATGACTGTTGGCTGTTAGAGGACTGTTCTAAGAGTAACTCTTGTTACAGAGCTGCTTGTAAACTAAAAAGCCTCACAACTCAAGTTAAAATGATTGGCTTTGCAGTGTTTTTTGTTTATTTGTTTTTTTTATTTGTTTGTTTATTTTTTATTCATTTATTGTTTATTTGTTTATTTCTTTTTAGTTTTGCTCGTCTCTTGTGTTTAAATGACTGTAGCATACAATCTTCACAATCGGAGCCTAAAGCTAAAGAGCTTACAGCACCTAGTGTTCAATGCAACAGCAATGACTGTTGGCTGTTAGAGGACTGTTCTAAGAGTAACTCTTGTTACAGAGCTGCTTGTAAACTAAAAAGCCTCACAACTCAAGTTAAAATGATTGGCTTTGCAGTGTTTTTTGTTTATTTGTTTTTTTCATTTGTTTGTTTATTTTTTATTCATTTATTGTTTATTTGTTTATTTCTTTTTAGTTTTGCTCGTCTCTTGTGTTTAAATGACTGTAGCATACAATCTTCACAATCGGAGCCTAAAGCTAAAGAGCTTACAGCACCTAGTGTTCAATGCAACAGCAATGACTGTTGGCTGTTAGAGGACTGTTCTAAGAGTAACTCTTGTTACAGAGCTGCTTGTAAACTAAAAAGCCTCACAACTCAAGTTAAAATGATTGGCTTTGCAGTGTTTTTTGTTTATTTGTTTTTTTTCATTTGTTTGTTTATTTTTATTCATTTATTGTTTATTTGTTTATTTCTTTTTAGTTTTGCTCGTCTCTTGTGTTTAAATGACTGTAGCATACAATCTTCACAATCGGAGCCTAAAGCAACAAAGCTTACAGCACCTAGTGTTCCCTGGCAGTCTCCATTCCAAGTACTAACTAAGCCCACAAGATCGGGATTTGTAAGAGCGCTATGGCCATAAGCAATGACTGTTGGCTGTAGAGGACTGCTCTGAGAGTAACTCTTGTTACAGAGCTGCTTGTAAACTAAAAAGCCTCACAACTCAAATTAAAATGATTGGCTTTGCAGTGTTTTTTGTTTATTTGATTTTTTCATTTGTTTGTTTATTTTTTATTCATTTATTGTTTATCTGTTTATTTCTTTTTAGTTTTGCTCGTCTCTTGTGTTTAAATGACTGTAGCATACAATCTTCACAATCGGAGCCTAAAGCTAAAGAGCTTACAGCACCTAGTGTTCAGTGCAACAGCAATGACTGTTGGCTGTTAGAGGACTGTTCTAAGAGTAACTCTTGTTACAGAGCTGCTTGTAAACTAAAAAGCCTCACAACTCAAGTTAAAATGATTGGCTTTGCAGTGTTTTTTGTTTATTTGTTTTTTTCATTTGTTTGTTTATTTTTTATTCATTTATTGTTTATTTGTTTATTTCTTTTTAGTTTTGCTCGTCTCTTGTGTTTAAATGACTGTAGCATACAATCTTCACAATCGGAGCCTAAAGCTAAAGAGCTTACAGCACCTAGTGTTCAATGCAACAGCAATGACTGTTGGCTGTTAGAGGACTGTTCTAAGAGTAACTCTTGTTACAGAGCTGCTTGTAAACTAAAAAGCCTCACAACTCAAGTTAAAATGATTGGCTTTGCAGTGTTTTTTGTTTATTTGTTTTTTTCATTTGTTTGTTTATTTTTTATTCATTTATTGTTTATTTGTTTATTTCTTTTTAGTTTTGCTCGTCTCTTGTGTTTAAATGACTGTAGCATACAATCTTCACAATCGGAGCCTAAAGCTAAAGAGCTTACAGCACCTAGTGTTCAATGCAACAGCAATGACTGTTGGCTGTTAGAGGACTGTTCTAAGAGTAACTCTTGTTACAGAGCTGCTTGTAAACTAAAAAGCCTCACAACTCAAGTTAAAATGATTGGCTTTGCAGTGTTTTTTGTTTATTTGTTTTTTTTCATTTGTTTGTTTATTTTTTATTCATTTATTGTTTATTTGTTTATTTCTTTTTAGTTTTGCTCGTCTCTTGTGTTTAAATGACTGTAGCATACAATCTTCACAATCGGAGCCTAAAGCAACAAAGCTTACAGCACCTAGTGTTCCCTGGCAGTCTCCATTCCAAGTACTAACTAAGCCCACAAGATCGGGATTTGTAAGAGCGCTATGGCCATAAGCAATGACTGTTGGCTGTAGAGGACTGCTCTGAGAGTAACTCTTGCTACAGAGCTGCTTGTAAACTAAAAAGCCTCACAACTCAAGTTAAAATGATTGGCTTTGCAGTGTTTTTTGTTTATTTGTTTTTTTTCATTTGTTTGTTTATTTTTATTCATTTATTGTTTATTTGTTTATTTCTTTTTAGTTTTGCTCGTCTCTTGTGTTTAAATGACTGTAGCATACAATCTTCACAATCGGAGCCTAAAGCAACAAAGCTTACAGCACCTAGTGTTCCCTGGCAGTCTCCATTCCAAGTACTAACTAAGCCCACAAGATCGGGATTTGTAAGAGCGCTATGGCCATAAGCAATGACTGTTGGCTGTAGAGGACTGCTCTGAGAGTAACTCTTGTTACAGAGCTGCTTGTAAACTAAAAAGCCTCACAACTCAAATTAAAATGATTGGCTTTGCAGTGTTTTTTGTTTATTTGATTTTTTCATTTGTTTGTTTATTTTTTATTCATTTATTGTTTATCTGTTTATTTCTTTTTAGTTTTGCTCGTCTCTTGTGTTTAAATGACTGTAGCATACAATCTTCACAATCGGAGCCTAAAGCTAAAGAGCTTACAGCACCTAGTGTTCAGTGCAACAGCAATGACTGTTGGCTGTTAGAGGACTGTTCTAAGAGTAACTCTTGTTACAGAGCTGCTTGTAAACTAAAAAGCCTCACAACTCAAGTTAAAATGATTGGCTTTGCAGTGTTTTTTGTTTATTTGTTTTTTTCATTTGTTTGTTTATTTTTTATTCATTTATTGTTTATTTGTTTATTTCTTTTTAGTTTTGCTCGTCTCTTGTGTTTAAATGACTGTAGCATACAATCTTCACAATCGGAGCCTAAAGCTAAAGAGCTTACAGCACCTAGTGTTCAATGCAACAGCAATGACTGTTGGCTGTTAGAGGACTGTTCTAAGAGTAACTCTTGTTACAGAGCTGCTTGTAAACTAAAAAGCCTCACAACTCAAGTTAAAATGATTGGCTTTGCAGTGTTTTTTGTTTATTTGTTTTTTTCATTTGTTTGTTTATTTTTTATTCATTTATTGTTTATTTGTTTATTTCTTTTTAGTTTTGCTCGTCTCTTGTGTTTAAATGACTGTAGCATACAATCTTCACAATCGGAGCCTAAAGCAACAAAGCTTACAGCACCTAGTGTTCCCTGGCAGTCTCCATTCCAAGTACTAACTAAGCCCACAAGATCGGGATTTGTAAGAGCGCTATGGCCATAAGCAATGACTGTTGGCTGTAGAGGACTGCTCTGAGAGTAACTCTTGCTACAGAGCTGCTTGTAAACTAAAAAGCCTCACAACTCAAATTAAAATGATTGGCTTTGCAGTGTTTTTTGTTTATTTGTTTTTTTCATTTGTTTGTTTATTTTTTATTCATTTATTGTTTATCTGTTTTTTTCTTTTTAGTTTTGCTCGTCTCTTGTGTTTAAATGACTGTAGCATACAATCTTCACAATCGGAGCCTAAAGCTAAAGAGCTTACAGCACCTAGTGTTCAGTGCAACAGCAATGACTGTTGGCTGTTAGAGGACTGTTCTAAGAGTAACTCTTGTTACAGAGCTGCTTGTAAACTAAAAAGCCTCACAACTCAAGTTAAAATGATTGGCTTTGCAGTGTTTTTTGTTTATTTGTTTTTTTCATTTGTTTGTTTATTTTTTATTCATTTATTGTTTATTTGTTTATTTCTTTTTAGTTTTGCTCGTCTCTTGTGTTTAAATGACTGTAGCATACAATCTTCACAATCGGAGCCTAAAGCTAAATAGCTTACAGCACCTAGTGTTCAATGCAACAGCAATGACTGTTGGCTGTTAGAGGACTGTTCTAAGAGTAACTCTTGTTACAGAGCTGCTTGTAAACTAAAAAGCCTCACAACTCAAGTTAAAATGATTGGCTTTGCAGTGTTTTTTGTTTATTTGTTTTTTTCATTTGTTTGTTTATTTTTTATTCATTTATTGTTTATTTGTTTATTTCTTTTTAGTTTTGCTCGTCTCTTGTGTTTAAATGACTGTAGCATACAATCTTCACAATCGGAGCCTAAAGCTAAAGAGCTTACAGCACCTAGTGTTCAATGCAACAGCAATGACTGTTGGCTGTTAGAGGACTGTTCTAAGAGTAACTCTTGTTACAGAGCTGCTTGTAAACTAAAAAGCCTCACAACTCAAGTTAAAATGATTGGCTTTGCAGTGTTTTTTGTTTATTTGTTTTTTTCATTTGTTTGTTTATTTTTTATTCATTTATTGTTTATTTGTTTATTTCTTTTTAGTTTTGCTCGTCTCTTGTGTTTAAATGACTGTAGCATACAATCTTCACAATCGGAGCCTAAAGCAACAAAGCTTACAGCACCTAGTGTTCCCTGGCAGTCTCCATTCCAAGTACTAACTAAGCCCACAAGATCGGGATTTGTAAGAGCGCTATGGCCATAAGCAATGACTGTTGGCTGTAGAGGACTGTTCTGAGAGTAACTCTTGTTACAGAGCTGCTTGTAAACTAAAAAGCCTCACAACTCAAATTAAAATGATTGGCTTTGCAGTGTTTTTTGTTTATTTGTTTTTTTCATTTGTTTGTTTATTTTTTATTCATTTATTGTTTATCTGTTTATTTCTTTTTAGTTTTGCTCGTCTCTTGTGTTTAAATGACTGTAGCATACAATCTTCACAATCGGAGCCTAAAGCTAAAGAGCTTACAGCACCTAGTGTTCAATGCAACAGCAATGACTGTTGGCTGTTAGAGGACTGTTCTAAGAGTAACTCTTGTTACAGAGCTGCTTGTAAACTAAAAAGCCTCACAACTCAAGTTAAAATGATTGGCTTTGCAGTGTTTTTTGTTTATTTGTTTTTTTCATTTGTTTGTTTATTTTTTATTCATTTATTGTTTATTTGTTTATTTCTTTTTAGTTTTGCTCGTCTCTTGTGTTTAAATGACTGTAGCATACAATCTTCACAATCGGAGCCTAAAGCAACAAAGCTTACAGCACCTAGTGTTCCCTGGCAGTCTCCATTCCAAGTACTAACTAAGCCCACAAGATCGGGATTTGTAAGAGCGCTATGGCCATAAGCAATGACTGTTGGCTGTAAAGGACTGTTCTGAGAGTAACTCTTGTTACAGAGCTGCTTGTAAACTAAAAATCCTCACAACTCAAATTAAAATGATTGGCTTTGCAGTGTTTTTTGTTTATTTGTTTTTTTCATTTGTTTGTTTATTTTTTATTCATTTATTGTTTATCTGTTTATTTCTTTTTAGTTTTGCTCGTCTCTTGTGTTTAAATGACTGTAGCATACAATCTTCACAATCGGAGCCTGAAGCAACAAAGCTTACAGCACCTAGTGTTCCCTGGCAGTCTCCATTCCAAGTACTAACTAAGCCCACAAGATCGGGATTTGTAAGAGCGCTATGGCCATAAGCAATGACTGTTGGCTGTAGCGGACTGTTCTGAGAGTAACTCTTGTTACAGAGCTGCTTGTAAACTAAAAAGCCTCACAACTCAAATTAAAATGATTGGCTTTGCAGTGTTTTTTGTTTATTTGTTTTTTTCATTTGCTTGTTTATTTTTTATTCATTTATTGTTTATTTGTTTATTTCTTTTTAGTTTTGCTCGTCTCTTGTGTTTAAATGACTGTAGCATACAATCTTCACAATCGGAGCCTAAAGCAACAAAGCTTACAGCACCTAGTGTTCCCTGGCAGTCTCCATTCCAAGTACTAACTAAGCCCACAAGATCGGGATTTGTAAGAGCGCTATGGCCATAAGCAATGACTGTTGGCTGTAGAGGACTGCTCTGAGAGTAACTCTTGTTACAGAGCTGCTTGTAAACTAAAAATCCTCACAACTCAAATTAAAATGATTGGCTTTGCAGTGTTTTTTGTTTATTTGTTTTTTTCATTTGTTTGTTTATTTTTTATTCATTTATTGTTTATCTGTTTATTTCTTTTTAGTTTTGCTCGTCTCTTGTGTTTAAATGACTGTAGCATACAATCTTCACAATCGGAGCCTAAAGCTAAAGAGCTTACAGCACCTAGTGTTCAATGCAACAGCAATGACTGTTGGCTGTTAGAGGACTGTTCTAAGAGTAACTCTTGTTACAGAGCTGCTTGTAAACTAAAAAGCCTCACAACTCAAGTTAAAATGATTGGCTTTGCAGTGTTTTTTGTTTATTTGTTTTTTTCATTTGTTTGTTTATTTTTTATTCATTTATTGTTTATTTGTTTATTTCTTTTTAGTTTTGCTCGTCTCTTGTGTTTAAATGACTGTAGCATACAATCTTCACAATCGGAGCCTAAAGCTAAAGAGCTTACAGCACCTAGTGTTCAATGCAACAGCAATGACTGTTGGCTGTTAGAGGACTGTTCTAAGAGTAACTCTTGTTACAGAGCTGCTTGTAAACTAAAAAGCCTCACAACTCAAGTTAAAATGATTGGCTTTGCAGTGTTTTTTGTTTATTTGTTTTTTTCATTTGTTTGTTTATTTTTTATTCATTTATTGTTTATTTGTTTATTTCTTTTTAGTTTTGCTCGTCTCTTGTGTTTAAATGACTGTAGCATACAATCTTCACAATCGGAGCCTAAAGCAACAAAGCTTACAGCACCTAGTGTTCCCTGGCAGTCTCCATTCCAAGTACTAACTAAGCCCACAAGATCGGGATTTGTAAGAGCGCTATGGCCATAAGCAATGACTGTTGGCTGTAGAGGACTGTTCTGAGAGTAACTCTTGTTACAGAGCTGCTTGTAAACTAAAAAGCCTCACAACTCAAATTAAAATGATTGGCTTTGCAGTGTTTTTTGTTTATTTGTTTTTTTCATTTGTTTGTTTATTTTTTATTCATTTATTGTTTATCTGTTTATTTCTTTTTAGTTTTGCTCGTCTCTTGTGTTTAAATGACTGTAGCATACAATCTTCACAATCGGAGCCTAAAGCTAAAGAGCTTACAGCACCTAGTGTTCAATGCAACAGCAATGACTGTTGGCTGTTAGAGGACTGTTCTAAGAGTAACTCTTGTTACAGAGCTGCTTGTAAACTAAAAAGCCTCACAACTCAAGTTAAAATGATTGGCTTTGCAGTGTTTTTTGTTTATTTGTTTTTTTCATTTGTTTGTTTATTTTTTATTCATTTATTGTTTATTTGTTTATTTCTTTTTAGTTTTGCTCGTCTCTTGTGTTTAAATGACTGTAGCATACAATCTTCACAATCGGAGCCTAAAGCAACAAAGCTTACAGCACCTAGTGTTCCCTGGCAGTCTCCATTCCAAGTACTAACTAAGCCCACAAGATCGGGATTTGTAAGAGCGCTATGGCCATAAGCAATGACTGTTGGCTGTAAAGGACTGTTCTGAGAGTAACTCTTGTTACAGAGCTGCTTGTAAACTAAAAATCCTCACAACTCAAATTAAAATGATTGGCTTTGCAGTGTTTTTTGTTTATTTG
Organism: Hoplias malabaricus; assembly: GCF_029633855.1. Lineage (NCBI taxonomy): Eukaryota > Metazoa > Chordata > Actinopteri > Characiformes > Erythrinidae > Hoplias > Hoplias malabaricus. Next base: position 27,660,893 of record NC_089814.1, read on the forward strand.
TTTTTTTCATTTGTTTGTTTATTTTTTATTCATTTATTGTTTATCTGTTTATTTCTTTTTAGTTTTGCTCGTCTCTTGTGTTTAAATGACTGTAGCATACAATCTTCACAATCGGAGCCTGAAGCAACAAAGCTTACAGCACCTAGTGTTCCCTGGCAGTCTCCATTCCAAGTACTAACTAAGCCCACAAGATCGGGATTTGTAAGAGCGCTATGGCCATAAGCAATGACTGTTGGCTGTAGCGGACTGTTCTGAGAGTAACTCTTGTTACAGAGCTGCTTGTAAACTAAAAAGCCTCACAACTCAAATTAAAATGATTGGCTTTGCAGTGTTTTTTGTTTATTTGTTTTTTTCATTTGCTTGTTTATTTTTTATTCATTTATTGTTTATTTGTTTATTTCTTTTTAGTTTTGCTCGTCTCTTGTGTTTAAATGACTGTAGCATACAATCTTCACAATCGGAGCCTAAAGCAACAAAGCTTACAGCACCTAGTGTTCCCTGGCAGTCTCCATTCCAAGTACTAACTAAGCCCACAAGATCGGGATTTGTAAGAGCGCTATGGCCATAAGCAATGACTGTTGGCTGTAGAGGACTGCTCTGAGAGTAACTCTTGTTACAGAGCTGCTTGTAAACTAAAAATCCTCACAACTCAAATTAAAATGATTGGCTTTGCAGTGTTTTTTGTTTATTTGTTTTTTTCATTTGTTTGTTTATTTTTTATTCATTTATTGTTTATCTGTTTATTTCTTTTTAGTTTTGCTCGTCTCTTGTGTTTAAATGACTGTAGCATACAATCTTCACAATCGGAGCCTAAAGCTAAAGAGCTTACAGCACCTAGTGTTCAATGCAACAGCAATGACTGTTGGCTGTTAGAGGACTGTTCTAAGAGTAACTCTTGTTACAGAGCTGCTTGTAAACTAAAAAGCCTCACAACTCAAGTTAAAATGATTGGCTTTGCAGTGTTTTTTGTTTATTTGTTTTTTTCATTTGTTTGTTTATTTTTTATTCATTTATTGTTTATTTGTTTATTTCTTTTTAGTTTTGCTCGTCTCTTGTGTTTAAATGACTGTAGCATACAATCTTCACAATCGGAGCCTAAAGCTAAAGAGCTTACAGCACCTAGTGTTCAATGCAACAGCAATGACTGTTGGCTGTTAGAGGACTGTTCTAAGAGTAACTCTTGTTACAGAGCTGCTTGTAAACTAAAAAGCCTCACAACTCAAGTTAAAATGATTGGCTTTGCAGTGTTTTTTGTTTATTTGTTTTTTTCATTTGTTTGTTTATTTTTTATTCATTTATTGTTTATTTGTTTATTTCTTTTTAGTTTTTCTCGTCTCTTGTGTTTAAATGACTGTAGCATACAATCTTCACAATCGGAGCCTAAAGCAACAAAGCTTACAGCACCTAGTGTTCCCTGGCAGTCTCCATTCCAAGTACTAACTAAGCCCACAAGATCGGGATTTGTAAGAGCGCTATGGCCATAAGCAATGACTGTTGGCTGTAGAGGACTGTTCTGAGAGTAACTCTTGTTACAGACCTGCTTGTAAACTAAAAATCCTCACAACTCAAATTAAAATGATTGGCTTTGCAGTGTTTTTTGTTTATTTGTTTTTTTCATTTGTTTGTTTATTTTTTATTCATTTATTGTTTATCTGTTTATTTCTTTTTAGTTTTGCTCGTCTCTTGTGTTTAAATGACTGTAGCATACAATCTTCACAATCGGAGCCTAAAGCTAAAGAGCTTACAGCACCTAGTGTTCAATGCAACAGCAATGACTGTTGGCTGTTAGAGGACTGTTCTAAGAGTAACTCTTGTTACAGAGCTGCTTGTAAACTAAAAAGCCTCACAACTCAAGTTAAAATGATTGGCTTTGCAGTGTTTTTTGTTTATTTGTTTTTTTCATTTGTTTGTTTATTTTTTATTCATTTATTGTTTATTTGTTTATTTCTTTTTAGTTTTGCTCGTCTCTTGTGTTTAAATGACTGTAGCATACAATCTTCACAATCGGAGCCTAAAGCTAAAGAGCTTACAGCACCTAGTGTTCAATGCAACAGCAATGACTGTTGGCTGTTAGAGGACTGTTCTAAGAGTAACTCTTGTTACAGAGCTGCTTGTAAACTAAAAAGCCTCACAACTCAAGTTAAAATGATTGGCTTTGCAGTGTTTTTTGTTTATTTGTTTTTTTCATTTGTTTGTTTATTTTTTATTCATTTATTGTTTATTTGTTTATTTCTTTTTAGTTTTACTCGTCTCTTGTGTTTAAATGACTGTAGCATACAATCTTCACAATCGGAGCCTAAAGCAACAAAGCTTACAGCACCTAGTGTTCAATGCAACAGCAATGACTGTTGGCTGTTAGAGGACTGTTCTAAGAGTAACTCTTGTTACAGAGCTGCTTGTAAACTAAAAAGCCTCACAACTCAAGTTAAAATGATTGGCTTTGCAGTGTTTTTTGTTTATTTGTTTTTTTCATTTGTTTGTTTATTTTTTATTCATTTATTGTTTATTTGTTTATTTCTTTTTAGTTTTGCTCGTCTCTTGTGTTTAAATGACTGTAGCATACAATCTTCACAATCGGAGCCTAAAGCTAAAGAGCTTACAGCACCTAGTGTTCAATGCAACAGCAATGACTGTTGGCTGTTAGAGGACTGTTCTAAGAGTAACTCTTGTTACAGAGCTGCTTGTAAACTAAAAAGCCTCACAACTCAAGTTAAAATGATTGGCTTTGCAGTGTTTTTTGTTTATTTGTTTTTTTCATTTGTTTGTTTATTTTTTATTCATTTATTGTTTATTTGTTTATTTCTTTTTAGTTTTGCTCGTCTCTTGTGTTTAAATGACTGTAGCATACAATCTTCACAATCGGAGCCTAAAGCAACAAAGCTTACAGCACCTAGTGTTCCCTGGCAGTCTCCATTCCAAGTACTAACTAAGCCCACAAGATCGGGATTTGTAAGAGCGCTATGGCCATAAGCAATGACTGTTGGCTGTAGAGGACTGTTCTGAGAGTAACTCTTGTTACAGAGCTGCTTGTAAACTAAAAAGCCTCACAACTCAAACTAAAATGATTGGCTTTGCAGTGTTTTTTGTTTATTTGTTTTTTTCATTTGTTTGTTTATTTTTTATTCATTTATTGTTTATCTGTTTATTTCTTTTCAGTTTTGCTCGTCTCTTGTGCTTAAATGACTGTAGCATACAATCTTCACAATCGGAGCCTAAAGCTAAAGAGCTTACAGCACCTAGTGTTCAATGCAACAGCAATGACTGTTGGCTGTTAGAGGACTGTTCTAAGAGTAACTCTTGTTACAGAGCTGCTTGTAAACTAAAAAGCCTCACAACTCAAGTTAAAATGATTGGCTTTGCAGTGTTTTTTGTTTATTTGTTTTTTTCATTTGTTTGTTTATTTTTTATTCATTTATTGTTTATTTGTTTATTTCTTTTTAGTTTTGCTCGTCTCTTGTGTTTAAATGACTGTAGCATACAATCTTCACAATCGGAGCCTAAAGCAACAAAGCTTACAGCACCTAGTGTTCCCTGGCAGTCTCCATTCCAAGTACTAACTAAGCCCACAAGATCGGGATTTGTAAGAGCGCTATGGCCATAAGCAATGACTGTTGGCTGTAGAGGACTGTTCTGAGAGTAACTCTTGTTACAGAGCTGCTTGTAAACTAAAAAGCCTCACAACTCAAATTAAAATGATTGGCTTTGCAGTGTTTTTTGTTTATTTGTTTTTTTCATTTGTTTGTTTATTTTTTATTCATTTATTGTTTATCTGTTTATTTCTTTTTAGTTTTGCTCGTCTCTTGTGTTTAAATGACTGTAGCATACAATCTTCACAATCGGAGCCTAAAGCTAAAGAGCTTACAGCACCTAGTGTTCAGTGCAACAGCAATGACTGTTGGCTGTTAGAGGACTGTTCTAAGAGTAACTCTTGTTACAGAGCTGCTTGTAAACTAAAAAGCCTCACAACTCAAGTTAAAATGATTGGCTTTGCAGTGTTTATTGTTTATTTGTTTTTTTCATTTGTTTGTTTATTTTTTATTCATTTATTGTTTATTTGTTTATTTCTTTTTAGTTTTGCTCGTCTCTTGTGTTTAAATGACTGTAGCATACAATCTTCACAATCGGAGCCTAAAGCTAAAGAGCTTACAGCACCTAGTGTTCAATGCAACAGCAATGACTGTTGGCTGTTAGAGGACTGTTCTAAGAGTAACTCTTGTTACAGAGCTGCTTGTAAACTAAAAAGCCTCACAACTCAAGTTAAAATGATTGGCTTTGCAGTGCTTTTTGTTTATTTGTTTTTTTCATTTGTTTGTTTATTTTTTATTCATTTATTGTTTATTTGTTTATTTCTTTTTAGTTTTGCTCGTCTCTTGTGTTTAAATGACTGTAGCATACAATCTTCACAATCGGAGCCTAAAGCAACAAAGCTTACAGCACCTAGTGTTCCCTGGTAGTCTCCATTCCAAGTACTAACTAAGCCCACAAGATCGGGATTTGTAAGAGCGCTATGGCCATAAGCAATGACTGTTGGCTGTAGAGGACTGTTCTGAGAGTAACTCTTGTTACAGAGCTGCTTGTAAACTAAAAAGCCTCACAACTCAAATTAAAATGATTGGCTTTGCAGTGTTTTTTGTTTATTTGTTTTTTTCATTTGTTTGTTTATTTTTTATTCATTTATTGTTTATCTGTTTATTTCTTTTCAGTTTTGCTCGTCTCTTGTGCTTAAATGACTGTAGCATACAATCTTCACAATCGGAGCCTAAAGCTAAAGAGCTTACAGCACCTAGTGTTCAATGCAACAGCAATGACTGTTGGCTGTTAGAGGACTGTTCTAAGAGTAACTCTTGTTACAGAGCTGCTTGTAAACTAAAAAGCCTCACAACTCAAGTTAAAATGATTGGCTTTGCAGTGTTTTTTGTTTATTTGTTTTTTTCATTTGTTTGTTTATTTTTTATTCATTTATTGTTTATTTGTTTATTTCTTTTTAGTTTTGCTCGTCTCTTGTGTTTAAATGACTGTAGCATACAATCTTCACAATCGGAGCCTAAAGCAACAAAGCTTACAGCACCTAGTGTTCCCTGGCAGTCTCCATTCCAAGTACTAACTAAGCCCACAAGATCGGGATTTGTAAGAGCGCTATGGCCATAAGCAATGACTGTTGGCTGTAGAGGACTGTTCTGAGAGTAACTCTTGTTACAGAGCTGCTTGTAAACTAAAAAGCCTCACAACTCAAATTAAAATGATTGGCTTTGCAGTGTTTTTTGTTTATTTGTTTTTTTCATTTGTTTGTTTATTTTTTATTCATTTATTGTTTATCTGTTTATTTCTTTTTAGTTTTGCTCGTCTCTTGTGTTTAAATGACTGTAGCATACAATCTTCACAATCGGAGCCTAAAGCTAAAGAGCTTACAGCACCTAGTGTTCAGTGCAACAGCAATGACTGTTGGCTGTTAGAGGACTGTTCTAAGAGTAACTCTTGTTACAGAGCTGCTTGTAAACTAAAAAGCCTCACAACTCAAGTTAAAATGATTGGCTTTGCAGTGTTTATTGTTTATTTGTTTTTTTCATTTGTTTGTTTATTTTTTATTCATTTATTGTTTATTTGTTTATTTCTTTTTAGTTTTGCTCGTCTCTTGTGTTTAAATGACTGTAGCATACAATCTTCACAATCGGAGCCTAAAGCTAAAGAGCTTACAGCACCTAGTGTTCAATGCAACAGCAATGACTGTTGGCTGTTAGAGGACTGTTCTAAGAGTAACTCTTGTTACAGAGCTGCTTGTAAACTAAAAAGCCTCACAACTCAAGTTAAAATGATTGGCTTTGCAGTGCTTTTTGTTTATTTGTTTTTTTCATTTGTTTGTTTATTTTTTATTCATTTATTGTTTATTTGTTTATTTCTTTTTAGTTTTGCTCGTCTCTTGTGTTTAAATGACTGTAGCATACAATCTTCACAATCGGAGCCTAAAGCAACAAAGCTTACAGCACCTAGTGTTCCCTGGTAGTCTCCATTCCAAGTACTAACTAAGCCCACAAGATCGGGATTTGTAAGAGCGCTATGGCCATAAGCAATGACTGTTGGCTGTAGAGGACTGTTCTGAGAGTAACTCTTGTTACAGAGCTGCTTGTAAACTAAAAAGCCTCACAACTCAAATTAAAATGATTGGCTTTGCAGTGTTTTTTGTTTATTTGTTTTTTTCATTTGTTTGTTTATTTTTTATTCATTTATTGTTTATCTGTTTATTTCTTTTTAGTTTTGCTCGTCTCTTGTGTTTAAATGACTGTAGCATACAATCTTCACAATCGGAGCCTAAAGCTAAAGAGCTTACAGCACCTAGTGTTCAATGCAACAGCAATGACTGTTGGCTGTTAGAGGACTGTTCTAAGAGTAACTCTTGTTACAGAGCTGCTTGTAAACTAAAAAGCCTCACAACTCAAGTTAAAATGATTGGCTTTGCAGTGTTTTTTGTTTATTTGTTTTTTTCATTTGTTTGTTTATTTTTTATTCATTTATCGTTTATTTGTTTATTTCTTTTTAGTTTTGCTCGTCTCTTGTGTTTAAATGACTGTAGCATACAATCTTCACAATCGGAGCCTAAAGCAACAAAGCTTACAGCACCTAGTGTTCCCTGGCAGTCTCCATTCCAAGTACTAACTAAGCCCACAAGATCGGGATTTGTAAGAGCGCTATGGCCATAAGCAATGACTGTTGGCTGTAAAGGACTGTTCTGAGAGTAACTCTTGTTACAGAGCTGCTTGTAAACTAAAAATCCTCACAACTCAAATTAAAATGATTGGCTTTGCAGTGTTTTTTGTTTATTTGTTTTTTTCATTTGTTTGTTTATTTTTTATTCATTTATTGTTTATCTGTTTATTTCTTTTTAGTTTTGCTCGTCTCTTGTGTTTAAATGACTGTAGCATACAATCTTCACAATCGGAGCCTAAAGCTAAAGAGCTTACAGCACCTAGTGTTCAATGCAACAGCAATGACTGTTGGCTGTTAGAGGACTGTTCTAAGAGTAACTCTTGTTACAGAGCTGCTTGTAAACTAAAAAGCCTCACAACTCAAGTTAAAATGATTGGCTTTGCAGTGTTTTTTGTTTATTTGTTTTTTTCATTTGTTTGTTTATTTTTTATTCATTTATTGTTTATTTGTTTATTTCTTTTTAGTTTTGCTCGTCTCTTGTGTTTAAATGACTGTAGCATACAATCTTCACAATCGGAGCCTAAAGCAACAAAGCTTACAGCACCTAGTGTTCCCTGGCAGTCTCCATTCCAAGTACTAACTAAGCCCACAAGATCGGGATTTGTAAGAGCGCTATGGCCATAAGCAATGACTGTTGGCTGTAGAGGACTGTTCTGAGAGTAACTCTTGTTACAGAGCTGCTTGTAAACTAAAAAGCCTCACAACTCAAATTAAAATGATTGGCTTTGCAGTGTTTTTTGTTTATTTGTTTTTTTCATTTGTTTGTTTATTTTTTATTCATTTATTGTTTATCTGTTTATTTCTTTTTAGTTTTGCTCGTCTCTTGTGTTTAAATGACTGTAGCATACAATCTTCACAATCGGAGCCTAAAGCTAAAGAGCTTACAGCACCTAGTGTTCAGTGCAACAGCAATGACTGTTGGCTGTTAGAGGACTGTTCTAAGAGTAACTCTTGTTACAGAGCTGCTTGTAAACTAAAAAGCCTCACAACTCAAGTTAAAATGATTGGCTTTGCAGTGTTTTTTGTTTATTTGTTTTTTTCATTTGTTTGTTTATTTTTTATTCATTTATTGTTTATTTGTTTATTTCTTTTTAGTTTTGCTCGTCTCTTGTGTTTAAATGACTGTAGCATACAATCTTCACAATCGGAGCCTAAAGCTAAAGAGCTTACAGCACCTAGTGTTCAATGCAACAGCAATGACTGTTGGCTGTTAGAGGACTGTTCTAAGAGTAACTCTTGTTACAGAGCTGCTTGTAAACTAAAGAGCCTCACAACTCAAGTTAAAATGATTGGCTTTGCAGTGTTTTTTGTTTATTTGTTTTTTTCATTTGTTTGTTTATTTTTTATTCATTTATTGTTTATTTGTTTATTTCTTTTTAGTTTTGCTCGTCTCTTGTGTTTAAATGACTGTAGCATACAATCTTCACAATCGGAGCCTAAAGCTAAAGAGCTTACAGCACCTAGTGTTCAATGCAACAGCAATGACTGTTGGCTGTAAAGGACTGTTCTGAGAGTAACTCTTGTTACAGAGCTGCTTGTAAACTAAAAATCCTCACAACTCAAATTAAAATGATTGGCTTTGCAGTGTTTTTTGTTTATTTGTTTTTTTCATTTGTTTGTTTATTTTTTATTCATTTATTGTTTATCTGTTTATTTCTTTTTAGTTTTGCTCGTCTCTTGTGTTTAAATGACTGTAGCATACAATCTTCACAATCGGAGCCTAAAGCTAAAGAGCTTACAGCACCTAGTGTTCAATGCAACAGCAATGACTGTTGGCTGTTAGAGGACTGTTCTAAGAGTAACTCTTGTTACAGAGCTGCTTGTAAACTAAAAAGCCTCACAACTCAAGTTAAAATGATTGGCTTTGCAGTGTTTTTTGTTTATTTGTTTTTTTCATTTGTTTGTTTATTTTTTATTCATTTATTGTTTATTTGTTTATTTCTTTTTAGTTTTGCTCGTCTCTTGTGTTTAAATGACTGTAGCATACAATCTTCACAATCGGAGCCTAAAGCAACAAAGCTTACAGCACCTAGTGTTCCCTGGCAGTCTCCATTCCAAGTACTAACTAAGCCCACAAGATCGGGATTTGTAAGAGCGCTATGGCCATAAGCAATGACTGTTGGCTGTAGAGGACTGTTCTGAGAGTAACTCTTGTTACAGAGCTGCTTGTAAACTAAAAAGCCTCACAACTCAAATTAAAATGATTGGCTTTGCAGTGTTTTTTGTTTATTTGTTTTTTTCATTTGTTTGTTTATTTTTTATTCATTTATTGTTTATCTGTTTATTTCTTTTTAGTTTTGCTCGTCTCTTGTGTTTAAATGACTGTAGCATACAATCTTCACAATCGGAGCCTAAAGCTAAAGAGCTTACAGCACCTAGTGTTCAGTGCAACAGCAATGACTGTTGGCTGTTAGAGGACTGTTCTAAGAGTAACTCTTGTTACAGAGCTGCTTGTAAACTAAAAAGCCTCACAACTCAAGTTAAAATGATTGGCTTTGCAGTGTTTTTTGTTTATTTGTTTTTTTCATTTGTTTGTTTATTTTTTATTCATTTATTGTTTATTTGTTTATTTCTTTTTAGTTTTGCTCGTCTCTTGTGTTTAAATGACTGTAGCATACAATCTTCACAATCGGAGCCTAAAGCTAAAGAGCTTACAGCACCTAGTGTTCAATGCAACAGCAATGACTGTTGGCTGTTAGAGGACTGTTCTAAGAGTAACTCTTGTTACAGAGCTGCTTGTAAACTAAAGAGCCTCACAACTCAAGTTAAAATGATTGGCTTTGCAGTGTTTTTTGTTTATTTGTTTTTTTCATTTGTTTGTTTATTTTTTATTCATTTATTGTTTATTTGTTTATTTCTTTTTAGTTTTGCTCGTCTCTTGTGTTTAAATGACTGTAGCATACAATCTTCACAATCGGAGCCTAAAGCTAAAGAGCTTACAGCACCTAGTGTTCAATGCAACAGCAATGACTGTTGGCTGTTAGAGGACTGTTCTAAGAGTAACTCTTGTTACAGAGCTGCTTGTAAACTAAAAAGCCTCACAACTCAAGTTAAAATGATTGGCTTTGCAGTGTTTTTTGTTTATTTGTTTTTTTTCATTTGTTTGTTTATTTTTTATTCATTTATTGTTTATTTGTTTATTTCTTTTTAGTTTTGCTCGTCTCTTGTGTTTAAATGACTGTAGCATACAATCTTCACAATCGGAGCCTAAAGCAACAAAGCTTACAGCACCTAGTGTTCCCTGGCAGTCTCCATTCCAAGTACTAACTAAGCCCACAAGATCGGGATTTGTAAGAGCGCTATGGCCATAAGCAATGACTGTTGGCTGTAGAGGACTGCTCTGAGAGTAACTCTTGCTACAGAGCTGCTTGTAAACTAAAAAGCCTCACAACTCAAATTAAAATGATTGGCTTTGCAGTGTTTTTTGTTTATTTGTTTTTTTCATTTGTTTGTTTATTTTTTATTCATTTATTGTTTATCTGTTTATTTCTTTTTAGTTTTGCTCGTCTCTTGTGTTTAAATGACTGTAGCATACAATCTTCACAATCGGAGCCTAAAGCTAAAGAGCTTACAGCACCTAGTGTTCAGTGCAACAGCAATGACTGTTGGCTGTTAGAGGACTGTTCTAAGAGTAACTCTTGTTACAGAGCTGCTTGTAAACTAAAAAGCCTCACAACTCAAGTTAAAATGATTGGCTTTGCAGTGTTTTTTGTTTATTTGTTTTTTTCATTTGTTTGTTTATTTTTTATTCATTTATTGTTTATTTGTTTATTTCTTTTTAGTTTTGCTCGTCTCTTGTGTTTAAATGACTGTAGCATACAATCTTCACAATCGGAGCCTAAAGCTAAAGAGCTTACAGCACCTAGTGTTCAATGCAACAGCAATGACTGTTGGCTGTTAGAGGACTGTTCTAAGAGTAACTCTTGTTACAGAGCTGCTTGTAAACTAAAAAGCCTCACAACTCAAGTTAAAATGATTGGCTTTGCAGTGTTTTTTGTTTATTTGTTTTTTTCATTTGTTTGTTTATTTTTTATTCATTTATTGTTTATTTGTTTATTTCTTTTTAGTTTTGCTCGTCTCTTGTGTTTAAATGACTGTAGCATACAATCTTCACAATCGGAGCCTAAAGCTAAAGAGCTTACAGCACCTAGTGTTCAATGCAACAGCAATGACTGTTGGCTGTTAGAGGACTGTTCTAAGAGTAACTCTTGTTACAGAGCTGCTTGTAAACTAAAAAGCCTCACAACTCAAGTTAAAATGATTGGCTTTGCAGTGTTTTTTGTTTATTTGTTTTTTTCATTTGTTTGTTTATTTTTTATTCATTTATTGTTTATTTGTTTATTTCTTTTTAGTTTTGCTCGTCTCTTGTGTTTAAATGACTGTAGCATACAATCTTCACAATCGGAGCCTAAAGCAACAAAGCTTACAGCACCTAGTGTTCCCTGGCAGTCTCCATTCCAAGTACTAACTAAGCCCACAAGATCGGGATTTGTAAGAGCGCTATGGCCATAAGCAATGACTGTTGGCTGTAGAGGACTGTTCTGAGAGTAACTCTTGTTACAGAGCTGCTTGTAAACTAAAAAGCCTCACAACTCAAATTAAAATGATTGGCTTTGCAGTGTTTTTTGTTTATTTGTTTTTTTCATTTGTTTGTTTATTTTTTATTCATTTATTGTTTATTTGTTTATTTCTTTTTAGTTTTGCTCGTCTCTTGTGTTTAAATGACTGTAGCATACAATCTTCACAATCGGAGCCTAAAGCAACAAAGCTTACAGCACCTAGTGTTCCCTGGCAGTCTCCATTCCAAGTACTAACTAAGCCCACAAGATCGGGATTTGTAAGAGCGCTATGGCCATAAGCAATGACTGTTGGCTGTAGAGGACTGCTCTGAGAGTAACTCTTGCTACAGAGCTGCTTGTAAACTAAAAAGCCTCACAACTCAAATTAAAATGATTGGCTTTGCAGTGTTTTTTGTTTATTTGTTTTTTTCATTTGTTTGTTTATTTTTTATTCATTTATTGTTTATCTGTTTATTTCTTTTTAGTTTTGCTCGTCTCTTGTGTTTAAATGACTGTAGCATACAATCTTCACAATCGGAGCCTAAAGCTAAAGAGCTTACAGCACCTAGTGTTCAGTGCAACAGCAATGACTGTTGGCTGTTAGAGGACTGTTCTAAGAGTAACTCTTGTTACAGAGCTGCTTGTAAACTAAAAAGCCTCACAACTCAAGTTAAAATGATTGGCTTTGCAGTGTTTTTTGTTTATTTGTTTTTTTCATTTGTTTGTTTATTTTTTATTCATTTATTGTTTATTTGTTTATTTCTTTTTAGTTTTGCTCGTCTCTTGTGTTTAAATGACTGTAGCATACAATCTTCACAATCGGAGCCTAAAGCTAAAGAGCTTACAGCACCTAGTGTTCAATGCAACAGCAATGACTGTTGGCTGTTAGAGGACTGTTCTAAGAGTAACTCTTGTTACAGAGCTGCTTGTAAACTAAAAAGCCTCACAACTCAAGTTAAAATGATTGGCTTTGCAGTGTTTTTTGTTTATTTGTTTTTTTCATTTGTTTGTTTATTTTTTATTCATTTATTGTTTATTTGTTTATTTCTTTTTAGTTTTGCTCGTCTCTTGTGTTTAAATGACTGTAGCATACAATCTTCACAATCGGAGCCTAAAGCTAAAGAGCTTACAGCACCTAGTGTTCAATGCAACAGCAATGACTGTTGGCTGTTAGAGGACTGTTCTAAGAGTAACTCTTGTTACAGAGCTGCTTGTAAACTAAAAAGCCTCACAACTCAAGTTAAAATGATTGGCTTTGCAGTGTTTTTTGTTTATTTGTTTTTTTCATTTGTTTGTTTATTTTTTATTCATTTATTGTTTATCTGTTTATTTCTTTTTAGTTTTGCTCGTCTCTTGTGTTTAAATGACTGTAGCATACAATCTTCACAATCGGAGCCTAAAGCTAAAGAGCTTACAGCACCTAGTGTTCAGTGCAACAGCAATGACTGTTGGCTGTTAGAGGACTGTTCTAAGAGTAACTCTTGTTACAGAGCTGCTTGTAAACTAAAAAGCCTCACAACTCAAGTTAAAATGATTGGCTTTGCAGTGTTTATTGTTTATTTGTTTTTTTCATTTGTTTGTTTATTTTTTATTCATTTATTGTTTATTTGTTTATTTCTTTTTAGTTTTGCTCGTCTCTTGTGTTTAAATGACTGTAGCATACAATCTTCACAATCGGAGCCTAAAGCTAAAGAGCTTACAGCACCTAGTGTTCAATGCAACAGCAATGACTGTTGGCTGTTAGAGGACTGTTCTAAGAGTAACTCTTGTTACAGAGCTGCTTGTAAACTAAAAAGCCTCACAACTCAAGTTAAAATGATTGGCTTTGCAGTGCTTTTTGTTTATTTGTTTTTTTCATTTGTTTGTTTATTTTTTATTCATTTATTGTTTATTTGTTTATTTCTTTTTAGTTTTGCTCGTCTCTTGTGTTTAAATGACTGTAGCATACAATCTTCACAATCGGAGCCTAAAGCAACAAAGCTTACAGCACCTAGTGTTCCCTGGTAGTCTCCATTCCAAGTACTAACTAAGCCCACAATATCGGGATTTGTAAGAGCGCTATGGCCATAAGCAATGACTGTTGGCTGTAGAGGACTGTTCTGAGAGTAACTCTTGTTACAGAGCTGCTTGTAAACTAAAAAGCCTCACAACTCAAATTAAAATGATTGGCTTTGCAGTGTTTTTTGTTTATTTGTTTTTTTCATTTGTTTGTTTATTTTTTATTCATTTATTGTTTATCTGTTTATTTCTTTTCAGTTTTGCTCGTCTCTTGTGCTTAAATGACTGTAGCATACAATCTTCACAATCGGAGCCTAAAGCTAAAGAGCTTACAGCACCTAGTGTTCAATGCAACAGCAATGACTGTTGGCTGTTAGAGGACTGTTCTAAGAGTAACTCTTGTTACAGAGCTGCTTGTAAACTAAAAAGCCTCACAACTCAAGTTAAAATGATTGGCTTTGCAGTGTTTTTTGTTTATTTGTTTTTTTCATTTGTTTGTTTATTTTTTATTCATTTATTGTTTATTTGTTTATTTCTTTTTAGTTTTGCTCGTCTCTTGTGTTTAAATGACTGTAGCATACAATCTTCACAATCGGAGCCTAAAGCAACAAAGCTTACAGCACCTAGTGTTCCCTGGCAGTCTCCATTCCAAGTACTAACTAAGCCCACAAGATCGGGATTTGTAAGAGCGCTATGGCCATAAGCAATGACTGTTGGCTGTAGAGGACTGTTCTGAGAGTAACTCTTGTTACAGAGCTGCTTGTAAACTAAAAAGCCTCACAACTCAAATTAAAATGATTGGCTTTGCAGTGTTTTTTGTTTATTTGTTTTTTTCATTTGTTTGTTTATTTTTTATTCATTTATTGTTTATCTGTTTATTTCTTTTTAGTTTTGCTCGTCTCTTGTGTTTAAATGACTGTAGCATACAATCTTCACAATCGGAGCCTAAAGCTAAAGAGCTTACAGCACCTAGTGTTCAGTGCAACAGCAATGACTGTTGGCTGTTAGAGGACTGTTCTAAGAGTAACTCTTGTTACAGAGCTGCTTGTAAACTAAAAAGCCTCACAACTCAAGTTAAAATGATTGGCTTTGCAGTGTTTATTGTTTATTTGTTTTTTTCATTTGTTTGTTTATTTTTTATTCATTTATTGTTTATTTGTTTATTTCTTTTTAGTTTTGCTCGTCTCTTGTGTTTAAATGACTGTAGCATACAATCTTCACAATCGGAGCCTAAAGCTAAAGAGCTTACAGCACCTAGTGTTCAATGCAACAGCAATGACTGTTGGCTGTTAGAGGACTGTTCTAAGAGTAACTCTTGTTACAGAGCTGCTTGTAAACTAAAAAGCCTCACAACTCAAGTTAAAATGATTGGCTTTGCAGTGCTTTTTGTTTATTTGTTTTTTTCATTTGTTTGTTTATTTTTTATTCATTTATTGTTTATTTGTTTATTTCTTTTTAGTTTTGCTCGTCTCTTGTGTTTAAATGACTGTAGCATACAATCTTCACAATCGGAGCCTAAAGCAACAAAGCTTACAGCACCTAGTGTTCCCTGGTAGTCTCCATTCCAAGTACTAACTAAGCCCACAAGATCGGGATTTGTAAGAGCGCTATGGCCATAAGCAATGACTGTTGGCTGTAGAGGACTGTTCTGAGAGTAACTCTTGTTACAGAGCTGCTTGTAAACTAAAAAGCCTCACAACTCAAATTAAAATGATTGGCTTTGCAGTGTTTTTTGTTTATTTGTTTTTTTCATTTGTTTGTTTATTTTTTATTCATTTATTGTTTATCTGTTTATTTCTTTTTAGTTTTGCTCGTCTCTTGTGTTTAAATGACTGTAGCATACAATCTTCACAATCGGAGCCTAAAGCTAAAGAGCTTACAGCACCTAGTGTTCAATGCAACAGCAATGACTGTTGGCTGTTAGAGGACTGTTCTAAGAGTAACTCTTGTTACAGAGCTGCTTGTAAACTAAAAAGCCTCACAACTCAAGTTAAAATGATTGGCTTTGCAGTGTTTTTTGTTTATTTGTTTTTTTCATTTGTTTGTTTATTTTTTATTCATTTATCGTTTATTTGTTTATTTCTTTTTAGTTTTGCTCGTCTCTTGTGTTTAAATGACTGTAGCATACAATCTTCACAATCGGAGCCTAAAGCAACAAAGCTTACAGCACCTAGTGTTCCCTGGCAGTCTCCATTCCAAGTACTAACTAAGCCCACAAGATCGGGATTTGTAAGAGCGCTATGGCCATAAGCAATGACTGTTGGCTGTAAAGGACTGTTCTGAGAGTAACTCTTGTTACAGAGCTGCTTGTAAACTAAAAATCCTCACAACTCAAATTAAAATGATTGGCTTTGCAGTGTTTTTTGTTTATTTGTTTTTTTCATTTGTTTGTTTATTTTTTATTCATTTATTGTTTATCTGTTTATTTCTTTTTAGTTTTGCTCGTCTCTTGTGTTTAAATGACTGTAGCATACAATCTTCACAATCGGAGCCTAAAGCTAAAGAGCTTACAGCACCTAGTGTTCAATGCAACAGCAATGACTGTTGGCTGTTAGAGGACTGTTCTAAGAGTAACTCTTGTTACAGAGCTGCTTGTAAACTAAAAAGCCTCACAACTCAAGTTAAAATGATTGGCTTTGCAGTGTTTTTTGTTTATTTGTTTTTTTCATTTGTTTGTTTATTTTTTATTCATTTATTGTTTATTTGTTTATTTCTTTTTAGTTTTGCTCGTCTCTTGTGTTTAAATGACTGTAGCATACAATCTTCACAATCGGAGCCTAAAGCAACAAAGCTTACAGCACCTAGTGTTCCCTGGCAGTCTCCATTCCAAGTACTAACTAAGCCCACAAGATCGGGATTTGTAAGAGCGCTATGGCCATAAGCAATGACTGTTGGCTGTAGAGGACTGTTCTGAGAGTAACTCTTGTTACAGAGCTGCTTGTAAACTAAAAAGCCTCACAACTCAAATTAAAATGATTGGCTTTGCAGTGTTTTTTGTTTATTTGTTTTTTTCAT
This sequence comes from Hoplias malabaricus, assembly GCF_029633855.1. Lineage (NCBI taxonomy): Eukaryota > Metazoa > Chordata > Actinopteri > Characiformes > Erythrinidae > Hoplias > Hoplias malabaricus. The sequence continues at coordinate 27,677,167 of NC_089814.1, forward strand.
TTGTTTGTTTATTTTTTATTCATTTATTGTTTATCTGTTTATTTCTTTTTAGTTTTGCTCGTCTCTTGTGTTTAAATGACTGTAGCATACAATCTTCACAATCGGAGCCTAAAGCTAAAGAGCTTACAGCACCTAGTGTTCAGTGCAACAGCAATGACTGTTGGCTGTTAGAGGACTGTTCTAAGAGTAACTCTTGTTACAGAGCTGCTTGTAAACTAAAAAGCCTCACAACTCAAGTTAAAATGATTGGCTTTGCAGTGTTTTTTGTTTATTTGTTTTTTTCATTTGTTTGTTTATTTTTTATTCATTTATTGTTTATTTGTTTATTTCTTTTTAGTTTTGCTCGTCTCTTGTGTTTAAATGACTGTAGCATACAATCTTCACAATCGGAGCCTAAAGCTAAAGAGCTTACAGCACCTAGTGTTCAATGCAACAGCAATGACTGTTGGCTGTTAGAGGACTGTTCTAAGAGTAACTCTTGTTACAGAGCTGCTTGTAAACTAAAGAGCCTCACAACTCAAGTTAAAATGATTGGCTTTGCAGTGTTTTTTGTTTATTTGTTTTTTTCATTTGTTTGTTTATTTTTTATTCATTTATTGTTTATTTGTTTATTTCTTTTTAGTTTTGCTCGTCTCTTGTGTTTAAATGACTGTAGCATACAATCTTCACAATCGGAGCCTAAAGCTAAAGAGCTTACAGCACCTAGTGTTCAATGCAACAGCAATGACTGTTGGCTGTTAGAGGACTGTTCTAAGAGTAACTCTTGTTACAGAGCTGCTTGTAAACTAAAAAGCCTCACAACTCAAGTTAAAATGATTGGCTTTGCAGTGTTTTTTGTTTATTTGTTTTTTTTTCATTTGTTTGTTTATTTTTTATTCATTTATTGTTTATTTGTTTATTTCTTTTTAGTTTTGCTCGTCTCTTGTGTTTAAATGACTGTAGCATACAATCTTCACAATCGGAGCCTAAAGCAACAAAGCTTACAGCACCTAGTGTTCCCTGGCAGTCTCCATTCCAAGTACTAACTAAGCCCACAAGATCGGGATTTGTAAGAGCGCTATGGCCATAAGCAATGACTGTTGGCTGTAGAGGACTGCTCTGAGAGTAACTCTTGCTACAGAGCTGCTTGTAAACTAAAAAGCCTCACAACTCAAATTAAAATGATTGGCTTTGCAGTGTTTTTTGTTTATTTGTTTTTTTCATTTGTTTGTTTATTTTTTATTCATTTATTGTTTATCTGTTTATTTCTTTTTAGTTTTGCTCGTCTCTTGTGTTTAAATGACTGTAGCATACAATCTTCACAATCGGAGCCTAAAGCTAAAGAGCTTACAGCACCTAGTGTTCAGTGCAACAGCAATGACTGTTGGCTGTTAGAGGACTGTTCTAAGAGTAACTCTTGTTACAGAGCTGCTTGTAAACTAAAAAGCCTCACAACTCAAGTTAAAATGATTGGCTTTGCAGTGTTTTTTGTTTATTTGTTTTTTTCATTTGTTTGTTTATTTTTTATTCATTTATTGTTTATTTGTTTATTTCTTTTTAGTTTTGCTCGTCTCTTGTGTTTAAATGACTGTAGCATACAATCTTCACAATCGGAGCCTAAAGCTAAAGAGCTTACAGCACCTAGTGTTCAATGCAACAGCAATGACTGTTGGCTGTTAGAGGACTGTTCTAAGAGTAACTCTTGTTACAGAGCTGCTTGTAAACTAAAAAGCCTCACAACTCAAGTTAAAATGATTGGCTTTGCAGTGTTTTTTGTTTATTTGTTTTTTTCATTTGTTTGTTTATTTTTTATTCATTTATTGTTTATTTGTTTATTTCTTTTTAGTTTTGCTCGTCTCTTGTGTTTAAATGACTGTAGCATACAATCTTCACAATCGGAGCCTAAAGCAACAAAGCTTACAGCACCTAGTGTTCCCTGGCAGTCTCCATTCCAAGTACTAACTAAGCCCACAAGATCGGGATTTGTAAGAGCGCTATGGCCATAAGCAATGACTGTTGGCTGTAAAGGACTGTTCTGAGAGTAACTCTTGTTACAGAGCTGCTTGTAAACTAAAAATCCTCACAACTCAAATTAAAATGATTGGCTTTGCAGTGTTTTTTGTTTATTTGTTTTTTTCATTTGTTTGTTTATTTTTTATTCATTTATTGTTTATCTGTTTATTTCTTTTTAGTTTTGCTCGTCTCTTGTGTTTAAATGACTGTAGCATACAATCTTCACAATCGGAGCCTAAAGCTAAAGAGCTTACAGCACCTAGTGTTCAATGCAACAGCAATGACTGTTGGCTGTTAGAGGACTGTTCTAAGAGTAACTCTTGTTACAGAGCTGCTTGTAAACTAAAAAGCCTCACAACTCAAGTTAAAATGATTGGCTTTGCAGTGTTTTTTGTTTATTTGTTTTTTTCATTTGTTTGTTTATTTTTTATTCATTTATTGTTTATTTGTTTATTTCTTTTTAGTTTTGCTCGTCTCTTGTGTTTAAATGACTGTAGCATACAATCTTCACAATCGGAGCCTAAAGCAACAAAGCTTACAGCACCTAGTGTTCCCTGGCAGTCTCCATTCCAAGTACTAACTAAGCCCACAAGATCGGGATTTGTAAGAGCGCTATGGCCATAAGCAATGACTGTTGGCTGTAGAGGACTGTTCTGAGAGTAACTCTTGTTACAGAGCTGCTTGTAAACTAAAAAGCCTCACAACTCAAATTAAAATGATTGGCTTTGCAGTGTTTTTTGTTTATTTGTTTTTTTCATTTGTTTGTTTATTTTTTATTCATTTATTGTTTATCTGTTTATTTCTTTTTAGTTTTGCTCGTCTCTTGTGTTTAAATGACTGTAGCATACAATCTTCACAATCGGAGCCTAAAGCTAAAGAGCTTACAGCACCTAGTGTTCAGTGCAACAGCAATGACTGTTGGCTGTTAGAGGACTGTTCTAAGAGTAACTCTTGTTACAGAGCTGCTTGTAAACTAAAAAGCCTCACAACTCAAGTTAAAATGATTGGCTTTGCAGTGTTTTTTGTTTATTTGTTTTTTTCATTTGTTTGTTTATTTTTTATTCATTTATTGTTTATTTGTTTATTTCTTTTTAGTTTTGCTCGTCTCTTGTGTTTAAATGACTGTAGCATACAATCTTCACAATCGGAGCCTAAAGCTAAAGAGCTTACAGCACCTAGTGTTCAATGCAACAGCAATGACTGTTGGCTGTTAGAGGACTGTTCTAAGAGTAACTCTTGTTACAGAGCTGCTTGTAAACTAAAGAGCCTCACAACTCAAGTTAAAATGATTGGCTTTGCAGTGTTTTTTGTTTATTTGTTTTTTTCATTTGTTTGTTTATTTTTTATTCATTTATTGTTTATTTGTTTATTTCTTTTTAGTTTTGCTCGTCTCTTGTGTTTAAATGACTGTAGCATACAATCTTCACAATCGGAGCCTAAAGCTAAAGAGCTTACAGCACCTAGTGTTCAATGCAACAGCAATGACTGTTGGCTGTTAGAGGACTGTTCTAAGAGTAACTCTTGTTACAGAGCTGCTTGTAAACTAAAAAGCCTCACAACTCAAGTTAAAATGATTGGCTTTGCAGTGTTTTTTGTTTATTTGTTTTTTTTCATTTGTTTGTTTATTTTTTATTCATTTATTGTTTATTTGTTTATTTCTTTTTAGTTTTGCTCGTCTCTTGTGTTTAAATGACTGTAGCATACAATCTTCACAATCGGAGCCTAAAGCAACAAAGCTTACAGCACCTAGTGTTCCCTGGCAGTCTCCATTCCAAGTACTAACTAAGCCCACAAGATCGGGATTTGTAAGAGCGCTATGGCCATAAGCAATGACTGTTGGCTGTAGAGGACTGCTCTGAGAGTAACTCTTGCTACAGAGCTGCTTGTAAACTAAAAAGCCTCACAACTCAAATTAAAATGATTGGCTTTGCAGTGTTTTTTGTTTATTTGTTTTTTTCATTTGTTTGTTTATTTTTTATTCATTTATTGTTTATCTGTTTATTTCTTTTTAGTTTTGCTCGTCTCTTGTGTTTAAATGACTGTAGCATACAATCTTCACAATCGGAGCCTAAAGCTAAAGAGCTTACAGCACCTAGTGTTCAGTGCAACAGCAATGACTGTTGGCTGTTAGAGGACTGTTCTAAGAGTAACTCTTGTTACAGAGCTGCTTGTAAACTAAAAAGCCTCACAACTCAAGTTAAAATGATTGGCTTTGCAGTGTTTTTTGTTTATTTGTTTTTTTCATTTGTTTGTTTATTTTTTATTCATTTATTGTTTATTTGTTTATTTCTTTTTAGTTTTGCTCGTCTCTTGTGTTTAAATGACTGTAGCATACAATCTTCACAATCGGAGCCTAAAGCTAAAGAGCTTACAGCACCTAGTGTTCAATGCAACAGCAATGACTGTTGGCTGTTAGAGGACTGTTCTAAGAGTAACTCTTGTTACAGAGCTGCTTGTAAACTAAAAAGCCTCACAACTCAAGTTAAAATGATTGGCTTTGCAGTGTTTTTTGTTTATTTGTTTTTTTCATTTGTTTGTTTATTTTTTATTCATTTATTGTTTATTTGTTTATTTCTTTTTAGTTTTGCTCGTCTCTTGTGTTTAAATGACTGTAGCATACAATCTTCACAATCGGAGCCTAAAGCTAAAGAGCTTACAGCACCTAGTGTTCAATGCAACAGCAATGACTGTTGGCTGTTAGAGGACTGTTCTAAGAGTAACTCTTGTTACAGAGCTGCTTGTAAACTAAAAAGCCTCACAACTCAAGTTAAAATGATTGGCTTTGCAGTGTTTTTTGTTTATTTGTTTTTTTCATTTGTTTGTTTATTTTTTATTCATTTATTGTTTATTTGTTTATTTCTTTTTAGTTTTGCTCGTCTCTTGTGTTTAAATGACTGTAGCATACAATCTTCACAATCGGAGCCTAAAGCTAAAGAGCTTACAGCACCTAGTGTTCAATGCAACAGCAATGACTGTTGGCTGTTAGAGGACTGTTCTAAGAGTAACTCTTGTTACAGAGCTGCTTGTAAACTAAAAAGCCTCACAACTCAAGTTAAAATGATTGGCTTTGCAGTGTTTTTTGTTTATTTGTTTTTTTCATTTGTTTGTTTATTTTTTATTCATTTATTGTTTATTTGTTTATTTCTTTTTAGTTTTGCTCGTCTCTTGTGTTTAAATGACTGTAGCATACAATCTTCACAATCGGAGCCTAAAGCTAAAGAGCTTACAGCACCTAGTGTTCAATGCAACAGCAATGACTGTTGGCTGTTAGAGGACTGTTCTAAGAGTAACTCTTGTTACAGAGCTGCTTGTAAACTAAAAAGCCTCACAACTCAAGTTAAAATGATTGGCTTTGCAGTGTTTTTTGTTTATTTGTTTTTTTTCATTTGTTTGTTTATTTTTTATTCATTTATTGTTTATTTGTTTATTTCTTTTTAGTTTTGCTCGTCTCTTGTGTTTAAATGACTGTAGCATACAATCTTCACAATCGGAGCCTAAAGCAACAAAGCTTACAGCACCTAGTGTTCCCTGGCAGTCTCCATTCCAAGTACTAACTAAGCCCACAAGATCGGGATTTGTAAGAGCGCTATGGCCATAAGCAATGACTGTTGGCTGTAGAGGACTGCTCTGAGAGTAACTCTTGCTACAGAGCTGCTTGTAAACTAAAAAGCCTCACAACTCAAATTAAAATGATTGGCTTTGCAGTGTTTTTTGTTTATTTGTTTTTTTCATTTGTTTGTTTATTTTTTATTCATTTATTGTTTATCTGTTTATTTCTTTTTAGTTTTGCTCGTCTCTTGTGTTTAAATGACTGTAGCATACAATCTTCACAATCGGAGCCTAAAGCTAAAGAGCTTACAGCACCTAGTGTTCAATGCAACAGCAATGACTGTTGGCTGTTAGAGGACTGTTCTAAGAGTAACTCTTGTTACAGAGCTGCTTGTAAACTAAAAAGCCTCACAACTCAAGTTAAAATGATTGGCTTTGCAGTGTTTTTTGTTTATTTGTTTTTTTTCATTTGTTTGTTTATTTTTTATTCATTTATTGTTTATTTGTTTATTTCTTTTTAGTTTTGCTCGTCTCTTGTGTTTAAATGACTGTAGCATACAATCTTCACAATCGGAGCCTAAAGCAACAAAGCTTACAGCACCTAGTGTTCCCTGGCAGTCTCCATTCCAAGTACTAACTAAGCCCACAAGATCGGGATTTGTAAGAGCGCTATGGCCATAAGCAATGACTGTTGGCTGTAGAGGACTGCTCTGAGAGTAACTCTTGCTACAGAGCTGCTTGTAAACTAAAAAGCCTCACAACTCAAATTAAAATGATTGGCTTTGCAGTGTTTTTTGTTTATTTGTTTTTTTCATTTGTTTGTTTATTTTTTATTCATTTATTGTTTATCTGTTTATTTCTTTTTAGTTTTGCTCGTCTCTTGTGTTTAAATGACTGTAGCATACAATCTTCACAATCGGAGCCTAAAGCTAAAGAGCTTACAGCACCTAGTGTTCAGTGCAACAGCAATGACTGTTGGCTGTTAGAGGACTGTTCTAAGAGTAACTCTTGTTACAGAGCTGCTTGTAAACTAAAAAGCCTCACAACTCAAGTTAAAATGATTGGCTTTGCAGTGTTTTTTGTTTATTTGTTTTTTTCATTTGTTTGTTTATTTTTTATTCATTTATTGTTTATTTGTTTATTTCTTTTTAGTTTTGCTCGTCTCTTGTGTTTAAATGACTGTAGCATACAATCTTCACAATCGGAGCCTAAAGCTAAAGAGCTTACAGCACCTAGTGTTCAATGCAACAGCAATGACTGTTGGCTGTTAGAGGACTGTTCTAAGAGTAACTCTTGTTACAGAGCTGCTTGTAAACTAAAAAGCCTCACAACTCAAGTTAAAATGATTGGCTTTGCAGTGTTTTTTGTTTATTTGTTTTTTTCATTTGTTTGTTTATTTTTTATTCATTTATTGTTTATTTGTTTATTTCTTTTTAGTTTTGCTCGTCTCTTGTGTTTAAATGACTGTAGCATACAATCTTCACAATCGGAGCCTAAAGCTAAAGAGCTTACAGCACCTAGTGTTCAATGCAACAGCAATGACTGTTGGCTGTTAGAGGACTGTTCTAAGAGTAACTCTTGTTACAGAGCTGCTTGTAAACTAAAAAGCCTCACAACTCAAGTTAAAATGATTGGCTTTGCAGTGTTTTTTGTTTATTTGTTTTTTTCATTTGTTTGTTTATTTTTTATTCATTTATTGTTTATTTGTTTATTTCTTTTTAGTTTTGCTCGTCTCTTGTGTTTAAATGACTGTAGCATACAATCTTCACAATCGGAGCCTAAAGCTAAAGAGCTTACAGCACCTAGTGTTCAATGCAACAGCAATGACTGTTGGCTGTTAGAGGACTGTTCTAAGAGTAACTCTTGTTACAGAGCTGCTTGTAAACTAAAAAGCCTCACAACTCAAGTTAAAATGATTGGCTTTGCAGTGTTTTTTGTTTATTTGTTTTTTTCATTTGTTTGTTTATTTTTTATTCATTTATTGTTTATTTGTTTATTTCTTTTTAGTTTTGCTCGTCTCTTGTGTTTAAATGACTGTAGCATACAATCTTCACAATCGGAGCCTAAAGCTAAAGAGCTTACAGCACCTAGTGTTCAATGCAACAGCAATGACTGTTGGCTGTTAGAGGACTGTTCTAAGAGTAACTCTTGTTACAGAGCTGCTTGTAAACTAAAAAGCCTCACAACTCAAGTTAAAATGATTGGCTTTGCAGTGTTTTTTGTTTATTTGTTTTTTTTCATTTGTTTGTTTATTTTTTATTCATTTATTGTTTATTTGTTTATTTCTTTTTAGTTTTGCTCGTCTCTTGTGTTTAAATGACTGTAGCATACAATCTTCACAATCGGAGCCTAAAGCAACAAAGCTTACAGCACCTAGTGTTCCCTGGCAGTCTCCATTCCAAGTACTAACTAAGCCCACAAGATCGGGATTTGTAAGAGCGCTATGGCCATAAGCAATGACTGTTGGCTGTAGAGGACTGCTCTGAGAGTAACTCTTGCTACAGAGCTGCTTGTAAACTAAAAAGCCTCACAACTCAAATTAAAATGATTGGCTTTGCAGTGTTTTTTGTTTATTTGTTTTTTTCATTTGTTTGTTTATTTTTTATTCATTTATTGTTTATCTGTTTATTTCTTTTTAGTTTTGCTCGTCTCTTGTGTTTAAATGACTGTAGCATACAATCTTCACAATCGGAGCCTAAAGCTAAAGAGCTTACAGCACCTAGTGTTCAGTGCAACAGCAATGACTGTTGGCTGTTAGAGGACTGTTCTAAGAGTAACTCTTGTTACAGAGCTGCTTGTAAACTAAAAAGCCTCACAACTCAAGTTAAAATGATTGGCTTTGCAGTGTTTTTTGTTTATTTGTTTTTTTCATTTGTTTGTTTATTTTTTATTCATTTATTGTTTATTTGTTTATTTCTTTTTAGTTTTGCTCGTCTCTTGTGTTTAAATGACTGTAGCATACAATCTTCACAATCGGAGCCTAAAGCTAAAGAGCTTACAGCACCTAGTGTTCAATGCAACAGCAATGACTGTTGGCTGTTAGAGGACTGTTCTAAGAGTAACTCTTGTTACAGAGCTGCTTGTAAACTAAAAAGCCTCACAACTCAAGTTAAAATGATTGGCTTTGCAGTGTTTTTTGTTTATTTGTTTTTTTCATTTGTTTGTTTATTTTTTATTCATTTATTGTTTATTTGTTTATTTCTTTTTAGTTTTGCTCGTCTCTTGTGTTTAAATGACTGTAGCATACAATCTTCACAATCGGAGCCTAAAGCTAAAGAGCTTACAGCACCTAGTGTTCAATGCAACAGCAATGACTGTTGGCTGTTAGAGGACTGTTCTAAGAGTAACTCTTGTTACAGAGCTGCTTGTAAACTAAAAAGCCTCACAACTCAAGTTAAAATGATTGGCTTTGCAGTGTTTTTTGTTTATTTGTTTTTTTCATTTGTTTGTTTATTTTTTATTCATTTATTGTTTATTTGTTTATTTCTTTTTAGTTTTGCTCGTCTCTTGTGTTTAAATGACTGTAGCATACAATCTTCACAATCGGAGCCTAAAGCAACAAAGCTTACAGCACCTAGTGTTCCCTGGCAGTCTCCATTCCAAGTACTAACTAAGCCCACAAGATCGGGATTTGTAAGAGCGCTATGGCCATAAGCAATGACTGTTGGCTGTAGAGGACTGTTCTGAGAGTAACTCTTGTTACAGAGCTGCTTGTAAACTAAAAAGCCTCACAACTCAAATTAAAATGATTGGCTTTGCAGTGTTTTTTGTTTATTTGTTTTTTTCATTTGTTTGTTTATTTTTTATTCATTTATTGTTTATCTGTTTATTTCTTTTTAGTTTTGCTCGTCTCTTGTGTTTAAATGACTGTAGCATACAATCTTCACAATCGGAGCCTAAAGCTAAAGAGCTTACAGCACCTAGTGTTCAATGCAACAGCAATGACTGTTGGCTGTTAGAGGACTGTTCTAAGAGTAACTCTTGTTACAGAGCTGCTTGTAAACTAAAAAGCCTCACAACTCAAGTTAAAATGATTGGCTTTGCAGTGTTTTTTGTTTATTTGTTTTTTTCATTTGTTTGTTTATTTTTTATTCATTTATTGTTTATTTGTTTATTTCTTTTTAGTTTTGCTCGTCTCTTGTGTTTAAATGACTGTAGCATACAATCTTCACAATCGGAGCCTAAAGCAACAAAGCTTACAGCACCTAGTGTTCCCTGGCAGTCTCCATTCCAAGTACTAACTAAGCCCACAAGATCGGGATTTGTAAGAGCGCTATGGCCATAAGCAATGACTGTTGGCTGTAAAGGACTGTTCTGAGAGTAACTCTTGTTACAGAGCTGCTTGTAAACTAAAAATCCTCACAACTCAAATTAAAATGATTGGCTTTGCAGTGTTTTTTGTTTATTTGTTTTTTTCATTTGTTTGTTTATTTTTTATTCATTTATTGTTTATCTGTTTATTTCTTTTTAGTTTTGCTCGTCTCTTGTGTTTAAATGACTGTAGCATACAATCTTCACAATCGGAGCCTGAAGCAACAAAGCTTACAGCACCTAGTGTTCCCTGGCAGTCTCCATTCCAAGTACTAACTAAGCCCACAAGATCGGGATTTGTAAGAGCGCTATGGCCATAAGCAATGACTGTTGGCTGTAGCGGACTGTTCTGAGAGTAACTCTTGTTACAGAGCTGCTTGTAAACTAAAAAGCCTCACAACTCAAATTAAAATGATTGGCTTTGCAGTGTTTTTTGTTTATTTGTTTTTTTCATTTGCTTGTTTATTTTTTATTCATTTATTGTTTATTTGTTTATTTCTTTTTAGTTTTGCTCGTCTCTTGTGTTTAAATGACTGTAGCATACAATCTTCACAATCGGAGCCTAAAGCAACAAAGCTTACAGCACCTAGTGTTCCCTGGCAGTCTCCATTCCAAGTACTAACTAAGCCCACAAGATCGGGATTTGTAAGAGCGCTATGGCCATAAGCAATGACTGTTGGCTGTAGAGGACTGCTCTGAGAGTAACTCTTGTTACAGAGCTGCTTGTAAACTAAAAATCCTCACAACTCAAATTAAAATGATTGGCTTTGCAGTGTTTTTTGTTTATTTGTTTTTTTCATTTGTTTGTTTATTTTTTATTCATTTATTGTTTATCTGTTTATTTCTTTTTAGTTTTGCTCGTCTCTTGTGTTTAAATGACTGTAGCATACAATCTTCACAATCGGAGCCTAAAGCTAAAGAGCTTACAGCACCTAGTGTTCAATGCAACAGCAATGACTGTTGGCTGTTAGAGGACTGTTCTAAGAGTAACTCTTGTTACAGAGCTGCTTGTAAACTAAAAAGCCTCACAACTCAAGTTAAAATGATTGGCTTTGCAGTGTTTTTTGTTTATTTGTTTTTTTCATTTGTTTGTTTATTTTTTATTCATTTATTGTTTATTTGTTTATTTCTTTTTAGTTTTGCTCGTCTCTTGTGTTTAAATGACTGTAGCATACAATCTTCACAATCGGAGCCTAAAGCTAAAGAGCTTACAGCACCTAGTGTTCAATGCAACAGCAATGACTGTTGGCTGTTAGAGGACTGTTCTAAGAGTAACTCTTGTTACAGAGCTGCTTGTAAACTAAAAAGCCTCACAACTCAAGTTAAAATGATTGGCTTTGCAGTGTTTTTTGTTTATTTGTTTTTTTCATTTGTTTGTTTATTTTTTATTCATTTATTGTTTATTTGTTTATTTCTTTTTAGTTTTACTCGTCTCTTGTGTTTAAATGACTGTAGCATACAATCTTCACAATCGGAGCCTAAAGCAACAAAGCTTACAGCACCTAGTGTTCCCTGGCAGTCTCCATTCCAAGTACTAACTAAGCCCACAAGATCGGGATTTGTAAGAGCGCTATGGCCATAAGCAATGACTGTTGGCTGTAGAGGACTGTTCTGAGAGTAACTCTTGTTACAGACCTGCTTGTAAACTAAAAATCCTCACAACTCAAATTAAAATGATTGGCTTTGCAGTGTTTTTTGTTTATTTGTTTTTTTCATTTGTTTGTTTATTTTTTATTCATTTATTGTTTATCTGTTTATTTCTTTTTAGTTTTGCTCGTCTCTTGTGTTTAAATGACTGTAGCATACAATCTTCACAATCGGAGCCTAAAGCTAAAGAGCTTACAGCACCTAGTGTTCAATGCAACAGCAATGACTGTTGGCTGTTAGAGGACTGTTCTAAGAGTAACTCTTGTTACAGAGCTGCTTGTAAACTAAAAAGCCTCACAACTCAAGTTAAAATGATTGGCTTTGCAGTGTTTTTTGTTTATTTGTTTTTTTCATTTGTTTGTTTATTTTTTATTCATTTATTGTTTATTTGTTTATTTCTTTTTAGTTTTGCTCGTCTCTTGTGTTTAAATGACTGTAGCATACAATCTTCACAATCGGAGCCTAAAGCTAAAGAGCTTACAGCACCTAGTGTTCAATGCAACAGCAATGACTGTTGGCTGTTAGAGGACTGTTCTAAGAGTAACTCTTGTTACAGAGCTGCTTGTAAACTAAAAAGCCTCACAACTCAAGTTAAAATGATTGGCTTTGCAGTGTTTTTTGTTTATTTGTTTTTTTCATTTGTTTGTTTATTTTTTATTCATTTATTGTTTATTTGTTTATTTCTTTTTAGTTTTACTCGTCTCTTGTGTTTAAATGACTGTAGCATACAATCTTCACAATCGGAGCCTAAAGCAACAAAGCTTACAGCACCTAGTGTTCCCTGGCAGTCTCCATTCCAAGTACTAACTAAGCCCACAAGATCGGGATTTGTAAGAGCGCTATGGCCATAAGCAATGACTGTTGGCTGTAGAGGACTGTTCTGAGAGTAACTCTTGTTACAGACCTGCTTGTAAACTAAAAATCCTCACAACTCAAATTAAAATGATTGGCTTTGCAGTGTTTTTTGTTTATTTGTTTTTTTCATTTGTTTGTTTATTTTTTATTCATTTATTGTTTATTTGTTTATTTCTTTTTAGTTTTGCTCGTCTCTTGTGTTTAAATGACTGTAGCATACAATCTTCACAATCGGAGCCTAAGGCTAAAGAGCTTACAGCACCTAGTGTTCAATGCAACAGCAATGACTGTTGGCTGTTAGAGGACTGTTCTAAGAGTAACTCTTGTTACAGAGCTGCTTGTAAACTAAAAAGCCTCACAACTCAAGTTAAAATGATTGGCTTTGCAGTGTTTTTTGTTTATTTGTTTTTTTCATTTGTTTGTTTATTTTTTATTCATTTATTGTTTATTTGTTTATTTCTTTTTAGTTTTACTCGTCTCTTGTGTTTAAATGACTGTAGCATACAATCTTCACAATCGGAGCCTAAAGCAACAAAGCTTACAGCACCTAGTGTTCCCTGGCAGTCTCCATTCCAAGTACTAACTAAGCCCACAAGATCGGGATTTGTAAGAGCGCTATGGCCATAAGCAATGACTGTTGGCTGTAGAGGACTGTTCTGAGAGTAACTCTTGTTACAGACCTGCTTGTAAACTAAAAATCCTCACAACTCAAATTAAAATGATTGGCTTTGCAGTGTTTTTTGTTTATTTGTTTTTTTCATTTGTTTGTTTATTTTTTATTCATTTATTGTTTATCTGTTTATTTCTTTTTAGTTTTGCTCGTCTCTTGTGTTTAAATGACTGTAGCATACAATCTTCACAATCGGAGCCTAAAGCTAAAGAGCTTACAGCACCTAGTGTTCAATGCAACAGCAATGACTGTTGGCTGTTAGAGGACTGTTCTAAGAGTAACTCTTGTTACAGAGCTGCTTGTAAACTAAAAAGCCTCACAACTCAAGTTAAAATGATTGGCTTTGCAGTGTTTTTTGTTTATTTGTTTTTTTCATTTGTTTGTTTATTTTTTATTCATTTATTGTTTATTTGTTTATTTCTTTTTAGTTTTGCTCGTCTCTTGTGTTTAAATGACTGTAGCATACAATCTTCACAATCGGAGCCTAAAGCAACAAAGCTTACAGCACCTAGTGTTCCCTGGCAGTCTCCATTCCAAGTACTAACTAAGCCCACAAGATCGGGATTTGTAAGAGCGCTATGGCCATAAGCAATGACTGTTGGCTGTAGAGGACTGTTCTGAGAGTAACTCTTGTTACAGAGCTGCTTGTAAACTAAAAAGCCTCACAACTCAAATTAAAATGATTGGCTTTGCAGTGTTTTTTGTTTATTTGTTTTTTTCATTTGTTTGTTTATTTTTTATTCATTTATTGTTTATCTGTTTATTTCTTTTCAGTTTTGCTCGTCTCTTGTGCTTAAATGACTGTAGCATACAATCTTCACAATCGGAGCCTAAAGCTAAAGAGCTTACAGCACCTAGTGTTCAATGCAACAGCAATGACTGTTGGCTGTTAGAGGACTGTTCTAAGAGTAACTCTTGTTACAGAGCTGCTTGTAAACTAAAAAGCCTCACAACTCAAGTTAAAATGATTGGCTTTGCAGTGTTTTTTGTTTATTTGTTTTTTTCATTTGTTTGTTTATTTTTTATTCATTTATTGTTTATTTGTTTATTTCTTTTTAGTTTTGCTCATCTCTTGTGTTTAAATGACTGTAGCATACAATTTTCACAATCGGAGCCTAAAGCAACAAAGCTTACAGCACCTAGTGTTCCCTGGCAGTCTCCATTCCAAGTACTAACTAAGCCCACAAGATCGGGATTTGTAAGAGCGCTATGGCCATAAGCAATGACTGTTGGCTGTAGAGGACTGTTCTGAGAGTAACTCTTGTTACAGAGCTGCTTGTAAACTAAAAAGCCTCACAACTCAAATTAAAATGATTGGCTTTGCAGTGTTTTTTGTTTATTTGTTTTTTTCATTTGTTTGTTTATTTTTTATTCATTTATTGTTTATCTGTTTATTTCTTTTTAGTTTTGCTCGTCTCTTGTGTTTAAATGACTGTAGCATACAATCTTCACAATCGGAGCCTAAAGCTAAAGAGCTTACAGCACCTAGTGTTCAGTGCAACAGCAATGACTGTTGGCTGTTAGAGGACTGTTCTAAGAGTAACTCTTGTTACAGAGCTGCTTGTAAACTAAAAAGCCTCACAACTCAAGTTAAAATGATTGGCTTTGCAGTGTTTTTTGTTTATTTGTTTTTTTCATTTGTTTGTTTATTTTTTATTCATTTATTGTTTATTTGTTTATTTCTTTTTAGTTTTGCTCGTCTCTTGTGTTTAAATGACTGTAGCATACAATCTTCACAATCGGAGCCTAAAGCTAAAGAGCTTACAGCACCTAGTGTTCAATGCAACAGCAATGACTGTTGGCTGTTAGAGGACTGTTCTAAGAGTAACTCTTGTTACAGAGCTGCTTGTAAACTAAAAAGCCTCACAACTCAAGTTAAAATGATTGGCTTTGCAGTGCTTTTTGTTTATTTGTTTTTTTCATTTGTTTGTTTATTTTTTATTCATTTATTGTTTATTTGTTTATTTCTTTTTAGTTTTGCTCGTCTCTTGTGTTTAAATGACTGTAGCATACAATCTTCACAATCGGAGCCTAAAGCAACAAAGCTTACAGCACCTAGTGTTCCCTGGTAGTCTCCATTCCAAGTACTAACTAAGCCCACAAGATCGGGATTTGTAAGAGCGCTATGGCCATAAGCAATGACTGTTGGCTGTAGAGGACTGTTCTGAGAGTAACTCTTGTTACAGAGCTGCTTGTAAACTAAAAAGCCTCACAACTCAAATTAAAATGATTGGCTTTGCAGTGTTTTTTGTTTATTTGTTTTTTTCATTTGTTTGTTTATTTTTTATTCATTTATTGTTTATCTGTTTATTTCTTTTTAGTTTTGCTCGTCTCTTGTGTTTAAATGACTGTAGCATACAATCTTCACAATCGGAGCCTAAAGCTAAAGAGCTTACAGCACCTAGTGTTCAATGCAACAGCAATGACTGTTGGCTGTTAGAGGACTGTTCTAAGAGTAACTCTTGTTACAGAGCTGCTTGTAAACTAAAAAGCCTCACAACTCAAGTTAAAATGATTGGCTTTGCAGTGTTTTTTGTTTATTTGTTTTTTTCATTTGTTTGTTTATTTTTTATTCATTTATCGTTTATTTGTTTATTTCTTTTTAGTTTTGCTCGTCTCTTGTGTTTAAATGACTGTAGCATACAATCTTCACAATCGGAGCCTAAAGCAACAAAGCTTACAGCACCTAGTGTTCCCTGGCAGTCTCCATTCCAAGTACTAACTAAGCCCACAAGATCGGGATTTGTAAGAGCGCTATGGCCATAAGCAATGACTGTTGGCTGTAAAGGACTGTTCTGAGAGTAACTCTTGTTACAGAGCTGCTTGTAAACTAAAAATCCTCACAACTCAAATTAAAATGATTGGCTTTGCAGTGTTTTTTGTTTATTTGTTTTTTTCATTTGTTTGTTTATTTTTTATTCATTTATTGTTTATCTGTTTATTTCTTTTTAGTTTTGCTCGTCTCTTGTGTTTAAATGACTGTAGCATACAATCTTCACAATCGGAGCCTAAAGCTAAAGAGCTTACAGCACCTAGTGTTCAGTGCAACAGCAATGACTGTTGGCTGTTAGAGGACTGTTCTAAGAGTAACTCTTGTTACAGAGCTGCTTGTAAACTAAAAAGCCTCACAACTCAAGTTAAAATGATTGGCTTTGCAGTGTTTTTTGTTTATTTGTTTTTTTCATTTGTTTGTTTATTTTTTATTCATTTATTGTTTATTTGTTTATTTCTTTTTAGTTTTGCTCGTCTCTTGTGTTTAAATGACTGTAGCATACAATCTTCACAATCGGAGCCTAAAGCAACAAAGCTTACAGCACCTAGTGTTCCCTGGCAGTCTCCATTCCAAGTACTAACTAAGCCCACAAGATCGGGATTTGTAAGAGCGCTATGGCCATAAGCAATGACTGTTGGCTGTAGAGGACTGTTCTGAGAGTAACTCTTGTTACAGAGCTGCTTGTAAACTAAAAAGCCTCACAACTCAAATTAAAATGATTGGCTTTGCAGTGTTTTTTGTTTATTTGTTTTTTTCATTTGTTTGTTTATTTTTTATTCATTTATTGTTTATCTGTTTATTTCTTTTTAGTTTTGCTCGTCTCTTGTGTTTAAATGACTGTAGCATACAATCTTCACAATCGGAGCCTAAAGCTAAAGAGCTTACAGCACCTAGTGTTCAATGCAACAGCAATGACTGTTGGCTGTTAGAGGACTGTTCTAAGAGTAACTCTTGTTACAGAGCTGCTTGTAAACTAAAAAGCCTCACAACTCAAGTTAAAATGATTGGCTTTGCAGTGTTTTTTGTTTATTTGTTTTTTTCATTTGTTTGTTTATTTTTTATTCATTTATTGTTTATTTGTTTATTTCTTTTTAGTTTTGCTCGTCTCTTGTGTTTAAATGACTGTAGCATACAATCTTCACAATCGGAGCCTAAAGCAACAAAGCTTACAGCACCTAGTGTTCCCTGGCAGTCTCCATTCCAAGTACTAACTAAGCCCACAAGATCGGGATTTGTAAGAGCGCTATGGCCATAAGCAATGACTGTTGGCTGTAAAGGACTGTTCTGAGAGTAACTCTTGTTACAGAGCTGCTTGTAAACTAAAAATCCTCACAACTCAAATTAAAATGATTGGCTTTGCAGTGTTTTTTGTTTATTTGTTTTTTTCATTTGTTTGTTTATTTTTTATTCATTTATTGTTTATCTGTTTATTTCTTTTTAGTTTTGCTCGTCTCTTGTGTTTAAATGACTGTAGCATACAATCTTCACAATCGGAGCCTGAAGCAACAAAGCTTACAGCACCTAGTGTTCCCTGGCAGTCTCCATTCCAAGTACTAACTAAGCCCACAAGATCGGGATTTGTAAGAGCGCTATGGCCATAAGCAATGACTGTTGGCTGTAGCGGACTGTTCTGAGAGTAACTCTTGTTACAGAGCTGCTTGTAAACTAAAAAGCCTCACAACTCAAATTAAAATGATTGGCTTTGCAGTGTTTTTTGTTTATTTGTTTTTTTCATTTGCTTGTTTATTTTTTATTCATTTATTGTTTATTTGTTTATTTCTTTTTAGTTTTGCTCGTCTCTTGTGTTTAAATGACTGTAGCATACAATCTTCACAATCGGAGCCTAAAGCAACAAAGCTTACAGCACCTAGTGTTCCCTGGCAGTCTCCATTCCAAGTACTAACTAAGCCCACAAGATCGGGATTTGTAAGAGCGCTATGGCCATAAGCAATGACTGTTGGCTGTAGAGGACTGCTCTGAGAGTAACTCTTGTTACAGAGCTGCTTGTAAACTAAAAATCCTCACAACTCAAATTAAAATGATTGGCTTTGCAGTGTTTTTTGTTTATTTGTTTTTTTCATTTGTTTGTTTATTTTTTATTCATTTATTGTTTATCTGTTTATTTCTTTTTAGTTTTGCTCGTCTCTTGTGTTTAAATGACTGTAGCATACAATCTTCACAATCGGAGCCTAAAGCTAAAGAGCTTACAGCACCTAGTGTTCAATGCAACAGCAATGACTGTTGGCTGTTAGAGGACTGTTCTAAGAGTAACTCTTGTTACAGAGCTGCTTGTAAACTAAAAAGCCTCACAACTCAAGTTAAAATGATTGGCTTTGCAGTGTTTTTTGTTTATTTGTTTTTTTCATTTGTTTGTTTATTTTTTATTCATTTATTGTTTATTTGTTTATTTCTTTTTAGTTTTGCTCGTCTCTTGTGTTTAAATGACTGTAGCATACAATCTTCACAATCGGAGCCTAAAGCAACAAAGCTTACAGCACCTAGTGTTCCCTGGCAGTCTCCATTCCAAGTACTAACTAAGCCCACAAGATCGGGATTTGTAAGAGCGCTATGGCCATAAGCAATGACTGTTGGCTGTAGAGGACTGTTCTGAGAGTAACTCTTGTTACAGAGCTGCTTGTAAACTAAAAAGCCTCACAACTCAAATTAAAATGATTGGCTTTGCAGTGTTTTTTGTTTATTTGTTTTTTTCATTTGTTTGTTTATTTTTTATTCATTTATTGTTTATCTGTTTATTTCTTTTCAGTTTTGCTCGTCTCTTGTGCTTAAATGACTGTAGCATACAATCTTCACAATCGGAGCCTAAAGCTAAAGAGCTTACAGCACCTAGTGTTCAATGCAACAGCAATGACTGTTGGCTGTTAGAGGACTGTTCTAAGAGTAACTCTTGTTACAGAGCTGCTTGTAAACTAAAAAGCCTCACAACTCAAGTTAAAATGATTGGCTTTGCAGTGTTTTTTGTTTATTTGTTTTTTTCATTTGTTTGTTTATTTTTTATTCATTTATTGTTTATTTGTTTATTTCTTTTTAGTTTTGCTCGTCTCTTGTGTTTAAATGACTGTAGCATACAATTTTCACAATCGGAGCCTAAAGCAACAAAGCTTACAGCACCTAGTGTTCCCTGGCAGTCTCCATTCCAAGTACTAACTAAGCCCACAAGATCGGGATTTGTAAGAGCGCTATGGCCATAAGCAATGACTGTTGGCTGTAGAGGACTGTTCTTAGAGTAACTCTTGTTACAGAGCTGCTTGTAAACTAAAAAGCCTCACAACTCAAATTAAAATGATTGGCTTTGCAGTGTTTTTTGTTTATTTGTTTTTTTCATTTGTTTGTTTATTTTTTATTCATTTATTGTTTATCTGTTTATTTCTTTTTAGTTTTGCTCGTCTCTTGTGTTTAAATGACTGTAGCATACAATCTTCACAATCGGAGCCTAAAGCTAAAGAGCTTACAGCACCTAGTGTTCAGTGCAACAGCAATGACTGTTGGCTGTTAGAGGACTGTTCTAAGAGTAACTCTTGTTACAGAGCTGCTTGTAAACTAAAAAGCCTCACAACTCAAGTTAAAATGATTGGCTTTGCAGTGTTTTTTGTTTATTTGTTTTTTTCATTTGTTTGTTTATTTTTTATTCATTTATTGTTTATTTGTTTATTTCTTTTTAGTTTTGCTCGTCTCTTGTGTTTAAATGACTGTAGCATACAATCTTCACAATCGGAGCCTAAAGCTAAAGAGCTTACAGCACCTAGTGTTCAATGCAACAGCAATGACTGTTGGCTGTTAGAGGACTGTTCTAAGAGTAACTCTTGTTACAGAGCTGCTTGTAAACTAAAAAGCCTCACAACTCAAGTTAAAATGATTGGCTTTGCAGTGCTTTTTGTTTATTTGTTTTTTTCATTTGTTTGTTTATTTTTTATTCATTTATTGTTTATTTGTTTATTTCTTTTTAGTTTTGCTCGTCTCTTGTGTTTAAATGACTGTAGCATACAATCTTCACAATCGGAGCCTAAAGCTAAAGAGCTTACAGCACCTAGTGTTCAATGCAACAGCAATGACTGTTGGCTGTTAGAGGACTGTTCTAAGAGTAACTCTTGTTACAGAGCTGCTTGTAAACTAAAAAGCCTCACAACTCAAGTTAAAATGATTGGCTTTGCAGTGTTTTTTGTTTATTTGTTTTTTTCATTTGTTTGTTTATTTTTTATTCATTTATTGTTTATTTGTTTATTTCTTTTTAGTTTTGCTCGTCTCTTGTGTTTAAATGACTGTAGCATACAATCTTCACAATCGGAGCCTAAAGCTAAAGAGCTTACAGCACCTAGTGTTCAATGCAACAGCAATGACTGTTGGCTGTTAGAGGACTGTTCTAAGAGTAACTCTTGTTACAGAGCTGCTTGTAAACTAAAAAGCCTCACAACTCAAGTTAAAATGATTGGCTTTGCAGTGCTTTTTGTTTATTTGTTTTTTTCATTTGTTTGTTTATTTTTTATTCATTTATTGTTTATTTGTTTATTTCTTTTTAGTTTTGCTCGTCTCTTCTGTTTAAATGACTGTAGCATACAATCTTCACAATCGGAGCCTAAAGCAACAAAGCTTACAGCACCTAGTGTTCCCTGGTAGTCTCCATTCCAAGTACTAACTAAGCCCACAAGATCGGGATTTGTAAGAGCGCTATGGCCATAAGCAATGACTGTTGGCTGTAGAGGACTGTTCTGAGAGTAACTCTTGTTACAGAGCTGCTTGTAAACTAAAAAGCCTCACAACTCAAATTAAAATGATTGGCTTTGCAGTGTTTTTTGTTTATTTGTTTTTTTCATTTGTTTGTTTATTTTTTATTCATTTATTGTTTATCTGTTTATTTCTTTTTAGTTTTGCTCGTCTCTTGTGTTTAAATGACTGTAGCATACAATCTTCACAATCGGAGCCTAAAGCTAAAGAGCTTACAGCACCTAGTGTTCAATGCAACAGCAATGACTGTTGGCTGTTAGAGGACTGTTCTAAGAGTAACTCTTGTTACAGAGCTGCTTGTAAACTAAAAAGCCTCACAACTCAAGTTAAAATGATTGGCTTTGCAGTGTTTTTTGTTTATTTGTTTTTTTCATTTGTTTGTTTATTTTTTATTCATTTATTGTTTATTTGTTTATTTCTTTTTAGTTTTGCTCGTCTCTTGTGTTTAAATGACTGTAGCATACAATCTTCACAATCGGAGCCTAAAGCAACAAAGCTTACAGCACCTAGTGTTCCCTGGCAGTCTCCATTCCAAGTACTAACTAAGCCCACAAGATCGGGATTTGTAAGAGCGCTATGGCCATAAGCAATGACTGTTGGCTGTAAAGGACTGTTCTGAGAGTAACTCTTGTTACAGAGCTGCTTGTAAACTAAAAATCCTCACAACTCAAATTAAAATGATTGGCTTTGCAGTGTTTTTTGTTTATTTGTTTTTTTCATTTGTTTGTTTATTTTTTATTCATTTATTGTTTATCTGTTTATTTCTTTTTAGTTTTGCTCGTCTCTTGTGTTTAAATGACTGTAGCATACAATCTTCACAATCGGAGCCTAAAGCTAAAGAGCTTACAGCACCTAGTGTTCAATGCAACAGCAATGACTGTTGGCTGTTAGAGGACTGTTCTAAGAGTAACTCTTGTTACAGAGCTGCTTGTAAACTAAAAAGCCTCACAACTCAAGTTAAAATGATTGGCTTTGCAGTGTTTTTTGTTTATTTGTTTTTTTCATTTGTTTGTTTATTTTTTATTCATTTATTGTTTATTTGTTTATTTCTTTTTAGTTTTGCTCGTCTCTTGTGTTTAAATGACTGTAGCATACAATCTTCACAATCGGAGCCTAAAGCAACAAAGCTTACAGCACCTAGTGTTCCCTGGCAGTCTCCATTCCAAGTACTAACTAAGCCCACAAGATCGGGATTTGTAAGAGCGCTATGGCCATAAGCAATGACTGTTGGCTGTAGAGGACTGTTCTGAGAGTAACTCTTGTTACAGAGCTGCTTGTAAACTAAAAAGCCTCACAACTCAAGTTAAAATGATTGGCTTTGCAGTGTTTTTTGTTT
Source organism: Hoplias malabaricus (assembly GCF_029633855.1). Classification (NCBI taxonomy): domain Eukaryota; kingdom Metazoa; phylum Chordata; class Actinopteri; order Characiformes; family Erythrinidae; genus Hoplias; species Hoplias malabaricus. The sequence goes on from NC_089814.1 coordinate 27,699,040, forward strand.
ATTTGTTTTTTTCATTTGTTTGTTTATTTTTTATTCATTTATTGTTTATTTGTTTATTTCTTTTTAGTTTTGCTCGTCTCTTGTGTTTAAATGACTGTAGCATACAATCTTCACAATCGGAGCCTAAAGCAACAAAGCTTACAGCACCTAGTGTTCCCTGGCAGTCTCCATTCCAAGTACTAACTAAGCCCACAAGATCGGGATTTGTAAGAGCGCTATGGCCATAAGCAATGACTGTTGGCTGTAGCGGACTGTTCTGAGAGTAACTCTTGTTACAGAGCTGCTTGTAAACTAAAAAGCCTCACAACTCAAATTAAAATGATTGGCTTTGCAGTGTTTTTTGTTTATTTGTTTTTTTCATTTGCTTGTTTATTTTTTATTCATTTATTGTTTATTTGTTTATTTCTTTTTAGTTTTGCTCGTCTCTTGTGTTTAAATGACTGTAGCATACAATCTTCACAATCGGAGCCTAAAGCAACAAAGCTTACAGCACCTAGTGTTCCCTGGCAGTCTCCATTCCAAGTACTAACTAAGCCCACAAGATCGGGATTTGTAAGAGCGCTATGGCCATAAGCAATGACTGTTGGCTGTAGAGGACTGCTCTGAGAGTAACTCTTGTTACAGAGCTGCTTGTAAACTAAAAATCCTCACAACTCAAATTAAAATGATTGGCTTTGCAGTGTTTTTTGTTTATTTGTTTTTTTCATTTGTTTGTTTATTTTTTATTCATTTATTGTTTATCTGTTTATTTCTTTTTAGTTTTGCTCGTCTCTTGTGTTTAAATGACTGTAGCATACAATCTTCACAATCGGAGCCTAAAGCTAAAGAGCTTACAGCACCTAGTGTTCAATGCAACAGCAATGACTGTTGGCTGTTAGAGGACTGTTCTAAGAGTAACTCTTGTTACAGAGCTGCTTGTAAACTAAAAAGCCTCACAACTCAAGTTAAAATGATTGGCTTTGCAGTGTTTTTTGTTTATTTGTTTTTTTCATTTGTTTGTTTAATTTTTATTCATTTATTGTTTATTTGTTTATTTCTTTTTAGTTTTGCTCGTCTCTTGTGTTTAAATGACTGTAGCATACAATCTTCACAATCGGAGCCTAAAGCTAAAGAGCTTACAGCACCTAGTGTTCAATGCAACAGCAATGACTGTTGGCTGTTAGAGGACTGTTCTAAGAGTAACTCTTGTTACAGAGCTGCTTGTAAACTAAAAAGCCTCACAACTCAAGTTAAAATGATTGGCTTTGCAGTGTTTTTTGTTTATTTGTTTTTTTCATTTGTTTGTTTATTTTTTATTCATTTATTGTTTATTTGTTTATTTCTTTTTAGTTTTGCTCGTCTCTTGTGTTTAAATGACTGTAGCATACAATCTTCACAATCGGAGCCTAAAGCAACAAAGCTTACAGCACCTAGTGTTCCCTGGCAGTCTCCATTCCAAGTACTAACTAAGCCCACAAGATCGGGATTTGTAAGAGCGCTATGGCCATAAGCAATGACTGTTGGCTGTAGAGGACTGTTCTGAGAGTAACTCTTGTTACAGAGCTGCTTGTAAACTAAAAATCCTCACAACTCAAATTAAAATGATTGGCTTTGCAGTGTTTTTTGTTTATTTGTTTTTTTCATTTGTTTGTTTATTTTTTATTCATTTATTGTTTATCTGTTTATTTCTTTTTAGTTTTGCTCGTCTCTTGTGTTTAAATGACTGTAGCATACAATCTTCACAATCGGAGCCTAAAGCTAAAGAGCTTACAGCACCTAGTGTTCAATGCAACAGCAATGACTGTTGGCTGTTAGAGGACTGTTCTAAGAGTAACTCTTGTTACAGAGCTGCTTGTAAACTAAAAAGCCTCACAACTCAAGTTAAAATGATTGGCTTTGCAGTGTTTTTTGTTTATTTGTTTTTTTCATTTGTTGGTTTATTTTTTATTCATTTATTGTTTATTTGTTTATTTCTTTTTAGTTTTGCTCGTCTCTTGTGTTTAAATGACTGTAGCATACAATCTTCACAATCGGAGCCTAAAGCAACAAAGCTTACAGCACCTAGTGTTCCCTGGCAGTCTCCATTCCAAGTACTAACTAAGCCCACAAGATCGGGATTTGTAAGAGCGCTATGGCCATAAGCAATGACTGTTGGCTGTAGAGGACTGTTCTGAGAGTAACTCTTGTTACAGAGCTGCTTGTAAACTAAAAAGCCTCACAACTCAAATTAAAATGATTGGCTTTGCAGTGTTTTTTGTTTATTTGTTTTTTTCATTTGTTTGTTTATTTTTTATTCATTTATTGTTTATCTGTTTATTTCTTTTCAGTTTTGCTCGTCTCTTGTGCTTAAATGACTGTAGCATACAATCTTCACAATCGGAGCCTAAAGCTAAAGAGCTTACAGCACCTAGTGTTCAATGCAACAGCAATGACTGTTGGCTGTTAGAGGACTGTTCTAAGAGTAACTCTTGTTACAGAGCTGCTTGTAAACTAAAAAGCCTCACAACTCAAGTTAAAATGATTGGCTTTGCAGTGTTTTTTGTTTATTTGTTTTTTTTCATTTGTTTGTTTATTTTTTATTCATTTATTGTTTATTTGTTTATTTCTTTTTAGTTTTGCTCGTCTCTTGTGTTTAAATGACTGTAGCATACAATCTTCACAATCGGAGCCTAAAGCAACAAAGCTTACAGCACCTAGTGTTCCCTGGCAGTCTCCATTCCAAGTACTAACTAAGCCCACAAGATCGGGATTTGTAAGAGCGCTATGGCCATAAGCAATGACTGTTGGCTGTAGCGGACTGTTCTGAGAGTAACTCTTGTTACAGAGCTGCTTGTAAACTAAAAAGCCTCACAACTCAAATTAAAATGATTGGCTTTGCAGTGTTTTTTGTTTATTTGTTTTTTTCATTTGCTTGTTTATTTTTTATTCATTTATTGTTTATTTGTTTATTTCTTTTTAGTTTTGCTCGTCTCTTGTGTTTAAATGACTGTAGCATACAATCTTCACAATCGGAGCCTAAAGCAACAAAGCTTACAGCACCTAGTGTTCCCTGGCAGTCTCCATTCCAAGTACTAACTAAGCCCACAAGATCGGGATTTGTAAGAGCGCTATGGCCATAAGCAATGACTGTTGGCTGTAGCGGACTGTTCTGAGAGTAACTCTTGTTACAGAGCTGCTTGTAAACTAAAAAGCCTCACAACTCAAATTAAAATGATTGGCTTTGCAGTGTTTTTTGTTTATTTGTTTTTTTCATTTGCTTGTTTATTTTTTATTCATTTATTGTTTATTTGTTTATTTCTTTTTAGTTTTGCTCGTCTCTTGTGTTTAAATGACTGTAGCATACAATCTTCACAATCGGAGCCTAAAGCAACAAAGCTTACAGCACCTAGTGTTCCCTGGCAGTCTCCATTCCAAGTACTAACTAAGCCCACAAGATCGGGATTTGTAAGAGCGCTATGGCCATAAGCAATGACTGTTGGCTGTAGAGGACTGCTCTGAGAGTAACTCTTGTTACAGAGCTGCTTGTAAACTAAAAATCCTCACAACTCAAATTAAAATGATTGGCTTTGCAGTGTTTTTTGTTTATTTGTTTTTTTCATTTGTTTGTTTATTTTTTATTCATTTATTGTTTATCTGTTTATTTCTTTTTAGTTTTGCTCGTCTCTTGTGTTTAAATGACTGTAGCATACAATCTTCACAATCGGAGCCTAAAGCTAAAGAGCTTACAGCACCTAGTGTTCAATGCAACAGCAATGACTGTTGGCTGTTAGAGGACTGTTCTAAGAGTAACTCTTGTTACAGAGCTGCTTGTAAACTAAAAAGCCTCACAACTCAAGTTAAAATGATTGGCTTTGCAGTGTTTTTTGTTTATTTGTTTTTTTCATTTGTTTGTTTATTTTTTATTCATTTATTGTTTATCTGTTTATTTCTTTTTAGTTTTGCTCGTCACTTGTGTTTAAATGACTGTAGCATACAATCTTCACAATCGGAGCCTAAAGCAACAAAGCTTACAGCACCTAGTGTTCCCTGGCAGTCTCCATTCCAAATACTAACTAAGCCCACAAGATCGGGATTTGTAAGAGCGCTATGGCCATAAGCAATGACTGTTGGCTGTAAAGGACTGTTCTGAGAGTAACTCTTGTTACAGAGCTGCTTGTAAACTAAAAATCCTCACAACTCAAATTAAAATGATTGGCTTTGCAGTGTTTTTTGTTTATTTGTTTTTTTCATTTGTTTGTTTATTTTTTATTCATTTATTGTTTATCTGTTTATTTCTTTTTAGTTTTGCTCGTCTCTTGTGTTTAAATGACTGTAGCATACAATCTTCACAATCGGAGCCTAAAGCTAAAGAGCTTACAGCACCTAGTGTTCAATGCAACAGCAATGACTGTTGGCTGTTAGAGGACTGTTCTAAGAGTAACTCTTGTTACAGAGCTGCTTGTAAACTAAAAAGCCTCACAACTCAAGTTAAAATGATTGGCTTTGCAGTGTTTTTTGTTTATTTGTTTTTTTCATTTGTTTGTTTATTTTTTATTCATTTATTGTTTATCTGTTTATTTCTTTTTAGTTTTGCTCGTCTCTTGTGTTTAAATGACTGTAGCATACAATCTTCACAATCGGAGCCTAAAGCTAAAGAGCTTACAGCACCTAGTGTTCAATGCAACAGCAATGACTGTTGGCTGTTAGAGGACTGTTCTAAGAGTAACTCTTGTTACAGAGCTGCTTGTAAACTAAAAAGCCTCACAACTCAAGTTAAAATGATTGGCTTTGCAGTGTTTTTTGTTTATTTGTTTTTTTCATTTGTTTGTTTATTTTTTATTCATTTATTGTTTATTTGTTTATTTCTTTTTAGTTTTGCTCGTCTCTTGTGTTTAAATGACTGTAGCATACAATCTTCACAATCGGAGCCTAAAGCTAAAGAGCTTACAGCACCTAGTGTTCAATGCAACAGCAATGACTGTTGGCTGTTAGAGGACTGTTCTAAGAGTAACTCTTGTTACAGAGCTGCTTGTAAACTAAAAAGCCTCACAACTCAAGTTAAAATGATTGGCTTTGCAGTGTTTTTTGTTTATTTGTTTTTTTCATTTGTTTGTTTATTTTTTATTCATTTATTGTTTATTTGTTTATTTCTTTTTAGTTTTGCTCGTCTCTTGTGTTTAAATGACTGTAGCATACAATCTTCACAATCGGAGCCTAAAGCAACAAAGCTTACAGCACCTAGTGTTCCCTGGCAGACTCCATTCCAAGTACTAACTAAGCCCACAAGATCGGGATTTGTAAGAGCGCTATGGCCATAAGCAATGACTGTTGGCTGTAGCGGACTGTTCTGAGAGTAACTCTTGTTACAGAGCTGCTTGTAAACTAAAAAGCCTCACAACTCAAATTAAAATGATTGGCTTTGCAGTGTTTTTTGTTTATTTGTTTTTTTCATTTGCTTGTTTATTTTTTATTCATTTATTGTTTATTTGTTTATTTCTTTTTAGTTTTGCTCGTCTCTTGTGTTTAAATGACTGTAGCATACAATCTTCACAATCGGAGCCTAAAGCAACAAAGCTTACAGCACCTAGTGTTCCCTGGCAGTCTCCATTCCAAGTACTAACTAAGCCCACAAGATCGGGATTTGTAAGAGCGCTATGGCCATAAGCAATGACTGTTGGCTGTAGAGGACTGCTCTGAGAGTAACTCTTGTTACAGAGCTGCTTGTAAACTAAAAAGCCTCACAACTCAAATTAAAATGATTGGCTTTGCAGTGTTTTTTGTTTATTTGTTTTTTTCATTTGTTTGTTTATTTTTTATTCATTTATTGTTTATCTGTTTATTTCTTTTTAGTTTTGCTCGTCTCTTGTGTTTAAATGACTGTAGCATACAATCTTCACAATCGGAGCCTAAAGCTAAAGAGCTTACAGCACCTAGTGTTCAGTGCAACAGCAATGACTGTTGGCTGTTAGAGGACTGTTCTAAGAGTAACTCTTGTTACAGAGCTGCTTGTAAACTAAAAAGCCTCACAACTCAAGTTAAAATGATTGGCTTTGCAGTGTTTTTTGTTTATTTGTTTTTTTCATTTGTTTGTTTATTTTTTATTCATTTATTGTTTATTTGTTTATTTCTTTTTAGTTTTGCTCGTCTCTTGTGTTTAAATGACTGTAGCATACAATCTTCACAATCGGAGCCTAAAGCAACAAAGCTTACAGCACCTAGTGTTCCCTGGCAGTCTCCATTCCAAGTACTAACTAAGCCCACAAGATCGGGATTTGTAAGAGCGCTATGGCCATAAGCAATGACTGTTGGCTGTAGAGGACTGTTCTGAGAGTAACTCTTGTTACAGAGCTGCTTGTAAACTAAAAAGCCTCACAACTCAAATTAAAATGATTGGCTTTGCAGTGTTTTTTGTTTATTTGTTTTTTTCATTTGTTTGTTTATTTTTTATTCATTTATTGTTTATCTGTTTATTTCTTTTTAGTTTTGCTCGTCTCTTGTGCTTAAATGACTGTAGCATACAATCTTCACAATCGGAGCCTAAAGCTAAAGAGCTTACAGCACCTGGTGTTCAATGCAACAGCAATGACTGTTGGCTGTTAGAGGACTGTTCTAAGAGTAACTCTTGTTACAGAGCTGCTTGTAAACTAAAAAGCCTCACAACTCAAGTTAAAATGATTGGCTTTGCAGTGTTTTTTGTTTATTTGTTTTTTTCATTTGTTTGTTTATTTTTTATTCATTTATTGTTTATCTGTTTATTTCTTTTTAGTTTTGCTCGTCTCTTGTGTTTAAATGACTGTAGCATACAATCTTCACAATCGGAGCCTAAAGCTAAAGAGCTTACAGCACCTAGTGTTCAATGCAACAGCAATGACTGTTGGCTGTTAGAGGACTGTTCTAAGAGTAACTCTTGTTACAGAGCTGCTTGTAAACTAAAAAGCCTCACAACTCAAGTTAAAATGATTGGCTTTGCAGTGTTTTTTGTTTATTTGTTTTTTTTCATTTGTTTGTTTATTTTTTATTCATTTATTGTTTATTTGTTTATTTCTTTTTAGTTTTGCTCGTCTCTTGTGTTTAAATGACTGTAGCATACAATCTTCACAATCGGAGCCTAAAGCAACAAAGCTTAAAGCACCTAGTGTTCCCTGGCAGTCTCCATTCCAAGTACTAACTAAGCCCACAAGATCGGGATTTGTAAGAGCGCTATGGCCATAAGCAATGACTGTTGGCTGTAGAGGACTGTTCTGAGAGTAACTCTTGTTACAGAGCTGCTTGTAAACTAAAAATCCTCACAACTCAAATTAAAATGATTGGCTTTGCAGTGTTTTTTGTTTATTTGTTTTTTTCATTTGTTTGTTTATTTTTTATTCATTTATTGTTTATCTGTTTATTTCTTTTTAGTTTTGCTCGTCTCTTGTGTTTAAATGACTGTAGCATACAATCTTCACAATCGGAGCCTAAAGCTAAAGAGCTTACAGCACCTAGTGTTCAATGCAACAGCAATGACTGTTGGCTGTTAGAGGACTGTTCTAAGAGTAACTCTTGTTACAGAGCTGCTTGTAAACTAAAAAGCCTCACAACTCAAGTTAAAATGATTGGCTTTGCAGTGTTTTTTGTTTATTTGTTTTTTTCATTTGTTTGTTTATTTTTTATTCATTTATTGTTTATTTGTTTATTTCTTTTTAGTTTTGCTCGTCTCTTGTGTTTAAATGACTGTAGCATACAATCTTCACAATCGGAGCCTAAAGCAACAAAGCTTACAGCACCTAGTGTTCCCTGGCAGTCTCCATTCCAAGTACTAACTAAGCCCACAAGATCGGGATTTGTAAGAGCGCTATGGCCATAAGCAATGACTGTTGGCTGTAGAGGACTGTTCTGAGAGTAACTCTTGTTACAGAGCTGCTTGTAAACTAAAAATCCTCACAACTCAAATTAAAATGATTGGCTTTGCAGTGTTTTTTGTTTATTTGTTTTTTTCATTTGTTTGTTTATTTTTTATTCATTTATTGTTTATCTGTTTATTTCTTTTTAGTTTTGCTCGTCTCTTGTGTTTAAATGACTGTAGCATACAATCTTCACAATCGGAGCCTAAAGCTAAAGAGCTTACAGCACCTAGTGTTCAATGCAACAGCAATGACTGTTGGCTGTTAGAGGACTGTTCTAAGAGTAACTCTTGTTACAGAGCTGCTTGTAAACTAAAAAGCCTCACAACTCAAGTTAAAATGATTGGCTTTGCAGTGTTTTTTGTTTATTTGTTTTTTTCATTTGTTTGTTTATTTTTTATTCATTTATTGTTTATTTGTTTATTTCTTTTTAGTTTTGCTCGTCTCTTGTGTTTAAATGACTGTAGCATACAATCTTCACAATCGGAGCCTAAAGCAACAAAGCTTACAGCACCTAGTGTTCCCTGGCAGTCTCCATTCCAAGTACTAACTAAGCCCACAAGATCGGGATTTGTAAGAGCGCTATGGCCATAAGCAATGACTGTTGGCTGTAGAGGACTGTTCTGAGAGTAACTCTTGTTACAGAGCTGCTTGTAAACTAAAAAGCCTCACAACTCAAATTAAAATGATTGGCTTTGCAGTGTTTTTTGTTTATTTGTTTTTTTCATTTGTTTGTTTATTTTTTATTCATTTATTGTTTATCTGTTTATTTCTTTTCAGTTTTGCTCGTCTCTTGTGCTTAAATGACTGTAGCATACAATCTTCACAATCGGAGCCTAAAGCTAAAGAGCTTACAGCACCTAGTGTTCAATGCAACAGCAATGACTGTTGGCTGTTAGAGGACTGTTCTAAGAGTAACTCTTGTTACAGAGCTGCTTGTAAACTAAAAAGCCTCACAACTCAAGTTAAAATGATTGGCTTTGCAGTGTTTTTTGTTTATTTGTTTTTTTCATTTGTTTGTTTATTTTTTATTCATTTATTGTTTATTTGTTTATTTCTTTTTAGTTTTGCTCGTCTCTTGTGTTTAAATGACTGTAGCATACAATCTTCACAATCGGAGCCTAAAGCAACAAAGCTTACAGCACCTAGTGTTCCCTGGCAGTCTCCATTCCAAGTACTAACTAAGCCCACAAGATCGGGATTTGTAAGAGCGCTATGGCCATAAGCAATGACTGTTGGCTGTAGAGGACTGTTCTGAGAGTAACTCTTGTTACAGAGCTGCTTGTAAACTAAAAAGCCTCACAACTCAAATTAAAATGATTGGCTTTGCAGTGTTTTTTGTTTATTTGTTTTTTTCATTTGTTTGTTTATTTTTTATTCATTTATTGTTTATCTGTTTATTTCTTTTCAGTTTTGCTCGTCTCTTGTGCTTAAATGACTGTAGCATACAATCTTCACAATCGGAGCCTAAAGCTAAAGAGCTTACAGCACCTAGTGTTCAATGCAACAGCAATGACTGTTGGCTGTTAGAGGACTGTTCTAAGAGTAACTCTTGTTACAGAGCTGCTTGTAAACTAAAAAGCCTCACAACTCAAGTTAAAATGATTGGCTTTGCAGTGTTTTTTGTTTATTTGTTTTTTTCATTTGTTTGTTTATTTTTTATTCATTTATTGTTTATTTGTTTATTTCTTTTTAGTTTTGCTCGTCTCTTGTGTTTAAATGACTGTAGCATACAATCTTCACAATCGGAGCCTAAAGCTAAAGAGCTTACAGCACCTAGTGTTCAATGCAACAGCAATGACTGTTGGCTGTTAGAGGACTGTTCTAAGAGTAACTCTTGTTACAGAGCTGCTTGTAAACTAAAAAGCCTCACAACTCAAGTTAAAATGATTGGCTTTGCAGTGTTTTTTGTTTATTTGTTTTTTTTCATTTGTTTGTTTATTTTTTATTCATTTATTGTTTATTTGTTTATTTCTTTTTAGTTTTGCTCGTCTCTTGTGTTTAAATGACTGTAGCATACAATCTTCACAATCGGAGCCTAAAGCAACAAAGCTTACAGCACCTAGTGTTCCCTGGCAGTCTCCATTCCAAGTACTAACTAAGCCCACAAGATCGGGATTTGTAAGAGCGCTATGGCCATAAGCAATGACTGTTGGCTGTAGCGGACTGTTCTGAGAGTAACTCTTGTTACAGAGCTGCTTGTAAACTAAAAAGCCTCACAACTCAAATTAAAATGATTGGCTTTGCAGTGTTTTTTGTTTATTTGTTTTTTTCATTTGCTTGTTTATTTTTTATTCATTTATTGTTTATTTGTTTATTTCTTTTTAGTTTTGCTCGTCTCTTGTGTTTAAATGACTGTAGCATACAATCTTCACAATCGGAGCCTAAAGCAACAAAGCTTACAGCACCTAGTGTTCCCTGGCAGTCTCCATTCCAAGTACTAACTAAGCCCACAAGATCGGGATTTGTAAGAGCGCTATGGCCATAAGCAATGACTGTTGGCTGTAGAGGACTGTTCTGAGAGTAACTCTTGTTACAGAGCTGCTTGTAAACTAAAAAGCCTCACAACTCAAATTAAAATGATTGGCTTTGCAGTGTTTTTTGTTTATTTGTTTTTTTCATTTGTTTGTTTATTTTTTATTCATTTATTGTTTATCTGTTTATTTCTTTTTAGTTTTGCTCGTCTCTTGTGCTTAAATGACTGTAGCATACAATCTTCACAATCGGAGCCTAAAGCTAAAGAGCTTACAGCACCTAGTGTTCAATGCAACAGCAATGACTGTTGGCTGTTAGAGGACTGTTCTAAGAGTAACTCTTGTTACAGAGCTGCTTGTAAACTAAAAAGCCTCACAACTCAAGTTAAAATGATTGGCTTTGCAGTGTTTTTTGTTTATTTGTTTTTTTCATTTGTTTGTTTATTTTTTATTCATTTATTGTTTATTTGTTTATTTCTTTTTAGTTTTGCTCGTCTCTTGTGTTTAAATGACTGTAGCATACAATCTTCACAATCGGAGCCTAAAGCAACAAAGCTTACAGCACCTAGTGTTCCCTGGCAGTCTCCATTCCAAGTACTAACTAAGCCCACAAGATCGGGATTTGTAAGAGCGCTATGGCCATAAGCAATGACTGTTGGCTGTAGAGGACTGTTCTGAGAGTAACTCTTGTTACAGAGCTGCTTGTAAACTAAAAAGCCTCACAACTCAAATTAAAATGATTGGCTTTGCAGTGTTTTTTGTTTATTTGTTTTTTTCATTTGTTTGTTTATTTTTTATTCATTTATTGTTTATCTGTTTATTTCTTTTTAGTTTTGCTCGTCTCTTGTGTTTAAATGACTGTAGCATACAATCTTCACAATCGGAGCCTAAAGCTAAAGAGCTTACAGCACCTAGTGTTCAATGCAACAGCAATGACTGTTGGCTGTTAGAGGACTGTTCTAAGAGTAACTCTTGTTACAGAGCTGCTTGTAAACTAAAAAGCCTCACAACTCAAGTTAAAATGATTGGCTTTGCAGTGTTTTTTGTTTATTTGTTTTTTTCATTTGTTTGTTTATTTTTTATTCATTTATTGTTTATTTGTTTATTTCTTTTTAGTTTTGCTCGTCTCTTGTGTTTAAATGACTGTAGCATACAATCTTCACAATCGGAGCCTAAAGCAACAAAGCTTACAGCACCTAGTGTTCCCTGGCAGTCTCCATTCCAAGTACTAACTAAGCCCACAAGATCGGGATTTGTAAGAGCGCTATGGCCATAAGCAATGACTGTTGGCTGTAGAGGACTGTTCTGAGAGTAACTCTTGTTACAGAGCTGCTTGTAAACTAAAAAGCCTCACAACTCAAATTAAAATGATTGGCTTTGCAGTGTTTTTTGTTTATTTGTTTTTTTCATTTGTTTGTTTATTTTTTATTCATTTATTGTTTATCTGTTTATTTCTTTTCAGTTTTGCTCGTCTCTTGTGCTTAAATGACTGTAGCATACAATCTTCACAATCGGAGCCTAAAGCTAAAGAGCTTACAGCACCTAGTGTTCAATGCAACAGCAATGACTGTTGGCTGTTAGAGGACTGTTCTAAGAGTAACTCTTGTTACAGAGCTGCTTGTAAACTAAAAAGCCTCACAACTCAAGTTAAAATGATTGGCTTTGCAGTGTTTTTTGTTTATTTGTTTTTTTCATTTGTTTGTTTATTTTTTATTCATTTATTGTTTATTTGTTTATTTCTTTTTAGTTTTGCTCGTCTCTTGTGTTTAAATGACTGTAGCATACAATCTTCACAATCGGAGCCTAAAGCAACAAAGCTTACAGCACCTAGTGTTCCCTGGCAGTCTCCATTCCAAGTACTAACTAAGCCCACAAGATCGGGATTTGTAAGAGCGCTATGGCCATAAGCAATGACTGTTGGCTGTAGAGGACTGTTCTGAGAGTAACTCTTGTTACAGAGCTGCTTGTAAACTAAAAAGCCTCACAACTCAAATTAAAATGATTGGCTTTGCAGTGTTTTTTGTTTATTTGTTTTTTTCATTTGTTTGTTTATTTTTTATTCATTTATTGTTTATCTGTTTATTTCTTTTCAGTTTTGCTCGTCTCTTGTGCTTAAATGACTGTAGCATACAATCTTCACAATCGGAGCCTAAAGCTAAAGAGCTTACAGCACCTAGTGTTCAATGCAACAGCAATGACTGTTGGCTGTTAGAGGACTGTTCTAAGAGTAACTCTTGTTACAGAGCTGCTTGTAAACTAAAAAGCCTCACAACTCAAGTTAAAATGATTGGCTTTGCAGTGTTTTTTGTTTATTTGTTTTTTTCATTTGTTTGTTTATTTTTTATTCATTTATTGTTTATTTGTTTATTTCTTTTTAGTTTTGCTCGTCTCTTGTGTTTAAATGACTGTAGCATACAATCTTCACAATCGGAGCCTAAAGCTAAAGAGCTTACAGCACCTAGTGTTCAATGCAACAGCAATGACTGTTGGCTGTTAGAGGACTGTTCTAAGAGTAACTCTTGTTACAGAGCTGCTTGTAAACTAAAAAGCCTCACAACTCAAGTTAAAATGATTGGCTTTGCAGTGTTTTTTGTTTATTTGTTTTTTTTCATTTGTTTGTTTATTTTTTATTCATTTATTGTTTATTTGTTTATTTCTTTTTAGTTTTGCTCGTCTCTTGTGTTTAAATGACTGTAGCATACAATCTTCACAATCGGAGCCTAAAGCAACAAAGCTTACAGCACCTAGTGTTCCCTGGCAGTCTCCATTCCAAGTACTAACTAAGCCCACAAGATCGGGATTTGTAAGAGCGCTATGGCCATAAGCAATGACTGTTGGCTGTAGCGGACTGTTCTGAGAGTAACTCTTGTTACAGAGCTGCTTGTAAACTAAAAAGCCTCACAACTCAAATTAAAATGATTGGCTTTGCAGTGTTTTTTGTTTATTTGTTTTTTTCATTTGCTTGTTTATTTTTTATTCATTTATTGTTTATTTGTTTATTTCTTTTTAGTTTTGCTCGTCTCTTGTGTTTAAATGACTGTAGCATACAATCTTCACAATCGGAGCCTAAAGCAACAAAGCTTACAGCACCTAGTGTTCCCTGGCAGTCTCCATTCCAAGTACTAACTAAGCCCACAAGATCGGGATTTGTAAGAGCGCTATGGCCATAAGCAATGACTGTTGGCTGTAGAGGACTGTTCTGAGAGTAACTCTTGTTACAGAGCTGCTTGTAAACTAAAAAGCCTCACAACTCAAATTAAAATGATTGGCTTTGCAGTGTTTTTTGTTTATTTGTTTTTTTCATTTGTTTGTTTATTTTTTATTCATTTATTGTTTATCTGTTTATTTCTTTTTAGTTTTGCTCGTCTCTTGTGCTTAAATGACTGTAGCATACAATCTTCACAATCGGAGCCTAAAGCTAAAGAGCTTACAGCACCTAGTGTTCAATGCAACAGCAATGACTGTTGGCTGTTAGAGGACTGTTCTAAGAGTAACTCTTGTTACAGAGCTGCTTGTAAACTAAAAAGCCTCACAACTCAAGTTAAAATGATTGGCTTTGCAGTGTTTTTTGTTTATTTGTTTTTTTCATTTGTTTGTTTATTTTTTATTCATTTATTGTTTATTTGTTTATTTCTTTTTAGTTTTGCTCGTCTCTTGTGTTTAAATGACTGTAGCATACAATCTTCACAATCGGAGCCTAAAGCAACAAAGCTTACAGCACCTAGTGTTCCCTGGCAGTCTCCATTCCAAGTACTAACTAAGCCCACAAGATCGGGATTTGTAAGAGCGCTATGGCCATAAGCAATGACTGTTGGCTGTAGAGGACTGTTCTGAGAGTAACTCTTGTTACAGAGCTGCTTGTAAACTAAAAAGCCTCACAACTCAAATTAAAATGATTGGCTTTGCAGTGTTTTTTGTTTATTTGTTTTTTTCATTTGTTTGTTTATTTTTTATTCATTTATTGTTTATCTGTTTATTTCTTTTTAGTTTTGCTCGTCTCTTGTGCTTAAATGACTGTAGCATACAATCTTCACAATCGGAGCCTAAAGCTAAAGAGCTTACAGCACCTAGTGTTCAATGCAACAGCAATGACTGTTGGCTGTTAGAGGACTGTTCTAAGAGTAACTCTTGTTACAGAGCTGCTTGTAAACTAAAAAGCCTCACAACTCAAGTTAAAATGATTGGCTTTGCAGTGTTTTTTGTTTATTTGTTTTATTCATTTGTTTGTTTATTTTTTATTCATTTATTGTTTATTTGTTTATTTCTTTTTAGTTTTGCTCGTCACTTGTGTTTAAATGACTGTAGCATACAATCTTCACAATCGGAGCCTAAAGCAACAAAGCTTACAGCACCTAGTGTTCCCTGGCAGTCTCCATTCCAAGTACTAACTAAGCCCACAAGATCGGGATTTGTAAGAGCGCTATGGCCATAAGCAATGACTGTTGGCTGTAAAGGACTGTTCTGAGAGTAACTCTTGTTACAGAGCTGCTTGTAAACTAAAAATCCTCACAACTCAAATTAAAATGATTGGCTTTGCAGTGTTTTTTGTTTATTTGTTTTTTTCATTTGTTTGTTTATTTTTTATTCATTTATTGTTTATCTGTTTATTTCTTTTTAGTTTTGCTCGTCTCTTGTGCTTAAATGACTGTAGCATACAATCTTCACAATCGGAGCCTAAAGCTAAAGAGCTTACAGCACCTGGTGTTCAATGCAACAGCAATGACTGTTGGCTGTTAGAGGACTGTTCTAAGAGTAACTCTTCTTACAGAGCTGCTTGTAAACTAAAAAGCCTCACAACTCAAGTTAAAATGATTGGCTTTGCAGTGTTTTTTGTTTATTTGTTTTTTTCATTTGTTTGTTTATTTTTTATTCATTTATTGTTTATCTGTTTATTTCTTTTTAGTTTTGCTCGTCTCTTGTGTTTAAATGACTGTAGCATACAATCTTCACAATCGGAGCCTAAAGCTAAAGAGCTTACAGCACCTAGTGTTCAATGCAACAGCAATGACTGTTGGCTGTTAGAGGACTGTTCTAAGAGTAACTCTTGTTACAGAGCTGCTTGTAAACTAAAAAGCCTCACAACTCAAGTTAAAATGATTGGCTTTGCAGTGTTTTTTGTTTATTTGTTTTTTTTCATTTGTTTGTTTATTTTTTATTCATTTATTGTTTATTTGTTTATTTCTTTTTAGTTTTGCTCGTCTCTTGTGTTTAAATGACTGTAGCATACAATCTTCACAATCGGAGCCTAAAGCAACAAAGCTTAAAGCACCTAGTGTTCCCTGGCAGTCTCCATTCCAAGTACTAACTAAGCCCACAAGATCGGGATTTGTAAGAGCGCTATGGCCATAAGCAATGACTGTTGGCTGTAGAGGACTGTTCTGAGAGTAACTCTTGTTACAGAGCTGCTTGTAAACTAAAAATCCTCACAACTCAAATTAAAATGATTGGCTTTGCAGTGTTTTTTGTTTATTTGTTTTTTTCATTTGTTTGTTTATTTTTTATTCATTTATTGTTTATCTGTTTATTTCTTTTTAGTTTTGCTCGTCTCTTGTGTTTAAATGACTGTAGCATACAATCTTCACAATCGGAGCCTAAAGCTAAAGAGCTTACAGCACCTAGTGTTCAATGCAACAGCAATGACTGTTGGCTGTTAGAGGACTGTTCTAAGAGTAACTCTTGTTACAGAGCTGCTTGTAAACTAAAAAGCCTCACAACTCAAGTTAAAATGATTGGCTTTGCAGTGTTTTTTGTTTATTTGTTTTTTTCATTTGTTTGTTTATTTTTTATTCATTTATTGTTTATTTGTTTATTTCTTTTTAGTTTTGCTCGTCTCTTGTGTTTAAATGACTGTAGCATACAATCTTCACAATCGGAGCCTAAAGCAACAAAGCTTACAGCACCTAGTGTTCCCTGGCAGTCTCCATTCCAAGTACTAACTAAGCCCACAAGATCGGGATTTGTAAGAGCGCTATGGCCATAAGCAATGACTGTTGGCTGTAGAGGACTGTTCTGAGAGTAACTCTTGTTACAGAGCTGCTTGTAAACTAAAAATCCTCACAACTCAAATTAAAATGATTGGCTTTGCAGTGTTTTTTGTTTATTTGTTTTTTTCATTTGTTTGTTTATTTTTTATTCATTTATTGTTTATCTGTTTATTTCTTTTTAGTTTTGCTCATCTCTTGTGTTTAAATGACTGTAGCATACAATCTTCACAATCGGAGCCTAAAGCTAAAGAGCTTACAGCACCTAGTGTTCAATGCAACAGCAATGACTGTTGGCTGTTAGAGGACTGTTCTAAGAGTAACTCTTGTTACAGAGCTGCTTGTAAACTAAAAAGCCTCACAACTCAAGTTAAAATGATTGGCTTTGCAGTGTTTTTTGTTTATTTGTTTTTTTTCATTTGTTTGTTTATTTTTTATTCATTTATTGTTTATTTGTTTATTTCTTTTTAGTTTTGCTCGTCTCTTGTGTTTAAATGACTGTAGCATACAATCTTCACAATCGGAGCCTAAAGCAACAAAGCTTAAAGCACCTAGTGTTCCCTGGCAGTCTCCATTCCAAGTACTAACTAAGCCCACAAGATCGGGATTTGTAAGAGCGCTATGGCCATAAGCAATGACTGTTGGCTGTAGAGGACTGTTCTGAGAGTAACTCTTGTTACAGAGCTGCTTGTAAACTAAAAATCCTCACAACTCAAATTAAAATGATTGGCTTTGCAGTGTTTTTTGTTTATTTGTTTTTTTCATTTGTTTGTTTATTTTTTATTCATTTATTGTTTATCTGTTTATTTCTTTTTAGTTTTGCTCGTCTCTTGTGTTTAAATGACTGTAGCATACAATCTTCACAATCGGAGCCTAAAGCTAAAGAGCTTACAGCACCTAGTGTTCAATGCAACAGCAATGACTGTTGGCTGTTAGAGGACTGTTCTAAGAGTAACTCTTGTTACAGAGCTGCTTGT
This sequence comes from Hoplias malabaricus, assembly GCF_029633855.1. Taxonomy (NCBI): domain Eukaryota; kingdom Metazoa; phylum Chordata; class Actinopteri; order Characiformes; family Erythrinidae; genus Hoplias; species Hoplias malabaricus. The sequence goes on from NC_089814.1 coordinate 27,716,310, forward strand.
AAACTAAAAAGCCTCACAACTCAAGTTAAAATGATTGGCTTTGCAGTGTTTTTTGTTTATTTGTTTTTTTCATTTGTTTGTTTATTTTTTATTCATTTATTGTTTATTTGTTTATTTCTTTTTAGTTTTGCTCGTCTCTTGTGTTTAAATGACTGTAGCATACAATCTTCACAATCGGAGCCTAAAGCAACAAAGCTTACAGCACCTAGTGTTCCCTGGCAGTCTCCATTCCAAGTACTAACTAAGCCCACAAGATCGGGATTTGTAAGAGCGCTATGGCCATAAGCAATGACTGTTGGCTGTAGAGGACTGTTCTGAGAGTAACTCTTGTTACAGAGCTGCTTGTAAACTAAAAATCCTCACAACTCAAATTAAAATGATTGGCTTTGCAGTGTTTTTTGTTTATTTGTTTTTTTCATTTGTTTGTTTATTTTTTATTCATTTATTGTTTATCTGTTTATTTCTTTTTAGTTTTGCTCGTCTCTTGTGTTTAAATGACTGTAGCATACAATCTTCACAATCGGAGCCTAAAGCTAAAGAGCTTACAGCACCTAGTGTTCAATGCAACAGCAATGACTGTTGGCTGTTAGAGGACTGTTCTAAGAGTAACTCTTGTTACAGAGCTGCTTGTAAACTAAAAAGCCTCACAACTCAAGTTAAAATGATTGGCTTTGCAGTGTTTTTTGTTTATTTGTTTTTTTCATTTGTTTGTTTATTTTTTATTCATTTATTGTTTATTTGTTTATTTCTTTTTAGTTTTGCTCGTCTCTTGTGTTTAAATGACTGTAGCATACAATCTTCACAATCGGAGCCTAAAGCAACAAAGCTTACAGCACCTAGTGTTCCCTGGCAGTCTCCATTCCAAGTACTAACTAAGCCCACAAGATCGGGATTTGTAAGAGCGCTATGGCCATAAGCAATGACTGTTGGCTGTAGAGGACTGTTCTGAGAGTAACTCTTGTTACAGAGCTGCTTGTAAACTAAAAAGCCTCACAACTCAAATTAAAATGATTGGCTTTGCAGTGTTTTTTGTTTATTTGTTTTTTTCATTTGTTTGTTTATTTTTTATTCATTTATTGTTTATCTGTTTATTTCTTTTCAGTTTTGCTCGTCTCTTGTGCTTAAATGACTGTAGCATACAATCTTCACAATCGGAGCCTAAAGCTAAAGAGCTTACAGCACCTAGTGTTCAATGCAACAGCAATGACTGTTGGCTGTTAGAGGACTGTTCTAAGAGTAACTCTTGTTACAGAGCTGCTTGTAAACTAAAAAGCCTCACAACTCAAGTTAAAATGATTGGCTTTGCAGTGTTTTTTGTTTATTTGTTTTTTTCATTTGTTTGTTTATTTTTTATTCATTTATTGTTTATTTGTTTATTTCTTTTTAGTTTTGCTCGTCTCTTGTGTTTAAATGACTGTAGCATACAATCTTCACAATCGGAGCCTAAAGCAACAAAGCTTACAGCACCTAGTGTTCCCTGGCAGTCTCCATTCCAAGTACTAACTAAGCCCACAAGATCGGGATTTGTAAGAGCGCTATGGCCATAAGCAATGACTGTTGGCTGTAGAGGACTGTTCTGAGAGTAACTCTTGTTACAGAGCTGCTTGTAAACTAAAAAGCCTCACAACTCAAATTAAAATGATTGGCTTTGCAGTGTTTTTTGTTTATTTGTTTTTTTCATTTGTTTGTTTATTTTTTATTCATTTATTGTTTATCTGTTTATTTCTTTTCAGTTTTGCTCGTCTCTTGTGCTTAAATGACTGTAGCATACAATCTTCACAATCGGAGCCTAAAGCTAAAGAGCTTACAGCACCTAGTGTTCAATGCAACAGCAATGACTGTTGGCTGTTAGAGGACTGTTCTAAGAGTAACTCTTGTTACAGAGCTGCTTGTAAACTAAAAAGCCTCACAACTCAAGTTAAAATGATTGGCTTTGCAGTGTTTTTTGTTTATTTGTTTTTTTCATTTGTTTGTTTATTTTTTATTCATTTATTGTTTATTTGTTTATTTCTTTTTAGTTTTGCTCGTCTCTTGTGTTTAAATGACTGTAGCATACAATCTTCACAATCGGAGCCTAAAGCAACAAAGCTTACAGCACCTAGTGTTCCCTGGCAGTCTCCATTCCAAGTACTAACTAAGCCCACAAGATCGGGATTTGTAAGAGCGCTATGGCCATAAGCAATGACTGTTGGCTGTAGAGGACTGTTCTGAGAGTAACTCTTGTTACAGAGCTGCTTGTAAACTAAAAAGCCTCACAACTCAAATTAAAATGATTGGCTTTGCAGTGTTTTTTGTTTATTTGTTTTTTTCATTTGTTTGTTTATTTTTTATTCATTTATTGTTTATCTGTTTATTTCTTTTCAGTTTTGCTCGTCTCTTGTGCTTAAATGACTGTAGCATACAATCTTCACAATCGGAGCCTAAAGCTAAAGAGCTTACAGCACCTAGTGTTCAATGCAACAGCAATGACTGTTGGCTGTTAGAGGACTGTTCTAAGAGTAACTCTTGTTACAGAGCTGCTTGTAAACTAAAAAGCCTCACAACTCAAGTTAAAATGATTGGCTTTGCAGTGTTTTTTGTTTATTTGTTTTTTTCATTTGTTTGTTTATTTTTTATTCATTTATTGTTTATTTGTTTATTTCTTTTTAGTTTTGCTCGTCTCTTGTGTTTAAATGACTGTAGCATACAATCTTCACAATCGGAGCCTAAAGCTAAAGAGCTTACAGCACCTAGTGTTCAATGCAACAGCAATGACTGTTGGCTGTTAGAGGACTGTTCTAAGAGTAACTCTTGTTACAGAGCTGCTTGTAAACTAAAAAGCCTCACAACTCAAGTTAAAATGATTGGCTTTGCAGTGTTTTTTGTTTATTTGTTTTTTTTCATTTGTTTGTTTATTTTTTATTCATTTATTGTTTATTTGTTTATTTCTTTTTAGTTTTGCTCGTCTCTTGTGTTTAAATGACTGTAGCATACAATCTTCACAATCGGAGCCTAAAGCAACAAAGCTTACAGCACCTAGTGTTCCCTGGCAGTCTCCATTCCAAGTACTAACTAAGCCCACAAGATCGGGATTTGTAAGAGCGCTATGGCCATAAGCAATGACTGTTGGCTGTAGCGGACTGTTCTGAGAGTAACTCTTGTTACAGAGCTGCTTGTAAACTAAAAAGCCTCACAACTCAAATTAAAATGATTGGCTTTGCAGTGTTTTTTGTTTATTTGTTTTTTTCATTTGCTTGTTTATTTTTTATTCATTTATTGTTTATTTGTTTATTTCTTTTTAGTTTTGCTCGTCTCTTGTGTTTAAATGACTGTAGCATACAATCTTCACAATCGGAGCCTAAAGCAACAAAGCTTACAGCACCTAGTGTTCCCTGGCAGTCTCCATTCCAAGTACTAACTAAGCCCACAAGATCGGGATTTGTAAGAGCGCTATGGCCATAAGCAATGACTGTTGGCTGTAGAGGACTGCTCTGAGAGTAACTCTTGTTACAGAGCTGCTTGTAAACTAAAAATCCTCACAACTCAAATTAAAATGATTGGCTTTGCAGTGTTTTTTGTTTATTTGTTTTTTTCATTTGTTTGTTTATTTTTTATTCATTTATTGTTTATCTGTTTATTTCTTTTTAGTTTTGCTCGTCTCTTGTGTTTAAATGACTGTAGCATACAATTTTCACAATCGGAGCCTAAAGCTAAAGAGCTTACAGCACCTAGTGTTCAATGCAACAGCAATGACTGTTGGCTGTTAGAGGACTGTTCTAAGAGTAACTCTTGTTACAGAGCTGCTTGTAAACTAAAAAGCCTCACAACTCAAGTTAAAATGATTGGCTTTGCAGTGTTTTTTGTTTATTTGTTTTTTTCATTTGTTTGTTTATTTTTTATTCATTTATTGTTTATTTGTTTATTTCTTTTTAGTTTTGCTCGTCTCTTGTGTTTAAATGACTGTAGCATACAATCTTCACAATCGGAGCCTAAAGCTAAAGAGCTTACAGCACCTAGTGTTCAATGCAACAGCAATGACTGTTGGCTGTTAGAGGACTGTTCTAAGAGTAACTCTTGTTACAGAGCTGCTTGTAAACTAAAAAGCCTCACAACTCAAGTTAAAATGATTGGCTTTGCAGTGTTTTTTGTTTATTTGTTTTTTTTCATTTGTTTGTTTATTTTTTATTCATTTATTGTTTATTTGTTTATTTCTTTTTAGTTTTGCTCGTCTCTTGTGTTTAAATGACTGTAGCATACAATCTTCACAATCGGAGCCTAAAGCAACAAAGCTTACAGCACCTAGTGTTCCCTGGCAGTCTCCATTCCAAGTACTAACTAAGCCCACAAGATCGGGATTTGTAAGAGCGCTATGGCCATAAGCAATGACTGTTGGCTGTAGAGGACTGTTCTGAGAGTAACTCTTGTTACAGAGCTGCTTGTAAACTAAAAAGCCTCACAACTCAAATTAAAATGATTGGCTTTGCAGTGTTTTTTGTTTATTTGTTTTTTTCATTTGTTTGTTTATTTTTTATTCATTTATTGTTTATCTGTTTATTTCTTTTCAGTTTTGCTCGTCTCTTGTGCTTAAATGACTGTAGCATACAATCTTCACAATCGGAGCCTAAAGCTAAAGAGCTTACAGCACCTAGTGTTCAATGCAACAGCAATGACTGTTGGCTGTTAGAGGACTGTTCTAAGAGTAACTCTTGTTACAGAGCTGCTTGTAAACTAAAAAGCCTCACAACTCAAGTTAAAATGATTGGCTTTGCAGTGTTTTTTGTTTATTTGTTTTTTTCATTTGTTTGTTTATTTTTTATTCATTTATTGTTTATTTGTTTATTTCTTTTTAGTTTTGCTCGTCTCTTGTGTTTAAATGACTGTAGCATACAATCTTCACAATCGGAGCCTAAAGCAACAAAGCTTACAGCACCTAGTGTTCCCTGGCAGTCTCCATTCCAAGTACTAACTAAGCCCACAAGATCGGGATTTGTAAGAGCGCTATGGCCATAAGCAATGACTGTTGGCTGTAGAGGACTGTTCTGAGAGTAACTCTTGTTACAGAGCTGCTTGTAAACTAAAAATCCTCACAACTCAAATTAAAATGATTGGCTTTGCAGTGTTTTTTGTTTATTTGTTTTTTTCATTTGTTTGTTTATTTTTTATTCATTTATTGTTTATCTGTTTATTTCTTTTTAGTTTTGCTCGTCTCTTGTGTTTAAATGACTGTAGCATACAATCTTCACAATCGGAGCCTAAAGCTAAAGAGCTTACAGCACCTAGTGTTCAATGCAACAGCAATGACTGTTGGCTGTTAGAGGACTGTTCTAAGAGTAACTCTTGTTACAGAGCTGCTTGTAAACTAAAAAGCCTCACAACTCAAGTTAAAATGATTGGCTTTGCAGTGTTTTTTGTTTATTTGTTTTTTTCATTTGTTTGTTTATTTTTTATTCATTTATTGTTTATTTGTTTATTTCTTTTTAGTTTTGCTCGTCTCTTGTGTTTAAATGACTGTAGCATACAATCTTCACAATCGGAGCCTAAAGCAACAAAGCTTACAGCACCTAGTGTTCCCTGGCAGTCTCCATTCCAAGTACTAACTAAGCCCACAAGATCGGGATTTGTAAGAGCGCTATGGCCATAAGCAATGACTGTTGGCTGTAGAGGACTGTTCTGAGAGTAACTCTTGTTACAGAGCTGCTTGTAAACTAAAAAGCCTCACAACTCAAATTAAAATGATTGGCTTTGCAGTGTTTTTTGTTTATTTGTTTTTTTCATTTGTTTGTTTATTTTTTATTCATTTATTGTTTATCTGTTTATTTCTTTTCAGTTTTGCTCGTCTCTTGTGCTTAAATGACTGTAGCATACAATCTTCACAATCGGAGCCTAAAGCTAAAGAGCTTACAGCACCTAGTGTTCAATGCAACAGCAATGACTGTTGGCTGTTAGAGGACTGTTCTAAGAGTAACTCTTGTTACAGAGCTGCTTGTAAACTAAAAAGCCTCACAACTCAAGTTAAAATGATTGGCTTTGCAGTGTTTTTTGTTTATTTGTTTTTTTCATTTGTTTGTTTATTTTTTATTCATTTATTGTTTATTTGTTTATTTCTTTTTAGTTTTGCTCGTCTCTTGTGTTTAAATGACTGTAGCATACAATCTTCACAATCGGAGCCTAAAGCAACAAAGCTTACAGCACCTAGTGTTCCCTGGCAGTCTCCATTCCAAGTACTAACTAAGCCCACAAGATCGGGATTTGTAAGAGCGCTATGGCCATAAGCAATGACTGTTGGCTGTAGAGGACTGTTCTGAGAGTAACTCTTGTTACAGAGCTGCTTGTAAACTAAAAAGCCTCACAACTCAAATTAAAATGATTGGCTTTGCAGTGTTTTTTGTTTATTTGTTTTTTTCATTTGTTTGTTTATTTTTTATTCATTTATTGTTTATCTGTTTATTTCTTTTCAGTTTTGCTCGTCTCTTGTGCTTAAATGACTGTAGCATACAATCTTCACAATCGGAGCCTAAAGCTAAAGAGCTTACAGCACCTAGTGTTCAATGCAACAGCAATGACTGTTGGCTGTTAGAGGACTGTTCTAAGAGTAACTCTTGTTACAGAGCTGCTTGTAAACTAAAAAGCCTCACAACTCAAGTTAAAATGATTGGCTTTGCAGTGTTTTTTGTTTATTTGTTTTTTTCATTTGTTTGTTTATTTTTTATTCATTTATTGTTTATTTGTTTATTTCTTTTTAGTTTTGCTCGTCTCTTGTGTTTAAATGACTGTAGCATACAATCTTCACAATCGGAGCCTAAAGCAACAAAGCTTACAGCACCTAGTGTTCCCTGGCAGTCTCCATTCCAAGTACTAACTAAGCCCACAAGATCGGGATTTGTAAGAGCGCTATGGCCATAAGCAATGACTGTTGGCTGTAGAGGACTGTTCTGAGAGTAACTCTTGTTACAGAGCTGCTTGTAAACTAAAAAGCCTCACAACTCAAATTAAAATGATTGGCTTTGCAGTGTTTTTTGTTTATTTGTTTTTTTCATTTGTTTGTTTATTTTTTATTCATTTATTGTTTATCTGTTTATTTCTTTTCAGTTTTGCTCGTCTCTTGTGCTTAAATGACTGTAGCATACAATCTTCACAATCGGAGCCTAAAGCTAAAGAGCTTACAGCACCTAGTGTTCAATGCAACAGCAATGACTGTTGGCTGTTAGAGGACTGTTCTAAGAGTAACTCTTGTTACAGAGCTGCTTGTAAACTAAAAAGCCTCACAACTCAAGTTAAAATGATTGGCTTTGCAGTGTTTTTTGTTTATTTGTTTTTTTCATTTGTTTGTTTATTTTTTATTCATTTATTGTTTATTTGTTTATTTCTTTTTAGTTTTGCTCGTCTCTTGTGTTTAAATGACTGTAGCATACAATCTTCACAATCGGAGCCTAAAGCTAAAGAGCTTACAGCACCTAGTGTTCAATGCAACAGCAATGACTGTTGGCTGTTAGAGGACTGTTCTAAGAGTAACTCTTGTTACAGAGCTGCTTGTAAACTAAAAAGCCTCACAACTCAAGTTAAAATGATTGGCTTTGCAGTGTTTTTTGTTTATTTGTTTTTTTTCATTTGTTTGTTTATTTTTTATTCATTTATTGTTTATTTGTTTATTTCTTTTTAGTTTTGCTCGTCTCTTGTGTTTAAATGACTGTAGCATACAATCTTCACAATCGGAGCCTAAAGCAACAAAGCTTACAGCACCTAGTGTTCCCTGGCAGTCTCCATTCCAAGTACTAACTAAGCCCACAAGATCGGGATTTGTAAGAGCGCTATGGCCATAAGCAATGACTGTTGGCTGTAGCGGACTGTTCTGAGAGTAACTCTTGTTACAGAGCTGCTTGTAAACTAAAAAGCCTCACAACTCAAATTAAAATGATTGGCTTTGCAGTGTTTTTTGTTTATTTGTTTTTTTCATTTGCTTGTTTATTTTTTATTCATTTATTGTTTATTTGTTTATTTCTTTTTAGTTTTGCTCGTCTCTTGTGTTTAAATGACTGTAGCATACAATCTTCACAATCGGAGCCTAAAGCAACAAAGCTTACAGCACCTAGTGTTCCCTGGCAGTCTCCATTCCAAGTACTAACTAAGCCCACAAGATCGGGATTTGTAAGAGCGCTATGGCCATAAGCAATGACTGTTGGCTGTAGAGGACTGCTCTGAGAGTAACTCTTGTTACAGAGCTGCTTGTAAACTAAAAATCCTCACAACTCAAATTAAAATGATTGGCTTTGCAGTGTTTTTTGTTTATTTGTTTTTTTCATTTGTTTGTTTATTTTTTATTCATTTATTGTTTATCTGTTTATTTCTTTTTAGTTTTGCTCGTCTCTTGTGTTTAAATGACTGTAGCATACAATTTTCACAATCGGAGCCTAAAGCTAAAGAGCTTACAGCACCTAGTGTTCAATGCAACAGCAATGACTGTTGGCTGTTAGAGGACTGTTCTAAGAGTAACTCTTGTTACAGAGCTGCTTGTAAACTAAAAAGCCTCACAACTCAAGTTAAAATGATTGGCTTTGCAGTGTTTTTTGTTTATTTGTTTTTTTCATTTGTTTGTTTATTTTTTATTCATTTATTGTTTATTTGTTTATTTCTTTTTAGTTTTGCTCGTCTCTTGTGTTTAAATGACTGTAGCATACAATCTTCACAATCGGAGCCTAAAGCTAAAGAGCTTACAGCACCTAGTGTTCAATGCAACAGCAATGACTGTTGGCTGTTAGAGGACTGTTCTAAGAGTAACTCTTGTTACAGAGCTGCTTGTAAACTAAAAAGCCTCACAACTCAAGTTAAAATGATTGGCTTTGCAGTGTTTTTTGTTTATTTGTTTTTTTTCATTTGTTTGTTTATTTTTTATTCATTTATTGTTTATTTGTTTATTTCTTTTTAGTTTTGCTCGTCTCTTGTGTTTAAATGACTGTAGCATACAATCTTCACAATCGGAGCCTAAAGCAACAAAGCTTACAGCACCTAGTGTTCCCTGGCAGTCTCCATTCCAAGTACTAACTAAGCCCACAAGATCGGGATTTGTAAGAGCGCTATGGCCATAAGCAATGACTGTTGGCTGTAGAGGACTGTTCTGAGAGTAACTCTTGTTACAGAGCTGCTTGTAAACTAAAAAGCCTCACAACTCAAATTAAAATGATTGGCTTTGCAGTGTTTTTTGTTTATTTGTTTTTTTCATTTGTTTGTTTATTTTTTATTCATTTATTGTTTATCTGTTTATTTCTTTTCAGTTTTGCTCGTCTCTTGTGCTTAAATGACTGTAGCATACAATCTTCACAATCGGAGCCTAAAGCTAAAGAGCTTACAGCACCTAGTGTTCAATGCAACAGCAATGACTGTTGGCTGTTAGAGGACTGTTCTAAGAGTAACTCTTGTTACAGAGCTGCTTGTAAACTAAAAAGCCTCACAACTCAAGTTAAAATGATTGGCTTTGCAGTGTTTTTTGTTTATTTGTTTTTTTCATTTGTTTGTTTATTTTTTATTCATTTATTGTTTATTTGTTTATTTCTTTTTAGTTTTGCTCGTCTCTTGTGTTTAAATGACTGTAGCATACAATCTTCACAATCGGAGCCTAAAGCAACAAAGCTTACAGCACCTAGTGTTCCCTGGCAGTCTCCATTCCAAGTACTAACTAAGCCCACAAGATCGGGATTTGTAAGAGCGCTATGGCCATAAGCAATGACTGTTGGCTGTAGAGGACTGTTCTGAGAGTAACTCTTGTTACAGAGCTGCTTGTAAACTAAAAATCCTCACAACTCAAATTAAAATGATTGGCTTTGCAGTGTTTTTTGTTTATTTGTTTTTTTCATTTGTTTGTTTATTTTTTATTCATTTATTGTTTATCTGTTTATTTCTTTTTAGTTTTGCTCGTCTCTTGTGTTTAAATGACTGTAGCATACAATCTTCACAATCGGAGCCTAAAGCTAAAGAGCTTACAGCACCTAGTGTTCAATGCAACAGCAATGACTGTTGGCTGTTAGAGGACTGTTCTAAGAGTAACTCTTGTTACAGAGCTGCTTGTAAACTAAAAAGCCTCACAACTCAAGTTAAAATGATTGGCTTTGCAGTGTTTTTTGTTTATTTGTTTTTTTCATTTGTTTGTTTATTTTTTATTCATTTATTGTTTATTTGTTTATTTCTTTTTAGTTTTGCTCGTCTCTTGTGTTTAAATGACTGTAGCATACAATCTTCACAATCGGAGCCTAAAGCAACAAAGCTTACAGCACCTAGTGTTCCCTGGCAGTCTCCATTCCAAGTACTAACTAAGCCCACAAGATCGGGATTTGTAAGAGCGCTATGGCCATAAGCAATGACTGTTGGCTGTAGAGGACTGTTCTGAGAGTAACTCTTGTTACAGAGCTGCTTGTAAACTAAAAAGCCTCACAACTCAAATTAAAATGATTGGCTTTGCAGTGTTTTTTGTTTATTTGTTTTTTTCATTTGTTTGTTTATTTTTTATTCATTTATTGTTTATCTGTTTATTTCTTTTCAGTTTTGCTCGTCTCTTGTGCTTAAATGACTGTAGCATACAATCTTCACAATCGGAGCCTAAAGCTAAAGAGCTTACAGCACCTAGTGTTCAATGCAACAGCAATGACTGTTGGCTGTTAGAGGACTGTTCTAAGAGTAACTCTTGTTACAGAGCTGCTTGTAAACTAAAAAGCCTCACAACTCAAGTTAAAATGATTGGCTTTGCAGTGTTTTTTGTTTATTTGTTTTTTTCATTTGTTTGTTTATTTTTTATTCATTTATTGTTTATTTGTTTATTTCTTTTTAGTTTTGCTCGTCTCTTGTGTTTAAATGACTGTAGCATACAATCTTCACAATCGGAGCCTAAAGCAACAAAGCTTACAGCACCTAGTGTTCCCTGGCAGTCTCCATTCCAAGTACTAATTAAGCCCACAAGATCGGGATTTGTAAGAGCGCTATGGCCATAAGCAATGACTGTTGGCTGTAGAGGACTGTTCTGAGAGTAACTCTTGTTACAGAGCTGCTTGTAAACTAAAAAGCCTCACAACTCAAATTAAAATGATTGGCTTTGCAGTGTTTTTTGTTTATTTGTTTTTTTCATTTGTTTGTTTATTTTTTATTCATTTATTGTTTATCTGTTTATTTCTTTTCAGTTTTGCTCGTCTCTTGTGCTTAAATGACTGTAGCATACAATCTTCACAATCGGAGCCTAAAGCTAAAGAGCTTACAGCACCTAGTGTTCAATGCAACAGCAATGACTGTTGGCTGTTAGAGGACTGTTCTAAGAGTAACTCTTGTTACAGAGCTGCTTGTAAACTAAAAAGCCTCACAACTCAAGTTAAAATGATTGGCTTTGCAGTGTTTTTTGTTTATTTGTTTTTTTCATTTGTTTGTTTATTTTTTATTCATTTATTGTTTATTTGTTTATTTCTTTTTAGTTTTGCTCGTCTCTTGTGTTTAAATGACTGTAGCATACAATCTTCACAATCGGAGCCTAAAGCAACAAAGCTTACAGCACCTAGTGTTCCCTGGCAGTCTCCATTCCAAGTACTAACTAAGCCCACAAGATCGGGATTTGTAAGAGCGCTATGGCCATAAGCAATGACTGTTGGCTGTAGAGGACTGTTCTGAGAGTAACTCTTGTTACAGAGCTGCTTGTAAACTAAAAAGCCTCACAACTCAAATTAAAATGATTGGCTTTGCAGTGTTTTTTGTTTATTTGTTTTTTTCATTTGTTTGTTTATTTTTTATTCATTTATTGTTTATCTGTTTATTTCTTTTCAGTTTTGCTCGTCTCTTGTGCTTAAATGACTGTAGCATACAATCTTCACAATCGGAGCCTAAAGCTAAAGAGCTTACAGCACCTAGTGTTCAATGCAACAGCAATGACTGTTGGCTGTTAGAGGACTGTTCTAAGAGTAACTCTTGTTACAGAGCTGCTTGTAAACTAAAAAGCCTCACAACTCAAGTTAAAATGATTGGCTTTGCAGTGTTTTTTGTTTATTTGTTTTTTTCATTTGTTTGTTTATTTTTTATTCATTTATTGTTTATTTGTTTATTTCTTTTTAGTTTTGCTCGTCTCTTGTGTTTAAATGACTGTAGCATACAATCTTCACAATCGGAGCCTAAAGCTAAAGAGCTTACAGCACCTAGTGTTCAATGCAACAGCAATGACTGTTGGCTGTTAGAGGACTGTTCTAAGAGTAACTCTTGTTACAGAGCTGCTTGTAAACTAAAAAGCCTCACAACTCAAGTTAAAATGATTGGCTTTGCAGTGTTTTTTGTTTATTTGTTTTTTTTCATTTGTTTGTTTATTTTTTATTCATTTATTGTTTATTTGTTTATTTCTTTTTAGTTTTGCTCGTCTCTTGTGTTTAAATGACTGTAGCATACAATCTTCACAATCGGAGCCTAAAGCAACAAAGCTTACAGCACCTAGTGTTCCCTGGCAGTCTCCATTCCAAGTACTAACTAAACCCACAAGATCGGGATTTGTAAGAGCGCTATGGCCATAAGCAATGACTGTTGGCTGTAGCGGACTGTTCTGAGAGTAACTCTTGTTACAGAGCTGCTTGTAAACTAAAAAGCCTCACAACTCAAATTAAAATGATTGGCTTTGCAGTGTTTTTTGTTTATTTGTTTTTTTCATTTGCTTGTTTATTTTTTATTCATTTATTGTTTATTTGTTTATTTCTTTTTAGTTTTGCTCGTCTCTTGTGTTTAAATGACTGTAGCATACAATCTTCACAATCGGAGCCTAAAGCAACAAAGCTTACAGCACCTAGTGTTCCCTGGCAGTCTCCATTCCAAGTACTAACTAAGCCCACAAGATCGGGATTTGTAAGAGCGCTATGGCCATAAGCAATGACTGTTGGCTGTAGAGGACTGCTCTGAGAGTAACTCTTGTTACAGAGCTGCTTGTAAACTAAAAATCCTCACAACTCAAATTAAAATGATTGGCTTTGCAGTGTTTTTTGTTTATTTGTTTTTTTCATTTGTTTGTTTATTTTTTATTCATTTATTGTTTATCTGTTTATTTCTTTTTAGTTTTGCTCGTCTCTTGTGTTTAAATGACTGTAGCATACAATTTTCACAATCGGAGCCTAAAGCTAAAGAGCTTACAGCACCTAGTGTTCAATGCAACAGCAATGACTGTTGGCTGTTAGAGGACTGTTCTAAGAGTAACTCTTGTTACAGAGCTGCTTGTAAACTAAAAAGCCTCACAACTCAAGTTAAAATGATTGGCTTTGCAGTGTTTTTTGTTTATTTGTTTTTTTCATTTGTTTGTTTATTTTTTATTCATTTATTGTTTATTTGTTTATTTCTTTTTAGTTTTGCTCGTCTCTTGTGTTTAAATGACTGTAGCATACAATCTTCACAATCGGAGCCTAAAGCTAAAGAGCTTACAGCACCTAGTGTTCAATGCAACAGCAATGACTGTTGGCTGTTAGAGGACTGTTCTAAGAGTAACTCTTGTTACAGAGCTGCTTGTAAACTAAAAAGCCTCACAACTCAAGTTAAAATGATTGGCTTTGCAGTGTTTTTTGTTTATTTGTTTTTTTTCATTTGTTTGTTTATTTTTTATTCATTTATTGTTTATTTGTTTATTTCTTTTTAGTTTTGCTCGTCTCTTGTGTTTAAATGACTGTAGCATACAATCTTCACAATCGGAGCCTAAAGCAACAAAGCTTACAGCACCTAGTGTTCCCTGGCAGTCTCCATTCCAAGTACTAACTAAGCCCACAAGATCGGGATTTGTAAGAGCGCTATGGCCATAAGCAATGACTGTTGGCTGTAGAGGACTGTTCTGAGAGTAACTCTTGTTACAGAGCTGCTTGTAAACTAAAAAGCCTCACAACTCAAATTAAAATGATTGGCTTTGCAGTGTTTTTTGTTTATTTGTTTTTTTCATTTGTTTGTTTATTTTTTATTCATTTATTGTTTATCTGTTTATTTCTTTTCAGTTTTGCTCGTCTCTTGTGCTTAAATGACTGTAGCATACAATCTTCACAATCGGAGCCTAAAGCTAAAGAGCTTACAGCACCTAGTGTTCAATGCAACAGCAATGACTGTTGGCTGTTAGAGGACTGTTCTAAGAGTAACTCTTGTTACAGAGCTGCTTGTAAACTAAAAAGCCTCACAACTCAAGTTAAAATGATTGGCTTTGCAGTGTTTTTTGTTTATTTGTTTTTTTCATTTGTTTGTTTATTTTTTATTCATTTATTGTTTATTTGTTTATTTCTTTTTAGTTTTGCTCGTCTCTTGTGTTTAAATGACTGTAGCATACAATCTTCACAATCGGAGCCTAAAGCAACAAAGCTTACAGCACCTAGTGTTCCCTGGCAGTCTCCATTCCAAGTACTAACTAAGCCCACAAGATCGGGATTTGTAAGAGCGCTATGGCCATAAGCAATGACTGTTGGCTGTAGAGGACTGTTCTGAGAGTAACTCTTGTTACAGAGCTGCTTGTAAACTAAAAAGCCTCACAACTCAAATTAAAATGATTGGCTTTGCAGTGTTTTTTGTTTATTTGTTTTTTTCATTTGTTTGTTTATTTTTTATTCATTTATTGTTTATCTGTTTATTTCTTTTCAGTTTTGCTCGTCTCTTGTGCTTAAATGACTGTAGCATACAATCTTCACAATCGGAGCCTAAAGCTAAAGAGCTTACAGCACCTAGTGTTCAATGCAACAGCAATGACTGTTGGCTGTTAGAGGACTGTTCTAAGAGTAACTCTTGTTACAGAGCTGCTTGTAAACTAAAAAGCCTCACAACTCAAGTTAAAATGATTGGCTTTGCAGTGTTTTTTGTTTATTTGTTTTTTTCATTTGTTTGTTTATTTTTTATTCATTTATTGTTTATTTGTTTATTTCTTTTTAGTTTTGCTCGTCTCTTGTGTTTAAATGACTGTAGCATACAATCTTCACAATCGGAGCCTAAAGCTAAAGAGCTTACAGCACCTAGTGTTCAATGCAACAGCAATGACTGTTGGCTGTTAGAGGACTGTTCTAAGAGTAACTCTTGTTACAGAGCTGCTTGTAAACTAAAAAGCCTCACAACTCAAGTTAAAATGATTGGCTTTGCAGTGTTTTTTGTTTATTTGTTTTTTTTCATTTGTTTGTTTATTTTTTATTCATTTATTGTTTATTTGTTTATTTCTTTTTAGTTTTGCTCGTCTCTTGTGTTTAAATGACTGTAGCATACAATCTTCACAATCGGAGCCTAAAGCAACAAAGCTTACAGCACCTAGTGTTCCCTGGCAGTCTCCATTCCAAGTACTAACTAAGCCCACAAGATCGGGATTTGTAAGAGCGCTATGGCCATAAGCAATGACTGTTGGCTGTAGCGGACTGTTCTGAGAGTAACTCTTGTTACAGAGCTGCTTGTAAACTAAAAAGCCTCACAACTCAAATTAAAATGATTGGCTTTGCAGTGTTTTTTGTTTATTTGTTTTTTTCATTTGCTTGTTTATTTTTTATTCATTTATTGTTTATTTGTTTATTTCTTTTTAGTTTTGCTCGTCTCTTGTGTTTAAATGACTGTAGCATACAATCTTCACAATCGGAGCCTAAAGCAACAAAGCTTACAGCACCTAGTGTTCCCTGGCAGTCTCCATTCCAAGTACTAACTAAGCCCACAAGATCGGGATTTGTAAGAGCGCTATGGCCATAAGCAATGACTGTTGGCTGTAGAGGACTGCTCTGAGAGTAACTCTTGTTACAGAGCTGCTTGTAAACTAAAAATCCTCACAACTCAAATTAAAATGATTGGCTTTGCAGTGTTTTTTGTTTATTTGTTTTTTTCATTTGTTTGTTTATTTTTTATTCATTTATTGTTTATCTGTTTATTTCTTTTTAGTTTTGCTCGTCTCTTGTGTTTAAATGACTGTAGCATACAATCTTCACAATCGGAGCCTAAAGCTAAAGAGCTTACAGCACCTAGTGTTCAATGCAACAGCAATGACTGTTGGCTGTTAGAGGACTGTTCTAAGAGTAACTCTTGTTACAGAGCTGCTTGTAAACTAAAAAGCCTCACAACTCAAGTTAAAATGATTGGCTTTGCAGTGTTTTTTGTTTATTTGTTTTTTTCATTTGTTTGTTTATTTTTTATTCATTTATTGTTTATTTGTTTATTTCTTTTTAGTTTTGCTCGTCTCTTGTGTTTAAATGACTGTAGCATACAATCTTCACAATCGGAGCCTAAAGCTAAAGAGCTTACAGCACCTAGTGTTCAATGCAACAGCAATGACTGTTGGCTGTTAGAGGACTGTTCTAAGAGTAACTCTTGTTACAGAGCTGCTTGTAAACTAAAAAGCCTCACAACTCAAGTTAAAATGATTGGCTTTGCAGTGTTTTTTGTTTATTTGTTTTTTTTCATTTGTTTGTTTATTTTTTATTCATTTATTGTTTATTTGTTTATTTCTTTTTAGTTTTGCTCGTCTCTTGTGTTTAAATGACTGTAGCATACAATCTTCACAATCGGAGCCTAAAGCAACAAAGCTTACAGCACCTAGTGTTCCCTGGCAGTCTCCATTCCAAGTACTAACTAAGCCCACAAGATCGGGATTTGTAAGAGCGCTATGGCCATAAGCAATGACTGTTGGCTGTAGAGGACTGTTCTGAGAGTAACTCTTGTTACAGAGCTGCTTGTAAACTAAAAAGCCTCACAACTCAAATTAAAATGATTGGCTTTGCAGTGTTTTTTGTTTATTTGTTTTTTTCATTTGTTTGTTTATTTTTTATTCATTTATTGTTTATTTGTTTATTTCTTTTTAGTTTTGCTCGTCTCTTGTGTTTAAATGACTGTAGCATACAATCTTCACAATCGGAGCCTAAAGCTAAAGAGCTTACAGCACCTAGTGTTCAATGCAACAGCAATGACTGTTGGCTGTTAGAGGACTGTTCTAAGAGTAACTCTTGTTACAGAGCTGCTTGTAAACTAAAAAGCCTCACAACTCAAGTTAAAATGATTGGCTTTGCAGTGTTTTTTGTTTATTTGTTTTTTTTCATTTGTTTGTTTATTTTTTATTCATTTATTGTTTATTTGTTTATTTCTTTTTAGTTTTGCTCGTCTCTTGTGTTTAAATGACTGTAGCATACAATCTTCACAATCGGAGCCTAAAGCAACAAAGCTTACAGCACCTAGTGTTCCCTGGCAGTCTCCATTCCAAGTACTAACTAAGCCCACAAGATCGGGATTTGTAAGAGCGCTATGGCCATAAGCAATGACTGTTGGCTGTAGCGGACTGTTCTGAGAGTAACTCTTGTTACAGAGCTGCTTGTAAACTAAAAAGCCTCACAACTCAAATTAAAATGATTGGCTTTGCAGTGTTTTTTGTTTATTTGTTTTTTTCATTTGCTTGTTTATTTTTTATTCATTTATTGTTTATTTGTTTATTTCTTTTTAGTTTTGCTCGTCTCTTGTGTTTAAATGACTGTAGCATACAATCTTCACAATCGGAGCCTAAAGCAACAAAGCTTACAGCACCTAGTGTTCCCTGGCAGTCTCCATTCCAAGTACTAACTAAGCCCACAAGATCGGGATTTGTAAGAGCGCTATGGCCATAAGCAATGACTGTTGGCTGTAGAGGACTGCTCTGAGAGTAACTCTTGTTACAGAGCTGCTTGTAAACTAAAAATCCTCACAACTCAAATTAAAATGATTGGCTTTGCAGTGTTTTTTGTTTATTTGTTTTTTTCATTTGTTTGTTTATTTTTTATTCATTTATTGTTTATCTGTTTATTTCTTTTTAGTTTTGCTCGTCTCTTGTGTTTAAATGACTGTAGCATACAATCTTCACAATCGGAGCCTAAAGCTAAAGAGCTTACAGCACCTAGTGTTCAATGCAACAGCAATGACTGTTGGCTGTTAGAGGACTGTTCTAAGAGTAACTCTTGTTACAGAGCTGCTTGTAAACTAAAAAGCCTCACAACTCAAGTTAAAATGATTGGCTTTGCAGTGTTTTTTGTTTATTTGTTTTTTTCATTTGTTTGTTTATTTTTTATTCATTTATTGTTTATTTGTTTATTTCTTTTTAGTTTTGCTCGTCTCTTGTGTTTAAATGACTGTAGCATACAATCTTCACAATCGGAGCCTAAAGCTAAAGAGCTTACAGCACCTAGTGTTCAATGCAACAGCAATGACTGTTGGCTGTTAGAGGACTGTTCTAAGAGTAACTCTTGTTACAGAGCTGCTTGTAAACTAAAAAGCCTCACAACTCAAGTTAAAATGATTGGCTTTGCAGTGTTTTTTGTTTATTTGTTTTTTTTCATTTGTTTGTTTATTTTTTATTCATTTATTGTTTATTTGTTTATTTCTTTTTAGTTTTGCTCGTCTCTTGTGTTTAAATGACTGTAGCATACAATCTTCACAATCGGAGCCTAAAGCAACAAAGCTTACAGCACCTAGTGTTCCCTGGCAGTCTCCATTCCAAGTACTAACTAAGCCCACAAGATCGGGATTTGTAAGAGCGCTATGGCCATAAGCAATGACTGTTGGCTGTAGAGGACTGTTCTGAGAGTAACTCTTGTTACAGAGCTGCTTGTAAACTAAAAAGCCTCACAACTCAAATTAAAATGATTGGCTTTGCAGTGTTTTTTGTTTATTTGTTTTTTTCATTTGTTTGTTTATTTTTTATTCATTTATTGTTTATCTGTTTATTTCTTTTTAGTTTTGCTCGTCTCTTGTGCTTAAATGACTGTAGCATACAATCTTCACAATCGGAGCCTAAAGCTAAAGAGCTTACAGCACCTAGTGTTCAATGCAACAGCAATGACTGTTGGCTGTTAGAGGACTGTTCTAAGAGTAACTCTTGTTACAGAGCTGCTTGTGAACTAAAAAGCCTCACAACTCAAGTTAAAATGATTGGCTTTGCAGTGTTTTTTGTTTATTTGTTTTATTCATTTGTTTGTTTATTTTTTATTCATTTATTGTTTATTTGTTTATTTCTTTTTAGTTTTGCTCGTCACTTGTGTTTAAATGACTGTAGCATACAATCTTCACAATCGGAGCCTAAAGCAACAAAGCTTACAGCACCTAGTGTTCCCTGGCAGTCTCCATTCCAAGTACTAACTAAGCCCACAAGATCGGGATTTGTAAGAGCGCTATGGCCATAAGCAATGACTGTTGGCTGTAAAGGACTGTTCTGAGAGTAACTCTTGTTACAGAGCTGCTTGTAAACTAAAAATCCTCACAACTCAAATTAAAATGATTGGCTTTGCAGTGTTTTTTGTTTATTTGTTTTTTTCATTTGTTTGTTTATTTTTTATTCATTTATTGTTTATCTGTTTATTTCTTTTTAGTTTTGCTCGTCTCTTGTGTTTAAATGACTGTAGCATACAATCTTCACAATCGGAGCCTAAAGCTAAAGAGCTTACAGCACCTAGTGTTCAATGCAACAGCAATGACTGTTGGCTGTTAGAGGACTGTTCTAAGAGTAACTCTTGTTACAGAGCTGCTTGTAAACTAAAAAGCCTCACAACTCAAGTTAAAATGATTGGCTTTGCAGTGTTTTTTGTTTATTTGTTTTTTTCATTTGTTTGTTTATTTTTTATTCATTTATTGTTTATCTGTTTATTTCTTTTTAGTTTTGCTCGTCTCTTGTGTTTAAATGACTGTAGCATACAATCTTCACAATCGGAGCCTAAAGCTAAAGAGCTTACAGCACCTAGTGTTCAATGCAACAGCAATGACTGTTGGCTGTTAGAGGACTGTTCTAAGAGTAACTCTTGTTACAGAGCTGCTTGTAAACTAAAAAGCCTCACAACTCAAGTTAAAATGATTGGCTTTGCAGTGTTTTTTGTTTATTTGTTTTTTTCATTTGTTTGTTTATTTTTTATTCATTTATTGTTTATTTGTTTATTTCTTTTTAGTTTTGCTCGTCTCTTGTGTTTAAATGACTGTAGCATACAATCTTCACAATCGGAGCCTAAAGCTAAAGAGCTTACAGCACCTAGTGTTCAATGCAACAGCAATGACTGTTGGCTGTTAGAGGACTGTTCTAAGAGTAACTCTTGTTACAGAGCTGCTTGTAAACTAAAAAGCCTCACAACTCAAGTTAAAATGATTGGCTTTGCAGTGTTTTTTGTTTATTTGTTTTTTTCATTTGTTTGTTTATTTTTTATTCATTTATTGTTTATTTGTTTATTTCTTTTTAGTTTTGCTCGTCTCTTGTGTTTAAATGACTGTAGCATACAATCTTCACAATCGGAGCCTAAAGCAACAAAGCTTACAGCACCTAGTGTTCCCTGGCAGTCTCCATTCCAAGTACTAACTAAGCCCACAAGATCGGGATTTGTAAGAGCGCTATGGCCATAAGCAATGACTGTTGGCTGTAGAGGACTGTTCTGAGAGTAACTCTTGTTACAGAGCTGCTTGTAAACTAAAAAGCCTCACAACTCAAATTAAAATGATTGGCTTTGCAGTGTTTTTTGTTTATTTGTTTTTTTCATTTGTTTGTTTATTTTTTATTCATTTATTGTTTATCTGTTTATTTCTTTTTAGTTTTGCTCGTCTCTTGTGCTTAAATGACTGTAGCATACAATCTTCACAATCGGAGCCTAAAGCTAAAGAGCTTACAGCACCTAGTGTTCAATGCAACAGCAATGACTGTTGGCTGTTAGAGGACTGTTCTAAGAGTAACTCTTGTTACAGAGCTGCTTGTAAACTAAAAAGCCTCACAACTCAAGTTAAAATGATTGGCTTTGCAGTGTTTTTTGTTTATTTGTTTTATTCATTTGTTTGTTTATTTTTTATTCATTTATTGTTTATTTGTTTATTTCTTTTTAGTTTTGCTCGTCACTTGTGTTTAAATGACTGTAGCATACAATCTTCACAATCGGAGCCTAAAGCAACAAAGCTTACAGCACCTAGTGTTCCCTGGCAGTCTCCATTCCAAGTACTAACTAAGCCCACAAGATCGGGATTTGTAAGAGCGCTATGGCCATAAGCAATGACTGTTGGCTGTAAAGGACTGTTCTGAGAGTAACTCTTGTTACAGAGCTGCTTGTAAACTAAAAATCCTCACAACTCAAATTAAAATGATTGGCTTTGCAGTGTTTTTTGTTTATTTGTTTTTTTCATTTGTTTGTTTATTTTTTATTCATTTATTGTTTATCTGTTTATTTCTTTTTAGTTTTGCTCGTCTCTTGTGTTTAAATGACTGTAGCATACAATCTTCACAATCGGAGCCTAAAGCTAAAGAGCTTACAGCACCTAGTGTTCAATGCAACAGCAATGACTGTTGGCTGTTAGAGGACTGTTCTAAGAGTAACTCTTGTTACAGAGCTGCTTGTAAACTAAAAAGCCTCACAACTCAAGTTAAAATGATTGGCTTTGCAGTGTTTTTTGTTTATTTGTTTTTTTCATTTGTTTGTTTATTTTTTATTCATTTATTGTTTATTTGTTTATTTCTTTTTAGTTTTGCTCG
This sequence comes from Hoplias malabaricus, assembly GCF_029633855.1. NCBI lineage: Eukaryota > Metazoa > Chordata > Actinopteri > Characiformes > Erythrinidae > Hoplias > Hoplias malabaricus. Next base: position 27,737,725 of record NC_089814.1, read on the forward strand.
TCTCTTGTGTTTAAATGACTGTAGCATACAATCTTCACAATCGGAGCCTAAAGCTAAAGAGCTTACAGCACCTAGTGTTCAATGCAACAGCAATGACTGTTGGCTGTTAGAGGACTGTTCTAAGAGTAACTCTTGTTACAGAGCTGCTTGTAAACTAAAAAGCCTCACAACTCAAGTTAAAATGATTGGCTTTGCAGTGTTTTTTGTTTATTTGTTTTTTTTCATTTGTTTGTTTATTTTTTATTCATTTATTGTTTATTTGTTTATTTCTTTTTAGTTTTGCTCGTCTCTTGTGTTTAAATGACTGTAGCATACAATCTTCACAATCGGAGCCTAAAGCAACAAAGCTTACAGCACCTAGTGTTCCCTGGCAGTCTCCATTCCAAGTACTAACTAAGCCCACAAGATCGAGATTTGTAAGAGCGCTATGGCCATAAGCAATGACTGTTGGCTGTAGAGGACTGTTCTGAGAGTAACTCTTGTTACAGAGCTGCTTGTAAACTAAAAAGCCTCACAACTCAAATTAAAATGATTGGCTTTGCAGTGTTTTTTGTTTATTTGTTTTTTTCATTTGTTTGTTTATTTTTTATTCATTTATTGTTTATCTGTTTATTTCTTTTTAGTTTTGCTCGTCTCTTGTGCTTAAATGACTGTAGCATACAATCTTCACAATCGGAGCCTAAAGCTAAAGAGCTTACAGCACCTAGTGTTCAATGCAACAGCAATGACTGTTGGCTGTTAGAGGACTGTTCTAAGAGTAACTCTTGTTACAGAGCTGCTTGTAAACTAAAAAGCCTCACAACTCAAGTTAAAATGATTGGCTTTGCAGTGTTTTTTGTTTATTTGTTTTATTCATTTGTTTGTTTATTTTTTATTCATTTATTGTTTATTTGTTTATTTCTTTTTAGTTTTGCTCGTCACTTGTGTTTAAATGACTGTAGCATACAATCTTCACAATCGGAGCCTAAAGCAACAAAGCTTACAGCACCTAGTGTTCCCTGGCAGTCTCCATTCCAAATACTAACTAAGCCCACAAGATCGGGATTTGTAAGAGCGCTATGGCCATAAGCAATGACTGTTGGCTGTAAAGGACTGTTCTGAGAGTAACTCTTGTTACAGAGCTGCTTGTAAACTAAAAATCCTCACAACTCAAATTAAAATGATTGGCTTTGCAGTGTTTTTTGTTTATTTGTTTTTTTCATTTGTTTGTTTATTTTTTATTCATTTATTGTTTATCTGTTTATTTCTTTTTAGTTTTGCTCGTCTCTTGTGTTTAAATGACTGTAGCATACAATCTTCACAATCGGAGCCTAAAGCTAAAGAGCTTACAGCACCTAGTGTTCAATGCAACAGCAATGACTGTTGGCTGTTAGAGGACTGTTCTAAGAGTAACTCTTGTTACAGAGCTGCTTGTAAACTAAAAAGCCTCACAACTCAAGTTAAAATGATTGGCTTTGCAGTGTTTTTTGTTTATTTGTTTTTTTCATTTGTTTGTTTATTTTTTATTCATTTATTGTTTATTTGTTTATTTCTTTTTAGTTTTGCTCGTCTCTTGTGTTTAAATGACTGTAGCATACAATCTTCACAATCGGAGCCTAAAGCAACAAAGCTTACAGCACCTAGTGTTCCCTGGCAGTCTCCATTCCAAGTACTAACTAAGCCCACAAGATCGGGATTTGTAAGAGCGCTATGGCCATAAGCAATGACTGTTGGCTGTAGAGGACTGTTCTGAGAGTAACTCTTGTTACAGAGCTGCTTGTAAACTAAAAAGCCTCACAACTCAAATTAAAATGATTGGCTTTGCAGTGTTTTTTGTTTATTTGTTTTTTTCATTTGTTTGTTTATTTTTTATTCATTTATTGTTTATCTGTTTATTTCTTTTTAGTTTTGCTCGTCTCTTGTGCTTAAATGACTGTAGCATACAATCTTCACAATCGGAGCCTAAAGCTAAAGAGCTTACAGCACCTAGTGTTCAATGCAACAGCAATGACTGTTGGCTGTTAGAGGACTGTTCTAAGAGTAACTCTTGTTACAGAGCTGCTTGTAAACTAAAAAGCCTCACAACTCAAGTTAAAATGATTGGCTTTGCAGTGTTTTTTGTTTATTTGTTTTATTCATTTGTTTGTTTATTTTTTATTCATTTATTGTTTATTTGTTTATTTCTTTTTAGTTTTGCTCGTCACTTGTGTTTAAATGACTGTAGCATACAATCTTCACAATCGGAGCCTAAAGCAACAAAGCTTACAGCACCTAGTGTTCCCTGGCAGTCTCCATTCCAAGTACTAACTAAGCCCACAAGATCGGGATTTGTAAGAGCGCTATGGCCATAAGCAATGACTGTTGGCTGTAAAGGACTGTTCTGAGAGTAACTCTTGTTACAGAGCTGCTTGTAAACTAAAAATCCTCACAACTCAAATTAAAATGATTGGCTTTGCAGTGTTTTTTGTTTATTTGTTTTTTTCATTTGTTTGTTTATTTTTTATTCATTTATTGTTTATCTGTTTATTTCTTTTTAGTTTTGCTCGTCTCTTGTGTTTAAATGACTGTAGCATACAATCTTCACAATCGGAGCCTAAAGCTAAAGAGCTTACAGCACCTAGTGTTCAATGCAACAGCAATGACTGTTGGCTGTTAGAGGACTGTTCTAAGAGTAACTCTTGTTACAGAGCTGCTTGTAAACTAAAAAGCCTCACAACTCAAGTTAAAATGATTGGCTTTGCAGTGTTTTTTGTTTATTTGTTTTTTTCATTTGTTTGTTTATTTTTTATTCATTTATTGTTTATTTGTTTATTTCTTTTTAGTTTTGCTCGTCTCTTGTGTTTAAATGACTGTAGCATACAATCTTCACAATCGGAGCCTAAAGCTAAAGAGCTTACAGCACCTAGTGTTCAATGCAACAGCAATGACTGTTGGCTGTTAGAGGACTGTTCTAAGAGTAACTCTTGTTACAGAGCTGCTTGTAAACTAAAAAGCCTCACAACTCAAGTTAAAATGATTGGCTTTGCAGTGTTTTTTGTTTATTTGTTTTTTTTCATTTGTTTGTTTATTTTTTATTCATTTATTGTTTATTTGTTTATTTCTTTTTAGTTTTGCTCGTCTCTTGTGTTTAAATGACTGTAGCATACAATCTTCACAATCGGAGCCTAAAGCAACAAAGCTTACAGCACCTAGTGTTCCCTGGCAGTCTCCATTCCAAGTACTAACTAAGCCCACAAGATCGAGATTTGTAAGAGCGCTATGGCCATAAGCAATGACTGTTGGCTGTAGAGGACTGTTCTGAGAGTAACTCTTGTTACAGAGCTGCTTGTAAACTAAAAAGCCTCACAACTCAAATTAAAATGATTGGCTTTGCAGTGTTTTTTGTTTATTTGTTTTTTTCATTTGTTTGTTTATTTTTTATTCATTTATTGTTTATCTGTTTATTTCTTTTTAGTTTTGCTCGTCTCTTGTGCTTAAATGACTGTAGCATACAATCTTCACAATCGGAGCCTAAAGCTAAAGAGCTTACAGCACCTAGTGTTCAATGCAACAGCAATGACTGTTGGCTGTTAGAGGACTGTTCTAAGAGTAACTCTTGTTACAGAGCTGCTTGTAAACTAAAAAGCCTCACAACTCAAGTTAAAATGATTGGCTTTGCAGTGTTTTTTGTTTATTTGTTTTATTCATTTGTTTGTTTATTTTTTATTCATTTATTGTTTATTTGTTTATTTCTTTTTAGTTTTGCTCGTCACTTGTGTTTAAATGACTGTAGCATACAATCTTCACAATCGGAGCCTAAAGCAACAAAGCTTACAGCACCTAGTGTTCCCTGGCAGTCTCCATTCCAAATACTAACTAAGCCCACAAGATCGGGATTTGTAAGAGCGCTATGGCCATAAGCAATGACTGTTGGCTGTAAAGGACTGTTCTGAGAGTAACTCTTGTTACAGAGCTGCTTGTAAACTAAAAATCCTCACAACTCAAATTAAAATGATTGGCTTTGCAGTGTTTTTTGTTTATTTGTTTTTTTCATTTGTTTGTTTATTTTTTATTCATTTATTGTTTATCTGTTTATTTCTTTTTAGTTTTGCTCGTCTCTTGTGTTTAAATGACTGTAGCATACAATCTTCACAATCGGAGCCTAAAGCTAAAGAGCTTACAGCACCTAGTGTTCAATGCAACAGCAATGACTGTTGGCTGTTAGAGGACTGTTCTAAGAGTAACTCTTGTTACAGAGCTGCTTGTAAACTAAAAAGCCTCACAACTCAAGTTAAAATGATTGGCTTTGCAGTGTTTTTTGTTTATTTGTTTTTTTCATTTGTTTGTTTATTTTTTATTCATTTATTGTTTATCTGTTTATTTCTTTTTAGTTTTGCTCGTCTCTTGTGTTTAAATGACTGTAGCATACAATCTTCACAATCGGAGCCTAAAGCTAAAGAGCTTACAGCACCTAGTGTTCAATGCAACAGCAATGACTGTTGGCTGTTAGAGGACTGTTCTAAGAGTAACTCTTGTTACAGAGCTGCTTGTAAACTAAAAAGCCTCACAACTCAAGTTAAAATGATTGGCTTTGCAGTGTTTTTTGTTTATTTGTTTTTTTCATTTGTTTGTTTATTTTTTATTCATTTATTGTTTATTTGTTTATTTCTTTTTAGTTTTGCTCGTCTCTTGTGTTTAAATGACTGTAGCATACAATCTTCACAATCGGAGCCTAAAGCTAAAGAGCTTACAGCACCTAGTGTTCAATGCAACAGCAATGACTGTTGGCTGTTAGAGGACTGTTCTAAGAGTAACTCTTGTTACAGAGCTGCTTGTAAACTAAAAAGCCTCACAACTCAAGTTAAAATGATTGGCTTTGCAGTGTTTTTTGTTTATTTGTTTTTTTCATTTGTTTGTTTATTTTTTATTCATTTATTGTTTATTTGTTTATTTCTTTTTAGTTTTGCTCGTCTCTTGTGTTTAAATGACTGTAGCATACAATCTTCACAATCGGAGCCTAAAGCAACAAAGCTTACAGCACCTAGTGTTCCCTGGCAGTCTCCATTCCAAGTACTAACTAAGCCCACAAGATCGGGATTTGTAAGAGCGCTATGGCCATAAGCAATGACTGTTGGCTGTAGCGGACTGTTCTGAGAGTAACTCTTGTTACAGAGCTGCTTGTAAACTAAAAAGCCTCACAACTCAAATTAAAATGATTGGCTTTGCAGTGTTTTTTGTTTATTTGTTTTTTTCATTTGCTTGTTTATTTTTTATTCATTTATTGTTTATTTGTTTATTTCTTTTTAGTTTTGCTCGTCTCTTGTGTTTAAATGACTGTAGCATACAATCTTCACAATCGGAGCCTAAAGCAACAAAGCTTACAGCACCTAGTGTTCCCTGGCAGTCTCCATTCCAAGTACTAACTAAGCCCACAAGATCGGGATTTGTAAGAGCGCTATGGCCATAAGCAATGACTGTTGGCTGTAGAGGACTGTTCTGAGAGTAACTCTTGTTACAGAGCTGCTTGTAAACTAAAAAGCCTCACAACTCAAATTAAAATGATTGGCTTTGCAGTGTTTTTTGTTTATTTGTTTTTTTCATTTGTTTGTTTATTTTTTATTCATTTATTGTTTATCTGTTTATTTCTTTTTAGTTTTGCTCGTCTCTTGTGTTTAAATGACTGTAGCATACAATCTTCACAATCGGAGCCTAAAGCTAAAGAGCTTACAGCACCTAGTGTTCAGTGCAACAGCAATGACTGTTGGCTGTTAGAGGACTGTTCTAAGAGTAACTCTTGTTACAGAGCTGCTTGTAAACTAAAAAGCCTCACAACTCAAGTTAAAATGATTGGCTTTGCAGTGTTTTTTGTTTATTTGTTTTTTTCATTTGTTTGTTTATTTTTTATTCATTTATTGTTTATTTGTTTATTTCTTTTTAGTTTTGCTCGTCTCTTGTGTTTAAATGACTGTAGCATACAATCTTCACAATCGGAGCCTAAAGCAACAAAGCTTACAGCACCTAGTGTTCCCTGGCAGTCTCCATTCCAAGTACTAACTAAGCCCACAAGATCGGGATTTGTAAGAGCGCTATGGCCATAAGCAATGACTGTTGGCTGTAGAGGACTGTTCTGAGAGTAACTCTTGTTACAGAGCTGCTTGTAAACTAAAAAGCCTCACAACTCAAATTAAAATGATTGGCTTTGCAGTGTTTTTTGTTTATTTGTTTTTTTCATTTGTTTGTTTATTTTTTATTCATTTATTGTTTATCTGTTTATTTCTTTTTAGTTTTGCTCGTCTCTTGTGCTTAAATGACTGTAGCATACAATCTTCACAATCGGAGCCTAAAGCTAAAGAGCTTACAGCACCTGGTGTTCAAAGCAACAGCAATGACTGTTGGCTGTTAGAGGACTGTTCTAAGAGTAACTCTTGTTACAGAGCTGCTTGTAAACTAAAAAGCCTCACAACTCAAGTTAAAATGATTGGCTTTGCAGTGTTTTTTGTTTATTTGTTTTTTTCATTTGTTTGTTTATCTTTTATTCATTTATTGTTTATCTGTTTATTTCTTTTTAGTTTTGCTCGTCTCTTGTGTTTAAATGACTGTAGCATACAATCTTCACAATCGGAGCCTAAAGCTAAAGAGCTTACAGCACCTAGTGTTCAATGCAACAGCAATGACTGTTGGCTGTTAGAGGACTGTTCTAAGAGTAACTCTTGTTACAGAGCTGCTTGTAAACTAAAAAGCCTCACAACTCAAGTTAAAATGATTGGCTTTGCAGTGTTTTTTGTTTATTTGTTTTTTTTCATTTGTTTGTTTATTTTTTATTCATTTATTGTTTATTTGTTTATTTCTTTTTAGTTTTGCTCGTCTCTTGTGTTTAAATGACTGTAGCATACAATCTTCACAATCGGAGCCTAAAGCAACAAAGCTTAAAGCACCTAGTGTTCCCTGGCAGTCTCCATTCCAAGTACTAACTAAGCCCACAAGATCGGGATTTGTAAGAGCGCTATGGCCATAAGCAATGACTGTTGGCTGTAGAGGACTGTTCTGAGAGTAACTCTTGTTACAGAGCTGCTTGTAAACTAAAAAGCCTCACAACTCAAATTAAAATGATTGGCTTTGCAGTGTTTTTTGTTTATTTGTTTTTTTCATTTGTTTGTTTATTTTTTATTCATTTATTGTTTATCTGTTTATTTCTTTTTAGTTTTGCTCGTCTCTTGTGTTTAAATGACTGTAGCATACAATCTTCACAATCGGAGCCTAAAGCTAAAGAGCTTACAGCACCTAGTGTTCAATGCAACAGCAATGACTGTTGGCTGTTAGAGGACTGTTCTGAGAGTAACTCTTGTTACAGAGCTGCTTGTAAACTAAAAATCCTCACAACTCAAATTAAAATGATTGGCTTTGCAGTGTTTTTTGTTTATTTGTTTTTTTCATTTGTTTGTTTATTTTTTATTCATTTATTGTTTATCTGTTTATTTCTTTTTAGTTTTGCTCGTCTCTTGTGTTTAAATGACTGTAGCATACAATCTTCACAATCGGAGCCTAAAGCTAAAGAGCTTACAGCACCTAGTGTTCAATGCAACAGCAATGACTGTTGGCTGTTAGAGGACTGTTCTAAGAGTAACTCTTGTTACAGAGCTGCTTGTAAACTAAAAAGCCTCACAACTCAAGTTAAAATGATTGGCTTTGCAGTGTTTTTTGTTTATTTGTTTTTTTCATTTGTTTGTTTATTTTTTATTCATTTATTGTTTATTTGTTTATTTCTTTTTAGTTTTGCTCGTCTCTTGTGTTTAAATGACTGTAGCATACAATCTTCACAATCGGAGCCTAAAGCAACAAAGCTTACAGCACCTAGTGTTCCCTGGCAGTCTCCATTCCAAGTACCAACTAAGCCCACAAGATCGGGATTTGTAAGAGCGCTATGGCCATAATCAATGACTGTTGGCTGTAGAGGACTGTTCTGAGAGTAACTCTTGTTACAGAGCTGCTTGTAAACTAAAAAGCCTCACAACTCAAATTAAAATGATTGGCTTTGCAGTGTTTTTTGTTTATTTGTTTTTTTCATTTGTTTGTTTATTTTTTATTCATTTATTGTTTATCTGTTTATTTCTTTTTAGTTTTGCTCGTCTCTTGTGTTTAAATGACTGTAGCATACAATCTTCACAATCGGAGCCTAAAGCTAAAGAGCTTACAGCACCTAGTGTTCAATGCAACAGCAATGACTGTTGGCTGTTAGAGGACTGTTCTAAGAGTAACTCTTGTTACAGAGCTGCTTGTAAACTAAAAAGCCTCACAACTCAAGTTAAAATGATTGGCTTTGCAGTGTTTTTTGTTTATTTGTTTTTTTCATTTGTTTGTTTATTTTTTATTCATTTATTGTTTATTTGTTTATTTCTTTTTAGTTTTGCTCGTCTCTTGTGTTTAAATGACTGTAGCATACAATCTTCACAATCGGAGCCTAAAGCTAAAGAGCTTACAGCACCTAGTGTTCAATGCAACAGCAATGACTGTTGGCTGTTAGAGGACTGTTCTAAGAGTAACTCTTGTTACAGAGCTGCTTGTAAACTAAAAAGCCTCACAACTCAAGTTAAAATGATTGGCTTTGCAGTGTTTTTTGTTTATTTGTTTTTTTCATTTGTTTGTTTATTTTTTATTCATTTATTGTTTATTTGTTTATTTCTTTTTAGTTTTGCTCGTCTCTTGTGTTTAAATGACTGTAGCATACAATCTTCACAATCGGAGCCTAAAGCAACAAAGCTTACAGCACCTAGTGTTCCCTGGCAGTCTCCATTCCAAGTACTAACTAAGCCCACAAGATCGGGATTTGTAAGAGCGCTATGGCCATAAGCAATGACTGTTGGCTGTAGAGGACTGTTCTGAGAGTAACTCTTGTTACAGAGCTGCTTGTAAACTAAAAAGCCTCACAACTCAAATTAAAATGATTGGCTTTGCAGTGTTTTTTGTTTATTTGTTTTTTTCATTTGTTTGTTTATTTTTTATTCATTTATTGTTTATCTGTTTATTTCTTTTTAGTTTTGCTCGTCTCTTGTGCTTAAATGACTGTAGCATACAATCTTCACAATCGGAGCCTAAAGCTAAAGAGCTTACAGCACCTAGTGTTCAATGCAACAGCAATGACTGTTGGCTGTTAGAGGACTGTTCTAAGAGTAACTCTTGTTACAGAGCTGCTTGTAAACTAAAAAGCCTCACAACTCAAGTTAAAATGATTGGCTTTGCAGTGTTTTTTGTTTATTTGTTTTATTCATTTGTTTGTTTATTTTTTATTCATTTATTGTTTATTTGTTTATTTCTTTTTAGTTTTGCTCGTCACTTGTGTTTAAATGACTGTAGCATACAATCTTCACAATCGGAGCCTAAAGCAACAAAGCTTACAGCACCTAGTGTTCCCTGGCAGTCTCCATTCCAAGTACTAACTAAGCCCACAAGATCGGGATTTGTAAGAGCGCTATGGCCATAAGCAATGACTGTTGGCTGTAAAGGACTGTTCTGAGAGTAACTCTTGTTACAGAGCTGCTTGTAAACTAAAAATCCTCACAACTCAAATTAAAATGATTGGCTTTGCAGTGTTTTTTGTTTATTTGTTTTTTTCATTTGTTTGTTTATTTTTTATTCATTTATTGTTTATCTGTTTATTTCTTTTTAGTTTTGCTCGTCTCTTGTGTTTAAATGACTGTAGCATACAATCTTCACAATCGGAGCCTAAAGCTAAAGAGCTTACAGCACCTAGTGTTCAATGCAACAGCAATGACTGTTGGCTGTTAGAGGACTGTTCTAAGAGTAACTCTTGTTACAGAGCTGCTTGTAAACTAAAAAGCCTCACAACTCAAGTTAAAATGATTGGCTTTGCAGTGTTTTTTGTTTATTTGTTTTTTTCATTTGTTTGTTTATTTTTTATTCATTTATTGTTTATCTGTTTATTTCTTTTTAGTTTTGCTCGTCTCTTGTGTTTAAATGACTGTAGCATACAATCTTCACAATCGGAGCCTAAAGCTAAAGAGCTTACAGCACCTAGTGTTCAGTGCAACAGCAATGACTGTTGGCTGTTAGAGGACTGTTCTAAGAGTAACTCTTGTTACAGAGCTGCTTGTAAACTAAAAAGCCTCACAACTCAAGTTAAAATGATTGGCTTTGCAGTGTTTTTTGTTTATTTGTTTTTTTCATTTGTTTGTTTATTTTTTATTCATTTATTGTTTATTTGTTTATTTCTTTTTAGTTTTGCTCGTCTCTTGTGTTTAAATGACTGTAGCATACAATCTTCACAATCGGAGCCTAAAGCTAAAGAGCTTACAGCACCTAGTGTTCAATGCAACAGCAATGACTGTTGGCTGTTAGAGGACTGTTCTAAGAGTAACTCTTGTTACAGAGCTGCTTGTAAACTAAAAAGCCTCACAACTCAAGTTAAAATGATTGGCTTTGCAGTGTTTTTTGTTTATTTGTTTTTTTCATTTGTTTGTTTATTTTTTATTCATTTATTGTTTATATGTTTATTTCTTTTTAGTTTTGCTCGTCTCTTGTGTTTAAATGACTGTAGCATACAATCTTCACAATCGGAGCCTAAAGCAACAAAGCTTACAGCACCTAGTGTTCCCTGGCAGTCTCCATTCCAAGTACTAACTAAGCCCACAAGATCGGGATTTGTAAGAGCGCTATGGCCATAAGCAATGACTGTTGGCTGTAGCGGACTGTTCTGAGAGTAACTCTTGTTACAGAGCTGCTTGTAAACTAAAAAGCCTCACAACTCAAATTAAAATGATTGGCTTTGCAGTGTTTTTTGTTTATTTGTTTTTTTCATTTGTTTGTTTATTTTTTATTCATTTATTGTTTATCTGTTTATTTCTTTTTAGTTTTGCTCGTCTCTTGTGTTTAAATGACTGTAGCATACAATCTTCACAATCGGAGCCTAAAGCTAAAGAGCTTACAGCACCTAGTGTTCAATGCAACAGCAATGACTGTTGGCTGTTAGAGGACTGTTCTGAGAGTAACTCTTGTTACAGAGCTGCTTGTAAACTAAAAATCCTCACAACTCAAATTAAAATGATTGGCTTTGCAGTGTTTTTTGTTTATTTGTTTTTTTCATTTGTTTGTTTATTTTTTATTCATTTATTGTTTATCTGTTTATTTCTTTTTAGTTTTGCTCGTCTCTTGTGTTTAAATGACTGTAGCATACAATCTTCACAATCGGAGCCTAAAGCTAAAGAGCTTACAGCACCTAGTGTTCAATGCAACAGCAATGACTGTTGGCTGTTAGAGGACTGTTCTAAGAGTAACTCTTGTTACAGAGCTGCTTGTAAACTAAAAAGCCTCACAACTCAAGTTAAAATGATTGGCTTTGCAGTGTTTTTTGTTTATTTGTTTTTTTCATTTGTTTGTTTATTTTTTATTCATTTATTGTTTATTTGTTTATTTCTTTTTAGTTTTGCTCGTCTCTTGTGTTTAAATGACTGTAGCATACAATCTTCACAATCGGAGCCTAAAGCAACAAAGCTTACAGCACCTAGTGTTCCCTGGCAGTCTCCATTCCAAGTACCAACTAAGCCCACAAGATCGGGATTTGTAAGAGCGCTATGGCCATAATCAATGACTGTTGGCTGTAGAGGACTGTTCTGAGAGTAACTCTTGTTACAGAGCTGCTTGTAAACTAAAAAGCCTCACAACTCAAATTAAAATGATTGGCTTTGCAGTGTTTTTTGTTTATTTGTTTTTTTCATTTGTTTGTTTATTTTTTATTCATTTATTGTTTATCTGTTTATTTCTTTTTAGTTTTGCTCGTCTCTTGTGTTTAAATGACTGTAGCATACAATCTTCACAATCGGAGCCTAAAGCTAAAGAGCTTACAGCACCTAGTGTTCAATGCAACAGCAATGACTGTTGGCTGTTAGAGGACTGTTCTAAGAGTAACTCTTGTTACAGAGCTGCTTGTAAACTAAAAAGCCTCACAACTCAAGTTAAAATGATTGGCTTTGCAGTGTTTTTTGTTTATTTGTTTTTTTCATTTGTTTGTTTATTTTTTATTCATTTATTGTTTATTTGTTTATTTCTTTTTAGTTTTGCTCGTCTCTTGTGTTTAAATGACTGTAGCATACAATCTTCACAATCGGAGCCTAAAGCTAAAGAGCTTACAGCACCTAGTGTTCAATGCAACAGCAATGACTGTTGGCTGTTAGAGGACTGTTCTAAGAGTAACTCTTGTTACAGAGCTGCTTGTAAACTAAAAAGCCTCACAACTCAAGTTAAAATGATTGGCTTTGCAGTGTTTTTTGTTTATTTGTTTTTTTCATTTGTTTGTTTATTTTTTATTCATTTATTGTTTATTTGTTTATTTCTTTTTAGTTTTGCTCGTCTCTTGTGTTTAAATGACTGTAGCATACAATCTTCACAATCGGAGCCTAAAGCTAAAGAGCTTACAGCACCTAGTGTTCAATGCAACAGCAATGACTGTTGGCTGTTAGAGGACTGTTCTAAGAGTAACTCTTGTTACAGAGCTGCTTGTAAACTAAAAAGCCTCACAACTCAAGTTAAAATGATTGGCTTTGCAGTGTTTTTTGTTTATTTGTTTTTTTCATTTGTTTGTTTATTTTTTATTCATTTATTGTTTATTTGTTTATTTCTTTTTAGTTTTGCTCGTCTCTTGTGTTTAAATGACTGTAGCATACAATCTTCACAATCGGAGCCTAAAGCAACAAAGCTTACAGCACCTAGTGTTCCCTGGCAGTCTCCATTCCAAGTACCAACTAAGCCCACAAGATCGGGATTTGTAAGAGCGCTATGGCCATAATCAATGACTGTTGGCTGTAGAGGACTGTTCTGAGAGTAACTCTTGTTACAGAGCTGCTTGTAAACTAAAAAGCCTCACAACTCAAATTAAAATGATTGGCTTTGCAGTGTTTTTTGTTTATTTGTTTTTTTCATTTGTTTGTTTATTTTTTATTCATTTATTGTTTATCTGTTTATTTCTTTTTAGTTTTGCTCGTCTCTTGTGTTTAAATGACTGTAGCATACAATCTTCACAATCGGAGCCTAAAGCTAAAGAGCTTACAGCACCTAGTGTTCAATGCAACAGCAATGACTGTTGGCTGTTAGAGGACTGTTCTAAGAGTAACTCTTGTTACAGAGCTGCTTGTAAACTAAAAAGCCTCACAACTCAAGTTAAAATGATTGGCTTTGCAGTGTTTTTTGTTTATTTGTTTTTTTCATTTGTTTGTTTATTTTTTATTCATTTATTGTTTATTTGTTTATTTCTTTTTAGTTTTGCTCGTCTCTTGTGTTTAAATGACTGTAGCATACAATCTTCACAATCGGAGCCTAAAGCTAAAGAGCTTACAGCACCTAGTGTTCAATGCAACAGCAATGACTGTTGGCTGTTAGAGGACTGTTCTAAGAGTAACTCTTGTTACAGAGCTGCTTGTAAACTAAAAAGCCTCACAACTCAAGTTAAAATGATTGGCTTTGCAGTGTTTTTTGTTTATTTGTTTTTTTCATTTGTTTGTTTATTTTTTATTCATTTATTGTTTATTTGTTTATTTCTTTTTAGTTTTGCTCGTCTCTTGTGTTTAAATGACTGTAGCATACAATCTTCACAATCGGAGCCTAAAGCAACAAAGCTTACAGCACCTAGTGTTCCCTGGCAGTCTCCATTCCAAGTACTAACTAAGCCCACAAGATCGGGATTTGTAAGAGCGCTATGGCCATAAGCAATGACTGTTGGCTGTAGAGGACTGTTCTGAGAGTAACTCTTGTTACAGAGCTGCTTGTAAACTAAAAAGCCTCACAACTCAAATTAAAATGATTGGCTTTGCAGTGTTTTTTGTTTATTTGTTTTTTTCATTTGTTTGTTTATTTTTTATTCATTTATTGTTTATCTGTTTATTTCTTTTTAGTTTTGCTCGTCTCTTGTGCTTAAATGACTGTAGCATACAATCTTCACAATCGGAGCCTAAAGCTAAAGAGCTTACAGCACCTAGTGTTCAATGCAACAGCAATGACTGTTGGCTGTTAGAGGACTGTTCTAAGAGTAACTCTTGTTACAGAGCTGCTTGTAAACTAAAAAGCCTCACAACTCAAGTTAAAATGATTGGCTTTGCAGTGTTTTTTGTTTATTTGTTTTATTCATTTGTTTGTTTATTTTTTATTCATTTATTGTTTATTTGTTTATTTCTTTTTAGTTTTGCTCGTCACTTGTGTTTAAATGACTGTAGCATACAATCTTCACAATCGGAGCCTAAAGCAACAAAGCTTACAGCACCTAGTGTTCCCTGGCAGTCTCCATTCCAAGTACTAACTAAGCCCACAAGATCGGGATTTGTAAGAGCGCTATGGCCATAAGCAATGACTGTTGGCTGTAAAGGACTGTTCTGAGAGTAACTCTTGTTACAGAGCTGCTTGTAAACTAAAAATCCTCACAACTCAAATTAAAATGATTGGCTTTGCAGTGTTTTTTGTTTATTTGTTTTTTTCATTTGTTTGTTTATTTTTTATTCATTTATTGTTTATCTGTTTATTTCTTTTTAGTTTTGCTCGTCTCTTGTGTTTAAATGACTGTAGCATACAATCTTCACAATCGGAGCCTAAAGCTAAAGAGCTTACAGCACCTAGTGTTCAATGCAACAGCAATGACTGTTGGCTGTTAGAGGACTGTTCTAAGAGTAACTCTTGTTACAGAGCTGCTTGTAAACTAAAAAGCCTCACAACTCAAGTTAAAATGATTGGCTTTGCAGTGTTTTTTGTTTATTTGTTTTTTTCATTTGTTTGTTTATTTTTTATTCATTTATTGTTTATCTGTTTATTTCTTTTTAGTTTTGCTCGTCTCTTGTGTTTAAATGACTGTAGCATACAATCTTCACAATCGGAGCCTAAAGCTAAAGAGCTTACAGCACCTAGTGTTCAGTGCAACAGCAATGACTGTTGGCTGTTAGAGGACTGTTCTAAGAGTAACTCTTGTTACAGAGCTGCTTGTAAACTAAAAAGCCTCACAACTCAAGTTAAAATGATTGGCTTTGCAGTGTTTTTTGTTTATTTGTTTTTTTCATTTGTTTGTTTATTTTTTATTCATTTATTGTTTATTTGTTTATTTCTTTTTAGTTTTGCTCGTCTCTTGTGTTTAAATGACTGTAGCATACAATCTTCACAATCGGAGCCTAAAGCTAAAGAGCTTACAGCACCTAGTGTTCAATGCAACAGCAATGACTGTTGGCTGTTAGAGGACTGTTCTAAGAGTAACTCTTGTTACAGAGCTGCTTGTAAACTAAAAAGCCTCACAACTCAAATTAAAATGATTGGCTTTGCAGTGTTTTTTGTTTATTTGTTTTTTTCATTTGTTTGTTTATTTTTTATTCATTTATTGTTTATATGTTTATTTCTTTTTAGTTTTGCTCGTCTCTTGTGTTTAAATGACTGTAGCATACAATCTTCACAATCGGAGCCTAAAGCAACAAAGCTTACAGCACCTAGTGTTCCCTGGCAGTCTCCATTCCAAGTACTAACTAAGCCCACAAGATCGGGATTTGTAAGAGCGCTATGGCCATAAGCAATGACTGTTGGCTGTAGCGGACTGTTCTGAGAGTAACTCTTGTTACAGAGCTGCTTGTAAACTAAAAAGCCTCACAACTCAAATTAAAATGATTGGCTTTGCAGTGTTTTTTGTTTATTTGTTTTTTTCATTTGCTTGTTTATTTTTTATTCATTTATTGTTTATTTGTTTATTTCTTTTTAGTTTTGCTCGTCTCTTGTGTTTAAATGACTGTAGCATACAATCTTCACAATCGGAGCCTAAAGCAACAAAGCTTACAGCACCTAGTGTTCCCTGGCAGTCTCCATTCCAAGTACTAACTAAGCCCACAAGATCGGGATTTGTAAGAGCGCTATGGCCATAAGCAATGACTGTTGGCTGTAGAGGACTGCTCTGAGAGTAACTCTTGTTACAGAGCTGCTTGTAAACTAAAAATCCTCACAACTCAAATTAAAATGATTGGCTTTGCAGTGTTTTTTGTTTATTTGTTTTTTTCATTTGTTTGTTTATTTTTTATTCATTTATTGTTTATCTGTTTATTTCTTTTTAGTTTTGCTCGTCTCTTGTGTTTAAATGACTGTAGCATACAATCTTCACAATCGGAGCCTAAAGCTAAAGAGCTTACAGCACCTAGTGTTCAATGCAACAGCAATGACTGTTGGCTGTTAGAGGACTGTTCTAAGAGTAACTCTTGTTACAGAGCTGCTTGTAAACTAAAAAGCCTCACAACTCAAGTTAAAATGATTGGCTTTGCAGTGTTTTTTGTTTATTTGTTTTTTTCATTTGTTTGTTTATTTTTTATTCATTTATTGTTTATTTGTTTATTTCTTTTTAGTTTTGCTCGTCTCTTGTGTTTAAATGACTGTAGCATACAATCTTCACAATCGGAGCCTAAAGCTAAAGAGCTTACAGCACCTAGTGTTCAATGCAACAGCAATGACTGTTGGCTGTTAGAGGACTGTTCTAAGAGTAACTCTTGTTACAGAGCTGCTTGTAAACTAAAAAGCCTCACAACTCAAGTTAAAATGATTGGCTTTGCAGTGTTTTTTGTTTATTTGTTTTTTTCATTTGTTTGTTTATTTTTTATTCATTTATTGTTTATTTGTTTATTTCTTTTTAGTTTTGCTCGTCTCTTGTGTTTAAATGACTGTAGCATACAATCTTCACAATCGGAGCCTAAAGCAACAAAGCTTACAGCACCTAGTGTTCCCTGGCAGTCTCCATTCCAAGTACTAACTAAGCCCACAAGATCGGGATTTGTAAGAGCGCTATGGCCATAAGCAATGACTGTTGGCTGTAGAGGACTGTTCTGAGAGTAACTCTTGTTACAGAGCTGCTTGTAAACTAAAAAGCCTCACAACTCAAATTAAAATGATTGGCTTTGCAGTGTTTTTTGTTTATTTGTTTTTTTCATTTGTTTGTTTATTTTTTATTCATTTATTGTTTATCTGTTTATTTCTTTTTAGTTTTGCTCGTCTCTTGTGCTTAAATGACTGTAGCATACAATCTTCACAATCGGAGCCTAAAGCTAAAGAGCTTACAGCACCTAGTGTTCAATGCAACAGCAATGACTGTTGGCTGTTAGAGGACTGTTCTAAGAGTAACTCTTGTTACAGAGCTGCTTGTAAACTAAAAAGCCTCACAACTCAAGTTAAAATGATTGGCTTTGCAGTGTTTTTTGTTTATTTGTTTTATTCATTTGTTTGTTTATTTTTTATTCATTTATTGTTTATTTGTTTATTTCTTTTTAGTTTTGCTCGTCACTTGTGTTTAAATGACTGTAGCATACAATCTTCACAATCGGAGCCTAAAGCAACAAAGCTTACAGCACCTAGTGTTCCCTGGCAGTCTCCATTCCAAGTACTAACTAAGCCCACAAGATCGGGATTTGTAAGAGCGCTATGGCCATAAGCAATGACTGTTGGCTGTAAAGGACTGTTCTGAGAGTAACTCTTGTTACAGAGCTGCTTGTAAACTAAAAATCCTCACAACTCAAATTAAAATGATTGGCTTTGCAGTGTTTTTTGTTTATTTGTTTTTTTCATTTGTTTGTTTATTTTTTATTCATTTATTGTTTATCTGTTTATTTCTTTTTAGTTTTGCTCGTCTCTTGTGTTTAAATGACTGTAGCATACAATCTTCACAATCGGAGCCTAAAGCTAAAGAGCTTACAGCACCTAGTGTTCAATGCAACAGCAATGACTGTTGGCTGTTAGAGGACTGTTCTAAGAGTAACTCTTGTTACAGAGCTGCTTGTAAACTAAAAAGCCTCACAACTCAAGTTAAAATGATTGGCTTTGCAGTGTTTTTTGTTTATTTGTTTTTTTCATTTGTTTGTTTATTTTTTATTCATTTATTGTTTATCTGTTTATTTCTTTTTAGTTTTGCTCGTCTCTTGTGTTTAAATGACTGTAGCATACAATCTTCACAATCGGAGCCTAAAGCTAAAGAGCTTACAGCACCTAGTGTTCAGTGCAACAGCAATGACTGTTGGCTGTTAGAGGACTGTTCTAAGAGTAACTCTTGTTACAGAGCTGCTTGTAAACTAAAAAGCCTCACAACTCAAGTTAAAATGATTGGCTTTGCAGTGTTTTTTGTTTATTTGTTTTTTTCATTTGTTTGTTTATTTTTTATTCATTTATTGTTTATTTGTTTATTTCTTTTTAGTTTTGCTCGTCTCTTGTGTTTAAATGACTGTAGCATACAATCTTCACAATCGGAGCCTAAAGCTAAAGAGCTTACAGCACCTAGTGTTCAATGCAACAGCAATGACTGTTGGCTGTTAGAGGACTGTTCTAAGAGTAACTCTTGTTACAGAGCTGCTTGTAAACTAAAAAGCCTCACAACTCAAATTAAAATGATTGGCTTTGCAGTGTTTTTTGTTTATTTGTTTTTTTCATTTGTTTGTTTATTTTTTATTCATTTATTGTTTATATGTTTATTTCTTTTTAGTTTTGCTCGTCTCTTGTGTTTAAATGACTGTAGCATACAATCTTCACAATCGGAGCCTAAAGCAACAAAGCTTACAGCACCTAGTGTTCCCTGGCAGTCTCCATTCCAAGTACTAACTAAGCCCACAAGATCGGGATTTGTAAGAGCGCTATGGCCATAAGC
This sequence comes from Hoplias malabaricus, assembly GCF_029633855.1. NCBI lineage: Eukaryota > Metazoa > Chordata > Actinopteri > Characiformes > Erythrinidae > Hoplias > Hoplias malabaricus. Next base: position 27,756,323 of record NC_089814.1, read on the forward strand.
AATGACTGTTGGCTGTAGCGGACTGTTCTGAGAGTAACTCTTGTTACAGAGCTGCTTGTAAACTAAAAAGCCTCACAACTCAAATTAAAATGATTGGCTTTGCAGTGTTTTTTGTTTATTTGTTTTTTTCATTTGCTTGTTTATTTTTTATTCATTTATTGTTTATTTGTTTATTTCTTTTTAGTTTTGCTCGTCTCTTGTGTTTAAATGACTGTAGCATACAATCTTCACAATCGGAGCCTAAAGCAACAAAGCTTACAGCACCTAGTGTTCCCTGGCAGTCTCCATTCCAAGTACTAACTAAGCCCACAAGATCGGGATTTGTAAGAGCGCTATGGCCATAAGCAATGACTGTTGGCTGTAGAGGACTGCTCTGAGAGTAACTCTTGTTACAGAGCTGCTTGTAAACTAAAAATCCTCACAACTCAAATTAAAATGATTGGCTTTGCAGTGTTTTTTGTTTATTTGTTTTTTTCATTTGTTTGTTTATTTTTTATTCATTTATTGTTTATCTGTTTATTTCTTTTTAGTTTTGCTCGTCTCTTGTGTTTAAATGACTGTAGCATACAATCTTCACAATCGGAGCCTAAAGCTAAAGAGCTTACAGCACCTAGTGTTCAATGCAACAGCAATGACTGTTGGCTGTTAGAGGACTGTTCTAAGAGTAACTCTTGTTACAGAGCTGCTTGTAAACTAAAAAGCCTCACAACTCAAGTTAAAATGATTGGCTTTGCAGTGTTTTTTGTTTATTTGTTTTTTTCATTTGTTTGTTTATTTTTTATTCATTTATTGTTTATTTGTTTATTTCTTTTTAGTTTTGCTCGTCTCTTGTGTTTAAATGACTGTAGCATACAATCTTCACAATCGGAGCCTAAAGCTAAAGAGCTTACAGCACCTAGTGTTCAATGCAACAGCAATGACTGTTGGCTGTTAGAGGACTGTTCTAAGAGTAACTCTTGTTACAGAGCTGCTTGTAAACTAAAAAGCCTCACAACTCAAGTTAAAATGATTGGCTTTGCAGTGTTTTTTGTTTATTTGTTTTTTTCATTTGTTTGTTTATTTTTTATTCATTTATTGTTTATTTGTTTATTTCTTTTTAGTTTTGCTCGTCTCTTGTGTTTAAATGACTGTAGCATACAATCTTCACAATCGGAGCCTAAAGCAACAAAGCTTACAGCACCTAGTGTTCCCTGGCAGTCTCCATTCCAAGTACTAACTAAGCCCACAAGATCGGGATTTGTAAGAGCGCTATGGCCATAAGCAATGACTGTTGGCTGTAGAGGACTGTTCTGAGAGTAACTCTTGTTACAGAGCTGCTTGTAAACTAAAAAGCCTCACAACTCAAATTAAAATGATTGGCTTTGCAGTGTTTTTTGTTTATTTGTTTTTTTCATTTGTTTGTTTATTTTTTATTCATTTATTGTTTATCTGTTTATTTCTTTTTAGTTTTGCTCGTCTCTTGTGCTTAAATGACTGTAGCATACAATCTTCACAATCGGAGCCTAAAGCTAAAGAGCTTACAGCACCTAGTGTTCAATGCAACAGCAATGACTGTTGGCTGTTAGAGGACTGTTCTAAGAGTAACTCTTGTTACAGAGCTGCTTGTAAACTAAAAAGCCTCACAACTCAAGTTAAAATGATTGGCTTTGCAGTGTTTTTTGTTTATTTGTTTTATTCATTTGTTTGTTTATTTTTTATTCATTTATTGTTTATTTGTTTATTTCTTTTTAGTTTTGCTCGTCACTTGTGTTTAAATGACTGTAGCATACAATCTTCACAATCGGAGCCTAAAGCAACAAAGCTTACAGCACCTAGTGTTCCCTGGCAGTCTCCATTCCAAGTACTAACTAAGCCCACAAGATCGGGATTTGTAAGAGCGCTATGGCCATAAGCAATGACTGTTGGCTGTAAAGGACTGTTCTGAGAGTAACTCTTGTTACAGAGCTGCTTGTAAACTAAAAATCCTCACAACTCAAATTAAAATGATTGGCTTTGCAGTGTTTTTTGTTTATTTGTTTTTTTCATTTGTTTGTTTATTTTTTATTCATTTATTGTTTATCTGTTTATTTCTTTTTAGTTTTGCTCGTCTCTTGTGTTTAAATGACTGTAGCATACAATCTTCACAATCGGAGCCTAAAGCTAAAGAGCTTACAGCACCTAGTGTTCAATGCAACAGCAATGACTGTTGGCTGTTAGAGGACTGTTCTAAGAGTAACTCTTGTTACAGAGCTGCTTGTAAACTAAAAAGCCTCACAACTCAAGTTAAAATGATTGGCTTTGCAGTGTTTTTTGTTTATTTGTTTTTTTCATTTGTTTGTTTATTTTTTATTCATTTATTGTTTATCTGTTTATTTCTTTTTAGTTTTGCTCGTCTCTTGTGTTTAAATGACTGTAGCATACAATCTTCACAATCGGAGCCTAAAGCTAAAGAGCTTACAGCACCTAGTGTTCAGTGCAACAGCAATGACTGTTGGCTGTTAGAGGACTGTTCTAAGAGTAACTCTTGTTACAGAGCTGCTTGTAAACTAAAAAGCCTCACAACTCAAGTTAAAATGATTGGCTTTGCAGTGTTTTTTGTTTATTTGTTTTTTTCATTTGTTTGTTTATTTTTTATTCATTTATTGTTTATTTGTTTATTTCTTTTTAGTTTTGCTCGTCTCTTGTGTTTAAATGACTGTAGCATACAATCTTCACAATCGGAGCCTAAAGCAACAAAGCTTACAGCACCTAGTGTTCCCTGGCAGTCTCCATTCCAAGTACTAACTAAGCCCACAAGATCGGGATTTGTAAGAGCGCTATGGCCATAAGCAATGACTGTTGGCTGTAGCGGACTGTTCTGAGAGTAACTCTTGTTACAGAGCTGCTTGTAAACTAAAAAGCCTCACAACTCAAATTAAAATGATTGGCTTTGCAGTGTTTTTTGTTTATTTGTTTTTTTCATTTGCTTGTTTATTTTTTATTCATTTATTGTTTATTTGTTTATTTCTTTTTAGTTTTGCTCGTCTCTTGTGTTTAAATGACTGTAGCATACAATCTTCACAATCGGAGCCTAAAGCAACAAAGCTTACAGCACCTAGTGTTCCCTGGCAGTCTCCATTCCAAGTACTAACTAAGCCCACAAGATCGGGATTTGTAAGAGCGCTATGGCCATAAGCAATGACTGTTGGCTGTAGAGGACTGCTCTGAGAGTAACTCTTGTTACAGAGCTGCTTGTAAACTAAAAATCCTCACAACTCAAATTAAAATGATTGGCTTTGCAGTGTTTTTTGTTTATTTGTTTTTTTCATTTGTTTGTTTATTTTTTATTCATTTATTGTTTATCTGTTTATTTCTTTTTAGTTTTGCTCGTCTCTTGTGTTTAAATGACTGTAGCATACAATCTTCACAATCGGAGCCTAAAGCTAAAGAGCTTACAGCACCTAGTGTTCAATGCAACAGCAATGACTGTTGGCTGTTAGAGGACTGTTCTAAGAGTAACTCTTGTTACAGAGCTGCTTGTAAACTAAAAAGCCTCACAACTCAAGTTAAAATGATTGGCTTTGCAGTGTTTTTTGTTTATTTGTTTTTTTCATTTGTTTGTTTATTTTTTATTCATTTATTGTTTATTTGTTTATTTCTTTTTAGTTTTGCTCGTCTCTTGTGTTTAAATGACTGTAGCATACAATCTTCACAATCGGAGCCTAAAGCAACAAAGCTTACAGCACCTAGTGTTCCCTGGCAGTCTCCATTCCAAGTACTAACTAAGCCCACAAGATCGGGATTTGTAAGAGCGCTATGGCCATAAGCAATGACTGTTGGCTGTAGAGGACTGTTCTGAGAGTAACTCTTGTTACAGAGCTGCTTGTAAACTAAAAAGCCTCACAACTCAAATTAAAATGATTGGCTTTGCAGTGTTTTTTGTTTATTTGTTTTTTTCATTTGTTTGTTTATTTTTTATTCATTTATTGTTTATCTGTTTATTTCTTTTTAGTTTTGCTCGTCTCTTGTGCTTAAATGACTGTAGCATACAATCTTCACAATCGGAGCCTAAAGCTAAAGAGCTTACAGCACCTAGTGTTCAATGCAACAGCAATGACTGTTGGCTGTTAGAGGACTGTTCTAAGAGTAACTCTTGTTACAGAGCTGCTTGTAAACTAAAAAGCCTCACAACTCAAGTTAAAATGATTGGCTTTGCAGTGTTTTTTGTTTATTTGTTTTATTCATTTGTTTGTTTATTTTTTATTCATTTATTGTTTATTTGTTTATTTCTTTTTAGTTTTGCTCGTCACTTGTGTTTAAATGACTGTAGCATACAATCTTCACAATCGGAGCCTAAAGCAACAAAGCTTACAGCACCTAGTGTTCCCTGGCAGTCTCCATTCCAAGTACTAACTAAGCCCACAAGATCGGGATTTGTAAGAGCGCTATGGCCATAAGCAATGACTGTTGGCTGTAAAGGACTGTTCTGAGAGTAACTCTTGTTACAGAGCTGCTTGTAAACTAAAAATCCTCACAACTCAAATTAAAATGATTGGCTTTGCAGTGTTTTTTGTTTATTTGTTTTTTTCATTTGTTTGTTTATTTTTTATTCATTTATTGTTTATCTGTTTATTTCTCTTTAGTTTTGCTCGTCTCTTGTGTTTAAATGACTGTAGCATACAATCTTCACAATCGGAGCCTAAAGCTAAAGAGCTTACAGCACCTAGTGTTCAATGCAACAGCAATGACTGTTGGCTGTTAGAGGACTGTTCTAAGAGTAACTCTTGTTACAGAGCTGCTTGTAAACTAAAAAGCCTCACAACTCAAGTTAAAATGATTGGCTTTGCAGTGTTTTTTGTTTATTTGTTTTTTTCATTTGTTTGTTTATTTTTTATTCATTTATTGTTTATTTGTTTATTTCTTTTTAGTTTTGCTCGTCTCTTGTGTTTAAATGACTGTAGCATACAATCTTCACAATCGGAGCCTAAAGCTAAAGAGCTTACAGCACCTAGTGTTCAATGCAACAGCAATGACTGTTGGCTGTTAGAGGACTGTTCTAAGAGTAACTCTTGTTACAGAGCTGCTTGTAAACTAAAAAGCCTCACAACTCAAGTTAAAATGATTGGCTTTGCAGTGTTTTTTGTTTATTTGTTTTTTTCATTTGTTTGTTTATTTTTTATTCATTTATTGTTTATTTGTTTATTTCTTTTTAGTTTTGCTCGTCTCTTGTGTTTAAATGACTGTAGCATACAATCTTCACAATCGGAGCCTAAAGCAACAAAGCTTACAGCACCTAGTGTTCCCTGGCAGTCTCCATTCCAAGTACTAACTAAGCCCACAAGATCGGGATTTGTAAGAGCGCTATGGCCATAAGCAATGACTGTTGGCTGTAGAGGACTGTTCTGAGAGTAACTCTTGTTACAGAGCTGCTTGTAAACTAAAAAGCCTCACAACTCAAATTAAAATGATTGGCTTTGCAGTGTTTTTTGTTTATTTGTTTTTTTCATTTGTTTGTTTATTTTTTATTCATTTATTGTTTATCTGTTTATTTCTTTTTAGTTTTGCTCGTCTCTTGTGCTTAAATGACTGTAGCATACAATCTTCACAATCGGAGCCTAAAGCTAAAGAGCTTACAGCACCTAGTGTTCAATGCAACAGCAATGACTGTTGGCTGTTAGAGGACTGTTCTAAGAGTAACTCTTGTTACAGAGCTGCTTGTAAACTAAAAAGCCTCACAACTCAAGTTAAAATGATTGGCTTTGCAGTGTTTTTTGTTTATTTGTTTTATTCATTTGTTTGTTTATTTTTTATTCATTTATTGTTTATTTGTTTATTTCTTTTTAGTTTTGCTCGTCACTTGTGTTTAAATGACTGTAGCATACAATCTTCACAATCGGAGCCTAAAGCAACAAAGCTTACAGCACCTAGTGTTCCCTGGCAGTCTCCATTCCAAGTACTAACTAAGCCCACAAGATCGGGATTTGTAAGAGCGCTATGGCCATAAGCAATGACTGTTGGCTGTAAAGGACTGTTCTGAGAGTAACTCTTGTTACAGAGCTGCTTGTAAACTAAAAATCCTCACAACTCAAATTAAAATGATTGGCTTTGCAGTGTTTTTTGTTTATTTGTTTTTTTCATTTGTTTGTTTATTTTTTATTCATTTATTGTTTATCTGTTTATTTCTTTTTAGTTTTGCTCGTCTCTTGTGTTTAAATGACTGTAGCATACAATCTTCACAATCGGAGCCTAAAGCTAAAGAGCTTACAGCACCTAGTGTTCAATGCAACAGCAATGACTGTTGGCTGTTAGAGGACTGTTCTAAGAGTAACTCTTGTTACAGAGCTGCTTGTAAACTAAAAAGCCTCACAACTCAAGTTAAAATGATTGGCTTTGCAGTGTTTTTTGTTTATTTGTTTTTTTCATTTGTTTGTTTATTTTTTATTCATTTATTGTTTATCTGTTTATTTCTTTTTAGTTTTGCTCGTCTCTTGTGTTTAAATGACTGTAGCATACAATCTTCACAATCGGAGCCTAAAGCTAAAGAGCTTACAGCACCTAGTGTTCAGTGCAACAGCAATGACTGTTGGCTGTTAGAGGACTGTTCTAAGAGTAACTCTTGTTACAGAGCTGCTTGTAAACTAAAAAGCCTCACAACTCAAGTTAAAATGATTGGCTTTGCAGTGTTTTTTGTTTATTTGTTTTTTTCATTTGTTTGTTTATTTTTTATTCATTTATTGTTTATTTGTTTATTTCTTTTTAGTTTTGCTCGTCTCTTGTGTTTAAATGACTGTAGCATACAATCTTCACAATCGGAGCCTAAAGCAACAAAGCTTACAGCACCTAGTGTTCCCTGGCAGTCTCCATTCCAAGTACTAACTAAGCCCACAAGATCGGGATTTGTAAGAGCGCTATGGCCATAAGCAATGACTGTTGGCTGTAGCGGACTGTTCTGAGAGTAACTCTTGTTACAGAGCTGCTTGTAAACTAAAAAGCCTCACAACTCAAATTAAAATGATTGGCTTTGCAGTGTTTTTTGTTTATTTGTTTTTTTCATTTGCTTGTTTATTTTTTATTCATTTATTGTTTATTTGTTTATTTCTTTTTAGTTTTGCTCGTCTCTTGTGTTTAAATGACTGTAGCATACAATCTTCACAATCGGAGCCTAAAGCAACAAAGCTTACAGCACCTAGTGTTCCCTGGCAGTCTCCATTCCAAGTACTAACTAAGCCCACAAGATCGGGATTTGTAAGAGCGCTATGGCCATAAGCAATGACTGTTGGCTGTAGAGGACTGCTCTGAGAGTAACTCTTGTTACAGAGCTGCTTGTAAACTAAAAATCCTCACAACTCAAATTAAAATGATTGGCTTTGCAGTGTTTTTTGTTTATTTGTTTTTTTCATTTGTTTGTTTATTTTTTATTCATTTATTGTTTATCTGTTTATTTCTTTTTAGTTTTGCTCGTCTCTTGTGTTTAAATGACTGTAGCATACAATCTTCACAATCGGAGCCTAAAGCTAAAGAGCTTACAGCACCTAGTGTTCAATGCAACAGCAATGACTGTTGGCTGTTAGAGGACTGTTCTAAGAGTAACTCTTGTTACAGAGCTGCTTGTAAACTAAAAAGCCTCACAACTCAAGTTAAAATGATTGGCTTTGCAGTGTTTTTTGTTTATTTGTTTTTTTCATTTGTTTGTTTATTTTTTATTCATTTATTGTTTATTTGTTTATTTCTTTTTAGTTTTGCTCGTCTCTTGTGTTTAAATGACTGTAGCATACAATCTTCACAATCGGAGCCTAAAGCTAAAGAGCTTACAGCACCTAGTGTTCAATGCAACAGCAATGACTGTTGGCTGTTAGAGGACTGTTCTAAGAGTAACTCTTGTTACAGAGCTGCTTGTAAACTAAAAAGCCTCACAACTCAAGTTAAAATGATTGGCTTTGCAGTGTTTTTTGTTTATTTGTTTTTTTCATTTGTTTGTTTATTTTTTATTCATTTATTGTTTATTTGTTTATTTCTTTTTAGTTTTGCTCGTCTCTTGTGTTTAAATGACTGTAGCATACAATCTTCACAATCGGAGCCTAAAGCAACAAAGCTTACAGCACCTAGTGTTCCCTGGCAGTCTCCATTCCAAGTACTAACTAAGCCCACAAGATCGGGATTTGTAAGAGCGCTATGGCCATAAGCAATGACTGTTGGCTGTAGAGGACTGTTCTGAGAGTAACTCTTGTTACAGAGCTGCTTGTAAACTAAAAAGCCTCACAACTCAAATTAAAATGATTGGCTTTGCAGTGTTTTTTGTTTATTTGTTTTTTTCATTTGTTTGTTTATTTTTTATTCATTTATTGTTTATCTGTTTATTTCTTTTTAGTTTTGCTCGTCTCTTGTGCTTAAATGACTGTAGCATACAATCTTCACAATCGGAGCCTAAAGCTAAAGAGCTTACAGCACCTAGTGTTCAATGCAACAGCAATGACTGTTGGCTGTTAGAGGACTGTTCTAAGAGTAACTCTTGTTACAGAGCTGCTTGTAAACTAAAAAGCCTCACAACTCAAGTTAAAATGATTGGCTTTGCAGTGTTTTTTGTTTATTTGTTTTATTCATTTGTTTGTTTATTTTTTATTCATTTATTGTTTATTTGTTTATTTCTTTTTAGTTTTGCTCGTCACTTGTGTTTAAATGACTGTAGCATACAATCTTCACAATCGGAGCCTAAAGCAACAAAGCTTACAGCACCTAGTGTTCCCTGGCAGTCTCCATTCCAAGTACTAACTAAGCCCACAAGATCGGGATTTGTAAGAGCGCTATGGCCATAAGCAATGACTGTTGGCTGTAAAGGACTGTTCTGAGAGTAACTCTTGTTACAGAGCTGCTTGTAAACTAAAAATCCTCACAACTCAAATTAAAATGATTGGCTTTGCAGTGTTTTTTGTTTATTTGTTTTTTTCATTTGTTTGTTTATTTTTTATTCATTTATTGTTTATCTGTTTATTTCTTTTTAGTTTTGCTCGTCTCTTGTGTTTAAATGACTGTAGCATACAATCTTCACAATCGGAGCCTAAAGCTAAAGAGCTTACAGCACCTAGTGTTCAATGCAACAGCAATGACTGTTGGCTGTTAGAGGACTGTTCTAAGAGTAACTCTTGTTACAGAGCTGCTTGTAAACTAAAAAGCCTCACAACTCAAGTTAAAATGATTGGCTTTGCAGTGTTTTTTGTTTATTTGTTTTTTTCATTTGTTTGTTTATTTTTTATTCATTTATTGTTTATCTGTTTATTTCTTTTTAGTTTTGCTCGTCTCTTGTGTTTAAATGACTGTAGCATACAATCTTCACAATCGGAGCCTAAAGCTAAAGAGCTTACAGCACCTAGTGTTCAGTGCAACAGCAATGACTGTTGGCTGTTAGAGGACTGTTCTAAGAGTAACTCTTGTTACAGAGCTGCTTGTAAACTAAAAAGCCTCACAACTCAAGTTAAAATGATTGGCTTTGCAGTGTTTTTTGTTTATTTGTTTTTTTCATTTGTTTGTTTATTTTTTATTCATTTATTGTTTATTTGTTTATTTCTTTTTAGTTTTGCTCGTCTCTTGTGTTTAAATGACTGTAGCATACAATCTTCACAATCGGAGCCTAAAGCAACAAAGCTTACAGCACCTAGTGTTCCCTGGCAGTCTCCATTCCAAGTACTAACTAAGCCCACAAGATCGGGATTTGTAAGAGCGCTATGGCCATAAGCAATGACTGTTGGCTGTAGCGGACTGTTCTGAGAGTAACTCTTGTTACAGAGCTGCTTGTAAACTAAAAAGCCTCACAACTCAAATTAAAATGATTGGCTTTGCAGTGTTTTTTGTTTATTTGTTTTTTTCATTTGCTTGTTTATTTTTTATTCATTTATTGTTTATTTGTTTATTTCTTTTTAGTTTTGCTCGTCTCTTGTGTTTAAATGACTGTAGCATACAATCTTCACAATCGGAGCCTAAAGCAACAAAGCTTACAGCACCTAGTGTTCCCTGGCAGTCTCCATTCCAAGTACTAACTAAGCCCACAAGATCGGGATTTGTAAGAGCGCTATGGCCATAAGCAATGACTGTTGGCTGTAGAGGACTGCTCTGAGAGTAACTCTTGTTACAGAGCTGCTTGTAAACTAAAAATCCTCACAACTCAAATTAAAATGATTGGCTTTGCAGTGTTTTTTGTTTATTTGTTTTTTTCATTTGTTTGTTTATTTTTTATTCATTTATTGTTTATCTGTTTATTTCTTTTTAGTTTTGCTCGTCTCTTGTGTTTAAATGACTGTAGCATACAATCTTCACAATCGGAGCCTAAAGCTAAAGAGCTTACAGCACCTAGTGTTCAATGCAACAGCAATGACTGTTGGCTGTTAGAGGACTGTTCTAAGAGTAACTCTTGTTACAGAGCTGCTTGTAAACTAAAAAGCCTCACAACTCAAGTTAAAATGATTGGCTTTGCAGTGTTTTTTGTTTATTTGTTTTATTCATTTGTTTGTTTATTTTTTATTCATTTATTGTTTATTTGTTTATTTCTTTTTAGTTTTGCTCGTCACTTGTGTTTAAATGACTGTAGCATACAATCTTCACAATCGGAGCCTAAAGCAACAAAGCTTACAGCACCTAGTGTTCCCTGGCAGTCTCCATTCCAAGTACTAACTAAGCCCACAAGATCGGGATTTGTAAGAGCGCTATGGCCATAAGCAATGACTGTTGGCTGTAAAGGACTGTTCTGAGAGTAACTCTTGTTACAGAGCTGCTTGTAAACTAAAAATCCTCACAACTCAAATTAAAATGATTGGCTTTGCAGTGTTTTTTGTTTATTTGTTTTTTTCATTTGTTTGTTTATTTTTTATTCATTTATTGTTTATCTGTTTATTTCTTTTTAGTTTTGCTCGTCTCTTGTGTTTAAATGACTGTAGCATACAATCTTCACAATCGGAGCCTAAAGCTAAAGAGCTTACAGCACCTAGTGTTCAATGCAACAGCAATGACTGTTGGCTGTTAGAGGACTGTTCTAAGAGTAACTCTTGTTACAGAGCTGCTTGTAAACTAAAAAGCCTCACAACTCAAGTTAAAATGATTGGCTTTGCAGTGTTTTTTGTTTATTTGTTTTTTTCATTTGTTTGTTTATTTTTTATTCATTTATTGTTTATCTGTTTATTTCTTTTTAGTTTTGCTCGTCTCTTGTGTTTAAATGACTGTAGCATACAATCTTCACAATCGGAGCCTAAAGCTAAAGAGCTTACAGCACCTAGTGTTCAGTGCAACAGCAATGACTGTTGGCTGTTAGAGGACTGTTCTAAGAGTAACTCTTGTTACAGAGCTGCTTGTAAACTAAAAAGCCTCACAACTCAAGTTAAAATGATTGGCTTTGCAGTGTTTTTTGTTTATTTGTTTTTTTCATTTGTTTGTTTATTTTTTATTCATTTATTGTTTATTTGTTTATTTCTTTTTAGTTTTGCTCGTCTCTTGTGTTTAAATGACTGTAGCATACAATCTTCACAATCGGAGCCTAAAGCAACAAAGCTTACAGCACCTAGTGTTCCCTGGCAGTCTCCATTCCAAGTACTAACTAAGCCCACAAGATCGGGATTTGTAAGAGCGCTATGGCCATAAGCAATGACTGTTGGCTGTAGCGGACTGTTCTGAGAGTAACTCTTGTTACAGAGCTGCTTGTAAACTAAAAAGCCTCACAACTCAAATTAAAATGATTGGCTTTGCAGTGTTTTTTGTTTATTTGTTTTTTTCATTTGCTTGTTTATTTTTTATTCATTTATTGTTTATTTGTTTATTTCTTTTTAGTTTTGCTCGTCTCTTGTGTTTAAATGACTGTAGCATACAATCTTCACAATCGGAGCCTAAAGCAACAAAGCTTACAGCACCTAGTGTTCCCTGGCAGTCTCCATTCCAAGTACTAACTAAGCCCACAAGATCGGGATTTGTAAGAGCGCTATGGCCATAAGCAATGACTGTTGGCTGTAGAGGACTGCTCTGAGAGTAACTCTTGTTACAGAGCTGCTTGTAAACTAAAAATCCTCACAACTCAAATTAAAATGATTGGCTTTGCAGTGTTTTTTGTTTATTTGTTTTTTTCATTTGTTTGTTTATTTTTTATTCATTTATTGTTTATCTGTTTATTTCTTTTTAGTTTTGCTCGTCTCTTGTGTTTAAATGACTGTAGCATACAATCTTCACAATCGGAGCCTAAAGCTAAAGAGCTTACAGCACCTAGTGTTCAATGCAACAGCAATGACTGTTGGCTGTTAGAGGACTGTTCTAAGAGTAACTCTTGTTACAGAGCTGCTTGTAAACTAAAAAGCCTCACAACTCAAGTTAAAATGATTGGCTTTGCAGTGTTTTTTGTTTATTTGTTTTTTTCATTTGTTTGTTTATTTTTTATTCATTTATTGTTTATTTGTTTATTTCTTTTTAGTTTTGCTCGTCTCTTGTGTTTAAATGACTGTAGCATACAATCTTCACAATCGGAGCCTAAAGCAACAAAGCTTACAGCACCTAGTGTTCCCTGGCAGTCTCCATTCCAAGTACTAACTAAGCCCACAAGATCGGGATTTGTAAGAGCGCTATGGCCATAAGCAATGACTGTTGGCTGTAGAGGACTGTTCTGAGAGTAACTCTTGTTACAGAGCTGCTTGTAAACTAAAAAGCCTCACAACTCAAATTAAAATGATTGGCTTTGCAGTGTTTTTTGTTTATTTGTTTTTTTCATTTGTTTGTTTATTTTTTATTCATTTATTGTTTATCTGTTTATTTCTTTTTAGTTTTGCTCGTCTCTTGTGCTTAAATGACTGTAGCATACAATCTTCACAATCGGAGCCTAAAGCTAAAGAGCTTACAGCACCTAGTGTTCAATGCAACAGCAATGACTGTTGGCTGTTAGAGGACTGTTCTAAGAGTAACTCTTGTTACAGAGCTGCTTGTAAACTAAAAAGCCTCACAACTCAAGTTAAAATGATTGGCTTTGCAGTGTTTTTTGTTTATTTGTTTTATTCATTTGTTTGTTTATTTTTTATTCATTTATTGTTTATTTGTTTATTTCTTTTTAGTTTTGCTCGTCACTTGTGTTTAAATGACTGTAGCATACAATCTTCACAATCGGAGCCTAAAGCAACAAAGCTTACAGCACCTAGTGTTCCCTGGCAGTCTCCATTCCAAGTACTAACTAAGCCCACAAGATCGGGATTTGTAAGAGCGCTATGGCCATAAGCAATGACTGTTGGCTGTAAAGGACTGTTCTGAGAGTAACTCTTGTTACAGAGCTGCTTGTAAACTAAAAATCCTCACAACTCAAATTAAAATGATTGGCTTTGCAGTGTTTTTTGTTTATTTGTTTTTTTCATTTGTTTGTTTATTTTTTATTCATTTATTGTTTATCTGTTTATTTCTCTTTAGTTTTGCTCGTCTCTTGTGTTTAAATGACTGTAGCATACAATCTTCACAATCGGAGCCTAAAGCTAAAGAGCTTACAGCACCTAGTGTTCAATGCAACAGCAATGACTGTTGGCTGTTAGAGGACTGTTCTAAGAGTAACTCTTGTTACAGAGCTGCTTGTAAACTAAAAAGCCTCACAACTCAAGTTAAAATGATTGGCTTTGCAGTGTTTTTTGTTTATTTGTTTTTTTCATTTGTTTGTTTATTTTTTATTCATTTATTGTTTATCTGTTTATTTCTTTTTAGTTTTGCTCGTCTCTTGTGTTTAAATGACTGTAGCATACAATCTTCACAATCGGAGCCTAAAGCTAAAGAGCTTACAGCACCTAGTGTTCAATGCAACAGCAATGACTGTTGGCTGTTAGAGGACTGTTCTAAGAGTAACTCTTGTTACAGAGCTGCTTGTAAACTAAAAAGCCTCACAACTCAAGTTAAAATGATTGGCTTTGCAGTGTTTTTTGTTTATTTGTTTTTTTCATTTGTTTGTTTATTTTTTATTCATTTATTGTTTATTTGTTTATTTCTTTTTAGTTTTGCTCGTCTCTTGTGTTTAAATGACTGTAGCATACAATCTTCACAATCGGAGCCTAAAGCTAAAGAGCTTACAGCACCTAGTGTTCAATGCAACAGCAATGACTGTTGGCTGTTAGAGGACTGTTCTAAGAGTAACTCTTGTTACAGAGCTGCTTGTAAACTAAAAAGCCTCACAACTCAAGTTAAAATGATTGGCTTTGCAGTGTTTTTTGTTTATTTGTTTTTTTCATTTGTTTGTTTATTTTTTATTCATTTATTGTTTATTTGTTTATTTCTTTTTAGTTTTGCTCGTCTCTTGTGTTTAAATGACTGTAGCATACAATCTTCACAATCGGAGCCTAAAGCAACAAAGCTTACAGCACCTAGTGTTCCCTGGCAGTCTCCATTCCAAGTACTAACTAAGCCCACAAGATCGGGATTTGTAAGAGCGCTATGGCCATAAGCAATGACTGTTGGCTGTAGCGGACTGTTCTGAGAGTAACTCTTGTTACAGAGCTGCTTGTAAACTAAAAAGCCTCACAACTCAAATTAAAATGATTGGCTTTGCAGTGTTTTTTGTTTATTTGTTTTTTTCATTTGCTTGTTTATTTTTTATTCATTTATTGTTTATTTGTTTATTTCTTTTTAGTTTTGCTCGTCTCTTGTGTTTAAATGACTGTAGCATACAATCTTCACAATCGGAGCCTAAAGCAACAAAGCTTACAGCACCTAGTGTTCCCTGGCAGTCTCCATTCCAGGTACTAACTAAGCCCACAAGATCGGGATTTGTAAGAGCGCTATGGCCATAAGCAATGACTGTTGGCTGTAGAGGACTGCTCTGAGAGTAACTCTTGTTACAGAGCTGCTTGTAAACTAAAAATCCTCACAACTCAAATTAAAATGATTGGCTTTGCAGTGTTTTTTGTTTATTTGTTTTTTTCATTTGTTTGTTTATTTTTTATTCATTTATTGTTTATCTGTTTATTTCTTTTTAGTTTTGCTCGTCTCTTGTGTTTAAATGACTGTAGCATACAATCTTCACAATCGGAGCCTAAAGCTAAAGAGCTTACAGCACCTAGTGTTCAATGCAACAGCAATGACTGTTGGCTGTTAGAGGACTGTTCTAAGAGTAACTCTTGTTACAGAGCTGCTTGTAAACTAAAAAGCCTCACAACTCAAGTTAAAATGATTGGCTTTGCAGTGTTTTTTGTTTATTTGTTTTTTTCATTTGTTTGTTTATTTTTTATTCATTTATTGTTTATTTGTTTATTTCTTTTTAGTTTTGCTCGTCTCTTGTGTTTAAATGACTGTAGCATACAATCTTCACAATCGGAGCCTAAAGCAACAAAGCTTACAGCACCTAGTGTTCCCTGGCAGTCTCCATTCCAAGTACTAACTAAGCCCACAAGATCGGGATTTGTAAGAGCGCTATGGCCATAAGCAATGACTGTTGGCTGTAGAGGACTGTTCTGAGAGTAACTCTTGTTACAGAGCTGCTTGTAAACTAAAAAGCCTCACAACTCAAATTAAAATGATTGGCTTTGCAGTGTTTTTTGTTTATTTGTTTTTTTCATTTGTTTGTTTATTTTTTATTCATTTATTGTTTATCTGTTTATTTCTTTTTAGTTTTGCTCGTCTCTTGTGCTTAAATGACTGTAGCATACAATCTTCACAATCGGAGCCTAAAGCTAAAGAGCTTACAGCACCTAGTGTTCAATGCAACAGCAATGACTGTTGGCTGTTAGAGGACTGTTCTAAGAGTAACTCTTGTTACAGAGCTGCTTGTGAACTAAAAAGCCTCACAACTCAAGTTAAAATGATTGGCTTTGCAGTGTTTTTTGTTTATTTGTTTTATTCATTTGTTTGTTTATTTTTTATTCATTTATTGTTTATTTGTTTATTTCTTTTTAGTTTTGCTCGTCACTTGTGTTTAAATGACTGTAGCATACAATCTTCACAATCGGAGCCTAAAGCAACAAAGCTTACAGCACCTAGTGTTCCCTGGCAGTCTCCATTCCAAGTACTAACTAAGCCCACAAGATCGGGATTTGTAAGAGCGCTATGGCCATAAGCAATGACTGTTGGCTGTAAAGGACTGTTCTGAGAGTAACTCTTGTTACAGAGCTGCTTGTAAACTAAAAATCCTCACAACTCAAATTAAAATGATTGGCTTTGCAGTGTTTTTTGTTTATTTGTTTTTTTCATTTGTTTGTTTATTTTTTATTCATTTATTGTTTATCTGTTTATTTCTTTTTAGTTTTGCTCGTCTCTTGTGTTTAAATGACTGTAGCATACAATCTTCACAATCGGAGCCTAAAGCTAAAGAGCTTACAGCACCTAGTGTTCAATGCAACAGCAATGACTGTTGGCTGTTAGAGGACTGTTCTAAGAGTAACTCTTGTTACAGAGCTGCTTGTAAACTAAAAAGCCTCACAACTCAAGTTAAAATGATTGGCTTTGCAGTGTTTTTTGTTTATTTGTTTTTTTCATTTGTTTGTTTATTTTTTATTCATTTATTGTTTATTTGTTTATTTCTTTTTAGTTTTGCTCGTCTCTTGTGTTTAAATGACTGTAGCATACAATCTTCACAATCGGAGCCTAAAGCTAAAGAGCTTACAGCACCTAGTGTTCAATGCAACAGCAATGACTGTTGGCTGTTAGAGGACTGTTCTAAGAGTAACTCTTGTTACAGAGCTGCTTGTAAACTAAAAAGCCTCACAACTCAAGTTAAAATGATTGGCTTTGCAGTGTTTTTTGTTTATTTGTTTTTTTTCATTTGTTTGTTTATTTTTTATTCATTTATTGTTTATTTGTTTATTTCTTTTTAGTTTTGCTCGTCTCTTGTGTTTAAATGACTGTAGCATACAATCTTCACAATCGGAGCCTAAAGCAACAAAGCTTACAGCACCTAGTGTTCCCTGGCAGTCTCCATTCCAAGTACTAACTAAGCCCACAAGATCGGGATTTGTAAGAGCGCTATGGCCATAAGCAATGACTGTTGGCTGTAGAGGACTGTTCTGAGAGTAACTCTTGTTACAGAGCTGCTTGTAAACTAAAAAGCCTCACAACTCAAATTAAAATGATTGGCTTTGCAGTGTTTTTTGTTTATTTGTTTTTTTCATTTGTTTGTTTATTTTTTATTCATTTATTGTTTATCTGTTTATTTCTTTTTAGTTTTGCTCGTCTCTTGTGCTTAAATGACTGTAGCATACAATCTTCACAATCGGAGCCTAAAGCTAAAGAGCTTACAGCACCTAGTGTTCAATGCAACAGCAATGACTGTTGGCTGTTAGAGGACTGTTCTAAGAGTAACTCTTGTTACAGAGCTGCTTGTAAACTAAAAAGCCTCACAACTCAAGTTAAAATGATTGGCTTTGCAGTGTTTTTTGTTTATTTGTTTTATTCATTTGTTTGTTTATTTTTTATTCATTTATTGTTTATTTGTTTATTTCTTTTTAGTTTTGCTCGTCACTTGTGTTTAAATGACTGTAGCATACAATCTTCACAATCGGAGCCTAAAGCAACAAAGCTTACAGCACCTAGTGTTCCCTGGCAGTCTCCATTCCAAGTACTAACTAAGCCCACAAGATCGGGATTTGTAAGAGCGCTATGGCCATAAGCAATGACTGTTGGCTGTAAAGGACTGTTCTGAGAGTAACTCTTGTTACAGAGCTGCTTGTAAACTAAAAATCCTCACAACTCAAATTAAAATGATTGGCTTTGCAGTGTTTTTTGTTTATTTGTTTTTTTCATTTGTTTGTTTATTTTTTATTCATTTATTGTTTATCTGTTTATTTCTTTTTAGTTTTGCTCGTCTCTTGTGTTTAAATGACTGTAGCATACAATCTTCACAATCGGAGCCTAAAGCTAAAGAGCTTACAGCACCTAGTGTTCAATGCAACAGCAATGACTGTTGGCTGTTAGAGGACTGTTCTAAGAGTAACTCTTGTTACAGAGCTGCTTGTAAACTAAAAAGCCTCACAACTCAAGTTAAAATGATTGGCTTTGCAGTGTTTTTTGTTTATTTGTTTTTTTCATTTGTTTGTTTATTTTTTATTCATTTATTGTTTATTTGTTTATTTCTTTTTAGTTTTGCTCGTCTCTTGTGTTTAAATGACTGTAGCATACAATCTTCACAATCGGAGCCTAAAGCAACAAAGCTTACAGCACCTAGTGTTCCCTGGCAGTCTCCATTCCAAGTACTAACTAAGCCCACAAGATCGGGATTTGTAAGAGCGCTATGGCCATAAGCAATGACTTTTGGCTGTAGAGGACTGTTCTGAGAGTAACTCTTGTTACAGAGCTGCTTGTAAACTAAAAAGCCTCACAACTCAAATTAAAATGATTGGCTTTGCAGTGTTTTTTGTTTATTTGTTTTTTTCATTTGTTTGTTTATTTTTTATTCATTTATTGTTTATCTGTTTATTTCTTTTTAGTTTTGCTCGTCTCTTGTGTTTAAATGACTGTAGCATACAATCTTCACAATCGGAGCCTAAAGCTAAAGAGCTTACAGCACCTAGTGTTCAATGCAACAGCAATGACTGTTGGCTGTTAGAGGACTGTTCTAAGAGTAACTCTTGTTACAGAGCTGCTTGTAAACTAAAAAGCCTCACAACTCAAGTTAAAATGATTGGCTTTGCAGTGTTTTTTGTTTATTTGTTTTTTTTCATTTGTTTGTTTATTTTTTATTCATTTATTGTTTATTTGTTTATTTCTTTTTAGTTTTGCTCGTCTCTTGTGTTTAAATGACTGTAGCATACAATCTTCACAATCGGAGCCTAAAGCTAAAGAGCTTACAGCACCTAGTGTTCAATGCAACAGCAATGACTGTTGGCTGTTAGAGGACTGTTCTAAGAGTAACTCTTGTTACAGAGCTGCTTGTAAACTAAAAAGCCTCACAACTCAAGTTAAAATGATTGGCTTTGCAGTGTTTTTTGTTTATTTGTTTTTTTCATTTGTTTGTTTATTTTTTATTCATTTATTGTTTATCTGTTTATTTCTTTTTAGTTTTGCTCGTCTCTTGTGTTTAAATGACTGTAGCATACAATCTTCACAATCGGAGCCTAAAGCTAAAGAGCTTACAGCACCTAGTGTTCAATGCAACAGCAATGACTGTTGGCTGTTAGAGGACTGTTCTAAGAGTAACTCTTGTTACAGAGCTGCTTGTAAACTAAAAAGCCTCACAACTCAAGTTAAAATGATTGGCTTTGCAGTGTTTTTTGTTTATTTGTTTTTTTCATTTGTTTGTTTATTTTTTATTCATTTATTGTTTATTTGTTTATTTCTTTTTAGTTTTGCTCGTCTCTTGTGTTTAAATGACTGTAGCATACAATCTTCACAATCGGAGCCTAAAGCAACAAAGCTTACAGCACCTAGTGTTCCCTGGCAGTCTCCATTCCAAGTACTAACTAAGCCCACAAGATCGGGATTTGTAAGAGCGCTATGGCCATAAGCAATGACTTTTGGCTGTAGAGGACTGTTCTGAGAGTAACTCTTGTTACAGAGCTGCTTGTAAACTAAAAAGCCTCACAACTCAAATTAAAATGATTGGCTTTGCAGTGTTTTTTGTTTATTTGTTTTTTTCATTTGTTTGTTTATTTTTTATTCATTTATTGTTTATCTGTTTATTTCTTTTTAGTTTTGCTCGTCTCTTGTGTTTAAATGACTGTAGCATACAATCTTCACAATCGGAGCCTAAAGCTAAAGAGCTTACAGCACCTAGTGTTCAATGCAACAGCAATGACTGTTGGCTGTTAGAGGACTGTTCTAAGAGTAACTCTTGTTACAGAGCTGCTTGTAAACTAAAAAGCCTCACAACTCAAGTTAAAATGATTGGCTTTGCAGTGTTTTTTGTTTATTTGTTTTTTTTCATTTGTTTGTTTATTTTTTATTCATTTATTGTTTATTTGTTTATTTCTTTTTAGTTTTGCTCGTCTCTTGTGTTTAAATGACTGTAGCATACAATCTTCACAATCGGAGCCTAAAGCTAAAGAGCTTACAGCACCTAGTGTTCAATGCAACAGCAATGACTGTTGGCTGTTAGAGGACTGTTCTAAGAGTAACTCTTGTTACAGAGCTGCTTGTAAACTAAAAAGCCTCACAACTCAAGTTAAAATGATTGGCTTTGCAGTGTTTTTTGTTTATTTGTTTTTTTCATTTGTTTGTTTATTTTTTATTCATTTATTGTTTATCTGTTTATTTCTTTTTAGTTTTGCTCGTCTCTTGTGTTTAAATGACTGTAGCATACAATCTTCACAATCGGAGCCTAAAGCTAAAGAGCTTACAGCACCTAGTGTTCAATGCAACAGCAATGACTGTTGGCTGTTAGAGGACTGTTCTAAGAGTAACTCTTGTTACAGAGCTGCTTGTAAACTAAAAAGCCTCACAACTCAAGTTAAAATGATTGGCTTTGCAGTGTTTTTTGTTTATTTGTTTTTTTCATTTGTTTGTTTATTTTTTATTCATTTATTGTTTATTTGTTTATTTCTTTTTAGTTTTGCTCGTCTCTTGTGTTTAAATGACTGTAGCATACAATCTTCACAATCGGAGCCTAAAGCAACAAAGCTTACAGCACCTAGTGTTCCCTGGCAGTCTCCATTCCAAGTACTAACTAAGCCCACAAGATCGGGATTTGTAAGAGCGCTATGGCCATAAGCAATGACTGTTGGCTGTAGAGGACTGTTCTGAGAGTAACTCTTGTTACAGAGCTGCTTGTAAACTAAAAAGCCTCACAACTCAAATTAAAATGATTGGCTTTGCAGTGTTTTTTGTTTATTTGTTTTTTTCATTTGTTTGTTTATTTTTTATTCATTTATTGTTTATCTGTTTATTTCTTTTTAGTTTTGCTCGTCTCTTGTGTTTAAATGACTGTAGCATACAATCTTCACAATCGGAGCCTAAAGCTAAAGAGCTTACAGCACCTAGTGTTCAATGCAACAGCAATGACTGTTGGCTGTTAGAGGACTGTTCTAAGAGTAACTCTTGTTACAGAGCTGCTTGTAAACTAAAAAGCCTCACAACTCAAGTTAAAATGATTGGCTTTGCAGTGTTTTTTGTTTATTTGTTTTTTTCATTTGTTTGTTTATTTTTTATTCATTTATTGTTTATTTGTTTATTTCTTTTTAGTTTTGCTCGTCTCTTGTGTTTAAATGACTGTAGCATACAATCTTCACAATCGGAGCCTAAAGCAACAAAGCTTACAGCACCTAGTGTTCCCTGGCAGTCTCCATTCCAAGTACTAACTAAGCCCACAAGATCGGGATTTGTAAGAGCGCTATGGCCATAAGCAATGACTGTTGGCTGTAGCGGACTGTTCTGAGAGTAACTCTTGTTACAGAGCTGCTTGTAAACTAAAAAGCCTCACAACTCAAATTAAAATGATTGGCTTTGCAGTGTTTTTTGTTTATTTGTTTTTTTCATTTGTTTGTTTATTTTTTATTCATTTATTGTTTATCTGTTTATTTCTTTTTAGTTTTGCTCGTCTCTTGTGTTTAAATGACTGTAGCATACAATCTTCACAATCGGAGCCTAAAGCTAAAGAGCTTACAGCACCTAGTGTTCAATGCAACAGCAATGACTGTTGGCTGTTAGAGGACTGTTCTAAGAGTAACTCTTGTTACAGAGCTGCTTGTAAACTAAAAAGCCTCACAACTCAAGTTAAAATGATTGGCTTTGCAGTGTTTTTTGTTTATTTGTTTTTTTCATTTGTTTGTTTATTTTTTATTCATTTATTGTTTATTTGTTTATTTCTTTTTAGTTTTGCTCGTCTCTTGTGTTTAAATGACTGTAGCATACAATCTTCACAATCGGAGCCTAAAGCAACAAAGCTTACAGCACCTAGTGTTCCCTGGCAGTCTCCATTCCAAGTACTAACTAAGCCCACAAGATCGGGATTTGTAAGAGCGCTATGGCCATAAGCAATGACTGTTGGCTGTAGCGGACTGTTCTGAGAGTAACTCTTGTTACAGAGCTGCTTGTAAACTAAAAAGCCTCACAACTCAAATTAAAATGATTGGCTTTGCAGTGTTTTTTGTTTATTTGTTTTTTTCATTTGCTTGTTTATTTTTTATTCATTTATTGTTTATTTCTTTTTAGTTTTGCTCGTCTCTTGTGTTTAAATGACTGTAGCATACAATCTTCACAATCGGAGCCTAAAGCAACAAAGCTTACAGCACCTAGTGTTCCCTGGCAGTCTCCATTCCAAGTACTAACTAAGCCCACAAGATCGGGATTTGTAAGAGCGCTATGGCCATAAGCAATGACTGTTGGCTGTAGAGGACTGCTCTGAGAGTAACTCTTGTTACAGAGCTGCTTGTAAACTAAAAATCCTCACAACTCAAATTAAAATGATTGGCTTTGCAGTGTTTTTTGTTTATTTGTTTTTTTCATTTGTTTGTTTATTTTTTATTCATTTATTGTTTATCAGTTTATTTCTTTTTAGTTTTGCTCGTCTCTTGTGTTTAAATGACTGTAGCATACAATCTTCACAATCGGAGCCTAAAGCTAAAGAGCTTACAGCACCTAGTGTTCAATGCAACAGCAATGACTGTTGGCTGTTAGAGGACTGTTCTAAGAGTAACTCTTGTTACAGAGCTGCTTGTAAACTAAAAAGCCTCACAACTCAAGTTAAAATGATTGGCTTTGCAGTGTTTTTTGTTTATTTGTTTTTTTCATTTGTTTGTTTATTTTTTATTCATTTATTGTTTATTTGTTTATTTCTTTTTAGTTTTGCTCGTCTCTTGTGTTTAAATGACTGTAGCATACAATCTTCACAATCGGAGCCTAAAGCTAAAGAGCTTACAGCACCTAGTGTTCAATGCAACAGCAATGACTGTTGGCTGTTAGAGGACTGTTCTAAGAGTAACTCTTGTTACAGAGCTGCTTGTAAACTAAAAAGCCTCACAACTCAAGTTAAAATGATTGGCTTTGCAGTGTTTTTTGTTTATTTGTTTTTTTCATTTGTTTGTTTATTTTTTATTCATTTATTGTTTATTTGTTTATTTCTTTTTAGTTTTGCTCGTCTCTTGTGTTTAAATGACTGTAGCATACAATCTTCACAATCGGAGCCTAAAGCAACAAAGCTTACAGCACCTAGTGTTCCCTGGCAGTCTCCATTCCAAGTACTAACTAAGCCCACAAGATCGGGATTTGTAAGAGCGCTATGGCCATAAGCAATGACTGTTGGCTGTAGAGGACTGTTCTGAGAGTAACTCTTGTTACAGAGCTGCTTGTAAACTAAAAAGCCTCACAACTCAAATTAAAATGATTGGCTTTGCAGTGTTTTTTGTTTATTTGTTTTTTTCATTTGTTTGTTTATTTTTTATTCATTTATTGTTTATCTGTTTATTTCTTTTTAGTTTTGCTCGTCTCTTGTGCTTAAATGACTGTAGCATACAATCTTCACAATCGGAGCCTAAAGCTAAAGAGCTTACAGCACCTAGTGTTCAATGCAACAGCAATGACTGTTGGCTGTTAGAGGACTGTTCTAAGAGTAACTCTTGTTACAGAGCTGCTTGTAAACTAAAAAGCCTCACAACTCAAGTTAAAATGATTGGCTTTGCAGTGTTTTTTGTTTATTTGTTTTATTCATTTGTTTGTTTATTTTTTATTCATTTATTGTTTATTTGTTTATTTCTTTTTAGTTTTGCTCGTCACTTGTGTTTAAATGACTGTAGCATACAATCTTCACAATCGGAGCCTAAAGCAACAAAGCTTACAGCAACTAGTGTTCCCTGGCAGTCTCCATTCCAAGTACTAACTAAGCCCACAAGATCGGGATTTGTAAGAGCGCTATGGCCATAAGCAATGACTGTTGGCTGTAAAGGACTGTTCTGAGAGTAACTCTTGTTACAGAGCTGCTTGTAAACTAAAAATCCTCACAACTCAAATTAAAATGATTGGCTTTGCAGTGTTTTTTGTTTATTTGTTTTTTTCATTTGTTTGTTTATTTTTTATTCATTTATTGTTTATCTGTTTATTTCTTTTTAGTTTTGCTCGTCTCTTGTGTTTAAATGACTGTAGCATACAATCTTCACAATCGGAGCCTAAAGCTAAAGAGCTTACAGCACCTAGTGTTCAATGCAACAGCAATGACTGTTGGCTGTTAGAGGACTGTTCTAAGAGTAACTCTTGTTACAGAGCTGCTTGTAAACTAAAAAGCCTCACAACTCAAGTTAAAATGATTGGCTTTGCAGTGTTTTTTGTTTATTTGTTTTTTTCATTTGTTTGTTTATTTTTTATTCATTTATTGTTTATCTGTTTATTTCTTTTTAGTTTTGCTCGTCTCTTGTGTTTAAATGACTGTAGCATACAATCTTCACAATCGGAGCCTAAAGCTAAAGAGCTTACAGCACCTAGTGTTCAATGCAACAGCAATGACTGTTGGCTGTTAGAGGACTGTTCTAAGAGTAACTCTTGTTACAGAGCTGCTTGTAAACTAAAAAGCCTCACAACTCAAGTTAAAATGATTGGCTTTGCAGTGTTTTTTGTTTATTTGTTTTTTTCATTTGTTTGTTTATTTTTTATTCATTTATTGTTTATTTGTTTATTTCTTTTTAGTTTTGCTCGTCTCTTGTGTTTAAATGACTGTAGCATACAATCTTCACAATCGGAGCCTAAAGCTAAAGAGCTTACAGCACCTAGTGTTCAATGCAACAGCAATGACTGTTGGCTGTTAGAGGACTGTTCTAAGAGTAACTCTTGTTACAGAGCTGCTTGTAAACTAAAAAGCCTCACAACTCAAGTTAAAATGATTGGCTTTGCAGTGTTTTTTGTTTATTTGTTTTTTTCATTTGTTTGTTTATTTTTTATTCATTTATTGTTTATTTGTTTATTTCTTTTTAGTTTTGCTCGTCTCTTGTGTTTAAATGACTGTAGCATACAATCTTCACAATCGGAGCCTAAAGCAACAAAGCTTACAGCACCTAGTGTTCCCTGGCAGTCTCCATTCCAAGTACTAACTAAGCCCACAAGATCGGGATTTGTAAGAGCGCTATGGCCATAAGCAATGACTGTTGGCTGTAGCGGACTGTTCTGAGAGTAACTCTTGTTACAGAGCTGCTTGTAAACTAAAAAGCCTCACAACTCAAATTAAAATGATTGGCTTTGCAGTGTTTTTTGTTTATTTGTTTTTTTCATTTGCTTGTTTATTTTTTATTCATTTATTGTTTATTTGTTTATTTCTTTTTAGTTTTGCTCGTCTCTTGTGTTTAAATGACTGTAGCATACAATCTTCACAATCGGAGCCTAAAGCAACAAAGCTTACAGCACCTAGTGTTCCCTGGCAGTCTCCATTCCAAGTACTAACTAAGCCCACAAGATCGGGATTTGTAAGAGCGCTATGGCCATAAGCAATGACTGTTGGCTGTAGAGGACTGCTCTGAGAGTAACTCTTGTTACAGAGCTGCTTGTAAACTAAAAATCCTCACAACCCAAATTAAAATGATTGGCTTTGCAGTGTTTTTTGTTTATTTGTTTTTTTCATTTGTTTGTTTATTTTTTATTCATTTATTGTTTATCTGTTTATTTCTTTTTAGTTTTGCTCGTCTCTTGTGTTTAAATGACTGTAGCATACAATCTTCACAATCGGAGCCTAAAGCAACAAAGCTTACAGCACCTAGTGTTCCCTGGCAGTCTCCATTCCAAGTACTAACTAAGCCCACAAGATCGGGATTTGTAAGAGCGCTATGGCCATAAGCAATGACTGTTGGCTGTAGAGGACTGCTCTGAGAGTAACTCTTGTTACAGAGCTGCTTGTAAACTAAAAATCCTCACAACCCAAATTAAAATGATTGGCTTTGCAGTGTTTTTTGTTTATTTGTTTTTTTCATTTGTTTGTTTATTTTTTATTCATTTATTGTTTATCTGTTTATTTCTTTTTAGTTTTGCTCGTCTCTTGTGTTTAAATGACTGTAGCATACAATCTTCACAATCGGAGCCTAAAGCAACAAAGCTTACAGCACCTAGTGTTCCCTGGCAGTCTCCATTCCAAGTACTAACTAAGCCCACAAGATCGGGATTTGTAAGAGCGCTATGGCCATAAGCAATGACTGTTGGCTGTAGCGGACTGTTCTGAGAGTAACTCTTGTTACAGAGCTGCTTGTAAACTAAAAAGCCTCACAACTCAAATTAAAATGATTGGCTTTGCAGTGTTTTTTGTTTATTTGTTTTTTTCATTTGCTTGTTTATTTTTTATTCATTTATTGTTTATTTCTTTTTAGTTTTGCTCGTCTCTTGTGTTTAAATGACTGTAGCATACAATCTTCACAATCGGAGCCTAAAGCAACAAAGCTTACAGCACCTAGTGTTCCCTGGCAGTCTCCATTCCAAGTACTAACTAAGCCCACAAGATCGGGATTTGTAAGAGCGCTATGGCCATAAGCAATGACTGTTGGCTGTAGAGGACTGCTCTGAGAGTAACTCTTGTTACAGAGCTGCTTGTAAACTAAAAATCCTCACAACTCAAATTAAAATGATTGGCTTTGCAGTGTTTTTTGTTTATTTGTTTTTTTCATTTGTTTGTTTATTTTTTATTCATTTATTGTTTATCTGTTTATTTCTTTTTAGTTTTGCTCGTCTCTTGTGTTTAAATGACTGTAGCATACAATCTTCACAATCGGAGCCTAAAGCTAAAGAGCTTACAGCACCTAGTGTTCAATGCAACAGCAATGACTGTTGGCTGTTAGAGGACTGTTCTAAGAGTAACTCTTGTTACAGAGCTGCTTGTAAACTAAAAAGCCTCACAACTCAAGTTAAAATGATTGGCTTTGCAGTGTTTTTTGTTTATTTGTTTTTTTCATTTGTTTGTTTATTTTTTATTCATTTATTGTTTATTTGTTTATTTCTTTTTAGTTTTGCTCGTCTCTTGTGTTTAAATGACTGTAGCATACAATCTTCACAATCGGAGCCTAAAGCTAAAGAGCTTACAGCACCTAGTGTTCAATGCAACAGCAATGACTGTTGGCTGTTAGAGGACTGTTCTAAGAGTAACTCTTGTTACAGAGCTGCTTGTAAACTAAAAAGCCTCACAACTCAAGTTAAAATGATTGGCTTTGCAGTGTTTTTTGTTTATTTGTTTTTTTCATTTGTTTGTTTATTTTTTATTCATTTATTGTTTATTTGTTTATTTCTTTTTAGTTTTGCTCGTCTCTTGTGTTTAAATGACTGTAGCATACAATCTTCACAATCGGAGCCTAAAGCAACAAAGCTTACAGCACCTAGTGTTCCCTGGCAGTCTCCATTCCAAGTACTAACTAAGCCCACAAGATCGGGATTTGTAAGAGCGCTATGGCCATAAGCAATGACTGTTGGCTGTAGAGGACTGTTCTGAGAGTAACTCTTGTTACAGAGCTGCTTGTAAACTAAAAAGCCTCACAACTCAAATTAAAATGATTGGCTTTGCAGTGTTTTTTGTTTATTTGTTTTTTTCATTTGTTTGTTTATTTTTTATTCATTTATTGTTTATCTGTTTATTTCTTTTTAGTTTTGCTCGTCTCTTGTGCTTAAATGACTGTAGCATACAATCTTCACAATCGGAGCCTAAAGCTAAAGAGCTTACAGCACCTAGTGTTCAATGCAACAGCAATGACTGTTGGCTGTTAGAGGACTGTTCTAAGAGTAACTCTTGTTACAGAGCTGCTTGTAAACTAAAAAGCCTCACAACTCAAGTTAAAATGATTGGCTTTGCAGTGTTTTTTGTTTATTTGTTTTATTCATTTGTTTGTTTATTTTTTATTCATTTATTGTTTATTTGTTTATTTCTTTTTAGTTTTGCTCGTCACTTGTGTTTAAATGACTGTAGCATACAATCTTCACAATCGGAGCCTAAAGCAACAAAGCTTACAGCAACTAGTGTTCCCTGGCAGTCTCCATTCCAAGTACTAACTAAGCCCACAAGATCGGGATTTGTAAGAGCGCTATGGCCATAAGCAATGACTGTTGGCTGTAAAGGACTGTTCTGAGAGTAACTCTTGTTACAGAGCTGCTTGTAAACTAAAAATCCTCACAACTCAAATTAAAATGATTGGCTTTGCAGTGTTTTTTGTTTATTTGTTTTTTTCATTTGTTTGTTTATTTTTTATTCATTTATTGTTTATCTGTTTATTTCTTTTTAGTTTTGCTCGTCTCTTGTGTTTAAATGACTGTAGCATACAATCTTCACAATCGGAGCCTAAAGCTAAAGAGCTTACAGCACCTAGTGTTCAATGCAACAGCAATGACTGTTGGCTGTTAGAGGACTGTTCTAAGAGTAACTCTTGTTACAGAGCTGCTTGTAAACTAAAAAGCCTCACAACTCAAGTTAAAATGATTGGCTTTGCAGTGTTTTTTGTTTATTTGTTTTTTTCATTTGTTTGTTTATTTTTTATTCATTTATTGTTTATCTGTTTATTTCTTTTTAGTTTTGCTCGTCTCTTGTGTTTAAATGACTGTAGCATACAATCTTCACAATCGGAGCCTAAAGCTAAAGAGCTTACAGCACCTAGTGTTCAATGCAACAGCAATGACTGTTGGCTGTTAGAGGACTGTTCTAAGAGTAACTCTTGTTACAGAGCTGCTTGTAAACTAAAAAGCCTCACAACTCAAGTTAAAATGATTGGCTTTGCAGTGTTTTTTGTTTATTTGTTTTTTTCATTTGTTTGTTTATTTTTTATTCATTTATTGTTTATTTGTTTATTTCTTTTTAGTTTTGCTCGTCTCTTGTGTTTAAATGACTGTAGCATACAATCTTCACAATCGGAGCCTAAAGCTAAAGAGCTTACAGCACCTAGTGTTCAATGCAACAGCAATGACTGTTGGCTGTTAGAGGACTGTTCTAAGAGTAACTCTTGTTACAGAGCTGCTTGTAAACTAAAAAGCCTCACAACTCAAGTTAAAATGATTGGCTTTGCAGTGTTTTTTGTTTATTTGTTTTTTTCATTTGCTTGTTTATTTTTTATTCATTTATTGTTTATTTGTTTATTTCTTTTTAGTTTTGCTCGTCTCTTGTGTTTAAATGACTGTAGCATACAATCTTCACAATCGGAGCCTAAAGCAACAAAGCTTACAGCACCTAGTGTTCCCTGGCAGTCTCCATTCCAAGTACTAACTAAGCCCACAAGATCGGGATTTGTAAGAGCGCTATGGCCATAAGCAATGACTGTTGGCTGTAGAGGACTGCTCTGAGAGTAACTCTTGTTACAGAGCTGCTTGTAAACTAAAAATCCTCACAACCCAAATTAAAATGATTGGCTTTGCAGTGTTTTTTGTTTATTTGTTTTTTTCATTTGTTTGTTTATTTTTTATTCATTTATTGTTTATCTGTTTATTTCTTTTTAGTTTTGCTCGTCTCTTGTGTTTAAATGACTGTAGCATACAATCTTCACAATCGGAGCCTAAAGCAACAAAGCTTACAGCACCTAGTGTTCCCTGGCAGTCTCCATTCCAAGTACTAACTAAGCCCACAAGATCGGGATTTGTAAGAGCGCTATGGCCATAAGCAATGACTGTTGGCTGTAGAGGACTGCTCTGAGAGTAACTCTTGTTACAGAGCTGCTTGTAAACTAAAAATCCTCACAACCCAAATTAAAATGATTGGCTTTGCAGTGTTTTTTGTTTATTTGTTTTTTTCATTTGTTTGTTTATTTTTTATTCATTTATTGTTTATCTGTTTATTTCTTTTTAGTTTTGCTCGTCTCTTGTGTTTAAATGACTGTAGCATACAATCTTCACAATCGGAGCCTAAAGCTAAAGAGCTTACAGCACCTAGTGTTCAATGCAACAGCAATGACTGTTGGCTGTTAGAGGACTGTTCTAAGAGTAACTCTTGTTACAGAGCTGCTTGTAAACTAAAAAGCCTCACAACTCAAGTTAAAATGATTGGCTTTGCAGTGTTTTTTGTTTATTTGTTTTTTTCATTTGTTTGTTTATTTTTTATTCATTTATTGTTTATTTGTTTATTTCTTTTTAGTTTTGCTCGTCTCTTGTGTTTAAATGACTGTAGCATACAATCTTCACAATCGGAGCCTAAAGCTAAAGAGCTTACAGCACCTAGTGTTCAATGCAACAGCAATGACTGTTGGCTGTTAGAGGACTGTTCTAAGAGTAACTCTTGTTACAGAGCTGCTTGTAAACTAAAAAGCCTCACAACTCAAGTTAAAATGATTGGCTTTGCAGTGTTTTTTGTTTATTTGTTTTTTTCATTTGTTTGTTTATTTTTTATTCATTTATTGTTTATTTGTTTATTTCTTTTTAGTTTTGCTCGTCTCTTGTGTTTAAATGACTGTAGCATACAATCTTCACAATCGGAGCCTAAAGCAAAAAAGCTTACAGCACCTAGTGTTCCCTGGCAGTCTCCATTCCAAGTACTAACTAAGCCCACAAGATCGGGATTTGTAAGAGCGCTATGGCCATAAGCAATGACTGTTGGCTGTAGAGGACTGTTCTGAGAGTAACTCTTGTTACAGAGCTGCTTGTAAACTAAAAAGCCTCACAACTCAAATTAAAATGATTGGCTTTGCAGTGTTTTTTGTTTATTTGTTTTTTTCATTTGTTTGTTTATTTTTTATTCATTTATTGTTTATCTGTTTATTTCTTTTTAGTTTTGCTCGTCTCTTGTGCTTAAATGACTGTAGCATACAATCTTCACAATCGGAGCCTAAAGCTAAAGAGCTTACAGCACCTAGTGTTCAATGCAACAGCAATGACTGTTGGCTGTTAGAGGACTGTTCTAAGAGTAACTCTTGTTACAGAGCTGCTTGTAAACTAAAAAGCCTCACAACTCAAGTTAAAATGATTGGCTTTGCAGTGTTTTTTGTTTATTTGTTTTTTTCATTTGTTTGTTTATTTTTTATTCATTTATTGTTTATCTGTTTATTTCTTTTTAGTTTTGCTCGTCTCTTGTGTTTAAATGACTGTAGCATACAATCTTCACAATCGGAGCCTAAAGCTAAAGAGCTTACAGCACCTAGTGTTCAATGCAACAGCAATGACTGTTGGCTGTTAGAGGACTGTTCTAAGAGTAACTCTTGTTACAGAGCTGCTTGTAAACTAAAAAGCCTCACAACTCAAGTTAAAATGATTGGCTTTGCAGTGTTTTTTGTTTATTTGTTTTTTTCATTTGTTTGTTTATTTTTTATTCATTTATTGTTTATTTGTTTATTTCTTTTTAGTTTTGCTCGTCTCTTGTGTTTAAATGACTGTAGCATACAATCTTCACAATCGGAGCCTAAAGCTAAAGAGCTTACAGCACCTAGTGTTCAATGCAACAGCAATGACTGTTGGCTGTTAGAGGACTGTTCTAAGAGTAACTCTTGTTACAGAGCTGCTTGTAAACTAAAAAGCCTCACAACTCAAGTTAAAATGATTGGCTTTGCAGTGTTTTTTGTTTATTTGTTTTTTTCATTTGTTTGTTTATTTTTTATTCATTTATTGTTTATTTGTTTATTTCTTTTTAGTTTTGCTCGTCTCTTGTGTTTAAATGACTGTAGCATACAATCTTCACAATCGGAGCCTAAAGCAACAAAGCTTACAGCACCTAGTGTTCCCTGGCAGTCTCCATTCCAAGTACTAACTAAGCCCACAAGATCGGGATTTGTAAGAGCGCTATGGCCATAAGCAATGACTGTTGGCTGTAGCGGACTGTTCTGAGAGTAACTCTTGTTACAGAGCTGCTTGTAAACTAAAAAGCCTCACAACTCAAATTAAAATGATTGGCTTTGCAGTGTTTTTTGTTTATTTGTTTTTTTCATTTGCTTGTTTATTTTTTATTCATTTATTGTTTATTTGTTTATTTCTTTTTAGTTTTGCTCGTCTCTTGTGTTTAAATGACTGTAGCATACAATCTTCACAATCGGAGCCTAAAGCAACAAAGCTTACAGCACCTAGTGTTCCCTGGCAGTCTCCATTCCAAGTATTAACTAAGCCCACAAGATCGGGATTTGTAAGAGCGCTATGGCCATAAGCAATGACTGTTGGCTGTAGAGGACTGCTCTGAGAGTAACTCTTGTTACAGAGCTGCTTGTAAACTAAAAAGCCTCACAACTCAAATTAAAATGATTGGCTTTGCAGTGTTTTTTGTTTATTTGTTTTTTTCATTTGTTTGTTTATTTTTTATTCATTTATTGTTTATCTGTTTATTTCTTTTTAGTTTTGCTCGTCTCTTGTGTTTAAATGACTGTAGCATACAATCTTCACAATCGGAGCCTAAAGCTAAAGAGCTTACAGCACCTAGTGTTCAGTGCAACAGCAATGACTGTTGGCTGTTAGAGGACTGTTCTAAGAGTAACTCTTGTTACAGAGCTGCTTGTAAACTAAAAAGCCTCACAACTCAAATTAAAATGATTGGCTTTGCAGTGTTTTTTGTTTATTTGTTTTTTTCATTTGTTTGTTTATTTTTTATTCATTTATTGTTTATCTGTTTATTTCTTTTTAGTTTTGCTCGTCTCTTGTGTTTAAATGACTGTAGCATACAATCTTCACAATCGGAGCCTAAAGCTAAAGAGCTTACAGCACCTAGTGTTCAGTGCAACAGCAATGACTGTTGGCTGTTAGAGGACTGTTCTAAGAGTAACTCTTGTTACAGAGCTGCTTGTAAACTAAAAATCCTCACAACTCAAATTAAAATGATTGGCTTTGCAGTGTTTTTTGTTTATTTGTTTTTTTTCATTTGTTTGTTTATTTTTTATTCATTTATTGTTTATTTGTTTATTTCTTTTTAGTTTTGCTCGTCTCTTGTGTTTAAATGACTGTAGCATACAATCTTCACAATCGGAGCCTAAAGCAACAAAGCTTACAGCACCTAGTGTTCCCTGGTAGTCTCCATTCCAAGTACTAACTAAGCCCACAAGATCGGGATTTGTAAGAGCGCTATGGCCATAAGCAATGACTGTTGGCTGTAGAGGACTGTTCTGAGAGTAACTCTTGTTACAGAGCTGCTTGTAAACTAAAAAGCCTCACAACTCAAATTAAAATGATTGGCTTTGCAGTGTTTTTTGTTTATTTGTTTTTTTCATTTGTTTGTTTATTTTTTATTCATTTATTGTTTATCTGTTTATTTCTTTTTAGTTTTGCTCGTCTCTTGTGTTTAAATGACTGTAGCATACAATCTTCACAATCGGAGCCTAAAGCTAAAGAGCTTACAGCACCTAGTGTTCAATGCAACAGCAATGACTGTTGGCTGTTAGAGGACTGTTCTAAGAGTAACTCT
The DNA here is from genome assembly GCF_029633855.1 of Hoplias malabaricus. Lineage (NCBI taxonomy): Eukaryota > Metazoa > Chordata > Actinopteri > Characiformes > Erythrinidae > Hoplias > Hoplias malabaricus. The sequence goes on from NC_089814.1 coordinate 27,789,429, forward strand.
TGTTACAGAGCTGCTTGTAAACTAAAAAGCCTCACAACTCAAGTTAAAATGATTGGCTTTGCAGTGTTTTTTGTTTATTTGTTTTTTTCATTTGTTTGTTTATTTTTTATTCATTTATTGTTTATTTGTTTATTTCTTTTTAGTTTTGCTCGTCTCTTGTGTTTAAATGACTGTAGCATACAATCTTCACAATCGGAGCCTAAAGCTAAAGAGCTTACAGCACCTAGTGTTCAATGCAACAGCAATGACTGTTGGCTGTTAGAGGACTGTTCTAAGAGTAACTCTTGTTACAGAGCTGCTTGTAAACTAAAAAGCCTCACAACTCAAGTTAAAATGATTGGCTTTGCAGTGTTTTTTGTTTATTTGTTTTTTTCATTTGTTTGTTTATTTTTTATTCATTTATTGTTTATTTGTTTATTTCTTTTTAGTTTTGCTCGTCTCTTGTGTTTAAATGACTGTAGCATACAATCTTCACAATCGGAGCCTAAAGCAACAAAGCTTACAGCACCTAGTGTTCCCTGGCAGTCTCCATTCCAAGTACTAACTAAGCCCACAAGATCGGGATTTGTAAGAGCGCTATGGCCATAAGCAATGACTGTTGGCTGTAAAGGACTGTTCTGAGAGTAACTCTTGTTACAGAGCTGCTTGTAAACTAAAAAGCCTCACAACTCAAATTAAAATGATTGGCTTTGCAGTGTTTTTTGTTTATTTGTTTTTTTCATTTGTTTGTTTATTTTTTATTCATTTATTGTTTATCTGTTTATTTCTTTTTAGTTTTGCTCGTCTCTTGTGTTTAAATGACTGTAGCATACAATCTTCACAATCGGAGCCTAAAGCTAAAGAGCTTACAGCACCTAGTGTTCAATGCAACAGCAATGACTGTTGGCTGTTAGAGGACTGTTCTAAGAGTAACTCTTGTTACAGAGCTGCTTGTAAACTAAAAAGCCTCACAACTCAAGTTAAAATGATTGGCTTTGCAGTGTTTTTTGTTTATTTGTTTTTTTTCATTTGTTTGTTTATTTTTTATTCATTTATTGTTTATTTGTTTATTTCTTTTTAGTTTTGCTCGTCTCTTGTGTTTAAATGACTGTAGCATACAATCTTCACAATCGGAGCCTAAAGCTAAAGAGCTTACAGCACCTAGTGTTCAATGCAACAGCAATGACTGTTGGCTGTTAGAGGACTGTTCTAAGAGTAACTCTTGTTACAGAGCTGCTTGTAAACTAAAAAGCCTCACAACTCAAGTTAAAATGATTGGCTTTGCAGTGTTTTTTGTTTATTTGTTTTTTTTTCATTTGTTTGTTTATTTTTTATTCATTTATTGTTTATTTGTTTATTTCTTTTTAGTTTTGCTCGTCTCTTGTGTTTAAATGACTGTAGCATACAATCTTCACAATCGGAGCCTAAAGCTAAAGAGCTTACAGCACCTAGTGTTCAATGCAACAGCAATGACTGTTGGCTGTTAGAGGACTGTTCTAAGAGTAACTCTTGTTACAGAGCTGCTTGTAAACTAAAAAGCCTCACAACTCAAGTTAAAATGATTGGCTTTGCAGTGTTTTTTGTTTATTTGTTTTTTTCATTTGTTTGTTTATTTTTTATTCATTTATTGTTTATCTGTTTATTTCTTTTTAGTTTTGCTCGTCTCTTGTGTTTAAATGACTGTAGCATACAATCTTCACAATCGGAGCCTAAAGCTAAAGAGCTTACAGCACCTAGTGTTCAATGCAACAGCAATGACTGTTGGCTGTTAGAGGACTGTTCTAAGAGTAACTCTTGTTACAGAGCTGCTTGTAAACTAAAAAGCCTCACAACTCAAGTTAAAATGATTGGCTTTGCAGTGTTTTTTGTTTATTTGTTTTTTTCATTTGTTTGTTTATTTTTTATTCATTTATTGTTTATTTGTTTATTTCTTTTTAGTTTTGCTCGTCTCTTGTGTTTAAATGACTGTAGCATACAATCTTCACAATCGGAGCCTAAAGCTAAAGAGCTTACAGCACCTAGTGTTCAATGCAACAGCAATGACTGTTGGCTGTTAGAGGACTGTTCTAAGAGTAACTCTTGTTACAGAGCTGCTTGTAAACTAAAAAGCCTCACAACTCAAGTTAAAATGATTGGCTTTGCAGTGTTTTTTGTTTATTTGTTTTTTTCATTTGTTTGTTTATTTTTTATTCATTTATTGTTTATTTGTTTATTTCTTTTTAGTTTTGCTCGTCTCTTGTGTTTAAATGACTGTAGCATACAATCTTCACAATCGGAGCCTAAAGCAACAAAGCTTACAGCACCTAGTGTTCCCTGGCAGTCTCCATTCCAAGTACTAACTAAGCCCACAAGATCGGGATTTGTAAGAGCGCTATGGCCATAAGCAATGACTGTTGGCTGTAGCGGACTGTTCTGAGAGTAACTCTTGTTACAGAGCTGCTTGTAAACTAAAAAGCCTCACAACTCAAATTAAAATGATTGGCTTTGCAGTGTTTTTTGTTTATTGGTTTTTTTCATTTGCTTGTTTATTTTTTATTCATTTATTGTTTATTTGTTTATTTCTTTTTAGTTTTGCTCGTCTCTTGTGTTTAAATGACTGTAGCATACAATCTTCACAATCGGAGCCTAAAGCAACAAAGCTTACAGCACCTAGTGTTCCCTGGCAGTCTCCATTCCAAGTACTAACTAAGCCCACAAGATCGGGATTTGTAAGAGCGCTATGGCCATAAGCAATGACTGTTGGCTGTAGAGGACTGCTCTGAGAGTAACTCTTGTTACAGAGCTGCTTGTAAACTAAAAATCCTCACAACTCAAATTAAAATGATTGGCTTTGCAGTGTTTTTTGTTTATTTGTTTTTTTCATTTGTTTGTTTATTTTTTATTCATTTATTGTTTATCTGTTTATTTCTTTTTAGTTTTGCTCGTCTCTTGTGTTTAAATGACTGTAGCATACAATCTTCACAATCGGAGCCTAAAGCTAAAGAGCTTACAGCACCTAGTGTTCAATGCAACAGCAATGACTGTTGGCTGTTAGAGGACTGTTCTAAGAGTAACTCTTGTTACAGAGCTGCTTGTAAACTAAAAAGCCTCACAACTCAAGTTAAAATGATTGGCTTTGCAGTGTTTTTTGTTTATTTGTTTTTTTTTCATTTGTTTGTTTATTTTTTATTCATTTATTGTTTATTTGTTTATTTCTTTTTAGTTTTGCTCGTCTCTTGTGTTTAAATGACTGTAGCATACAATCTTCACAATCGGAGCCTAAAGCTAAAGAGCTTACAGCACCTAGTGTTCAATGCAACAGCAATGACTGTTGGCTGTTAGAGGACTGTTCTAAGAGTAACTCTTGTTACAGAGCTGCTTGTAAACTAAAAAGCCTCACAACTCAAGTTAAAATGATTGGCTTTGCAGTGTTTTTTGTTTATTTGTTTTTTTCATTTGTTTGTTTATTTTTTATTCATTTATTGTTTATCTGTTTATTTCTTTTTAGTTTTGCTCGTCTCTTGTGTTTAAATGACTGTAGCATACAATCTTCACAATCGGAGCCTAAAGCTAAAGAGCTTACAGCACCTAGTGTTCAATGCAACAGCAATGACTGTTGGCTGTTAGAGGACTGTTCTAAGAGTAACTCTTGTTACAGAGCTGCTTGTAAACTAAAAAGCCTCACAACTCAAGTTAAAATGATTGGCTTTGCAGTGTTTTTTGTTTATTTGTTTTTTTCATTTGTTTGTTTATTTTTTATTCATTTATTGTTTATTTGTTTATTTCTTTTTAGTTTTGCTCGTCTCTTGTGTTTAAATGACTGTAGCATACAATCTTCACAATCGGAGCCTAAAGCTAAAGAGCTTACAGCACCTAGTGTTCAATGCAACAGCAATGACTGTTGGCTGTTAGAGGACTGTTCTAAGAGTAACTCTTGTTACAGAGCTGCTTGTAAACTAAAAAGCCTCACAACTCAAGTTAAAATGATTGGCTTTGCAGTGTTTTTTGTTTATTTGTTTTTTTCATTTGTTTGTTTATTTTTTATTCATTTATTGTTTATTTGTTTATTTCTTTTTAGTTTTGCTCGTCTCTTGTGTTTAAATGACTGTAGCATACAATCTTCACAATCGGAGCCTAAAGCAACAAAGCTTACAGCACCTAGTGTTCCCTGGCAGTCTCCATTCCAAGTACTAACTAAGCCCACAAGATCGGGATTTGTAAGAGCGCTATGGCCATAAGCAATGACTGTTGGCTGTAGCGGACTGTTCTGAGAGTAACTCTTGTTACAGAGCTGCTTGTAAACTAAAAAGCCTCACAACTCAAATTAAAATGATTGGCTTTGCAGTGTTTTTTGTTTATTGGTTTTTTTCATTTGCTTGTTTATTTTTTATTCATTTATTGTTTATTTGTTTATTTCTTTTTAGTTTTGCTCGTCTCTTGTGTTTAAATGACTGTAGCATACAATCTTCACAATCGGAGCCTAAAGCAACAAAGCTTACAGCACCTAGTGTTCCCTGGCAGTCTCCATTCCAAGTACTAACTAAGCCCACAAGATCGGGATTTGTAAGAGCGCTATGGCCATAAGCAATGACTGTTGGCTGTAGAGGACTGCTCTGAGAGTAACTCTTGTTACAGAGCTGCTTGTAAACTAAAAATCCTCACAACTCAAATTAAAATGATTGGCTTTGCAGTGTTTTTTGTTTATTTGTTTTTTTCATTTGTTTGTTTATTTTTTATTCATTTATTGTTTATCTGTTTATTTCTTTTTAGTTTTGCTCGTCTCTTGTGTTTAAATGACTGTAGCATACAATCTTCACAATCGGAGCCTAAAGCTAAAGAGCTTACAGCACCTAGTGTTCAATGCAACAGCAATGACTGTTGGCTGTTAGAGGACTGTTCTAAGAGTAACTCTTGTTACAGAGCTGCTTGTAAACTAAAAAGCCTCACAACTCAAGTTAAAATGATTGGCTTTGCAGTGTTTTTTGTTTATTTGTTTTTTTTTCATTTGTTTGTTTATTTTTTATTCATTTATTGTTTATTTGTTTATTTCTTTTTAGTTTTGCTCGTCTCTTGTGTTTAAATGACTGTAGCATACAATCTTCACAATCGGAGCCTAAAGCTAAAGAGCTTACAGCACCTAGTGTTCAATGCAACAGCAATGACTGTTGGCTGTTAGAGGACTGTTCTAAGAGTAACTCTTGTTACAGAGCTGCTTGTAAACTAAAAAGCCTCACAACTCAAGTTAAAATGATTGGCTTTGCAGTGTTTTTTGTTTATTTGTTTTTTTCATTTGTTTGTTTATTTTTTATTCATTTATTGTTTATCTGTTTATTTCTTTTTAGTTTTGCTCGTCTCTTGTGTTTAAATGACTGTAGCATACAATCTTCACAATCGGAGCCTAAAGCTAAAGAGCTTACAGCACCTAGTGTTCAATGCAACAGCAATGACTGTTGGCTGTTAGAGGACTGTTCTAAGAGTAACTCTTGTTACAGAGCTGCTTGTAAACTAAAAAGCCTCACAACTCAAGTTAAAATGATTGGCTTTGCAGTGTTTTTTGTTTATTTGTTTTTTTCATTTGTTTGTTTATTTTTTATTCATTTATTGTTTATTTGTTTATTTCTTTTTAGTTTTGCTCGTCTCTTGTGTTTAAATGACTGTAGCATACAATCTTCACAATCGGAGCCTAAAGCTAAAGAGCTTACAGCACCTAGTGTTCAATGCAACAGCAATGACTGTTGGCTGTTAGAGGACTGTTCTAAGAGTAACTCTTGTTACAGAGCTGCTTGTAAACTAAAAAGCCTCACAACTCAAGTTAAAATGATTGGCTTTGCAGTGTTTTTTGTTTATTTGTTTTTTTCATTTGTTTGTTTATTTTTTATTCATTTATTGTTTATTTGTTTATTTCTTTTTAGTTTTGCTCGTCTCTTGTGTTTAAATGACTGTAGCATACAATCTTCACAATCGGAGCCTAAAGCAACAAAGCTTACAGCACCTAGTGTTCCCTGGCAGTCTCCATTCCAAGTACTAACTAAGCCCACAAGATCGGGATTTGTAAGAGTGCTATGGCCATAAGCAATGACTGTTGGCTGTAGCGGACTGTTCTGAGAGTAACTCTTGTTACAGAGCTGCTTGTAAACTAAAAAGCCTCACAACTCAAATTAAAATGATTGGCTTTGCAGTGTTTTTTGTTTATTTGTTTTTTTCATTTGCTTGTTTATTTTTTATTCATTTATTGTTTATTTGTTTATTTCTTTTTAGTTTTGCTCGTCTCTTGTGTTTAAATGACTGTAGCATACAATCTTCACAATCGGAGCCTAAAGCAACAAAGCTTACAGCACCTAGTGTTCCCTGGCAGTCTCCATTCCAAGTACTAACTAAGCCCACAAGATCGGGATTTGTAAGAGCGCTATGGCCATAAGCAATGACTGTTGGCTGTAGAGGACTGCTCTGAGAGTAACTCTTGTTACAGAGCTGCTTGTAAACTAAAAATCCTCACAACTCAAATTAAAATGATTGGCTTTGCAGTGTTTTTTGTTTATTTGTTTTTTTCATTTGTTTGTTTATTTTTTATTCATTTATTGTTTATCTGTTTATTTCTTTTTAGTTTTGCTCGTCTCTTGTGTTTAAATGACTGTAGCATACAATCTTCACAATCGGAGCCTAAAGCTAAAGAGCTTACAGCACCTAGTGTTCAATGCAACAGCAATGACTGTTGGCTGTTAGAGGACTGTTCTAAGAGTAACTCTTGTTACAGAGCTGCTTGTAAACTAAAAAGCCTCACAACTCAAGTTAAAATGATTGGCTTTGCAGTGTTTTTTGTTTATTTGTTTTTTTCATTTGTTTGTTTATTTTTTATTCATTTATTGTTTATTTGTTTATTTCTTTTTAGTTTTGCTCGTCTCTTGTGTTTAAATGACTGTAGCATACAATCTTCACAATCGGAGCCTAAAGCTAAAGAGCTTACAGCACCTAGTGTTCAATGCAACAGCAATGACTGTTGGCTGTTAGAGGACTGTTCTAAGAGTAACTCTTGTTACAGAGCTGCTTGTAAACTAAAAAGCCTCACAACTCAAGTTAAAATGATTGGCTTTGCAGTGTTTTTTGTTTATTTGTTTTTTTCATTTGTTTGTTTATTTTTTATTCATTTATTGTTTATTTGTTTATTTCTTTTTAGTTTTGCTCGTCTCTTGTGTTTAAATGACTGTAGCATACAATCTTCACAATCGGAGCCTAAAGCAACAAAGCTTACAGCACCTAGTGTTCCCTGGCAGTCTCCATTCCAAGTACTAACTAAGCCCACAAGATCGGGATTTGTAAGAGCGCTATGGCCATAAGCAATGACTGTTGGCTGTAGAGGACTGTTCTGAGAGTAACTCTTGTTACAGAGCTGCTTGTAAACTAAAAAGCCTCACAACTCAAATTAAAATGATTGGCTTTGCAGTGTTTTTTGTTTATTTGTTTTTTTCATTTGTTTGTTTATTTTTTATTCATTTATTGTTTATCTGTTTATTTCTTTTTAGTTTTGCTCGTCTCTTGTGCTTAAATGACTGTAGCATACAATCTTCACAATCGGAGCCTAAAGCTAAAGAGCTTACAGCACCTAGTGTTCAATGCAACAGCAATGACTGTTGGCTGTTAGAGGACTGTTCTAAGAGTAACTCTTGTTACAGAGCTGCTTGTAAACTAAAAAGCCTCACAACTCAAGTTAAAATGATTGGCTTTGCAGTGTTTTTTGTTTATTTGTTTTATTCATTTGTTTGTTTATTTTTTATTCATTTATTGTTTATTTGTTTATTTCTTTTTAGTTTTGCTCGTCACTTGTGTTTAAATGACTGTAGCATACAATCTTCACAATCGGAGCCTAAAGCAACAAAGCTTACAGCACCTAGTGTTCAATGCAACAGCAATGACTGTTGGCTGTTAGAGGACTGTTCTAAGTGTAACTCTTGTTACAGAGCTGCTTGTAAACTAAAAAGCCTCACAACTCAAGTTAAAATGATTGGCTTTGCAGTGTTTTTTGTTTATTTGTTTTTTTCATTTGTTTGTTTATTTTTTATTCATTTATTGTTTATCTGTTTATTTCTTTTTAGTTTTGCTCGTCTCTTGTGTTTAAATGACTGTAGCATACAATCTTCACAATCGGAGCCTAAAGCTAAAGAGCTTACAGCACCTAGTGTTCAATGCAACAGCAATGACTGTTGGCTGTTAGAGGACTGTTCTAAGAGTAACTCTTGTTACAGAGCTGCTTGTAAACTAAAAAGCCTCACAACTCAAGTTAAAATGATTGGCTTTGCAGTGTTTTTTGTTTATTTGTTTTTTTCATTTGTTTGTTTATTTTTTATTCATTTATTGTTTATCTGTTTATTTCTTTTTAGTTTTGCTCGTCTCTTGTGTTTAAATGACTGTAGCATACAATCTTCACAATCGGAGCCTAAAGCTAAAGAGCTTACAGCACCTAGTGTTCAATGCAACAGCAATGACTGTTGGCTGTTAGAGGACTGTTCTAAGAGTAACTCTTGTTACAGAGCTGCTTGTAAACTAAAAAGCCTCACAACTCAAGTTAAAATGATTGGCTTTGCAGTGTTTTTTGTTTATTTGTTTTTTTCATTTGTTTGTTTATTTTTTATTCATTTATTGTTTATTTGTTTATTTCTTTTTAGTTTTGCTCGTCTCTTGTGTTTAAATGACTGTAGCATACAATCTTCACAATCGGAGCCTAAAGCTAAAGAGCTTACAGCACCTAGTGTTCAATGCAACAGCAATGACTGTTGGCTGTTAGAGGACTGTTCTAAGAGTAACTCTTGTTACAGAGCTGCTTGTAAACTAAAAAGCCTCACAACTCAAGTTAAAATGATTGGCTTTGCAGTGTTTTTTGTTTATTTGTTTTTTTCATTTGTTTGTTTATTTTTTATTCATTTATTGTTTATTTGTTTATTTCTTTTTAGTTTTGCTCGTCTCTTGTGTTTAAATGACTGTAGCATACAATCTTCACAATCGGAGCCTAAAGCAACAAAGCTTACAGCACCTAGTGTTCCCTGGCAGTCTCCATTCCAAGTACTAACTAAGCCCACAAGATCGGGATTTGTAAGAGCGCTATGGCCATAAGCAATGACTGTTGGCTGTAGCGGACTGTTCTGAGAGTAACTCTTGTTACAGAGCTGCTTGTAAACTAAAAAGCCTCACAACTCAAATTAAAATGATTGGCTTTGCAGTGTTTTTTGTTTATTTGTTTTTTTCATTTGCTTGTTTATTTTTTATTCATTTATTGTTTATTTGTTTATTTCTTTTTAGTTTTGCTCGTCTCTTGTGTTTAAATGACTGTAGCATACAATCTTCACAATCGGAGCCTAAAGCAACAAAGCTTACAGCACCTAGTGTTCCCTGGCAGTCTCCATTCCAAGTACTAACTAAGCCCACAAGATCGGGATTTGTAAGAGCGCTATGGCCATAAGCAATGACTGTTGGCTGTAGAGGACTGCTCTGAGAGTAACTCTTGTTACAGAGCTGCTTGTAAACTAAAAATCCTCACAACTCAAATTAAAATGATTGGCTTTGCAGTGTTTTTTGTTTATTTGTTTTTTTCATTTGTTTGTTTATTTTTTATTCATTTATTGTTTATCTGTTTATTTCTTTTTAGTTTTGCTCGTCTCTTGTGTTTAAATGACTGTAGCATACAATCTTCACAATCGGAGCCTAAAGCTAAAGAGCTTACAGCACCTAGTGTTCAATGCAACAGCAATGACTGTTGGCTGTTAGAGGACTGTTCTAAGAGTAACTCTTGTTACAGAGCTGCTTGTAAACTAAAAAGCCTCACAACTCAAGTTAAAATGATTGGCTTTGCAGTGTTTTTTGTTTATTTGTTTTTTTCATTTGTTTGTTTATTTTTTATTCATTTATTGTTTATCTGTTTATTTCTTTTTAGTTTTGCTCGTCTCTTGTGTTTAAATGACTGTAGCATACAATCTTCACAATCGGAGCCTAAAGCTAAAGAGCTTACAGCACCTAGTGTTCAATGCAACAGCAATGACTGTTGGCTGTTAGAGGACTGTTCTAAGAGTAACTCTTGTTACAGAGCTGCTTGTAAACTAAAAAGCCTCACAACTCAAGTTAAAATGATTGGCTTTGCAGTGTTTTTTGTTTATTTGTTTTTTTCATTTGTTTGTTTATTTTTTATTCATTTATTGTTTATTTGTTTATTTCTTTTTAGTTTTGCTCGTCTCTTGTGTTTAAATGACTGTAGCATACAATCTTTACAATCGGAGCCTAAAGCTAAAGAGCTTACAGCACCTAGTGTTCAATGCAACAGCAATGACTGTTGGCTGTTAGAGGACTGTTCTAAGAGTAACTCTTGTTACAGAGCTGCTTGTAAACTAAAAAGCCTCACAACTCAAGTTAAAATGATTGGCTTTGCAGTGTTTTTTGTTTATTTGTTTTTTTCATTTGTTTGTTTATTTTTTATTCATTTATTGTTTATTTGTTTATTTCTTTTTAGTTTTGCTCGTCTCTTGTGTTTAAATGACTGTAGCATACAATCTTCACAATCGGAGCCTAAAGCAACAAAGCTTACAGCACCTAGTGTTCCCTGGCAGTCTCCATTCCAAGTACTAACTAAGCCCACAAGATCGGGATTTGTAAGAGCGCTATGGCCATAAGCAATGACTGTTGGCTGTAGCGGACTGTTCTGAGAGTAACTCTTGTTACAGAGCTGCTTGTAAACTAAAAAGCCTCACAACTCAAATTAAAATGATTGGCTTTGCAGTGTTTTTTGTTTATTTGTTTTTTTCATTTGCTTGTTTATTTTTTATTCATTTATTGTTTATTTGTTTATTTCTTTTTAGTTTTGCTCGTCTCTTGTGTTTAAATGACTGTAGCATACAATCTTCACAATCGGAGCCTAAAGCAACAAAGCTTACAGCACCTAGTGTTCCCTGGCAGTCTCCATTCCAAGTACTAACTAAGCCCACAAGATCGGGATTTGTAAGAGCGCTATGGCCATAAGCAATGACTGTTGGCTGTAGAGGACTGCTCTGAGAGTAACTCTTGTTACAGAGCTGCTTGTAAACTAAAAATCCTCACAACTCAAATTAAAATGATTGGCTTTGCAGTGTTTTTTGTTTATTTGTTTTTTTCATTTGTTTGTTTATTTTTTATTCATTTATTGTTTATCTGTTTATTTCTTTTTAGTTTTGCTCGTCTCTTGTGTTTAAATGACTGTAGCATACAATCTTCACAATCGGAGCCTAAAGCTAAAGAGCTTACAGCACCTAGTGTTCAATGCAACAGCAATGACTGTTGGCTGTTAGAGGACTGTTCTAAGAGTAACTCTTGTTACAGAGCTGCTTGTAAACTAAAAAGCCTCACAACTCAAGTTAAAATGATTGGCTTTGCAGTGTTTTTTGTTTATTTGTTTTTTTCATTTGTTTGTTTATTTTTTATTCATTTATTGTTTATTTGTTTATTTCTTTTTAGTTTTGCTCGTCTCTTGTGTTTAAATGACTGTAGCATACAATCTTCACAATCGGAGCCTAAAGCTAAAGAGCTTACAGCACCTAGTGTTCAATGCAACAGCAATGACTGTTGGCTGTTAGAGGACTGTTCTAAGAGTAACTCTTGTTACAGAGCTGCTTGTAAACTAAAAAGCCTCACAACTCAAGTTAAAATGATTGGCTTTGCAGTGTTTTTTGTTTATTTGTTTTTTTCATTTGTTTGTTTATTTTTTATTCATTTATTGTTTATTTGTTTATTTCTTTTTAGTTTTGCTCGTCTCTTGTGTTTAAATGACTGTAGCATACAATCTTCACAATCGGAGCCTAAAGCAACAAAGCTTACAGCACCTAGTGTTCCCTGGCAGTCTCCATTCCAAGTACTAACTAAGCCCACAAGATCGGGATTTGTAAGAGCGCTATGGCCATAAGCAATGACTGTTGGCTGTAGAGGACTGTTCTGAGAGTAACTCTTGTTACAGAGCTGCTTGTAAACTAAAAAGCCTCACAACTCAAATTAAAATGATTGGCTTTGCAGTGTTTTTTGTTTATTTGTTTTTTTCATTTGTTTGTTTATTTTTTATTCATTTATTGTTTATCTGTTTATTTCTTTTTAGTTTTGCTCGTCTCTTGTCCTTAAATGACTGTAGCATACAATCTTCACAATCGGAGCCTAAAGCTAAAGAGCTTACAGCACCTAGTGTTCAATGCAACAGCAATGACTGTTGGCTGTTAGAGGACTGTTCTAAGAGTAACTCTTGTTACAGAGCTGCTTGTAAACTAAAAAGCCTCACAACTCAAGTTAAAATGATTGGCTTTGCAGTGTTTTTTGTTTATTTGTTTTATTCATTTGTTTGTTTATTTTTTATTCATTTATTGTTTATTTGTTTATTTCTTTTTAGTTTTGCTCGTCACTTGTGTTTAAATGACTGTAGCATACAATCTTCACAATCGGAGCCTAAAGCAACAAAGCTTACAGCACCTAGTGTTCAATGCAACAGCAATGACTGTTGGCTGTTAGAGGACTGTTCTAAGTGTAACTCTTGTTACAGAGCTGCTTGTAAACTAAAAAGCCTCACAACTCAAGTTAAAATGATTGGCTTTGCAGTGTTTTTTGTTTATTTGTTTTTTTCATTTGTTTGTTTATTTTTTATTCATTTATTGTTTATCTGTTTATTTCTTTTTAGTTTTGCTCGTCTCTTGTGTTTAAATGACTGTAGCATACAATCTTCACAATCGGAGCCTAAAGCTAAAGAGCTTACAGCACCTAGTGTTCAATGCAACAGCAATGACTGTTGGCTGTTAGAGGACTGTTCTAAGAGTAACTCTTGTTACAGAGCTGCTTGTAAACTAAAAAGCCTCACAACTCAAGTTAAAATGATTGGCTTTGCAGTGTTTTTTGTTTATTTGTTTTTTTCATTTGTTTGTTTATTTTTTATTCATTTATTGTTTATTTGTTTATTTCTTTTTAGTTTTGCTCGTCTCTTGTGTTTAAATGACTGTAGCATACAATCTTCACAATCGGAGCCTAAAGCAACAAAGCTTACAGCACCTAGTGTTCCCTGGCAGTCTCCATTCCAAGTACTAACTAAGCCCACAAGATCGGGATTTGTAAGAGCGCTATGGCCATAAGCAATGACTGTTGGCTGTAGAGGACTGTTCTGAGAGTAACTCTTGTTACAGAGCTGCTTGTAAACTAAAAAGCCTCACAACTCAAATTAAAATGATTGGCTTTGCAGTGTTTTTTGTTTATTTGTTTTTTTCATTTGTTTGTTTATTTTTTATTCATTTATTGTTTATCTGTTTATTTCTTTTTAGTTTTGCTCGTCTCTTGTGCTTAAATGACTGTAGCATACAATCTTCACAATCGGAGCCTAAAGCTAAAGAGCTTACAGCACCTAGTGTTCAATGCAACAGCAATGACTGTTGGCTGTTAGAGGACTGTTCTAAGAGTAACTCTTGTTACAGAGCTGCTTGTAAACTAAAAAGCCTCACAACTCAAGTTAAAATGATTGGCTTTGCAGTGTTTTTTGTTTATTTGTTTTTTTCATTTGTTTGTTTATTTTTTATTCATTTATTGTTTATTTGTTTATTTCTTTTTAGTTTTGCTCGTCTCTTGTGTTTAAATGACTGTAGCATACAATCTTCACAATCGGAGCCTAAAGCAACAAAGCTTACAGCACCTAGTGTTCCCTGGCAGTCTCCATTCCAAGTACTAACTAAGCCCACAAGATCGGGATTTGTAAGAGCGCTATGGCCATAAGCAATGACTGTTGGCTGTAGAGGACTGTTCTGAGAGTAACTCTTGTTACAGAGCTGCTTGTAAACTAAAAAGCCTCACAACTCAAATTAAAATGATTGGCTTTGCAGTGTTTTTTGTTTATTTGTTTTTTTCATTTGTTTGTTTATTTTTTATTCATTTATTGTTTATCTGTTTATTTCTTTTTAGTTTTGCTCGTCTCTTGTGTTTAAATGACTGTAGCATACAATCTTCACAATCGGAGCCTAAAGCTAAAGAGCTTACAGCACCTAGTGTTCAATGCAACAGCAATGACTGTTGGCTGTTAGAGGACTGTTCTAAGAGTAACTCTTGTTACAGAGCTGCTTGTAAACTAAAAAGCCTCACAACTCAAGTTAAAATGATTGGCTTTGCAGTGTTTTTTGTTTATTTGTTTTTTTCATTTGTTTGTTTATTTTTTATTCATTTATTGTTTATCTGTTTATTTCTTTTTAGTTTTGCTCGTCTCTTGTGTTTAAATGACTGTAGCATACAATCTTCACAATCGGAGCCTAAAGCTAAAGAGCTTACAGCACCTAGTGTTCAATGCAACAGCAATGACTGTTGGCTGTTAGAGGACTGTTCTAAGAGTAACTCTTGTTACAGAGCTGCTTGTAAACTAAAAAGCCTCACAACTCAAGTTAAAATGATTGGCTTTGCAGTGTTTTTTGTTTATTTGTTTTTTTCATTTGTTTGTTTATTTTTTATTCATTTATTGTTTATTTGTTTATTTCTTTTTAGTTTTGCTCGTCACTTGTGTTTAAATGACTGTAGCATACAATCTTCACAATCAGAGCCTAAAGCAACAAAGCTTACAGCACCTAGTGTTCAATGCAACAGCAATGACTGTTGGCTGTTAGAGGACTGTTCTAAGTGTAACTCTTGTTACAGAGCTGCTTGTAAACTAAAAAGCCTCACAACTCAAGTTAAAATGATTGGCTTTGCAGTGTTTTTTGTTTATTTGTTTTTTTCATTTGTTTGTTTATTTTTTATTCATTTATTGTTTATCTGTTTATTTCTTTTTAGTTTTGCTCGTCTCTTGTGTTTAAATGACTGTAGCATACAATCTTCACAATCGGAGCCTAAAGCTAAAGAGCTTACAGCACCTAGTGTTCAATGCAACAGCAATGACTGTTGGCTGTTAGAGGACTGTTCTAAGAGTAACTCTTGTTACAGAGCTGCTTGTAAACTAAAAAGCCTCACAACTCAAGTTAAAATGATTGGCTTTGCAGTGTTTTTTGTTTATTTGTTTTTTTCATTTGTTTGTTTATTTTTTATTCATTTATTGTTTATTTGTTTATTTCTTTTTAGTTTTGCTCGTCTCTTGTGTTTAAATGACTGTAGCATACAATCTTCACAATCGGAGCCTAAAGCAACAAAGCTTACAGCACCTAGTGTTCCCTGGCAGTCTCCATTCCAAGTACTAACTAAGCCCACAAGATCGGGATTTGTAAGAGCGCTATGGCCATAAGCAATGACTGTTGGCTGTAGAGGACTGTTCTGAGAGTAACTCTTGTTACAGAGCTGCTTGTAAACTAAAAAGCCTCACAACTCAAATTAAAATGATTGGCTTTGCAGTGTTTTTTGTTTATTTGTTTTTTTCATTTGTTTGTTTATTTTTTATTCATTTATTGTTTATCTGTTTATTTCTTTTTAGTTTTGCTCGTCTCTTGTGCTTAAATGACTGTAGCATACAATCTTCACAATCGGAGCCTAAAGCTAAAGAGCTTACAGCACCTAGTGTTCAATGCAACAGCAATGACTGTTGGCTGTTAGAGGACTGTTCTAAGAGTAACTCTTGTTACAGAGCTGCTTGTAAACTAAAAAGCCTCACAACTCAAGTTAAAATGATTGGCTTTGCAGTGTTTTTTGTTTATTTGTTTTATTCATTTGTTTGTTTATTTTTTATTCATTTATTGTTTATTTGTTTATTTCTTTTTAGTTTTGCTCGTCACTTGTGTTTAAATGACTGTAGCATACAATCTTCACAATCAGAGCCTAAAGCAACAAAGCTTACAGCACCTAGTGTTCAATGCAACAGCAATGACTGTTGGCTGTTAGAGGACTGTTCTAAGTGTAACTCTTGTTACAGAGCTGCTTGTAAACTAAAAAGCCTCACAACTCAAGTTAAAATGATTGGCTTTGCAGTGTTTTTTGTTTATTTGTTTTTTTCATTTGTTTGTTTATTTTTTATTCATTTATTGTTTATCTGTTTATTTCTTTTTAGTTTTGCTCGTCTCTTGTGTTTAAATGACTGTAGCATACAATCTTCACAATCGGAGCCTAAAGCTAAAGAGCTTACAGCACCTAGTGTTCAATGCAACAGCAATGACTGTTGGCTGTTAGAGGACTGTTCTAAGAGTAACTCTTGTTACAGAGCTGCTTGTAAACTAAAAAGCCTCACAACTCAAGTTAAAATGATTGGCTTTGCAGTGTTTTTTGTTTATTTGTTTTTTTCATTTGTTTGTTTATTTTTTATTCATTTATTGTTTATTTGTTTATTTCTTTTTAGTTTTGCTCGTCTCTTGTGTTTAAATGACTGTAGCATACAATCTTCACAATCGGAGCCTAAAGCTAAAGAGCTTACAGCACCTAGTGTTCAATGCAACAGCAATGACTGTTGGCTGTTAGAGGACTGTTCTAAGAGTAACTCTTGTTACAGAGCTGCTTGTAAACTAAAAAGCCTCACAACTCAAGTTAAAATGATTGGCTTTGCAGTGTTTTTTGTTTATTTGTTTTTTTCATTTGTTTGTTTATTTTTTATTCATTTATTGTTTATTTGTTTATTTCTTTTTAGTTTTGCTCGTCTCTTGTGTTTAAATGACTGTAGCATACAATCTTCACAATCGGAGCCTAAAGCAACAAAGCTTACAGCACCTAGTGTTCCCTGGCAGTCTCCATTCCAAGTACTAACTAAGCCCACAAGATCGGGATTTGTAAGAGCGCTATGGCCATAAGCAATGACTGTTGGCTGTAGCGGACTGTTCTGAGAGTAACTCTTGTTACAGAGCTGCTTGTAAACTAAAAAGCCTCACAACTCAAATTAAAATGATTGGCTTTGCAGTGTTTTTTGTTTATTTGTTTTTTTCATTTGCTTGTTTATTTTTTATTCATTTATTGTTTATTTGTTTATTTCTTTTTAGTTTTGCTCGTCTCTTGTGTTTAAATGACTGTAGCATACAATCTTCACAATCGGAGCCTAAAGCAACAAAGCTTACAGCACCTAGTGTTCCCTGGCAGTCTCCATTCCAAGTATTAACTAAGCCCACAAGATCGGGATTTGTAAGAGCGCTATGGCCATAAGCAATGACTGTTGGCTGTAGAGGACTGTTCTGAGAGTAACTCTTGTTACAGAGCTGCTTGTAAACTAAAAAGCCTCACAACTCAAATTAAAATGATTGGCTTTGCAGTGTTTTTTGTTTATTTGTTTTTTTCATTTGTTTGTTTATTTTTTATTCATTTATTGTTTATCTGTTTATTTCTTTTTAGTTTTGCTCGTCTCTTGTGCTTAAATGACTGTAGCATACAATCTTCACAATCGGAGCCTAAAGCTAAAGAGCTTACAGCACCTAGTGTTCAATGCAACAGCAATGACTGTTGGCTGTTAGAGGACTGTTCTAAGAGTAACTCTTGTTACAGAGCTGCTTGTAAACTAAAAAGCCTCACAACTCAAGTTAAAATGATTGGCTTTGCAGTGTTTTTTGTTTATTTGTTTTATTCATTTGTTTGTTTATTTTTTATTCATTTATTGTTTATTTGTTTATTTCTTTTTAGTTTTGCTCGTCACTTGTGTTTAAATGACTGTAGCATACAATCTTCACAATCGGAGCCTAAAGCAACAAAGCTTACAGCACCTAGTGTTCAATGCAACAGCAATGACTGTTGGCTGTTAGAGGACTGTTCTAAGTGTAACTCTTGTTACAGAGCTGCTTGTAAACTAAAAAGCCTCACAACTCAAGTTAAAATGATTGGCTTTGCAGTGTTTTTTGTTTATTTGTTTTTTTCATTTGTTTGTTTATTTTTTATTCATTTATTGTTTATCTGTTTATTTCTTTTTAGTTTTGCTCGTCTCTTGTGTTTAAATGACTGTAGCATACAATCTTCACAATCGGAGCCTAAAGCTAAAGAGCTTACAGCACCTAGTGTTCAATGCAACAGCAATGACTGTTGGCTGTTAGAGGACTGTTCTAAGAGTAACTCTTGTTACAGAGCTGCTTGTAAACTAAAAAGCCTCACAACTCAAGTTAAAATGATTGGCTTTGCAGTGTTTTTTGTTTATTTGTTTTTTTCATTTGTTTGTTTATTTTTTATTCATTTATTGTTTATTTGTTTATTTCTTTTTAGTTTTGCTCGTCTCTTGTGTTTAAATGACTGTAGCATACAATCTTCACAATCGGAGCCTAAAGCTAAAGAGCTTACAGCACCTAGTGTTCAATGCAACAGCAATGACTGTTGGCTGTTAGAGGACTGTTCTAAGAGTAACTCTTGTTACAGAGCTGCTTGTAAACTAAAAAGCCTCACAACTCAAGTTAAAATGATTGGCTTTGCAGTGTTTTTTGTTTATTTGTTTTTTTCATTTGTTTGTTTATTTTTTATTCATTTATTGTTTATTTGTTTATTTCTTTTTAGTTTTGCTCGTCTCTTGTGTTTAAATGACTGTAGCATACAATCTTCACAATCGGAGCCTAAAGCAACAAAGCTTACAGCACCTAGTGTTCCCTGGCAGTCTCCATTCCAAGTACTAACTAAGCCCACAAGATCGGGATTTGTAAGAGCGCTATGGCCATAAGCAATGACTGTTGGCTGTAGCGGACTGTTCTGAGAGTAACTCTTGTTACAGAGCTGCTTGTAAACTAAAAAGCCTCACAACTCAAATTAAAATGATTGGCTTTGCAGTGTTTTTTGTTTATTTGTTTTTTTCATTTGCTTGTTTATTTTTTATTCATTTATTGTTTATTTGTTTATTTCTTTTTAGTTTTGCTCGTCTCTTGTGTTTAAATGACTGTAGCATACAATCTTCACAATCGGAGCCTAAAGCAACAAAGCTTACAGCACCTAGTGTTCCCTGGCAGTCTCCATTCCAAGTATTAACTAAGCCCACAAGATCGGGATTTGTAAGAGCGCTATGGCCATAAGCAATGACTGTTGGCTGTAGAGGACTGCTCTGAGAGTAACTCTTGTTACAGAGCTGCTTGTAAACTAAAAAGCCTCACAACTCAAATTAAAATGATTGGCTTTGCAGTGTTTTTTGTTTATTTGTTTTTTTCATTTGTTTGT
Organism: Hoplias malabaricus; assembly: GCF_029633855.1. Classification (NCBI taxonomy): domain Eukaryota; kingdom Metazoa; phylum Chordata; class Actinopteri; order Characiformes; family Erythrinidae; genus Hoplias; species Hoplias malabaricus. The sequence continues at coordinate 27,808,425 of NC_089814.1, forward strand.
TTATTTTTTATTCATTTATTGTTTATCTGTTTATTTCTTTTTAGTTTTGCTCGTCTCTTGTGTTTAAATGACTGTAGCATACAATCTTCACAATCGGAGCCTAAAGCTAAAGAGCTTACAGCACCTAGTGTTCAGTGCAACAGCAATGACTGTTGGCTGTTAGAGGACTGTTCTAAGAGTAACTCTTGTTACAGAGCTGCTTGTAAACTAAAAATCCTCACAACTCAAATTAAAATGATTGGCTTTGCAGTGTTTTTTGTTTATTTGTTTTTTTCATTTGTTTGTTTATTTTTTATTCATTTATTGTTTATTTGTTTATTTCTTTTTAGTTTTGCTCGTCTCTTGTGTTTAAATGACTGTAGCATACAATCTTCACAATCGGAGCCTAAAGCAACAAAGCTTACAGCACCTAGTGTTCCCTGGTAGTCTCCATTCCAAGTACTAACTAAGCCCACAAGATCGGGATTTGTAAGAGCGCTATGGCCATAAGCAATGACTGTTGGCTGTAGAGGACTGTTCTGAGAGTAACTCTTGTTACAGAGCTGCTTGTAAACTAAAAAGCCTCACAACTCAAATTAAAATGATTGGCTTTGCAGTGTTTTTTGTTTATTTGTTTTTTTCATTTGTTTGTTTATTTTTTATTCATTTATTGTTTATCTGTTTATTTCTTTTTAGTTTTGCTCGTCTCTTGTGCTTAAATGACTGTAGCATACAATCTTCACAATCGGAGCCTAAAGCTAAAGAGCTTACAGCACCTAGTGTTCAATGCAACAGCAATGACTGTTGGCTGTTAGAGGACTGTTCTAAGAGTAACTCTTGTTACAGAGCTGCTTGTAAACTAAAAAGCCTCACAACTCAAGTTAAAATGAATCGCTTTGCAGTGTTTTTTGTTTATTTGTTTTTTTCATTTGTTTGTTTATTTTTTATTCATTTATTGTTTATTTGTTTATTTCTTTTTAGTTTTGCTCGTCTCTTGTGTTTAAATGACTGTAGCATACAATCTTCACAATCGGAGCCTAAAGCTAAAGAGCTTACAGCACCTAGTGTTCAATGCAACAGCAATGACTGTTGGCTGTTAGAGGACTGTTCTAAGAGTAACTCTTGTTACAGAGCTGCTTGTAAACTAAAAAGCCTCACAACTCAAGTTAAAATGATTGGCTTTGCAGTGTTTTTTGTTTATTTGTTTTTTTCATTTGTTTGTTTATTTTTTATTCATTTATTGTTTATTTGTTTATTTCTTTTTAGTTTTGCTCGTCTCTTGTGTTTAAATGACTGTAGCATACAATCTTCACAATCGGAGCCTAAAGCAACAAAGCTTACAGCACCTAGTGTTCCCTGGCAGTCTCCATTCCAAGTACTAACTAAGCCCACAAGATCGGGATTTGTAAGAGCGCTATGGCCATAAGCAATGACTGTTGGCTGTAGCGGACTGTTCTGAGAGTAACTCTTGTTACAGAGCTGCTTGTAAACTAAAAAGCCTCACAACTCAAATTAAAATGATTGGCTTTGCAGTGTTTTTTGTTTATTTGTTTTTTTCATTTGCTTGTTTATTTTTTATTCATTTATTGTTTATTTGTTTATTTCTTTTTAGTTTTGCTCGTCTCTTGTGTTTAAATGACTGTAGCATACAATCTTCACAATCGGAGCCTAAAGCAACAAAGCTTACAGCACCTAGTGTTCCCTGGCAGTCTCCATTCCAAGTATTAACTAAGCCCACAAGATCGGGATTTGTAAGAGCGCTATGGCCATAAGCAATGACTGTTGGCTGTAGAGGACTGCTCTGAGAGTAACTCTTGTTACAGAGCTGCTTGTAAACTAAAAAGCCTCACAACTCAAATTAAAATGATTGGCTTTGCAGTGTTTTTTGTTTATTTGTTTTTTTCATTTGTTTGTTTATTTTTTATTCATTTATTGTTTATCTGTTTATTTCTTTTTAGTTTTGCTCGTCTCTTGTGTTTAAATGACTGTAGCATACAATCTTCACAATCGGAGCCTAAAGCTAAAGAGCTTACAGCACCTAGTGTTCAGTGCAACAGCAATGACTGTTGGCTGTTAGAGGACTGTTCTAAGAGTAACTCTTGTTACAGAGCTGCTTGTAAACTAAAAATCCTCACAACTCAAATTAAAATGATTGGCTTTGCAGTGTTTTTTGTTTATTTGTTTTTTTCATTTGTTTGTTTATTTTTTATTCATTTATTGTTTATTTGTTTATTTCTTTTTAGTTTTGCTCGTCTCTTGTGTTTAAATGACTGTAGCATACAATCTTCACAATCGGAGCCTAAAGCAACAAAGCTTACAGCACCTAGTGTTCCCTGGTAGTCTCCATTCCAAGTACTAACTAAGCCCACAAGATCGGGATTTGTAAGAGCGCTATGGCCATAAGCAATGACTGTTGGCTGTAGAGGACTGTTCTGAGAGTAACTCTTGTTACAGAGCTGCTTGTAAACTAAAAAGCCTCACAACTCAAATTAAAATGATTGGCTTTGCAGTGTTTTTTGTTTATTTGTTTTTTTCATTTGTTTGTTTATTTTTTATTCATTTATTGTTTATCTGTTTATTTCTTTTTAGTTTTGCTCGTCTCTTGTGCTTAAATGACTGTAGCATACAATCTTCACAATCGGAGCCTAAAGCTAAAGAGCTTACAGCACCTAGTGTTCAATGCAACAGCAATGACTGTTGGCTGTTAGAGGACTGTTCTAAGAGTAACTCTTGTTACAGAGCTGCTTGTAAACTAAAAAGCCTCACAACTCAAGTTAAAATGAATCGCTTTGCAGTGTTTTTTGTTTATTTGTTTTTTTCATTTGTTTGTTTATTTTTTATTCATTTATTGTTTATTTGTTTATTTCTTTTTAGTTTTGCTCGTCTCTTGTGTTTAAATGACTGTAGCATACAATCTTCACAATCGGAGCCTAAAGCAACAAAGCTTACAGCACCTAGTGTTCCCTGGCAGTCTCCATTCCAAGTACTAACTAAGCCCACAAGATCGGGATTTGTAAGAGCGCTATGGCCATAAGCAATGACTGTTGGCTGTAGAGGACTGTTCTGAGAGTAACTCTTGTTACAGAGCTGCTTGTAAACTAAAAATCCTCACAACTCAAATTAAAATGATTGGCTTTGCAGTGTTTTTTGTTTATTTGTTTTTTTCATTTGTTTGTTTATTTTTTATTCATTTATTGTTTATCTGTTTATTTCTTTTTAGTTTTGCTCGTCTCTTGTGTTTAAATGACTGTAGCATACAATCTTCACAATCGGAGCCTAAAGCTAAAGAGCTTACAGCACCTAGTGTTCAATGCAACAGCAATGACTGTTGGCTGTTAGAGGACTGTTCTAAGAGTAACTCTTGTTACAGAGCTGCTTGTAAACTAAAAAGCCTCACAACTCAAGTTAAAATGATTGGCTTTGCAGTGTTTTTTGTTTATTTGTTTTTTTCATTTGTTTGTTTATTTTTTATTCATTTATTGTTTATTTGTTTATTTCTTTTTAGTTTTGCTCGTCACTTGTGTTTAAATGACTGTAGCATACAATCTTCACAATCGGAGCCTAAAGCAACAAAGCTTACAGCACCTAGTGTTCAATGCAACAGCAATGACTGTTGGCTGTTAGAGGACTGTTCTAAGTGTAACTCTTGTTACAGAGCTGCTTGTAAACTAAAAAGCCTCACAACTCAAGTTAAAATGATTGGCTTTGCAGTGTTTTTTGTTTATTTGTTTTTTTCATTTGTTTGTTTATTTTTTATTCATTTATTGTTTATCTGTTTATTTCTTTTTAGTTTTGCTCGTCTCTTGTGTTTAAATGACTGTAGCATACAATCTTCACAATCGGAGCCTAAAGCTAAAGAGCTTACAGCACCTAGTGTTCAATGCAACAGCAATGACTGTTGGCTGTTAGAGGACTGTTCTAAGAGTAACTCTTGTTACAGAGCTGCTTGTAAACTAAAAAGCCTCACAACTCAAGTTAAAATGATTGGCTTTGCAGTGTTTTTTGTTTATTTGTTTTTTTCATTTGTTTGTTTATTTTTTATTCATTTATTGTTTATTTGTTTATTTCTTTTTAGTTTTGCTCGTCTCTTGTGTTTAAATGACTGTAGCATACAATCTTCACAATCGGAGCCTAAAGCTAAAGAGCTTACAGCACCTAGTGTTCAATGCAACAGCAATGACTGTTGGCTGTTAGAGGACTGTTCTAAGAGTAACTCTTGTTACAGAGCTGCTTGTAAACTAAAAAGCCTCACAACTCAAGTTAAAATGATTGGCTTTGCAGTGTTTTTTGTTTATTTGTTTTTTTCATTTGTTTGTTTATTTTTTATTCATTTATTGTTTATTTGTTTATTTCTTTTTAGTTTTGCTCGTCTCTTGTGTTTAAATGACTGTAGCATACAATCTTCACAATCGGAGCCTAAAGCAACAAAGCTTACAGCACCTAGTGTTCCCTGGCAGTCTCCATTCCAAGTACTAACTAAGCCCACAAGATCGGGATTTGTAAGAGCGCTATGGCCATAAGCAATGACTGTTGGCTGTAGCGGACTGTTCTGAGAGTAACTCTTGTTACAGAGCTGCTTGTAAACTAAAAAGCCTCACAACTCAAATTAAAATGATTGGCTTTGCAGTGTTTTTTGTTTATTTGTTTTTTTCATTTGCTTGTTTATTTTTTATTCATTTATTGTTTATTTGTTTATTTCTTTTTAGTTTTGCTCGTCTCTTGTGTTTAAATGACTGTAGCATACAATCTTCACAATCGGAGCCTAAAGCAACAAAGCTTACAGCACCTAGTGTTCCCTGGCAGTCTCCATTCCAAGTATTAACTAAGCCCACAAGATCGGGATTTGTAAGAGCGCTATGGCCATAAGCAATGACTGTTGGCTGTAGAGGACTGCTCTGAGAGTAACTCTTGTTACAGAGCTGCTTGTAAACTAAAAAGCCTCACAACTCAAATTAAAATGATTGGCTTTGCAGTGTTTTTTGTTTATTTGTTTTTTTCATTTGTTTGTTTATTTTTTATTCATTTATTGTTTATCTGTTTATTTCTTTTTAGTTTTGCTCGTCTCTTGTGTTTAAATGACTGTAGCATACAATCTTCACAATCGGAGCCTAAAGCTAAAGAGCTTACAGCACCTAGTGTTCAGTGCAACAGCAATGACTGTTGGCTGTTAGAGGACTGTTCTAAGAGTAACTCTTGTTACAGAGCTGCTTGTAAACTAAAAATCCTCACAACTCAAATTAAAATGATTGGCTTTGCAGTGTTTTTTGTTTATTTGTTTTTTTCATTTGTTTGTTTATTTTTTATTCATTTATTGTTTATTTGTTTATTTCTTTTTAGTTTTGCTCGTCTCTTGTGTTTAAATGACTGTAGCATACAATCTTCACAATCGGAGCCTAAAGCAACAAAGCTTACAGCACCTAGTGTTCCCTGGTAGTCTCCATTCCAAGTACTAACTAAGCCCACAAGATCGGGATTTGTAAGAGCGCTATGGCCATAAGCAATGACTGTTGGCTGTAGAGGACTGTTCTGAGAGTAACTCTTGTTACAGAGCTGCTTGTAAACTAAAAAGCCTCACAACTCAAATTAAAATGATTGGCTTTGCAGTGTTTTTTGTTTATTTGTTTTTTTCATTTGTTTGTTTATTTTTTATTCATTTATTGTTTATCTGTTTATTTCTTTTTAGTTTTGCTCGTCTCTTGTGCTTAAATGACTGTAGCATACAATCTTCACAATCGGAGCCTAAAGCTAAAGAGCTTACAGCACCTAGTGTTCAATGCAACAGCAATGACTGTTGGCTGTTAGAGGACTGTTCTAAGAGTAACTCTTGTTACAGAGCTGCTTGTAAACTAAAAAGCCTCACAACTCAAGTTAAAATGAATCGCTTTGCAGTGTTTTTTGTTTATTTGTTTTTTTCATTTGTTTGTTTATTTTTTATTCATTTATTGTTTATTTGTTTATTTCTTTTTAGTTTTGCTCGTCTCTTGTGTTTAAATGACTGTAGCATACAATCTTCACAATCGGAGCCTAAAGCAACAAAGCTTACAGCACCTAGTGTTCCCTGGCAGTCTCCATTCCAAGTACTAACTAAGCCCACAAGATCGGGATTTGTAAGAGCGCTATGGCCATAAGCAATGACTGTTGGCTGTAGAGGACTGTTCTGAGAGTAACTCTTGTTACAGAGCTGCTTGTAAACTAAAAATCCTCACAACTCAAATTAAAATGATTGGCTTTGCAGTGTTTTTTGTTTATTTGTTTTTTTCATTTGTTTGTTTATTTTTTATTCATTTATTGTTTATCTGTTTATTTCTTTTTAGTTTTGCTCGTCTCTTGTGTTTAAATGACTGTAGCATACAATCTTCACAATCGGAGCCTAAAGCTAAAGAGCTTACAGCACCTAGTGTTCAATGCAACAGCAATGACTGTTGGCTGTTAGAGGACTGTTCTAAGAGTAACTCTTGTTACAGAGCTGCTTGTAAACTAAAAAGCCTCACAACTCAAGTTAAAATGATTGGCTTTGCAGTGTTTTTTGTTTATTTGTTTTTTTCATTTGTTTGTTTATTTTTTATTCATTTATTGTTTATTTGTTTATTTCTTTTTAGTTTTGCTCGTCTCTTGTGTTTAAATGACTGTAGCATACAATCTTCACAATCGGAGCCTAAAGCAACAAAGCTTACAGCACCTAGTGTTCCCTGGCAGTCTCCATTCCAAGTACTAACTAAGCCCACAAGATCGGGATTTGTAAGAGCGCTATGGCCATAAGCAATGACTGTTGGCTGTAGCGGACTGTTCTGAGAGTAACTCTTGTTACAGAGCTGCTTGTAAACTAAAAAGCCTCACAACTCAAATTAAAATGATTGGCTTTGCAGTGTTTTTTGTTTATTTGTTTTTTTCATTTGCTTGTTTATTTTTTATTCATTTATTGTTTATTTGTTTATTTCTTTTTAGTTTTGCTCGTCTCTTGTGTTTAAATGACTGTAGCATACAATCTTCACAATCGGAGCCTAAAGCAACAAAGCTTACAGCACCTAGTGTTCCCTGGCAGTCTCCATTCCAAGTATTAACTAAGCCCACAAGATCGGGATTTGTAAGAGCGCTATGGCCATAAGCAATGACTGTTGGCTGTAGAGGACTGCTCTGAGAGTAACTCTTGTTACAGAGCTGCTTGTAAACTAAAAAGCCTCACAACTCAAATTAAAATGATTGGCTTTGCAGTGTTTTTTGTTTATTTGTTTTTTTCATTTGTTTGTTTATTTTTTATTCATTTATTGTTTATCTGTTTATTTCTTTTTAGTTTTGCTCGTCTCTTGTGTTTAAATGATTGTAGCATACAATCTTCACAATCGGAGCCTAAAGCTAAAGAGCTTACAGCACCTAGTGTTCAGTGCAACAGCAATGACTGTTGGCTGTTAGAGGACTGTTCTAAGAGTAACTCTTGTTACAGAGCTGCTTGTAAACTAAAAAGCCTCACAACTCAAATTAAAATGATTGGCTTTGCAGTGTTTTTTGTTTATTTGTTTTTTTCATTTGTTTGTTTATTTTTTATTCATTTATTGTTTATCTGTTTATTTCTTTTTAGTTTTGCTCGTCTCTTGTGTTTAAATGACTGTAGCATACAATCTTCACAATCGGAGCCTAAAGCTAAAGAGCTTACAGCACCTAGTGTTCAATGCAACAGCAATGACTGTTGGCTGTTAGAGGACTGTTCTAAGAGTAACTCTTGTTACAGAGCTGCTTGTAAACTAAAAAGCCTCACAACTCAAGTTAAAATGATTGGCTTTGCAGTGTTTTTTGTTTATTTGTTTTTTTCATTTGTTTGTTTATTTTTTATTCATTTATTGTTTATTTGTTTATTTCTTTTTAGTTTTGCTCGTCTCTTGTGTTTAAATGACTGTAGCATACAATCTTCACAATCGGAGCCTAAAGCAACAAAGCTTACAGCACCTAGTGTTCCCTGGCAGTCTCCATTCCAAGTACTAACTAAGACCACAAGATCGGGATTTGTAAGAGCGCTATGGCCATAAGCAATGACTGTTGGCTGTAGAGGACTGTTCTGAGAGTAACTCTTGTTACAGAGCTGCTTGTAAACTAAAAAGCCTCACAACTCAAATTAAAATGATTGGCTTTGCAGTGTTTTTTGTTTATTTGTTTTTTTCATTTGTTTGTTTATTTTTTATTCATTTATTGTTTATCTGTTTATTTCTTTTTAGTTTTGCTCGTCTCTTGTGCTTAAATGACTGTAGCATACAATCTTCACAATCGGAGCCTAAAGCTAAAGAGCTTACAGCACCTAGTGTTCAATGCAACAGCAATGACTGTTGGCTGTTAGAGGACTGTTCTAAGAGTAACTCTTGTTACAGAGCTGCTTGTAAACTAAAAAGCCTCACAACTCAAGTTAAAATGATTGGCTTTGCAGTGTTTTTTGTTTATTTGTTTTATTCATTTGTTTGTTTATTTTTTATTCATTTATTGTTTATTTGTTTATTTCTTTTTAGTTTTGCTCGTCACTTGTGTTTAAATGACTGTAGCATACAATCTTCACAATCGGAGCCTAAAGCAACAAAGCTTACAGCACCTAGTGTTCAATGCAACAGCAATGACTGTTGGCTGTTAGAGGACTGTTCTAAGTGTAACTCTTGTTACAGAGCTGCTTGTAAACTAAAAAGCCTCACAACTCAAGTTAAAATGATTGGCTTTGCAGTGTTTTTTGTTTATTTGTTTTTTTCATTTGTTTGTTTATTTTTTATTCATTTATTGTTTATCTGTTTATTTCTTTTTAGTTTTGCTCGTCTCTTGTGTTTAAATGACTGTAGCATACAATCTTCACAATCGGAGCCTAAAGCTAAAGAGCTTACAGCACCTAGTGTTCAATGCAACAGCAATGACTGTTGGCTGTTAGAGGACTGTTCTAAGAGTAACTCTTGTTACAGAGCTGCTTGTAAACTAAAAAGCCTCACAACTCAAGTTAAAATGATTGGCTTTGCAGTGTTTTTTGTTTATTTGTTTTTTTCATTTGTTTGTTTATTTTTTATTCATTTATTGTTTATTTGTTTATTTCTTTTTAGTTTTGCTCGTCTCTTGTGTTTAAATGACTGTAGCATACAATCTTCACAATCGGAGCCTAAAGCTAAAGAGCTTACAGCACCTAGTGTTCAATGCAACAGCAATGACTGTTGGCTGTTAGAGGACTGTTCTAAGAGTAACTCTTGTTACAGAGCTGCTTGTAAACTAAAAAGCCTCACAACTCAAGTTAAAATGATTGGCTTTGCAGTGTTTTTTGTTTATTTGTTTTTTTCATTTGTTTGTTTATTTTTTATTCATTTATTGTTTATTTGTTTATTTCTTTTTAGTTTTGCTCGTCTCTTGTGTTTAAATGACTGTAGCATACAATCTTCACAATCGGAGCCTAAAGCAACAAAGCTTACAGCACCTAGTGTTCCCTGGCAGTCTCCATTCCAAGTACTAACTAAGCCCACAAGATCGGGATTTGTAAGAGCGCTATGGCCATAAGCAATGACTGTTGGCTGTAGCGGACTGTTCTGAGAGTAACTCTTGTTACAGAGCTGCTTGTAAACTAAAAAGCCTCACAACTCAAATTAAAATGATTGGCTTTGCAGTGTTTTTTGTTTATTTGTTTTTTTCATTTGCTTGTTTATTTTTTATTCATTTATTGTTTATTTGTTTATTTCTTTTTAGTTTTGCTCGTCTCTTGTGTTTAAATGACTGTAGCATACAATCTTCACAATCGGAGCCTAAAGCAACAAAGCTTACAGCACCTAGTGTTCCCTGGCAGTCTCCATTCCAAGTATTAACTAAGCCCACAAGATCGGGATTTGTAAGAGCGCTATGGCCATAAGCAATGACTGTTGGCTGTAGAGGACTGCTCTGAGAGTAACTCTTGTTACAGAGCTGCTTGTAAACTAAAAAGCCTCACAACTCAAATTAAAATGATTGGCTTTGCAGTGTTTTTTGTTTATTTGTTTTTTTCATTTGTTTGTTTATTTTTTATTCATTTATTGTTTATCTGTTTATTTCTTTTTAGTTTTGCTCGTCTCTTGTGTTTAAATGACTGTAGCATACAATCTTCACAATCGGAGCCTAAAGCTAAAGAGCTTACAGCACCTAGTGTTCAGTGCAACAGCAATGACTGTTGGCTGTTAGAGGACTGTTCTAAGAGTAACTCTTGTTACAGAGCTGCTTGTAAACTAAAAATCCTCACAACTCAAATTAAAATGATTGGCTTTGCAGTGTTTTTTGTTTATTTGTTTTTTTCATTTGTTTGTTTATTTTTTATTCATTTATTGTTTATTTGTTTATTTCTTTTTAGTTTTGCTCGTCTCTTGTGTTTAAATGACTGTAGCATACAATCTTCACAATCGGAGCCTAAAGCAACAAAGCTTACAGCACCTAGTGTTCCCTGGTAGTCTCCATTCCAAGTACTAACTAAGCCCACAAGATCGGGATTTGTAAGAGCGCTATGGCCATAAGCAATGACTGTTGGCTGTAGAGGACTGTTCTGAGAGTAACTCTTGTTACAGAGCTGCTTGTAAACTAAAAAGCCTCACAACTCAAATTAAAATGATTGGCTTTGCAGTGTTTTTTGTTTATTTGTTTTTTTCATTTGTTTGTTTATTTTTTATTCATTTATTGTTTATCTGTTTATTTCTTTTTAGTTTTGCTCGTCTCTTGTGCTTAAATGACTGTAGCATACAATCTTCACAATCGGAGCCTAAAGCTAAAGAGCTTACAGCACCTAGTGTTCAATGCAACAGCAATGACTGTTGGCTGTTAGAGGACTGTTCTAAGAGTAACTCTTGTTACAGAGCTGCTTGTAAACTAAAAAGCCTCACAACTCAAGTTAAAATGAATCGCTTTGCAGTGTTTTTTGTTTATTTGTTTTTTTCATTTGTTTGTTTATTTTTTATTCATTTATTGTTTATTTGTTTATTTCTTTTTAGTTTTGCTCGTCTCTTGTGTTTAAATGACTGTAGCATACAATCTTCACAATCGGAGCCTAAAGCAACAAAGCTTACAGCACCTAGTGTTCCCTGGCAGTCTCCATTCCAAGTACTAACTAAGCCCACAAGATCGGGATTTGTAAGAGCGCTATGGCCATAAGCAATGACTGTTGGCTGTAGAGGACTGTTCTGAGAGTAACTCTTGTTACAGAGCTGCTTGTAAACTAAAAATCCTCACAACTCAAATTAAAATGATTGGCTTTGCAGTGTTTTTTGTTTATTTGTTTTTTTCATTTGTTTGTTTATTTTTTATTCATTTATTGTTTATCTGTTTATTTCTTTTTAGTTTTGCTCGTCTCTTGTGTTTAAATGACTGTAGCATACAATCTTCACAATCGGAGCCTAAAGCTAAAGAGCTTACAGCACCTAGTGTTCAATGCAACAGCAATGACTGTTGGCTGTTAGAGGACTGTTCTAAGAGTAACTCTTGTTACAGAGCTGCTTGTAAACTAAAAAGCCTCACAACTCAAGTTAAAATGATTGGCTTTGCAGTGTTTTTTGTTTATTTGTTTTTTTCATTTGTTTGTTTATTTTTTATTCATTTATTGTTTATTTGTTTATTTCTTTTTAGTTTTGCTCGTCTCTTGTGTTTAAATGACTGTAGCATACAATCTTCACAATCGGAGCCTAAAGCAACAAAGCTTACAGCACCTAGTGTTCCCTGGCAGTCTCCATTCCAAGTACTAACTAAGCCCACAAGATCGGGATTTGTAAGAGCGCTATGGCCATAAGCAATGACTGTTGGCTGTAGAGGACTGTTCTGAGAGTAACTCTTGTTACAGAGCTGCTTGTAAACTAAAAAGCCTCACAACTCAAATTAAAATGATTGGCTTTGCAGTGTTTTTTGTTTATTTGTTTTTTTCATTTGTTTGTTTATTTTTTATTCATTTATTGTTTATCTGTTTATTTCTTTTTAGTTTTGCTCGTCTCTTGTGCTTAAATGACTGTAGCATACAATCTTCACAATCGGAGCCTAAAGCTAAAGAGCTTACAGCACCTAGTGTTCAATGCAACAGCAATGACTGTTGGCTGTTAGAGGACTGTTCTAAGAGTAACTCTTGTTACAGAGCTGCTTGTAAACTAAAAAGCCTCACAACTCAAGTTAAAATGATTGGCTTTGCAGTGTTTTTTGTTTATTTGTTTTTTTCATTTGTTTGTTTATTTTTTATTCATTTATTGTTTATTTGTTTATTTCTTTTTAGTTTTGCTCGTCTCTTGTGTTTAAATGACTGTAGCATACAATCTTCACAATCGGAGCCTAAAGCAACAAAGCTTACAGCACCTAGTGTTCCCTGGCAGTCTCCATTCCAAGTACTAACTAAGCCCACAAGATCGGGATTTGTAAGAGCGCTATGGCCATAAGCAATGACTGTTGGCTGTAGAGGACTGTTCTGAGAGTAACTCTTGTTACAGAGCTGCTTGTAAACTAAAAAGCCTCACAACTCAAATTAAAATGATTGGCTTTGCAGTGTTTTTTGTTTATTTGTTTTTTTCATTTGTTTGTTTATTTTTTATTCATTTATTGTTTATCTGTTTATTTCTTTTTAGTTTTGCTCGTCTCTTGTGCTTAAATGACTGTAGCATACAATCTTCACAATCGGAGCCTAAAGCTAAAGAGCTTACAGCACCTAGTGTTCAATGCAACAGCAATGACTGTTGGCTGTTAGAGGACTGTTCTAAGAGTAACTCTTGTTACAGAGCTGCTTGTAAACTAAAAAGCCTCACAACTCAAGTTAAAATGAATCGCTTTGCAGTGTTTTTTGTTTATTTGTTTTTTTCATTTGTTTGTTTATTTTTTATTCATTTATTGTTTATTTGTTTATTTCTTTTTAGTTTTGCTCGTCTCTTGTGTTTAAATGACTGTAGCATACAATCTTCACAATCGGAGCCTAAAGCAACAAAGCTTACAGCACCTAGTGTTCCCTGGCAGTCTCCATTCCAAGTACTAACTAAGCCCACAAGATCGGGATTTGTAAGAGCGCTATGGCCATAAGCAATGACTGTTGGCTGTAGAGGACTGTTCTGAGAGTAACTCTTGTTACAGAGCTGCTTGTAAACTAAAAATCCTCACAACTCAAATTAAAATGATTGGCTTTGCAGTGTTTTTTGTTTATTTGTTTTTTTCATTTGTTTGTTTATTTTTTATTCATTTATTGTTTATCTGTTTATTTCTTTTTAGTTTTGCTCGTCTCTTGTGTTTAAATGACTGTAGCATACAATCTTCACAATCGGAGCCTAAAGCTAAAGAGCTTACAGCACCTAGTGTTCAATGCAACAGCAATGACTGTTGGCTGTTAGAGGACTGTTCTAAGAGTAACTCTTGTTACAGAGCTGCTTGTAAACTAAAAAGCCTCACAACTCAAGTTAAAATGATTGGCTTTGCAGTGTTTTTTGTTTATTTGTTTTTTTCATTTGTTTGTTTATTTTTTATTCATTTATTGTTTATTTGTTTATTTCTTTTTAGTTTTGCTCGTCTCTTGTGTTTAAATGACTGTAGCATACAATCTTCACAATCGGAGCCTAAAGCAACAAAGCTTACAGCACCTAGTGTTCCCTGGCAGTCTCCATTCCAAGTACTAACTAAGCCCACAAGATCGGGATTTGTAAGAGCGCTATGGCCATAAGCAATGACTGTTGGCTGTAAAGGACTGTTCTGAGAGTAACTCTTGTTACAGAGCTGCTTGTAAACTAAAAATCCTCACAACTCAAATTAAAATGATTGGCTTTGCAGTGTTTTTTGTTTATTTGTTTTTTCATTTGTTTGTTTATTTTTTATTCATTTATTTTTTATCTGTTTATTTCTTTTTAGTTTTGCTCGTCTCTTGTGTTTAAATGACTGTAGCATACAATCTTCACAATCGGAGCCTAAAGCTAAAGAGCTTACAGCACCTAGTGTTCAATGCAACAGCAATGACTGTTGGCTGTTAGAGGACTGTTCTAAGAGTAACTCTTGTTACAGAGCTGCTTGTAAACTAAAAAGCCTCACAACTCAAGTTAAAATGATTGGCTTTGCAGTGTTTTTTGTTTATTTGTTTTTTTCATTTGTTTGTTTATTTTTTATTCATTTATTGTTTATTTGTTTATTTCTTTTTAGTTTTGCTCGTCTCTTGTGTTTAAATGACTGTAGCATACAATCTTCACAATCGGAGCCTAAAGCTAAAGAGCTTACAGCACCTAGTGTTCAATGCAACAGCAATGACTGTTGGCTGTAGAGGACTGTTCTGAGAGTAACTCTTGTTACAGAGCTGCTTGTAAACTAAAAAGCCTCACAACTCAAGTTAAAATGATTGGCTTTGCAGTGTTTTTTGTTTATTTGTTTTTTTCATTTGTTTGTTTATTTTTTATTCATTTATTGTTTATCTGTTTATTTCTTTTTAGTTTTGCTCGTCTCTTGTGCTTAAATGACTGTAGCATACAATCTTCACAATCGGAGCCTAAAGCAACAAAGCTTACAGCACCTAGTGTTCCCTGGCAGTCTCCATTCCAAGTACTAACTAAGCCCACAAGATCGGGATTTGTAAGAGCGCTATGGCCATAAGCAATGACTGTTGGCTGTAGAGGACTGTTCTGAGAGTAACTCTTGTTACAGAGCTGCTTGTAAACTAAAAAGCCTCACAACTCAAATTAAAATGATTGGCTTTGCAGTGTTTTTTGTTTATTTGTTTTTTTCATTTGTTTGTTTATTTTTGATTCATTTATTGTTTATCTGTTTATTTCTTTTTAGTTTTGCTCGTCTCTTGTGCTTAAATGACTGTAGCATACAATCTTCACAATCGGAGCCTAAAGCTAAAGAGCTTACAGCACCTAGTGTTCAATGCAACAGCAATGACTGTTGGCTGTTAGAGGACTGTTCTAAGAGTAACTCTTGTTACAGAGCTGCTTGTAAACTAAAAAGCCTCACAACTCAAGTTAAAATGATTGGCTTTGCAGTGTTTTTTGTTTATTTGTTTTTTTCATTTGTTTGTTTATTTTTTATTCATTTATTGTTTATTTGTTTATTTCTTTTTAGTTTTGCTCGTCTCTTGTGTTTAAATGACTGTAGCATACAATCTTCACAATCGGAGCCTAAAGCAACAAAGCTTACAGCACCTAGTGTTCCCTGGCAGTCTCCATTCCAAGTACTAACTAAGCCCACAAGATCGGGATTTGTAAGAGCGCTATGGCCAT
Organism: Hoplias malabaricus; assembly: GCF_029633855.1. Lineage (NCBI taxonomy): Eukaryota > Metazoa > Chordata > Actinopteri > Characiformes > Erythrinidae > Hoplias > Hoplias malabaricus. The sequence continues at coordinate 27,823,586 of NC_089814.1, forward strand.
AAGCAATGACTGTTGGCTGGAAAGGACTGTTCTGAGAGTAACTCTTGTTACAGAGCTGCTTGTAAACTAAAAATCCTCACAACTCAAATTAAAATGATTGGCTTTGCAGTGTTTTTTGTTTATTTGTTTTTTTCATTTGTTTGTTTATTTTTTATTCATTTATTTTTTATCTGTTTATTTCTTTTTAGTTTTGCTCGTCTCTTGTGTTTAAATGACTGTAGCATACAATCTTCACAATCGGAGCCTAAAGCTAAAGAGCTTACAGCACCTAGTGTTCAATGCAACAGCAATGACTGTTGGCTGTTAGAGGACTGTTCTAAGAGTAACTCTTGTTACAGAGCTGCTTGTAAACTAAAAAGCCTCACAACTCAAGTTAAAATGATTGGCTTTGCAGTGTTTTTTGTTTATTTGTTTTTTTCATTTGTTTGTTTATTTTTTATTCATTTATTGTTTATTTGTTTATTTCTTTTTAGTTTTGCTCGTCTCTTGTGTTTAAATGACTGTAGCATACAATCTTCACAATCGGAGCCTAAAGCTAAAGAGCTTACAGCACCTAATGTTCAATGCAACAGCAATGACTGTTGGCTGTTAGAGGACTGTTCTAAGAGTAACTCTTGTTACAGAGCTGCTTGTAAACTAAAAAGCCTCACAACTCAAGTTAAAATGATTGGCTTTGCAGTGTTTTTTGTTTATTTGTTTTTTTCATTTGTTTGTTTATTTTTTATTCATTTATTGTTTATTTGTTTATTTCTTTTTAGTTTTGCTCGTCTCTTGTGTTTAAATGACTGTAGCATACAATCTTCACAATCGGAGCCTAAAGCAACAAAGCTTACAGCACCTAGTGTTCCCTGGCAGTCTCCATTCCAAGTACTAACTAAGCCCACAAGATCGGGATTTGTAAGAGCGCTATGGCCATAAGCAATGACTGTTGGCTGGAAAGGACTGTTCTGAGAGTAACTCTTGTTACAGAGCTGCTTGTAAACTAAAAATCCTCACAACTCAAATTAAAATGATTGGCTTTGCAGTGTTTTTTGTTTATTTGTTTTTTTCATTTGTTTGTTTATTTTTTATTCATTTATTTTTTATCTGTTTATTTCTTTTTAGTTTTGCTCGTCTCTTGTGTTTAAATGACTGTAGCATACAATCTTCACAATCGGAGCCTAAAGCTAAAGAGCTTACAGCACCTAGTGTTCAATGCAACAGCAATGACTGTTGGCTGTTAGAGGACTGTTCTAAGAGTAACTCTTGTTACAGAGCTGCTTGTAAACTAAAAAGCCTCACAACTCAAGTTAAAATGATTGGCTTTGCAGTGTTTTTTGTTTATTTGTTTTTTTCATTTGTTTGTTTATTTTTTATTCATTTATTGTTTATTTGTTTATTTCTTTTTAGTTTTGCTCGTCTCTTGTGTTTAAATGACTGTAGCATACAATCTTCACAATCGGAGCCTAAAGCAACAAAGCTTACAGCACCTAGTGTTCCCTGGCAGTCTCCATTCCAAGTACTAACTAAGCCCACAAGATCGGGATTTGTAAGAGCGCTATGGCCATAAGCAATGACTGTTGGCTGTAGCGGACTGTTCTGAGAGTAACTCTTGTTACAGAGCTGCTTGTAAACTAAAAAGCCTCACAACTCAAATTAAAATGATTGGCTTTGCAGTGTTTTTTGTTTATTTGTTTTTTTCATTTGCTTGTTTATTTTTTATTCATTTATTGTTTATTTGTTTATTTCTTTTTAGTTTTGCTCGTCTCTTGTGTTTAAATGACTGTAGCATACAATCTTCACAATCGGAGCCTAAAGCAACAAAGCTTACAGCACCTAGTGTTCCCTGGCAGTCTCCATTCCAAGTATTAACTAAGCCCACAAGATCGGGATTTGTAAGAGCGCTATGGCCATAAGCAATGACTGTTGGCTGTAGAGGACTGCTCTGAGAGTAACTCTTGTTACAGAGCTGCTTGTAAACTAAAAAGCCTCACAACTCAAATTAAAATGATTGGCTTTGCAGTGTTTTTTGTTTATTTGTTTTTTTCATTTGTTTGTTTATTTTTTATTCATTTATTGTTTATCTGTTTATTTCTTTTTAGTTTTGCTCGTCTCTTGTGTTTAAATGACTGTAGCATACAATCTTCACAATCGGAGCCTAAAGCTAAAGAGCTTACAGCACCTAGTGTTCAGTGCAACAGCAATGACTGTTGGCTGTTAGAGGACTGTTCTAAGAGTAACTCTTGTTACAGAGCTGCTTGTAAACTAAAAATCCTCACAACTCAAATTAAAATGATTGGCTTTGCAGTGTTTTTTGTTTATTTGTTTTTTTCATTTGTTTGTTTATTTTTTATTCATTTATTGTTTATTTGTTTATTTCTTTTTAGTTTTGCTCGTCTCTTGTGTTTAAATGACTGTAGCATACAATCTTCACAATCGGAGCCTAAAGCAACAAAGCTTACAGCACCTAGTGTTCCCTGGTAGTCTCCATTCCAAGTACTAACTAAGCCCACAAGATCGGGATTTGTAAGAGCGCTATGGCCATAAGCAATGACTGTTGGCTGTAGAGGACTGTTCTGAGAGTAACTCTTGTTACAGAGCTGCTTGTAAACTAAAAAGCCTCACAACTCAAATTAAAATGATTGGCTTTGCAGTGTTTTTTGTTTATTTGTTTTTTTCATTTGTTTGTTTATTTTTTATTCATTTATTGTTTATCTGTTTATTTCTTTTTAGTTTTGCTCGTCTCTTGTGCTTAAATGACTGTAGCATACAATCTTCACAATCGGAGCCTAAAGCTAAAGAGCTTACAGCACCTAGTGTTCAATGCAACAGCAATGACTGTTGGCTGTTAGAGGACTGTTCTAAGAGTAACTCTTGTTACAGAGCTGCTTGTAAACTAAAAAGCCTCACAACTCAAGTTAAAATGAATCGCTTTGCAGTGTTTTTTGTTTATTTGTTTTTTTCATTTGTTTGTTTATTTTTTATTCATTTATTGTTTATTTGTTTATTTCTTTTTAGTTTTGCTCGTCTCTTGTGTTTAAATGACTGTAGCATACAATCTTCACAATCGGAGCCTAAAGCAACAAAGCTTACAGCACCTAGTGTTCCCTGGCAGTCTCCATTCCAAGTACTAACTAAGCCCACAAGATCGGGATTTGTAAGAGCGCTATGGCCATAAGCAATGACTGTTGGCTGTAGAGGACTGTTCTGAGAGTAACTCTTGTTACAGAGCTGCTTGTAAACTAAAAATCCTCACAACTCAAATTAAAATGATTGGCTTTGCAGTGTTTTTTGTTTATTTGTTTTTTTCATTTGTTTGTTTATTTTTTATTCATTTATTGTTTATCTGTTTATTTCTTTTTAGTTTTGCTCGTCTCTTGTGTTTAAATGACTGTAGCATACAATCTTCACAATCGGAGCCTAAAGCTAAAGAGCTTACAGCACCTAGTGTTCAATGCAACAGCAATGACTGTTGGCTGTTAGAGGACTGTTCTAAGAGTAACTCTTGTTACAGAGCTGCTTGTAAACTAAAAAGCCTCACAACTCAAGTTAAAATGATTGGCTTTGCAGTGTTTTTTGTTTATTTGTTTTTTTCATTTGTTTGTTTATTTTTTATTCATTTATTGTTTATTTGTTTATTTCTTTTTAGTTTTGCTCGTCTCTTGTGTTTAAATGACTGTAGCATACAATCTTCACAATCGGAGCCTAAAGCAACAAAGCTTACAGCACCTAGTGTTCCCTGGCAGTCTCCATTCCAAGTACTAACTAAGCCCACAAGATCGGGATTTGTAAGAGCGCTATGGCCATAAGCAATGACTGTTGGCTGTAGAGGACTGTTCTGAGAGTAACTCTTGTTACAGAGCTGCTTGTAAACTAAAAAGCCTCACAACTCAAATTAAAATGATTGGCTTTGCAGTGTTTTTTGTTTATTTGTTTTTTTCATTTGTTTGTTTATTTTTTATTCATTTATTGTTTATCTGTTTATTTCTTTTTAGTTTTGCTCGTCTCTTGTGCTTAAATGACTGTAGCATACAATCTTCACAATCGGAGCCTAAAGCTAAAGAGCTTACAGCACCTAGTGTTCAATGCAACAGCAATGACTGTTGGCTGTTAGAGGACTGTTCTAAGAGTAACTCTTGTTACAGAGCTGCTTGTAAACTAAAAAGCCTCACAACTCAAGTTAAAATGAATCGCTTTGCAGTGTTTTTTGTTTATTTGTTTTTTTCATTTGTTTGTTTATTTTTTATTCATTTATTGTTTATTTGTTTATTTCTTTTTAGTTTTGCTCGTCTCTTGTGTTTAAATGACTGTAGCATACAATCTTCACAATCGGAGCCTAAAGCAACAAAGCTTACAGCACCTAGTGTTCCCTGGCAGTCTCCATTCCAAGTACTAACTAAGCCCACAAGATCGGGATTTGTAAGAGCGCTATGGCCATAAGCAATGACTGTTGGCTGTAGAGGACTGTTCTGAGAGTAACTCTTGTTACAGAGCTGCTTGTAAACTAAAAATCCTCACAACTCAAATTAAAATGATTGGCTTTGCAGTGTTTTTTGTTTATTTGTTTTTTTCATTTGTTTGTTTATTTTTTATTCATTTATTGTTTATCTGTTTATTTCTTTTTAGTTTTGCTCGTCTCTTGTGTTTAAATGACTGTAGCATACAATCTTCACAATCGGAGCCTAAAGCTAAAGAGCTTACAGCACCTAGTGTTCAATGCAACAGCAATGACTGTTGGCTGTTAGAGGACTGTTCTAAGAGTAACTCTTGTTACAGAGCTGCTTGTAAACTAAAAAGCCTCACAACTCAAGTTAAAATGATTGGCTTTGCAGTGTTTTTTGTTTATTTGTTTTTTTCATTTGTTTGTTTATTTTTTATTCATTTATTGTTTATTTGTTTATTTCTTTTTAGTTTTGCTCGTCTCTTGTGTTTAAATGACTGTAGCATACAATCTTCACAATCGGAGCCTAAAGCAACAAAGCTTACAGCACCTAGTGTTCCCTGGCAGTCTCCATTCCAAGTACTAACTAAGCCCACAAGATCGGGATTTGTAAGAGCGCTATGGCCATAAGCAATGACTGTTGGCTGTAGAGGACTGTTCTGAGAGTAACTCTTGTTACAGAGCTGCTTGTAAACTAAAAAGCCTCACAACTCAAATTAAAATGATTGGCTTTGCAGTGTTTTTTGTTTATTTGTTTTTTTCATTTGTTTGTTTATTTTTTATTCATTTATTGTTTATCTGTTTATTTCTTTTTAGTTTTGCTCGTCTCTTGTGCTTAAATGACTGTAGCATACAATCTTCACAATCGGAGCCTAAAGCTAAAGAGCTTACAGCACCTAGTGTTCAATGCAACAGCAATGACTGTTGGCTGTTAGAGGACTGTTCTAAGAGTAACTCTTGTTACAGAGCTGCTTGTAAACTAAAAAGCCTCACAACTCAAGTTAAAATGAATCGCTTTGCAGTGTTTTTTGTTTATTTGTTTTTTTCATTTGTTTGTTTATTTTTTATTCATTTATTGTTTATTTGTTTATTTCTTTTTAGTTTTGCTCGTCTCTTGTGTTTAAATGACTGTAGCATACAATCTTCACAATCGGAGCCTAAAGCAACAAAGCTTACAGCACCTAGTGTTCCCTGGCAGTCTCCATTCCAAGTACTAACTAAGCCCACAAGATCGGGATTTGTAAGAGCGCTATGGCCATAAGCAATGACTGTTGGCTGTAGAGGACTGTTCTGAGAGTAACTCTTGTTACAGAGCTGCTTGTAAACTAAAAATCCTCACAACTCAAATTAAAATGATTGGCTTTGCAGTGTTTTTTGTTTATTTGTTTTTTTCATTTGTTTGTTTATTTTTTATTCATTTATTGTTTATCTGTTTATTTCTTTTTAGTTTTGCTCGTCTCTTGTGTTTAAATGACTGTAGCATACAATCTTCACAATCGGAGCCTAAAGCTAAAGAGCTTACAGCACCTAGTGTTCAATGCAACAGCAATGACTGTTGGCTGTTAGAGGACTGTTCTAAGAGTAACTCTTGTTACAGAGCTGCTTGTAAACTAAAAAGCCTCACAACTCAAGTTAAAATGATTGGCTTTGCAGTGTTTTTTGTTTATTTGTTTTTTTCATTTGTTTGTTTATTTTTTATTCATTTATTGTTTATTTGTTTATTTCTTTTTAGTTTTGCTCGTCTCTTGTGTTTAAATGACTGTAGCATACAATCTTCACAATCGGAGCCTAAAGCAACAAAGCTTACAGCACCTAGTGTTCCCTGGCAGTCTCCATTCCAAGTACTAACTAAGCCCACAAGATCGGGATTTGTAAGAGCGCTATGGCCATAAGCAATGACTGTTGGCTGTAGCGGACTGTTCTGAGAGTAACTCTTGTTACAGAGCTGCTTGTAAACTAAAAAGCCTCACAACTCAAATTAAAATGATTGGCTTTGCAGTGTTTTTTGTTTATTTGTTTTTTTCATTTGCTTGTTTATTTTTTATTCATTTATTGTTTATTTGTTTATTTCTTTTTAGTTTTGCTCGTCTCTTGTGTTTAAATGACTGTAGCATACAATCTTCACAATCGGAGCCTAAAGCAACAAAGCTTACAGCACCTAGTGTTCCCTGGCAGTCTCCATTCCAAGTATTAACTAAGCCCACAAGATCGGGATTTGTAAGAGCGCTATGGCCATAAGCAATGACTGTTGGCTGTAGAGGACTGCTCTGAGAGTAACTCTTGTTACAGAGCTGCTTGTAAACTAAAAAGCCTCACAACTCAAATTAAAATGATTGGCTTTGCAGTGTTTTTTGTTTATTTGTTTTTTTCATTTGTTTGTTTATTTTTTATTCATTTATTGTTTATCTGTTTATTTCTTTTTAGTTTTGCTCGTCTCTTGTGTTTAAATGACTGTAGCATACAATCTTCACAATCGGAGCCTAAAGCTAAAGAGCTTACAGCACCTAGTGTTCAGTGCAACAGCAATGACTGTTGGCTGTTAGAGGACTGTTCTAAGAGTAACTCTTGTTACAGAGCTGCTTGTAAACTAAAAAGCCTCACAACTCAAGTTAAAATGATTGGCTTTGCAGTGTTTTTTGTTTATTTGTTTTTTTCATTTGTTTGTTTATTTTTTATTCATTTATTGTTTATTTGTTTATTTCTTTTTAGTTTTGCTCGTCTCTTGTGTTTAAATGACTGTAGCATACAATCTTCACAATCGGAGCCTAAAGCAACAAAGCTTACAGCACCTAGTGTTCCCTGGCAGTCTCCATTCCAAGTACTAACTAAGCCCACAAGATCGGGATTTGTAAGAGCGCTATGGCCATAAGCAATGACTGTTGGCTGTAGCGGACTGTTCTGAGAGTAACTCTTGTTACAGAGCTGCTTGTAAACTAAAAAGCCTCACAACTCAAATTAAAATGATTGGCTTTGCAGTGTTTTTTGTTTATTTGTTTTTTTCATTTGCTTGTTTATTTTTTATTCATTTATTGTTTATTTGTTTATTTCTTTTTAGTTTTGCTCGTCTCTTGTGTTTAAATGACTGTAGCATACAATCTTCACAATCGGAGCCTAAAGCAACAAAGCTTACAGCACCTAGTGTTCCCTGGCAGTCTCCATTCCAAGTATTAACTAAGCCCACAAGATCGGGATTTGTAAGAGCGCTATGGCCATAAGCAATGACTGTTGGCTGTAGAGGACTGCTCTGAGAGTAACTCTTGTTACAGAGCTGCTTGTAAACTAAAAAGCCTCACAACTCAAATTAAAATGATTGGCTTTGCAGTGTTTTTTGTTTATTTGTTTTTTTCATTTGTTTGTTTATTTTTTATTCATTTATTGTTTATCTGTTTATTTCTTTTTAGTTTTGCTCGTCTCTTGTGTTTAAATGACTGTAGCATACAATCTTCACAATCGGAGCCTAAAGCTAAAGAGCTTACAGCACCTAGTGTTCAGTGCAACAGCAATGACTGTTGGCTGTTAGAGGACTGTTCTAAGAGTAACTCTTGTTACAGAGCTGCTTGTAAACTAAAAATCCTCACAACTCAAATTAAAATGATTGGCTTTGCAGTGTTTTTTGTTTATTTGTTTTTTTCATTTGTTTGTTTATTTTTTATTCATTTATTGTTTATTTGTTTATTTCTTTTTAGTTTTGCTCGTCTCTTGTGTTTAAATGACTGTAGCATACAATCTTCACAATCGGAGCCTAAAGCAACAAAGCTTACAGCACCTAGTGTTCCCTGGTAGTCTCCATTCCAAGTACTAACTAAGCCCACAAGATCGGGATTTGTAAGAGCGCTATGGCCATAAGCAATGACTGTTGGCTGTAGAGGACTGTTCTGAGAGTAACTCTTGTTACAGAGCTGCTTGTAAACTAAAAAGCCTCACAACTCAAATTAAAATGATTGGCTTTGCAGTGTTTTTTGTTTATTTGTTTTTTTCATTTGTTTGTTTATTTTTTATTCATTTATTGTTTATCTGTTTATTTCTTTTTAGTTTTGCTCGTCTCTTGTGCTTAAATGACTGTAGCATACAATCTTCACAATCGGAGCCTAAAGCTAAAGAGCTTACAGCACCTAGTGTTCAATGCAACAGCAATGACTGTTGGCTGTTAGAGGACTGTTCTAAGAGTAACTCTTGTTACAGAGCTGCTTGTAAACTAAAAAGCCTCACAACTCAAGTTAAAATGAATCGCTTTGCAGTGTTTTTTGTTTATTTGTTTTTTTCATTTGTTTGTTTATTTTTTATTCATTTATTGTTTATTTGTTTATTTCTTTTTAGTTTTGCTCGTCTCTTGTGTTTAAATGACTGTAGCTTACAATCTTCACAATCGGAGCCTAAAGCAACAAAGCTTACAGCACCTAGTGTTCCCTGGCAGTCTCCATTCCAAGTACTAACTAAGCCCACAAGATCGGGATTTGTAAGAGCGCTATGGCCATAAGCAATGACTGTTGGCTGTAGAGGACTGTTCTGAGAGTAACTCTTGTTACAGAGCTGCTTGTAAACTAAAAATCCTCACAACTCAAATTAAAATGATTGGCTTTGCAGTGTTTTTTGTTTATTTGTTTTTTTCATTTGTTTGTTTATTTTTTATTCATTTATTGTTTATTTGTTTATTTCTTTTTAGTTTTGCTCGTCTCTTGTGTTTAAATGACTGTAGCATACAATCTTCACAATCGGAGCCTAAAGCAACAAAGCTTACAGCACCTAGTGTTCCCTGGCAGTCTCCATTCCAAGTACTAACTAAGCCCACAAGATCGGGATTTGTAAGAGCGCTATGGCCATAAGCAATGACTGTTGGCTGTAGAGGACTGTTCTGAGAGTAACTCTTGTTACAGAGCTGCTTGTAAACTAAAAAGCCTCACAACTCAAATTAAAATGATTGGCTTTGCAGTGTTTTTTGTTTATTTGTTTTTTTCATTTGTTTGTTTATTTTTTATTCATTTATTGTTTATCTGTTTATTTCTTTTTAGTTTTGCTCGTCTCTTGTGCTTAAATGACTGTAGCATACAATCTTCACAATCGGAGCCTAAAGCTAAAGAGCTTACAGCACCTAGTGTTCAATGCAACAGCAATGACTGTTGGCTGTTAGAGGACTGTTCTAAGAGTAACTCTTGTTACAGAGCTGCTTGTAAACTAAAAAGCCTCACAACTCAAGTTAAAATGATTGGCTTTGCAGTGTTTTTTGTTTATTTGTTTTTTTCATTTGTTTGTTTATTTTTTATTCATTTATTGTTTATTTGTTTATTTCTTTTTAGTTTTGCTCGTCTCTTGTGTTTAAATGACTGTAGCATACAATCTTCACAATCGGAGCCTAAAGCAACAAAGCTTACAGCACCTAGTGTTCCCTGGCAGTCTCCATTCCAAGTACTAACTAAGCCCACAAGATCGGGATTTGTAAGAGCGCTATGGCCATAAGCAATGACTGTTGGCTGTAGAGGACTGTTCTGAGAGTAACTCTTGTTACAGAGCTGCTTGTAAACTAAAAATCCTCACAACTCAAATTAAAATGATTGGCTTTGCAGTGTTTTTTGTTTATTTGTTTTTTTCATTTGTTTGTTTATTTTTTATTCATTTATTGTTTATCTGTTTATTTCTTTTTAGTTTTGCTCGTCTCTTGTGTTTAAATGACTGTAGCATACAATCTTCACAATCGGAGCCTAAAGCTAAAGAGCTTACAGCACCTAGTGTTCAATGCAACAGCAATGACTGTTGGCTGTTAGAGGACTGTTCTAAGAGTAACTCTTGTTACAGAGCTGCTTGTAAACTAAAAAGCCTCACAACTCAAGTTAAAATGATTGGCTTTGCAGTGTTTTTTGTTTATTTGTTTTTTTCATTTGTTTGTTTATTTTTTATTCATTTATTGTTTATTTGTTTATTTCTTTTTAGTTTTGCTCGTCTCTTGTGTTTAAATGACTGTAGCATACAATCTTCACAATCGGAGCCTAAAGCAACAAAGCTTACAGCACCTAGTGTTCCCTGGCAGTCTCCATTCCAAGTACTAACTAAGCCCACAAGATCGGGATTTGTAAGAGCGCTATGGCCATAAGCAATGACTGTTGGCTGTAGAGGACTGTTCTGAGAGTAACTCTTGTTACAGAGCTGCTTGTAAACTAAAAAGCCTCACAACTCAAATTAAAATGATTGGCTTTGCAGTGTTTTTTGTTTATTTGTTTTTTTCATTTGTTTGTTTATTTTTTATTCATTTATTGTTTATCTGTTTATTTCTTTTTAGTTTTGCTCGTCTCTTGTGCTTAAATGACTGTAGCATACAATCTTCACAATCGGAGCCTAAAGCTAAAGAGCTTACAGCACCTAGTGTTCAATGCAACAGCAATGACTGTTGGCTGTTAGAGGACTGTTCTAAGAGTAACTCTTGTTACAGAGCTGCTTGTAAACTAAAAAGCCTCACAACTCAAGTTAAAATGAATCGCTTTGCAGTGTTTTTTGTTTATTTGTTTTTTTCATTTGTTTGTTTATTTTTTATTCATTTATTGTTTATTTGTTTATTTCTTTTTAGTTTTGCTCGTCTCTTGTGTTTAAATGACTGTAGCATACAATCTTCACAATCGGAGCCTAAAGCAACAAAGCTTACAGCACCTAGTGTTCCCTGGCAGTCTCCATTCCAAGTACTAACTAAGCCCACAAGATCGGGATTTGTAAGAGCGCTATGGCCATAAGCAATGACTGTTGGCTGTAGAGGACTGTTCTGAGAGTAACTCTTGTTACAGAGCTGCTTGTAAACTAAAAATCCTCACAACTCAAATTAAAATGATTGGCTTTGCAGTGTTTTTTGTTTATTTGTTTTTTTCATTTGTTTGTTTATTTTTTATTCATTTATTGTTTATCTGTTTATTTCTTTTTAGTTTTGCTCGTCTCTTGTGTTTAAATGACTGTAGCATACAATCTTCACAATCGGAGCCTAAAGCTAAAGAGCTTACAGCACCTAGTGTTCAATGCAACAGCAATGACTGTTGGCTGTTAGAGGACTGTTCTAAGAGTAACTCTTGTTACAGAGCTGCTTGTAAACTAAAAAGCCTCACAACTCAAGTTAAAATGATTGGCTTTGCAGTGTTTTTTGTTTATTTGTTTTTTTCATTTGTTTGTTTATTTTTTATTCATTTATTGTTTATTTGTTTATTTCTTTTTAGTTTTGCTCGTCTCTTGTGTTTAAATGACTGTAGCATACAATCTTCACAATCGGAGCCTAAAGCAACAAAGCTTACAGCACCTAGTGTTCCCTGGCAGTCTCCATTCCAAGTACTAACTAAGCCCACAAGATCGGGATTTGTAAGAGCGCTATGGCCATAAGCAATGACTGTTGGCTGTAAAGGACTGTTCTGAGAGTAACTCTTGTTACAGAGCTGCTTGTAAACTAAAAATCCTCACAACTCAAATTAAAATGATTGGCTTTGCAGTGTTTTTTGTTTATTTGTTTTTTCATTTGTTTGTTTATTTTTTATTCATTTATTGTTTATCTGTTTATTTCTTTTTAGTTTTGCTCGTCTCTTGTGTTTAAATGACTGTAGCATACAATCTTCACAATCGGAGCCTAAAGCTAAAGAGCTTACAGCACCTAGTGTTCAGTGCAACAGCAATGACTGTTGGCTGTTAGAGGACTGTTCTAAGAGTAACTCTTGTTACAGAGCTGCTTGTAAACTAAAAAGCCTCACAACTCAAGTTAAAATGATTGGCTTTGCAGTGTTTTTTGTTTATTTGTTTTTTTCATTTGTTTGTTTATTTTTTATTCATTTATTGTTTATCTGTTTATTTCTTTTTAGTTTTGCTCGTCTCTTGTGTTTAAATGACTGTAGCATACAATCTTCACAATCGGAGCCTAAAGCTAAAGAGCTTACAGCACCTAGTGTTCAATGCAACAGCAATGACTGTTGGCTGTTAGAGGACTGTTCTAAGAGTAACTCTTGTTACAGAGCTGCTTGTAAACTAAAAAGCCTCACAACTCAAGTTAAAATGATTGGCTTTGCAGTGTTTTTTGTTTATTTGTTTTTTTCATTTGTTTGTTTATTTTTTATTCATTTATTGTTTATTTGTTTATTTCTTTTTAGTTTTGCTCGTCTCTTGTGTTTAAATGACTGTAGCATACAATCTTCACAATCGGAGCCTAAAGCTAAAGAGCTTACAGCACCTAGTGTTCAATGCAACAGCAATGACTGTTGGCTGTTAGAGGACTGTTCTAAGAGTAACTCTTGTTACAGAGCTGCTTGTAAACTAAAAAGCCTCACAACTCAAGTTAAAATGATTGGCTTTGCAGTGTTTTTTGTTTATTTGTTTTTTTCATTTGTTTGTTTATTTTTTATTCATTTATTGTTTATTTGTTTATTTCTTTTTAGTTTTGCTCGTCTCTTGTGTTTAAATGACTGTAGCATACAATCTTCACAATCGGAGCCTAAAGCAACAAAGCTTACAGCACCTAGTGTTCCCTGGCAGTCTCCATTCCAAGTACTAACTAAGCCCACAAGATCGGGATTTGTAAGAGCGCTATGGCCATAAGCAATGACTGTTGGCTGGAAAGGACTGTTCTGAGAGTAACTCTTGTTACAGAGCTGCTTGTAAACTAAAAATCCTCACAACTCAAATTAAAATGATTGGCTTTGCAGTGTTTTTTGTTTATTTGTTTTTTTCATTTGTTTGTTTATTTTTTATTCATTTATTTTTTATCTGTTTATTTCTTTTTAGTTTTGCTCGTCTCTTGTGTTTAAATGACTGTAGCATACAATCTTCACAATCGGAGCCTAAAGCTAAAGAGCTTACAGCACCTAGTGTTCAATGCAACAGCAATGACTGTTGGCTGTTAGAGGACTGTTCTAAGAGTAACTCTTGTTACAGAGCTGCTTGTAAACTAAAAAGCCTCACAACTCAAGTTAAAATGATTGGCTTTGCAGTGTTTTTTGTTTATTTGTTTTTTTCATTTGTTTGTTTATTTTTTATTCATTTATTGTTTATTTGTTTATTTCTTTTTAGTTTTGCTCGTCTCTTGTGTTTAAATGACTGTAGCATACAATCTTCACAATCGGAGCCTAAAGCTAAAGAGCTTACAGCACCTAGTGTTCAATGCAACAGCAATGACTGTTGGCTGTAGAGGACTGTTCTGAGAGTAACTCTTGTTACAGAGCTGCTTGTAAACTAAAAAGCCTCACAACTCAAGTTAAAATGATTGGCTTTGCAGTGTTTTTTGTTTATTTGTTTTTTTCATTTGTTTGTTTATTTTTGATTCATTTATTGTTTATCTGTTTATTTCTTTTTAGTTTTGCTCGTCTCTTGTGCTTAAATGACTGTAGCATACAATCTTCACAATCGGAGCCTAAAGCTAAAGAGCTTACAGCACCTAGTGTTCAATGCAACAGCAATGACTGTTGGCTGTTAGAGGACTGTTCTAAGAGTAACTCTTGTTACAGAGCTGCTTGTAAACTAAAAAGCCTCACAACTCAAGTTAAAATGATTGGCTTTGCAGTGTTTTTTGTTTATTTGTTTTTTTCATTTGTTTGTTTATTTTTTATTCATTTATTGTTTATTTGTTTATTTCTTTTTAGTTTTGCTCGTCTCTTGTGTTTAAATGACTGTAGCATACAATCTTCACAATCGGAGCCTAAAGCAACAAAGCTTACAGCACCTAGTGTTCCCTGGCAGTCTCCATTCCAAGTACTAACTAAGCCCACAAGATCGGGATTTGTAAGAGCGCTATGGCCATAAGCAATGACTGTTGGCTGGAAAGGACTGTTCTGAGAGTAACTCTTGTTACAGAGCTGCTTGTAAACTAAAAATCCTCACAACTCAAATTAAAATGATTGGCTTTGCAGTGTTTTTTGTTTATTTGTTTTTTTCATTTGTTTGTTTATTTTTTATTCATTTATTTTTTATCTGTTTATTTCTTTTTAGTTTTGCTCGTCTCTTGTGTTTAAATGACTGTAGCATACAATCTTCACAATCGGAGCCTAAAGCTAAAGAGCTTACAGCACCTAGTGTTCAATGCAACAGCAATGACTGTTGGCTGTTAGAGGACTGTTCTAAGAGTAACTCTTGTTACAGAGCTGCTTGTAAACTAAAAAGCCTCACAACTCAAGTTAAAATGATTGGCTTTGCAGTGTTTTTTGTTTATTTGTTTTTTTCATTTGTTTGTTTATTTTTTATTCATTTATTGTTTATTTGTTTATTTCTTTTTAGTTTTGCTCGTCTCTTGTGTTTAAATGACTGTAGCATACAATCTTCACAATCGGAGCCTAAAGCTAAAGAGCTTACAGCACCTAGTGTTCAATGCAACAGCAATGACTGTTGGCTGTTAGAGGACTGTTCTAAGAGTAACTCTTGTTACAGAGCTGCTTGTAAACTAAAAAGCCTCACAACTCAAGTTAAAATGATTGGCTTTGCAGTGTTTTTTGTTTATTTGTTTTTTTCATTTGTTTGTTTATTTTTTATTCATTTATTGTTTATTTGTTTATTTCTTTTTAGTTTTGCTCGTCTCTTGTGTTTAAATGACTGTAGCATACAATCTTCACAATCGGAGCCTAAAGCAACAAAGCTTACAGCACCTAGTGTTCCCTGGCAGTCTCCATTCCAAGTACTAACTAAGCCCACAAGATCGGGATTTGTAAGAGCGCTATGGCCATAAGCAATGACTGTTGGCTGGAAAGGACTGTTCTGAGAGTAACTCTTGTTACAGAGCTGCTTGTAAACTAAAAATCCTCACAACTCAAATTAAAATGATTGGCTTTGCAGTGTTTTTTGTTTATTTGTTTTTTTCATTTGTTTGTTTATTTTTTATTCATTTATTTTTTATCTGTTTATTTCTTTTTAGTTTTGCTCGTCTCTTGTGTTTAAATGACTGTAGCATACAATCTTCACAATCGGAGCCTAAAGCTAAAGAGCTTACAGCACCTAGTGTTCAATGCAACAGCAATGACTGTTGGCTGTTAGAGGACTGTTCTAAGAGTAACTCTTGTTACAGAGCTGCTTGTAAACTAAAAAGCCTCACAACTCAAGTTAAAATGATTGGCTTTGCAGTGTTTTTTGTTTATTTGTTTTTTTCATTTGTTTGTTTATTTTTTATTCATTTATTGTTTATTTGTTTATTTCTTTTTAGTTTTGCTCGTCTCTTGTGTTTAAATGACTGTAGCATACAATCTTCACAATCGGAGCCTAAAGCTAAAGAGCTTACAGCACCTAGTGTTCAATGCAACAGCAATGACTGTTGGCTGTAGAGGACTGTTCTGAGAGTAACTCTTGTTACAGAGCTGCTTGTAAACTAAAAAGCCTCACAACTCAAGTTAAAATGATTGGCTTTGCAGTGTTTTTTGTTTATTTGTTTTTTTCATTTGTTTGTTTATTTTTTATTCATTTATTGTTTATCTGTTTATTTCTTTTTAGTTTTGCTCGTCTCTTGTGCTTAAATGACTGTAGCATACAATCTTCACAATCGGAGCCTAAAGCAACAAAGCTTACAGCACCTAGTGTTCCCTGGCAGTCTCCATTCCAAGTACTAACTAAGCCCACAAGATCGGGATTTGTAAGAGCGCTATGGCCATAAGCAATGACTGTTGGCTGTAGAGGACTGTTCTGAGAGTAACTCTTGTTACAGAGCTGCTTGTAAACTAAAAAGCCTCACAACTCAAATTAAAATGATTGGCTTTGCAGTGTTTTTTGTTTATTTGTTTTTTTCATTTGTTTGTTTATTTTTGATTCATTTATTGTTTATCTGTTTATTTCTTTTTAGTTTTGCTCGTCTCTTGTGCTTAAATGACTGTAGCATACAATCTTCACAATCGGAGCCTAAAGCTAAAGAGCTTACAGCACCTAGTGTTCAATGCAACAGCAATGACTGTTGGCTGTTAGAGGACTGTTCTAAGAGTAACTCTTGTTACAGAGCTGCTTGTAAACTAAAAAGCCTCACAACTCAAGTTAAAATGATTGGCTTTGCAGTGTTTTTTGTTTATTTGTTTTTTTCATTTGTTTGTTTATTTTTTATTCATTTATTGTTTATTTGTTTATTTCTTTTTAGTTTTGCTCGTCTCTTGTGTTTAAATGACTGTAGCATACAATCTTCACAATCGGAGCCTAAAGCAACAAAGCTTACAGCACCTAGTGTTCCCTGGCAGTCTCCATTCCAAGTACTAACTAAGCCCACAAGATCGGGATTTGTAAGAGCGCTATGGCCATAAGCAATGACTGTTGGCTGGAAAGGACTGTTCTGAGAGTAACTCTTGTTACAGAGCTGCTTGTAAACTAAAAATCCTCACAACTCAAATTAAAATGATTGGCTTTGCAGTGTTTTTTGTTTATTTGTTTTTTTCATTTGTTTGTTTATTTTTTATTCATTTATTTTTTATCTGTTTATTTCTTTTTAGTTTTGCTCGTCTCTTGTGTTTAAATGACTGTAGCATACAATCTTCACAATCGGAGCCTAAAGCTAAAGAGCTTACAGCACCTAGTGTTCAATGCAACAGCAATGACTGTTGGCTGTTAGAGGACTGTTCTAAGAGTAACTCTTGTTACAGAGCTGCTTGTAAACTAAAAAGCCTCACAACTCAAGTTAAAATGATTGGCTTTGCAGTGTTTTTTGTTTATTTGTTTTTTTCATTTGTTTGTTTATTTTTTATTCATTTATTGTTTATTTGTTTATTTCTTTTTAGTTTTGCTCGTCTCTTGTGTTTAAATGACTGTAGCATACAATCTTCACAATCGGAGCCTAAAGCTAAAGAGCTTACAGCACCTAGTGTTCAATGCAACAGCAATGACTGTTGGCTGTTAGAGGACTGTTCTAAGAGTAACTCTTGTTACAGAGCTGCTTGTAAACTAAAAAGCCTCACAACTCAAGTTAAAATGATTGGCTTTGCAGTGTTTTTTGTTTATTTGTTTTTTTCATTTGTTTGTTTATTTTTTATTCATTTATTGTTTATTTGTTTATTTCTTTTTAGTTTTGCTCGTCTCTTGTGTTTAAATGACTGTAGCATACAATCTTCACAATCGGAGCCTAAAGCAACAAAGCTTACAGCACCTAGTGTTCCCTGGCAGTCTCCATTCCAAGTACTAACTAAGCCCACAAGATCGGGATTTGTAAGAGCGCTATGGCCATAAGCAATGACTGTTGGCTGGAAAGGACTGTTCTGAGAGTAACTCTTGTTACAGAGCTGCTTGTAAACTAAAAATCCTCACAACTCAAATTAAAATGATTGGCTTTGCAGTGTTTTTTGTTTATTTGTTTTTTTCATTTGTTTGTTTATTTTTTATTCATTTATTTTTTATCTGTTTATTTCTTTTTAGTTTTGCTCGTCTCTTGTGTTTAAATGACTGTAGCATACAATCTTCACAATCGGAGCCTAAAGCTAAAGAGCTTACAGCACCTAGTGTTCAATGCAACAGCAATGACTGTTGGCTGTTAGAGGACTGTTCTAAGAGTAACTCTTGTTACAGAGCTGCTTGTAAACTAAAAAGCCTCACAACTCAAGTTAAAATGATTGGCTTTGCAGTGTTTTTTGCTTATTTGTTTTTTTCATTTGTTTGTTTATTTTTTATTCATTTATTGTTTATTTGTTTATTTCTTTTTAGTTTTGCTCGTCTCTTGTGTTTAAATGACTGTAGCATACAATCTTCACAATCGGAGCCTAAAGCAACAAAGCTTACAGCACCTAGTGTTCCCTGGCAGTCTCCATTCCAAGTACTAACTAAGCCCACAAGATCGGGATTTGTAAGAGCGCTATGGCCATAAGCAATGACTGTTGGCTGTAGCGGACTGTTCTGAGAGTAACTCTTGTTACAGAGCTGCTTGTAAACTAAAAAGCCTCACAACTCAAATTAAAATGATTGGCTTTGCAGTGTTTTTTGTTTATTTGTTTTTTTCATTTGCTTGTTTATTTTTTATTCATTTATTGTTTATTTGTTTATTTCTTTTTAGTTTTGCTCGTCTCTTGTGTTTAAATGACTGTAGCATACAATCTTCACAATCGGAGCCTAAAGCAACAAAGCTTACAGCACCTAGTGTTCCCTGGCAGTCTCCATTCCAAGTATTAACTAAGCCCACAAGATCGGGATTTGTAAGAGCGCTATGGCCATAAGCAATGACTGTTGGCTGTAGAGGACTGCTCTGAGAGTAACTCTTGTTACAGAGCTGCTTGTAAACTAAAAAGCCTCACAACTCAAATTAAAATGATTGGCTTTGCAGTGTTTTTTGTTTATTTGTTTTTTTCATTTGTTTGTTTATTTTTTATTCATTTATTGTTTATCTGTTTATTTCTTTTTAGTTTTGCTCGTCTCTTGTGTTTAAATGACTGTAGCATACAATCTTCACAATCGGAGCCTAAAGCTAAAGAGCTTACAGCACCTAGTGTTCAGTGCAACAGCAATGACTGTTGGCTGTTAGAGGACTGTTCTAAGAGTAACTCTTGTTACAGAGCTGCTTGTAAACTAAAAATCCTCACAACTCAAATTAAAATGATTGGCTTTGCAGTGTTTTTTGTTTATTTGTTTTTTTCATTTGTTTGTTTATTTTTTATTCATTTATTGTTTATTTGTTTATTTCTTTTTAGTTTTGCTCGTCTCTTGTGTTTAAATGACTGTAGCATACAATCTTCACAATCGGAGCCTAAAGCAACAAAGCTTACAGCACCTAGTGTTCCCTGGTAGTCTCCATTCCAAGTACTAACTAAGCCCACAAGATCGGGATTTGTAAGAGCGCTATGGCCATAAGCAATGACTGTTGGCTGTAGAGGACTGTTCTGAGAGTAACTCTTGTTACAGAGCTGCTTGTAAACTAAAAAGCCTCACAACTCAAATTAAAATGATTGGCTTTGCAGTGTTTTTTGTTTATTTGTTTTTTTCATTTGTTTGTTTATTTTTGATTCATTTATTGTTTATCTGTTTATTTCTTTTTAGTTTTGCTCGTCTCTTGTGCTTAAATGACTGTAGCATACAATCTTCACAATCGGAGCCTAAAGCTAAAGAGCTTACAGCACCTAGTGTTCAATGCAACAGCAATGACTGTTGGCTGTTAGAGGACTGTTCTAAGAGTAACTCTTGTTACAGAGCTGCTTGTAAACTAAAAAGCCTCACAACTCAAGTTAAAATGATTGGCTTTGCAGTGTTTTTTGTTTATTTGTTTTTTTCATTTGTTTGTTTATTTTTTATTCATTTATTGTTTATTTGTTTATTTCTTTTTAGTTTTGCTCGTCTCTTGTGTTTAAATGACTGTAGCATACAATCTTCACAATCGGAGCCTAAAGCAACAAAGCTTACAGCACCTAGTGTTCCCTGGCAGTCTCCATTCCAAGTACTAACTAAGCCCACAAGATCGGGATTTGTAAGAGCGCTATGGCCATAAGCAATGACTGTTGGCTGGAAAGGACTGTTCTGAGAGTAACTCTTGTTACAGAGCTGCTTGTAAACTAAAAATCCTCACAACTCAAATTAAAATGATTGGCTTTGCAGTGTTTTTTGTTTATTTGTTTTTTTCATTTGTTTGTTTATTTTTTATTCATTTATTTTTTATCTGTTTATTTCTTTTTAGTTTTGCTCGTCTCTTGTGTTTAAATGACTGTAGCATACAATCTTCACAATCGGAGCCTAAAGCTAAAGAGCTTACAGCACCTAGTGTTCAATGCAACAGCAATGACTGTTGGCTGTTAGAGGACTGTTCTAAGAGTAACTCTTGTTACAGAGCTGCTTGTAAACTAAAAAGCCTCACAACTCAAGTTAAAATGATTGGCTTTGCAGTGTTTTTTGTTTATTTGTTTTTTTCATTTGTTTGTTTATTTTTTATTCATTTATTGTTTATTTGTTTATTTCTTTTTAGTTTTGCTCGTCTCTTGTGTTTAAATGACTGTAGCATACAATCTTCACAATCGGAGCCTAAAGCTAAAGAGCTTACAGCACCTAGTGTTCAATGCAACAGCAATGACTGTTGGCTGTTAGAGGACTGTTCTAAGAGTAACTCTTGTTACAGAGCTGCTTGTAAACTAAAAAGCCTCACAACTCAAGTTAAAATGATTGGCTTTGCAGTGTTTTTTGTTTATTTGTTTTTTTCATTTGTTTGTTTATTTTTTATTCATTTATTGTTTATTTGTTTATTTCTTTTTAGTTTTGCTCGTCTCTTGTGTTTAAATGACTGTAGCATACAATCTTCACAATCGGAGCCTAAAGCAACAAAGCTTACAGCACCTAGTGTTCCCTGGCAGTCTCCATTCCAAGTACTAACTAAGCCCACAAGATCGGGATTTGTAAGAGCGCTATGGCCATAAGCAATGACTGTTGGCTGGAAAGGACTGTTCTGAGAGTAACTCTTGTTACAGAGCTGCTTGTAAACTAAAAATCCTCACAACTCAAATTAAAATGATTGGCTTTGCAGTGTTTTTTGTTTATTTGTTTTTTTCATTTGTTTGTTTATTTTTTATTCATTTATTTTTTATCTGTTTATTTCTTTTTAGTTTTGCTCGTCTCTTGTGTTTAAATGACTGTAGCATACAATCTTCACAATCGGAGCCTAAAGCTAAAGAGCTTACAGCACCTAGTGTTCAATGCAACAGCAATGACTGTTGGCTGTTAGAGGACTGTTCTAAGAGTAACTCTTGTTACAGAGCTGCTTGTAAACTAAAAAGCCTCACAACTCAAGTTAAAATGATTGGCTTTGCAGTGTTTTTTGCTTATTTGTTTTTTTCATTTGTTTGTTTATTTTTTATTCATTTATTGTTTATTTGTTTATTTCTTTTTAGTTTTGCTCGTCTCTTGTGTTTAAATGACTGTAGCATACAATCTTCACAATCGGAGCCTAAAGCAACAAAGCTTACAGCACCTAGTGTTCCCTGGCAGTCTCCATTCCAAGTACTAACTAAGCCCACAAGATCGGGATTTGTAAGAGCGCTATGGCCATAAGCAATGACTGTTGGCTGTAGCGGACTGTTCTGAGAGTAACTCTTGTTACAGAGCTGCTTGTAAACTAAAAAGCCTCACAACTCAAATTAAAATGATTGGCTTTGCAGTGTTTTTTGTTTATTTGTTTTTTTCATTTGCTTGTTTATTTTTTATTCATTTATTGTTTATTTGTTTATTTCTTTTTAGTTTTGCTCGTCTCTTGTGTTTAAATGACTGTAGCATACAATCTTCACAATCGGAGCCTAAAGCAACAAAGCTTACAGCACCTAGTGTTCCCTGGCAGTCTCCATTCCAAGTATTAACTAAGCCCACAAGATCGGGATTTGTAAGAGCGCTATGGCCATAAGCAATGACTGTTGGCTGTAGAGGACTGTTCTGAGAGTAACTCTTGTTACAGAGCTGCTTGTAAACTAAAAAGCCTCACAACTCAAATTAAAATGATTGGCTTTGCAGTGTTTTTTGTTTATTTGTTTTTTTCATTTGTTTGTTTATTTTTTATTCATTTATTGTTTATCTGTTTATTTCTTTTTAGTTTTGCTCGTCTCTTGTGCTTAAATGACTGTAGCATACAATCTTCACAATCGGAGCCTAAAGCTAAAGAGCTTACAGCACCTAGTGTTCAATGCAACAGCAATGACTGTTGGCTGTTAGAGGACTGTTCTAAGAGTAACTCTTGTTACAGAGCTGCTTGTAAACTAAAAAGCCTCACAACTCAAGTTAAAATGAATCGCTTTGCAGTGTTTTTTGTTTATTTGTTTTTTTCATTTGTTTGTTTATTTTTTATTCATTTATTGTTTATTTGTTTATTTCTTTTTAGTTTTGCTCGTCTCTTGTGTTTAAATGACTGTAGCATACAATCTTCACAATCGGAGCCTAAAGCAACAAAGCTTACAGCACCTAGTGTTCCCTGGCAGTCTCCATTCCAAGTACTAACTAAGCCCACAAGATCGGGATTTGTAAGAGCGCTATGGCCATAAGCAATGACTGTTGGCTGTAGAGTAACTCTGAGAGTAACTCTTGTTACAGAGCTGCTTGTAAACTAAAAATCCTCACAACTCAAATTAAAATGATTGGCTTTGCAGTGTTTTTTGTTTATTTGTTTTTTTCATTTGTTTGTTTATTTTTTATTCATTTATTGTTTATCTGTTTATTTCTTTTTAGTTTTGCTCGTCTCTTGTGTTTAAATGACTGTAGCATACAATCTTCACAATCGGAGCCTAAAGCTAAAGAGCTTACAGCACCTAGTGTTCAATGCAACAGCAATGACTGTTGGCTGTTAGAGGACTGTTCTAAGAGTAACTCTTGTTACAGAGCTGCTTGTAAACTAAAAAGCCTCACAACTCAAGTTAAAATGATTGGCTTTGCAGTGTTTTTTGTTTATTTGTTTTTTTCATTTGTTTGTTTATTTTTTATTCATTTATTGTTTATTTGTTTATTTCTTTTTAGTTTTGCTCGTCTCTTGTGTTTAAATGACTGTAGCATACAATCTTCACAATCGGAGCCTAAAGCAACAAAGCTTACAGCACCTAGTGTTCCCTGGCAGTCTCCATTCCAAGTACTAACTAAGCCCACAAGATCGGGATTTGTAAGAGCGCTATGGCCATAAGCAATGACTGTTGGCTGTAGAGGACTGTTCTGAGAGTAACTCTTGTTACAGAGCTGCTTGTAAACTAAAAAGCCTCACAACTCAAATTAAAATGATTGGCTTTGCAGTGTTTTTTGTTTATTTGTTTTTTTCATTTGTTTGTTTATTTTTTATTCATTTATTGTTTATCTGTTTATTTCTTTTTAGTTTTGCTCGTCTCTTGTGCTTAAATGACTGTAGCATACAATCTTCACAATCGGAGCCTAAAGCTAAAGAGCTTACAGCACCTAGTGTTCAATGCAACAGCAATGACTGTTGGCTGTTAGAGGACTGTTCTAAGAGTAACTCTTGTTACAGAGCTGCTTGTAAACTAAAAAGCCTCACAACTCAAGTTAAAATGAATCGCTTTGCAGTGTTTTTTGTTTATTTGTTTTTTTCATTTGTTTGTTTATTTTTTATTCATTTATTGTTTATTTGTTTATTTCTTTTTAGTTTTGCTCGTCTCTTGTGTTTAAATGACTGTAGCATACAATCTTCACAATCGGAGCCTAAAGCAACAAAGCTTACAGCACCTAGTGTTCCCTGGCAGTCTCCATTCCAAGTACTAACTAAGCCCACAAGATCGGGATTTGTAAGAGCGCTATGGCCATAAGCAATGACTGTTGGCTGTAGAGGACTGTTCTGAGAGTAACTCTTGTTACAGAGCTGCTTGTAAACTAAAAATCCTCACAACTCAAATTAAAATGATTGGCTTTGCAGTGTTTTTTGTTTATTTGTTTTTTTCATTTGTTTGTTTATTTTTTATTCATTTATTGTTTATCTGTTTATTTCTTTTTAGTTTTGCTCGTCTCTTGTGTTTAAATGACTGTAGCATACAATCTTCACAATCGGAGCCTAAAGCTAAAGAGCTTACAGCACCTAGTGTTCAATGCAACAGCAATGACTGTTGGCTGTTAGAGGACTGTTCTAAGAGTAACTCTTGTTACAGAGCTGCTTGTAAACTAAAAAGCCTCACAACTCAAGTTAAAATGATTGGCTTTGCAGTGTTTTTTGTTTATTTGTTTTTTTCATTTGTTTGTTTATTTTTTATTCATTTATTGTTTATTTGTTTATTTCTTTTTAGTTTTGCTCGTCTCTTGTGTTTAAATGACTGTAGCATACAATCTTCACAATCGGAGCCTAAAGCAACAAAGCTTACAGCACCTAGTGTTCCCTGGCAGTCTCCATTCCAAGTACTAACTAAGCCCACAAGATCGGGATTTGTAAGAGCGCTATGGCCATAAGCAATGACTGTTGGCTGTAAAGGACTGTTCTGAGAGTAACTCTTGTTACAGAGCTGCTTGTAAACTAAAAATCCTCACAACTCAAATTAAAATGATTGGCTTTGCAGTGTTTTTTGTTTATTTGTTTTTTCATTTGTTTGTTTATTTTTTATTCATTTATTGTTTATCTGTTTATTTCTTTTTAGTTTTGCTCGTCTCTTGTGTTTAAATGACTGTAGCATACAATCTTCACAATCGGAGCCTAAAGCTAAAGAGCTTACAGCACCTAGTGTTCAGTGCAACAGCAATGACTGTTGGCTGTTAGAGGACTGTTCTAAGAGTAACTCTTGTTACAGAGCTGCTTGTAAACTAAAAAGCCTCACAACTCAAGTTAAAATGATTGGCTTTGCAGTGTTTTTTGTTTATTTGTTTTTTTCATTTGTTTGTTTATTTTTTATTCATTTATTGTTTATCTGTTTATTTCTTTTTAGTTTTGCTCGTCTCTTGTGTTTAAATGACTGTAGCATACAATCTTCACAATCGGAGCCTAAAGCTAAAGAGCTTACAGCACCTAGTGTTCAATGCAACAGCAATGACTGTTGGCTGTTAGAGGACTGTTCTAAGAGTAACTCTTGTTACAGAGCTGCTTGTAAACTAAAAAGCCTCACAACTCAAGTTAAAATGATTGGCTTTGCAGTGTTTTTTGTTTATTTGTTTTTTTCATTTGTTTGTTTATTTTTTATTCATTTATTGTTTATTTGTTTATTTCTTTTTAGTTTTGCTCGTCTCTTGTGTTTAAATGACTGTAGCATACAATCTTCACAATCGGAGCCTAAAGCTAAAGAGCTTACAGCACCTAGTGTTCAATGCAACAGCAATGACTGTTGGCTGTTAGAGGACTGTTCTAAGAGTCACTCTTGTTACAGAGCTGCTTGTAAACTAAAAAGCCTCACAACTCAAGTTAAAATGATTGGCTTTGCAGTGTTTTTTGTTTATTTGTTTTTTTTCATTTGTTTGTTTATTTTTTATTCATTTATTGTTTATTTGTTTATTTCTTTTTAGTTTTGCTCGTCTCTTGTGTTTAAATGACTGTAGCATACAATCTTCACAATCGGAGCCTAAAGCAACAAAGCTTACAGCACCTAGTGTTCCCTGGCAGTCTCCATTCCAAGTACTAACTAAGCCCACAAGATCGGGATTTGTAAGAGCGCTATGGCCATAAGCAATGACTGTTGGCTGTAGAGGACTGTTCTGAGAGTAACTCTTGTTACAGAGCTGCTTGTAAACTAAAAAGCCTCACAACTCAAATTAAAATGATTGGCTTTGCAGTGTTTTTTGTTTATTTGTTTTTTTCATTTGTTTGTTTATTTTTTATTCATTTATTGTTTATCTGTTTATTTCTTTTTAGTTTTGCTCGTCTCTTGTGTTTAAATGACTGTAGCATACAATCTTCACAATCGGAGCCTAAAGCTAAAGAGCTTACAGCACCTAGTGTTCAATGCAACAGCAATGACTGTTGGCTGTTAGAGGACTGTTCTAAGAGTAATTCTTGTTACAGAGCTGCTTGTAAACTAAAAAGCCTCACAACTCAAGTTAAAATGATTGGCTTTGCAGTGTTTTTTGTTTATTTGTTTTTTTCATTTGTTTGTTTATTTTTTATTCATTTATTGTTTATTTGTTTATTTCTTTTTAGTTTTGCTCGTCTCTTGTGTTTAAATGACTGTAGCATACAATCTTCACAATCGGAGCCTAAAGCTAAAGAGCTTACAGCACCTAGTGTTCAATGCAACAGCAATGACTGTTGGCTGTTAGAGGACTGTTCTAAGAGTAACTCTTGTTACAGAGCTGCTTGTAAACTAAAAAGCCTCACAACTCAAGTTAAAATGATTGGCTTTGCAGTGTTTTTTGTTTATTTGTTTTTTCATTTGTTTGTTTATTTTTTATTCATTTATTGTTTATTTGTTTATTTCTTTTTAGTTTTGCTCGTCTCTTGTGTTTAAATGACTGTAGCATACAATCTTCACAATCGGAGCCTAAAGCAACAAAGCTTACAGCACCTAGTGTTCCCTGGCAGTCTCCATTCCAAGTACTAACTAAGCCCACAAGATCGGGATTTGTAAGAGCGCTATGGCCATAAGCAATGACTGTTGGCTGTAGAGGACTGTTCTGAGAGTAACTCTTGTTACAGAGCTGCTTGTAAACTAAAAAGCCTCACAACTCAAATTAAAATGATTGGCTTTGCAGTGTTTTTTGTTTATTTGTTTTTTTCATTTGTTTGTTTATTTTTTATTCATTTATTGTTTATCTGTTTATTTCTTTTTAGTTTTGCTCGTCTCTTGTGTTTAAATGACTGTAGCATACAATCTTCACAATCGGAGCCTAAAGCAACAAAGCTTACAGCACCTAGTGTTCCCTGGCAGTCTCCATTCCAAGTACTAACTAAGCCCACAAGATCGGGATTTGTAAGAGCGCTATGGCCATAAGCAATGACTGTTGGCTGTAGAGGACTGTTCTGAGAGTAACTCATGTTACAGAGCTGCTTGTAAACTAAAAAGCCTCACAACTCAAGTTAAAATGATTGGCTTTGCAGTGTTTTTTGTTTATTTGTTTTTTTCATTTGTTTGTTTATTTTTTATTCATTTATTGTTTATTTGTTTATTTCTTTTTAGTTTTGCTCGTCTCTTGTGTTTAAATGACTGTAGCATACAATCTTCACAATCGGAGCCTAAAGCAACAAAGCTTACAGCACCTAGTGTTCCCTGGCAGTCTCCATTCCAAGTACTAACTAAGCCCACAAGATCGGGATTTGTAAGAGCGCTATGGCCATAAGCAATGACTGTTGGCTGTAGAGGACTGTTCTGAGAGTAACTCATGTTACAGAGCTGCTTGTAAACTAAAAAGCCTCACAACTCAAGTTAAAATGATTGGCTTTGCAGTGTTTTTTGTTTATTTGTTTTTTTCATTTGTTTGTTTATTTTTTATTCATTTATTGTTTATCTGTTTATTTCTTTTTAGTTTTGCTCGTCTCTTGTGTTTAAATGACTGTAGCATACAATCTTCACAATCGGAGCCTAAAGCTAAAGAGCTTACAGCACCTAGTGTTCAATGCAACAGCAATGACTGTTGGCTGTTAGAGGACTGTTCTAAGAGTAACTCTTGTTACAGAGCTGCTTGTAAACTAAAAAGCCGCACAACTCAAGTTAAAATGATTGGCTTTGCAGTGTTTTTTGTTTATTTGTTTTTTTCATTTGTTTGTTTATTTTTTATTCATCTATTGTTTATTTGTTTATTTCTTTTTAGTTTTGCTCGTCTCTTGTGTTTAAATGACTGTAGCATACAATCTTCACAATCGGAGCCTAAAGCAACAAAGCTTACAGCACCTAGTGTTCCCTGGCAGTCTCCATTCCAAGTACTAACTAAGCCCACAAGATCGGGATTTGTAAGAGCGCTATGGCCATAAGCAATGACTGTTGGCTGTAGAGGACTGTTCTGAGAGTAACTCTTGTTACAGAGCTGCTTGTAAACTAAAAAGCCTCACAACTCAAATTAAAATGATTGGCTTTGCAGTGTTTTTTGTTTATTTGTTTTTTTCATTTGTTTGTTTATTTTTTATTCATTTATTGTTTATCTGTTTATTTCTTTTTAGTTTTGCTCGTCTCTTGTGTTTAAATGACTGTAGCATACAATCTTCACAATCGGAGCCTAAAGCTAAAGAGCTTACAGCACCTAGTGTTCAATGCAACAGCAATGACTGTTGGCTGTTAGAGGACTGTTCTAAGAGTAACTCTTGTTACAGAGCTGCTTGTAAACTAAAAAGCCTCACAACTCAAGTTAAAATGATTGGCTTTGCAGTGTTTTTTGTTTATTTGTTTTTTTTCATTTGTTTGTTTATTTTTTATTCATTTATTGTTTATTTGTTTATTTCTTTTTAGTTTTGCTCGTCTCTTGTGTTTAAATGACTGTAGCATACAATCTTCACAATCGGAGCCTAAAGCAACAAAGCTTACAGCACCTAGTGTTCCCTGGCAGTCTCCATTCCAAGTACTAACTAAGCCCACAAGATCGGGATTTGCAAGAGCGCTATGGCCATAAGCAATGACTGTTGGCTGTAGAGGACTGTTCTGAGAGTAACTCATGTTACAGAGCTGCTTGTAAACTAAAAAGCCTCACAACTCAAGTTAAAATGATTGGCTTTGCAGTGTTTTTTGTTTATTTGTTTTTTTCATTTGTTTGTTTATTTTTTATTCATTTATTGTTTATTTGTTTATTTCTTTTTAGTTTTGCTCGTCTCTTGTGTTTAAATGACTGTAGCATACAATCTTCACAATCGGAGCCTAAAGCAACAAAGCTTACAGCACCTAGTGTTCCCTGGCAGTCTCCATTCCAAGTACTAACTAAGCCCACAAGATCGGGATTTGTAAGAGCGCTATGGCCATAAGCAATGACTGTTGGCTGTAGAGGACTGTTCTGAGAGTAACTCATGTTACAGAGCTGCTTGTAAACTAAAAAGCCTCACAACTCAAGTTAAAATGATTGGCTTTGCAGTGTTTTTTGTTTATTTGTTTTTTTCATTTGTTTGTTTATTTTTTATTCATTTATTGTTTATTTGTTTATTTCTTTTTAGTTTTGCTCGTCTCTTGTGTTTAAATGACTGTAGCATACAATCTTCACAATCGGAGCCTAAAGCAACAAAGCTTACAGCACCTAGTGTTCCCTGGCAGTCTCCATTCCAAGTACTAACTAAGCCCACAAGATCGGGATTTGTAAGAGCGCTATGGCCATAAGCAATGACTGTTGGCTGTAGAGGACTGTTCTGAGAGTAACTCATGTTACAGAGCTGCTTGTAAACTAAAAAGCCTCACAACTCAAGTTAAAATGATTGGCTTTGCAGTGTTTTTTGTTTATTTGTTTTTTTCATTTGTTTGTTTATTTTTTATTCATTTATTGTTTATCTGTTTATTTCTTTTTAGTTTTGCTCGTCTCTTGTGTTTAAATGACTGTAGCATACAATCTTCACAATCGGAGCCTAAAGCTAAAGAGCTTACAGCACCTAGTGTTCAATGCAACAGCAATGACTGTTGGCTGTTAGAGGACTGTTCTAAGAGTAACCCTTGTTACAGAGCTGCTTGTAAACTAAAAAGCCTCACAACTCAAGTTAAAATGATTGGCTTTGCAGTGTTTTTTGTTTATTTGTTTTTTTCATTTGTTTGTTTATTTTTTATTCATTTATTGTTTATTTGTTTATTTCTTTTTAGTTTTGCTCGTCTCTTGTGTTTAAATGACTGTAGCATACAATCTTCACAATCGGAGCCTAAAGCAACAAAGCTTACAGCACCTAGTGTTCCCTGGCAGTCTCCATTCCAAGTACTAACTAAGCCCACAAGATCGGGATTTGTAAGAGCGCTATGGCCATAAGCAATGACTGTTGGCTGTAGAGGACTGTTCTGAGAGTAACTCTTGTTACAGAGCTGCTTGTAAACTAAAAAGCCTCACAACTCAAATTAAAATGATTGGCTTTGCAGTGTTTTTTGTTTATTTGTTTTTTTTCATTTGTTTGTTTATTTTTTATTCATTTATTGTTTATCTGTTTATTTCTTTTTAGTTTTGCTCGTCTCTTGTGTTTAAATGACTGTAGCATACAATCTTCACAATCGGAGCCTAAAGCTAAAGAGCTTACAGCACCTAGTGTTCAATGCAACAGCAATGACTGTTGGCTGTTAGAGGACTGTTCTAAGAGTAACTCTTGTTACAGAGCTGCTTGTAAACTAAAAAGCCTCACAACTCAAGTTAAAATGATTGGCTTTGCAGTGTTTTTTGTTTATTTGTTTTTTTTCATTTGTTTGTTTATTTTTTATTCATTTATTGTTTATTTGTTTATTTCTTTTTAGTTTTGCTCGTCTCTTGTGTTTAAATGACTGTAGCATACAATCTTCACAATCGGAGCCTAAAGCAACAAAGCTTACAGCACCTAGTGTTCCCTGGCAGTCTCCATTCCAAGTACTAACTAAGCCCACAAGATCGGGATTTGCAAGAGCGCTATGGCCATAAGCAATGACTGTTGGCTGTAGAGGACTGTTCTGAGAGTAACTCATGTTACAGAGCTGCTTGTAAACTAAAAAGCCTCACAACTCAAGTTAAAATGATTGGCTTTGCAGTGTTTTTTGTTTATTTGTTTTTTTCATTTGTTTGTTTATTTTTTATTCATTTATTGTTTATTTGTTTATTTCTTTTTAGTTTTGCTCGTCTCTTGTGTTTAAATGACTGTAGCATACAATCTTCACAATCGGAGCCTAAAGCAACAAAGCTTACAGCACCTAGTGTTCCCTGGCAGTCTCCATTCCAAGTACTAACTAAGCCCACAAGATCGGGATTTGTAAGAGCGCTATGGCCATAAGCAATGTCTGTTGGCTGTAGAGGACTGTTCTGAGAGTAACTCATGTTACAGAGCTGCTTGTAAACTAAAAAGCCTCACAACTCAAGTTAAAATGATTGGCTTTGCAGTGTTTTTTGTTTATTTGTTTTTTTCATTTGTTTGTTTATTTTTTATTCATTTATTGTTTATTTGTTTATTTCTTTTTAGTTTTGCTCGTCTCTTGTGTTTAAATGACTGTAGCATACAATCTTCACAATCGGAGCCTAAAGCTAAAAAGCTTACAGCACCTAGTGTTCCCTGGCAGTCTCCATTCCAAGTACTAACTAAGCCCACAAGATCGGGATTTGTAAGAGCGCTATGGCCATAAGCAATGACTGTTGGCTGTAGAGGACTGTTCTAAGAGTAACTCTTGTTACAGAGCTGCTTGTAAACTAAAAAGCCTCACAACTCAAATTAAAATGATTGGCTTTGCAGTGTTTTTTGTTTATTTGTTTTTTTCATTTGTTTGTTTATTTTTTATTCATTTATTGTTTATTTGTTTATTTCTTTTTAGTTTTGCTCGTCTCTTGTGTTTAAATGACTGTAGCATACAATCTTCACAATCGGAGCCTAAAGCAAAAAAGCTTACAGCACCTAGTGTTCCCTGGCAGTCTCCATTCCAAGTACTAACTAAGCCCACAAGATCGGGATTTGTAAGAGCGCTATGTCCATAAGCAATGACTGTTGGCTGTAGAGGACTGTTCTGAGAGTAACTCTTGTTACAGAGCTGCTTGTAAACTAAAAAGCCTCACAACTCAAATTAAAATGATTGGCTTTGCAGTGTTTTTTGTTTATTTGTTTTTTTCATTTGTTTGTTTATTTTTTATTCATTTATTGTTTATCTGTTTATTTCTTTTTAGTTTTGCTCGTCTCTTGTGTTTAAATGACTGTAGCATACAATCTTCACAATCGGAGCCTAAAGCTAAAGAGCTTACAGCACCTAGTGTTCAATGCAACAGCAATGACTGTTGGCTGTTAGAGGACTGTTCTAAGAGTAACTCTTGTTACAGAGCTGCTTGTAAACTAAAAAGCCTCACAACTCAAGTTAAAATGATTGGCTTTGCAGTGTTTTTTGTTTATTTGTTTTTTTCATTTGTTTGTTTATTTTTTATTCATTTATTGTTTATTTGTTTATTTCTTTTTAGTTTTGCTCGTCTCTTGTGTTTAAATGACTGTAGCATACAATCTTCACAATCGGAGCCTAAAGCTAAAGAGCTTACAGCACCTAGTGTTCAATGCAACAGCAATGACTGTTGGCTGTTAGAGGACTTTTCTAAGAGTAACTCTTGTTACAGAGCTGCTTGTAAACTAAAAAGCCTCACAACTCAAGTTAAAATGATTGGCTTTGCAGTGTTTTTTGTTTATTTGTTTTTTCATTTGTTTGTTTATTTTTTATTCATTTATTGTTTATTTGTTTATTTCTTTTTAGTTTTGCTCGTCTCTTGTGTTTAAATGACTGCAGCATACAATCTTCACAATCGGAGCCTAAAGCTTAAAAGCTTACAGCACCTAGTGTTCCCTGGCAGTCTCCATTCCAAGTACTAACTAAGCCCACAAGATCGGGATTTGTAAGAGCGCTATGGCCATAAGCAATGACTGTTGGCTGTAGAGGACTGTTCTGAGAGTAACTCTTGTTACAGAGCTGCTTGTAAACTAAAAAGCCTCACAACTCAAATTAAAATGATTGGCTTTGCAGTGTTTTTTGTTTATTTGTTTTTTTTATTTGTTTGTTTATTTTTTATTCATTTATTGTTTATCTGTTTATTTCTTTTTAGTTTTGCTCGTCTCTTGTGTTTAAATGACTGTAGCATACAATCTTCACAATCGGAGCCTAAAGCTAAAGAGCTTACAGCACCTAGTGTTCAATGCAACAGCAATGACTGTTGGCTGTTAGAGGACTGTTCTAAGAGTAACTCTTGTTACAGAGCTGCTTGTAAACTAAAAAGCCTCACAACTCAAGTTAAAATGATTGGCTTTGCAGTGTTTTTTGTTTATTTGTTTTTTTCATTTGTTTGTTTATTTTTTAATCATTTATTGTTTATTTGTTTATTTCTTTTTAGTTTTGCTCGTCTCTTGTGTTTAAATGACTGTAGCATACAATCTTCACAATCGGAGCCTAAAGCAACAAAGCTTACAGCACCTAGTGTTCCCTGGCAGTCTCCATTCCAAGTACTAACTAAGCCCACAAGATCGGGATTTGTAAGAGCGCTATGGCCATAAGCAATGACTGTTGGCTGTAGAGGACTGTTCTGAGAGTAACTCTTGTTACAGAGCTGCTTGTAAACTAAAAAGCCTCACAACTCAAATTAAAATGATTGGCTTTGCAGTGTTTTTTGTTTATTTGTTTTTTTCATTTGTTTGTTTATTTTTTATTCATTTATTGTTTATCTGTTTATTTCTTTTTAGTTTTGCTCGTCCCTTGTGTTTAAATGACTGTAGCATACAATCTTCACAATCGGAGCCTAAAGCTAAAGAGCTTACAGCACCTAGTGTTCAATGCAACAGCAATGACTGTTGGCTGTTAGAGGACTGTTCTAAGAGTAACTCTTGTTACAGAGCTGCTTGTAAACTAAAAAGCCTCACAACTCAAGTTAAAATGATTGGCTTTGCAGTGTTTTTTGTTTATTTGTTTTTTTCATTTGTTTGTTTATTTTTTATTCATTTATTGTTTATTTGTTTATTTCTTTTTAGTTTTGCTCGTCTCTTGTGTTTAAATGACTGTAGCATACAATCTTCACAATCGGAGCCTAAAGCTAAAGAGCTTACAGCACCTAGTGTTCAATGCAACAGCAATGACTGTTGGCTGTTAGAGGACTGTTCTAAGAGTAACTCTTGTTACAGAGCTGCTTGTAAACTAAAAAGCCTCACAACTCAAGTTAAAATGATTGGCTTTGCAGTGTTTTTTGTTTATTTGTTTTTTCATTTGTTTGTTTATTTTTTATTCATTTATTGTTTATTTGTTTATTTCTTTTTAGTTTTGCTCGTCTCTTGTGTTTAAATGACTGTAGCATACAATCTTCACAATCGGAGCCTAAAGCAACAAAGCTTACAGCACCTAGTGTTCCCTGGCAGTCTCCATTCCAAGTACTAACTAAGCCCACAAGATCGGGATTTGTAAGAGCGCTATGGCCATAAGCAATGACTGTTGGCTGTAGAGGACTGTTCTGAGAGTAACTCTTGTTACAGAGCTGCTTGTAAACTAAAAAGCCTCACAACTCAAATTAAAATGATTGGCTTTGCAGTGTTTTTTGTTTATTTGTTTTTTTCATTTGTTTGTTTATTTTTTATTCATTTATTGTTTATCTGTTTATTTCTTTTTAGTTTTGCTCGTCTCTTGTGTTTAAATGACTGTAGCATACAATCTTCACAATCGGAGCCTAAAGCAACAAAGCTTACAGCACCTAGTGTTCCCTGGCAGTCTCCATTCCAAGTACTAACTAAGCCCACAAGATCGGGATTTGTAAGAGCGCTATGGCCATAAGCAATGACTGTTGGCTGTAGAGGACTGTTCTGAGAGTAACTCATGTTACAGAGCTGCTTGTAAACTAAAAAGCCTCACAACTCAAATTAAAATGATTGGCTTTGCAGTGTTTTTTGTTTATTTGTTTTTTTTCATTTGTTTGTTTATTTTTTATTCATTTATTGTTTATCTGTTTATTTCTTTTTAGTTTTGCTCGTCTCTTGTGTTTAAATGACTGTAGCATACAATCTTCACAATCGGAGCCTAAAGCTAAAGAGCTTACAGCACCTAGTGTTCAATGCAACAGCAATGACTGTTGGCTGTTAGAGGACTGTTCTAAGAGTAACTCTTGTTACAGAGCTGCTTGTAAACTAAAAAGCCTCACAACTCAAGTTAAAATGATTGGCTTTGCAGTGTTTTTTGTTTATTTGTTTTTTTCATTTGTTTGTTTATTTTTTAATCATTTATTGTTTATTTGTTTATTTCTTTTTAGTTTTGCTCGTCTCTTGTGTTTAAATGACTGTAGCATACAATCTTCACAATCGGAGCCTAAAGCAACAAAGCTTACAGCACCTAGTGTTCCCTGGCAGTCTCCATTCCAAGTACTAACTAAGCCCACAAGATCGGGATTTGTAAGAGCGCTATGGCCATAAGCAATGACTGTTGGCTGTAGAGGACTGTTCTGAGAGTAACTCTTGTTACAGAGCTGCTTGTAAACTAAAAAGCCTCACAACTCAAATTAAAATGATTGGCTTTGCAGTGTTTTTTGTTTATTTGTTTTTTTCATTTGTTTGTTTATTTTTTATTCATTTATTGTTTATCTGTTTATTTCTTTTTAGTTTTGCTCGTCCCTTGTGTTTAAATGACTGTAGCATACAATCTTCACAATCGGAGCCTAAAGCTAAAGAGCTTACAGCACCTAGTGTTCAATGCAACAGCAATGACTGTTGGCTGTTAGAGGACTGTTCTAAGAGTAACTCTTGTTACAGAGCTGCTTGTAAACTAAAAAGCCTCACAACTCAAGTTAAAATGATTGGCTTTGCAGTGTTTTTTGTTTATTTGTTTTTTTCATTTGTTTGTTTATTTTTTATTCATTTATTGTTTATTTGTTTATTTCTTTTTAGTTTTGCTCGTCTCTTGTGTTTAAATGACTGTAGCATACAATCTTCACAATCGGAGCCTAAAGCTAAAGAGCTTACAGCACCTAGTGTTCAATGCAACAGCAATGACTGTTGGCTGTTAGAGGACTGTTCTAAGAGTAACTCTTGTTACAGAGCTGCTTGTAAACTAAAAAGCCTCACAACTCAAGTTAAAATGATTGGCTTTGCAGTGTTTTTTGTTTATTTGTTTTTTTCATTTGTTTGTTTATTTTTTATTCATTTATTGTTTATCTGTTTATTTCTTTTTAGTTTTGCTCGTCTCTTGTGTTTAAATGACTGTAGCATACAATCTTCACAATCGGAGCCTAAAGCAACAAAGCTTACAGCACCTAGTGTTCCCTGGCAGTCTCCATTCCAAGTACTAACTAAGCCCACAAGATCGGGATTTGTAAGAGCGCTATGGCCATAAGCAATGACTGTTGGCTGTAGAGGACTGTTCTGAGAGTAACTCATGTTACAGAGCTGCTTGTAAACTAAAAAGCCTCACAACTCAAGTTAAAATGATTGGCTTTGCAGTGTTTTTTGTTTATTTGTTTTTTTCATTTGTTTGTTTATTTTTTATTCATTTATTGTTTATTTGTTTATTTCTTTTTAGTTTTGCTCGTCTCTTGTGTTTAAATGACTGTAGCATACAATCTTCACAATCGGAGCCTAAAGCAACAAAGCTTACAGCACCTAGTGTTCCCTGGCAGTCTCCATTCCAAGTACTAACTAAGCCCACAAGATCGGGATTTGTAAGAGCGCTATGGCCATAAGCAATGACTGTTGGCTGTAGAGGACTGTTCTGAGAGTAACTCATGTTACAGAGCTGCTTGTAAACTAAAAAGCCTCACAACTCAAGTTAAAATGATTGGCTTTGCAGTGTTTTTTGTTTATTTGTTTTTTTCATTTGTTTGTTTATTTTTTATTCATTTATTGTTTATCTGTTTATTTCTTTTTAGTTTTGCTCGTCTCTTGTGTTTAAATGACTGTAGCATACAATCTTCACAATCGGAGCCTAAAGCTAAAGAGCTTACAGCACCTAGTGTTCAATGCAACAGCAATGACTGTTGGCTGTTAGAGGACTGTTCTAAGAGTAACTCTTGTTACAGAGCTGCTTGTAAACTAAAAAGCCGCACAACTCAAGTTAAAATGATTGGCTTTGCAGTGTTTTTTGTTTATTTGTTTTTTTCATTTGTTTGTTTATTTTTTATTCATCTATTGTTTATTTGTTTATTTCTTTTTAGTTTTGCTCGTCTCTTGTGTTTAAATGACTGTAGCATACAATCTTCACAATCGGAGCCTAAAGCAACAAAGCTTACAGCACCTAGTGTTCCCTGGCAGTCTCCATTCCAAGTACTAACTAAGCCCACAAGATCGGGATTTGTAAGAGCGCTATGGCCATAAGCAATGACTGTTGGCTGTAGAGGACTGTTCTGAGAGTAACTCTTGTTACAGAGCTGCTTGTAAACTAAAAAGCCTCACAACTCAAATTAAAATGATTGGCTTTGCAGTGTTTTTTGTTTATTTGTTTTTTTCATTTGTTTCTTTATTTTTTATTCATTTATTGTTTATCTGTTTATTTCTTTTTAGTTTTGCTCGTCTCTTGTGTTTAAATGACTGTAGCATACAATCTTCACAATCGGAGCCTAAAGCTAAAGAGCTTACAGCACCTAGTGTTCAATGCAACAGCAATGACTGTTGGCTGTTAGAGGACTGTTCTAAGAGTAACTCTTGTTACAGAGCTGCTTGTAAACTAAAAAGCCTCACAACTCAAGTTAAAATGATTGGCTTTGCAGTGTTTTTTGTTTATTTGTTTTTTTTTCATTTGTTTGTTTATTTTTTATTCATTTATTGTTTATTTGTTTATTTCTTTTTAGTTTTGCTCGTCTCTTGTGTTTAAATGACTGTAGCATACAATCTTCACAATCGGAGCCTAAAGCAACAAAGCTTACAGCACCTAGTGTTCCCTGGCAGTCTCCATTCCAAGTACTAACTAAGCCCACAAGATCGGGATTTGCAAGAGCGCTATGGCCATAAGCAATGACTGTTGGCTGTAGAGGACTGTTCTGAGAGTAACTCATGTTACAGAGCTGCTTGTAAACTAAAAAGCCTCACAACTCAAGTTAAAATGATTGGCTTTGCAGTGTTTTTTGTTTATTTGTTTTTTTCATTTGTTTGTTTATTTTTTATTCATTTATTGTTTATTTGTTTATTTCTTTTTAGTTTTGCTCGTCTCTTGTGTTTAAATGACTGTAGCATACAATCTTCACAATCGGAGCCTAAAGCAACAAAGCTTACAGCACCTAGTGTTCCCTGGCAGTCTCCATTCCAAGTACTAACTAAGCCCACAAGATCGGGATTTGTAAGAGCGCTATGGCCATAAGCAATGACTGTTGGCTGTAGAGGACTGTTCTGAGAGTAACTCATGTTACAGAGCTGCTTGTAAACTAAAAAGCCTCACAACTCAAGTTAAAATGATTGGCTTTGCAGTGTTTTTTGTTTATTTGTTTTTTTCATTTGTTTGTTTATTTTTTATTCATTTATTGTTTATTTGTTTATTTCTTTTTAGTTTTGCTCGTCTCTTGTGTTTAAATGACTGTAGCATACAATCTTCACAATCGGAGCCTAAAGCAACAAAGCTTACAGCACCTAGTGTTCCCTGGCAGTCTCCATTCCAAGTACTAACTAAGCCCACAAGATCGGGATTTGTAAGAGCGCTATGGCCATAAGCAATGACTGTTGGCTGTAGAGGACTGTTCTGAGAGTAACTCATGTTACAGAGCTGCTTGTAAACTAAAAAGCCTCACAACTCAAGTTAAAATGATTGGCTTTGCAGTGTTTTTTGTTTATTTGTTTTTTTCATTTGTTTGTTTATTTTTTATTCATTTATTGTTTATCTGTTTATTTCTTTTTAGTTTTGCTCGTCTCTTGTGTTTAAATGACTGTAGCATACAATCTTCACAATCGGAGCCTAAAGCTAAAGAGCTTACAGCACCTAGTGTTCAATGCAACAGCAATGACTGTTGGCTGTTAGAGGACTGTTCTAAGAGTAACTCTTGTTACAGAGCTGCTTGTAAACTAAAAAGCCTCACAACTCAAGTTAAAATGATTGGCTTTGCAGTGTTTTTTGTTTATTTGTTTTTTTCATTTGTTTGTTTATTTTTTATTCATTTATTGTTTATTTGTTTATTTCTTTTTAGTTTTGCTCGTCTCTTGTGTTTAAATGACTGTAGCATACAATCTTCACAATCGGAGCCTAAAGCAACAAAGCTTACAGCACCTAGTGTTCCCTGGCAGTCTCCATTCCAAGTACTAACTAAGCCCACAAGATCGGGATTTGTAAGAGCGCTATGGCCATAAGCAATGACTGTTGGCTGTAGAGGACTGTTCTGAGAGTAACTCTTGTTACAGAGCTGCTTGTAAACTAAAAAGCCTCATAACTCAAATTAAAATGATTGGCTTTGCAGTGTTTTTTGTTTATTTGTTTTTTTCATTTGTTTGTTTATTTTTTATTCATTTATTGTTTATCTGTTTATTTCTTTTTAGTTTTGCTCGTCTCTTGTGTTTAAATGACTGTAGCATACAATCTTCACAATCGGAGCCTAAAGCAACAAAGCTTACAGCACCTAGTGTTCCCTGGCAGTCTCCATTCCAAGTACTAACTAAGCCCACAAGATCGGGATTTGTAAGAGCGCTATGGCCATAAGCAATGACTGTTGGCTGTAGAGGACTGTTCTGAGAGTAACTCTTGTTACAGAGCTGCTTGTAAACTAAAAAGCCTCACAACTCAAATTAAAATGATTGGCTTTGCAGTGTTTTTTGTTTATTTGTTTTTTTCATTTGTTTGTTTATTTTTTATTCATTTATTGTTTATCTGTTTATTTCTTCTTAGTTTTGCTCGTCTCTTGTGTTTAAATGACTGTAGCATACAATCTTCACAATCGGAGCATAAAGCAACAAAGCTTACAGCACCTAGTGTTCCCTGGCAGTCTCCATTCCAAGTACTAACTAAGCCCACAAGATCGGGATTTGTAAGAGCGCTATGGCCATAAGCAATGACTGTTGGCTGTAGAGGACTGTTCTGAGAGTAACTCTTGTTACAGAGCTGCTTGTAAACTAAAAAGCCTCACAACTCAAATTAAAATGATTGGCTTTGCAGTGTTTTTTGTTTATTTGTTTTTTTCATTTGTTTGTTTATTTTTTATTCATTTATT
Source organism: Hoplias malabaricus (assembly GCF_029633855.1). Lineage (NCBI taxonomy): Eukaryota > Metazoa > Chordata > Actinopteri > Characiformes > Erythrinidae > Hoplias > Hoplias malabaricus. Next base: position 27,862,992 of record NC_089814.1, read on the forward strand.
GTTTATCTGTTTATTTCTTTTTAGTTTTGCTCGTCTCTTGTGTTTAAATGACTGTAGCATACAATCTTCACAATCGGAGCCTAAAGCTAAAGAGCTTACAGCACCTAGTGTTCAATGCAACAGCAATGACTGTTGGCTGTTAGAGGACTGTTCTAAGAGTAACTCTTGTTACAGAGCTGCTTGTAAACTAAAAAGCCTCACAACTCAAGTTAAAATGATTGGCTTTGCAGTGTTTTTTTTTGATTATTTGTTTTTTTCATTTGTTTGTTTATTTTTTATTCATTTATTGTTTATTTGTTTATTTCTTTTTAGTTTTGCTCGTCTCTTGTGTTTAAATGACTGTAGCATACAATCTTCACAATCGGAGCCTAAAGCAACAAAGCTTACAGCACCTAGTGTTCCCTGGCAGTCTCCATTCCAAGTACTAACTAAGCCCACAAGATCGGGATTTGTAAGAGCGCTATGGCCATAAGCAATGACTGTTGGCTGTAGAGGACTGTTCTGAGAGTAACTCTTGTTACAGAGCTGCTTGTAAACTAAAAAGCCTCACAACTCAAATTAAAATGATTGGCTTTGCAGTGTTTTTTGTTTATTTGTTTTTTTCATTTGTTTGTTTATTTTTTATTCATTTATTGTTTATCTGTTTATTTCTTCTTAGTTTTGCTCGTCTCTTGTGTTTAAATGACTGTAGCATACAATCTTCACAATCGGAGCCTAAAGCAACAAAGCTTACAGCACCTAGTGTTCCCTGGCAGTCTCCATTCCAAGTACTAACTAAGCCCACAAGATCGGGATTTGTAAGAGCGCTATGGCCATAAGCAATGACTGTTGGCTGTAGAGGACTGTTCTGAGAGTAACTCTTGTTACAGAGCTGCTTGTAAACTAAAAAGCCTCACAACTCAAATTAAAATGATTGGCTTTGCAGTGTTTTTTGTTTATTTGTTTTTTTCATTTGTTTGTTTATTTTTTATTCATTTATTGTTTATCTGTTTATTTCTTTTTAGTTTTGCTCGTCTCTTGTGTTTAAATGACTGTAGCATACAATCTTCACAATCGGAGCCTAAAGCTAAAGAGCTTACAGCACCTAGTGTTCAATGCAACAGCAATGACTGTTGGCTGTTAGAGGACTGTTCTAAGAGTAACTCTTGTTACAGAGCTGCTTGTAAACTAAAAAGCCTCACAACTCAAGTTAAAATGATTGGCTTTGCAGTGTTTTTTTTTTGATTATTTGTTTTTTTCATTTGTTTGTTTATTTTTTATTCATTTATTGTTTATTTGTTTATTTCTTTTTAGTTTTGCTCGTCTCTTGTGTTTAAATGACTGTAGCATACAATCTTCACAATCGGAGCCTAAAGCAACAAAGCTTACAGCACCTAGTGTTCCCTGGCAGTCTCCATTCCAAGTACTAACTAAGCCCACAAGATCGGGATTTGTAAGAGCGCTATGGCCATAAGCAATGACTGTTGGCTGTAGAGGACTGTTCTGAGAGTAACTCTTGTTACAGAGCTGCTTGTAAACTAAAAAGCCTCACAACTCAAATTAAAATGATTGGCTTTGCAGTGTTTTTTGTTTATTTGTTTTTTTCATTTGTTTGTTTATTTTTTATTCATTTATTGTTTATCTGTTTATTTCTTTTTAGTTTTGCTCGTCTCTTGTGCTTAAATGACTGTAGCATACAATCTTCACAATCGGAGCCTAAAGCTAAAGAGCTTACAGCACCTAGTGTTCAATGCAACAGCAATGACTGTTGGCTGTTAGAGGACTGTTCTAAGAGTAACTCTTGTTACAGAGCTGCTTGTAAACTAAAAAGCCTCACAACTCAAGTTAAAATGAATCGCTTTGCAGTGTTTTTTGTTTATTTGTTTTTTTCATTTGTTTGTTTATTTTTTATTCATTTATTGTTTATCTGTTTATTTCTTCTTAGTTTTGCTCGTCTCTTGTGTTTAAATGACTGTAGCATACAATCTTCACAATCGGAGCCTAAAGCTAAAGAGCTTACAGCACCTAGTGTTCAATGCAACAGCAATGACTGTTGGCTGTTAGAGGACTGTTCTAAGAGTAACTCTTGTTACAGAGCTGCTTGTAAACTAAAAAGCCTCACAACTCAAGTTAAAATGATTGGCTTTGCAGTGTTTTTTGTTTATTTGTTTTTTTCATTTGTTTGTTTATTTTTTATTCATTTATTGTTTATTTGTTTATTTCTTTTTAGTTTTGCTCGTCTCTTGTGTTTAAATGACTGTAGCATACAATCTTCACAATCGGAGCCTAAAGCAACAAAGCTTACAGCACCTAGTGTTCCCTGGCAGTCTCCATTCCAAGTACCAACTAAGCCCACAAGATCGGGATTTGTAAGAGCGCTATGGCCATAAGCAATGACTGTTGGCTGTAGAGGACTGTTCTGAGAGTAACTCTTGTTACAGAGCTGCTTGTAAACTAAAAAGCCTCACAACTCAAATTAAAATGATTGGCTTTGCAGTGTTTTTTGTTTATTTGTTTTTTTCATTTGTTTGTTTATTTTTTATTCATTTATTGTTTATCTGTTTATTTCTTTTTAGTTTTGCTCGTCTCTTGTGTTTAAATGACTGTAGCATACAATCTTCACAATCGGAGCCTAAAGCTAAAGAGCTTACAGCACCTAGTGTTCAATGCAACAGCAATGACTGTTGGCTGTTAGAGGACTGTTCTAAGAGTAACTCTTGTTACAGAGCTGCTTGTAAACTAAAAAGCCTCACAACTCAAGTTAAAATGATTGGCTTTGCAGTGTTTTTTGTTTATTTGTTTTTTTCATTTGTTTGTTTATTTTTTATTCATTTATTGTTTATTTGTTTATTTCTTTTTAGTTTTGCTCGTCTCTTGTGTTTAAATGACTGTAGCATACAATCTTCACAATCGGAGCCTAAAGCTAAAGAGCTTACAGCACCTAGTGTTCAATGCAACAGCAATGCCTGTTGGCTGTTAGAGGACTGTTCTGAGAGTAACTCTTGTTACAGAGCTGCTTGTAAACTAAAAAGCCTCACAACTTAAGTTAAAATGATTGGCTTTGCAGTGTTTTTTGTTTATTTGTTTTTTTCATTTGTTTGTTTATTTTTTATTCATTTATTGTTTATTTGTTTATTTCTTTTTAGTTTTGCTCGTCTCTTGTGTTTAAATGACTGTAGCATACAATCTTCACAATCGGAGCCTAAAGCTAAAGAGCTTACAGCACCTAGTGTTCAATGCAACAGCAATGACTGTTGGCTGTTAGAGGACTGTTCTAAGAGTAACTCTTGTTACAGAGCTGCTTGTAAACTAAAAAGCCTCACAACTCAAGTTAAAATGATTGGCTTTGCAGTGTTTTTTGTTTATTTGTTTTTTCATTTGTTTGTTTATTTTTTATTCATTTATTGTTTATTTGTTTATTTCATTTTAGTTTTGCTCGTCTCTTGTGTTTAAATGACTGTAGCATACAATCTTCACAATCGGAGCCTAAAGCAACAAAGCTTACAGCACCTAGTGTTCCCTGGCAGTCTCCATTCCAAGTACTAACTAAGCCCACAAGATCGGGATTTGTAAGAGCGCTATGGCCATAAGCAATGACTGTTGGCTGTAGAGGACTGTTCTGAGAGTAACTCTTGTTACAGAGCTGCTTGTAAACTAAAAAGCCTCACAACTCAAATTAAAATGATTGGCTTTGCAGTGTTTTTTGTTTATTTGTTTTTTTCATTTGTTTGTTTATTTTTTATTCATTTATTGTTTATCTGTTTATTTCTTCTTAGTTTTGCTCGTCTCTTGTGTTTAAATGACTGTAGCATACAATCTTCACAATCGGAGCCTAAAGCAACAAAGCTTACAGCACCTAGTGTTCCCTGGCAGTCTCCATTCCAAGTACTAACTAAGCCCACAAGATCGGGATTTGTAAGAGCGCTATGGCCATAAGCAATGACTGTTGGCTGTAGAGGACTGTTCTGAGAGTAACTCTTGTTACAGAGCTGCTTGTAAACTAAAAAGCCTCACAACTCAAATTAAAATGATTGGCTTTGCAGTGTTTTTTGTTTATTTGTTTTTTTCATTTGTTTGTTTATTTTTTATTCATTTATTGTTTATCTGTTTATTTCTTTTTAGTTTTGCTCGTCTCTTGTGTTTAAATGACTGTAGCATACAATCTTCACAATCGGAGCCTAAAGCTAAAGAGCTTACAGCACCTAGTGTTCAATGCAACAGCAATGACTGTTGGCTGTTAGAGGACTGTTCTAAGAGTAACTCTTGTTACAGAGCTGCTTGTAAACTAAAAAGCCTCACAACTCAAGTTAAAATGATTGGCTTTGCAGTGTTTTTTTTTTGATTATTTGTTTTTTTCATTTGTTTGTTTATTTTTTATTCATTTATTGTTTATTTGTTTATTTCTTTTTAGTTTTGCTCGTCTCTTGTGTTTAAATGACTGTAGCATACAATCTTCACAATCGGAGCCTAAAGCAACAAAGCTTACAGCACCTAGTGTTCCCTGGCAGTCTCCATTCCAAGTACTAACTAAGCCCACAAGATCGGGATTTGTAAGAGCGCTATGGCCATAAGCAATGACTGTTGGCTGTAGAGGACTGTTCTGAGAGTAACTCTTGTTACAGAGCTGCTTGTAAACTAAAAAGCCTCACAACTCAAATTAAAATGATTGGCTTTGCAGTGTTTTTTGTTTATTTGTTTTTTTCATTTGTTTGTTTATTTTTTATTCATTTATTGTTTATCTGTTTATTTCTTTTTAGTTTTGCTCGTCTCTTGTGCTTAAATGACTGTAGCATACAATCTTCACAATCGGAGCCTAAAGCTAAAGAGCTTACAGCACCTAGTGTTCAATGCAACAGCAATGACTGTTGGCTGTTAGAGGACTGTTCTAAGAGTAACTCTTGTTACAGAGCTGCTTGTAAACTAAAAAGCCTCACAACTCAAGTTAAAATGAATCGCTTTGCAGTGTTTTTTGTTTATTTGTTTTTTTCATTTGTTTGTTTATTTTTTATTCATTTATTGTTTATCTGTTTATTTCTTCTTAGTTTTGCTCGTCTCTTGTGTTTAAATGACTGTAGCATACAATCTTCACAATCGGAGCCTAAAGCTAAAGAGCTTACAGCACCTAGTGTTCAATGCAACAGCAATGACTGTTGGCCGTTAGAGGACTGTTCTAAGAGTAACTCTTGTTACAGAGCTGCTTGTAAACTAAAAAGCCTCACAACTCAAGTTAAAATGATTGGCTTTGCAGTGTTTTTTGTTTATTTGTTTTTTTCATTTGTTTGTTTATTTTTTATTCATTTATTGTTTATTTGTTTATTTCTTTTTAGTTTTGCTCGTCTCTTGTGTTTAAATGACTGTAGCATACAATCTTCACAATCGGAGCCTAAAGCAACAAAGCTTACAGCACCTAGTGTTCCCTGGCAGTCTCCATTCCAAGTACCAACTAAGCCCACAAGATCGGGATTTGTAAGAGCGCTATGGCCATAAGCAATGACTGTTGGCTGTAGAGGACTGTTCTGAGAGTAACTCTTGTTACAGAGCTGCTTGTAAACTAAAAAGCCTCACAACTCAAATTAAAATGATTGGCTTTGCAGTGTTTTTTGTTTATTTGTTTTTTTCATTTGTTTGTTTATTTTTTATTCATTTATTGTTTATCTGTTTATTTCTTTTTAGTTTTGCTCGTCTCTTGTGTTTAAATGACTGTAGCATACAATCTTCACAATCGGAGCCTAAAGCTAAAGAGCTTACAGCACCTAGTGTTCAATGCAACAGCAATGACTGTTGGCTGTTAGAGGACTGTTCTAAGAGTAACTCTTGTTACAGAGCTGCTTGTAAACTAAAAAGCCTCACAACTCAAGTTAAAATGATTGGCTTTGCAGTGTTTTTTGTTTATTTGTTTTTTTCATTTGTTTGTTTATTTTTTATTCATTTATTGTTTATTTGTTTATTTCTTTTTAGTTTTGCTCGTCTCTTGTGTTTAAATGACTGTAGCATACAATCTTCACAATCGGAGCCTAAAGCTAAAGAGCTTACAGCACCTAGTGTTCAATGCAACAGCAATGCCTGTTGGCTGTTAGAGGACTGTTCTGAGAGTAACTCTTGTTACAGAGCTGCTTGTAAACTAAAAAGCCTCACAACTCAAGTTAAAATGATTGGCTTTGCAGTGTTTTTTGTTTATTTGTTTTTTTCATTTGTTTGTTTATTTTTTATTCATTTATTGTTTATTTGTTTATTTCTTTTTAGTTTTGCTCGTCTCTTGTGTTTAAATGACTGTAGCATACAATCTTCACAATCGGAGCCTAAAGCAACAAAGCTTACAGCACCTAGTGTTCCCTGGCAGTCTCCATTCCAAGTACTAACTAAGCCCACAAGATCGGGATTTGTAAGAGCGCTATGGCCATAAGCAATGACTGTTGGCTGTAGAGGACTGTTCTGAGAGTAACTCTTGTTACAGAGCTGCTTGTAAACTAAAAAGCCTCACAACTCAAATTAAAATGATTGGCTTTGCAGTGTTTTTTGTTTATTTGTTTTTTTCATTTGTTTGTTTATTTTTTATTCATTTATTGTTTATCTGTTTATTTCTTTTTAGTTTTGCTCGTCTCTTGTGTTTAAATGACTGTAGCATACAATCTTCACAATCGGAGCCTAAAGCTAAAGAGCTTACAGCACCTAGTGTTCAGTGCAACAGCAATGACTGTTGGCTGTTAGAGGACTGTTCTAAGAGTAACTCTTGTTACAGAGCTGCTTGTAAACTAAAAAGCCTCACAACTCAAGTTAAAATGATTGGCTTTGCAGTGTTTTTTGTTTATTTGTTTTTTTCATTTGTTTGTTTATTTTTTATTCATTTATTGTTTATTTGTTTATTTCTTTTTAGTTTTGCTCGTCTCTTGTGTTTAAATGACTGTAGCATACAATCTTCACAATCGGAGCCTTAAGCTAAAGAGCTTACAGCACCTAGTGTTCAATGCAACAGCAATGACTGTTGGCTGTTAGAGGACTGTTCTAAGAGTAACTCTTGTTACAGAGCTGCTTGTAAACTAAAAAGCCTCACAACTCAAGTTAAAATGATTGGCTTTGCAGTGTTTTTTTTTTTATTATTTGTTTTTTTCATTTGTTTGTTTATTTTTTATTCATTTATTGTTTATTTGTTTATTTCTTTTTAGTTTTGCTCGTCTCTTGTGTTTAAATGACTGTAGCATACAATCTTCACAATCGGAGCCTAAAGCAACAAAGCTTACAGCACCGAGTGTTCCCTGGCAGTCTCCATTCCAAGTACTAACTAAGCCCACAAGATCGGGATTTGTAAGAGCGCTATGGCCATAAGCAATGACTGTTGGCTGTAGAGGACTGTTCTGAGAGTAACTCTTGTTACAGAGCTGCTTGTAAACTAAAAAGCCTCACAACTCAAATTAAAATGATTGGCTTTGAAGTGTTTTTTGTTTATTTGTTTTTTTCATTTGTTTGTTTATTTTTTATTCATTTATTGTTTATCTGTTTATTTCTTCTTAGTTTTGCTCGTCTCTTGTGTTTAAATGACTGTAGCATACAATCTTCACAATCGGAGCCTAAAGCAACAAAGCTTACAGCACCTAGTGTTCCCTGGCAGTCTCCATTCCAAGTACTAACTAAGCCCACAAGATCGGGATTTGTAAGAGCGCTATGGCCATAAGCAATGACTGTTGGCTGTAGAGGACTGTTCTGAGAGTAACTCTTGTTACAGAGCTGCTTGTAAACTAAAAAGCCTCACAACTCAAATTAAAATGATTGGCTTTGCAGTGTTTTTTGTTTATTTGTTTTTTTCATTTGTTTGTTTATTTTTTATTCATTTATTGTTTATCTGTTTATTTCTTTTTAGTTTTGCTCGTCTCTTGTGTTTAAATGACTGTAACATACAATCTTCACAATCGGAGCCTAAAGCAACAAAGCTTACAGCACCTAGTGTTCCCTGGCAGTCTCCATTCCAAGTACTAACTAAGCCCACAAGATCGGGATTTGTAAGAGCGCTATGGCCATAAGCAATGACTGTTGGCTGTAGAGGACTGTTCTGAGAGTAACTCTTGTTACAGAGCTGCTTGTAAACTAAAAAGCCTCACAACTCAAATTAAAATGATTGGCTTTGCAGTGTTTTTTGTTTATTTGTTTTTTTCATTTGTTTGTTTATTTTTTATTCATTTATTGTTTATCTGTTTATTTCTTTTTAGTTTTGCTCGTCTCTTGTGTTTAAATGACTGTAGCATACAATCTTCACAATCGGAGCCTAAAGCAACAAAGCTTACAGCACCTAGTGTTCCCTGGCAGTCTCCATTCCAAGTACTAACTAAGCCCACAAGATCGGGATTTGTAAGAGCGCTATGGCCATAAGCAATGACTGTTGGCTGTAGAGGACTGTTCTGAGAGTAACTCATGTTACAGAGCTGCTTGTAAACTAAAAAGCCTCACAACTCAAGTTAAAATGATTGGCTTTGCAGTGTTTTTTGTTTATTTGTTTTTTTCATTTGTTTGTTTATTTTTTATTCATTTATTGTTTATTTGTTTATTTCTTTTTAGTTTTGCTCGTCTCTTGTGTTTAAATGACTCTAGCATACAATCTTCACAATCGGAGCCTAAAGCAACAAAGCTTACAGCACCTAGTGTTCCCTGGCAGTCTCCATTCCAAGTACTAACTAAGCCCACAAGATCGGGATTTGTAAGAGCGCTATGGCCATAAGCAATGACTGTTGGCTGTAGAGGACTGTTCTGAGAGTAACTCATGTTACAGAGCTGCTTGTAAACTAAAAAGCCTCACAACTCAAGTTAAAATGATTGGCTTTGCAGTGTTTTTTGTTTATTTGTTTTTTTCATTTGTTTGTTTATTTTTTATTCATTTATTGTTTATCTGTTTATTTCTTTTTAGTTTTGCTGGTCTCTTGTGTTTAAATGACTGTAGCATACAATCTTCACAATCGGAGCCTAAAGCTAAAGAGCTTACAGCACCTAGTGTTCAATGCAACAGCAATGACTGTTGGCTGTTAGAGGACTGTTCTAAGAGTAACTCTTGTTACAGAGCTGCTTGTAAACTAAAAAGCCGCACAACTCAAGTTAAAATGATTGGCTTTGCAGTGTTTTTTGTTTATTTGTTTTTTTTCATTTGTTTGTTTATTTTTTATTCATCTATTGTTTATTTGTTTATTTCTTTTTAGTTTTGCTCGTCTCTTGTGTTTAAATGACTGTAGCATACAATCTTCACAATCGGAGCCTAAAGCAACAAAGCTTACAGCACCTAGTGTTCCCTGGCAGTCTCCATTCCAAGTACTAACTAAGCCCACAAGATCGGGATTTGTAAGAGCGCTATGGCCATAAGCAATGACTGTTGGCTGTAGAGGACTGTTCTGAGAGTAACTCTTGTTACAGAGCTGCTTGTAAACTAAAAAGCCTCACAACTCAAATTAAAATGATTGGCTTTGCAGTGTTTTTTGTTTATTTGTTTTTTTCATTTGTTTGTTTATTTTTTATTCATTTATTGTTTATCTGTTTATTTCTTTTTAGTTTTGCTCGTCTCTTGTGTTTAAATGACTGTAGCATACAATCTTCACAATCGGAGCCTAAAGCTAAAGAGCTTACAGCACCTAGTGTTCAATGCAACAGCAATGACTGTTGGCTGTTAGAGGACTGTTCTAAGAGTAACTCTTGTTACAGAGCTGCTTGTAAACTAAAAAGCCTCACAACTCAAGTTAAAATGATTGGCTTTGCAGTGTTTTTTGTTTATTTGTTTTTTTTCATTTGTTTGTTTATTTTTTATTCATTTATTGTTTATTTGTTTATTTCTTTTTAGTTTTGCTCGTCTCTTGTGTTTAAATGACTGTAGCATACAATCTTCACAATCGGAGCCTAAAGCAACAAAGCTTACAGCACCTAGTGTTCCCTGGCAGTCTCCATTCCAAGTACTAACTAAGCCCACAAGATCGGGATTTGCAAGAGCGCTATGGCCATAAGCAATGACTGTTGGCTGTAGAGGACTGTTCTGAGAGTAACTCATGTTACAGAGCTGCTTGTAAACTAAAAAGCCTCACAACTCAAGTTAAAATGATTGGCTTTGCAGTGTTTTTTGTTTATTTGTTTTTTTCATTTGTTTGTTTATTTTTTATTCATTTATTGTTTATTTGTTTATTTCTTTTTAGTTTTGCTCGTCTCTTGTGTTTAAATGACTGTAGCATACAATCTTCACAATCGGAGCCTAAAGCAACAAAGCTTACAGCACCTAGTGTTCCCTGGCAGTCTCCATTCCAAGTACTAACTAAGCCCACAAGATCGGGATTTGTAAGAGCGCTATGGCCATAAGCAATGACTGTTGGCTGTAGAGGACTGTTCTGAGAGTAACTCATGTTACAGAGCTGCTTGTAAACTAAAAAGCCTCACAACTCAAGTTAAAATGATTGGCTTTGCAGTGTTTTTTGTTTATTTGTTTTTTTCATTTGTTTGTTTATTTTTTATTCATTTATTGTTTATTTGTTTATTTCTTTTTAGTTTTGCTCGTCTCTTGTGTTTAAATGACTGTAGCATACAATCTTCACAATCGGAGCCTAAAGCAACAAAGCTTACAGCACCTAGTGTTCCCTGGCAGTCTCCATTCCAAGTACTAACTAAGCCCACAAGATCGGGATTTGTAAGAGCGCTATGGCCATAAGCAATGACTGTTGGCTGTAGAGGACTGTTCTGAGAGTAACTCATGTTACAGAGCTGCTTGTAAACTAAAAAGCCTCACAACTCAAGTTAAAATGATTGGCTTTGCAGTGTTTTTTGTTTATTTGTTTTTTTCATTTGTTTGTTTATTTTTTATTCATTTATTGTTTATCTGTTTATTTCTTTTTAGTTTTGCTCGTCTCTTGTGTTTAAATGACTGTAGCATACAATCTTCACAATCGGAGCCTAAAGCTAAAGAGCTTACAGCACCTAGTGTTCAATGCAACAGCAATGACTGTTGGCTGTTAGAGGAGTGTTCTAAGAGTAACTCTTGTTACAGAGCTGCTTGTAAACTAAAAAGCCTCACAACTCAAGTTAAAATGATTGGCTTTGCAGTGTTTTTTGTTTATTTGTTTTTTTCATTTGTTTGTTTATTTTTTATTCATTTATTGTTTATTTGTTTATTTCTTTTTAGTTTTGCTCGTCTCTTGTGTTTAAATGACTGTAGCATACAATCTTCACAATCGGAGCCTAAAGCAACAAAGCTTACAGCACCTAGTGTTCCCTGGCAGTCTCCATTCCAAGTACTAACTAAGCCCACAAGATCGGGATTTGTAAGAGCGCTATGGCCATAAGCAATGACTGTTGGCTGTAGAGGACTGTTCTGAGAGTAACTCTTGTTACAGAGCTGCTTGTAAACTAAAAAGCCTCACAACTCAAATTAAAATGATTGGCTTTGCAGTGTTTTTTGTTTATTTGTTTTTTTCATTTGTTTGTTTATTTTTTATTCATTTATTGTTTATCTGTTTATTTCTTTTTAGTTTTGCTCGTCTCTTGTGTTTAAATGACTGTAGCATACAATCTTCACAATCGGAGCCTAAAGCAACAAAGCTTACAGCACCTTGTGTTCCCTGGCAGTCTCCATTCCAAGTACTAACTAAGCCCACAAGATCGGGATTTGTAAGAGCGCTATGGCCATAAGCAATGACTGTTGGCTGTAGAGGACTGTTCTGAGAGTAACTCTTGTTACAGAGCTGCTTGTAAACTAAAAAGCCTCACAACTCAAATTAAAATGATTGGCTTTGCAGTGTTTTTTGTTTATTTGTTTTTTTCATTTGTTTGTTTATTTTTTATTCATTTATTGTTTATCTGTTTATTTCTTTTTAGTTTTGCTCGTCTCTTGTGTTTAAATGACTGTAGCATACAATCTTCACAATCGGAGCCTAAAGCTAAAGAGCTTACAGCACCTAGTGTTCAATGCAACAGCAATGACTGTTGGCTGTTAGAGGACTGTTCTAAGAGTAACTCTTGTTACAGAGCTGCTTGTAAACTAAAAAGCCTCACAACTCAAGTTAAAATGATTGGCTTTGCAGTGTTTTTTGTTTATTTGTTTTTTTTCTTTTGTTTGTTTATTTTTTATTCATTTATTGTTTATTTGTTTATTTCTTTTTAGTTTTGCTCGTCTCTTGTGTTTAAATGACTGTAGCATACAATCTTCACAATCGGAGCCTAAAGCAACAAAGCTTACAGCACCTAGTGTTCCCTGGCAGTCTCCATTCCAAGTACTAACTAAGCCCACAAGATCGGGATTTGCAAGAGCGCTATGGCCATAAGCAATGACTGTTGGCTGTAGAGGACTGTTCTGAGAGTAACTCATGTTACAGAGCTGCTTGTAAACTAAAAAGCCTCACAACTCAAGTTAAAATGATTGGCTTTGCAGTGTTTTTTGTTTATTTGTTTTTTTCATTTGTTTGTTTATTTTTTATTCATTTATTGTTTATTTGTTTATTTCTTTTTAGTTTTGCTCGTCTCTTGTGTTTAAATGACTGTAGCATACAATCTTCACAATCGGAGCCTAAAGCAACAAAGCTTACAGCACCTAGTGTTCCCTGGCAGTCTCCATTCCAAGTACTAACTAAGCCCACAAGATCGGGATTTGTAAGAGCGCTATGGCCATAAGCAATGACTGTTGGCTGTAGAGGACTGTTCTGAGAGTAACTCATGTTACAGAGCTGCTTGTAAACTAAAAAGCCTCACAACTCAAGTTAAAATGATTGGCTTTGCAGTGTTTTTTGTTTATTTGTTTTTTTCATTTGTTTGTTTATTTTTTATTCATTTATTGTTTATTTGTTTATTTCTTTTTAGTTTTGCTCGTCTCTTGTGTTTAAATGACTGTAGCATACAATCTTCACAATCGGAGCCTAAAGCAACAAAGCTTACAGCACCTAGTGTTCCCTGGCAGTCTCCATTCCAAGTACTAACTAAGCCCACAAGATCGGGATTTGTAAGAGCGCTATGGCCATAAGCAATGACTGTTGGCTGTAGAGGACTGTTCTGAGAGTAACTCATGTTACAGAGCTGCTTGTAAACTAAAAAGCCTCACAACTCAAGTTAAAATGATTGGCTTTGCAGTGTTTTTTGTTTATTTGTTTTTTTCATTTGTTTGTTTATTTTTTATTCATTTATTGTTTATCTGTTTATTTCTTTTTAGTTTTGCTCGTCTCTTGTGTTTAAATGACTGTAGCATACAATCTTCACAATCGGAGCCTAAAGCTAAAGAGCTTACAGCACCTAGTGTTCAATGCAACAGCAATGACTGTTGGCTGTTAGAGGACTGTTCTAAGAGTAACTCTTGTTACAGAGCTGCTTGTAAACTAAAAAGCCTCACAACTCAAGTTAAAATGATTGGCTTTGCAGTGTTTTTTGTTTATTTGTTTTTTTCATTTGTTTGTTTATTTTTTATTCATTTATTGTTTATTTGTTTATTTCTTTTTAGTTTTGCTCGTCTCTTGTGTTTAAATGACTGTAGCATACAATCTTCACAATCGGAGCCTAAAGCAACAAAGCTTACAGCACCTAGTGTTCCCTGGCAGTCTCCATTCCAAGTACTAACTAAGCCCACAAGATCGGGATTTGTAAGAGCGCTATGGCCATAAGCAATGACTGTTGGCTGTAGAGGACTGTTCTGAGAGTAACTCTTGTTACAGAGCTGCTTGTAAACTAAAAAGCCTCACAACTCAAATTAAAATGATTGGCTTTGCAGTGTTTTTTGTTTATTTGTTTTTTTCATTTGTTTGTTTATTTTTTATTCATTTATTGTTTATCTGTTTATTTCTTTTTAGTTTTGCTCGTCTCTTGTGTTTAAATGACTGTAGCATACAATCTTCACAATCGGAGCCTAAAGCAACAAAGCTTACAGCACCTAGTGTTCCCTGGCAGTCTCCATTCCAAGTACTAACTAAGCCCACAAGATCGGGATTTGTAAGAGCGCTATGGCCATAAGCAATGACTGTTGGCTGTAGAGGACTGTTCTGAGAGTAACTCTTGTTACAGAGCTGCTTGTAAACTAAAAAGCCTCACAACTCAAATTAAAATGATTGGCTTTGCAGTGTTTTTTGTTTATTTGTTTTTTTCATTTGTTTGTTTATTTTTTATTCATTTATTGTTTATCTGTTTATTTCTTCTTAGTTTTGCTCGTCTCTTGTGTTTAAATGACTGTAGCATACAATCTTCACAATCGGAGCCTAAAGCAACAAAGCTTACAGCACCTAGTGTTCCCTGGCAGTCTCCATTCCAAGTACTAACTAAGCCCACAAGATCGGGATTTGTAAGAGCGCTATGGCCATAAGCAATGACTGTTGGCTGTAGAGGACTGTTCTGAGAGTAACTCTTGTTACAGAGCTGCTTGTAAACTAAAAAGCCTCACAACTCAAATTAAAATGATTGGCTTTGCAGTGTTTTTTGTTTATTTGTTTTTTTCATTTGTTTGTTTATTTTTTATTCATTTATTGTTTATCTGTTTATTTCTTTTTAGTTTTGCTCGTCTCTTGTGTTTAAATGACTGTAGCATACAATCTTCACAATCGGAGCCTAAAGCTAAAGAGCTTACAGCACCTAGTGTTCAATGCAACAGCAATGACTGTTGGCTGTTAGAGGACTGTTCTAAGAGTAACTCTTGTTACAGAGCTGCTTGTAAACTAAAAAGCCTCACAACTCAAGTTAAAATGATTGGCTTTGCAGTGTTTTTTTTTGATTATTTGTTTTTTTCATTTGTTTGTTTATTTTTTATTCATTTATTGTTTATTTGTTTATTTCTTTTTAGTTTTGCTCGTCTCTTGTGTTTAAATGACTGTAGCATACAATCTTCACAATCGGAGCCTAAAGCAACAAAGCTTACAGCACCTAGTGTTCCCTGGCAGTCTCCATTCCAAGTACTAACTAAGCCCACAAGATCGGGATTTGTAAGAGCGCTATGGCCATAAGCAATGACTGTTGGCTGTAGAGGACTGTTCTGAGAGTAACTCTTGTTACAGAGCTGCTTGTAAACTAAAAAGCCTCACAACTCAAATTAAAATGATTGGCTTTGCAGTGTTTTTTGTTTATTTGTTTTTTTCATTTGTTTGTTTATTTTTTATTCATTTATTGTTTATCTGTTTATTTCTTCTTAGTTTTGCTCGTCTCTTGTGTTTAAATGACTGTAGCATACAATCTTCACAATCGGAGCCTAAAGCAACAAAGCTTACAGCACCTAGCGTTCCCTGGCAGTCTCCATTCCAAGTACTAACTAAGCCCACAAGATCGGGATTTGTAAGAGCGCTATGGCCATAAGCAATGACTGTTGGCTGTAGAGGACTGTTCTGAGAGTAACTCTTGTTACAGAGCTGCTTGTAAACTAAAAAGCCTCACAACTCAAATTAAAATGATTGGCTTTGCAGTGTTTTTTGTTTATTTGTTTTTTTCATTTGTTTGTTTATTTTTTATTCATTTATTGTTTATCTGTTTATTTCTTTTTAGTTTTGCTCGTCTCTTGTGTTTAAATGACTGTAGCATACAATCTTCACAATCGGAGCCTAAAGCTAAAGAGCTTACAGCACCTAGTGTTCAATGCAACAGCAATGACTGTTGGCTGTTAGAGGACTGTTCTAAGAGTAACTCTTGTTACAGAGCTGCTTGTAAACTAAAAAGCCTCACAACTCAAGTTAAAATGATTGGCTTTGCAGTGTTTTTTTTTTGATTATTTGTTTTTTTCATTTGTTTGTTTATTTTTTATTCATTTATTGTTTATTTGTTTATTTCTTTTTAGTTTTGCTCGTCTCTTGTGTTTAAATGACTGTAGCATACAATCTTCACAATCGGAGCCTAAAGCAACAAAGCTTACAGCACCTAGTGTTCCCTGGCAGTCTCCATTCCAAGTACTAACTAAGCCCACAAGATCGGGATTTGTAAGAGCGCTATGGCCATAAGCAATGACTGTTGGCTGTAGAGGACTGTTCTGAGAGTAACTCTTGTTACAGAGCTGCTTGTAAACTAAAAAGCCTCACAACTCAAATTAAAATGATTGGCTTTGCAGTGTTTTTTGTTTATTTGTTTTTTTCATTTGTTTGTTTATTTTTTATTCATTTATTGTTTATCTGTTTATTTCTTCTTAGTTTTGCTCGTCTCTTGTGTTTAAATGACTGTAGCATACAATCTTCACAATCGGAGCCTAAAGCTAAAGAGCTTACAGCACCTAGTGTTCAATGCAACAGCAATGACTGTTGGCCGTTAGAGGACTGTTCTAAGAGTAACTCTTGTTACAGAGCTGCTTGTAAACTAAAAAGCCTCACAACTCAAGTTAAAATGATTGGCTTTGCAGTGTTTTTTGTTTATTTGTTTTTTTCATTTGTTTGTTTATTTTTTATTCATTTATTGTTTATTTGTTTATTTCTTTTTAGTTTTGCTCGTCTCTTGTGTTTAAATGACTGTAGCATACAATCTTCACAATCGGAGCCTAAAGCAACAAAGCTTACAGCACCTAGTGTTCCCTGGCAGTCTCCATTCCAAGTACCAACTAAGCCCACAAGATCGGGATTTGTAAGAGCGCTATGGCCATAAGCAATGACTGTTGGCTGTAGAGGACTGTTCTGAGAGTAACTCTTGTTACAGAGCTGCTTGTAAACTAAAAAGCCTCACAACTCAAATTAAAATGATTGGCTTTGCAGTGTTTTTTGTTTATTTGTTTTTTTCATTTGTTTGTTTATTTTTTATTCATTTATTGTTTATCTGTTTATTTCTTTTTAGTTTTGCTCGTCTCTTGTGTTTAAATGACTGTAGCATACAATCTTCACAATCGGAGCCTAAAGCTAAAGAGCTTACAGCACCTAGTGTTCAATGCAACAGCAATGACTGTTGGCTGTTAGAGGACTGTTCTAAGAGTAACTCTTGTTACAGAGCTGCTTGTAAACTAAAAAGCCTCACAACTCAAGTTAAAATGATTGGCTTTGCAGTGTTTTTTGTTTATTTGTTTTTTTCATTTGTTTGTTTATTTTTTATTCATTTATTGTTTATTTGTTTATTTCTTTTTAGTTTTGCTCGTCTCTTGTGTTTAAATGACTGTAGCATACAATCTTCACAATCGGAGCCTAAAGCTAAAGAGCTTACAGCACCTAGTGTTCAATGCAACAGCAATGCCTGTTGGCTGTTAGAGGACTGTTCTGAGAGTAACTCTTGTTACAGAGCTGCTTGTAAACTAAAAAGCCTCACAACTCAAGTTAAAATGATTGGCTTTGCAGTGTTTTTTGTTTATTTGTTTTTTTCATTTGTTTGTTTATTTTTTATTCATTTATTGTTTATTTGTTTATTTCTTTTTAGTTTTGCTCGTCTCTTGTGTTTAAATGACTGTAGCATACAATCTTCACAATCGGAGCCTAAAGCTAAAGAGCTTACAGCACCTAGTGTTCAATGCAACAGCAATGACTGTTGGCTGTTAGAGGACTGTTCTAAGAGTAACTCTTGTTACAGAGCTGCTTGTAAACTAAAAAGCCTCACAACTCAAGTTAAAATGATTGGCTTTGCAGTGTTTTTTGTTTATTTGTTTTTTCATTTGTTTGTTTATTTTTTATTCATTTATTGTTTATTTGTTTATTTCATTTTAGTTTTGCTCGTCTCTTGTGTTTAAATGACTGTAGCATACAATCTTCACAATCGGAGCCTAAAGCAACAAAGCTTACAGCACCTAGTGTTCCCTGGCAGTCTCCATTCCAAGTACTAACTAAGCCCACAAGATCGGGATTTGTAAGAGCGCTATGGCCATAAGCAATGACTGTTGGCTGTAGAGGACTGTTCTGAGAGTAACTCTTGTTACAGAGCTGCTTGTAAACTAAAAAGCCTCACAACTCAAATTAAAATGATTGGCTTTGCAGTGTTTTTTGTTTATTTGTTTTTTTCATTTGTTTGTTTATTTTTTATTCATTTATTGTTTATCTGTTTATTTCTTTTTAGTTTTGCTCGTCTCTTGTGTTTAAATGACTGTAGCATACAATCTTCACAATCGGAGCCTAAAGCTAAAGAGCTTACAGCACCTAGTGTTCAGTGCAACAGCAATGACTGTTGGCTGTTAGAGGACTGTTCTAAGAGTAACTCTTGTTACAGAGCTGCTTGTAAACTAAAAAGCCTCACAACTCAAGTTAAAATGATTGGCTTTGCAGTGTTTTTTGTTTATTTGTTTTTTTCATTTGTTTGTTTATTTTTTATTCATTTATTGTTTATTTGTTTATTTCTTTTTAGTTTTGCTCGTCTCTTGTGTTTAAATGACTGTAGCATACAATCTTCACAATCGGAGCCTTAAGCTAAAGAGCTTACAGCACCTAGTGTTCAATGCAACAGCAATGACTGTTGGCTGTTAGAGGACTGTTCTAAGAGTAACTCTTGTTACAGAGCTGCTTGTAAACTAAAAAGCCTCACAACTCAAGTTAAAATGATTGGCTTTGCAGTGTTTTTTTTTTTATTATTTGTTTTTTTCATTTGTTTGTTTATTTTTTATTCATTTATTGTTTATTTGTTTATTTCTTTTTAGTTTTGCTCGTCTCTTGTGTTTAAATGACTGTAGCATACAATCTTCACAATCGGAGCCTAAAGCAACAAAGCTTACAGCACCTAGTGTTCCCTGGCAGTCTCCATTCCAAGTACTAACTAAGCCCACAAGATCGGGATTTGTAAGAGCGCTATGGCCATAAGCAATGACTGTTGGCTGTAGAGGACTGTTCTGAGAGTAACTCTTGTTACAGAGCTGCTTGTAAACTAAAAAGCCTCACAACTCAAATTAAAATGATTGGCTTTGAAGTGTTTTTTGTTTATTTGTTTTTTTCATTTGTTTGTTTATTTTTTATTCATTTATTGTTTATCTGTTTATTTCTTCTTAGTTTTGCTCGTCTCTTGTGTTTAAATGACTGTAGCATACAATCTTCACAATCGGAGCCTAAAGCAACAAAGCTTACAGCACCTAGTGTTCCCTGGCAGTCTCCATTCCAAGTACTAACTAAGCCCACAAGATCGGGATTTGTAAGAGCGCTATGGCCATAAGCAATGACTGTTGGCTGTAGAGGACTGTTCTGAGAGTAACTCTTGTTACAGAGCTGCTTGTAAACTAAAAAGCCTCACAACTCAAATTAAAATGATTGGCTTTGCAGTGTTTTTTGTTTATTTGTTTTTTTCATTTGTTTGTTTATTTTTTATTCATTTATTGTTTATCTGTTTATTTCTTTTTAGTTTTGCTCGTCTCTTGTGTTTAAATGACTGTAACATACAATCTTCACAATCGGAGCCTAAAGCAACAAAGCTTACAGCACCTAGTGTTCCCTGGCAGTCTCCATTCCAAGTACTAACTAAGCCCACAAGATCGGGATTTGTAAGAGCGCTATGGCCATAAGCAATGACTGTTGGCTGTAGAGGACTGTTCTGAGAGTAACTCTTGTTACAGAGCTGCTTGTAAACTAAAAAGCCTCACAACTCAAATTAAAATGATTGGCTTTGCAGTGTTTTTTGTTTATTTGTTTTTTTCATTTGTTTGTTTATTTTTTATTCATTTATTGTTTATCTGTTTATTTCTTTTTAGTTTTGCTCGTCTCTTGTGTTTAAATGACTGTAGCATACAATCTTCACAATCGGAGCCTAAAGCAACAAAGCTTACAGCACCTAGTGTTCCTTGGCAGTCTCCATTCCAAGTACTAACTAAGCCCACAAGATCGGGATTTGTAAGAGCGCTATGGCCATAAGCAATGACTGTTGGCTGTAGAGGACTGTTCTGAGAGTAACTCATGTTACAGAGCTGCTTGTAAACTAAAAAGCCTCACAACTCAAGTTAAAATGATTGGCTTTGCAGTGTTTTTTGTTTATTTGTTTTTTTCATTTGTTTGTTTATTTTTTATTCATTTATTGTTTATTTGTTTATTTCTTTTTAGTTTTGCTCGTCTCTTGTGTTTAAATGACTCTAGCATACAATCTTCACAATCGGAGCCTAAAGCAACAAAGCTTACAGCACCTAGTGTTCCCTGGCAGTCTCCATTCCAAGTACTAACTAAGCCCACAAGATCGGGATTTGTAAGAGCGCTATGGCCATAAGCAATGACTGTTGGCTGTAGAGGACTGTTCTGAGAGTAACTCATGTTACAGAGCTGCTTGTAAACTAAAAAGCCTCACAACTCAAGTTAAAATGATTGGCTTTGCAGTGTTTTTTGTTTATTTGTTTTTTTCATTTGTTTGTTTATTTTTTATTCATTTATTGTTTATCTGTTTATTTCTTTTTAGTTTTGCTCGTCTCTTGTGTTTAAATGACTGTAGCATACAATCTTCACAATCGGAGCCTAAAGCTAAAGAGCTTACAGCACCTAGTGTTCAATGCAACAGCAATGACTGTTGGCTGTTAGAGGACTGTTCTAAGAGTAACTCTTGTTACAGAGCTGCTTGTAAACTAAAAAGCCGCACAACTCAAGTTAAAATGATTGGCTTTGCAGTGTTTTTTGTTTATTTGTTTTTTTCATTTGTTTGTTTATTTTTTATTCATCTATTGTTTATTTGTTTATTTCTTTTTAGTTTTGCTCGTCTCTTGTGTTTAAATGACTGTAGCATACAATCTTCACAATCGGAGCCTAAAGCAACAAAGCTTACAGCACCTAGTGTTCCCTGGCAGTCTCCATTCCAAGTACTAACTAAGCCCACAAGATCGGGATTTGTAAGAGCGCTATGGCCATAAGCAATGACTGTTGGCTGTAGAGGACTGTTCTGAGAGTAACTCTTGTTACAGAGCTGCTTGTAAACTAAAAAGCCTCACAACTCAAATTAAAATGATTGGCTTTGCAGTGTTTTTTGTTTATTTGTTTTTTTCATTTGTTTGTTTATTTTTTATTCATTTATTGTTTATCTGTTTATTTCTTTTTAGTTTTGCTCGTCTCTTGTGTTTAAATGACTGTAGCATACAATCTTCACAATCGGAGCCTAAAGCTAAAGAGCTTACAGCACCTAGTGTTCAATGCAACAGCAATGACTGTTGGCTGTTAGAGGACTGTTCTAAGAGTAACTCTTGTTACAGAGCTGCTTGTAAACTAAAAAGCCTCACAACTCAAGTTAAAATGATTGGCTTTGCAGTGTTTTTTGTTTATTTGTTTTTTTTCATTTGTTTGTTTATTTTTTATTCATTTATTGTTTATTTGTTTATTTCTTTTTAGTTTTGCTCGTCTCTTGTGTTTAAATGACTGTAGCATACAATCTTCACAATCGGAGCCTAAAGCAACAAAGCTTACAGCACCTAGTGTTCCCTGGCAGTCTCCATTCCAAGTACTAACTAAGCCCACAAGATCGGGATTTGCAAGAGCGCTATGGCCATAAGCAATGACTGTTGGCTGTAGAGGACTGTTCTGAGAGTAACTCATGTTACAGAGCTGCTTGTAAACTAAAAAGCCTCACAACTCAAGTTAAAATGATTGGCTTTGCAGTGTTTTTTGTTTATTTGTTTTTTTCATTTGTTTGTTTATTTTTTATTCATTTATTGTTTATTTGTTTATTTCTTTTTAGTTTTGCTCGTCTCTTGTGTTTAAATGACTGTAGCATACAATCTTCACAATCGGAGCCTAAAGCAACAAAGCTTACAGCACCTAGTGTTCCCTGGCAGTCTCCATTCCAAGTACTAACTAAGCCCACAAGATCGGGATTTGTAAGAGCGCTATGGCCATAAGCAATGACTGTTGGCTGTAGAGGACTGTTCTGAGAGTAACTCATGTTACAGAGCTGCTTGTAAACTAAAAAGCCTCACAACTCAAGTTAAAATGATTGGCTTTGCAGTGTTTTTTGTTTATTTGTTTTTTTCATTTGTTTGTTTATTTTTTATTCATTTATTGTTTATTTGTTTATTTCTTTTTAGTTTTGCTCGTCTCTTGTGTTTAAATGACTGTAGCATACAATCTTCACAATCGGAGCCTAAAGCAACAAAGCTTACAGCACCTAGTGTTCCCTGGCAGTCTCCATTCCAAGTACTAACTAAGCCCACAAGATCGGGATTTGTAAGAGCGCTATGGCCATAAGCAATGACTGTTGGCTGTAGAGGACTGTTCTGAGAGTAACTCATGTTACAGAGCTGCTTGTAAACTAAAAAGCCTCACAACTCAAGTTAAAATGATTGGCTTTGCAGTGTTTTTTGTTTATTTGTTTTTTTCATTTGTTTGTTTATTTTTTATTCATTTATTGTTTATCTGTTTATTTCTTTTTAGTTTTGCTCGTCTCTTGTGTTTAAATGACTGTAGCATACAATCTTCACAATCGGAGCCTAAAGCTAAAGAGCTTACAGCACCTAGTGTTCAATGCAACAGCAATGACTGTTGGCTGTTAGAGGACTGTTCTAAGAGTAACTCTTGTTACAGAGCTGCTTGTAAACTAAAAAGCCTCACAACTCAAGTTAAAATGATTGGCTTTGCAGTGTTTTTTGTTTATTTGTTTTTTTCATTTGTTTGTTTATTTTTTATTCATTTATTGTTTATTTGTTTATTTCTTTTTAGTTTTGCTCGTCTCTTGTGTTTAAATGACTGTAGCATACAATCTTCACAATCGGAGCCTAAAGCAACAAAGCTTACAGCACCTAGTGTTCCCTGGCAGTCTCCATTCCAAGTACTAACTAAGCCCACAAGATCGGGATTTGTAAGAGCGCTATGGCCATAAGCAATGACTGTTGGCTGTAGAGGACTGTTCTGAGAGTAACTCTTGTTACAGAGCTGCTTGTAAACTAAAAAGCCTCACAACTCAAATTAAAATGATTGGCTTTGCAGTGTTTTTTGTTTATTTGTTTTTTTCATTTGTTTGTTTATTTTTTATTCATTTATTGTTTATCTGTTTATTTCTTTTTAGTTTTGCTCGTCTCTTGTGTTTAAATGACTGTAGCATACAATCTTCACAATCGGAGCCTAAAGCTAAAGAGCTTACAGCACCTAGTGTTCAATGCAACAGCAATGACTGTTGGCTGTTAGAGGACTGTTCTAAGAGTAACTCTTGTTACAGAGCTGCTTGTAAACTAAAAAGCCTCACAACTCAAGTTAAAATGATTGGCTTTGCAGTGTTTTTTGTTTATTTGTTTTTTTTCATTTGTTTGTTTATTTTTTATTCATTTATTGTTTATTTGTTTATTTCTTTTTAGTTTTGCTCGTCTCTTGTGTTTAAATGACTGTAGCATACAATCTTCACAATCGGAGCCTAAAGCAACAAAGCTTACAGCACCTAGTGTTCCCTGGCAGTCTCCATTCCAAGTACTAACTAAGCCCACAAGATCGGGATTTGCAAGAGCGCTATGGCCATAAGCAATGACTGTTGGCTGTAGAGGACTGTTCTGAGAGTAACTCATGTTACAGAGCTGCTTGTAAACTAAAAAGCCTCACAACTCAAGTTAAAATGATTGGCTTTGCAGTGTTTTTTGTTTATTTGTTTTTTTCATTTGTTTGTTTATTTTTTATTCATTTATTGTTTATTTGTTTATTTCTTTTTAGTTTTGCTCGTCTCTTGTGTTTAAATGACTGTAGCATACAATCTTCACAATCGGAGCCTAAAGCAACAAAGCTTACAGCACCTAGTGTTCCCTGGCAGTCTCCATTCCAAGTACTAACTAAGCCCACAAGATCGGGATTTGTAAGAGCGCTATGGCCATAAGCAATGACTGTTGGCTGTAGAGGACTGTTCTGAGAGTAACTCATGTTACAGAGCTGCTTGTAAACTAAAAAGCCTCACAACTCAAGTTAAAATGATTGGCTTTGCAGTGTTTTTTGTTTATTTGTTTTTTTCATTTGTTTGTTTATTTTTTATTCATTTATTGTTTATTTGTTTATTTCTTTTTAGTTTTGCTCGTCTCTTGTGTTTAAATGACTGTAGCATACAATCTTCACAATCGGAGCCTAAAGCTAAAAAGCTTACAGCACCTAGTGTTCCCTGGCAGTCTCCATTCCAAGTACTAACTAAGCCCACAAGATCGGGATTTGTAAGAGCGCTATGGCCATAAGCAATGACTGTTGGCTGTAGAGGACTGTTCTAAGAGTAACTCTTGTTACAGAGCTGCTTGTAAACTAAAAAGCCTCACAACTCAAATTAAAATGATTGGCTTTGCAGTGTTTTTTGTTTATTTGTTTTTTTCATTTGTTTGTTTATTTTTTATTCATTTATTGTTTATTTGTTTATTTCTTTTTAGTTTTGCTCGTCTTTTGTGTTTAAATGACTGTAGCATACAATCTTCACAATCGGAGCCTAAAGCAAAAAAGCTTACAGCACCTAGTGTTCCCTGGCAGTCTCCATTCCAAGTACTAACTAAGCCCACAAGATCGGGATTTGTAAGAGCGCTATGGCCATAAGCAATGACTGTTGGCTGTAGAGGACTGTTCTAAGAGTAACTCTTGTTACAGAGCTGCTTGTAAACTAAAAAGCCTCACAACTCAAATTAAAATGATTGGCTTTGCAGTGTTTTTTGTTTATTTGTTTTTTTCATTTGTTTGTTTATTTTTTATTCATTTATTGTTTATTTGTTTATTTCTTTTTAGTTTTGCTCGTCTCTTGTGTTTAAATGACTGTAGCATACAATCTTCACAATCGGAGCCTAAAGCTAAAGAGCTTACAGCACCTAGTGTTCAATGCAACAGCAATGACTGTTGGCTGTTAGAGGACTGTTCTAAGAGTAACTCTTGTTACAGAGCTGCTTGTAAACTAAAAAGCCTCACAACTGAAGTTAAAATGATTGGCTTTGCAGTGTTTTATGTTTATTTGTTTTTTCATTTGTTTGTTTATTTTTTATTCATTTATTGTTTATTTTTTATTCATTTATTGTTTATTTGTTTATTTCTTTTTAGTTTTGCTCGTCTCTTGTGTTCAAATGACTGTAGCATACAATCTTCACAATCGGAGCCTAAAGCTAAAAAGCTTACAGCACCTAGTGTTCCCTGGCAGTCTCCAGTCCAAGTACTAACTAAGCCCACAAGATCGGGATTTGTAAGAGCGCTATGGCCATAAGCAATGACTGTTGGCTGTAGAGGACTGTTCTAAGAGTAACTCTTGTTACAGAGCTGCTTGTAAACTAAAAAGCCTCACAACTCAAATTAAAATGATTGGCTTTGCAGTGTTTTTTGTTTATTTGTTTTTTTCATTTGTTTGTTTATTTTTTATTCATTTATTGTTTATTTGTTTATTTCTTTTTAGTTTTGCTCGTCTCTTGTGTTTAAATGACTGCAGCATACAATCTTCACAATCGGAGCCTAAAGCTAAAAAGCTTACAGCACCTAGTGTTCCCTGTCAGTCTCCATTCCAAGTACTAACTAAGCCCACAAGATCGGGATTTGTAAGAGCGCTATGGCCATAAGCAATGACTGTTGGCTGTAGAGGACTGTTCTAAGAGTAACTCTTGTTACAGAGCTGCTTGTAAACTAAAAAGCCTCACAACTCAAATTAAAATGATTGGCTTTGCAGTGTTTTTTGTTTATTTGTTTTTTTCATTTGTTTGTTTATTTTTTATTTATTTATTGTTTATTTGTTTATTTCTTTTTAGTTTTGCTCGTCTCTTGTGTTTAAATGACTGTAGCATACAATCTTCACAATCGGAGCCTAAAGCTAAAGAGCTTACAGCACCTAGTGTTCAATGCAACAGCAATGACTGTTGGCTGTTAGAGGACTGTTCTAAGAGTAACTCTTGTTACAGAGCTGCTTGTAAACTAAAAAGCCTCACAACTCAAGTTAAAATGATTGGCTTTGCAGTGTTTTTTGTTTATTTGTTTTTTTCATTTGTTTGTTTATTTTTATTCATTTATTGTTTATTTGTTTATTTCTTTTTAGTTTTGCTCGTCTCTTGTGTTTAAATGATTGCAGCATACAATCTTCACAATCGGAGCCTAAAGCTAAAAAGCTTACAGCACCTAGTGTTCCCTGGCAGTCTCCATTCCAAGTACTAACTAAGCCCACAAGATCGGGATTTGTAAGAGCGCTATGGCCATAAGCAATGACTGTTGGCTGTAGAGGACTGTTCTAAGAGTAACTCTTGTTACAGAGCTGCTTGTAAACTAAAAAGCCTCACAACTCAAATTAAAATGATTGGCTTTGCAGTGTTTTTTGTTTATTTGTTTTTTTCATTTGTTTGTTTATTTTTTATTCATTTATTGTTTATTTGTTTATTTCTTTTTAGTTTTGCTCGTCTCTTGTGTTTAAATGACTGTAGCATACAATCTTCACAATCGGAGCCTAAAGCTAAAAAGCTTACAGCACCTAGTGTTCCCTGGCAGTCTCCATTCCAAGTACTAACTAAGCCCACAAGATCGGGATTTGTAAGAGCGCTATGGCCATAAGCAATGACTGTTGGCTGTAGAGGACTGTTCTAAGAGTAACTCTTGTTACAGAGCTGCTTGTAAACTAAAAAGCCTCACAACTCAAATTAAAATGATTGGCTTTGCAGTGTTTTTTGTTTATTTGTTTTTTTCATTTGTTTGTTTATTTTTTATTCATTTATTGTTTATTTGTTTATTTCTTTTTAGTTTTGCTCGTCTCTTGTGTTTAAATGACTGTAGCATACAATCTTCACAATCGGAGCCTAAAGCTAAAGAGCTTACAGCACCTAGTGTTCAATGCAACAGCAATGACTGTTGGCTGTTAGAGGACTGTTCTAAGAGTAACTCTTGTTACAGAGCTGCTTGTAAACTAAAAAGCCTCACAACTGAAGTTAAAATGATTGGCTTTGCAGTGTTTTATGTTTATTTGTTTTTTCATTTGTTTGTTTATTTTTTATTCATTTATTGTTTATTTTTTATTCATTTATTGTTTATTTGTTTATTTCTTTTTAGTTTTGCTCGTCTCTTGTGTTTAAATGACTGTAGCATACAATCTTCACAATCGGAGCCTAAAGCTAAAAAGCTTACAGCACCTAGTGTTCCCTGGCAGTCTCCAGTCCAAGTACTAACTAAGCCCACAAGATCGGGATTTGTAAGAGCGCTATGGCCATAAGCAATGACTGTTGGCTGTAGAGGACTGTTCTAAGAGTAACTCTTGTTACAGAGCTGCTTGTAAACTAAAAAGCCTCACAACTCAAATTAAAATGATTGGCTTTGCAGTGTTTTTTGTTTATTTGTTTTTTTCATTTGTTTGTTTATTTTTTATTCATTTATTGTTTATTTGTTTATTTCTTTTTAGTTTTGCTCGTCTCTTGTGTTTAAATGACTGCAGCATACAATCTTCACAATCGGAGCCTAAAGCTAAAAAGCTTACAGCACCTAGTGTTCCCTGTCAGTCTCCATTCCAAGTACTAACTAAGCCCACAAGATCGGGATTTGTAAGAGCGCTATGGCCATAAGCAATGACTGTTGGCTGTAGAGGACTGTTCTAAGAGTAACTGTTGTTACAGAGCTGCTTGTAAACTAAAAAGCCTCACAACTCAAATTAAAATGATTGGCTTTGCAGTGTTTTTTGTTTATTTGTTTTTTTCATTTGTTTGTTTATTTTTTATTTATTTATTGTTTATTTGTTTATTTCTTTTTAGTTTTGCTCGTCTCTTGTGTTTAAATGACTGTAGCATACAATCTTCACAATCGGAGCCTAAAGCTAAAGAGCTTACAGCACCTAGTGTTCAATGCAACAGCAATGACTGTTGGCTGTAGAGGACTGTTCTAAGAGTAACTCTTGTTACAGAGCTGCTTGTAAACTAAAAAGCCTCACAACTCAAATTAAAATGATTGGCTTTGCAGTGTTTTTTGTTTATTTGTTTTTTTCATTTGTTTGTTTATTTTTTATTCATTTATTGTTTATTTGTTTATTTCTTTTTAGTTTTGCTCGTCTCTTGTGTTTAAATGACTGTAGCATACAATCTTCACAATCGGAGCCTAAAGCTAAAAAGCTTACAGCACCTAGTGTTCCCTGGCAGTCTCCATTCCAAGTACTAACTAAGCCCACAAGATCGGGATTTGTAAGAGCGCTATGGCCATAAGCAATGACTGTTGGCTGTAGAGGACTGTTCTAAGAGTAACTCTTGTTACAGAGCTGCTTGTAAACTAAAAAGCCTCACAACTCAAATTAAAATGATTGGCTTTGCAGTGTTTTTTGTTTATTTGTTTTTTTCATTTGTTTGTTTATTTTTTATTCATTTATTGTTTATTTGTTTATTTCTTTTTAGTTTTGCTCGTCTCTTGTGTTTAAATGACTGTAGCATACAATCTTCACAATCGGAGCCTAAAGCAAAAAAGCTTACAGCACCTAGTGTTCCCTGGCAGTCTCCATTCCAAGTACTAACTAAGCCCACAAGATCGGGATTTGTAAGAGCGCTATGGCCATAAGCAATGACTGTTGGCTGTAGAGGACTGTTCTAAGAGTAACTCTTGTTACAGAGCTGCTTGTAAACTAAAAAGCCTCACAACTCAAATTAAAATGATTGGCTTTGCAGTGTTTTTTGTTTATTTGTTTTTTTCATTTGTTTGTTTATTTTTTATTCATTTATTGTTTATTTGTTTATTTCTTTTTAGTTTTGCTCGTCTCTTGTGTTTAAATGACTGTAGCATACAATCTTCACAATCGGAGCCTAAAGCTAAAGAGCTTACAGCACCTAGTGTTCAATGCAACAGCAATGACTGTTGGCTGTTAGAGGACTGTTCTAAGAGTAACTCTTGTTACAGAGCTGCTTGTAAACTAAAAAGCCTCACAACTGAAGTTAAAATGATTGGCTTTGCAGTGTTTTTTGTTTATTTGTTTTTTCATTTGTTTGTTTATTTTTTATTCATTTATTGTTTATTTGTTTATTTCTTTTTAGTTTTGCTCGTCTCTTGTGTTTAAATGACTGTAGCATACAATCTTCACAATCGGAGCCTAAAGCTAAAAAGCTTACAGCACCTAGTGTTCCCTGGCAGTCTCCATTCCAAGTACTAACTAAGCCCACAAGATCGGGATTTGTAAGAGCGCTATGGCCATAAGCAATGACTGTTGGCTGTAGAGGACTGTTCTAAGAGTAACTCTTGTTACAGAGCTGCTTGTAAACTAAAAAGCCTCACAACTCAAATTAAAATGATTGGCTTTGCAGTGTTTTTTGTTTATTTGTTTTTTTCATTTGTTTGTTTATTTTTTATTCATTTATTGTTTATTTGTTTATTTCTTTTTAGTTTTGCTCGTCTCTTGTGTTTAAATGACTGTAGCATACAATCTTCACAATCGGAGCCTAAAGCTAAAAAGCTTACAGCACCTAGTGTTCCCTGGCAGTCTCCATTCCAAGTACTAACTAAGCCCACAAGATCGGGATTTGTAAGAGCGCTATGGCCATAAGCAATGACTTTTGGCTGTAGAGGACTGTTCTAATAGTAACTCTTGTTACAGAGCTGCTTGTAAACTAAAAAGCCTCACAACTCAAATTAAAATGATTGGCTTTGCAGTGTTTTTTGTTTATTTGTTTTTTTCATTTGTTTGTTTATTTTTTATTCATTTATTGTTTATTTGTTTATTTCTTTTTAGTTTTGCTCGTCTCTTGTGTTTAAATGACTGTAGCAAACAATCTTCACAATCGGAGCCTAAAGCTAAAAAGCTTCCAGCACCTAGTGTTCCCTGTCAGTCTCCATTCCAAGTACTAACTAAGCCCACAAGATCGGGATTTGTAAGAGCGCTATGGCCATAAGCAATGACTGTTGGCTGTAGAGGACTTTTCTAAGAGTAACTCTTGTTACAGAGCTGCTTGTAAACTAAAAAGCCTCACAACTCAAATTAAAATGATTGGCTTTGCAGTGTTTTTTGTTTATTTGTTTTTTTCATTTGTTTGTTTATTTTTTATTCATTTATTGTTTATTTGTTTATTTCTTTTTAGTTTTGCTCGTCTCTTGTGTTTAAATGACTGTAGCATACAATCTTCACAATCGGAGCCTAAAGCTAAAGAGCTTACAGCACCTAGTGTTCAATGCAACAGCAATGACTGTTGGCTTTTAGAGGACTGTTCTAAGAGTAACTCTTGTTACAGAGCTGCTTGTAAACTAAAAAGCCTCACAACTCAAGTTAAATTGATTGGCTTTGCAGTGTTTTTTGTTTATTTGTTTCTTTCATTTGTTTGTTTATTTTTATTCATTTATTGTTTATTTGTTTATTTCTTTTTAGTTTTGCTCGTCTCTTGTGTTTAAATGACTGTAGCATACAATCTTCACAATCGGAGCCTAAAGCTAAAAAGCTTACAGCACCTAGTGTTCCCTGGCAGTCTCCATTCCAAGTACTAACTAAGCCCACAAGATCGGGATTTGTAAGAGCGCTATGGCCATAAGCAATGACTGTTGGCTGTAGAGGACTGTTCTAAGAGTAACTCTTGTTACAGAGCTGCTTGTAAACTAAAAAGCCTCACAACTCAAATTAAAATGATTGGCTTTGCAGTGTTTTTTGTTTATTTGTTTTTTTCATTTGTTTGTTTATTTTTTATTCATTTATTGTTTATTTGTTTATTTCTTTTTAGTTTTGCTCGTCTCTTGTGTTTAAATGACTGTAGCATACAATCTTCACAATCGGAGCCTAAAGCTAAAGAGCTTACAGCACCTAGTGTTCAATGCAACAGCAATGACTGTTGGCTTTTAGAGGACTGTTCTAAGAGTAACTCTTGTTACAGAGCTGCTTGTAAACTAAAAAGCCTCACAACTCAAGTTAAATTGATTGGCTTTGCAGTGTTTTTTGTTTATTTGTTTCTTTCATTTGTTTGTTTATTTTTATTCATTTATTGTTTATTTGTTTATTTCTTTTTAGTTTTGCTCGTCTCTTGTGTTTAAATGACTGTAGCATACAATCTTCACAATCGGAGCCTAAAGCTAAAAAGCTTACAGCACCTAGTGTTCCCTGGCAGTCTCCATTCCAAGTACTAACTAAGCCCACAAGATCGGGATTTGTAAGAGCGCTATGGCCATAAGCAATGACTGTTGGCTGTAGAGGACTGTTCTAAGAGTAACTCTTGTTACAGAGCTGCTTGTAAACTAAAAAGCCTCACAACTCAAATTAAAATGATTGGCTTTGCAGTGTTTTTTGTTTATTTGTTTTTTTCATTTGTTTGTTTATTTTTTATTCATTTATTGTTTATTTGTTTATTTCTTTTTAGTTTTGCTCGTCTCTTGTGTTTAAATGACTGTAGCATACAATCTTCACAATCGGAGCCTAAAGCAAAAAAGCTTACAGCACCTAGTGTTCCCTGGCAGTCTCCATTCCAAGTACTAACTAAGCCCACAAGATCGGGATTTGTAAGAGCGCTATGGCCATAAGCAATGACTGTTGGCTGTAGAGGACTGTTCTAAGAGTAACTCTTGTTACAGAGCTGCTTGTAAACTAAAAAGCCTCACAACTCAAATTAAAATGATTGGCTTTGCAGTGTTTTTTGTTTATTTGTTTTTTTCATTTGTTTGTTTATTTTTTATTCATTTATTGTTTATTTGTTTATTTCTTTTTAGTTTTGCTCGTCTCTTGTGTTTAAATGACTGTAGCATACAATCTTCACAATCGGAGCCTAAAGCTAAAGAGCTTACAGCACCTAGTGTTCAATGCAACAGCAATGACTGTTGGCTGTTAGAGGACTGTTCTAAGAGTAACTCTTGTTACAGAGCTGCT
This sequence comes from Hoplias malabaricus, assembly GCF_029633855.1. Classification (NCBI taxonomy): domain Eukaryota; kingdom Metazoa; phylum Chordata; class Actinopteri; order Characiformes; family Erythrinidae; genus Hoplias; species Hoplias malabaricus. The sequence goes on from NC_089814.1 coordinate 27,894,483, forward strand.
TGTAAACTAAAAAGCCTCACAACTGAAGTTAAAATGATTGGCTTTGCAGTGTTTTATGTTTATTTGTTTTTTCATTTGTTTGTTTATTTTTTATTCATTTATTGTTTATTTTTTATTCATTTATTGTTTATTTGTTTATTTCTTTTTAGTTTTGCTCGTCTCTTGTGTTTAAATGACTGTAGCATACAATCTTCACAATCGGAGCCTAAAGCTAAAAAGCTTACAGCACCTAGTGTTCCCTGGCAGTCTCCAGTCCAAGTACTAACTAAGCCCACAAGATCGGGATTTGTAAGAGCGCTATGGCCATAAGCAATGACTGTTGGCTGTAGAGGACTGTTCTAAGAGTAACTCTTGTTACAGAGCTGCTTGTAAACTAAAAAGCCTCACAACTCAAATTAAAATGATTGGCTTTGCAGTGTTTTTTGTTTATTTGTTTCTTTCATTTGTTTGTTTATTTTTATTCATTTATTGTTTATTTGTTTATTTCTTTTTAGTTTTGCTCGTCTCTTGTGTTTAAATGACTGTAGCATACAATCTTCACAATCGGAGCCTAAAGCTAAAAAGCTTACAGCACCTAGTGTTCCCTGGCAGTCTCCATTCCAAGTACTAACTAAGCCCACAAGATCGGGATTTGTAAGAGCGCTATGGCCATAAGCAATGACTGTTGGCTGTAGAGGACTGTTCTAAGAGTAACTCTTGTTACAGAGCTGCTTGTAAACTAAAAAGCCTCACAACTCAAATTAAAATGATTGGCTTTGCAGTGTTTTTTGTTTATTTGTTTTTTTCATTTGTTTGTTTATTTTTTATTCATTTATTGTTTATTTGTTTATTTCTTTTTAGTTTTGCTCGTCTCTTGTGTTTAAATGACTGTAGCATACAATCTTCACAATCGGAGCCTAAAGCTAAAGAGCTTACAGCACCTAGTGTTCAATGCAACAGCAATGACTGTTGGCTTTTAGAGGACTGTTCTAAGAGTAACTCTTGTTACAGAGCTGCTTGTAAACTAAAAAGCCTCACAACTCAAGTTAAATTGATTGGCTTTGCAGTGTTTTTTGTTTATTTGTTTCTTTCATTTGTTTGTTTATTTTTATTCATTTATTGTTTATTTGTTTATTTCTTTTTAGTTTTGCTCGTCTCTTGTGTTTAAATGACTGTAGCATACAATCTTCACAATCGGAGCCTAAAGCTAAAAAGCTTACAGCACCTAGTGTTCCCTGGCAGTCTCCATTCCAAGTACTAACTAAGCCCACAAGATCGGGATTTGTAAGAGCGCTATGGCCATAAGCAATGACTGTTGGCTGTAGAGGACTGTTCTAAGAGTAACTCTTGTTACAGAGCTGCTTGTAAACTAAAAAGCCTCACAACTCAAATTAAAATGATTGGCTTTGCAGTGTTTTTTGTTTATTTGTTTTTTTCATTTGTTTGTTTATTTTTTATTCATTTATTGTTTATTTGTTTATTTCTTTTTAGTTTTGCTCGTCTCTTGTGTTTAAATGACTGTAGCATACAATCTTCACAATCGGAGCCTAAAGCAAAAAAGCTTACAGCACCTAGTGTTCCCTGGCAGTCTCCATTCCAAGTACTAACTAAGCCCACAAGATCGGGATTTGTAAGAGCGCTATGGCCATAAGCAATGACTGTTGGCTGTAGAGGACTGTTCTAAGAGTAACTCTTGTTACAGAGCTGCTTGTAAACTAAAAAGCCTCACAACTCAAATTAAAATGATTGGCTTTGCAGTGTTTTTTGTTTATTTGTTTTTTTCATTTGTTTGTTTATTTTTTATTCATTTATTGTTTATTTGTTTATTTCTTTTTAGTTTTGCTCGTCTCTTGTGTTTAAATGACTGTAGCATACAATCTTCACAATCGGAGCCTAAAGCTAAAGAGCTTACAGCACCTAGTGTTCAATGCAACAGCAATGACTGTTGGCTGTTAGAGGACTGTTCTAAGAGTAACTCTTGTTACAGAGCTGCTTGTAAACTAAAAAGCCTCACAACTGAAGTTAAAATGATTGGCTTTGCAGTGTTTTATGTTTATTTGTTTTTTCATTTGTTTGTTTATTTTTTATTCATTTATTGTTTATTTTTTATTCATTTATTGTTTATTTGTTTATTTCTTTTTAGTTTTGCTCGTCTCTTGTGTTTAAATGACTGTAGCATACAATCTTCACAATCGGAGCCTAAAGCTAAAAAGCTTACAGCACCTAGTGTTCCCTGGCAGTCTCCAGTCCAAGTACTAACTAAGCCCACAAGATCGGGATTTGTAAGAGCGCTATGGCCATAAGCAATGACTGTTGGCTGTAGAGGACTGTTCTAAGAGTAACTCTTGTTACAGAGCTGCTTGTAAACTAAAAAGCCTCACAACTCAAATTAAAATGATTGGCTTTGCAGTGTTTTTTGTTTATTTGTTTTTTTCATTTGTTTGTTTATTTTTTATTAATTTATTGTTTATTTGTTTATTTCTTTTTAGTTTTGCTCGTCTCTTGTGTTTAAATGACTGCAGCATACAATCTTCACAATCGGAGCCTAAAGCTAAAAAGCTTACAGCACCTAGTGTTCCCTGTCAGTCTCCATTCCAAGTACTAACTAAGCCCACAAGATCGGGATTTGTAAGAGCGCTATGGCCATAAGCAATGACTGTTGGCTGTAGAGGACTGTTCTAAGAGTAACTCTTGTTACAGAGCTGCTTGTAAACTAAAAAGCCTCACAACTCAAATTAAAATGATTGGCTTTGCAGTGTTTTTTGTTTATTTGTTTTTTTCATTTGTTTGTTTATTTTTTATTTATTTATTGTTTATTTGTTTATTTCTTTTTAGTTTTGCTCGTCTCTTGTGTTTAAATGACTGTAGCATACAATCTTCACAATCGGAGCCTAAAGCTAAAGAGCTTACAGCACCTAGTGTTCAATGCAACAGCAATGACTGTTGGCTGTTAGAGGACTGTTCTAAGAGTAACTCTTGTTACAGAGCTGCTTGTAAACTAAAAAGCCTCACAACTCAAGTTAAAATGATTGGCTTTGCAGTGTTTTTTGTTTATTTGTTTTTTTCATTTGTTTTTTTATTTTTTATTCATTTATTGTTTATTTGTTTATTTCTTTTTAGTTTTGCTCGTCTCTTGTGTTTAAATGACTGTAGCATACAATCTTCACAATCGGAGCCTAAAGCTAAAAAGCTTACAGCACCTAGTGCTCCCTGGCAGTCTCCATTCCAAGTACTAACTAAGCCCACAAGATCGGGATTTGTAAGAGCGCTATGGCCATAAGCAATGACTGTTGGCTGTAGAGGACTGTTCTAAGAGTAACTCTTGTTACAGAGCTGCTTGTAAACTAAAAAGCCTCACAACTCAAATTAAAATGATTGGCTTTGCAGTGTTTTTTGTTTATTTGTTTTTTTTCATTTGTTTGTTTATTTTTTGTTCATTTATTGTTTATTTGTTTATTTCTTTTTAGTTTTGCTCGTCTCTTGTGTTTAAATGACTGTAGCATACAATCTTCACAATCGGAGCCTAAAGCTAAAAAGCTTACAGCACCTAGTGTTCCCTGGCAGTCTCCATTCCAAGCACTAACTAAGCCCACAAGATCGGGATTTGTAAGAGCGCTGTGGCCATAAGCAATGACTTTTGGCTGTAGAGGACTGTTCTAATAGTAACTCTTGTTACAGAGCTGCTTGTAAACTAAAAAGCCTCACAACTCAAATTAAAATCATTGGCTTTGCAGTGTTTTTTGTTTATTTGTTTTTTTCATTTGTTTGTTTATTTTTTATTCATTTATTGTTTATTTGTTTATTTCTTTTTAGTTTTGCTCGTCTCTTGTGTTTAAATGACTGTAGCATACAATCTTCACAATCGGAGCCTAAAGCAACAAAGCTTACAGCACCTAGTGTTCCCTGGCAGTCTCCATTCCAAGTACTAACTAAGCCCACAAGATCGGGATTTGTAAGAGCGCTATGGCCATAAGCAATGACTGTTGGCTGTAGAGGACTGTTCTGAGAGTAACTCTTGTTACAGAGCTGCTTGTAAACTAAAAAGCCTCACAACTCAAATTAAAATGATTGGCTTTGCAGTGTTTTTTGTTTATTTGTTTTTTTCATTTGTTTGTTTATTTTTTATTCATTTATTGTTTATCTGTTTATTTCTTTTTAGTTTTGCTCGTCTCTTGTGTTTAAATGACTGTAGCATACAATCTTCACAATCGGAGCCTAAAGCTAAAGAGCTTACAGCACCTAGTGTTCAATGCAACAGCAATGACTGTTGGCTGTTAGAGGACTGTTCTAAGAGTAACTCTTGTTACAGAGCTGCTTGTAAACTAAAAAGCCTCACAACTCAAGTTAAAATGATTGGCTTTGCAGTGTTTTTTGTTTATTTGTTTTTTTCATTTGTTTGTTTATTTTTTAATCATTTATTGTTTATTTGTTTATTTCTTTTTAGTTTTGCTCGTCTCTTGTGTTTAAATGACTGTAGCATACAATCTTCACAATCGGAGCCTAAAGCAACAAAGCTTACAGCACCTAGTGTTCCCTGGCAGTCTCCATTCCAAGTACTAACTAAGCCCACAAGATCGGGATTTGTAAGAGCGCTATGGCCATAAGCAATGACTGTTGGCTGTAGAGGACTGTTCTGAGAGTAACTCTTGTTACAGAGCTGCTTGTAAACTAAAAAGCCTCACAACTCAAATTAAAATGATTGGCTTTGCAGTGTTTTTTGTTTATTTGTTTTTTTCATTTGTTTGTTTATTTTTTATTCATTTATTGTTTATCTGTTTATTTCTTTTTAGTTTTGCTCGTCCCTTGTGTTTAAATGACTGTAGCATACAATCTTCACAATCGGAGCCTAAAGCTAAAGAGCTTACAGCACCTAGTGTTCAATGCAACAGCAATGACTGTTGGCTGTTAGAGGACTGTTCTAAGAGTAACTCTTGTTACAGAGCTGCTTGTAAACTAAAAAGCCTCACAACTCAAGTTAAAATGATTGGCTTTGCAGTGTTTTTTGTTTATTTGTTTTTTTCATTTGTTTGTTTATTTTTTATTCATTTATTGTTTATTTGTTTATTTCTTTTTAGTTTTGCTCGTCTCTTGTGTTTAAATGACTGTAGCATACAATCTTCACAATCGGAGCCTAAAGCAACAAAGCTTACAGCACCTAGTGTTCCCTGGCAGTCTCCATTCCAAGTACTAACTAAGCCCACAAGATCGGGATTTGTAAGAGCGCTATGGCCATAAGCAATGACTGTTGGCTGTAGAGGACTGTTCTGAGAGTAACTCTTGTTACAGAGCTGCTTGTAAACTAAAAAGCCTCACAACTCAAATTAAAATGATTGGCTTTGCAGTGTTTTTTGTTTATTTGTTTTTTTAATTTGTTTGTTTATTCTTTATTCATTTATTGTTTATCTGTTTATTTCTTTTTAGTTTTGCTCGTCTCTTGTGTTTAAATGACTGTAGCATACAATCTTCACAATCGGAGCCTAATGCTAAAGAGCTTACAGCACCTAGTGTTCAATGCAACAGCAATGACTGTTGGCTGTTAGAGGACTGTTCTAAGAGTAACTCTTGTTACAGAGCTGCTTGTGAACTAAAAAGCCTCACAACTCAAGTTAAAATGATTGGCTTTGCAGTGTTTTTTGTTTATTTGTTTTTTTCATTTGTTTGTTTATTCTTTATTCATTTATTATTTATCTGTTTATTTCTTTTTAGTTTTGCTCGTCTCTTGTGTTTAAATGACTGTAGCATACAATCTTCACAATCGGAGCCTAAAGCTAAAAAGCTTACAGCACCTAGTGTTCCCTGGCAGTCTCCATTCCAAGCACTAACTAAGCCCACAAGATCGGGATTTGTAAGAGCGCTGTGGCCATAAGCAATGACTTTTGGCTGTAGAGGACTGTTCTAATAGTAACTCTTGTTACAGAGCTGCTTGTAAACTAAAAAGCCTCACAACTCAAATTAAAATCATTGGCTTTGCAGTGTTTTTTGTTTATTTGTTTTTTTCATTTGTTTGTTTATTTTTTATTCATTTATTGTTTATTTGTTTATTTCTTTTTAGTTTTGCTCGTCTCTTGTGTTTAAATGACTGTAGCATACAATCTTCACAATCGGAGCCTAAAGCAACAAAGCTTACAGCACCTAGTGTTCCCTGGCAGTCTCCATTCCAAGTACTAACTAAGCCCACAAGATCGGGATTTGTAAGAGCGCTATGGCCATAAGCAATGACTGTTGGCTGTAGAGGACTGTTCTGAGAGTAACTCTTGTTACAGAGCTGCTTGTAAACTAAAAAGCCTCACAACTCAAATTAAAATGATTGGCTTTGCAGTGTTTTTTGTTTATTTGTTTTTTTCATTTGTTTGTTTATTTTTTATTCATTTATTGTTTATTTGTTTATTTCTTTTTAGTTTTGCTCGTCTCTTGTGTTTAAATGACTGTAGCATACAATCTTCACAATCGGAGCCTAAAGCTTAAAAGCTTACAGCACCTAGTGTTCCCTGGCAGTCTCCATTCCAAGTACTAACTAAGCCCACAAGATCGGGATTTGTAAGAGCGCTATGGCCATAAGCAATGACTGTTGGCTGTAGAGGACTGTTCTAAGAGTAACTCTTGTTACAGAGCTGCTTGTAAACTAAAAAGCCTCACAACTCAAATTAAAATGATTGGCTTTGCAGTGTTTTTTGTTTATTTGTTTTTTTCATTTGTTTGTTTATTTTTTATTCATTTATTGTTTATTTGTTTATTTCTTTTTAGTTTTGCTCGTCTCTTGTGTTTAAATGACTGTAGCATACAATCTTCACAATCGGAGCCTAAAGCAACAAAGCTTACAGCACCTAGTGTTCCCTGGCAGTCTCCATTCCAAGTACTAACTAAGCCCACAAGATCGGGATTTGTAAGAGCGCTATGGCCATAAGCAATGACTGTTGGCTGTAGAGGACTGTTCTGAGAGTAACTCTTGTTACAGAGCTGCTTGTAAACTAAAAAGCCTCACAACTCAAATTAAAATGATTGGCTTTGCAGTGTTTTTTGTTTATTTGTTTTTTTCATTTGTTTGTTTATTCTTTATTCATTTATTGTTTATCTGTTTATTTCTTTTTAGTTTTGCTCGTCTCTTGTGTTTAAATGACTGTAGCATACAATCTTCACAATCGGAGCCTAAAGCTAAAAAGCTTACAGCACCTAGTGTTCCCTGGCAGTCTCCATTCCAAGCACTAACTAAGCCCACAAGATCGGGATTTGTAAGAGCGCTGTGGCCATAAGCAATGACTTTTGGCTGTAGAGGACTGTTCTAATAGTAACTCTTGTTACAGAGCTGCTTGTAAACTAAAAAGCCTCACAACTCAAATTAAAATCATTGGCTTTGCAGTGTTTTTTGTTTATTTGTTTTTTTCATTTGTTTGTTTATTTTTTATTCATTTATTGTTTATTTGTTTATTTCTTTTTAGTTTTGCTCGTCTCTTGTGTTTAAATGACTGTAGCATACAATCTTCACAATCGGAGCCTAAAGCAACAAAGCTTACAGCACCTAGTGTTCCCTGGCAGTCTCCATTCCAAGTACTAACTAAGCCCACAAGATCGGGATTTGTAAGAGCGCTATGGCCATAAGCAATGACTGTTGGCTGTAGAGGACTGTTCTGAGAGTAACTCTTGTTACAGAGCTGCTTGTAAACTAAAAAGCCTCACAACTCAAATTAAAATGATTGGCTTTGCAGTGTTTTTTGTTTATTTGTTTTTTTCATTTGTTTGTTTATTTTTTATTCATTTATTGTTTATTTGTTTATTTCTTTTTAGTTTTGCTCGTCTCTTGTGTTTAAATGACTGTAGCATACAATCTTCACAATCGGAGCCTAAAGCTTAAAAGCTTACAGCACCTAGTGTTCCCTGGCAGTCTCCATTCCAAGTACTAACTAAGCCCACAAGATCGGGATTTGTAAGAGCGCTATGGCCATAAGCAATGACTGTTGGCTGTAGAGGACTGTTCTAAGAGTAACTCTTGTTACAGAGCTGCTTGTAAACTAAAAAGCCTCACAACTCAAATTAAAATGATTGGCTTTGCAGTGTTTTTTGTTTATTTGTTTTTTTCATTTGTTTGTTTATTTTTTATTCATTTATTGTTTATTTGTTTATTTCTTTTTAGTTTTGCTCGTCTCTTGTGTTTAAATGACTGTAGCATACAATCTTCACAATCGGAGCCTAAAGCAACAAAGCTTACAGCACCTAGTGTTCCCTGGCAGTCTCCATTCCAAGTACTAACTAAGCCCACAAGATCGGGATTTGTAAGAGCGCTATGGCCATAAGCAATGACTGTTGGCTGTAGAGGACTGTTCTGAGAGTAACTCTTGTTACAGAGCTGCTTGTAAACTAAAAAGCCTCACAACTCAAATTAAAATGATTGGCTTTGCAGTGTTTTTTGTTTATTTGTTTTTTTCATTTGTTTGTTTATATTTTATTCATTTATTGTTTATCTGTTTATTTCTTTTTAGTTTTGCTCGTCTCTTGTGTTTAAATGACTGTAGCATACAATCTTCACAATCGGAGCCTAAAGCAACAAAGCTTACAGCACCTAGTGTTCCCTGGCAGTCTCCATTCCAAGTACTAACTAAGCCCACAAGATCGGGATTTGTAAGAGCGCTATGGCCATAAGCAATGACTGTTGGCTGTAGAGGACTGTTCTGAGAGTAACTCTTGTTACAGAGCTGCTTGTAAACTAAAAAGCCTCACAATTCAAATTAAAATGATTGGCTTTGCAGTGTTTTTTGTTTATTTGTTTTTTTCATTTGTTTGTTTATTTTTTATTCATTTATTGTTTATCTGTTTATTTCTTTTTAGTTTTGCTCGTCTCTTGTGTTTAAATGACTGTAGCATACAATCTTCACAATCGGAGCCTAAAGCTAAAGAGCTTACAGCACCTAGTGTTCAATGCAACAGCAATGACTGTTGGCTGTTAGAGGACTGTTCTAAGAGTAACTCTTGTTACAGAGCTGCTTGTAAACTAAAAAGCCTCACAACTCAAGTTAAAATGATTGGCTTTGCAGTGTTTTTTGTTTATTTGTTTTTTTCATTTGTTTGTTTATTTTTTAATCATTTATTGTTTATTTGTTTATTTCTTTTTAGTTTTGCTCGTCTCTTGTGTTTAAATGACTGTAGCATACAATCTTCACAATCGGAGCCTAAAGCAACAAAGCTTACAGCACCTAGTGTTCCCTGGCAGTCTCCATTCCAAGTACTAACTAAGCCCACAAGATCGGGATTTGTAAGAGCGCTATGGCCATAAGCAATGACTGTTGGCTGTAGAGGACTGTTCTGAGAGTAACTCTTGTTACAGAGCTGCTTGTAAACTAAAAAGCCTCACAACTCAAATTAAAATGATTGGCTTTGCAGTGTTTTTTGTTTATTTGTTTTTTTCATTTGTTTGTTTATTTTTTATTCATTTATTGTTTATCTGTTTATTTCTTTTTAGTTTTGCTCGTCCCTTGTGTTTAAATGACTGTAGCATACAATCTTCACAATCGGAGCCTAAAGCTAAAGAGCTTACAGCACCTAGTGTTCAATGCAACAGCAATGACTGTTGGCTGTTAGAGGACTGTTCTAAGAGTAACTCTTGTTACAGAGCTGCTTGTAAACTAAAAAGCCTCACAACTCAAGTTAAAATGATTGGCTTTGCAGTGTTTTTTGTTTATTTGTTTTTTTCATTTGTTTGTTTATTTTTTATTCATTTATTGTTTATTTGTTTATTTCTTTTTAGTTTTGCTCGTCTCTTGTGTTTAAATGACTGTAGCATACAATCTTCACAATCGGAGCCTAAAGCAACAAAGCTTACAGCACCTAGTGTTCCCTGGCAGTCTCCATTCCAAGTACTAACTAAGCCCACAAGATCGGGATTTGTAAGAGCGCTATGGCCATAAGCAATGACTGTTGGCTGTAGAGGACTGTTCTGAGAGTAACTCTTGTTACAGAGCTGCTTGTAAACTAAAAAGCCTCACAACTCAAATTAAAATGATTGGCTTTGCAGTGTTTTTTGTTTATTTGTTTTTTTCATTTGTTTGTTTATTCTTTATTCATTTATTGTTTATCTGTTTATTTCTTTTTAGTTTTGCTCGTCTCTTGTGTTTAAATGACTGTAGCATACAATCTTCACAATCGGAGCCTAATGCTAAAGAGCTTACAGCACCTAGTGTTCAATGCAACAGCAATGACTGTTGGCTGTTAGAGGACTGTTCTAAGAGTAACTCTTGTTACAGAGCTGCTTGTGAACTAAAAAGCCTCACAACTCAAGTTAAAATGATTGGCTTTGCAGTGTTTTTTGTTTATTTGTTTTTTTCATTTGTTTGTTTATTTTTTATTCATTTATTGTTTATTTGTTTATTTCTTTTTAGTTTTGCTCGTCTCTTGTGTTTAAATGACTGTAGCATACAATCTTCACAATCGGAGCCTAAAGCTTAAAAGCTTACAGCACCTAGTGTTCCCTGGCAGTCTCCATTCCAAGTACTAACTAAGCCCACAAGATCGGGATTTGTAAGAGCGCTATGGCCATAAGCAATGACTGTTGGCTGTAGAGGACTGTTCTGAGAGTAACTCTTGTTACAGAGCTGCTTGTAAACTAAAAAGCCTCACAACTCAAATTAAAATGATTGGCTTTGCAGTGTTTTTTGTTTATTTGTTTTTTTCATTTGTTTGTTTATTTTTTATTCATTTATTGTTTATCTGTTTATTTCTTTTTAGTTTTGCTCGTCCCTTGTGTTTAAATGACTGTAGCATACAATCTTCACAATCGGAGCCTAAAGCTAAAGAGCTTACAGCACCTAGTGTTCAATGCAACAGCAATGACTGTTGGCTGTTAGAGGACTGTTCTAAGAGTAACTCTTGTTACAGAGCTGCTTGTAAACTAAAAAGCCTCACAACTCAAGTTAAAATGATTGGCTTTGCAGTGTTTTTTGTTTATTTGTTTTTTTCATTTGTTTGTTTATTTTTTATTCATTTATTGTTTATTTGTTTATTTCTTTTTAGTTTTGCTCGTCTCTTGTGTTTAAATGACTGTAGCATACAATCTTCACAATCGGAGCCTAAAGCAACAAAGCTTACAGCACCTAGTGTTCCCTGGCAGTCTCCATTCCAAGTACTAACTAAGCCCACAAGATCGGGATTTGTAAGAGCGCTATGGCCATAAGCAATGACTGTTGGCTGTAGAGGACTGTTCTGAGAGTAACTCTTGTTACAGAGCTGCTTGTAAACTAAAAAGCCTCACAACTCAAATTAAAATGATTGGCTTTGCAGTGTTTTTTGTTTATTTGTTTTTTTCATTTGTTTGTTTATTCTTTATTCATTTATTGTTTATCTGTTTATTTCTTTTTAGTTTTGCTCGTCTCTTGTGTTTAAATGACTGTAGCATACAATCTTCACAATCGGAGCCTAATGCTAAAGAGCTTACAGCACCTAGTGTTCAATGCAACAGCAATGACTGTTGGCTGTTAGAGGACTGTTCTAAGAGTAACTCTTGTTACAGAGCTGCTTGTGAACTAAAAAGCCTCACAACTCAAGTTAAAATGATTGGCTTTGCAGTGTTTTTTGTTTATTTGTTTTTTTCATTTGTTTGTTTATTTTTTATTCATTTATTGTTTATTTGTTTATTTCTTTTTAGTTTTGCTCGTCTCTTGTGTTTAAATGACTGTAGCATACAATCTTCACAATCGGAGCCTAAAGCTTAAAAGCTTACAGCACCTAGTGTTCCCTGGCAGTCTCCATTCCAAGTACTAACTAAGCCCACAAGATCGGGATTTGTAAGAGCGCTATGGCCATAAGCAATGACTGTTGGCTGTAGAGGACTGTTCTAAGAGTAACTCTTGTTACAGAGCTGCTTGTAAACTAAAAAGCCTCACAACTCAAATTAAAATGATTGGCTTTGCAGTGTTTTTTGTTTATTTGTTTTTTTCATTTGTTTGTTTATTTTTTATTCATTTATTGTTTATTTGTTTATTTCTTTTTAGTTTTGCTCGTCTCTTGTGTTTAAATGACTGTAGCATACAATCTTCACAATCGGAGCCTAAAGCAACAAAGCTTACAGCACCTAGTGTTCCCTGGCAGTCTCCATTCCAAGTACTAACTAAGCCCACAAGATCGGGATTTGTAAGAGCGCTATGGCCATAAGCAATGACTGTTGGCTGTAGAGGACTGTTCTGAGAGTAACTCTTGTTACAGAGCTGCTTGTAAACTAAAAAGCCTCACAACTCAAATTAAAATGATTGGCTTTGCAGTGTTTTTTGTTTATTTGTTTTTTTCATTTGTTTGTTTATTTTTTATTCATTTATTGTTTATCTGTTTATTTCTTTTTAGTTTTGCTCGTCTCTTGTGTTTAAATGACTGTAGCATACAATCTTCACAATCGGAGCCTAAAGCTAAAGAGCTTACAGCACCTAGTGTTCAATGCAACAGCAATGACTGTTGGCTGTTAGAGGACTGTTCTAAGAGTAACTCTTGTTACAGAGCTGCTTGTAAACTAAAAAGCCTCACAACTCAAGTTAAAATGATTGGCTTTGCAGTGTTTTTTGTTTATTTGTTTTTTTCATTTGTTTGTTTATTTTTTATTCATTTATTGTTTATTTGTTTATTTCTTTTTAGTTTTGCTCGTCTCTTGTGTTTAAATGACTGTAGCATACAATCTTCACAATCGGAGCCTAAAGCAAAAAAGCTTACAGCACCTAGTGTTCCCTGGCAGTCTCCATTCCAAGTACTAACTAAGCCCACAAGATCGGGATTTGTAAGAGCGCTATGGCCATAAGCAATGACTGTTGGCTGTAGAGGACTGTTCTGAGAGTAACTCTTGTTACAGAGCTGCTTGTAAACTAAAAAGCCTCACAACTCAAATTAAAATGATTGGCTTTGCAGTGTTTTTTGTTTATTTGTTTTTTTCATTTGTTTGTTTATTTTTTATTCATTTATTGTTTATCTGTTTATTTCTTTTTAGTTTTGCTCGTCTCTTGTGTTTAAATGACTGTAGCATACAATCTTCACAATCGGAGCCTAAAGCAACAAAGCTTACAGCACCTAGTGTTCCCTGGCAGTCTCCATTCCAAGTACTAACTAAGCCCACAAGATCGGGATTTGTAAGAGCGCTATGGCCATAAGCAATGACTTTTGGCTGTAGAGTACTGTTCTAAGAGTAACTCTTGTTACAGAGCTGCTTGTAAACTAAAAAGCCTCACAACTCAAATTAAAATGATTGGCTTTGCAGTGTTTTTTGTTCATTTGTTTTTTTCATTTGTTTGTTTATTTTTTATTCATTTATTGTTTATTTGTTTATTTCTTTTTAGTTTTACTCGTCTCTTGTGTTTAAATGACTGTAGCATACAATTTTCACAATCGGAGCCTAAAGCTAAAAAGCTTCCAGCACCTAGTGTTCCCTGTCAGTCTCCATTCCAAGTACTAACTAAGCCCACAAGATCGGGATTTGTAAGAGCGCTATGGCCATAAGCAATGACTGTTGGCTGTAGAGGACTGTTCTAAGAGTAACTCTTGTTACAGAGCTGCTTGTAAACTAAAAAGCCTCACAACTCAAGTTAAAATGATTGGCTTTGCAGTGTTTTTTGTTTATTTGTTTTTTTCATTTGTTTGTTTATTTTTTATTCATTTATTGTTTATTTGTTTATTTCTTTTTAGTTTTGCTCGTCTCTTGTGTTTAAATGACTGTAGCATACAATCTTCACAATCGGAGCCTAAAGCTAAAGAGCTTACAGCACCTAGTGTTCAATGCAACAGCAATGACTGTTGGCTGTTAGAGGACTGTTCTAAGAGTAACTCCTGTTACAGAGCTGCTTGTAAACTAAAAAGCCTCACAACTCAAGTTAAAATGATTGGCTTTGCAGTGTTTTTTGTTTATTGTTTTTTTTTCATTTGTTTGTTTATTTTATATTAATTTATTGTTTATTTGTTTATTTCTTTTTAGTTTTGCTCGTCTCTTGTGTTTAAATGACTGTAGCATACAATCTTCACAATCGGAGCCTAAAGCTAAAAACCTTACAGCACCTAGTGTTCCCTGTCAGTCTCCATTCCAAGTACTAACTAAGCCCACAAGATCGGGATTTGTAAGAGCGCTATGGCCATAAGCAATGACTGTTGGCTGTAGAGGACTGTTCTAAGAGTAACTCTTGTTACAGAGCTGCTTGTAAACTAAAAAGCCTCACAACTCAAATTAAAATGATTGGCTTTGCAGTGTTTTTTGTTTATTTGTTTTTTTCATTTGTTTGTTTATTTTTTATTCATTTATTGTTTATTTGTTTATTTCTTTTTAGTTTTGCTCGTCTCTTGTGTTTAAATGACTGTAGCATACAATCTTCACAATCGGAGCCTAAAGCTAAAGAGCTTACAGCACCTAGTGTTCAATGCAACAGCAATGACTGTTGGCTGTTAGAGGACTGTTCTAAGAGTAACTCTTGTTACAGAGCTGCTTGTAAACTAAAAAGCTTCACAACTCAAGTTAAAATGATTGGCTTTGCAGTGTTTTTTGTTTATTTGTTTTTTTCATTTGTTTGTTTATTTTTTATTCATTTATTGTTTATTTGTTTATTTCTTTTTAGTTTTGCTCGTCTCTTGTGTTTAAATGACTGTAGCATACAATCTTCACAATCGGAGCCTAAAGCTAAAAAGCTTACAGCACCTAGTGTTCCCTGGCAGTCTCCATTCCAAGTACTAACTAAGCCCACAAGATCGGGATTTGTAAGAGCGCTATGGCCATAAGCAATGACTGTTGGCTGTAGAGGACTGTTCTAAGAGTAACTCTTGTTACAGAGCTGCTTGTAAACTAAAAAGCCTCACAACTCAAATTAAAATGATTGGCTTTGCAGTGTTTTTTGTTTATTTGTTTTTTTCATTTGTTTGTTTATTTTTTATTCATTTATTGTTTATTTGTTTATTTCTTTTTAGTTTTGCTCGTCTCTTGTGTTTAAATGACTGTAGCATACAATCTTCACAATCGGAGCCTAAAGCTAAAAAGCTTACAGCACCTAGTGTTCCCTGGCAGTCTCCATTCCAAGTACTAACTAAGCCCACAAGATCGGGATTTGTAAGAGCGCTATGGCCATAAGCAATGACTGTTGGCTGTAGAGGACTGTTCTAAGAGTAACTCTTGTTACAGAGCTGCTTGTAAACTAAAAAGCCTCACAACTCAAATTAAAATGATTGGCTTTGCAGTGTTTTTTGTTTATTTGTTTTTTTCATTTGTTTGTTTATTTTTTATTCATTTATTGTTTATTTGTTTATTTCTTTTTAGTTTTGCTCGTCTCTTGTGTTTAAATGACTGTAGCATACAATCTTCACAATCGGAGCCTAAAGCTAAAGAGCTTACAGCACCTAGTGTTCAATGCAACAGCAATGACTGTTGGCTGTTAGAGGACTGTTCTAAGAGTAACTCCTGTTACAGAGCTGCTTGTAAACTAAAAAGCCTCACAACTCAAGTTAAAATGATTGGCTTTGCAGTGTTTTTTGTTTATTTGTTTTTTTTCATTTGTTTGTTTATTTTTTATTCATTTATTGTTTATTTGCTTATTTCTTTTTAGTTTTACTCGTCTCTTGTGTTTAAATGACTGTAGCATACAATTTTCACAATCGGAGCCTAAAGCTAAAAAGCTTCCAGCACCTAGTGTTCCCTGTCAGTCTCCATTCCAAGTACTAACTAAGCCCACAAGATCGGGATTTGTAAGAGCGCTATGGCCATAAGCAATGACTGTTGGCTGTAGAGGACTGTTCTAAGAGTAACTCTTGTTACAGAGCTGCTTGTAAACTAAAAAGCCTCACAACTCAAATTAAAATGATTGGCTTTGCAGTGTTTTTTGTTTATTTGTTTTTTTCATTTGTTTGTTTATTTTTTATTCATTTATTGTTTATTTGTTTATTTCTTTTTAGTTTTGCTCGTCTCTTGTGTTTAAATGACTGTAGCATACAATCTTCACAATCGGAGCCTAAAGCTAAAGAGCTTACAGCACCTAGTGTTCAATGCAACAGCAATGACTGTTGGCTGTTAGAGGACTGTTCTAAGAGTAACTCCTGTTACAGAGCTGCTTGTAAACTAAAAAGCCTCACAACTCAAGTTAAAATGATTGGCTTTGCAGTGTTTTTTGTTTATTTGTTTTTTTTCATTTGTTTGTTTATTTTTTATTAATTTATTGTTTATTTGTTTATTTCTTTTTAGTTTTGCTCGTCTCTTGTGTTTAAATGACTGTAGCATACAATCTTCACAATCGGAGCCTAAAGCTAAAAAGCTTACAGCACCTAGTGTTCCCTGGCAGTCTCCATTCCAAGTACTAACTAAGCCCACAAGATCGGGATTTGTAAGAGCGCTATGGCCATAAGCAATGACTGTTGGCTGTAGAGGACTGTTCTAAGAGTAACTCTTGTTAAAGAGCTGCTTGTAAACTAAAAAGCCTCACAACTCAAATTAAAATGATTGGCTTTGCAGTGTTTTTTGTTTATTTGTTTTTTTCATTTGTTTGTTTATTTTTTATTCATTTATTGTTTATTTGTTTATTTCTTTTTAGTTTTGCTCGTCTCTTGTGTTTAAATGACTGTAGCATACAATCTTCACAATCGGAGCCTAAAGCTAAAAAGCTTACAGCACCTAGTGTTCCCTGTCAGTCTCCATTCCAAGTACTAACTAAGCCCACAAGATCGGGATTTGTAAGAGCGCTATGGCCATAAGCAATGACTGTTGGCTGTAGAGGACTGTTCTAAGAGTAACTCTTGTTACAGAGCTGCTTGTAAACTAAAAAGCCTCACAACTCAAAATAAAATGATTGGCTTTGCAGTGTTTTTTGTTTATTTGTTTTTTTCATTTGTTTGTTTATTTTTTATTCATTTATTGTTTATTTGTTTATTTCTTTTTAGTTTTGCTCGTCTCTTGTGTTTAAATGACTGTAGCATACAATCTTCACAATCGGAGCCTAAAGCTAAAGAGCTTACAGCACCTAGTGTTCAATGCAACAGCAATGACTGTTGGCTGTTAGAGGACTGTTCTAAGAGTAACTCTTGTTACAGAGCTGCTTGTAAACTAAAAAGCTTCACAACTCAAGTTAAAATGATTGGCTTTGCAGTGTTTTTTGTTTATTTGTTTTTTTCATTTGTTTGTTTATTTTTTATTCATTTATTGTTTATTTGTTTATTTCTTTTTAGTTTTGCTCGTCTCTTGTGTTTAAAAGACTGTAGCATACAATCTTCACAATCGGAGCCTAAAGCTAAAAAGCTTACAGCACCTAGTGTTCCCTGGCAGTCTCCATTCCAAGTACTAACTAAGCCCACAAGATCGGGATTTGTAAGAGCGCTATGGCCATAAGCAATGACTGTTGGCTGTAGAGGACTGTTCTAAGAGTAACTCTTGTTACAGAGCTGCTTGTAAACTAAAAAGCCTCACAACTCAAATTAAAATGATTGGCTTTGCAGTGTTTTTTGTTTATTTGTTTTTTTCATTTGTTTGTTTATTTTTTATTCATTTATTGTTTATTTGTTTATTTCTTTTTAGTTTTGCTCGTCTCTTGTGTTTAAATGACTGTAGCATACAATCTTCACAATCGGAGCCTAAAGCTAAAAAGCTTACAGCACCTAGTGTTCCCTGGCAGTCTCCATTCCAAGTACTAACTAAGCCCACAAGATCGGGATTTGTAAGAGCGCTATGGCCATAAGCAATGACTGTTGGCTGTAGAGGACTGTTCTAAGAGTAACTCTTGTTACAGAGCTGCTTGTAAACTAAAAAGCCTCACAACTCAAATTAAAATGATTGGCTTTGCAGTGTTTTTTGTTTATTTGTTTTTTTCATTTGTTTGTTTATTTTTTATTCATTTATTGTTTATTTGTTTATTTCTTTTTAGTTTTGCTCGTCTCTTGTGTTTAAATGACTGTAGCATACAATCTTCACAATCGGAGCCTAAAGCTAAAGAGCTTACAGCACCTAGTGTTCAATGCAACAGCAATGACTGTTGGCTGTTAGAGGACTGTTCTAAAAGTAACTCCTGTTACAGAGCTTCTTGTAAACTAAAAAGCCTCACAACTCAAGTTAAAATGATTGGCTTTGCAGTGTTTTTTGTTTATTTGTTTTTTTTCATTTGTTTGTTTATTTTTTATTAATTTATTGTGTATTTGTTTATTTCTTTTTAGTTTTGCTCGTCTCTTGTGTTTAAATGACTGTAGCATACAATCTTCACAATCGGAGCCTAAAGCTAAAAAGCTTACAGCACCTAGTGTTCCCTCTCAGTCTCCATTCCAAGTACTAACTAAGCCCACAAGATCGGGATTTGTAAGAGCGCTATGGCCATAAGCAATGACTGTTGGCTGTAGAGGACTGTTCTAAGAGTAACTCTTGTTACAGAGCTGCTTGTAAACTAAAAAGCCTCACAACTCAAATTAAAATGATTGGCTTTGCAGTGTTTTTTGTTTATTTGTTTTTTTCATTTGTTTGTTTATTTTTTATTCATTTATTGTTTATTTGTTTATTTCTTTTTAGTTTTGCTCGTCTCTTGTGTTTAAATGACTGTAGCATACAATCTTCACAATCGGAGCCTAAAGCTAAAAAGCTTACAGCACCTAGTGTTCCCTGGCAGTCTCCATTCCAAGTACTAACTAAGCCCACAAGATCGGGATTTGTAAGAGCGCTATGGCCATAAGCAATGACTTTTGGCTGTAGAGGACTGTTCTAATAGTAACTCTTGTTACAGAGCTGCTTGTAAACTAAAAAGCCTCACAACTCAAATTAAAATGATTGGCTTTGCAGTGTTTTTTGTTTATTTGTTTTTTTCATTTGTTTGTTTATTTTTTATTCATTTATTGTTTATTTGTTTATTTCTTTTTAGTTTTGCTCGTCTCTTGTGTTTAAATGACTGTAGCATACAATCTTCACAATCGGAGCCTAAAGCTAAAGAGCTTACAGCACCTAGTGTTTAATGCAACAGCAATGACTGTTGGCTGTTAGAGGACTGTTCTAAGAGTAACTCTTGTTACAGAGCTGCTTGTAAACTAAAAAGCCTCACAACTCAAATTAAAATGATTGGCTTTGCAGTGTTTTTTGTTTATTTGTTTTTTTCATTTGTTTGTTTATTTTTTACTCATTTATTGTTTATTTGTTTATTTCTTTTTAGTTTTGCTCGTCTCTTGTGTTTAAATGACTGTAGCATACAATTTTCACAATCGGAGCCTAAAGCAAAAAAGCTTACAGCACCTAGTGTTCCCTGGCAGTCTCCATTCCAAGTACTAACTAAGCCCACAAGATCGGGATTTGTAAGAGCGCTATGGCCATAAGCAATGACTGTTGGCTGTAGAGGACTGTTCTAAGAGTAACTCTTGTTACAGAGCTGCTTGTAAACTAAAAAGCCTCACAACTCAAGTTAAAATGATTGGCTTTGCAGTGTTTTTTGTTTATTTGTTTTTTTTCATTTGTTTGTTTATTTTTTATTCATTTATTGTTTATTTGTTTATTTCTTTTTAGTTTTGCTCGTCTCTTGTGTTTAAATGACTGTAGCATACAATCTTCACAATCGGAGCCTAAAGCTAAAAAGCTTACAGCACCTAGTGTTCCCTGGCAGTCTCCATTCCAAGTACTAACTAAGCCCACAAGATCGGGATTTGTAAGAGCGCTATGGCCATAAGCAATGACTGTTGGCTGTAGAGGACTGTTCTAAGAGTAACTCTTGTTACAGAGCTGCTTGTAAACTAAAAAGCCTCACAACTCAAATTAAAATGATTGGCTTTGCAGTGTTTTTTGTTTATTTGTTTTTTTCATTTGTTTGTTTATTTTTTATTCATTTATTGTTTATTTGTTTATTTCTTTTTAGTTTTGCTCGTCTCTTGTGTTTAAATGACTGTAGCATACAATCTTCACAATCGGAGCCTAAAGCTAAAGAGCTTACAGCACCTAGTGTTCAATGCAACAGCAATGACTGTTGGCTGTTAGAGGACTGTTCTAAGAGTAACTCTTGTTACAGAGCTGCTTGTAAACTAAAAAGCCTCACAACTCAAGTTAAAATGATTGGCTTTGCAGTGTTTTTTGTTTATTTGTTTTTTTTCATTTGTTTGTTTATTTTTTATTAATTTATTGTGTATTTGTTTATTTCTTTTTAGTTTTGCTCGTCTCTTGTGTTTAAATGACTGTAGCATACAATCTTCACAATCGGAGCCTAAAGCTAAAAAGCTTACAGCACCTAGTGTTCCCTGGCAGTCTCCATTCCAAGTACTAACTAAGCCCACAAGATCGGGATTTGTAAGAGCGCTAAGGCCATAAGCAATGACTGTTGGCTGTAGAGGACTGTTCTAAGAGTAACTCTTGTTAAAGAGCTGCTTGTAAACTAAAAAGCCTCACAACTCAAATTAAAATGATTGGCTTTGCAGTGTTTTTTGTTTATTTGTTTTTTTCATTTGTTTGTTTATTTTTTATTCATTTATTGTTTATTTGTTTATTTCTTTTTAGTTTTGCTCGTCTCTTGTGTTTAAATGACTGTAGCATACAATCTTCACAATCGGAGCCTAAAGCTAAAGAGCTTACAGCACCTAGTGTTCAATGCAACAGCAATGACTGTTGGCTGTTAGAGGACTGTTCTAAGAGTAACTCTTGTTACAGAGCTGCTTGTAAACTAAAAAGCTTCACAACTCAAGTTAAAATGATTGTCTTTGCAGTGTTTTTTGTTTATTTGTTTTTTTCATTTGTTTGTTTATTTTTTATTCATTTATTGTTTATTTGTTTATTTCTTTTTAGTTTTGCTCGTCTCTTGTGTTTAAATGACTGTAGCATACAATCTTCACAATCGGAGCCTAAAGCTAAAAAGCTTACAGCACCTAGTGTTCCCTGGCAGTCTCCATTCCAAGTACTAACTAAGCCCACAAGATCGGGATTTGTAAGAGCGCTATGGCCATAAGCAATGACTGTTGGCTGTAGAGGACTGTTCTAAGAGTAACTCTTGTTACAGAGCTGCTTGTAAACTAAAAAGCCTCACAACTCAAATTAAAATGATTGGCTTTGCAGTGTTTTTTGTTTATTTGTTTTTTTCATTTGTTTGTGAGGTATATTTATCAGATAGCCTCATAAGACAGTATTCAGTGTGTTCAGCCATATGCTCTATGTATGTGCGCCACAGAGAGGAATGTTTAGGATAAGCTGTCAGTGAGAGTAAAAAACTATAAATTATACCCCTCCCTTAGAGCATGCAAATGTAAACTGTCCTTTATGTTTGCCTTATTTGGAGAGGTGAGAGAAGGATATAGGAAAAGATCATAGAGAGAGAGGGAGAGAGATGATCGGAGCGCTCAATTGAACACTACTCTCTCACGGGATCCTTAAGAACCCGTAAGACACTGTTTTGGTAAATAAAGATGTATTTACACTTTTAACCGTGTCTGCGGAGATTCTTTTCCATCACCTGTCTTCACAACACAGCAAAAGTTAACAACAAAGTTTGGCGACGAGGATGGGATATGAGCTGTGACCTGTTTGCTTCAGATGACCCCTGCATCCGAACTAACGCTTAAAAGCCGGCAAATAGAAGGTGAGATTTTCACAAATTTGAGCGCTGGTTGGGTGTTTGGGCTGTCTGATGCAGAAAGGGTTGCACTCATAAATAGACTCAATAGTGTATGTAGTGTTGTGTTGATGGTGTTGGATAAAGTTCTCCGTTCTAAATTTTTAACTATAGTCATTGTAATAAAGAAAGGAAATAAAAGGAATAATTAATAAGAGTAAAAAGGAAAAATAAAAGGAAAGGAAATGTTGAAGTATAAGTGTAGAATAGCTTAATTAGTAACGATAAGGTGAGCTGATGATGACATGCACGTTTGGGTAAACAGGGCCCTATTTTTGCTTGAAACTGTAAGACATGAATCACAGTCATTGCGTGAAAGTAAGCTTTGAGTTTTTTGGAATTGGATTGTATTGAAATAGTTAGAAGCCCTGGGCCCAGTGGCATTTGGTTAAAATTTATTTAAGGTTAAATGGAATTTAAGGTTTAAGGATAACGAAGAGAAATATATGGAAAATAGAGGAAAAGAGAGTTAAATAAAGAAAGGAAGCCGCAGATTTCGGATTTAAGCCCTCTTTTTAGAGGCGGGAATAGCCCGGCCGCAAATCCTGAAAAATTCACTAGGCGATTTTTTGGGTCAGTTTGATGAGAAACTGGAGGTGTGATGCAGAGATTTAATTAGGGGTGCCCACTCGAAACACTGTTGACGAACACTGTATTGATGCTGCCTCTTTTTGAATTATTACACCTCATAAGGTAGCATAAATTAAAAATAAGGAATAAAGGAATAAGGAAATAAGGTAAGGGCGGCAATAAAAAGCATGCTGTTAATGTGTGAATGGGTCGACTATGAGAAATTGTGTTGAAAATGATGAGTGTGTGTAAGCGCTGTTTGGAGGATGTTGGAGTATGTGTGTGTGCCTAGTGAGTTAAGAAAAAAAGAGTGTGTGCATGTGTGTGTGTGCCTCACCCCCTCCCTTTTCCCTTTTCAACGTTGTCCCTTATAAGTAACTATGTGTGTGTGTGTGTCAGCTGAAAGAATTTTTTGGGAGAAAAAGGGGGAGTGATCAACCCCCTCCCTTCTGTGGTTGCATATTGAGTGTGTGTGGGGGAAAACTAGTTTCTCCCTTGCGCTGTAAAAAGCCATGAATTTTCTGTGGGTGTTTTTTTTTTTAGAGAAAGGGGGAAATGTGATAAATGAGAGATTTAGAAATTAATAGGGAAAGAAAATTGTAATGGTAAAAATTATGAGCTTCGTTCAAGGACAGTTATTTAAATGAATATGAACCTCAATAAAATGAGGGGTTTGTTTATTTATGACAATGAGCCTGAACGGAAGACGTTTTAAAATAAAAATATATAAAGTAAAAATAAATGAGCTTTCTGGGAGACTATACATTAAGAAAAACAGTAGAAAATGAGCTCCAGAGAGACGATTTTATGAGCTTTCTTGGAGACTATACATTAAGAAAATATAGACAATGAGCTCCAGAAAGACGTTTTTAGATGTTGAGAATAGGAGAAAGGAGAGCAAGGTGTAAAGCTGAGTAATTAATAGAGTACATTGGGGAAACTGTAAGGTTTAATTATGGGAACTAAAGGGAAAATTGTTATTGAAGAAAAAGGAGAAAAATTTTGAAATCTCCATATGATGGCTTTTATTGGGAGAAAAAATTGTTCATGGGTCTGGTTCCTCTTATTTTGTTGAATTTTTGAGATCTTATGCTTTGCGGAGGGGTCTCTTTCTGCAAGTGTGTAAGGCCTAGAATTCACTCTTGAAAAAGAGAAAAATGGCAGGACTTTGATTTGTGACGTACTGATAAAAGCCACGTTGATTTGATTTAAATAGAAACTAATAGTTATTGGGCAAATCAGAAAATATTGATGTATAGTGCTGTGCAGGGGTTTGGAGCTCCTGAGATTGGGTGCGTTTGAACTGAATTTTTTCTATGGGTGTGGTGCTTGTGTTGTGCTTATGATCTAAAATAAAAGGGAATAGAGGATTAATTTAACATAGTGGGTGAGAGTGAATTGGGGGAGCAGTAATTTGTTTGTGTTCTCTTTGAATGCAATAGTTTGATGAAATTGAAATACATTGAATGGGGTAATTGTTTTAGGCCAGTGGAACTGAGGAATGGCCTTATATGGAGAGAGCTGCTACAAGATGGAAATTAGAATTGAATTAATAAAGTGTGTTGGAATGGTGTTATTTCAGTTGCTCAGAAAAAGGGGGTGAATTTTATAGTCTATGGTGTTGAGATCTCTGTGAAGCACTGTTACTTTATATGAGAAAAATAATAATTTTTAGCTGCCAACTGATAATTGAAAAATACTGCCAATGTGTGAATATTGGAAAACTCTGAGTGTTTGACATTGGTGCTTTCTGGGGTTTAAACATACCACTGCAATGTTTATATGTGAAGAGTACAACATAGTACATTAATCTTATCTTAGTATATAAGTTTGAAGAACCAAGATGCAGGGTTGGAAATTTACTATCATGTGGTCATAGAATAGTATGTGAAATGTTTATGTTAAACTGGTTAAGCCGAACCAGATGTTAAAGGGAGCTGCATTAAGGATGAACTTATTGCCATCAATCACTTTAGACCCTTTTTAGGGGGGTTGAGATTAAGGTCGTTTGGGCTTCAAGCCAATGAAGAGATTTGTTGGAGGTGTTTACAATATTGAATGAAGGGTAAAAATGTTATGAATGAACTAAATGTTGGTAAATAAAATACAAATAAGCATATTGAATGTTTAATTACTAAGAAGTAAGCTGAATGTATTAAATTTCTATTTGTCTTTTTATCCTGTGGGGTGTGTGTGTGTGTGAGTTCTCAAATTTTAAAGGAGACAGTGAGAAGAGGACCGAGAGGAAAAAAGGGGGGTCAAATTTGCCCAGAGCAGAGCAGACTGCACAAAGGCTAGTCGTTTTATCCACAAACTTCTTTCACAAACACCTGCATTGATACATTTAGATTAAATCATTAATAAGTCTCATTATTAAAAAGTAATAATTGGAAATTCATTGATTTGTTTATCTATTTGCATTTAGTTCATTAGAGGTGCTATAGTACATGACATAGACTTCTTCAAAGAAAGCTTGGCAACAGGTTGTTCACTTTTAAGGTAATAATTGGATTATAAAGAATTAACAACGTGGTTTATGAAGAAAAATTATTATTTGAAAAGGGATTTCTGATCTAAGCTTTGCTATAAGTGTATGGGGTTGCAAATATTTAGTGGTAATCATATTTAGAAGTGCTTGTTGAGTCTTATATAAGTTTGTATATTCTTTAATTACAAGGTAGTTACTGAATGTTTAATAAATCTAGGTTTATGGTGCACTTAGTAGTTATATCACTTAATAAAGGGGATTTAGTGGTGTGAATTGTATTGCATATTAAGGTTTGATTTCTCTGAAGTTGGCAAATTCAATTGGGGATTGATTTTTATTAATTGTGGTAATATAGTGGCATATAAACAGAAAAAAAAAAAAAAAAAAAAAGAGGGAGAGAAATAATTAATAAGTGTAAGTTGGGAACATATTTAGTCATTATTATGCCAAAAATGGGCACTAATGTTTCAAAAGGGGTTACTCCTGTTGATATAGTTAAGAAAAATAATCCTCTAATAAAAGGCATTGCAAGAATATCAGAAAAATTTTATAAGCGATGGCCTGACATAGACCAACCATGGCCGGTAGAGGGGACACTTAACCCAGATGTAATTAAAACAATAGAGGTACTTGTATCAACATATAAAGCAGGACAGAAAAAAGGGCGTCAAGGAGAAAAGCGAAAGGAAAAAAGAGAAATAGAGCTTGGCATTCTCCAGTTATTTGAACAAGAGAGTCAGAAACTGATGAAGGCAGCGAAGGACAAGAGGGAGAAGAGTGTAGACGCGATTAACCAACTTACGAAAAAAACCGAAAGACAAATGGCCGAAGTTAATGTGTCTTTTTCACATGTGGACTCAGTTAAGACACCACCACCTTATGAGAAGGAAGTGAAACGTGAAAAAGCCTATCCTCAGCTTCCAGTGATTAGTCAAGGAGGAAATTATCACATTGAAGACGAAGATGAATGCATCATTGAAACAGGACAAGCAGAGACAACGATAAAACTGTATCCGAGTTCCAAAAGCAAGAAGAAAACTCGACGTCTGCAGACTAGAGGTGAACTGACAATGAGAAGGAGGACCATTGGAGATGAGGATCTGAGTGACCAGGAGGAGGCCATGGGTGGATACGACCCAGCCATCAGACGAATGCTGGCTAAAGCAGAAAAAAGAGGAGATGTGAGTAGAAGGAAAGAGGACTCAAGAGATGGAAGTTCTGATGAAACAGAGAATGAAGAAAGTGATGATGGATGGAAGAGTAAGGGATCTTTCTCTGAAAGAGGACTATTTCCTGAAACATCCAGCACAAAAGGAGAAGACAGACGAAAAGCTTTGAGAGAAGTAGAAAAAAGTATAGACCAATGTTTATTGAACTTAGATAATGCTTCTAGCTCACTGGAGACACAACTGAAAGAGTTGCAGACATATGAGGAGGATCTGAAAAATGAAGACACTAAAAAATCTGAAAGACAATACACTTTGCGTCCAAGGAAAGGGAAATCACTTGAAAAGATATGTCCAGTGATAGTCAGAGGACGGAATTTGGAATACAAGCCTTGGCAAAATACAGATATGTCAGATATCATGGAAAAGTTGCCTACTTTGCAAGAAGGAGCACATCCTTGGATTTCAAAATTAGAAGAGCTTCTGGTGGGAACGCAGCCAGCAATAGGTGACATAAAGAGACTTTTAGCAAATCTCCTGGGAGTTCCAGCCATGGAAGAAATTCTACAGAAAGCGGGCCTAGAACGATATGTAAGAACTGCTGTTAATGATCCAGAGCTGTTTGCTGCAATCAGAGGTCGAATGTGGAGAGCATTGAAAGATTCATTTCCAACCAATGTGCATCCTGACAATATCCTGATTGAGCCTTTGGGAGAAGAAGAGAACCCGAGAGCCTATGTGTCAAGAGTCCATCAGGTATGGAGAAATGTCACAGGAAATGATCCAGATTTAAATCAGATGGAACAGTCAATTTTGCGAGCCAAATTACAGAAGGGACTACCCTTACCAGTGAGAAGTAAACTGGCAGAAGTAGTGGGTCTTGGAAGCATGGCAAAGAGTGTCTATACAGATCATATAGCCCATCAAGTGGAGCTATATAGAAAGAAGGAACATGATCAGAAAATACAGGATGAAGAGACCCTCAGAAAGCTGAACCAAATACAACTGGTGGACAACAAGAAAAAAGAAAAGAAACAAGCTGTAGTCATACAAAGTCAGCCTCCTAATCAGCCAGGACCACATCTGGATCAGACTCAACCTCAAGTGAGCCAGTCAGCATCAGTTGCTCCAGTGACTCCCTGGCCACAGCCAGTGTTTGGTCAGGTGCAGACATGGAGAGGAAGAAGTCAAGGAAATCTAGGAAGAGGAAGACCAGGAAGATTCAGTCTGAACTTTCAGCAGCCTCCTGAAGTGTGCTATAATTGTGGACAGTTTGGTCATTTTGCTCGTGAATGCAACCGGCCAGGAGGAAACTTCAGGGGATACTTTAGAGGAGGATTCAGAGGAGGATTCAGAGGACAACCAAGGTCAATCAAGGGACCTGTGAACCCTTATAGGGGCCCGGAACCAGGATTCTAGGGATGCCCGGAGAACTCGTGTGGGAGGTGTCAGCTGGTAGCAATAGGGCCGGAGAGAGATCCAACAATAGAGGTGAAAATAAATAATCGACCATTGATAATGATGGCAGATAGTGGAGCTGCTTTCACCTGTATTCGGCCTGAAGATGCTATACACCTCCCCAGGTCTGGTCAGATGATTCGGACAATCGGGTTTGAGGGAGTAAAACAGCTGATTCCTCTCACAGAACCAATTGAGCTCTGCTATAAACATCTGAAGACTACAATACCCATACTGGTATCAGAACATACACCTATTGCACTTTTGGGAAGAGATGCTTTGTGCAGACTGAACTGTACAATAAAATGCACACCGGACGGCTGCCTGGTAGAAGTGCCGAGTGAAATGATTAATCAACTGATGATGAAAACAGAGACTGATGCTTCTTCAGTATTTTGGATTGGAAATCTTAGCGAAGAATTCTTGGAACCAGCCAAGATGTGGGAGAAGTTTATTGTAGCAAACATGCCTGATGCAAAGACTCCAGAGTATCCATTTCATTGTACACTGAAATACTTTAAGGATGCTGAACAATCAGATGGAGAACAATGGCTGAATCATCAACCAAAGCAAGTTGAATTACGTTCATGTTGCATAATTTTGGGACCACAAGGACCTGCTATGAAGATAGACAAAAATGATTACTTGCATAAAGAGTTTGAGATGGGAAAAAGTGTACCACATGTGACTTTACTGGTGTCTGAAGATTGTGAGCAGAAACAAATAGGTGAAATGATGGCAGAAGCAGAAGAAGTTGTCTTTAAACCGCTTAAAGAGAATCTTTCCATCTGGAGGAGTGAAGATCAGCGATTTATTAAGATTATGATTACTGCTCAAGGACAAGGACAGCCACAAGTCGTCAGGATGACACATGAATCACTTTACAATGAGAAGATGGATTCAAACTCTTTGAAAGAGGAAATGCTGCGATGTGTTCCAAAATGTTTATGGTCACAACATAGCACTGACATTGGATTTGTGAAGTCAGCTCAACCAGTGAAAGTTGAACTCCGACCAGGAACAAAACCTCCATGGAAGCCTCAGTATCCTTTGAATGAAGAAGCAATCAAAGGGATCGAACCACAAATTGAAGGTCTTGTGAAGGCAGATGTTCTGAAGATAACACAGAATCCGCAGAGTAATACACCTTTGTTGCCTGTGAAGAAGCCAGATAACTCTTATCGTTTAGTACATGATTTGAGAGCAGTAAATGAAGTAGTAGCAGACTTTCCAGCAGAGGTGCCAGATCCACATGTTTTGTTGGCCCAAATTCCTCCGGATGCAAAGTATTTCACAGTATTGGATTTATGTGGTGCATTTTTTAGTGTTCCACTAAGTGTAGAAAGTCAGGGTTTATTTGGGTTTGCTTACAAGGGACAATTCTATGAGTATAAGAGATTACCACAGGGATATAAACATAGTCCTCACATTTTCAATAAAGTATTGAAAGATGATTTAGTTGGGGTAGATCAGAAGTTAAAAAGTACTGTCATTCAATACATGGATGATATTCTTCTCTGTGCACCAGATGAGGAAACATGTCATAAGGATTCAATTACTTTGTTACAGGTGCTGGCAGAGAAGGGGCACAAAGTCTCTCAGAAAAAATTGCAGTATTGTCAGGAAAGGGTAGTTTATTTAGGGCAGACCATAACACAGGGACACAGATGTATTTCTGATAAGCAGTTAGAAGCTATTTGCAAAGCTCCCAAACCCAGAACAGTTAGAGAAATGATGACGTTTTTGGGTATTGCAGGGTATTCCTCAGCATGGGTAGAGGACTATGCTAGTTTAACAAGACCTTTGAGAGCTATGATTAAAGAAACAGGGAATGCTCAACTTTATTGTAATCTTTCCTGGACACAGGATGGCCTTTTAGCGTTTGAGACAATAAAACAGAGGTTACAAGAGGCTCCAGCATTAGCTCTGCCAGATTATTCTAAGAATTTTTTGTTATACGTGTCCACTTCTACTGGAGGAAAATATGCATGTGCAGTTCTTTGTCAGCCAACAGGTACGGGAACCAATCCCCAACCAATTGCTTATTATTCAACTGCTTTTTCAGAAGTGGAATTGGGGTTACCAAGTTGCTACAGAGCAATGGTGGGAGTGTATTTAATGTATGAGAAAGCATCATCTATCACGATGGGTTATCCAGTGACAATTCTTACACATCATAGTCTTAGAAATCTTTTAAATTTTGGTAAATATACTCTAACTATGCCTAGAATTAGAGATTATCATAGGCTCTTAGAACAAGAAGATGTCACCCTAGCAAGGTGTGTAACAGTAAATCCAGCTGAGAACTTGCCAACTCCAGAGGATGGTGAACCACATGACTGTGTACGAGACGTAGAGAGGTATTCGAGACTTAGATCTGATTTGCAAGCTATTCCGTTGAGTGAGGCTGAAGTGGAGTATTGGACTGATGGGTCCTGTTATCGTGTAGGAGATAAATTGAGGGCTGGCTATGCAATAGTAAGAGCACAGGGGACCGAATTTATTGTTGAAAAGGCTGAAGTGATTCCACAGCCTGCATCTGCACAACTTGCTGAACTTGTGGGGTTAACAGAAGCATGTATGTTGGCTGAAGGTAAGCGAGTGAACATATACATAGATTCGGCGTATGCCCATAATGTGTGTCATTTGTTTGGATCAGTGTGGAAAAACAGGGGGTTTAAGAAAACTGATGGGTCACCAATACAGCATCATGCTCAAATAATGAAACTGTTGCATGCTATGATGAAACCTAAAGAAATAGCAATAGCTAAATGTGCAGCTCATAAAATGGATGCATCAAGGGTCTCTCAAGGGAATAGAGCAGCTGATGGAGCTGCCAAAGCCATTACAGGAGCGGACAAACTCGGGGAAGTGTTTTTGGTAACTCATGAAGTGGACTTTGAAGAGAAGGTGACACTTAATGATGTACTTTTAATGCAGGAAGCTGTTCCTGAAATAGATAAACAATTGTGGTTAGATCGAGGTGCCAGCAGGGATTCTACTGGTCTTTGGAGAAACCATGAGGGGCTGATAGTAGCATCCCCGGACTTGTTAGGTCTGATGATTCAAGAGGCACATGGGTTAGCTCATGTGGCTAGGGGAGAAGTTAGGAGGAAGATTACAAAGGAGTATGGTTTTTGGGCACCATATTTGCTTGAACAGATTGATTACGTAATTGGCAGATGTATAATTTGTTTGAAAAATAATGTTCGCAGGGGGTTGATGGTTCCGCCTGGTTACATTCCAACACCAAGGGGTCCTATGCGTGAGTTAGTTGTGGACTTTGTTGACATGATAAAACCAGTTGAAGGTAAGAGGTATATGCTGGTTGTTGTGGACAGGTTTTCACGATGGCCTGAGGCATGTCCAACCAAGCGTAAGGATGCTCAGTCGGTTGCCAAGTTTTTGTGTAGAGAAGTCATAAGCAGGTGGGGACTTCCAGATCGAATATCCTCAGATAATGGGAAAGAGATTGTGGATAAAACAGTGAAACTAATTTTGCAAAAATTGGGAATTAAACAGCGTCTGGGAGCTGTGTACCATCCGCAAAGTCAAGGGATTTGTGAAAAAATGAATGGTGTCTTGAAAAATCGGATTGTTAAAATCTGTCAGCACACGGGGTTAAATTGGATAGCAGCACTTCCATTAGCATTAATGGTTTGTCGCTCAAGTGAGCTGCGTGATTTACACATGACTCCTCATGAGTTGATGACAGGCAGACGAATGCCAACGCCATGTTTGCGTACAAGTGGGAAAGGTCCAAGTTTAGCTCTTTTAGAAGATGACATGAGAGCATATGTTTCATACTTAGCTAATTTACATAAAAGAATATCCACATACGTTTCAGAAAAGCAAAGAAAAGAGGAGGAGCAGGAGAGACTGGATGAGCAAAGGAAGAATACAGTGCAGCCTGGAGACAAGGTGTTTGTAAAGGTATTTAGAAGAAAATGGTATAACGAACGCAGAGAAGGACCTTTTGAAGTTGTTCGCAGTACTGGAACGGCAGTTCAAGTCAAGGGGTCTCCAACGTGGTATCATTTATCTCACTGTGTTAAAGCACCAAGTGAAGAGGAGCCTTTCTCAAAGGGAGGAGAGGTTGCAGGTTCAGGAGAACCAAAAGAACATGAGAGAGAAGAGGTTGAAAATAACATGCAAGAAACAAATCAGAGTAGATCTCCTGAAGAGGAGATTGTCCCTGGTTTGGATGATGCTGATGACTCTGTGTATATTTCTGATGATGCCAGACATGACACAGCAGATTGTAAACGAGACAAAAAGTTCGGAGAAATTGAATTTCAATATGTCCCAGAAACAGCAGGTCCTATTCCAGGAAGCAGTAATTCCATTTCAAAACAGTTCAGAGACTTGGATCAAGAGAAGAGTCCAAGACCAGTTCGGAAAAAGGTTAGACCTAAACGGTATGAGAACTAAAGAGAATGAAACTTTAAAGAATTTTACTTTTTCAGTGTCGAAAGTTAGTGAGGGGGTAAATGGATCACATCTAACTACACTAGTGCCTTTGATAATTTCAACAACGTCATCACCTTTCAAGACAGTGGTTAAAGCTAAATTAGGTAAAGCAGTTCATCTTCCCTGTAAATGTGGAAGATTTAATACAGGGGGTAATAGTCCTCCTGAGTGGAAAAATAGTCGTGGTGAAAAAGTGGTGTTAACAGGACCTGGAGTTGATCATTTGCCTCATGACCAGAGAAAGTATCTTTTGTTTAATGCCTTTAGGTGGTTCAGAGTTAGAGATGATTGTTCAATTCTTTTACGTAATGTTACATGGGAAGATCAAGGGGAATACACTTGTACTTATTTGGAACCAGAGCTTAAGTTTGTGCCATTTCAAAATGTGTGGAGAGAAGGGTACATAACTCGTACAGTGATAGTGATGATAAAGGACCAGAGTCCTATTGAAGTTTTTACATCTATTAAAAGAGTTCAGGACCAAACCACTATGGCAATGACTTTGAAGGTTACTAAAGAACAAATTAAGCCAATTACTTTAGCTCCAGAAATAAGTAAAGGAAATAATGTAACTAATCGGTATACTACTTTAGATATGCCATTAAAGGAGATGAATAGCACTACACTGCCAATGATGACTTCTGCTTCGGGTACATCTGAATCTAGCACAACTGTTGAAAATGGAAAAATAACAAGATCACATAATGTTGTAAAAGTAACCCAGACTCCAGAACTAATGTCCTTTCCATTGCAGAAGGAAGTAAACATAACACAGGGTCCAGAGTTAAATATGGAGCATGAAGTGAATATCAGTCAAGTGACTTTTGAAGCTAGAAACCCAATGGAAGACATGGATTCAAAGGGTTTAGTAACCACTGAGAAAATCACTTTAGAAGGGCAGAGAGAGTTTTTTGATTCTGACTGGACATCTGAAGAAATGACTGACCATTACCATGCATTACAGAAAAGAGAAGCAAAATGGAAAGCATATGGATTTGATTCTTCAGTGTTACAAATCACAGACCCATGGGCATCTAGAAATTTATGGTTTCAGCAAATAACCCATTCCGTAAGAATGAGTACGATGTTGACTGGTCCATGTGTGGTGAAAGTTCCATCACCAAGCACATGGCCATCAATTTTAGAGACAATACCAGAACCACTGCATGCTATGTGTCAATCTTATGCTTTATCGTGGTTAATATATCAGCAAAACTCTGAAGAAGATATAATAATGGCTTTATCAGTGCATTTGTTTAGACCTAGATTAAATTGTACTTGGTTGATGAAGTTGCCATATGTGAATTTCCTTAATCGGCATGAAAATATACTGACAGCACGGCCTGATGCGATGGAAGTAAAATCTGTGGAGACTAAAGACTGTTTTTGTTCCAATGATACTCACAATGGACAGGGGATGTTTATGGGAATATCTGATTGTGCTCGTTATAAGATGAATTTTAAAGAGCCTAAACCTAAGGACGTTTTGTTTAAAGTGAATTTTCATACACCAGATAGCAAACAGAGTAGAACATTAATGGTGCAGTATGACATTTTGCCTGTAAATGTGACTATAGGAAATTTTAAGGATATTTGGTGGGTTTGTGGAGATAAAGCATACATATTTCTACCATATGGATGGACAGGCTGTTGTTATATGGCAACATTAAAGCTTCCTTATGAGGTTTATACTCTCCAAAAAGTTGAAGCAACTGATGAAGGGAATTCTGAAGGTAATTCTGTGAGAAGAAAGAAAAGGGAAATGGCTCAGTTTCATAACTTGGAAGCATATCATTGGAGAATCAGTATAGGAGAAAAATGGGGTATAGGATTATTCCCATGGTATGGTGTGACATTTTTAGCAGATCATATAGATAATATTACGTACACTTTACAAGGGTTTGCTAATGAAACAATAAGAGGGTTTCAGTATTTGTCAAATACTCAAAAAAGTCACAGATTAACTTTGTTGAAACATGACATGGCTCTGGATTACATTTTAGCTAAGCAAGGGGGTTTATGTGTAGCTTTAAATCTGACAGGGGATGCCTGTTATACTTTGATTCCGGATAATTCTGATAATATGACTAGTGTTATAGAAGCATTGAAGCATATAAGGGAGGCGTTTGGTCCATCAAAAGGAGCTGGATGGTCTGTGAATGCTTGGTTATTGGAGAAATTAGGACCACTAGGAGCAATGTTGGCTCAAGTTTTTGGAGCAGCTCTTTTAGCAGTGTGTATAATGTTTTGTTTTTGTACACTGTTGTTAACTTGTGCAAAAGCTATGATTTTGAAATGGGTTGGAGTTGTAATGCCTGGAAATCAAGTACAGATGCCATTATTAAGTAGAACCGACTCAGACAAACATGAGGAGGAAATGTTGGAAAACAACCTGGTAGAAAGATATCCATTTTGAATATCCACTATTATATATTTTTCATTCACTTATGATATTATCTTTTATTTTGTTAGGTTTATTATTTAGTAATCAATTATAAAGATTGTAGGATGAAGTATACACTGTAGCTTATAAAACGTATTAATCCATTAATGTTACTATTATTAAAGTTTAATTTGATGTTTATTTGCATATGTCATTTTTGCAAAAGATACTGGCTGTTGTTTCTTTCTTCCAGAAAGAAAAAGGGGGGAAGATCACTGTAAGGGAGGATGGTTGTTCGAGATTCCTGAAATGCTACAGGGATCCAAAAACTCAAAAGAGGACAATAAAACAGAAGGACTTTGAAAAAGAATTGTGAAGACTTGCTGAAGCTCAATATGTCATCAACATCACATCAGAAGACAAAATTGCTGAAAAGACAATATTATGTCATATGTCTCTATTGAATTGTTTATTATTAGTAATCTTTGATAGTGATAAACCATTATATGAGTGATATTAAAAATTGTAACAACTGTGTATTATGAAGATTTATAGACTGATGAAATGTAATCTGTGTAAGTGTATTGAAATCTCAGAGTTTTTTGTTTGTTTTATCGATGTTAGGGCCAAGGGGTATGTCAGGTAGGGACAGGTCCACTGGAAGGTCCGATGGGTCGACCAGCCTGAATTTGGACATTGGTTTGATTTTATTTTCTGAGATTTTTATATACATTTACTTAAGTCAAATCCCTACACATATAGAATAAATTTAATTGGATTGGAGTACAATTTTTTGTGATCGCCGGGCAGAGGGATCGTTGAGGGAATTTTTCCTGTCTAAAATGTTTGAAGGATTTTCAAGAAAGATTGCTGCCGGACAGGTTTTTTCGCCCTCACACTCCATGAAATTTTGTTAAATCATAATGCAAGTGATGTTAAAATTGTGTGTAGGAAGGTATCAATTATTTGTTATGACATTTACATGTATGGGTTGCTTAAATTTTTACGAGACTTTAACAGTCTCGAAGGGAGGAAATTATGAGGTATATTTATCAGATAGCCTCATAAGACAGTATTCAGTGTGTTCAGCCATATGCTCTATGTATGTGCGCCACAGAGAGGAATGTTTAGGATAAGCTGTCAGTGAGAGTAAAAAACTATAAATTATACCCCTCCCTTAGAGCATGCAAATGTAAACTGTCCTTTATGTTTGCCTTATTTGGAGAGGTGAGAGAAGGATATAGGAAAAGATCATAGAGAGAGAGGGAGAGAGATGATCGGAGCGCTCAATTGAACACTACTCTCTCACGGGATCCTTAAGAACCCGTAAGACACTGTTTTGGTAAATAAAGATGTATTTACACTTTTAACCGTGTCTGCGGAGATTCTTTTCCATCACCTGTCTTCACAAAACAGCAAAAGTTAACAACATTTGTTTATTTTTTATTCATTTATTGTTTATTTGTTTATTTCTTTTTAGTTTTGCTCGTCTCTTGTGTTTAAATGACTGTAGCATACAATCTTCACAATCGGAGCCTAAAGCTAAAAAGCTTACAGCACCTAGTGTTCCCTGGCAGTCTCCATTCCAAGTACTAACTAAGCCCACAAGATCGGGATTTGTAAGAGCGCTATGGCCATAAGCAATGACTGTTGGCTGTAGAGGACTGTTCTAAGAGTAACTCTTGTTACAGAGCTGCTTGTAAACTAAAAAGCCTCACAACTCAAATTAAAATGATTGGCTTTGCAGTGTTTTTTGTTTATTTGTTTTTTTCATTTGTTTGTTTATTTTTTATTCATTTATTGTTTATTTGTTTATTTCTTTTTAGTTTTGCTCGTCTCTTGTGTTTAAATGACTGTAGCATACAATCTTCACAATCGGAGCCTAAAGCTAAAGAGCTTACAGCACCTAGTGTTCAATGCAACAGCAATGACTGTTGGCTGTTAGAGGACTGTTCTAAGAGTAACTCCTGTTACAGAGCTGCTTGTAAACTAAAAAGCCTCACAACTCAAGTTAAAATGATTGGCTTTGCAGTGTTTTTTGTTTATTTGTTTTTTTTCATTTGTTTGTTTATTTTTTATTCATTTATTGTGTATTTGTTTATTTCTTTTTAGTTTTGCTCGTCTCTTGTGTTTAAATGACTGTAGCATACAATCTTCACAATCGGAGCCTAAAGCTAAAAAGCTTACAGCACCTAGTGTTCCCTGGCAGTCTCCATTCCAAGTACTAACTAAGCCCACAAGATCGGGATTTGTAAGAGCGCTAAGGCCATAAGCAATGACTGTTGGCTGTAGAGGACTGTTCTAAGAGTAACTCTTGTTAAAGAGCTGCTTGTAAACTAAAAAGCCTCACAACTCAAATTAAAATGATTGGCTTTGCAGTGTTTTTTGTTTATTTGTTTTTTTCATTTGTTTGTTTATTTTTTATTCATTTATTGTTTATTTGTTTATTTCTTTTTAGTTTTGCTCGTCTCTTGTGTTTAAATGACTGTAGCATACAATCTTCACAATCGGAGCCTAAAGCTAAAAAGCTTACAGCACCTAGTGTTCCCTGTCAGTCTCCATTCCAAGTACTAACTAAGCCCACAAGATCGGGATTTGTAAGAGCGCTATGGCCATAAGCAATGACTGTTGGCTGTAGAGGACTGTTCTAAGAGTAACTCTTGTTACAGAGCTGCTTGTAAACTAAAAAGCCTCACAACTCAAATTAAAATGATTGGCTTTGCAGTGTTTTTTGTTTATTTGTTTTTTTCATTTGTTTGTTTATTTTTTATTCATTTATTGTTTATTTGTTTATTTCTTTTTAGTTTTGCTCGTCTCTTGTGTTTAAATGACTGTAGCATACAATCTTCACAATCGGAGCCTAAAGCTAAAAAGCTTACAGCACCTAGTGTTCCCTGGCAGTCTCCATTCCAAGTACTAACTAAGCCCACAAGATCGGGATTTGTAAGAGCGCTATGGCCATAAGCAATGACTTTTGGCTGTAGAGGACTGTTCTAATAGTAACTCTTGTTACAGAGCTGCTTGTAAACTAAAAAGCCTCACAACTCAAATTAAAATGATTGGCTTTGCAGTGTTTTTTGTTTATTTGTTTTTTTCATTTGTTTGTTTATTTTTTATTCATTTATTGTTTATTTGTTTATTTCTTTTTAGTTTTGCTCGTCTCTTGTGTTTAAATGACTGTAGCATACAATCTTCACAATCGGAGCCTAAAGCTAAAGAGCTTACAGCACCTAGTGTTTAATGCAACAGCAATGACTGTTGGCTGTAGAGGACTGTTCTAAGAGTAACTCTTGTTACAGAGCTGCTTGTAAACTAAAAAGCCTCACAACTCAAATTAAAATGATTGGCTTTGCAGTGTTTTTTGTTTATTTGTTTTTTTCATTTGTTTGTTTATTTTTTATTCATTTATTGTTTATTTGTTTATTTCTTTTTAGTTTTGCTCGTCTCTTGTGTTTAAATGACTGTAGCATACAATCTTCACAATCGGAGCCTAAAGCTAAAGAGCTTACAGCACCTAGTGTTCAATGCAACAGCAATGACTGTTGGCTGTTAGAGGACTGTTCTAAGAGTAACTCTTGTTACAGAGCTGCTTGTAAACTAAAAAGCCTCACAACTCAAATTAAAATGATTGGCTTTGCAGTGTTTTTTGTTTATTTGTTTTTTTCATTTGTTTGTTTATTTTTTTACTCATTTATTGTTTATTTGTTTATTTCTTTTTAGTTTTACTCGTCTCTTGTGTTTAAATGACTGTAGCATACAATTTTCACAATCGGAGCCTAAAGCTAAAAAGCTTCCAGCACCTAGTGTTCCCTGTCAGTCTCCATTCCAAGTACTAACTAAGCCCACAAGATCGGGATTTGTAAGAGCGCTATGGCCATAAGCAATGACTGTTGGCTGTAGAGGACTGTTCTAAGAGTAACTCTTGTTACAGAGCTGCTTGTAAACTAAAAAGCCTCACAACTCAAATTAAAATGATTGGCTTTGCAGTGTTTTTTGTTTATTTGTTTTTTTCATTTGTTTGTTTATTTTTTATTCATTTATTGTTTATTTGTTTATTTCTTTTTAGTTTTGCTCGTCTTTTGTGTTTAAATGACTGTAGCATACAATCTTCACAATCGGAGCCTAAAGCTTAAGAGCTTACAGCACCTAGTGTTCAATGCAACAGCAATGACTGTTGGCTGTTAGAGGACTGTTCTAAGAGTAACTCCTGTTACAGAGCTGCTTGTAAACTAAAAAGCCT
Source organism: Hoplias malabaricus (assembly GCF_029633855.1). Lineage (NCBI taxonomy): Eukaryota > Metazoa > Chordata > Actinopteri > Characiformes > Erythrinidae > Hoplias > Hoplias malabaricus. Next base: position 27,932,770 of record NC_089814.1, read on the forward strand.
CACAACTCAAGTTAAAATGATTGGCTTTGCAGTGTTTTTTGTTTATTTGTTTTTTTTTCATTTGTTTGTTTATTTTTTATTAATTTATTGTTTATTTGTTTATTTCTTTTTAGTTTTGCTTGTCTCTTGTGTTTAAATGACTGTAGCATACAATCTTCACAATCGGAGCCTAAAGCTAAAAAGCTTACAGCACCTAGTGTTCCCTGGCAGTCTCCATTCCAAGTACTAACTAAGCCCACAAGATCGGGATTTGTAAGAGCGCTATGGCCATAAGCAATGACTGTTGGCTGTAGAGGACTGTTCTAAGAGTAACTCTTGTTACAGAGCTGCTTGTAAACTAAAAAGCCTCACAACTCAAATTAAAATGATTGGCTTCGCAGTGTTTTTTGTTTATTTGTTTTTTTCATTTGTTTGTTTATTTTTTATTCATTTGTTTATTTGTTTATTTCTTTTTAGTTTTGCTCGTCTCTTGTGTTTAAATGACTGTAGCATACAATCTTCACAATCGGAGCCTAAAGCTAAAAAGCTTACAGCACCTAGTGTTCAATGCAACAGCAATGACTGTTGGCTGTTAGAGGACTGTTCTAAGAGTAACTCCTGTTACAGAGCTGCTTGTAAACTAAAAAGCCTCACAACTCAAGTTAAAATGATTGGCTTTGCAGTGTTTTTTGTTTATTTGTTTTTTTTCATTTGTTTGTTTATTTTTTATTAATTTATTGTGTATTTGTTTATTTCTTTTTAGTTTTGCTCGTCTCTTGTGTTTAAATGACTGTAGCATACAATCTTCACAATCGGAGCCTAAAGCAAAAAAGCTTACAGCACCTAGTGTTCCCTGGCAGTCTCCATTCCAAGTACTAACTAAGCCCACAAGATCGGGATTTGTAAGAGCGCTAAGGCCATAAGCAATGACTGTTGGCTGTAGAGGACTGTTCTAAGAGTAACTCTTGTTAAAGAGCTGCTTGTAAACTAAAAAGCCTCACAACTCAAATTAAAATGATTGGCTTTGCAGTGTTTTTTGTTTATTTGTTTTTTTCATTTGTTTGTTTACTTTTTATTAATTTATTGTTTATTTGTTTATTTCTTTTTAGTTTTGCTCGTCTCTTGTGTTTAAATGACTGTAGCATACAATCTTCACAATCGGAGCCTAAAGCTAAAAAGCTTACAGCACCTAGTGTTCCCTGTCAGTCTCCATTCCAAGTACTAACTAAGCCCACAAGATCGGGATTTGTAAGAGCGCTATGGCCATAAGCAATGACTGTTGGCTGTAGAGGACTGTTCTAAGAGTAACTCTTGTTACAGAGCTGCTTGTAAACTAAAAAGCCTCACAACTCAAGTTAAAATGATTGGCTTTGCAGTGTTTTTTGTTTATTTGTTTTTTTTCATTTGTTTGTTTATTTTTTATTAATTTATTGTGTATTTGTTTATTTCTTTTTAGTTTTGCTCGTCTCTTGTGTTTAAATGACTGTAGCATACAATCTTCACAATCGGAGCCTAAAGCTAAAAAGCTTACAGCACCTAGTGTTCCCTGGCAGTCTCCATTCCAAGTACTAACTAAGCCCACAAGATCGGGATTTGTAAGAGCGCTAAGGCCATAAGCAATGACTGTTGGCTGTAGAGGACTGTTCTAAGAGTAACTCTTGTTAAAGAGCTGCTTGTAAACTAAAAAGCCTCACAACTCAAATTAAAATGATTGGCTTTGCAGTGTTTTTTGTTTATTTGTTTTTTTCATTTGTTTGTTTATTTTTTATTCATTTATTGTTTATTTGTTTATTTCTTTTTAGTTTTGCTCGTCTCTTGTGTTTAAATGACTGTAGCATACAATCTTCACAATCGGAGCCTAAAGCTAAAAAGCTTACAGCACCTAGTGTTCCCTGTCAGTCTCCATTCCAAGTACTAACTAAGCCCACAAGATCGGGATTTGTAAGAGCGCTATGGCCATAAGCAATGACTGTTGGCTGTAGAGGACTGTTCTAAGAGTAACTCTTGTTACAGAGCTGCTTGTAAACTAAAAAGCCTCACAACTCAAATTAAAATGATTGGCTTTGCAGTGTTTTTTGTTTATTTGTTTTTTTCATTTGTTTGTTTATTTTTTATTCATTTATTGTTTATTTGTTTATTTCTTTTTAGTTTTGCTCGTCTCTTGTGTTTAAATGACTGTAGCATACAATCTTCACAATCGGAGCCTAAAGCTAAAAAGCTTACAGCACCTAGTGTTCCCTGGCAGTCTCCATTCCAAGTACTAACTAAGCCCACAAGATCGGGATTTGTAAGAGCGCTATGGCCATAAGCAATGACTTTTGGCTGTAGAGGACTGTTCTAATAGTAACTCTTGTTACAGAGCTGCTTGTAAACTAAAAAGCCTCACAACTCAAATTAAAATGATTGGCTTTGCAGTGTTTTTTGTTTATTTGTTTTTTTCATTTGTTTGTTTATTTTTTATTCATTTATTGTTTATTTGTTTATTTCTTTTTAGTTTTGCTCGTCTCTTGTGTTTAAATGACTGTAGCATACAATCTTCACAATCGGAGCCTAAAGCTAAAGAGCTTACAGCACCTAGTGTTTAATGCAACAGCAATGACTGTTGGCTGTAGAGGACTGTTCTAAGAGTAACTCTTGTTACAGAGCTGCTTGTAAACTAAAAAGCCTCACAACTCAAATTAAAATGATTGGCTTTGCAGTGTTTTTTGTTTATTTGTTTTTTTCATTTGTTTGTTTATTTTTTATTCATTTATTGTTTATTTGTTTATTTCTTTTTAGTTTTGCTCGTCTCTTGTGTTTAAATGACTGTAGCATACAATCTTCACAATCGGAGCCTAAAGCTAAAGAGCTTACAGCACCTAGTGTTCAATGCAACAGCAATGACTGTTGGCTGTTAGAGGACTGTTCTAAGAGTAACTCTTGTTACAGAGCTGCTTGTAAACTAAAAAGCCTCACAACTCAAATTAAAATGATTGGCTTTGCAGTGTTTTTTGTTTATTTGTTTTTTTCATTTGTTTGTTTATTTTTTTACTCATTTATTGTTTATTTGTTTATTTCTTTTTAGTTTTGCTCGTCTCTTGTGTTTAAATGACTGTAGCATACAATTTTCACAATCGGAGCCTAAAGCAAAAAAGCTTACAGCACCTAGTGTTCCCTGGCAGTCTCCATTCCAAGTACTAACTAAGCCCACAAGATCGGGATTTGTAAGAGCGCTATGGCCATAAGCAATGACTTTTGGCTGTAGAGTACTGTTCTAAGAGTAACTCTTGTTACAGAGCTGCTTGTAAACTAAAAAGCCTCACAACGCAAATTAAAATGATTGGCTTTGCAGTGTTTTTTGTTCATTTGTTTTTTTCATTTGTTTTTTTCATTTGTTTGTTTATTTTTTATTCATTTATTGTTTATTTGTTTATTTCTTTTTAGTTTTACTCGTCTCTTGTGTTTAAATGACTGTAGCATACAATTTTCACAATCGGAGCCTAAAGCTAAAAAGCTTCCAGCACCTAGTGTTCCCTGTCAGTCTCCATTCCAAGTACTAACTAAGCCCACAAGATCGGGATTTGTAAGAGCGCTATGGCCATAAGCAATGACTGTTGGCTGTAGAGGACTGTTCTAAGAGTAACTCTTGTTACAGAGCTGCTTGTAAACTAAAAAGCCTCACAACTCAAATTAAAATGATTGGCTTTGCAGTGTTTTTTGTTTATTTGTTTTTTTCATTTGTTTGTTTATTTTTTATTCATTTATTGTTTATTTGTTTATTTCTTTTTAGTTTTGCTCGTCTTTTGTGTTTAAATGACTGTAGCATACAATCTTCACAATCGGAGCCTAAAGCTTAAGAGCTTACAGCACCTAGTGTTCAATGCAACAGCAATGACTGTTGGCTGTTAGAGGACTGTTCTAAGAGTAACTCCTGTTACAGAGCTGCTTGTAAACTAAAAAGCCTCACAACTCAAGTTAAAATGATTGGCTTTGCAGTGTTTTTTGTTTATTTGTTTTTTTTTCATTTGTTTGTTTATTTTTTATTAATTTATTGTTTATTTGTTTATTTATTTTTAGTTTTGCTTGTCTCTTGTGTTTAAATGACTGTAGCATACAATCTTCACAATCGGAGCCTAAAGCTAAAAAGCTTACAGCACCTAGTGTTCCCTGGCAGTCTCCATTCCAAGTACTAACTAAGCCCACAAGATCGGGATTTGTAAGAGCGCTATGGCCATAAGCAATGACTGTTGGCTGTAGAGGACTGTTCTAAGAGTAACTCTTGTTACAGAGCTGCTTGTAAACTAAAAAGCCTCACAACTCAAATTAAAATGATTGGCTTCGCAGTGTTTTTTGTTTATTTGTTTTTTTCATTTGTTTGTTTATTTTTTATTCATTTGTTTATTTGTTTATTTCTTTTTAGTTTTGCTCGTCTCTTGTGTTTAAATGACTGTAGCATACAATCTTCACAATCGGAGCCTAAAGCTAAAGAGCTTACAGCACCTAGTGTTCAATGCAACAGCAATGACTGTTGGCTGTTAGAGGACTGTTCTAAGAGTAACTCCTGTTACAGAGCTGCTTGTAAACTAAAAAGCCTCACAACTCAAGTTAAAATGATTGGCTTTGCAGTGTTTTTTGTTTATTTGTTTTTTTTTCATTTGTTTGTTTATTTTTTATTAATTTATTGTTTATTTGTTTATTTCTTTTTAGTTTTGCTCGTCTCTTGTGTTTAAATGACTGTAGCATACAATCTTCACAATCGGAGCCTAAAGCTAAAAAGCTTACAGCACCTAGTGTTCCCTGGCAGTCTCCATTCCAAATACTAACTAAGCCCACAAGATCGGGATTTGTAAGAGCGCTATGGCCATAAGCAATGACTGTTGGCTGTAGAGGACTGTTCTAAGAGTAACTCTTGTTACAGAGCTGCTTGTAAACTAAAAAGCCTCACAACTCAAATTAAAATGATTGGCTTTGCAGTGTTTTTTGTTTATTTGTTTTTTTCATTTGTTTGTTTATTTTTTATTCATTTGTTTATTTGTTTATTTCTTTTTAGTTTTGCTCGTCTCTTGTGTTTAAATGACTGTAGCATACAATCTTCACAATCGGAGCCTAAAGCTAAAGAGCTTACAGCACCTAGTGTTCAATGCAACAGCAATGACTGTTGGCTGTTAGAGGACTGTTCTAAGAGTAACTCTTGTTACAGAGCTGCTTGTAAACTAAAAAGCCTCACAACTCAAATTAAAATGATTGGCTTTGCAGTGTTTTTTGTTTATTTGTTTTTTTCATTTGTTTGTTTATTTTTTACTCATTTATTGTTTATTTGTTTATTTCTTTTTAGTTTTGCTCGTCTCTTGTGTTTAAATGACTGTAGCATACAATTTTCACAATCGGAGCCTAAAGCAAAAAAGCTTACAGCACCTAGTGTTCCCTGGCAGTCTCCATTCCAAGTACTAACTAAGCCCACAAGATCGGGATTTGTAAGAGCGCTATGGCCATAAGCAATGACTGTTGGCTGTAGAGGACTGTTCTAAGAGTAACTCTTGTTACAGAGCTGCTTGTAAACTAAAAAGCCTCACAACTCAAGTTAAAATGATTGGCTTTGCAGTGTTTTTTGTTTATTTGTTTTTTCATTTGTTTGTTTATTTTTTATTCATTTATTGTTTATTTGTTTATTTCTTTTTAGTTTTGCTCGTCTCTTGTGTTTAAATGACTGTAGCATACAATCTTCACAATCGGAGCCTAAAGCTAAAAAGCTTACAGCACCTAGTGTTCCCTGTCAGTCTCCATTCCAAGTACTAACTAAGCCCACAAGATCGGGATTTGTAAGAGCGCTATGGCCATAAGCAATGACTGTTGGCTGTAGAGGACTGTTCTAAGAGTAACTCTTGTTACAGAGCTGCTTGTAAACTAAAAAGCCTCACAACTCAAGTTAAAATGATTGGCTTTGCAGTGTTTTTTGTTTATTTGTTTTTTTCATTTGTTTGTTTATTTTTTACTCATTTATTGTTTATTTGTTTATTTCTTTTTAGTTTTGCTCGTCTCTTGTGTTTAAATGACTGTAGCATACAATTTTCACAATCGGAGCCTAAAGCTAAAAAGCTTACAGCACCTAGTGTTCCCTGGCAGTCTCCATTCCAGGTACTAACTAAGCCCACAAGATCTGGATTTGTAAGAGCGCTATGGCCATAAGCAATGACTTTTGGCTGTAGAGTACTGTTCTAAGAGTAACTCTTGTTACAGAGCTGCTTGTAAACTAAAAAGCCTCACAACTCAAATTAAAATGATTGGCTTTGCAGTGTTTTTTGTTTATTTGTTTTTTTCATTTGTTTGTTTATTTTTTATTCATTTGTTTATTTGTTTATTTCTTTTTAGTTTTGCTCGTCTCTTGTGTTTAAATGACTGTAGCATACAATCTTCACAATCGGAGCCTAAAGCTAAAGAGCTTACAGCACCTAGTGTTCAATGCAACAGCAATGACTGTTGGCTGTTAGAGGACTGTTCTAAGAGTAACTCCTGTTACAGAGCTGCTTGTAAACTAAAAAGCCTCACAACTCAAGTTAAAATGATTGGCTTTGCAGTGTTTTTTGTTTATTTGGTTTTTTTTCATTTGTTTGTTTATTTTTTATTAATTTATTGTTTATTTGTTTATTTCTTTTTAGTTTTGCTCGTCTCTTGTGTTTAAATGACTGTAGCATACAATCTTCACAATCGGAGCCTAAAGCTAAAAAGCTTACAGCACCTAGTGTTCCCTGGCAGTCTCCATTCCAAGTACTAACTAAGCCCACAAGATCGGGATTTGTAAGAGCGCTATGGCCATAAGCAATGACTGTTGGCTGTAGAGGACTGTTCTAAGAGTAACTCTTGTTACAGAGCTGCTTGTAAACTAAAAAGCCTCACAACTCAAATTAAAATGATTGGCTTTGCAGTGTTTTTTGTTTATTTGTTTTTTTCATTTGTTTGTTTATTTTTTATTCATTTATTGTTTATTTGTTTATTTCTTTTTAGTTTTGCTCGTCTCTTGTGTTTAAATGACTGTAGCATACAATCTTCACAATCGGAGCCTAAAGCTAAAGAGCTTACAGCACCTAGTGTTCAATGCAACAGCAATGACTGTTGGCTGTTAGAGGACTGTTCTAAGAGTAACTCCTGTTACAGAGCTGCTTGTAAACTAAAAAGCCTCACAACTCAAGTTAAAATGATTGGCTTTGCAGTGTTTTTTGTTTATTTGTTTTTTTCATTTGTTTGTTTATTTTTTACTCATTTATTGTTTATTTGTTTATTTCTTTTTAGTTTTGCTCGTCTCTTGTGTTTAAATGACTGTAGCATACAATTTTCACAATCGGAGCCTAAAGCAAAAAAGCTTACAGCACCTAGTGTTCCCTGGCAGTCTCCATTCCAAGTACTAACTAAGCCCACAAGATCGGGATTTGTAAGAGCGCTATGGCCATAAGCAATGACTGTTGGCTGTAGAGGACTGTTCTAAGAGTAACTCTTGTTACAGAGCTGCTTGTAAACTAAAAAGCCTCACAACTCAAGTTAAAATGATTGGCTTTGCAGTGTTTTTTGTTTATTTGTTTATTTCATTTGTTTGTTTATTTTTTACTCATTTATTGTTTATTTGTTTATTTCTTTTTAGTTTTGCTCGTCTCTTGTGTTTAAATGACTGTAGCATACAATTTTCACAATCGGAGCCTAAAGCTAAAGAGCTTACAGCACCTAGTGTTCAATGCAACAGCAATGACTGTTGGCTGTTAGAGGACTGTTCTAAGAGTAACTCTTGTTACAGAGCTGCTTGTAAACTAAAAAGCCTCACAACTCAAATTAAAATGATTGGCTTTGCAGTGTTTTTTGTTTATTTGTTTTTTTCATTTGTTTGTTTATTTTTTACTCATTTATTGTTTATTTGTTTATTTCTTTTTAGTTTTGCTCGTCTCTTGTGTTTAAATGACTGTAGCATACAATTTTCACAATCGGAGCCTAAAGCAAAAAAGCTTACAGCACCTAGTATTCCCTGGCAGTCTCCATTCCAAGTACTAACTAAGCCCACAAGATCGGGATTTGTAAGAGCGCTATGGCCATAAGCAATGACTGTTGGCTGTAGAGGACTGTTCTAAGAGTAACTCTTGTTACAGAGCTGCTTGTAAACTAAAAAGCCTCACAACTCAAGTTAAAATGATTGGCTTTGCAGTGTTTTTTGTTTATTTGTTTTTTCATTTGTTTGTTTATTTTTTATTCATTTATTGTTTATTTGTTTATTTCTTTTTAGTTTTGCTCGTCTCTTGTGTTTAAATGACTGTAGCATACAATCTTCACAATCGGAGCCTAAAGCTAAAAAGCTTACAGCACCTAGTGTTCCCTGTCAGTCTCCATTCCAAGTACTAACTAAGCCCACAAGATCGGGATTTGTAAGAGCGCTATGGCCATAAGCAATGACTGTTGGCTGTAGAGGACTGTTCTAAGAGTAACTCTTGTTACAGAGCTGCTTGTAAACTAAAAAGCCTCACAACTCAAGTTAAAATGATTGGCTTTGCAGTGTTTTTTGTTTATTTGTTTTTTTCATTTGTTTGTTTATTTTTTACTCATTTATTGTTTATTTGTTTATTTCTTTTTAGTTTTGCTCGTCTCTTGTGTTTAAATGACTGTAGCATACAATTTTCACAATCGGAGCCTAAAGCTAAAAAGCTTACAGCACCTAGTGTTCCATGGCAGTCTCCATTCCAAGTACTAACTAAGCCCACAAGATCGGGATTTGTAAGAGCGCTATGGCCAAAAGCAATGACTGTTGGCTGTAGAGGACTGTTCTAAGAGTAACTCTTGTTACAGAGCTGCTTGTAAACTAAAAAGCCTCACAACTCAAATTAAAATGATTGGCTTTGCAGTGTTTTTTGTTTATTTGTTTTTTTCATTTGTTTGTTTATTTTTTATTCATTTATTGTTTATTTGTTTATTTCTTTTTAGTTTTGCTCGTCTCTTGTGTTTAAATGACTGTAGCATGCAATCTTCACAATCGGAGCATAAAGCTAAAAAGCTTACAGCACCTAGTGTTCCCTGGCAGTCTCCATTCCAAGTACTAACTAAGCCCACAAGATCGGGATTTGTAAGAGCGCTATGGCCATAAGCAATGACTGTTGGCTGTAGAGGACTGTTCTAAGAGTAACTCTTGTTACAGAGCTGCTTGTAAACTAAAAAGCCTCACAACTCAAGTTAAAATGATTGGCTTTGCAGTGTTTTTTGTTTATTTGTTTTTTTCATTTGTTTGTTTATTTTTTACTCATTTATTGTTTATTTGTTTATTTCTTTTTAGTTTTGCTCGTCTCTTGTGTTTAAATGACTGTAGCATACAATTTTCACAATCGGAGCCTAAAGCTAAAAAGCTTACAGCACCTAGTGTTCCCTGGCAGTCTCCATTCCAAGTACTAACTAAGCCCACAAGATCGGGATTTGTAAGAGCGCTATGGCCAAAAGCAATGACTGTTGGCTGTAGAGGACTGTTCTAAGAGTAACTCTTGTTACAGAGCTGCTTGTAAACTAAAAAGCCTCACAACTCAAATTAAAATGATTGGCTTTGCAGTGTTTTTTGTTTATTTGTTTTTTTCATTTGTTTGTTTATTTTTTATTCATTTATTGTTTATTTGTTTATTTCTTTTTAGTTTTGCTCGTCTCTTGTGTTTAAATGACTGTAGCATGCAATCTTCACAATCGGAGCATAAAGCTAAAAAGCTTACAGCACCTAGTGTTCCCTGGCAGTCTCCATTCCAAGTACTAACTAAGCCCACAAGATCGGGATTTGTAAGAGCGCTATGGCCAAAAGCAATGACTGTTGGCTGTAGAGGACTGTTCTAAGAGTAACTCTTGTTACAGAGCTGCTTGTAAACTAAAAAGCCTCACAACTCAAATTAAAATGATTGGCTTTGCAGTGTTTTTTGTTTATTTGTTTTTTTCATTTGTTTGTTTATTTTTATTCATTTATTGTTTATTTGTTTATTTCTTTTTAGTTTTGCTCGTCTCTTGTGTTTAAATGACTGTAGCATGCAATCTTCACAATCGGAGCATAAAGCTAAAAAGCTTACAGCACCTAGTGTTCCCTGGCAGTCTCCATTCCAAGTACTAACTAAGCCCACAAGATCGGGATTTGTAAGAGCGCTATGGCCATAAGCAATGACTGTTGGCTGTAGAGGACTGTTCTAAGAGTAACTCTTGTTACAGAGCTGCTTGTAAACTAAAAAGCCTCACAACTCAAATTAAAATGATTGGCTTTGCAGTGTTTTTTGTTTATTTGTTTTTTTCATTTGTTTGTTTATTTTTTATTCATTTATTGTTTATTTGTTTATTTCTTTTTAGTTTTGCTCGTCTCTTGTGTTTAAATGACTGTAGCATACAATCTTCACAATCGGAGCCTAAAGCTAAAGAGCTTACAGCACCTAGTGTTCAATGCAACAGCAATGACTGTTGGCTGTTAGAGGACTGTTCTAAGAGTAACTCTTGTTACAGAGCTGCTTGTAAACTAAAAACTCACAACTGTGTGTAAACTCACAACTGATCTTCATATTCAGGGTATTAATATTCTGTTATATTGTGTCTTCAGTGAGCTTTTCTAATTATTGAGACACTTTGAAAGTAAAGTGATAGCATCCAGTGAATTTAGACAAATGCTCAATTTCTCCATATTTTATCATGTCAAATGCTATATTCACAGGGCCATTATGAAAAAAGTTCTTCAGTAAAATTTCTTCATCTTGAGGATGTTTATAGTCTATAATATTGTGTCGTCAGTGAGCCTTTTAGATTTTAGAGACTCATTGAAAATAAAGAGAAAATATCCAATGAATTTACACAAATGTGCAATTTCTCCATATTCTATCATGTCAAATGCTGTATTCACAGGGCCATTATGAAAAAAGTTCCTCAGTAAAATTTCTTCATCTTGAGGATGTTTATAGTCTGTAATATTGTGTCGTCAGTGAGCCTTTTACATTTTTGAGACACTTTGGAAATAAAGGGAAAATATCCAGTGAACTTAGGCAAATACGCAAATCTTCCATATATTCTATCACCTCTAATGCAGTGAATTTAGACAATTGTGCAATTTCTCCACATAATTCTATTCTGTCTAATGCTGTGTTTACAAGGTCATTATGAAAAAACTTCCACAGCAACATTTCTTCATCTTGAGTATATTAATCGTCTGTTATATTGTGTCTTCAGTGAGCCTTTTAGATTTTTGAGACTCATTGAAAATAAAGAGAAAATATCCAGTGAATTTACACAAATGTGCAATTTCTCCATATTCTATCATGTGAAATGCTGTATTCACAGGGCCATTATGAAGAAAATTCCACAGTAGAATTTCTTCACCTTGAGGACGTTTATAGTCTGTAATATTGTGTGTTCGATGAGCCTTTTACATTTTTGAGACACTTTGAAAATAAAGAGATAATATCCAGTGAATTTAGACAAATGCGCAATTTCTCCACATAATTCTATTATCTCTAATGCTATGTTTACCAGGTCATTATAATAAAAATCCACAGCAAAATTTCTTCATCTTCAGGATATTAATCGTCTGTTATACTGTGTCTTCAGTGAGCCTTTTAGATGTTTGAGACTCTTTGATAAAAAAGAGAAAATGTCCAATTAATTTAGGCACATGTATGATTTCTCCACATATTCTATCATGTCCACTGCTGTTATAGGGCATTTAAAAAACAATCCACATCAAAATATCTTCATATTCAGGGTATTAATATTCTGTTATATTGTGTCTTCAGTGAGCTTTTCTAATTATTGAGACACTTTGAAAGTAAAGTGATAGCATCCAGTGAATTTAGACAAATGCTCAATTTCTCCATATTTTATCATGTCAAATGCTATATTCACAGGGCCATTATGAAAAAAGTTCTTCAGTAAAATTTCTTCATCTTGAGGATGTTTATAGTCTGTAATATTGTGTCATCAGTGAGCCTTTTAGATTTTAGAGACTCATTGAAAATAAAGAAAAAATATCCAATGAATTTACACAAATGTGCAATTTCTCCATATTCTATCATGTCAAATGCTGTATTCACAGGGCCTTTATGAAAAAAGTTCCTCAGTAAAATTTCTTCATCTTGAGGATGTTTATAGTCTGTAATATTGTGTCGTCAGTGAGACTTTTACATTTTTGAGACACTTTGGAAATAAAGGGAAAATATTCAGTGAATTTAGCCAAATGCGCAATTCCTCCTCATATTCTATCACTTCTAATGCTGTGTTTATACTGTCATTATAAAAAAAAATTCCACATCTAAATATCTTAATCTTCAAGATATTTATAGTATGTTATATTGTGTCTTTAGTGAGCCTGTTAGATTTCATACTCATTGAAAATAAAGAGAAAATATCCATTGAATTTAGAAAAATGCGCAATTTCTCCATATTCGATCATGTCAAATGCTATATTCACAGGGCCACTACAAAAGAAATTCCACAGTAAAATTTCTTAATCTTGAGGATGTTTATAGTCTGTAATATTGTGTCTTCAATGAGCCTTTTAGATTTTTGAGACACTTTGAATATAAAGAGATAATATCCAGTGAATTTAGACAAATGCGCAATTTCTCCACATAATTCTATCACTTCTAATGCTGTGTTTATACGGTCATTATAAATAAAATTCCACATCTAAATATCTTCATCTTCAGGATATTTATAGTATGTTATATTGTGTCTTCGGTGAGCCTGTTAGATTTTTGAGACTCATTGAAAATAAAGAGAAAATATCCATTGAATTTAGAAAAATACGCAATTTCTCTATATTCTATCATGTCACATGCTATATTCACAGGGCCATTATGAAAAAAATTCCACAGTAAAATTTCTTAATCTTGAGGATGTTTATAGTCTGTAATATTGTGTCTTCAATGAGCCTTTTACATTTTTGAGACACTTTGGAAATAAAGAGAAAATATCCAGTGATTTTAGGCAAATGCGCAATTCCTCCATATATTCTATCACCTCTAATGCAGTGAATTTAGACAATTGTGCAATTTCTCCACATAATCCTATTCTGTCTAAGGCTGTGTTTACAAGGTCATTATGAAAAAACTTCCACAGCAACATTTCTTCATCTTCAGTATATTAATCGTCTGTTATATTGTGTTTTCAGTGAGCCTTTTAGATTTTTGAGACACATTGCAAATAAAGAGAATGAATTTACACAAATGTGCAATTTCTCCATATTCTATCATGTCAAATGCTCTATTCACAGGGCCATTATGAAGAAAATTCCACAGTAGAATTTCTTCATCTTGAGGACGTTTATAGTCTGTAATATTGTGTCTTCGATGAGCTTTTTACATTTTTGAGACACTTTGAAAATAAAGAGATAATATCCAGTGTATTTAGACAATTGTGCAATTTCTCCACATAATTCTATTATCTCTAATGCTATGTTTACCAGGTCATTATAATAAAACTCCACAGCAAAATTTCTTCATCTTCAGGATATTAATCGTCTGTTATACTGTGCCTTCAGTGAGCCTTTTAGATGTTTGAGACTCTTTGATAAAAAAGAGAAAATGTCCAATTACTTTAGGCACATGTATGATTTCTTCACGTATTCTATCATGTCTCCTGCTGTTATAGGGCAATTAAAAAACAATCCACATCAAAATATCTTCATATTCCGGGTATTAATATTCTGTTATATTGTGTCTTCAGTGAGCTTTTCTAATTATTGAGACACTTTGAAAATAAAGTGATAGCATCCAGTGAATTTAGACAAATGCTCAATTTCTCTATATTTTATCATGTCAAATGCTATATTCACAGGGCCATTATGAAAAAAGTTCCTCAGTAAAATTTCTTCATCTTGAGGATGTTTATAGTCTGTAATATTGTGTCGTCAGTGAGCCTTTTAGATTTTAGAGACTCATTGAAAATAAAGAGAAAATATCCAATGAATTTACACAAATGTGCAATTTCTCCATATTCTATCATGTCAAATGCTGTATTCACAGGGCCATTATGAAAAAAGTTCCTCAGTAAAATTTCTTCATCTTGAGGATGTTTATAGTCTGTAATATTGTGTCGTCAGTGAGCCTTTTAGATTTTTGAGACACTTTGAAAATAAAGGGAAAATATCCAATGAATTTACACAAATGTGCAATTTCTCCATATTCTATCATGTCAAATGCTGTATTCACAGGGCCATTATGAAAAAAGTTCCTCAGTAAAATTTCTTCATCTTGAGGATGTTTATAGTCTGTAATATTGTGTCGTCAGTGAGCCTTTTAGATTTTTGAGACACTTTGAAAATAAAGGGAAAATATTCAGTGAATTTAGCCAAATGCGCAATTCCTCCTCATATTCTATCACTTCTAATGCTGTGTTTATACGGTCATTATAAAAAAAATTCCACATCTAAATATCTTAATCTTCAAGATATTTATAGTATGTTATATTGTGTCTTTAGTGAGCCTGTTAGATTTCATATTCATTGAAAATAAAGAGAAAATATCCATTGAATTTAGAAAAATGCGCAATTTCTCCATATTCGATCATGTCAAATGCTATATTCACAGGGCCACTACAAAAGAAATTCCACAGTAAAATTTCTTAATCTTGAGGATGTTTATAGTCTGTAATATTGTGTCTTCAATGAGCCTTTTAGATTTTTGAGACACTTTGAATATAAAGAGATAATATCCAGTGAATTTAGACAAATGCGCAATTTCTCCACATAATTCTATCACTTCTAATGCTGTGTTTATACGGTCATTATAAATAAAATTCCACATCTAAATATCTTCATCTTCAGGATATTTATAGTATGTTATATTGTGTCTTCGGTGAGCCTGTTAGATTTTTGAGACTCATTGAAAATAAAGAGAAAATATCCAGTGAATTTAGACAAATGTGCAATTTCTCCACATAATTCTATTCTGTCTAATGCTGTGTTTACAAGGTCATTATGAAAAAAATTCCACAGCAACATTTCTTCATCTTCAGTATATTAATCGTCTGTTATATTGTGTCTTCAGTGAGCCTTTTAGATTTTTGAGACTCATTGAAAATAAAGAGAATGAATTTACACAAATGTGCAATTTCTCCATATTCTATCATGTCAAATGCTGTATTTACAGGGCCATTATGAAAAAGGTTCCTCAGTAAAATTTCTTCATCTTGAGGATGTTTATAGTCTGTAATATTGTGTCGTCAGTGAGACTTTTACATTTTTGAGACACTTTGGAAATAAAGGGAAAATATCCAGTGAACTTAGGCAAATGCGCAATTCCTCCATATATTCTATCACCTCTAATGCTGTGTTTATACGGTCATTATGAAAAAACTTCCACATCAAAATATCTTCATCTTCAGGAAATTTATAGTATGTTATATTGTGTCTTCAGTGAACCTGTTAGATGTTTGAGACTCATTGAAAATAAAGAGAAAATATCCAGTGAATTTAGACAAATGTGCAATTTCTCCACATAATTCTATTCTGTCTAATGCTGTGTTTACAAGGTCATTATGAAAAAAATTCCACAGCAACATTTCTTCATCTTCAAGATATTAATCGTCTGTTATATTGTGTCTTCAGTGAGCCTTTTAGATTTTTGAGATTCATTGAAAATAAAGAGAAAATATCCAGTGAATTTAGACAAATGCGCAGTTCTTCCATATATTCTATCACCTCTAATGCAGTGAATTTAGACAATTGTGCAATTTCTCCACATAATCCTATTCTGTCTAATGCTGTGTTTACAAGGTCATTATGAAAAAACTTCCACAGCAACATTTCTTAATCTTCAGTATATTAATCGTCTGTTATATTGTGTCTTCAGTGAGCCTTTTAGATTTTGGAGACTCATTGAAAATAAAGAGAATGAATTTACACAAATGTGCAATTTCTCCATATTCTATCATGTGAAATGCTGTATTCACAGGGCCATTATGAAGAAAATTCCACAGTAGAATTTCTTCATCTTGAGGACGTTTATAGTCTGTAATATTGTGTCTTCAATGAGCCTTTTACATTTTTGAGACACTTTGAAAATAAAGAGATAATATCCAGTGAATTTAGACAAATGCGTAATTTCTCCACATAATTCTATTATCTCTAATGCTATGTTTACCAGGTCATTATAATAAAAATCCACAGCAAAATTTCTTCATCTTCAGGATATTAATCGTCTGTTATACTGTGTCTTCAGTGAGCCTTTTAGATGTTTGAGACTCTTTGATAAAAAAGAGAAAATGTCCAATTAATTTAGGCACATGTATGATTTCTCCACATATTCTATCATGTCCACTGCTGTTATAGGGCAATTAAAAAACAATCCACATCAAAATATCTTCATATTCAGGGTATTAATATTCTGTTATATTGTGTCTTCAGTGAGCTTTTCTAATTATTGAGACACTTTGAAAGTAAAGTGATAGCATCCAGTGAATTTAGACAAATGCTCAATTTCTCCATATTTTATCATGTCAAATGCTATATTCACAGGGCCATTATGAAAAAAAGTTCTTCAGTAAAATTTCTTCATCTTGAGGATGTTTATAGTCTGCAATATTGTGTCGTCAGTGAGCCTTTTAGATTTTAGAGACTCATTGAAAATAAAGAGAAAATATCCAATGAATTTACACAAATGTGCAATTTCTCCATATTCTATGATGTCAAATGCTGTATTCACAGGGCCATTATTAAAAAAGTTCCTCAGTAAAATTTCTTCATCTTGAGGATGTTTATAGTCTGTAATATTGTGTCGTCAGTGAGCCTTTTACATTTTTGAGACACTTTGGAAATAAAGGGAAAATATCTAGTGAACTTAGGCAAATGCGCAATTCCTCCATATATTCTATCACCTCTAATGCAGTGAATTTAGACAATTGTGCAATTTCTCCACATAATTCTATTCTGTCTAATGCTGTGTTTACAAGGTCATTATGAAAAAACTTCCACAGCAACATTTCTTCATCTTCAGTATATTAATCGTCTGTTATATTGTGTCTTCAGTGAGCCTTTTAGATTTTTGAGACTCATTGAAAATAAAGAGAATGAATTTACACAAATGTGCAATTTCTCCATATTCTATCATGTGAAATGCTGTATTCACAGGGCCATTATGAAGAAAATTCCACAGTAGAATTTCTTCATCTTGAGGACGTTTATAGTCTGTAATATTGTGTCTTCGATGAGCCTTTTACATTTTTGAGACACTTTGAAAATAAAGAGATAATATCCAGTGAATTTAGACAAATGCGCAATTTCTCCACATAATTCTATTATCTCTAATGCTATGTTTACCAGGTCATTATAATAAAAATCCACAGCAAAATTTCTTCATCTTCAGGATATTAATCGTCTGTTATACTGTGTCTTCAGTGAGCCTTTTAGATGTTTGAGACTCTTTGATAAAAAAGAGAAAATGTCCAATTAATTTAGGCACATGTATGATTTCTCCACATATTCTATCATGTCCACTGCTGTTATAGGGCAATTAAAAAACAATCCACATCAAAATATCTTCATATTCAGGGTATTAATATTCTGTTATATTGTGTCTTCAGTGAGCTTTTCTAATTATTGGGACACTTTGAAAGTAAAGTGATAGCATCCAGTGAATTTAGACAAATGCTCAATTTCTCCATATTTTATCATGTCAAATGCTATATTCACAGGGCCATTATGAAAAAAGTTCTTCAGTAAAATTTCTTCATCTTGAGGATGTTTATAGTCTGTAATATTGTGTCGTCAGTGAGCCTTTTAGATTTTAGAGACTCATTGAAAATAAAGAGAAAATATCCAATTAATTTACACAAATGTGCAATTTCTCCATATTCTATCACTTCTAATGCTGTGTTTATACGGTCATTATAAAAAAAAATTCCACATCTAAATATCTTAATCTTCAAGATATTTATAGTATGTTATATTGTGTCTTTAGTGAGCCTGTTAGATTTCATACTCATTGAAAATAAAGAGAAAATATCCATTGAATTTAGAAAAATGCGCAATTTCTCCATATTCGATCATGTCAAATGCTATATTCACAGTGCCACTACAAAAGAAATTCCACAGTAAAACTTCTTCATCTTGAGGATGTTTATAGTCTGTAATATTGTGTCGTCAGTGAGACTTTTACATTTTTGAGACACTTTGGAAATAAAGGGAAAATATCCAGTGAACTTAGGCAAATGCGCAATTCCTCCATATATTCTATCACCTCTAATGCTGTGTTTATACGGTCGTTATGAAAAAACGTCCACATCAAAATATCTTCATCTTCAGGAAATTTATAGTATGTTATATTGTGTCTTCAGTGAACCTGTTAGATGTTTGAGACTCATTGAAAATAAAGAGAAAATATCCAGTGAATTTAGACAAATGTGCAATTTCTCCACATAATTCTATTCTGTCTAATGCTGTGTTTACAAGGTCATTATGAAAAAAATTCCACAGCAACATTTCTTCATCTTCAAGATATTAATCGTCTGTTATACTGTGTCTTCAGTGAGCCTTTTAGATTTTTGAGATTCATTGAAAATAAAGAGAAAATATCCAGTGAATTTAGACAAATGCGCAATTCCTCCATATATTCTATCACTTCTAATGCAGTGAATTTAGACAATTGTGCAATTTCTCCACATAATTCTATTCTGTCTAATGCTGTGTTTACAAGGTCATTATGAAAAAACTTCCACAGCAACATTTCTTAATCTTCAGTATATTAATCGTCTGTTATATTGTGTCTTCAGTGAGCCTTTTAGATTTTTGAGACTCATTGAAAATAAAGAGAATGAATTTACACAAATGTGCAATTTCTCCATATTCTATCATGTGAAATGCTGTATTCACAGGGCCATTATGAAGAAAATTCCACAGTAGAATTTCTTCATCTTGAGGACGTTTATAGTCTGTAATATTGTGTCTTCGATGAGCCTTTTACATTTTTGAGACACTTTGAAAATAAAGAGATAATATCCAGTGAATTTAGACAAATGCGTAATTTCTCCACATAATTCTATTATCTCTAATGCTATGTTTACCAGGTCATTATAATAAAAATCCACAGCAAAATTTCTTCATCTTCAGGATATTAATCGTCTGTTATACTGTGTCTTCAGTGAGCCTTTTAGATGTTTGAGACTCTTTGATAAAAAAGAGAAAATGTCCAATTAATTTAGGCACATGTATGATTTCTCCACATATTCTATCATGTCCACTGCTGTTATAGGGCAATTAAAAAACAATCCACATCAAAATATCTTCATATTCAGGGTATTAATATTCTGTTATATTGTGTCTTCAGTGAGCTTTTCTAATTATTGAGACACTTTGAAAGTAAAGTGATAGCATCCAGTGAATTTAGACAAATGCTCAATTTCTCCATATTTTATCATGTCAAATGCTATATTCACAGGGCCATTATGAAAAAAAGTTCTTCAGTAAAATTTCTTCATCTTGAGGATGTTTATAGTCTGCAATATTGTGTCGTCAGTGAGCCTTTTAGATTTTAGAGACTCATTGAAAATAAAGAGAAAATATCCAATGAATTTACACAAATGTGCAATTTCTCCATATTCTATGATGTCAAATGCTGTATTCACAGGGCCATTATGAAAAAAGTTCCTCAGTAAAATTTCTTCATCTTGAGGATGTTTATAGTCTGTAATATTGTGTCGTCAGTGAGCCTTTTACATTTTTGAGACACTTTGGAAATAAAGGGAAAATATCTAGTGAACTTAGGCAAATGCGCAATTCCTCCATATATTCTATCACCTCTAATGCAGTGAATTTAGACAATTGTGCAATTTCTCCACATAATTCTATTCTGTCTAATGCTGTGTTTACAAGGTCATTATGAAAAAACTTCCACAGCAACATTTCTTCATCTTCAGTATATTAATCGTCTGTTATATTGTGTCTTCAGTGAGCCTTTTAGATTTTTGAGACTCATTGAAAATAAAGAGAATGAATTTACACAAATGTGCAATTTCTCCATATTCTATCATGTGAAATGCTGTATTCACAGGGCCATTATGAAGAAAATTCCACAGTAGAATTTCTTCATCTTGAGGACGTTTATAGTCTGTAATATTGTGTCTTCGATGAGCCTTTTACATTTTTGAGACACTTTGAAAATAAAGAGATAATATTCAGTGAATTTAGACAAATGCGCAATTTCTCCACATAATTCTATTATCTCTAATGCTATGTTTACCAGGTCATTATAATAAAAATCCACAGCAAAATTTCTTCATCTTCAGGATATTAATCGTCTGTTATACTGTGTCTTCAGTGAGCCTTTTAGATGTTTGAGACTCTTTGATAAAAAAGAGAAAATGTCCAATTAATTTAGGCACATGTATGATTTCTCCACATATTCTATCATGTCCACTGCTGTTATAGGGCAATTAAAAAACAATCCACATCAAAATATCTTCATATTCAGGGTATTAATATTCTGTTATATTGTGTCTTCAGTGAGCTTTTCTAATTATTGGGACACTTTGAAAGTAAAGTGATAGCATCCAGTGAATTTAGACAAATGCTCAATTTCTCCATATTTTATCATGTCAAATGCTATATTCACAGGGCCATTATGAAAAAAGTTCTTCAGTAAAATTTCTTCATCTTGAGGATGTTTATAGTCTGTAATATTGTGTCGTCAGTGAGCCTTTTAGATTTTAGAGACTCATTGAAAATAAAGAGAAAATATCCAATTAATTTACACAAATGTGCAATTTCTCCATATTCTATCACTTCTAATGCTGTGTTTATACGGTCATTATAAAAAAAAATTCCACATCTAAATATCTTAATCTTCAAGATATTTATAGTATGTTATATTGTGTCTTTAGTGAGCCTGTTAGATTTCATACTCATTGAAAATAAAGAGAAAATATCCATTGAATTTAGAAAAATGCGCAATTTCTCCATATTCGATCATGTCAAATGCTATATTCACAGTGCCACTACAAAAGAAATTCCACAGTAAAACTTCTTCATCTTGAGGATGTTTATAGTCTGTAATATTGTGTCGTCAGTGAGACTTTTACATTTTTGAGACACTTTGGAAATAAAGGGAAAATATCCAGTGAACTTAGGCAAATGCGCAATTCCTCCATATATTCTATCACCTCTAATGCTGTGTTTATACGGTCGTTATGAAAAAACGTCCACATCAAAATATCTTCATCTTCAGGAAATTTATAGTATGTTATATTGTGTCTTCAGTGAACCTGTTAGATGTTTGAGACTCATTGAAAATAAAGAGAAAATATCCAGTGAATTTAGACAAATGTGCAATTTCTCCACATAATTCTATTCTGTCTAATGCTGTGTTTACAAGGTCATTATGAAAAAAATTCCACAGCAACATTTCTTCATCTTCAAGATATTAATCGTCTGTTATACTGTGTCTTCAGTGAGCCTTTTAGATTTTTGAGATTCATTGAAAATAAAGAGAAAATATCCAGTGAATTTAGACAAATGCGCAATTCCTCCATATATTCTATCACCTCTAATGCAGTGAATTTAGACAATTGTGCAATTTCTCCACATAATTCTATTCTGTCTAATGCTGTGTTTACAAGGTCATTATGAAAAAACTTCCACAGCAACATTTCTTAATCTTCAGTATATTAATCGTCTGTTATATTGTGTCTTCAGTGAGCCTTTTAGATTTTTGAGACTCATTGAAAATAAAGAGAATGAATTTACACAAATGTGCAATTTCTCCATATTCTATCATGTGAAATGCTGTATTCACAGGGCCATTATGAAGAAAATTCCACAGTAGAATTTCTTCATCTTGAGGACGTTTATAGTCTGTAATATTGTGTCTTCGATGAGCCTTTTACATTTTTGAGACACTTTGAAAATAAAGAGATAATATCCAGTGAATTTAGACAAATGCGCAATTTCTCCACATAATTCTATTATCTCTAATGCTATGTTTACCAGGTCATTATAATAAAAATCCACAGCAAAAATTCTTCATCTTCAGGATATTAATCGTCTGTTATACTGTGTCTTCAGTGAGCCTTTTAGATGTTTGAGACTCTTTGATAAAAAAGAGAAAATGTCCAATTAATTTAGGCACATGTATGATTTCTCCACATATTCTATCATGTCCACTGCTGTTATAGGGCAATTAAAAAACAATCCACATCAAAATATCTTCATATTCAGGGTATTAATATTCTGTTATATTGTGTCTTCAGTGAGCTTTTCTAATTATTGAGACACTTTGAAAGTAAAGTGATAGCATCCAGTGAATTTAGACAAATGCTCAATTTCTCCATATTTTATCATGTCAAATGCTATATTCACAGGGCCATTATGAAAAAAGTTCTTCAGTAAAATTTCTTCATCTTGAGGATGTTTATAGTCTGTAATATTGTGTCTTTAGTGAGCCTGTTAGATTTCATACTCATTGAAAATAAAGAGAAAATATCCATTGAATTTAGAAAAATGCGCAATTTCTCCATATTCGATCATGTCAAATGCTATATTCACAGTGCCACTACAAAAGAAATTCCACAGTAAAACTTCTTCATCTTGAGGATGTTTATAGTCTGTAATATTGTGTCGTCAGTGAGACTTTTACATTTTTGAGACACTTTGGAAATAAAGGGAAAATATCCAGTGAACTTAGGCAAATGCGCAATTCCTCCATATATTCTATCACCTCTAATGCTGTGTTTATACGGTCGTTATGAAAAAACGTCCACATCAAAATATCTTCATCTTCAGGAAATTTATAGTATGTTATATTGTGTCTTCAGTGAACCTGTTAGATGTTTGAGACTCATTGAAAATAAAGAGAAAATATCCAGTGAATTTAGACAAATGTGCAATTTCTCCACATAATTCTATTCTGTCTAATGCTGTGTTTACAAGGTCATTATGAAAAAAATTCCACAGCAACATTTCTTCATCTTCAAGATATTAATCGTCTGTTATACTGTGTCTTCAGTGAGCCTTTTAGATTTTTGAGATTCATTGAAAATAAAGAGAAAATATCCAGTGAATTTAGACAAATGCGCAATTCCTCCATATATTCTATCACCTCTAATGCAGTGAATTTAGACAATTGTGCAATTTCTCCACATAATTCTATTCTGTCTAATGCTGTGTTTACAAGGTCATTATGAAAAAACTTCCACAGCAACATTTCTTAATCTTCAGTATATTAATCGTCTGTTATATTGTGTCTTCAGTGAGCCTTTTAGATTTTTGAGACTCATTGAAAATAAAGAGAATGAATTTACACAAATGTGCAATTTCTCCATATTCTATCATGTGAAATGCTGTATTCACAGGGCCATTATGAAGAAAATTCCACAGTAGAATTTCTTCATCTTGAGGACGTTTATAGTCTGTAATATTGTGTCTTCGATGAGCCTTTTACATTTTTGAGACACTTTGAAAATAAAGAGATAATATCCAGTGAATTTAGACAAATGCGCAATTTCTCCACATAATTCTATTATCTCTAATGCTATGTTTACCAGGTCATTATAATAAAAATCCACAGCAAAAATTCTTCATCTTCAGGATATTAATCGTCTGTTATACTGTGTCTTCAGTGAGCCTTTTAGATGTTTGAGACTCTTTGATAAAAAAGAGAAAATGTCCAATTAATTTAGGCACATGTATGATTTCTCCACATATTCTATCATGTCCACTGCTGTTATAGGGCAATTAAAAAACAATCCACATCAAAATATCTTCATATTCAGGGTATTAATATTCTGTTATATTGTGTCTTCAGTGAGCTTTTCTAATTATTGAGACACTTTGAAAGTAAAGTGATAGCATCCAGTGAATTTAGACAAATGCTCAATTTCTCCATATTTTATCATGTCAAATGCTATATTCACAGGGCCATTATGAAAAAAGTTCTTCAGTAAAATTTCTTCATCTTGAGGATGTTTATAGTCTGTAATATTGTGTCGTCAGTGAGCCTTTTAGATTTTAGAGACTCATTGAAAATAAAGAGAAAATATCCAATGAATTTACACAAATGTGCAATTTCTCCATATTCTATCATGTCAAATGCTGTATTCACAGGGCCATTATGAAAAAAGTTCCTCAGTAAAATTTCTTCATCTTGAGGATGTTTATAGTCTGTAATATTGTGTCGTCAGTGAGACTTTTACATTTTTGAGACACTTTGGAAATAAAGGGAAAATATCCAGTGAATTTAGGCAAATGCGAAATTCCTCCATATATTCTATCACCTCTAATGCTGTGTTTATACGGTCATTATGAAAAAACTTCCACATCAAAATATCTTCTTCTTCAGGAAATTTATAGTATGTTATATTGTGTCTTCAGTGAACCTGTTAGATGTTTGAGACTCATTGAAAATAAAGAGAAAGTATCCAGTGAATTTAGACAAATGTGCAATTTCTCCACATAATTCTATTCTGTCTAATGCTGTGTTAACAAGGTCATTATGAAAAAAATTCCACAGCAACATTTCTTCATCTTCAAGATATTAATCAACTGTTATATTGTGTCTTCAGTGAGCCTTTTAGATTTTTGAGATTCATTGAAAGTAAAGAGAAAATATCCAGTGAATTTAGACAAATGCGCAATTCCTCCATGTATTCTATCACCTCTAATGCAGTGAATTTAGACAATTGTGCAATTTCTCCACATAATTCTATTCTGTCTAATGCTGTGTTTACAAGGTCATTATGAAAAAACTTCCACAGCAACATTTCTTCATCTTCAGTATATTAATCGTCTGTTATATTGTGTCTTCAGTGAGCCTTTTAGATTTTTGAGACACTTTGAAAATAAAGGGAAAGTATCCAGTGAATTTAGACAAATGCGCAATTCCTCCATGTATTCTATCACCTCTAATGCAGTGAATTTAGACAATTGTGCAATTTCTCCACATAATTCTATTCTGTCTAATGCTGTGTTTACAAGGTCATTATGAAAAAACTTCCACAGCAACATTTCTTCATCTTCAGTATATTAATCGTCTGTTATACTGTGTCTTCAGTGAGCCTTTTAGATTTTTGAGACTCATTGAAAATAAAGAGAATGAATTTACACAAATGTGCAATTTCTCCATATTCTATCATGTGAAATGCTGTATTCACAGGGCCATTATGAAGAAAATTCCACAGTAGAATTTCTTCATCTTGAGGACGTTTATAGTCTGTAATATTGTGTCTTCGATGAGCCTTTTACATTTTTGAGACACTTTGAAAATAAAGAGATAATATCCAGTGAATTTAGACAAATGCGCAATTTCTCCACACAATTCTATTATCTCTAATGCTATGTATACCAGGTCATTATAATAAAAATCCACAGCAAAATTTCTTCATCTTCAGTTAATCATCTGTTATACTGTGTCTTCAGTGAGCCTTTTAGATGTTTGAGACTCATTGAAAATAAAGAGAAAATATACAGTGAATTTAAACAAATGTGCAATTTCTCCATATTCTATCATGTCAAATGATGTATTCACAGGGCCATTATGAAAAAAATTCCACAGTAGAATTTCTTCATCTTCAGGATGTTTATAGTCTGTAATATTGTGTCTTTGATGAGCCTTTTACATTTTTGGGACACTTTGAAAATAAAGAGATAATATCCAGTGAATTTAGACAAATGCGCAATTTCTCCAAATAATCCTATTATCTCTAATGCTGTGTTTACAAGGTCATTATAATAAAAATCCACTGCAAAATTTCTTCATCTTCAGGCTATTAATCGTCTGTTATATTGTGTCTTCAGTAAGCCTTTTAGATGTTTGAGACTCTTTGATAAAAAAGAGAAAATGTCCAATTAAATTAGGCACATGCATGATGTCTCCACATATTCTATCATGTCCACTGCTGTTATAGGGCAATTAAAAAAAATCCACATCAAAATATCTTCATATTCCGGGTATTAATATTCTGTTATAATGTGTCTTCAGTGAGCTTTTCTAATTATTGAGACACTTTGAAAGTAAAGTGATAGCATCCAGTGAATTTAGACAAATGCGCAATTTCTCCATATTTTATCATGTCAAATGCTATATTCACAGGGCCATTATGAAAAACATTCCTCAGTAAAATGTCTTCATCTTGAGGATGTTTATAGTCTGTAATATTGTGTCGTCAGTGAGCCTTTTAGATTTTAGAGACTCATTGAAAATAAAGAGAAAATATCCAATGAATTTACACAAATGTGCAATTTCTCCATATTCTATCATGTCAAATGCTGTATTCACAGGGCCATTATGATAAAAGTTCCTCAGTAAAATTTTTGAGACACTTTGAAAATAAAGGGAAAATATTCAGTGAATTTAGCCAAATGCGCAATTCCTCCTCATATTCTATCACTTCTAATGCTGTGTTTATACGGTCATTATAAAAAAAATTCCACATCTAAATATCTTAATCTTCAAGATATTTATAGTATGTTATATTGTGTCTTTAGTGAGCCTGTTAGATTTTTGAGACTCATTGAAAATTAAGAGAAAATATCCATTGAATTTAGAAAAATGCGCAATTTCTCCATATTCGATCATGTCAAATGCTATATTCACAGGGCCACTACAAAAGAAATTCCACAGTAAAATTTCTTAATCTTGAGGATGTTTATAGTCTGTAATATTGTGTCGTCAATGAGCCTTTTAGATTTTTGAGACACTTTGAATATAAAGAGATAATATCCAGTGAATTTAGACAAATGCGCAATTCCTCCATATATTCTATCACCTCTAATGCTGTGTTTATACACTCATTATGAAAAAACTTCCACATCAAAATATCTTCATCTTCCGGATATTTATAGTATGTTATATTGTGTCTTCAGTGAACCTGTTAGATGTTTGAGACTCATTGAAAATAAAGAGAAAATATCCAGTGAATTTAGACAATTGTGCAATTTCTCCACATAATTCTATTCTGTCTAATGCTGTGTTTACAAGGTCATTATGAAAAAACTTCCACAGCCACTTTTCTTCATCTTCAGTATATTAATCGTCTGTTATATTGTGTCTTCGGTGAGCCTTTTAGATTTTTGAGACTCATTGAAAATAAAGAGATTGAATTTACACAAATGTGCAATTTCTCCATATTCTATCATGTCAAATGCTGTATTCACAGGGCCATTATGAAGAAAATTCCACAGTAGAATTTCTTCATCTTGAGAACGTTTATAGTCTGTAATATTGTGTCTTCGATGAGCCTTTTACATTTTTGAGACATTTTGAAAATAAAGAGATAATATCCAGTGAATTTAGACAAATGCGCAATTTCTCCACATAATTCTATTATCTCTAATGCTATGTTTACCAGGTCATTATAATAAAAATCCACAGCAAAGTTTCTTCATCTTCAGGATATTAATCGTCTGTTATACTGTGTTTTCAGTGAGCCTTTAAGATGTTTGAGACTCTTTGATAAAAAAGAGAAAATGTCCAATTAATTTAGGCACATGTATGATTTCTCCACATATTCTATTATGTCCACTGCTGTTATAGGGCAATTAAAAAACAATCCACATCAAAATATCTTCATATTCCGGGTATTAATATTCTGTTATATTGTGTCTTCAGTGAGCTTTTCTAATTATTGAGACACTTTGAAAGTAAAGTAATAGCATCCAGTGAATTTAGACAAATGCTCAATTTCTCCATATTTTATCATGTCAAATGCTATATTCACAGGGCCATTATGAAAAAAGTTCCTCAGTAAAATTTCTTCATCTTGAGGATGTTTATAGTCTGTAATATTGTGTCGTCAGTGAGCCTTTTAGATTTTGGAGACACTGGAAATAAAGGGAAAATATCCAGTGAATTTAGGCAAATGCGCAATACCTCCATATATTCTATCACCTCTAATGCTGTGTTTATACGGTCATTATGAAAAAACTTCCGCATCAAAATATCTTCATCTTCAGGAAATTTATAGTATGTTATATTGTGTCTTCAGTGAACCTATTAGATGTTTGAGACTCATTGAAAATAAAGAGAAAATATACATTGAATTTAGAAAAATGCGCAATTTCTCCATATTCGATCATGTCAAATACTATATTCACAGGGCCACTACAAAAGAAATTCCACAGTAAAATTTCTTAATCTTGAGGATGTTTATAGTCTGTAATATTGTGTCTTCAATGAGCCTTTTAGATTTTTGAGACACTTTGAAAATAAAGAGATAATATCCAGTGAATTTAGACAAATGCGCAATTTCTCCACATAGTTCTATCACTTCTAATGCTGTGTTTATACGGTCATTATAAAAAAAATTCCACATCTAAATATCTTCATCTTCAGGATGTTTATAGTATGTTATATTGTGTCTTCAGTGAGCCTGTTAGATTTTTGAGACTCATTGAAAATAAAGAGAAAATATCCATTGAATTTAGAAAAATGCGCAATTTCTCTATATTCTATCATGTCACATGCTATATTCACAGGGCCATTATGAAAAAAACTCCACAGTAAAATTTCTTAATCTTGAGGATGTTTATAGTCTGTAATAGTGTGTCTTCAATGAGCCTTTTACATTTTTGAGACACTTTGGATATAAATGAAAATATCCAGTGAATTTAGGCAAATGCGCAATTCCTCCATATATTCTATCACCTCTAATGCTGTGTTTATACGGTCATTATGAAAAAACTTCCACATCAAAATATTTTCATCTTCAGGAAATTTATAGTATGTTATATTGTGTCTTCAGTGAACCTGTTAGATGTTTGAGACTCATTGAAAATAAAGAGAAAATATCCAGTGAATTTAAACAAATGTGCAATTTCTCCACATAATTCTATTCTGTCTAATGCTGTGTTTACAAGGTCATTATGAAAAAAAATTCCACAGCAACATTTCTTCATCTTCAAGATATTAATCTTCTGTTATATTGTGTCTTCAGTGAGCCTTTTAGATTTTTGAGATTCATTGAAAATAAAGAGAAAATATCCAGTGAATTTAGACAAATGCGCAATTCCTCCATATATTCTATCACCTCTAATGCAGTGAATTTAGACAATTGTGCAATTTCTCCACAAAATTCTATTCTGTCTAATGCTGTGTTTACAAGGTCATTATGAAAAAACTTCCACAGCAACATTTCTTCATCTTCAGTATATTAATCGTCTGTTATATTGTGTCTTCAGTGAGCCTTTTAGATTTTTCAGAATCAGAATCAGAATCAGAATCAGAAATACTTTATTGATCCCAGGGGGAAATTGCAATTATTACAGTAGCAGCCAGTTGTAAAAGAATAAACACTCTAATAAAAATTTAACACAAAAGGAATTTTTTACAATATGTACACATCTATAATAATAAATACGGATATACTGTATACAGCAGTATGAGTATTGCACATTTGAGTTGTTACACTCATAATTAAAAAATTTGTTCTATTGTTATTACTGTACATGTGAAAGGTGTCGTGCTTTAAGTGTGGAGTTATAAAGTCTGGTAGCCACTGGTAGGAATGACCTCCTGTGGCGCTCTGTAGTGCATTTTGTCTGAATGAATCTTGCACTGAACGTGCTCCTGTGTCTCATTACCATGTGATAAAGAGGGTGGGAGCCATTATCCATGATAGCCTGCAGTTTAGACAGCACCCTCCTCTCAGACACTGCCGTCAGCGAGTCCAGCTGTACACCCACAACCTCACTGGCTCTACGGATCAATTTATTAAGTCTGTTGGCATCTGCCACCCTCAACCCGCTGCCCCAACATGCAACAGCATAAAGGATGGCACTGGCCACAACTGACTCATAAAAAATCCTCAGCATAGTTCTGCAGATGTTTAAGGACCTCAGACGCCTCAGAAAATTGAGACGTCTTTGGCCCTTCTTGTAAAGGGCGTCAGTGTTCTTAGCCCAGTCCAGTTTATTGTCAATGTGTACGCCCAGATATTTATAGTCCTCCACAATGTCCACATTGACCCCCCTGATGGACACAGGGGTCACCGGCGTTTTGTCCCTCCTCAGGTCCACCACCAGCTCCTTTGTCTTTGTCATGTTGAGCTGCAGATGGTTCAGCTCACACCACGCAACAAAGTCGTTCACCGTCTCCCTGTACTCATCCTCATCACCCCTGCTGATACATCCAACAAGTGCAGAGTCATCAGAAAACTTCTGGAGGTGGCAAGTCTCTGTGCAGTAGTTGAAATCAGTAGTGTAGAGGGTGAAGAGGAATGGAGAGAGGACAGTTCCCTGCGGGGCTCCAGTATTGCTGATCACTCTGTCTGACACACAGTGCTGCAGACGTACATACTGTGGTCTGCCAGTCAGGTAGTCAACAATCCAGGACACGAGGGGGGCGTCTACCTGCATCGCGTTCATCTTATCACCCAGAAGAGCAGGCTGAATGGTGTTAAACGCACTGGAGAAGTCAAAAAACCTGACCCTCACAGTGCCGCCTGGCTTATCCAGGTGAGCATACGCTCGGTTCAGCAGGTAGATGATGGCATCCTCAACCCCCAGACGAGGCTGGTAGGCGAACTGGAGGGGGTCTAGAAGTGGCTGGACCATGGGCCGGAGGTGATCCAGGACAAGTCTCTCCATGGTCTTCATGATGTGGGACGTCAGTGCCACCGGCCTGTAGTCCTTGATGTCACTGGGCCGCGGAGTCTTTGGCACAGGAACAATGCAGGACGTCTTCCACATCACCGGGACCCTCTGGAGACTCAGGCTCATGTTGAAGACATGTTGCAGGACTCCACAAAGTTGGGTGGCACAGGCTTTAAGCACACTGGGGGGAACACCATCAGGGCCTGCAGCCTTGTTTGTGTGGAGTCTCTGTAGCTGTCTTCTCACCTGGTCAGCTGTGAGATTCACTGTAGAGGTCCCTGGTGGGGGAGGAGAGGAGGTGTGACGTGGACTATCACAGGAGGGAGGGAGGGGGAGTGGAGTGGGCTGTTGAGGCCCGACAGCAGAGGAGTCCGGGCTCACAGTGTCAAATCTGTTAAAAAACAAATTTAACTCGTTGGCCCTGTCCACACTACCCTCTGCTCCCCTGTTGTTGCTGAGTCTTTTTGAGACTCATTGAAAATAAAGAGAATGAATTTACACAAATGTGCAATTTCTCCATATTCTATCATGTCAAATGCTGTATTCACAGGGCCATTATGAAGAAAATTCCACAGTAGAATTTCTTCATCTTGAGGACGTTTATAGTCTGTAATATTGTGTCTTCAATGAGCCTTTTACATTTTTGAGACACTTTGGAAATAAAGGGAAAATATCCATTCCTCCATATATTCTATCACCTCTAATGCAGTGAATTTAGACAATTGTGCAATTTCTCCACATAATTCTATTCTGTCTAATGCTGTGTTTACAAGGTCATTATGAAAAAACTTCCACAGCAACATTTCTTCATCTTCAGGATATTAATCGTCTGTTATATTGTGTCTTCAGTGAGCCTTTTAGATTCTTGAGACTCATTGAAAATAAAGAGAATGAATTTACACAAATGTGCAATTTCTCCATATTCTATCATGTCAAATGCTGTATTCACAGGGCCATTATGAAGAAAATTCCATAGTAGAATTTCTTCATCTTGAGGACGTTTATAGTCTGTAATATTGTGTCTTCGATGAGCCTTTTACATTTTTGAGACACTTTGAAAATAAAGAGATAATATCCAGTGAATTTAGACAAATGCGCAATTTCTCCACATAATTCTATTATCTCTAATGCTATGTTTACCAGGTCATTATAATAAAAATCCACAGCAAAATTTCTTCATCTTCAGGATATTAATCGTCTGTTATACTGTGTCTTCAGTGAGCCTTTTAGCTGTTTCAGACTCTTTGATAAAAAAGAGAAAATGTCCAATTAATGTAGGCACATGTATGATTTCTCCACATATTCTATCATGTCCACTGCTGTTATAGGGCAATTAAAAAACAATCCACATCAAAATATCTTCATATTCCGGGTATTAATATTCTGTTATATTGTGTCTTCAGTGAGCTTTTCTAATTATTGAGACAATTTGAAAATAAAGTGATAGCATCCAGTGAATTTACACAAATGTGCAATTTCTCCATATTCTATCATGTCAAATGCTGTACTCACAGGGCCATTATGAAAAAAGTTCCTCAGTAAAATTTCTTCATCTTGAGGATGTTTATAATCTGTAATATTGTGTCGTCAGTGAGCCTTTTACATTTTTGAGACACTTTGGAAATAAAGGGAAAATATCCAGTGAATTTAGGCAAATGCGCAATTCCTCCATATATTCTATCACCTCTAATGCTGTGTTTATACGGTCATTATGAAAAAACTTCCACATCAAAATATCTTCATCTTCAGGAAATTTATAGTATGTTATATTGTGTCTTCAGTGAACCTGTTAGATGTTTGAGACTCATTGAAAATAAAGAGAAAATATCCAGTGAATTTAGACAAATGTGCAATTTCTCCACATAATTCTATTCTGTCTAATGCTGTGTTTACAAGGTCATTATGAAAAAAATTCCACAGCAACATTTCTTCATCTTCAAGATATTAATCGTCTGTTATATTGTGTCTTCAGTGAGCCTTTTAGATATTTGAGACTCATTGAAAATAAAGAGAAAATATCCAGTGAATTTAGACAAATGCGCAATTTCTCCACATAATTCTATTATCTCTAATGCTATGTTTACCAGGTCATTATAATAAAAATCCACAGCAAAATTTCTTCATCTTCAGGATATTAATCGTCTGTTATACTGTGTCTTCAGTGAGCCTTTTAGATGTTTGAGACTCATTGAAAATAAAGAGAATGAATTTACACAAATGTGCAATTTCTCCGTATTCTATCATGTCAAATGCTGTATTCACAGGGCCATTATGAAGAAAAATCCACAGCAGAATTTCTTCATCTTCAGGACGTTTATAGTCTGTAATATTGTGTCTTCGATGAGCCTTTTACATTTTTGAGACACTTTGAAAATAAAGAGATAATATCCAGTGAATTTAGACAAATGCGCAATTTCTCCACATAATTCTATTATCTCTAATGCTATGTTTACCAGGTCATTATAATAAAAATCCACAGCAAAATTTCTTCATCTTCAGGATATTAATCGTCTGTTATACTGTGTCTTCAGTGAGCCTTTTAGATGTTTGAGACTCGTTGATAAAAAAGAGAAAATGTCCAATTAATGTAGGCACATATATGATTTCTCCACATATTCTATCATGTCCACTGCTGTTATAGGGCAATTAAAAAACAATCCACATCAAAATATCTTCATATTCCGGGTATTAATATTCTGTTATATTGTGTCTTCAGTGAGCTTTTCTAATTATTGAGACAATTTGAAAATAAAGTGATAGCATCCAGTGAATTTACACAAATGTGCAATTTCTCCATATTCTATCATGTCAAATGCTGTACTCACAGGGCCATTATGAAAAAAGTTCCTCAGTAAAATTTCTTCATCTTGAGGATGTTTATAATCTGTAATATTGTGTCGTCAGTGAGCCTTTTACATTTTTGAGACACTTTGGAAATAAAGGGAAAATATCCAGTGAATTTAGGCAAATGCGCAATTCCTCCATATATTCTATCACCTCTAATGCTGTGTTTATACGGTCATTATGAAAAAACTTCCACATCAAAATATCTTCATCTTCAGGAAATTTATAGTATGTTATATTGTGTCTTCAGTGAACCTGTTAGATGTTTGAGACTCATTGAAAATAAAGAGAAAATATCCAGTGAATTTAGACAAATGTGCAATTTCTCCACATAATTCTATTCTGTCTAATGCTGTGTTTACAAGGTCATTATGAAAAAAATTCCACAGCAACATTTCTTCATCTTCAAGATATTAATCGTCTGTTATATTGTGTCTTCAGTGAGCCTTTAAGATATTTGAGACTCATTGAAAATAAAGAGAAAATATCCAGTGAATTTAGACAAATGCGCAATTTCTCCACATAATTCTATTATCTCTAATGCTATGTTTACCAGGTCATTATAATAAAAATCCACAGCAAAATTTCTTCATCTTCAGGATATTAATCGTCTGTTATACTGTGTCTTCAGTGAGCCTTTTAGATGTTTGAGACTCATTGAAAATAAAGAGAATGAATTTACACAAATGTGCAATTTCTCCGTATTCTATCATGTCAAATGCTGTATTCACAGGGCCATTATGAAGAAAAATCCACAGCAGAATTTCTTCATCTTCAGGATGTTTATAGTCTGTAATATTGTGTCTTCGATGAGCCTTTTACATTTTTGAGACACTTTGAAAATAAAGAGATAATATCCAGTGAATTTAGACAAATGCGCAATTTCTCCACATAATTCTATTATCTCTAATGCTATGTTTACCAGGTCATTATAATAAAAATCCACAGCAAAATTTCTTCATCTTCAGGATATTAATCGTCTGTTATACTGTGTCTTCAGTGAGCCTTTTAGATGTTTGAGACTCGTTGATAAAAAAGAGAAAATGTCCAATTAATGTAGGCACATATATGATTTCTCCACATATTCTATCATGTCCACTGCTGTTATAGGGCAATTAAAAAACAATCCACATCAAAATATCTTCATATTCCGGGTATTAATATTCTGTTATATTGTGTCTTCAGTGAGCTTTTCTAATTATTGAGACAATTTGAAAATAAAGTGATAGCATCCAGTGAATTTACACAAATGTGCAATTTCTCCATATTCTATCATGTCAAATGCTGTATTTACAGGACCATTATGAAAAAAGTTCCTCAGTAAAATTTCTTCATCTTGAGGATGTTTATAGTCTGTAATATTGTGTCTTCAATTAGCCTTTTACATTTTTGAGACACTTTGGAAATAAAGGGAAAATATCCAGTGAATTTAGACAAATGTGCAATTTCTCCATATTCTATCATGTCAAATGCTATATTCACAGGGCCATTATGAAGAAAATTCCACAGTAGAATTTCTTCATCTTCAGGACGTTTATAGTCTGTAATATTGTGTCTTCGATGAGCCTTTTACATTTTTGAGACACTTTGAAAATATTCATTATTATTCATTATCTGTAACCGCTTATCCAATTCAGGGTCACGGTGGGTCCAGAGCCTACCTGGAATCATTGGGCGCAAGGCAGGAATACACCCTGGTGGGGGCGCCAGAATTTAGACAAATGCGCAATTTCTCCACATAATTCTATTATCTCTAATGCTATGTTTACCAGGTCATTATAATAAAAATCCACAGCAAAATTTCTTCATCTTCAGGATATTAATCGTCTGTTATACTGTGTCTTCAGTGAGCCTTTTAGATGTTTGAGACTCTTTGATAAAAAAGAGAAAATGTCCAATTAAATTAGGCACATGCATGATGTCTCCACATATTCTATCATGTCCACTGCTGTCATAGGGCAATTAAAAGAATCCACATCAAAATATCTTCATATTCAGGGTATTAATATTCTGTTATATTGTGTCTTCAGCGAGCTTTTCTAATTATTGAGACACTTTGAAAGTAAAGTGATAGCATCCAGTGAATTTAGACAAATGCGCAATTTCTCCATATTTTATCATGTCAAATGCTATATTCACAGGGCCATTATGAAAAACATTCCTCAGTAAAATTTCTTCATCTTGAGAATGTTTATAGTCTGTAATATTGTGTCGTCAGTGAGCCTTTTAGATTTTTGAGACTCATTGAAAATAAAGAGAAAATATCCAATGAATTTACACAAATGTGCAATTTCTCCATATTCTATCATGTCAAATGCTGTATTCACAGGGCCATTATGAAAAAAGTTCCTCAGTAAAATTTCTTAATCGTGAGGATGTTTATAGTCTGTAATATTGTGTCTTCAATTAGCCTTTTACATTTTTGAGACACTTTGGAAATAAAGGGAAAATATCCAGTGAATTTAGGCAAATGCGCAATTCCTCCATATATTCTATCACCTCTAATGCTGTGTTTATACGGTCATTATGAAAAAACTTCCACAGCAACATTTCTTCATCTTCAGGAAATTTATAGTATGTTATATTGTGTCTTCAGTGAACCTGTTAGATGTTTGAGACTCATTGAAAATAAAGAGAAAATATCCAGTGAATTTAGACAAATGTGCAATTTCTCCACATAATTCTATTCTGTCTAATGCTGTGTTTACAAGGTCATTTTGAAAAAAATTCCACAGCAACATTTCTTCATCTTCAAGATATTAATCGTCTGTTATATTTTGTCTTCAGTGAGCCTTTTAGATTTTTGAGACTCATTGAAAATAAAGAGAAAATATCCAGTGAATTTACACAAATGTGCAATTTCTCCATATTCTATCGTGTCAAATGCTGTATTCACAGGGCCATTATGAAAAAAATTCCACAGTAGAATTTCTTCATCTTCAGGATGTTTATAGTCTGTAATATTGTGTCTTCGATGAGCCTTTTACATTTTTGGGACACTTTGAAAATAAAGAGATAATATCCAGTGAATTTAGGCAAATGCGCAATTTCTCCATATTCTATCATGTCAAATGCTGTATTCACAGGGCCATTATGAAAAGAGTTCCTCAGTAAAATTTCTTAATCGTGAGGATGTTTATAGTCTGTAATATTGTGTCTTCAATTAGCCTTTTACATTTTTGAGACACTTTGGAAATAAAGGGAAAATATCCAGTGAATTTAGGCAAATGCGCAATTCCTCCATATATTCTATCACCTCTAATGCTGTGTTTATACGGTCATTATGAAAAAACTTCCACAGCAACATTTCTTCATCTTCAGGAAATTTATAGTATGTTATATTGTGTCTTCAGTGAACCTGTTAGATGTTTGAGACTCATTGAAAATAAAGAGAAAATATCCAGTGAATTTAGACAAATGTGCAATTTCTCCACATAATTCTATTCTGTCTAATGCTGTGTTTACAAGGTCATTTTGAAAAAAATTCCACAGCAACGTTTCTTCATCTTCAAGATATTAATTGTCTGTTATATTTTGTCTTCAGTGAGCCTTTTAGATTTTTGAGACTCATTGAAAATAAAGAGAAAATATCCATTGAATTTACACAAATGTGCAATTTCTCCATATTCTATCGTGTCAAATGCTGTATTCACAGGGCCATTATGAAAAAAATTCCACAGTAGAATTTCTTCATCTTCAGGATGTTTATAGTCTGTAATATTGTGTCTTCGATGAGCCTTTTACATTTTTGGGACACTTTGAAAATAAAGAGATAATATCCAGTGAATTTAGGCAAATGCGCAATTCCTCCATATATTCTATCACCTCTAATGATGTGTTTATAGTCTGTAATATTGTGTCGTCAGTGAGCCTTTTAGATTTTTGAGACTCATTGAAAATAAAGAGAAAATATCCAATGAATTTACACAAATGTGCAATTTCTCCATATTCTATCATGTCAAATGCTGTATTCATAGGGAACATTATGAAAAAAGTTCCTCAGTAAAATTTCTTCATCTTGAGGATGTTTATAGTTTGTAACATTGTGTCGTCAGTGAGCCTTTTACATTTTTGAGACACTTTGGAAATAAAGGGAAAATATCCAGTGAATTTAGGCAAATGCGCAATTCCTCCATATATTCTATCACCTCTAATGCTGTGTTTATACGGTTTTTATGAAAAAACTTCCACATCAAAAAATCTTCATCTTCAGGAAATTTATAGTATGTTATATTGTGTCTTCAGTGAACCTGTTAGATGTTTGAGACTCATTGAAAATAAAGAGAAAATATCCAGTGAATTTAGACAAATGTGCAATTTCTCCATATTCTATCATGTCAAATGCTGTATTCACAGGGCCATTATGAAAAAAACTCCACAGTAAAATTTCTTAATCTTGAGGATGTTTATAGTCTGTAATATTGTGTCTTCAATGAGCCTTTTACATTTTTGAGACACTTTGGAAATAAAGGGAAAATATCCAGTGAATTTAGGCAAATGCGCAATTCTTCCATATATTCTATCACCTCTAATGCTGTGTTTATACGGTCATTATGAAAAAACTTCCACATCAAAATATCTTCATCTTCAGAAAATTTATAGTATGTTATATTGTGTCTTCAGTGAACCTGTTAGATGTTTGAGACTCATTGAAAATAAAGAGAAAATATCCAGTGAATTTAGACAAATGTGCAATTTCTCCACATAATTCTATTCTGTCTAATGCTGTGTTTACAAGGTCAAATCAAATCAAATCAAATTTATTTATATAGCGCTTTTCACAACTGTTGTTGTCACAAAGCAGCTTCACAGATTTCCAGTAAGACAAAGATTTGACATGAAATGTAAAAACAAATGTAAAACCCTCAAGTGAGCAAGCCAGGGGCGACAGTGGCAAGGAAAAACTCCCCCAGCTGAGGAAGAAACCTTGGGAGGAACCAAGGCTCACAAGGGGTGACCCATCCTCCTCTGGTCAATCTACTGGTGATGATAATTAGTAGTCCATGAGAACTTCAGTGTAGGGACAGCTTCAAGGCACTTGGTGGTTGCTGGAGCGTGGGCAGCTGGTCTGAAGCGTGGAGGTCATCGACAGTCATCCATCAGTGTCCAGACAGACAGGTGGGCAGTTGTTTACTCGGAAAAATGTAAAGGGATGGAATTAGTTTTGAACTGTTTTGTGTTTGTAAAGTAGAAAATATGAAAATTTCCAGAGTGTGGCTAATGACTCCGGCAGATCTGACTATGACAGCTTTAACTAAAAGGAGAGAACCAGGAGGACACACAGACACGGGAGCATCCTGAAACACTGGCATCCCTCCGCTCCACCGTCAACAAACCTGAGTGATCGCGAGAAGCGGCGGGACGACAGCACCAGCGTCTCAGTTTACTATAATTCCCTGTGTCCATGGACCCCCCGGATCTGCCGCCTTTATCTATGGGGGAGCATTAGCTACCAAAAGATAAACTAAACAAATGTGTTTTTAGCCTAGATTTGAAGATTGCGACTGAGTCTGAGTCCCGAACATTTTCTGGAAGATCATTCCAGAGTCTGGGGGCTTTATAAGAAAAGGCTCTTCCCCCAGCTGAGGCCTTCTGAATTCTGGGAACAATTAAAAATCCAGTATTCTGTGATCTGAGTGAACGTGGAGGCTCATAATAGGAAATTGTATCTTGAAGATATTCAGGAGCAAGCCCATGTAGAGCTTTATATGTTAATAACAAAATTTTGTAGTCAATGCGGAATTTAACAGGCAGCCAATGAAGTGATGATAAAACTGGGCTGATATGTTCAAATTTTCTAGTTTTAGTGAGGACCCTAGCTGCAGCATTTTGAACTAGTTGAAGTTTTCTTAAATTGCTGCTGGTGCATCCTGACAATAGTGCGTTACAGTAGTCAAGCCTTGAAGTAATAAAGGCATGTACTAATGTTTCTGCGTCCTGAAGGGATAAGGCATTTCTAATCTTAGCAATATTGCGAAGATGTAAAAAAGCTGTCCTAGTGATACTACCTATGTGTTGATCAAATGATAAATCCGGGTCAATTATGACACCAAGATTTTTTGCTGCTGAACCAGGTTTAATTGGAGAGTCAGCGAGATTTAAAATTAAACCTGATAATTTATTTCTTGCCACTTTTGGACCTAAAAGCAGGACCTCTGTTTTGTTGCTGTTTAGAAGGAGGAAGTTACGCAACATCCAGCCTTTCACGTCTTTTAAACAGTCCTCTATTTTCTTTAATCTGTGTTTGTCATCGGGCTTGGCTGAAATATACAATTGTGTGTCATCCACGTAACAGTGAAAGTTAATGTCATGGTTTCTTATAACTGTGCCTAGCGGTAACATGTATAATGTAAATAATAATGGTCCTAAAATAGAGCCTTGTGGAATTCCAAATCTTACTTTAGAATAATTTGAATTTAGATTGTTTACTTTTACGAATTGATAAAAGGTCACTATGAAAAAAATTCCACAGCAACATTTCTTCATCTTCAAGATTTTAATCGTCTGTTATATTGTGTCTTCAGTGAGCCTTTTAGATTTTTGAGACTCATTGAAAATAAAAGGAAAATATCCAGTGAATTTAGACAAATGTGCAATTTCTCCATATTCTATCATGTCAAATGCTGTATTCACAGGGCCATTATGAAAAACATTCCACAGTAGAATTTCTTCATCTTCAGGATGTTTATAGTCTGTAATATTGTGTCTTCGATGAGCCTTTTACATTTTTGGGACACTTTGAAAATAAAGAGATAATATCCAGTGAATTTAGACAAATGCGCAATTTCTCCAAATAATCCTATTATCTCTAATGCTGTGTTTACAAGGTCATTATAATAAAAATCCACTGCAAAATTTCTTCATCTTCAGGCTATTAATCGTCTGTTATATTGTGTCTTCAGTAAGCCTTTTAGATGTTTGAGACTCTTTGATAAAAAAGAGAAAATGTCCAATTAAATTAGGCACATGCATGATGTCTCCACATATTCTATCATGTCCACTGCTGTTATAGGGCAATTAAAAAAAAATCCACATCAAAATATCTTCATATTCAGGGTATTAATATTCTGTTATATTGTGTCTTCAGTGAGCTTTTCTAATTATTGAGACACTTTGAATATAAAGAGATTATATCCAGTGAACTTAGACAAATGCGCAATTTCTCCACATAGTTCTATCACTTCTAATGCTGTGTTTATACGGTCATTATAAAAAAAATTCCACATCTAAATATCTTCATCTTCAGGATATTTATAGTATGTTATATTGTGTCTTCAGTGAGCCTGTTAGATTTTTGAGACTCATTGAAAATAAAGAGAAAATATCCAGTGAATTTAGACAATTGTGCAATTTCTCCACATAATTCTATTCTGTCTAATGCTGTGTTTACAAGGTCATTATGAAAAAACTTCCACAGCAACATTTCTTCATCTTCGGTATATTAATCGTCTGTTATATTGTGTCTTCAGTGAGCCTTTTAGATTTTTGAGACTCATTGAAAATAAAGAGAATGAATTTACACAAATGTGCAATTTCTCCATATTCTATCATGTCAAATGCTGTATTCATAGGGCCATTATGAAGAAAATTCCACAGTAGAATTTCTTCATCTTGAGGACGTTTATAATCTGTAATATTGTGTCTTCAATGAGCCTTTTACATTTTTGAGACACTTTGAAAATAAAGAGATAATATCCAGTGAATTTAGACAAATGCGCAATTTCTCCACATAATTCTATTATCTCTAATGCTATGTTTACCAGGTCATTATAATAAAAATCCACAGCAAAATTTCTTCATCTTCAGGAAATTTATAGTATGTTATATTGTGTCTTCAGTGAACCTGTTAGATGTTTGAGACTCATTGAAAATAAAGAGAAAATATCCAGTGAATTTAGACAAATGTGCAATTTCTCCATATTCTATCATGTCAAATGCTGTATTCACAGGGCCATTATGAAAAAAATTCCACAGTAGAATTTCTTCATCTTCAGGATGTTTATAGTCTGTAATATTGTGTCTTCGATGAGCCTTTTACATTTTTGGGACACTTTGAAAATAAAGAGATAATATCCAGTGAATTTAGGCAAATGCGCAATTTCTCCAAATAATCCTATTATCTCTAATGCTGTGTTTACAAGGTCATTATAATAAAAATCCACTGCAAAATTTCTTCATCTTCAGGCTATTAATTGTCTGTTATATTGTGTCTTCAGTAAGCCTTTTAGATGTTTGAGACTCTTTGATAAAAAAGAGAAAATATCCATTGAATTTAGAAAAATGCACAATTTCTCTATATTCTATCTTGTCACATGCTATATTCACAGGGCCATTATGAAAAAAGCTCCACAGTAAAATTTCTTAATCTTGAGGATGTTTATAGTCTGTAATATTGTGTCTTCAATGAGCCTTTTACATTTTTGAGACACTTTGGAAATAAAGCG
The DNA here is from genome assembly GCF_029633855.1 of Hoplias malabaricus. NCBI lineage: Eukaryota > Metazoa > Chordata > Actinopteri > Characiformes > Erythrinidae > Hoplias > Hoplias malabaricus. The sequence goes on from NC_089814.1 coordinate 27,974,560, forward strand.
AAAATATCCAGTGAATTTAGGCAAATGCGCAATTCCTCCATATATTCTATCACCTCTAATGCAGTGAATTTAGACAATTGTGCAATTTCTCCACATAATTCTATTCTGTCTAATGCTGTGTTTACAAGGTCATTATGAAAAAACTTCCACAGCAACATTTCTTCATCTTCAGTATATTAATCGTCTGTTATATTGTGTCTTCAGTGAGCCTTTTAGATTTTTGAGACACTTTGAAAATAAAGGGAAAATATTCAGTGAATTTAGCCAAATGCGCAATTCCTCCTCATATTCTATCACTTCTAATGCTGTGTTTATATGGTCATTATAAAAAAAATTCCACATCTAAATATCTTAATCTTCAAGATATTTATAGTATGTTATATTGTGTCTTTAGTGAGCCTGTTAGATTTTTGAGACTCATTGAAAATAAAGAGAAAATATCCATTGAATTTAGAAAAATGCGCAATTTCTCCATATTCGATCATGTCAAATGCTATATTCACAGGGCCACTACAAAAGAAATTCCACAGTAAAATTTCTTAATCTTGAGGATGTTTATAGTCTGTAATATTGTGTCTTCAATGAGCCTTTTAGATTTTTGAGACACTTTGAATATGAAGAGATAATATCCAGTGAATTTAGACAAATGCGCAATTTCTCCACATAATTCTATCACTTCTAATGCTGTGTTTACAAGGTCATTATAAAAAAAATTCCACATCTAAATATCTTCATCTTCAGGATATTTATAGTATGTTATATTGTGTCTTCAGTGAGCCTGTTAGATTTTTGAGACTCATTGAAAATAAAGAGAAAATATCCATTGAATTTAGAAAAATGCGCAATTTCTCTATATTCTATCTTGTCACATGCTATATTCACAGGGCCATTATGAAAAAAGCTCCACAGTAAAATTTCTTAATCTTGAGGATGTTTATAGTCTGTAATATTGTGTCTTCAATGAGCCTTTTACATTTTTGAGACACTTTGGAAATAAAGGGAAAATATCCAGTGAATTTAGGCAAATGCGCAATTCCTCCATATATTCTATCACCTCTAATGCAGTGAATTTAGACAATTGTTCAATTTCTCCACATAATTCTATTCTGTCTAATGCTGTGTTTACAAGGTCATTATAAAAAAAATTCAACATCTAAATATCTTCATCTTCAGGATATTTATAGTATGTTATATTGTGTCTTCAGTGAGCCTGTTAGATTTTTGAGACTCATTGAAAATAAAGAGAAAATATCCATTGAATTTAGAAAAAGGCGCAATTTCTCCATATTCTATCATGTCAAATGCTGTATTTACAGGGCCATTATGAAAAAAGTTCCTCAGTAAAATTTCTTCATCTTGAGGATGTTTATAGTCTGTATTATTGTGTCTTCAATGAGCCTTTTACATTTTTGAGACACTTTGGAAATAAAGGGAAAATATCCAGTGAATTTAGGCAAATGCGCAATTCCTCCATATATTCTATCACTTCTAATGCTGTGTTTATACGGTCATTATGAAAAAACTTCCACATCAAAATATCTTCGTCTTCAGGAAATTTATAGTATGTTATATTGTGTCTTCAGTGAACCTGTTAGATGTTTGAGACTCATTGAAAATAAGGAGAAAATATCCAGTGAATTTAGACAAATGTGCAATTTCTCCACATAATTCTATTCTGTCTAATGCTGTGTTTACAAGGTCACTATGAAAAAAATTCCACAGCAACATTTCTTCATCTTCAAGGTATTAATCGTCTGTTATATTGTGTCTTCAGTGAGCCTATTAGATTTTTGAGACTCATTGAAAATAAAGAGAAAATATCCAGTGAATTTAGACAAATGTGCAATTTCTCCATATTCTATCATGTCAAATGCTGTATTCACAGGGCCATTATGAAAAAAAATCCACAGTAGAATTTCTTCATCTTCAGGATGTTTATAGTCTGTAATATTGTGTCTTCGATGAGCCTTTTACATTTTTGGGACACTTTGAAAATAAAGAGATAATATCCAGTGAATTTAGACAAATGCGCAATTTCTCCAAATAATCCTATTATCTCTAATGCTGTGTTTACAAGGTCATTATAATAAAAATCCACTGCAAAATTTCTTCATCTTCAGGCTATTAATCGTCTGTTATATTGTGTCTTCAGTAAGCCTTTTAGATGTTTGAGACTCTTTGATAAAAAAGAGAAAATGTCCAATTAAATTAGGCACATGCATGATGTTTCCACATATTCTATCATGTCCACTGCTGTTATAGGGCAATTAAAAAAAATCCACATCAAAATATCTTCATATTCAGGGTATTAATATTCTGTTATATTGTGTCTTCAGTGAGCTTTTCTAATTATTGAGACACTTTGAAAGTAAAGTGATAGCATCCAGTGAATTTAGACAAATGCGCAATTTCTCCATATTTTATCATGTCAAATGCTATATTCACAGGGCCATTATGAAAAACATTCCTCAGTAAAATTTCTTCATCTTGAGGATGTTTATAGTCTGTAATATTGTGTCGTTAGTGAGCCTTTTAAATATTTGAGACACTTTGAAAATAAAGGGAAAATATTCAGTGAATTTAGCCAAATTCGCAATTCCTCCTCATATTCTATCACTTCTAATGCTGTTTATACGGTCATTATAAAAAAATTCCACATCTAAATATCTTAATCTTCAAGATATTTATAGTATGTTATATTGTGTCTTTAGTGAGCCTGTTAGAATTTTGAGACTCATTGAAAATAAAGAGAAAATATCCATTGAATTTAGAAAAATGCGCAATTTCTCCATATTCGATCATGTCAAATGCTATATTCACAGGGCCACTACAAAAGAAATTCCACAGTAAAATTTCTTAATCTTGAGGATGTTTATAGTCTGTGATATTGTGTCTTCAATGAGCCTTTTAGATTTTTGAGACACTTTGAATATAAAGAGATAATATCCAGTGAATTTAGACAAATGCGCAATTTCTCCACATAATTCTATCACTTCTAATTCTGTGTTTACAAGGTCATTATAAAAAAAATTCCACATCTAAATATCTTCATCTTCAGGATATTTATAGTATGTTATATTGTGTCTTCAGTGAGCCTGTTAGATTTTTGAGACTCATTGAAAATAAAGAGAAAATATCCATTGAATTTAGAAAAATGCGCAATTTCTCTATATTCTATCTTGTCACATGCTATACTCACAGGGCCATTATGAATAAAGCTCCACAGTAAAATTTCTTAATCTTGAGGATGTTTATAGTCTGTAATATTGTGTCTTCAATGAGCCTTTTACATTTTTGAGACACTTTGGAAATAAAGGGAAAATATCCAGTGAATTTAGGCAAATGCGCAATTCCTCCATATATTCTATCACCTCTAATGCAGTGAATTTAGACAATTGTGCAATTTCTCCATATAATTCTATTCTGTCTAATGCTGTGTTTACAAGGTCATTATGAAAAAACTTCCACAGCAACATTTCTTCATCTTCAGTATATTAATCGTCTGTTATATTGTGTCTTCAGTGAGCCTTTTAGATTTTTGAGACACTTTGAAAATAAAGGGAAAATATTCAGTGAATTTAGCCAAATGCGCAATTCCTCCTCATATTCTATCACTTCTAATGCTGTGTTTATACGGTCATTATAAAAAAAATTCCACATCTAAATATCTTAATCTTCAAGATATTTATAGTATGTTATATTGTGTCTTTAGTGAGCCTGTTAGATTTTTGAGACTCATTGAAAATAAAGAGAAAATATACATTGAATTTAGAAAAATGCGCAATTTCTCCATATTCGATCATGTCAAATGCTATTTTCACAGGGCCACTACAAAAGAAATTCCACAGTAAAATTTCTTAATCTTGAGGATGTTTATAGTCTGTAATATTGTGTCTTCAGTGAGCCTTTTAGATTTTTGAGACACTTTGAATATGAAGAGATAATATCCAGTGAATTTAGACAAATGCGCAATTTCTCCACATAATTCTATCACTTCTAATGCTGTGTTTACAAGGTCATTATAAAAAAAATTCCACATCTAAATATCTTCATCTTAACGATATTTATAGTATGTTATATTGTGTCTTCAGTGAGCCTGTTAGATTTTTGAGACTCATTGAAAATAAAGAGAAAATATCCATTGAATTTAGAAAAAGGCGCAATTTCTCTATATTCTATCATGTCACATGCTATATTCACAGGGCCATTATGAAAAAAACTCCACAGTAAAATTTCTTAATCTTGAGGATGTTTATAGTCTGTAATATTGTGTCTTCAATGAGCCTTTTACATTTTTGAGACACTTTGGAAATAAAGGGAAAATATCCAATGAATTTAGGCAAATGCGCAATTCCTCCATATATTCTATCACCTCTAATGCAGTGAATTTAGACAATTGTTCAATTTCTCCACATAATTCTATTCTGTCTAATGCTGTGTTTACAAGGTCATTATAAAAAAAATTCCACATCTAAATATCTTCATCTTCAGGATATTTATAGTATGTTATATTGTGTCTTCAGTGAGCCTGTTAGATTTTTGAGACTCATTGAAAATAAAGAGAAAATATCCATTGAATTTAGAAAAAGGCGCAATTTCTCCATATTCTATCATGTCAAATGCTGTATTTACAGGGCCATTATGAAAAAAGTTCCTCAGTAAAATTTCTTCATCTTGAGGATGTTTATAGTCTGTAATATTGTGTCTTCAATTAGCCTTTTACATTTTTGAGACACTTTGGAAATAAAGGGAAAATATCCAGTGAATTTAGGCAAATGCGCAATTCCTCCATATATTCTATCACCTCTAATGCTGTGTTTATACGGTCATTATGAAAAAACTTCCACATCAAAATATCTTCATCTTCAGGAAATTTATAGTATGTTATATTGTGTCTTCAGTGAACCTGTTAGATGTTTGAGACTCATTGAAAATAAGGAGAAAATATCCAGTGAATTTAGACAAATGTGCAATTTCTCCACATAATTCTATTCTGTCTAATGCTGTGTTTACAAGGTCATTATGAAAAAAATTCCACAGCAACATTTCTTCATCTTCAAGATATTAATCGTCTGTTATATTGTGTCTTCAGTGAGCCTTTTAGATTTTTGAGACTCATTGAAAATAAAGAGAAAATATCCAGTGAATTTAGACAAATGTGCAATTTCTCCATATTCTATCATGTCAAATGCTGTATTCACAGGGCCATTATGAAAAAAAATCCACAGTAGAATTTCTTCATCTTCAGGATGTTTATAGTCTGTAATATTGTGTCTTCGATGAGCCTTTTACATTTTTGGGACACTTTGAAAATAAAGAGATAATATCCAGTGAATTTAGACAAATGCGCAATTTCTCCAAATAATCCTATTATCTCTAATGCTGTGTTTACAAGGTCATTATAATAAAAATCCACTGCAAAATTTCTTCATCTTCAGTCTATTAATCGTCTGTTATATTGTGTCTTCAGTAAGCCTTTTAGATGTTTGAGACTCTTTGATAAAAAAGAGAAAATGTCCAATTAAATTAGGCACATGCATGATGTTTCCACATATTCTATCATGTCCACTGCTGTTATAGGGCAATTAAAAAAAATCCACATCAAAATATCTTCATATTCAGGGTATTAATATTCTGTTATATTGTGTCTTCAGTGAGCTTTTCTAATTATTGAGACACTTTGAAAGTAAAGTGATAGCATCCAGTGAATTTAGACAAATGCGCAATTTCTCCATATTTTATCATGTCAAATGCTATATTCACAGGGCCATTATGAAAAACATTCCTCAGTAAAATTTCTTCATCTTGAGGATGTTTATAGTCTGTAATATTGTGTCGTTAGTGAGCCTTTTAGATATTTGAGACACTTTGAAAATAAAGGGAAAATATTCAGTGAATTTAGCCAAATGCGCAATTCCTCCTCATATTCTATCACTTCTAATGCTGTTTATACGGTCATTATAAAAAAATTTCCACATCTAAATATCTTAATCTTCAAGATATTTATAGTATGTTATATTGTGTCTTTAGTGAGCCTGTTAGAATTTTGAGACTCATTGAAAATAAAGAGAAAATATCCATTGAATTTAGAAAAATGCGCAATTTCTCCATATTCGATCATGTCAAATGCTATATTCACAGGGCCACTACAAAAGAAATTCCACAGTAAAATTTCTTAATCTTGAGGATGTTTATAGTCTGTAATATTGTGTCTTCAATGAGCCTTTTAGATTTTTGAGACACTTTGAATATAAAGAGATAATATCCAGTAAATTTAGACAAATGCGCAATTTCTCCACATAATTCTATCACTTCTAATGCTGTGTTTATACGGTCATTATAAAAAAAATTCCACATCTAAATATCTTCATCTTCAGGATATTTATAGTATGTTATATTGTGTCTTCAGTGAGCCTGTTAGATTTTTGAGACTCATTGAAAATAAAGAGAAAATATCCATTGAATTTAGACAAATGTGCAATTTCTCCATATTCTATCATGTCAAATGCTGTATTCACAGGGCCATTATGAAAAAAAATCCACAGTAGAATTTCTTCATCTTCAGGATGTTTATAGTCTGTAATATTGTGTCTTCGATGAGCCTTTTACATTTTTGGGACACTTTGAAAATAAAGAGATAATATCCAGTGAATTTAGACAAATGCGCAATTTCTCCAAATAATCCTATTATCTCTAATGCTGTGTTTACAAGGTCATTATAATAAAAATCCACTGCAAAATTTCTTCATCTTCAGTCTATTAATCGTCTGTTATATTGTGTCTTCAGTAAGCCTTTTAGATGTTTGAGACTCTTTGATAAAAAAGAGAAAATGTCCAATTAAATTAGGCACATGCATGATGTTTCCACATATTCTATCATGTCCACTGCTGTTATAGGGCAATTAAAAAAAATCCACATCAAAATATCTTCATATTCAGGGTATTAATATTCTGTTATATTGTGTCTTCAGTGAGCTTTTCTAATTATTGAGACACTTTGAAAGTAAAGTGATAGCATCCAGTGAATTTAGACAAATGCGCAATTTCTCCATATTTTATCATGTCAAATGCTATATTCACAGGGCCATTATGAAAAACATTCCTCAGTAAAATTTCTTCATCTTGAGGATGTTTATAGTCTGTAATATTGTGTCGTTAGTGAGCCTTTTAGATATTTGAGACACTTTGAAAATAAAGGGAAAATATTCAGTGAATTTAGCCAAATGCGCAATTCCTCCTCATATTCTATCACTTCTAATGCTGTTTATACGGTCATTATAAAAAAATTTCCACATCTAAATATCTTAATCTTCAAGATATTTATAGTATGTTATATTGTGTCTTTAGTGAGCCTGTTAGAATTTTGAGACTCATTGAAAATAAAGAGAAAATATCCATTGAATTTAGAAAAATGCGCAATTTCTCCATATTCGATCATGTCAAATGCTATATTCACAGGGCCACTACAAAAGAAATTCCACAGTAAAATTTCTTAATCTTGAGGATGTTTATAGTCTGTAATATTGTGTCTTCAATGAGCCTTTTAGATTTTTGAGACACTTTGAATATAAAGAGATAATATCCAGTAAATTTAGACAAATGCGCAATTTCTCCACATAATTCTATCACTTCTAATGCTGTGTTTATACGGTCATTATAAAAAAAATTCCACATCTAAATATCTTCATCTTCAGGATATTTATAGTATGTTATATTGTGTCTTCAGTGAGCCTGTTAGATTTTTGAGACTCATTGAAAATAAAGAGAAAATATCCATTGAATTTAGACAAATGTGCAATTTCTCCATATTCTATCATGTCAAATGCTGTATTCACAGGGCCATTATGAAAAAAAATCCACAGTAGAATTTCTTCATCTTCAGGATGTTTATCCCCCTGGAGTCTGAGGGGTTTTCAGACACCCTGGTGTAGTCTGACATGCCTTGATTGTTTTACAAATTGTACGCATCTGAGAAAAAATCATTTCAAAGTGTTACACATGCATTTTTCAGAACTATCTCTGCAACAACAGTGTTGAATCAGTAAGAGTGTCATACATCTACATTTTGATTAAATTTACTCTAAACTTAGACTTTCCAAAAACCTATTTTCAGAAGTGCTGATATACTGTGAAAAAACACATTCTAAACATTTCTCACCGGGACCTTTGAGGTCAAAACTTTGTGAACACGGGTCTTGGCAACACACTGCTGATTCTACTTTTCATAAATTGTATGTAATTTTATACTTAGGACATAACAAATGTGAGGTGACACTCTGTTTTTCTCAGTCACTGGCTCCTACGTTGCATATGTATGAAGATAGGTGCGAAAACCGAGGTGCGAGGTCCCCACCCCACTGCCTAATGAATGGCCCATTAGCTGTCACTGCCACAGCTGTCAAAAGAGAAGAGACCAGAGGCAGAGTTTATCACAGTTTATTTCAAAAAAAGAGAACTAAACAAGCAATAAAAACAAAAAAATAAATAACTGGCATGAATTAAAATAAATGGAAAATGTGTTCACATGTAAACATAGTGATAATATACTAAAGATAGTCATACTGTATATCCTTGTGTGTGTATATATATTTGAGTCAGTTCAACAAAAGATGCCAGTCTCTAAAACAGTTTCTGTCTGGCTGCATGCAAAGGTAGACATCACACTGTTCACATTTCCATGGGGTTTTTGCATACCACACAGCTGTTCAACAAGCTCTTCCATGAATGCCTTGTGGGTCAGGCTGTCCTGTTGCATAAGTTGTTGTGGAGAATGTAGGCATTGGTAGCAGCAATGTCCAAGAAGTGAAGAAACAGTTTTCTGTACCACTTCAAAGTTTTGTGCTGAGTTGTGTAATGCAAAATGCTAAACTTGCAGAGCAGATGTGGAAGGACCATGTGTTTACACGTTGGTGGTTGCAGACTTGGTTGACGCCGTCGTCTTTGCTTGGAGGTGGAGTATTTTCCACATTTCTGAAAGAAAAATAATAAGAAATGTGAGCTTCTGAGCAGTTACAAAGATTAGCTATTCATGCCAACAGTCACTACAACTAATAATTACTTGTATTTCAAATACAGTACTTGTATATGACCTATGTATAGCAGTACATAGCATAACAAGCTACATAGGATGACACTATTACATTCACACAGGCCATTTACACATGACATTACCACACTAGGCTAAACATTTACAGCCATAAGCCACACTTATGGTACTGGAGCCTCGCATGCTAATGTTAGCACTCTCAGCATGCACTCAGATTAGCAACAGGCTACACTTGAATGTCCCGTTTACACAACAGCAGGTTTTTTTTACATTAATTTATGCTTTCATATACAAAGGAATACTTATTTAATTTATTCTTTATTTTAATTTATCCGGAATTCGCGGAGTGTACACAGTAAGCGCGAAGCGTGGGTTTGTTTCATTTGAAAAGAAATATTTCACTTACCCTTCACAAAAATCCTCCTTCGGATCAATCCGCATCTCAAAATAAATCTTTCTTCGTCACTGTCCTCCCCGCTTTCGTCAGATGAGCTGAAATCCTCTTCATTTTCCAGAACAAAGCTCTCCTCCGCAGTGGCTCCAGCTCCCGTGAGTGCGACATGACGAAGCTCCACGTAAACAATTCCGCGACATGTGCTCTGTATTTGGGCGTTTTCATGCAAATTATCAGCCAATGATCCTCCACTAGCAGCTGCCGAATTACCATAGTGTTAACATATGAATGGCAGAACGCGTCTATGGGCGGAACAAAAAAGCTTGTGCCTCAAAAATGTGCCGGTTGTTGTTTACGCTTCTCTCACAAGAATATAAATATATATATCGTTTCATCCTATATATAGTTGGAAAGTAGACCCTTCAAGGTTTCCGAGGTATGTTGTATTTTTTTTTTAGGATAAAATCTCGCAGAGTTATATACGTGTTTATGTGGAATTTCAATTTTATCCCGCCGGCGGGATAAAACGAGAAAATGTCCAATTAAATTAGGCACATGCATGATGTCTCCACATATTCTATCATGTCCACTGCAGTTATAGGGCAATTAAAAAAAATCCACATCAAAATATCTTCATATTCAGGGTATTAATATTCTGTTATATTGTGTCTTCAGTGAGCTTTTCTAATTATTGAGAAACGTTGAAAGTAAAGTGATAGCATCCAGTGAATTTAGACAAATGCGCAATTTCTCCATATTTTAACATGTCAAATGATATATTCACAGGGCCATATTGAAAAACATTCCTCAGTAAAATTTCTTCATCTTGAGGATTTTTATAGTCTGTAATATTGTGTCGTCAGGGAGCCTTTTAGATTTTAGAGACTCATTGAAAATAAAGAGAAAATATCCAATGAATTTACACAAATGTGCAGTTTCTCCATATTCTATCATGTCAAATGCTGTATTCACAGGGCCATTATGAAAAAAGTTCCTCAGTAAAATTTCTTCATCTTGAGGATTTTTATAGTCTATAATATTGTGTCGTCAGTGAGCCTTTTACATTTTTGGGACACTTTGAAAATAAAGAGATAATATCCAGTGAATTTAGACAAATGCGCAATTTCTCCACATAATTCTATTCTGTCTAATGCTGTGTTTACAAGGTCATTATGAAAAAAATTCCACAGCAACATTTCTTCATCTTCAAGATATTAATCATCTGTTATATTGTGTCTTCAGTGAGCCTTTTAGATTTTTGAGACTCATTGAAAATAAAGAGAAAATATCCAGTGAATTTAGACAAATGTGCAATTTCTCCATATTCTATCATGTCAAACGCTGTATTCACAGGGCCATTATGAAAAAAATTCCACAGTAGAATTTCTTCATCTTCAGGATGTTTATAGTCTGTAATATTGTGTCTTCGATGAGCCTTTTACATTTTTGGGACACTTTGAAAATAAAGAGATAATATCCAGTGAATTTAGACAAATGTGCAATTTCTTCACATATTTCTATTCTGTCTAATGCTGTGTTTACAAGGTCATTATGAAAAAAATTCCACAGTAGAATGTCTTCATCTTCAGGATGTTTATAGTCTGTAATATTGTGTCTTCGATGAGCCTTTTACATTTTTGAGACACTTTGAAAATACAGGGAAAATATTCAGTGAATTTAGGCAAATGCGCAATTCCTCCTCATATTCTCACTTCTAATGCTGTGTTTATACGGTCATTATAAAAAAAATTCCACATCTAAATATCTTAATCTTCAAGATGTTTTTAGTATGTTATATTGTGTCTTTAGTGAGTCTGTTAGATTTTTGAGACTCATTGAAAATAAAGAGAAAATATACATTGAATTAAAAAAATTGCGCAATTTCTCTATATTCTATCATGTCAAATGCTGTATTCACAGGGCCATTATGAAAAAAGTTCCTCAGTAAAATTTCTTCATCTTGAGGATGTTTATAGTCTGTAATATTGTGTCGTCAGTGAGCCTTTTAGATTTTTGAGACACTTTGAATATAAAGAGATAATATCCAGTGAATTTAGACAAATGCGCAATTTCTCCAAATAATCCTATTATCTCTAATGCTGTGTTTACAAGGTCATTATAATAAAAATCCACTGCAAAATTTCTTCATCTTCAGGCTATTAATCGTCTGTTATATTGTGTCTTCAGTAAGCCTTTTAGATGTTTCAGACTCTTTGATAAAAAAGAGAAAATGTCCAATTAAATTAGGCACATGCATGATGTCTCCACATATTCTATCATGTCCACTGCTGTTATAGGGCAATTAAAAAAAATCCACATCAAAACATCTTTATATTCAGGGTATTAATATTCTGTTATATTGTTTCTTCAGTGAGCTTTTCTAATTATTGAGAAACGTTGAAAGTAAAGTGATAGCATCCAGTGAATTTAGACAAATGCGCAATTTCTCCATATTTTAACATATCAAATGATATATTCACAGGGCCATATTGAAAAACATTCCTCAGTAAAATTTCTTCATCTTGAGGATTTTTATAGTCTGTAATATTGTGTCGTCAGTGAGCCTTTTACATTTTTGGGACACTTTGAAAATAAAGAGATAATATCCAGTGAATTTAGACAAATGCGCAATTTCTCCACATAATTCTATTCTGTCTAATGCTGTGTTTACAAGGTCATTATGAAAAAACTTCCACATCAAAATATCTTCATCTTCAGGAAATTTATAGTATGTTATATTGTGTCTTCAGTGAACCTGTTAGATGTTTGAGACTCATTGAAAATAAAGAGAAAATATCCAGTGAATTTAGGCAAATGCGCAATTCCTCCATATATTCTATCACCTCTAATGCTGTGTTTATACGGTCATTATGAAAAAACTTCCACATCAAAATATCTTCATCTTCAGGAAATTAATAGTATGTTATATTGTGTCTTCAGTGAACCTGTTAGATGTTTGAGACTCATTGAAAATAAAGAGAAAATATCCAGTGAATTTAGACAAATGTGCAATTTCTCCATATTCTATCATGTCAAATGCTGTATTCACAGGGCCATTATGAAAAAAGTTCGTCAGTAAAATTTCTTCATCTTGAGGATGTTTATAGTTTGTAATATTGTGTCGTCAGTGAGCCTTTTACTTTTTTGAGACACTTTGGAAATAAAGGGAACATATCCAGTGAATTTAGGCAAATGCACAATTCCTCCATATATTCTATCACCTCTAATGCTGTGTTTATACGGTCATTATGAAAAAACTTCCACATCAAAATATCTTCATCTTCAGGAAATTTATAGTATGTTATATTGTGTCTTCAGTGAACCTGTTAGATGTTTGAGACTCATTGAAAATAAAGAGAAAATATCCAGTGAATTTAGACAAATGTGCAATTTCTCCACATAATTCTATTCTGTCTAATGCTGTGTTTACAAGGTCAATATGAAAAAAATTCCACAGCAACATTTCTTCATCTTCAAGATATTAATCGTCTGTTATATTGTGTCTTCAGTGAGCCTTTTAGATTTTTGAGACTCATTGAAAATAAAGAGAAAATATCCAATGAATGTACACAAATGTGCAATTTCTCCATATTCTATCATGTCAAATGCTGTATTCACAGGGCCATTATGAAGAAAATTCCACAGTAGAATTTCTTCATCTTGAGGACATTTATAGTCTGTAATATTGTGTCTTCGATGAGCCTTTTACATTTTTGAGACACTTTGAAAATAAAGATAATATCCAGTGAATTTAGACAAATGCGCAATTTCTCCACATAATTCTATTCTGTCTAATGCTGTGTTTACAAGGTCATTATGAAAAAAATTCCACAGCAACATTTCTTCATCTCCAAGATATTAATCGTCTGTTATATTGTGTCTTCAGTGAGCCTTTTAGATTTTTGAGACTCATTGAAAATAAAGAGAAAATATCCAGTGAATTTAGACAAATGCGTAATTTCTCCACATAATTCTATTATCTCTAATGCTATGTTTACCAGGTCATTATAATAAATATCCACAGCAAAATTTCTTCATCTTCAGGATATTAATTGTCTGTTATACTGTGTCTTCAGTGAGCCTTTTAGATGTTTGAGACTCTTTGATAAAAAAGAGAAAATGTCCAATTAATTTAGGCACATGTATGATTTCTCCACATATTCTATCATGTCCACTGCTGTTATAGGGCAATTAAAAAACAATCCATATCAAAATATCTTCATATTCCGGGTATTAATATTCTGTTATATTGTGTCTTCAGTGAGCTTTTCTAATTATTCAGACACTTTGAAAGTAAAGTGATAGCATCGTGTGAATTTAGATAAATGCGCAATTTCTCCATATTTTATCATGTCAAATGCTATATTCACAGGGCCATTATGAAAAACATTCCTCAGTAAAATTTCTTCATCTTGAGGATGTTTATAGTCTGTAATATTGTGTCGTCAGTGAGCCTTTTAGATTTTTGAGACTCATTGAAAATAAAGAGAAAATATCCAATGAATTTACACAAATGTGCAATTTCTCCATATTCTATCATGTCAAATGCTCTATTCACAGGGCCATTATGAAAAAAGTTCCTCAGTAAAGTTTCTTCATCTTGAGGATGTTTATAGTTTGTAATATTGTGTCGTCAGTGAGCCTTTTACATTTTTGAGACACTTTGGAAATAAAGGGAAAATATCCAGTGAATTTAGGCAAATGCGCAATTCCTCCATATATTCTATCACCTCTATTGCTGTGTTTATACGGTCATTATGAAAAAACTTCCACATCAAAATATCTTCATCTTCAGGAAATTTATAGTATGTTATATTGTGTCTTCAGTGAACCTGTTAGATGTTTGAGACTCATTGAAAATAAAGAGAAAATATCCAGTGAATTTAGACAAATGTGCAATTTCTCCACATAATTCTATTCTGTCTAATGCTGTGTTTACAAGGTCAATATGAAAAAAATTCCACAGCAACATTTCTTCATCTTCAAGATATTAATCGTCTGTTATATTGTGTCTTCAGTGAGCCTTTTAGATTTTTGAGACTCATTGAAAATAAAGAGAAAATATCCAATGAATGTACACAAATGTGCAATTTCTCCATATTCTATCATGTCAAATGCTGTATTCACAGGGCCATTATGAAGAAAATTCCACAGTAGAATTTCTTCATCTTGAGGACATTTATAGTCTGTAATATTGTGTCTTCGATGAGCCTTTTACATTTTTGAGACACTTTGAAAATAAAGATAATATCCAGTGAATTTAGACAAATGCGCAATTTCTCCACATAATTCTATTCTGTCTAATGCTGTGTTTACAAGGTCATTATGAAAAAAATTCCACAGCAACATTTCTTCATCTCCAAGATATTAATCGTCTGTTATATTGTGTCTTCAGTGAGCCTTTTAGATTTTTGAGACTCATTGAAAATAAAGAGAAAATATCCAGTGAATTTAGACAAATGCGTAATTTCTCCACATAATTCTATTATCTCTAATGCTATGTTTACCAGGTCATTATAATAAATATCCACAGCAAAATTTCTTCATCTTCAGGATATTAATTGTCTGTTATACTGTGTCTTCAGTGAGCCTTTTAGATGTTTGAGACTCTTTGATAAAAAAGAGAAAATGTCCAATTAATTTAGGCACATGTATGATTTCTCCACATATTCTATCATGTCCACTGCTGTTATAGGGCAATTAAAAAACAATCCATATCAAAATATCTTCATATTCCGGGTATTAATATTCTGTTATATTGTGTCTTCAGTGAGCTTTTCTAATTATTCAGACACTTTGAAAGTAAAGTGATAGCATCGTGTGAATTTAGATAAATGCGCAATTTCTCCATATTTTATCATGTCAAATGCTATATTCACAGGGCCATTATGAAAAACATTCCTCAGTAAAATTTCTTCATCTTGAGGATGTTTATAGTCTGTAATATTGTGTCGTCAGTGAGCCTTTTAGATTTTTGAGACTCATTGAAAATAAAGAGAAAATATCCAATGAATTTACACAAATGTGCAATTTCTCCATATTCTATCATGTCAAATGCTCTATTCACAGGGCCATTATGAAAAAAGTTCCTCAGTAAAGTTTCTTCATCTTGAGGATGTTTATAGTTTGTAATATTGTGTCGTCAGTGAGCCTTTTACATTTTTGAGACACTTTGGAAATAAAGGGAAAATATCCAGTGAATTTAGGCAAATGCGCAATTCCTCCATATATTCTATCACCTCTATTGCTGTGTTTATACGGTCATTATGAAAAAACTTCCACATCAAAATATCTTCATCTTCAGGAAATTTATAGTATGTTATATTGTGTCTTCAGTGAACCTGTTAGATGTTTGAGACTCATTGAAAATAAAGAGAAAATATCCAGTGAATTTAGACAAATGTGCAATTTCTCTACATAATTCTATTCTGTCTAATGCTGTGTTCACAAGGTCATTATGAAAAAAATTCCACAGTAGAATGTCTTCATCTTCAGGATGTTTATAGTCTGTAATAATGTGTCTTCAATGAGCCTTTTACATTTCTGGGACACTTTGAAAATAAAGAGATAATATCCAGTGAATTTAGACAAATGCGCAATTTCTCCAAATAATCCTATTATCTCTAATGCTGTGTTTACAAGGTCATTATAATAAAAATCCACTGCAAAATTTATTCATCTTCAGGCTATTAATCGTCTGTTATATTGTGTCTTCAGTAAGCCTTTTAGATGTTTCAGACTCTTTGATAAAAATGAGAAAATGTCCAATTAAATTAGGTACATGTATTATGTCTCCACATATTCTATCATGTCCACTGCTGTTATAGGGCAATTAAAAAAAATCCACATCAAAATATCTTCATATTCAGGGCATTAATATTCTGTTATATTGTGTCTTCAGTGAGCTTTTCTAATTATTGAGAAACGTTGAAAGTAAAGTGATAGCATCCAGTGAAATTAGACAAATGTGCAATTTCTCCATATTTTATCATGTCAAATGATATATTCACAGGGCCATATTGAAAAACATTCCTCAGTAAAATTTCTTCATCTTGAGGATGTTTATAGTCTGTAATATTGTGTCGTCAGTGAGCCTTTTACATTTTTGAGACACTTTGAAAATAAAGAGATAATATCCAGTGAATTTAGACAAATGCGCAATTTCTCCACATAATTCTATTCTGTCTAATGCTGTGTTTACAAGGTCATTATGAAAAAAATTCCACAGCAACATTTCTTCATCTCCAAGATATTAATCGTCTGTTATATTGTGTCTTCAGTGAGCCTTTTAGATTTTTGAGACTCATTGAAAATAAAGAGAAAATATCCAGTGAATTTAGACAAATGCGCAATTTCTCCACATAATTCTATTATCTCTAATGCTATGTTTACCAGGTCATTATAATAAATATCCACAGCAAAATTTCTTCATCTTCAGGATATTAATTGTCTGTTATACTGTGTCTTCAGTGAGCCTTTTAGATGTTTGAGACTCTTTGATAAAAAAGAGAAAATGTCCAATTAATTTAGGCACATGTATGATTTCTCCACATATTCTATCATGTCCACTGCTGTTATAGGGCAATTAAAAAACAATCCAAATCAAAATATCTTCATATTCCGGGTATTAATATTCTGTTATATTGTGTCTTCAGTGAGCTTTTCTAATTATTCAGACACTTTGAAAGTAAAGTGATAGCATCCAGTGAATTTAGACAAATGCGCAATTTCTCCATATTTTATCATGTCAAATGCTATATTCACAGGGCCATTATGAAAAACATTCCTCAGTAAAATTTCTTCATCTTGAGGATGTTTATAGTCTGTAATACTGTGTCGTCAGTGAGCCTTTTAGATTTTTGAGACTCATTGAAAATAAAGAGAAAATATCCAATGAATTTACACAAATGTGCAATTTCTCCATATTCTATCATGTCAAATGCTGTATTCACAGGGCCATTATGAAAAAAGTTCCTCAGTAAAATTTATTCATTTTGAGGATGTTTATAGTTTGTAATATTGTGTCGTCAGTGAGCCTTTTACATTTTTGGGACACTTTGAAAATAAAGAGAAAATATCCAGTGAATTTAAACAAATGCGCAATTTCTCCAAATAATCCTATTATCTCTAATGCTGTGTTTACAAGGTCATTATAATAAAAATCCACTGCAAAATTTCTTCATCTTCAGGCTATTAATCATCTGTTATATTGTGTCTTCAGTAAGCCTTTTAGATGTTTCAGACTCTTTGACAAAAAAGAGAAAATGTCCAATTAAATTAGGCACATGCATGATGTCTCAACATATTCTATCATGTCCACTGCTGTTATAGGGCAATTAAAAAAAATCCACATCAAAATATCTTCATATTCAGGGTTTTAATATTCTGTTATATTGTGTCTTCAGTGAGCTTTTCTAATTATTGAGACACTTTGAAAGTAAAGTGATAGCATCCAGTGAATTTAGACAAATGCGCAATTTCTCTATATTTTATCATGTCAAATGCTATATTCACAGGGCCATTATGAAAAACATTCCTCAGTAAAATTTCTTCATCTTGAGGATGTTTATAGTCTGTAATATTGTGTCGTCAGTGAGCCTTTTAGATTTTTGAGACTCATTGAAAATAAAGAGAAAATATCCAATGAATTTACACAAATGTGCAATTTCTCCATATTCTATCATGTCAAATGCTGTATTCACAGGGCCATTATGAAAAAAGTTCCTCAGTAAAATTTCTTCATCTTGAGGATGTTTATAGTTTGTAATATTGTGTCGTCAGTGAGCCTTTTACATTTTTGAGACACTTTGGAAATAAAGGGAAAATATCCAGTGAATTTAGGCAAATGCGCAATTCCTCCATATATTCTATCACCTCTATTGCTGGGTTTATACGGTCATTATGAAAAAACTTCCACATCAAAATATCTTCATCTTCAGGAAATGTATAGTATGTTATATTGTGTCTTCAGTGAACCTGTTAGATGTTTGAGACTCATTGAAAATAAAGAGAAAATATCCAGTGAATTTAGACAAATGTGCAATTTCTCCACATAATTCTATTCTGTCTAATGCTGTGTTCACAAGGTCATTATGAAAAAAATTCCACAGTAGAATGTCTTCATCTTCAGGATGTTTATAGTCTGTAATAATGTGTCTTCAATGAGCCTTTTACATTTCTGGGACACTTTGAAAATAAAGAGATAATATCCAGTGAATTTAGACAAATGCGCAATTTCTCCAAATAATCCTATTATCTCTAATGCTGTGTTTACAAGGTCATTATAATAAAAATCCACTGCAAAATTTATTCATCTTCAGGCTATTAATCGTCTGTTATATTGTGTCTTCAGTAAGCCTTTTAGATGTTTCAGACTCTTTGATAAAAATGAGAAAATGTCCAATTAAATTAGGCACATGTATGATGTCTCCACATATTCTATCATGTCCACTGCTGTTATAGGGCATATAAAAAAAATCCACATCAAAATATCTTCATATTCGGGGCATTAATATTCTGTTATATTGTGTCTTCAGTGAGCTTTTCTAATTATTGAGAAACGTTGAAAGTAAAGTGATAGCATCCAGTGAAATTAGACAAATGTGCAATTTCTCCATATTTTATCATGTCAAATGATATATTCACAGGGCCATATTGAAAAACATTCCTCAGTAAAATTTCTTCATCTTGAGGATGTTTATAGTCTGTAATATTGTGTCGTCAGTGAGCCTTTTACATTTTTGAGACACTTTGAAAATAAAGAGATAATATCCAGTGAATTTAGACAAATGCGCAATTTCTCCACATAATTCTATTCTGTCTAATGCTGTGTTTACAAGGTCATTATGAAAAAAATTCCACAGCAACATTTCTTCATCTCCAAGATATTAATCGTCTGTTATATTGTGTCTTCAGTGAGCCTTTTAGATTTTTGAGACTCATTGAAAATAAAGAGAAAATATCCAGTGAATTTAGACAAATGCGCAATTTCTCCACATAATTCTATTATCTCTAATGCTATGTTTACCAGGTCATTATAATAAATATCCACAGCAAAATTTCTTCATCTTCAGGATATTAATTGTCTGTTATACTGTGTCTTCAGTGAGCCTTTTAGATGTTTGAGACTCTTTGATAAAAAAGAGAAAATGTCCAATTAATTTAGGCACATGTATGATTTCTCCACATATTCTATCATGTCCACTGCTGTTATAGGGCAATTAAAAAACAATCCAAATCAAAATATCTTCATATTCCGGGTATTAATATTCTGTTATATTGTGTCTTCAGTGAGCTTTTCTAATTATTCAGACACTTTGAAAGTAAAGTGATAGCATCCAGTGAATTTAGACAAATGCGCAATTTCTCCATATTTTATCATGTCAAATGCTATATTCACAGGGCCATTATGAAAAACATTCCTCAGTAAAATTTCTTCATCTTGAGGATGTTTATAGTCTGTAATATTGTGTCGTCAGTGAGCCTTTTAGATTTTTGAGACTCATTGAAAATAAAGAGAAAATATCCAATGAATTTACACAAATGTGCAATTTCTCCATATTCTATCATGTCAAATGCTGTATTCACAGGGCCATTATGAAAAAAGTTCCTCAGTAAAATGTATTCATTTTGAGGATGTTTATAGTTTGTAATATTGTGTTGTCAGTGAGCCTTTTACATTTTTGGGACACTTTGAAAATGAAGAGATAATATCCAGTGAATTTAGAAAAAGGCGCAATTTCTCCATATTCTATCATGTCAAATGCTGTATTTACAGGGCCATTATGAAAAAAGTTCCTCAGTAAAATTTCTTCATCTTGAGGATGTTTATAGTCTGTATTATTGTGTCTTCAATGAGCCTTTTACATTTTTGAGACACTTTGGAAATAAAGGGAAAATATCCAGTGAATTTAGGCAAATGCGCAATTCCTCCATATATTCTATCACTTCTAATGCTGTGTTTATACGGTCATTATGAAAAAACTTCCACATCAAAATATCTTCGTCTTCAGGAAATTTATAGTATGTTATATTGTGTCTTCAGTGAACCTGTTAGATGTTTGAGACTCATTGAAAATAAGGAGAAAATATCCAGTGAATTTAGACAAATGTGCAATTTCTCCACATAATTCTATTCTGTCTAATGCTGTGTTTACAAGGTCACTATGAAAAAAATTCCACAGCAACATTTCTTCATCTTCAAGGTATTAATCGTCTGTTATATTGTGTCTTCAGTGAGCCTATTAGATTTTTGAGACTCATTGAAAATAAAGAGAAAATATCCAGTGAATTTAGACAAATGTGCAATTTCTCCATATTCTATCATGTCAAATGCTGTATTCACAGGGCCATTATGAAAAAAAATCCACAGTAGAATTTCTTCATCTTCAGGATGTTTATAGTCTGTAATATTGTGTCTTCGATGAGCCTTTTACATTTTTGGGACACTTTGAAAATAAAGAGATAATATCCAGTGAATTTAGACAAATGCGCAATTTCTCCAAATAATCCTATTATCTCTAATGCTGTGTTTACAAGGTCATTATAATAAAAATCCACTGCAAAATTTCTTCATCTTCAGGCTATTAATCGTCTGTTATATTGTGTCTTCAGTAAGCCTTTTAGATGTTTGAGACTCTTTGATAAAAAAGAGAAAATGTCCAATTAAATTAGGCACATGCATGATGTTTCCACATATTCTATCATGTCCACTGCTGTTATAGGGCAATTAAAAAAAATCCACATCAAAATATCTTCATATTCAGGGTATTAATATTCTGTTATATTGTGTCTTCAGTGAGCTTTTCTAATTATTGAGACACTTTGAAAGTAAAGTGATAGCATCCAGTGAATTTAGACAAATGCGCAATTTCTCCATATTTTATCATGTCAAATGCTATTCTCACAGGGCCATTATGAAAAACATTCCTCAGTAAAATTTCTTCATCTTGAGGATGTTTATAGTCTGTAATATTGTGTCGTCAGTGAGCCTTTTAGATTTTTGAGACTCATTAAAAATAAAGAGAAAATATCCAATGAATTTACACAAATGTGCAATTTCTCCATATTCTATCATGTCAAATGCTGTATTCACAGGGCCATTATGAAAAAAGTTCCTCAGTAAAATTTCTTCATCTTGAGGATGTTTATAGTTTGTAATATTGTGTCATCAGTGAGCCTTTTACATTTTTGAGACACTTTGGAAATAAAGGGAAAATATCCAGTGAATTTAGGCAAATGCGCAATTCCTCCATATATTCTATCACCTCTAATGCTGTGTTTATACGGTCATTATGAAAAAACTTCCACATCAAAATATCTTCATCTTCAGGAAATTTATAGTATGTTATATTGTGTCTTCAGTGAACCTGTTAGATGTTTGAGACTCATTGAAAATAAAGAGAAAATATCCAGTGAATTTAGACAAATGTGCAATTTCTCCACATAATTCTATTCTGTCTAATGCTGTGTTTACAAGGTCATTATGAAAAAAAATTCCACAGCAACATTTCTTCATCTTCAAGATATTAATCGTCTGTTATAGTGTGTCTTCAGTGAGCCTTTTAGATTTTTGAGACTCATTGAAAATAAAGAGAAAATATCCAGTGAATTTAGACAAATGTGCAATTTCTCCATATTCTATCATGTCAAATGCTGTATTCACAGGGCCATTATGAAAAAAATTCCACAGTAGAATTTCTTCATCTTCAGGATGTTTATAGTCTGTAATATTGTGTCCTCGATGAGCCTTTTACATTTTTGGGACACTTTGAAAATAAAGAGATAATATCCAGTGAATTTAGACAAATGCGCAATTTCTCCAAATAATCCTATTATCTCTAATGCTGTGTTTACAAGGTCAATATAATAAAAATCCACTGCAAAATTTCTTCATCTTCAGGCTATTAATCGTCTGTTATATTGTGTCTTCAGTAAGCCTTTTAGATGTTTCAAACTCTTTGATAAAAAAGAGAAAATGTCCAATTAAATTAGGCACATGCATGATGTCTCCACATATTCTATCATGTCAAATGCTATATTCACATGGAACATTATGAAAAAAGTTCCTCAGTAAAATTTCTTCATCTTGAGGATGTTTATAGTTTATAACATTGTGTCGTCAGTGAGCCTTTTACATTTTTGAGACACTTTGGAAATAAAGGGAAAATATCCAGTGAATTTAGGCAAATGCGCAATTCCTCCATATATTCTATCACCTCTAATGCTGTGTTTATACGGTCATTATGAAAAAACTTCCACATCAAAATATCTTCATCTTCAGGAAATTTATAGTATGTTATATTGTGTCTTCAGTGAACCTGTTAGATGTTTGAGACTCATTGAAAATAAAGAGAAAATATCCAGTGAATTTAGACAAATGTGCAATTTCTCCACATAATTCTATTCTGTCTAATGCTGTGTTTACAAGGTCATTATGAAAAAAATTCCACAGCAACATTTCTTCATCTTCAAGATATTAATCGTCTGTTATAGTGTGTCTTCAGTGAGCCTTTTAGATTTTTGAGACTCATTGAAAATAAAGAGAAAATATCCAGTGAATTTAGACAAATGTGCAATTTCTCCATATTCTATCATGTCAAATGCTGTATTCACAGGGCCATTATGAAAAAAATTCCACAGTAGAATTTCTTCATCTTCAGGATGTTTATAGTCTGTAATATTGTGTCCTCGATGAGCCTTTTACATTTTTGGGACACTTTGAAAATAAAGAGATAATATCCAGTGAATTTAGACAAATGCGCAATTTCTCCAAATAATCCTATTATCTCTAATGCTGTGTTTACAAGGTCATTATAATAAAAATCCACTGCAAAATTTCTTCATCTTCAGGCTATTAATCGTCTGTTATTTTGTGTCTTCAGTAAGCCTTTTAGATGTTTCAAATTCTTTGATAAAAAAGAGAAAATGTCCAATTAAATTAGGCACATGCATGATGTCTCCACATATTCTATCATGTCCACTGCTGTTATAGGGCAATTAAAAAAAATCCACATCAAAATATCTTCATATTCAGGGTATTAATATTCTGTTATATTGTGTCTTCAGTGAGCTTTTCTAATTATTGAGACACTTTGAAAGTAAAGTGATAGCATCCAGTGAATTTAGACAAATGCGCAATTTCTCCATATTTTATCATGTCAAATGCTATATTCACAGGGCCATTATGAAAAACATTCCTCAGTAAAATTTCTTCATCTTGAGGATGTTTATAGTCTGTAATATTGTGTCGTCAGTGTGCCTTTTAGATTTTTGAGACTCATTGAAAATAAAAAGAAAATATCCAATGAATTTACACAAATGTGCAATTTCTCCATATTCTATCATGTCAAATGCTGTATTCACAGGGAACATTATGCAAAAAGTTCCTCAGTAAAATTTCTTCATCTTGAGGATGTTTATAATTTGTAATATTGTGTCGTCAGTGAGCCTTTTACATTTTTGAGACACTTTGGAAATAAAGGGAAAATATCCAGTGAATTTAGGCAAATGCGCAATTCCTCCATATATTCTATCACCTCTAATGCTGTGTTTATACGGTCATTATGAAAAAACTTCCACATCAATATATCTTCATCTTCAGAAAATTTATAGTATGTTATATTGTGTCTTTAGTGAACCTGTTAGATGTTTGAGACTCATTGAAAATAAAGAGAAAATATCCAGTGAATTTAGACAAATGTGCAATTTCTCCACATAATTCTATTCTGTCTAATGCTGTGTTTACAAGGTCATTATGAAAAAAATTCCACAGCAACATTTCTTCATCTTCAAGATATTAATCGTCTGTTATAGTGTGTCTTCAGTGAGCCTTTTAGATTTTTGAGACTCATTGAAAATAAAGAGAAAATATCCAGTGAATTTAGACAAATGTGCAATTTCTCCATATTCTATCATGTCAAATGCTGTATTCACAGGGCCATTATGAAAAAAATTCCACAGTAGAATTTCTTCATCTTCAGGATGTTTATAGTCTGTAATATTGTGTCTTCGATGAGCCTTTTACATTTTTGGGACACTTTGAAAATAAAGAGATAATATCCAGTGAATTTAGACAAATGCGCAATTTCTCCAAATAATCCTATTATCTCTAATGCTGTGTTTACAAGGTTATTATAATAAAAATCCACTGCAAAATTTCTTCATCTTCAGGCTATTAATCGTCTGTTATATTGTGTCTTCAGTAAGGCTTTTAGATGTTTCAGACTCTTTGATAAAAAAGAGAAAATGTCCAATTAAATTAGGCACATGCATGATGTCTCCACATATTCTATCATGTCAAATGCTGTATTCACATGGAACATTATGAAAAAAGTTCCTCAGTAAAATTTCTTCATCTTGAGGATGTTTATAGTTTGTAATGTTGTGTCGTCAGTGAGCCTTTTACATTTTTGAGACACTTTGGAAATAAAGGGAAAATATCCAGTGAATTTAGGCAAATGCGCAATTCCTCCATATATTCTATCACCTCTAATGCTGTGTTTATACGGTCATTATGAAAAAACTTCCACATCAAAATATCTTCATCTTCAGGAAATTTATAGTATGTTATATTGTGTCTTCAGTGAACCTGTTAGATGTTTGAGACTCATTGAAAATAAAGAGAAAATATCCAGTGAATTTAGACAAATGTGCAATTTCTCCACATAATTCTATTCTGTCTAATGCTGTGTTTACAAGGTCATTATGAAAAAAATTCCACAGCAACATTTCTTCATCTTCAAGATATTAATCGTCTGTTATAGTGTGTCTTCAGTGAGCCTTTTAGATTTTTGAGACTCATTGAAAATAAAGAGAAAATATCCAGTGAATTTAGACAAATGTGCAATTTCTCCATATTCTATCATGTCAAATGCTGTATTCACAGGGCCATTATGAAAAAAATTCCACAGTAGAATTTCTTCATCTTCAGGATGTTTATAGTCTGTAATATTGTGTCCTCGATGAGCCTTTTACATTTTTGGGACACTTTGAAAATAAAGAGATAATATCCAGTGAATTTAGACAAATGCGCAATTTCTCCAAATAATCCTATTATCTCTAATGCTGTGTTTACAAGGTCATTATAATAAAAATCCACTGCAAAATTTCTTCATCTTCAGGCTATTAATCGTCTGTTATTTTGTGTCTTCAGTAAGCCTTTTAGATGTTTCAAATTCTTTGATAAAAAAGAGAAAATGTCCAATTAAATTAGGCACATGCATGATGTCTCCACATATTCTATCATGTCCACTGCTGTTATAGGGCAATTAAAAAAAATCCACATCAAAATATCTTCATATTCAGGGTATTAATATTCTGTTATATTGTGTCTTCAGTGAGCTTTTCTAATTATTGAGACACTTTGAAAGTAAAGTGATAGCATCCAGTGAATTTAGACAAATGCGCAATTTCTCCATATTTTATCATGTCAAATGCTTTATTCACAGGGCCATTATGAAAAACATTCCTCAGTAAAATTTCTTCATCTTGAGGATGTTTATAGTCTGTAATATTGTGTCGTCAGTGTGCCTTTTAGATTTTTGAGACTCATTGAAAATAAAGAGAAAATATCCAATGAATTTACACAAATGTGCAATTTCTCCATATTCTATCATGTCAAATGCTGTATTCACAGGGAACATTATGCAAAAAGTTCCTCAGTAAAATTTCTTCATCTTGAGGATGTTTATAATTTTTAATATTGTGTCGTCAGTGAGCCTTTTACATTTTTGAGACACTTTGGAAATAAAGGGAAAATATCCAGTGAAATTAGGCAAATGCGCAATTCCTCCATATATTCTATCACCTCTAATGCTGTGTTTATACGGTCATTATGAAAAAACTTCCACATCAATATATCTTCATCTTCAGGAAATTTATAGTATGTTATATTGTGTCTTTAGTGAACCTGTTAGATGTTTGAGACTCATTGAAAATAAAGAGAAAATATCCAGTGAATTTAGACAAATGTGCAATTTCTCCACATAATTCTATTCTGTCTAATGCTGTGTTTACAAGGTCATTATGAAAAAAATTCCACAGCAACATTTCTTCATCTTCAAGATATTAATCGTCTGTTATAGTGTGTCTTCAGTGAGCCTTTTAGATTTTTGAGACTCATTGAAAATAAAGAGAAAATATCCAGTGAATTTAGACAAATGTGCAATTTCTCCATATTCTATCATGTCAAATGCTGTATTCACAGGGCCATTATGAAAAAAATTCCACAGTAGAATTTCTTCATCTTCAGGATGTTTATAGTCTGTAATATTGTGTCTTCGATGAGCCTTTTACATTTTTGGGACACTTTGAAAATAAAGAGATAATATCCAGTGAATTTAGACAAATGCGCAATTTCTCCAAATAATCCTATTATCTCTAATGCTGTGTTTACAAGGTTATTATAATAAAAATCCACTGCAAAATTTCTTCATCTTCAGGCTATTAATCGTCTGTTATATTGTGTCTTCAGTAAGGCTTTTAGATGTTTCAGACTCTTTGATAAAAAAGAGAAAATGTCCAATTAAATTAGGCACATGCATGATGTCTCCACATATTCTATCATGTCAAATGCTGTATTCACATGGAACATTATGAAAAAAGTTCCTCAGTAAAATTTCTTCATCTTGAGGATGTTTATAGTTTGTAATGTTGTGTCGTCAGTGAGCCTTTTACATTTTTGAGACACTTTGGAAATAAAGGGAAAATATCCAGTGAATTTAGGCAAATGCGCAATTCCTCCATATATTCTATCACCTCTAATGCTGTGTTTATACGGTCATTATGAAAAAACTTCCACATCAAAATATCTTCATCTTCAGGAAATTTATAGTATGTTATATTGTGTCTTCAGTGAACCTGTTAGATGTTTGAGACTCATTGAAAATAAAGAGAAAATATCCAGTGAATTTAGACAAATGTGCAATTTCTCCACATAATTCTATTCTGTCTAATGCTGTGTTTACAAGGTCATTATGAAAAAAATTCCACAGCAACATTTCTTCATCTTCAAGATATTAATCGTCTGTTATAGTGTGTCTTCAGTGAGCCTTTTAGATTTTTGAGACTCATTGAAAATAAACAGATAATATCCAGTGAATTTAGACAAATGCGCAATTTCTTCAAATAATCCTATTATCTCTAATGCTGTGTTTACAAGGTTATTATAATAAAAATCCACTGCAAAATTTCTTCATCTTCAGGCTATTAATCGTCTGTTATATTGTGTCTTCAGTAAGCCTTTTAGATGTTTCAGACTCTTTGATAAAAAAGAGAAAATGTCCAATTAAATTAGGCACATGCATGATGTCTCCACATATTCTATCATGTCCACTGCTGTTATAGGGCAATTAAAAAAAATCCACATCAAAATATCTTCATATTCAGGGTATTAATATTCTGTTATATTGTGTCTTCAGTGAGCTTTTCTAATTATTGAGACACTTTGAAAGTAAAGTGATAACATCCAGTGAATTTAGACAAATGCGCAATTTCTCCATATTTTATCATGTCAAATGCTATATTCACAGGGCCATTATGAAAAACATTCCTCAGTAAAATTTCTTCATCTTGAGCATGTTTATAGTCTGTAATATTGTGTCGTCAGTGTGCCTTTTAGATTTTTGAGACTCATTGAAAATAAAGAGAAAATATCCAATGAATTTACACAAATGTGCAATTTCTCCATATTCTATCATGTCAAATGCTGTATTCACAGGGAACATTATGCAAAAAGTTCCTCAGTAAAATTTCTTCATCTTGAGGATGTTTATAGTTTGTAATATTGTGTCGTCAGTGAGCCTTTTACATTTTTGAGACACTTTGGAAATAAAGGGAAAATATCCAGTGAATTTAGGCAAATGCGCAATTCCTCCATATATTCTATCACCTCTAATGTTGTGTTTATACGGTCATTATGAAAAAACTTCCACATCAAAATATCTTCATCTTCAGGAAATTTATAGTATGTTATATTGTGTCTTCAGTGAACCTGTTAGATGTTTTAGACTCATTGAAAATAAAGAGAAAATATCCAGTGAATTTAGACAAATGTGCAATTTCTCCACATAATTCTATTCTGTCTAATGCTGTGTTTACAAGGTCATTATGAAAAAAATTCCACAGCAACATTTCTTCATCTTCAAGATATTAATCGTCTGTTATAGTGTGTCTTCAGTGAGCCTTTTAGATTTTTGAGACTCATTGAAAATAAAGAGAAAATATCCAGTGAATTTAGACAAACGTGCAATTTCTCCATATTCTATCATGTCAAATGCTGTATTCACAGGGCCATTATGAAAAAAATTCCACAGTAGAATTTCTTCATCTTCAGGATGTTTATAGTCTGTAATATTGTGTCCTCGATGAGCCTTTTACATTTTTGGGACACTTTGAAAATAAAGAGATAATATCCAGTGAATTCAGACAAATGCGCAATTTCTCCAAATAATCCTATTATCTCTAATGCTGTGTTTACAAGGTCATTATAATAAAAATCCACTGCAAAATTTCTTCATCTTCAGGCTATTAATCGTCTGTTATATTGTGTCTTCAGTAAGCCTTTTAGATGTTTCAAACTCTTTGATAAAAAAGAGAAAATGTCCAATTAAATTAGGCACATGCATGATGTCTCCACATATTCTATCATGTCCACTGCTGTTATAGGGCAATTAAAAAAAATCCACATCAAAATATCTTCATATTCAGGGTATTAATATTCTGTTATATTGTGTCTTCAGTGAGCTTTTCTAATTATTGAGACACTTTGAAAGTAAAGTGATAGCATCCAGTGAATTTAGACAAATGCGCAATTTCTCCATATTTTATCATGTCAAATGCTATATTCACAGGGCCATTTTGAAAAACATTCCTCAGTAAAATTTCTTCATCTTGAGGATGTTTATAGTCTGTAATATTGTGTCGTCAGTGTGCCTTTTAGATTTTTGAGACTCATTGAAAATAAAGAGAAAATATCCAATGAATTTACACAAATGTGCAATTTCTCCATATTCTATCATGTCAAATGCTGTATTCACAGGGAACATTATGCAAAAAGTTCCTCAGTAAAATTTCTTCATCTTGAGGATGTTTATAGTTTGTAATATTGTGTCGTCAGTGAGCCTTTTACATTTTTGAGACACTTTGGAAATAAAGGGAAAATATCCAGTGAATTTAGGCAAATGCGCAATTCCTCCATATATTCTATCACCTCTAATGCTGTGTTTATACGGTCATTATGAAAAAACTTCCACATCAATATATCTTCATCTTCAGGAAATTTATAGTATGTTATATTGTGTCTTTAGTGAACCTGTTAGATGTTTGAGACTCATTGAAAATAAAGAGAAAATATCCAGTGAATTTAGACAAATGTGCAATTTCTCCACATAATTCTATTCTGTCTAATGCTGTGTTTACAAGGTCATTATGAAAAAAATTCCACAGCAACATTTCTTCATCTTCAAGATATTAATCGTCTGTTATAGTGTGTCTTCAGTGAGCCTTTTAGATTTTTGAGACTCATTGAAAATAAAGAGAAAATATCCAGTGAATTTAGACAAATGTGCAATTTCTCCATATTCTATCATGTCAAATGCTGTATTCACAGGGCCATTATGAAAAAAATTCCACAGTTGAATTTCTTCATCTTCAGGATGTTTATAGTCTGTAATATTGTGTCTTCGATGAGCCTTTTAAATTTTTGGGACACTTTGAAAATAAAGAGATAATATCCAGTGAATTCAGACAAATGCGTAATTTCTCCAAATAATCCTATTATCTCTAATGCTGTGTTTACAAGGTTATTATAATAAAAATCCACTGCAAAATTTCTTCATCTTCAGGCTATTAATCGTCTGTTATATTGTGTCTTCAGTAAGCCTTTTAGATGTTTCAGACTCTTTGATAAAAAAGAGAAAATATCCATTTAAATTAGGCACATGCATGATGTCTCCACATATTCTATCATGTCAAATGCTGTATTCACATGGAACATTATGAAAAAAGTTCCTCAGTAAAATTTCTTCATCTTGAGGATGTTTACAGTTTGTAATATTGTGTCGTCAGTGAGCCTTTTACATTTTTGAGACACTTTGGAAATAAAGGGAAAATATTCAGTGAATTTAGGCAAATGCGCAATTCCTCCATATATTCTATCACCTCTAATGCTGTGTTTATACGGTCATTATGAAAAAACTTCCACATCAAAATATCTTCATCTTCAGGAAATTTATAGTATGTTATATTGTGTCTTCAGTGAACCTGTTAGATGTTTGAGACTCATTGAAAATAAAGAGAAAATATCCAGTGAATTTAGACAAATGTGCAATTTCTCCACATAATTCTATTCTGTCTAATGCTGTGTTTACAAGGTCATTATGAAAAAAATTCCACAGCAACATTTCTTCATCTTCAAGATATTAATCGTCTGTTATAGTGTGTCTTCAGTGAGCCTTTTAGATTTTTGAGACTCATTGAAAATAAAGAGAAAATATCCAGTGAATTTAGACAAATGTGCAATTTCTCCATATTCTATCATGTCAAATGCTGTATTCACAGGGCCACTATGAAAAAAATTCCACAGTAGAATTTCTTCATCTTCAGGATGTTTATAGTCTGTAATATTGTGTCCTCGATGAGCCTTTTACATTTTTGGGACACTTTGAAAATAAAGAGATAATATCCAGTGAATTTAGACAAATGCGCAATTTCTCCAAATAATCCTATTATCTCTAATGCTGTGTTTACAAGGTTATTATAATAAAAATCCACTGCAAAATTTCTTCATCTTCAGGCTATTAATCGTCTGTTATATTGTGTCTTCAGTAAGGCTTTTAGATGTTTCAGACTCTTTGATAAAAAAGAGAAAATGTCCAATTAAATTAGGCACATGCATGATGTCTCCACATATTCTATCATGTCAAATGCTGTATTCACATGGAACATTATGAAAAAAGTTCCTCAGTAAAATTTCTTCATCTTGAGGATGTTTATAGTTTGTAATGTTGTGTCGTCAGTGAGCCTTTTACATTTTTGAGACACTTTGGAAATAAAGGGAAAATATCCAGTGAATTTAGGCAAATGCGCAATTCCTCCATATATTCTATCACCTCTAATGCTGTGTTTATACGGTCATTATGAAAAAACTTCCACATCAAAATATCTTCATCTTCAGGAAATTTATAGTATGTTATATTGTGTCTTCAGTGAACCTGTTAGATGTTTGAGACTCATTGAAAATAAAGAGAAAATATCCAGTGAATTTAGACAAATGTGCAATTTCTCCACATAATTCTATTCTGTCTAATGCTGTGTTTACAAGGTCATTATGAAAAAAATTCCACAGCAACATTTCTTCATCTTCAAGATATTAATCGTCTGTTATAGTGTGTCTTCAGTGAGCCTTTTAGATTTTTGAGACTCATTGAAAATAAACAGATAATATCCAGTGAATTTAGACAAATGCGCAATTTCTTCAAATAATCCTATTATCTCTAATGCTGTGTTTACAAGGTTATTATAATAAAAATCCACTGCAAAATTTCTTCATCTTCAGGCTATTAATCGTCTGTTATATTGTGTCTTCAGTAAGCCTTTTAGATGTTTCAGACTCTTTGATAAAAAAGAGAAAATGTCCAATTAAATTAGGCACATGCATGATGTCTCCACATATTCTATCATGTCCACTGCTGTTATAGGGCAATTAAAAAAAATCCACATCAAAATATCTTCATATTCAGGGTATTAATATTCTGTTATATTGTGTCTTCAGTGAGCTTTTCTAATTATTGAGACACTTTGAAAGTAAAGTGATAACATCCAGTGAATTTAGACAAATGCGCAATTTCTCCATATTTTATCATGTCAAATGCTATATTCACAGGGCCATTATGAAAAACATTCCTCAGTAAAATTTCTTCATCTTGAGCATGTTTATAGTCTGTAATATTGTGTCGTCAGTGTGCCTTTTAGATTTTTGAGACTCATTGAAAATAAAGAGAAAATATCCAATGAATTTACACAAATGTGCAATTTCTCCATATTCTATCATGTCAAATGCTGTATTCACAGGGAACATTATGCAAAAAGTTCCTCAGTAAAATTTCTTCATCTTGAGGATGTTTATAGTTTGTAATATTGTGTCGTCAGTGAGCCTTTTACATTTTTGAGACACTTTGGAAATAAAGGGAAAATATCCAGGGAATTTAGGCAAATGCGCAATTCCTCCATATATTCTATCACCTCTAATGTTGTGTTTATACGGTCATTATGAAAAAACTTCCACATCAAAATATCTTCATCTTCAGGAAATTTATAGTATGTTATATTGTGTCTTCAGTGAACCTGTTAGATGTTTTAGACTCATTGAAAATAAAGAGAAAATATCCAGTGAATTTAGACAAATGTGCAATTTCTCCACATAATTCTATTCTGTCTAATGCTGTGTTTACAAGGTCATTATGAAAAAAATTCCAGAGCAACATTTCTTCATCTTCAAGATATTAATCGTCTGTTATAGTGTGTCTTCAGTGAGCCTTTTAGATTTTTGAGACTCATTGAAAATAAAGAGAAAATATCCAGTGAATTTAGACAAACGTGCAATTTCTCCATATTCTATCATGTCAAATGCTGTATTCACAGGGCCATTATGAAAAAAATTCCACAGTAGAATTTCTTCATCTTCAGGATGTTTATAGTCTGTAATATTGTGTCCTCGATGAGCCTTTTACATTTTTGGGACACTTTGAAAATAAAGAGATAATATCCAGTGAATTCAGACAAATGCGCAATTTCTCCAAATAATCCTATTATCTCTAATGCTGTGTTTACAAGGTCATTATAATAAAAATCCACTGCAAAATTTCTTCATCTTCAGGCTATTAATCGTCTGTTATATTGTGTCTTCAGTAAGCCTTTTAGATGTTTCAAACTCTTTGATAAAAAAGAGAAAATGTCCAATTAAATTAGGCACATGCATGATGTCTCCACATATTCTATCATGTCCACTGCTGTTATAGGGCAATTAAAAAAAATCCACATCAAAATATCTTCATATTCAGGGTATTAATATTCTGTTATATTGTGTCTTCAGTGAGCTTTTCTAATTATTGAGACACTTTGAAAGTAAAGTGATAGCATCCAGTGAATTTAGACAAATGCGCAATTTCTCCATATTTTATCATGTCAAATGCTATATTCACAGGGCCATTTTGAAAAACATTCCTCAGTAAAATTTCTTCATCTTGAGGATGTTTATAGTCTGTAATATTGTGTCGTCAGTGTGCCTTTTAGATTTTTGAGACTCATTGAAAATAAAGAGAAAATATCCAATGAATTTACACAAATGTGCAATTTCTCCATATTCTATCATGTCAAATGCTGTATTCACAGGGAACATTATGCAAAAAGTTCCTCAGTAAAATTTCTTCATCTTGAGGATGTTTATAGTTTGTAATATTGTGTCGTCAGTGAGCCTTTTACATTTTTGAGACACTTTGGAAATAAAGGGAAAATATCCAGTGAATTTAGGCAAATGCGCAATTCCTCCATATATTCTATCACCTCTAATGCTGTGTTTATACGGTCATTATGAAAAAACTTCCACATCAATATATCTTCATCTTCAGGAAATTTATAGTATGTTATATTGTGTCTTTAGTGAACCTGTTAGATGTTTGAGACTCATTGAAAATAAAGAGAAAATATACAGTGAATTTAGACAAATGTGCAATTTCTCCACATAATTCTATTCTGTCTAATGCTGTGTTTACAAGGTCATTATGAAAAAAATTCCACAGCAACATTTCTTCATCTTCAAGATATTAATCGTCTGTTATAGTGTGTCTTCAGTGAGCCTTTTAGATTTTTGAGACTCATTGAAAATAAAGAGAAAATATCCAGTGAATTTAGACAAATGTGCAATTTCTCCATATTCTATCATGTCAAATGCTGTATTCACAGGGCCATTATGAAAAAAATTCCACAGTTGAATTTCTTCATCTTCAGGATGTTTATAGTCTGTAATATTGTGTCTTCGATGAGCCTTTTAAATTTTTGGGACACTTTGAAAATAAAGAGATAATATCCAGTGAATTCAGACAAATGCGTAATTTCTCCAAATAATCCTATTATCTCTAATGCTGTGTTTACAAGGTTATTATAATAAAAATCCACTGCAAAATTTCTTCATCTTCAGGCTATTAATCGTCTGTTATATTGTGTCTTCAGTAAGCCTTTTAGATGTTTCAGACTCTTTGATAAAAAAGAGAAAATATCCATTTAAATTAGGCACATGCATGATGTCTCCACATATTCTATCATGTCAAATGCTGTATTCACATGGAACATTATGAAAAAAGTTCCTCAGTAAAATTTCTTCATCTTGAGGATGTTTACAGTTTGTAATATTGTGTCGTCAGTGAGCCTTTTACATTTTTGAGACACTTTGGAAATAAAGGGAAAATATTCAGTGAATTTAGGCAAATGCGCAATTCCTCCATATATTCTATCACCTCTAATGCTGTGTTTATACGGTCATTATGAAAAAACTTCCACATCAAAATATCTTCATCTTCAGGAAATTTATAGTATGTTATATTGTGTCTTCAGTGAACCTGTTAGATGTTTTAGACTCATTGAAAATAAAGAGAAAATATCCAGTGAATTTAGACAAATGTGCAATTTCTCCACATAATTCTATTCTGTCTAATGCTGTGTTTACAAGGTCATTATGAAAAAAATTCCACAGCAACATTTCTTCATCTTCAAGATATTAATCGTCTGTTATAGTGTGTCTTCAGTGAGCCTTTTAGATTTTTGAGACTCATTGAAAATAAAGAGAAAATATCCAGTGAATTTAGACAAACGTGCAATTTCTCCATATTCTATCATGTCAAATGCTGTATTCACAGGGCCATTATGAAAAAAATTCCACAGTAGAATTTCTTCATCTTCAGGATGTTTATAGTCTGTAATATTGTGTCCTCGATGAGCCTTTTACATTTTTGGGACACTTTGAAAATAAAGAGATAATATCCAGTGAATTCAGACAAATGCGCAATTTCTCCAAATAATCCTATTATCTCTAATGCTGTGTTTACAAGGTCATTATAATAAAAATCCACTGCAAAATTTCTTCATCTTCAGGCTATTAATCGTCTGTTATATTGTGTCTTCAGTAAGCCTTTTAGATGTTTCAAACTCTTTGATAAAAAAGAGAAAATGTCCAATTAAATTAGGCACATGCATGATGTCTCCACATATTCTATCATGTCCACTGCTGTTATAGGGCAATTAAAAAAAATCCACATCAAAATATCTTCATATTCAGGGTATTAATATTCTGTTATATTGTGTCTTCAGTGAGCTTTTCTAATTATTGAGACACTTTGAAAGTAAAGTGATAGCATCCAGTGAATTTAGACAAATGCGCAATTTCTCCATATTTTATCATGTCAAATGCTATATTCACAGGGCCATTTTGAAAAACATTCCTCAGTAAAATTTCTTCATCTTGAGGATGTTTATAGTCTGTAATATTGTGTCGTCAGTGTGCCTTTTAGATTTTTGAGACTCATTGAAAATAAAGAGAAAATATCCAATGAATTTACACAAATGTGCAATTTCTCCATATTCTATCATGTCAAATGCTGTATTCACAGGGAACATTATGCAAAAAGTTCCTCAGTAAAATTTCTTCATCTTGAGGATGTTTATAGTTTGTAATATTGTGTCGTCAGTGAGCCTTTTACATTTTTGAGACACTTTGGAAATAAAGGGAAAATATCCAGTGAATTTAGGCAAATGCGCAATTCCTCCATATATTCTATCACCTCTAATGCTGTGTTTATACGGTCATTATGAAAAAACTTCCACATCAATATATCTTCATCTTCAGGAAATTTATAGTATGTTATATTGTGTCTTTAGTGAACCTGTTAGATGTTTGAGACTCATTGAAAATAAAGAGAAAATATCCAGTGAATTTAGACAAATGTGCAATTTCTCCACATAATTCTATTCTGTCTAATGCTGTGTTTACAAGGTCATTATGAAAAAAATTCCACAGCAACATTTCTTCATCTTCAAGATATTAATCGTCTGTTATAGTGTGTCTTCAGTGAGCCTTTTAGATTTTTGAGACTCATTGAAAATAAAGAGAAAATATCCAGTGAATTTAGACAAATGTGCAATTTCTCCATATTCTATCATGTCAAATGCTGTATTCACAGGGCCATTATGAAAAAAATTCCACAGTTGAATTTCTTCATCTTCAGGATGTTTATAGTCTGTAATATTGTGTCTTCGATGAGCCTTTTAAATTTTTGGGACACTTTGAAAATAAAGAGATAATATCCAGTGAATTCAGACAAATGCGTAATTTCTCCAAATAATCCTATTATCTCTAATGCTGTGTTTACAAGGTTATTATAATAAAAATCCACTGCAAAATTTCTTCATCTTCAGGCTATTAATCGTCTGTTATATTGTGTCTTCAGTAAGCCTTTTAGATGTTTCAGACTCTTTGATAAAAAAGAGAAAATATCCATTTAAATTAGGCACATGCATGATGTCTCCACATATTCTATCATGTCAAATGCTGTATTCACATGGAACATTATGAAAAAAGTTCCTCAGTAAAATTTCTTCATCTTGAGGATGTTTACAGTTTGTAATATTGTGTCGTCAGTGAGCCTTTTACATTTTTGAGACACTTTGGAAATAAAGGGAAAATATTCAGTGAATTTAGGCAAATGCGCAATTCCTCCATATATTCTATCACCTCTAATGCTGTGTTTATACGGTCATTATGAAAAAACTTCCACATCAAAATATCTTCATCTTCAGGAAATTTATAGTATGTTATATTGTGTCTTCAGTGAACCTGTTAGATGTTTGAGACTCATTGAAAATAAAGAGAAAATATCCAGTGAATTTAGACAAATGTGCAATTTCTCCACATAATTCTATTCTGTCTAATGCTGTGTTTACAAGGTCATTATGAAAAAAATTCCACAGCAACATTTCTTCATCTTCAAGATATTAATCGTCTGTTATAGTGTGTCTTCAGTGAGCCTTTTAGATTTTTGAGACTCATTGAAAATAAAGAGAAAATATCCAGTGAATTTAGACAAATGTGCAATTTCTCCATATTCTATCATGTCAAATGCTGTATTCACAGGGCCACTATGAAAAAAATTCCACAGTAGAATTTCTTCATCTTCAGGATGTTTATAGTCTGTAATATTGTGTCCTCGATGAGCCTTTTACATTTTTGGGACACTTTGAAAATAAAGAGATAATATCCAGTGAATTTAGACAAATGCGCAATTTCTCCAAATAATCCTATTATCTCTAATGCTGTGTTTACAAGGTTATTATAATAAAAATCCACTGCAAAATTTCTTCATCTTCAGGCTATTAATCGTCTGTTATATTGTGTCTTCAGTAAGGCTTTTAGATGTTTCAGACTCTTTGATAAAAAAGAGAAAATGTCCAATTAAATTAGGCACATGCATGATGTCTCCACATATTCTATCATGTCCACTGCTGTTATAGGGCAATTAAAAAAAATCCACATCAAAATATCTTCATATTCAGGGTATTAATATTCTGTTATATTGTGTCTTCAGTGAGCTTTTCTAATTATTGAGACACTTTGAAAGTAAAGTGATAGCATCCAGTGAATTTAGACAAATGCGCAATTTCTCCATATTTTATCATGTCAAATGCTATATTCACAGGGCCATTATGAAAAACATTCCTCAGTAAAATTTCTTCATCTTGAGCATGTTTATAGTCTGTAATATTGTGTCGTCAGTGTGCCTTTTAGATTTTTGAGACACATTGAAAATAAAGAGAAAATATCCAATGAATTTACACAAATGTGCAATTTCTCCATATTCTATCATGTCAAATGCTGTATTCACAGGGAACATTATGCAAAAAGTTCCTCAGTAAAATTTCTTCATCTTGAGGATGTTTATAGTTTGTAATATTGTGTCGTCAGTGAGCCTTTTACATTTTTGAGACACTTTGGAAATAAAGGGAAAATATTCAGTGAATTTAGGCAAATGCGCAATTCCTCCATATATTCTATCACCTCTAATGCTGTGTTTATACGGTCATTATGAAAAAACTTCCACATCAAAATATCTTCATCTTCAGGAAATTTATAGTATGTTATATTGTGTCTTCAGTGAACCCGTTAGATGTTTGAGACTCATTGAAAATAAAGAGAAAATATCCAGTGAATTTAGACAAATGTGCAATTTCTCCACATAATTCTATTCTGTCTAATGCTGTGTTTACAAGGTCATTATGAAAAAAATTCCACAGCAACATTTCTTCATCTTCAAGATATTAATCGTCTGTTATAGTGTGTCTTCAGTGAGCCTTTTAGATTTTTGAGACTCATTGAAAATAAAGAGAAAATATCCAGTGAATTTAGACAAATGTGCAATTTCTCCATATTCTATCATGTCAAATGCTGTATTCACAGGGCCACTATGAAAAAAATTCCACAGTAGAATTTCTTCATCTTCAGGATGTTTATAGTCTGTAATATTGTGTCCTCGATGAGCCTTTTACATTTTTGGGACACTTTGAAAATAAAGAGATAATATCCAGTGAATTTAGACAAATGCGCAATTTCTCCAAATAATCCTATTATCGCTAATGCTGTGTTTACAAGGTTATTATAATAAAAATCCACTGCAAAATTTCTTCATCTTCAGGCTATTAATCGTCTGTTATATTGTGTCTTCAGTAAGCCTTTTAGATGTTTCAAACTCTTTGATAAAAAAGAGAAAATGTCCAATTAAATTAGGCACATGCATGATGTCTCCACATATTCTATCATGTCAAATGCTGTATTCACATGGAACATTATAAAAAAAGTTCCTCAGTAAAATTTCTTCATCTTGAGGATGTTTATAGTTTGTAATATTGTGTCGTCAGTGAGCCTTTTACATTTTTGAGATACTTTGGAAATAAAGGGAAAATATCCAGTGAATTTAGGCAAATGCGCAATTCCTCCATATATTCTATCACCTCTAATGCTGTGTTTATACGGTCATTATGAAAAAACTTCCACATCAAAATATCTTCATCTTTAGGAAATTTATAGTATGTTATATTGTGTCTTCAGTGAACCTGTTAGATGTTTGAGACTCATTAAAAATAAATAGAAAATATCCAGTGAATTTAGACAAATGTGCAATTTCTCCACATAATTCTATTCTGTCTAATGCTGTGTTTACAAGGTCATTATGAAAAAAATTCCACAGCAACATTTCTTCATCTTCAAGATATTAATCGTCTGTTATAGTGTGTCTTCAGTGAGTCTTTTAGATTTTTGAGACTCATTGAAAATAAAGAGAAAATATCCAGTGAATTTAGACAAATGTGCAATTTCTCCATATTCTATCATGTCAAATGCTGTATTCACAGGGCCATTATGAAAAAAATTCCACAGTAGAATTTCTTCATCTTCAGGATGTTTATAGTCTGTAATATTGTGTCTTCGATGAGCCTTTTACATTTTTGGGACACTTTGAAAATAAACAGATAATATCCAGTGAATTTAGACAAATGCGCAATTTCTTCAAATAATCCTATTATCTCTAATGCTGTGTTTACAAGGTTATTATAATAAAAATCCACTGCAAAATTTCTTCATCTTCAGGCTATTAATCGTCTGTTATATTGTGTCTTCAGTAAGCCTTTTAGATGTTTCAGACTCTTTGATAAAAAAGAGAAAATGTCCAATTAAATTAGGCACATGCATGATGTCTCCACATATTCTATCATGTCAAATGCTGTATTCACATGGAACATTATGAAAAAAGTTCCTCAGTAAAATTTCTTCATCTTGAGGATGTTTATAGTTTGTAATATTGTGTCGTCAGTGAGCCTTTTACAATTTTGAGACACTTTGGAAATAAAGGGAAAATATTCAGTGAATTTAGGCAAATGCGCAATTCCTCCATATATTCTATCACCTCTAATGCTGTGTTTATACGGTCATTATGAAAAAACTTCCACATCAAAATATCTTCATCTTCAGGAAATTTATAGTATGTTATATTGTGTCTTCAGTGAACCTGTTAGATGTTTGAGACTCATTGAAAATAAAGAGAAAATATCCAGTGAATTTAGACAAATGTGCAATTTCTCCACATAATTCTATTCTGTCTAATGCTGTGTTTACAAGGTCATTATGAAAAAAATTCCACAGCAACATTTCTTCATCTTCAAGATATTAATCGTCTGTTATAGTGTGTCTTCAGTGAGCCTTTTAGATTTTTGAGACTCATTGAAAATAAAGAGAAAATATCCAGTGAATTTAGACAAATGTGCAATTTCTCCATATTCTATCATGTCAAATGCTGTATTCACAGGGCCATTATGAAAAAAATTCCACAGTAGAATTTCTTCATCTTCAGGATGTTTATAGTCTGTAATATTGTGTCCTCGATGAGCCTTTTACATTTTTGGGACATTTTGAAAATAAAGAGATAATATCCAGTGAATTTAGACAAATGCGCAATTTCTCCAAATAATCCTATTATCTCTAATGCTGTGTTTACAAGGTCATTATAATAAAAATCCACTGCAAAATTTCTTCATCTTCAGGCTATTAATCGTCTGTTATATTGTGTCTTCAGTAAGCCTTTTAGATGTTTCAAACTCTTTGATAAAAAAGAGAAAATGTCCAATTAAATTAGGCACATGCATGATGTCTCCACATATTCTATCATGTCCACTGCTGTTATAGGGCAATTAAAAAAAATCCATATCAAAATATCTTCATATTCAGGGTATTAATATTCTGTTATATTGTGTCTTCAGTGAGCTTTTCTAATTATTGAGACACTTTGAAAGTAAAGTGATAGCATCCAGTGAATTTAGACAAATGCGCAATTTCTCCATATTTTATCATGTCAAATGCTATATTCACAGGGCCATTATGAAAAACATTCCTCAGTAAAATTTCTTCATCTTGAGGATGTTTATAGTCTGTAATATTGTGTCGTCAGTGTGCCTTTTAGATTTTTGAGACTCGTTGAAAATAAAGAGAAAATATCCAATGAATTTACACAAATGTGCAATTTCTCCATATTCTATCATGTCAAATGCTGTATTCACAGGGAACATTATGCAAAAAGTTCCTCAGTAAAATTTCTTCATCTTGAGGATGTTTATAGTTTGTAATATTGTGTCGTCAGTGAGCCTTTTACATTTTTGAGACACTTTGGAAATAAAGGGAAAATATCCAGTGAATTTAGGCAAATGCGCAATTCCTTCATATATTCTATCACCTCTAATGTTGTGTTTATACGGTCATTATGAAAAAACTTCCACATCAAAATATCTTCATCTTCAGGAAATTTATAGTATGTTATATTGTGTCTTCAGTGAACCTGTTAGATGTTTGAGACTCATTGAAAATAAAGAGAAAATATCCA
Source organism: Hoplias malabaricus (assembly GCF_029633855.1). Taxonomy (NCBI): domain Eukaryota; kingdom Metazoa; phylum Chordata; class Actinopteri; order Characiformes; family Erythrinidae; genus Hoplias; species Hoplias malabaricus. The sequence continues at coordinate 28,016,468 of NC_089814.1, forward strand.
ATGAATTTACACAAATGTGCAATTTCTCCATATTCTATCATGTCAAATGCTGTATTCACAGGGCCATTATGAAAAAAGTTCCTCAGTAAAATTTCTTCATCTTGAGGATGTTTATAGTTTGTAATATTGTGTCGTCAGTGAGCCTTTTACATTTTTGAGACACTTTGGAAATAAAGGGAAAATATCCAGTGAATTTAGGCAAATGCGCAATTCCTCCATATATTCTATCACCTCTAATGCTGTGTTTATACGGTCATTATGAAAAAACTTCCACATCAATATATCTTCATCTTCAGGAAATTTATAGTATGTTATATTGTGTCTTTAGTGAACCTGTTAGATGTTTGAGACTCATTGAAAATAAAGAGAAAATATCCAGTGAATTTAGACAAATGTGCAATTTCTCCACATAATTCTATTCTGTCTAATGCTGTGTTTACAAGGTCATTATGAAAAAAATTCCACAGCAACATTTCTTCATCTTCAAGATATTAATCATCTGTTATAGTGTGTCTTCAGTGAGCCTTTTAGATTTTTGAGACTCATTGAAAATAAAGAGAAAATATCCAGTGAATTTAGACAAATGTGCAATTTCTCCATATTCTATCATGTCAAATGCTGTATTCACAGGGCCATTATGAAAAAAATTCCACAGTTGAATTTCTTCATCTTCAGGATGTTTATAGTCTGTAATATTGTGTCTTCGATGAGCCTTTTACATTTTTGGGACACTTTGAAAATAAAGAGATAATATCCAGTGAATTCAGACAAATGCGTAATTTCTCCAAATAATCCTATTATCTCTAATGCTGTGTTTACAAGGTTATTATAATAAAAATCCACTGCAAAATTTCTTCATCTTCAGGCTATTAATCGTCTGTTATATTGTGTCTTCAGTAAGCCTTTTAGATGTTTCAGACTCTTTGATAAAAAAGAGAAAATATCCATTTAAATTAGGCACATGCATGATGTCTCCACATATTCTATCATGTCAAATGCTGTATTCACATGGAACATTATGAAAAAAGTTCCTCAGTAAAATTTCTTCATCTTGAGGATGTTTACAGTTTGTAATATTGTGTCGTCAGTGAGCCTTTTACATTTTTGAGACACTTTGGAAATAAAGGGAAAATATTCAGTGAATTTAGGCAAATGCGCAATTCCTCCATATATTCTATCACCTCTAATGCTGTGTTTATACGGTCATTATGAAAAAACTTCCACATCAAAATATCTTCATCTTCAGGAAATTTATAGTATGTTATATTGTGTCTTCAGTGAACCTGTTAGATGTTTGAGACTCATTGAAAATAAAGAGAAAATATCCAGTGAATTTAGACAAATGTGCAATTTCTCCACATAATTCTATTCTGTCTAATGCTGTGTTTACAAGGTCATTATGAAAAAAATTCCACAGCAACATTTCTTCATCTTCAAGATATTAATCGTCTGTTATAGTGTGTCTTCAGTGAGCCTTTTAGATTTTTGAGACTCATTGAAAATAAAGAGAAAATATCCAGTGAATTTAGACAAATGTGCAATTTCTCCATATTCTATCATGTCAAATGCTGTATTCACAGGGCCACTATGAAAAAAATTCCACAGTAGAATTTCTTCATCTTCAGGATGTTTATAGTCTGTAATATTGTGTCCTCGATGAGCCTTTTACATTTTTGGGACACTTTGAAAATAAAGAGATAATATCCAGTGAATTTAGACAAATGCGCAATTTCTCCAAATAATCCTATTATCTCTAATGCTGTGTTTACAAGGTCATTATAATAAAAATCCACTGCAAAATTTCTTCATCTTCAGGCTATTAATCGTCTGTTATTTTGTGTCTTCAGTAAGCCTTTTAGATGTTTCAGACTCTTTGATAAAAAAGAGAAAATGTCCAATTAAATTAGGCACATGCATGATGTCTCCACATATTCTATCATGTCCACTGCTGTTATAGGGCAATTAAAAAAAATCCACATCAAAATATCTTCATATTCAGGGTATTAATATTCTGTTATATTGTGTCTTCAGTGAGCTTTTCTAATTATTGAGACACTTTGAAAGTAAAGTGATAGCATCCAGTGAATTTAGACAAATGCGCAATTTCTCCATATTTTATCATGTCAAATGCTATATTCACAGGGCCATTATGAAAAACATTCCTCAGTAAAATTTCTTCATCTTGAGGATGTTTATAGTCTGTAATATTGTGTCGTCAGTGTGCCTTTTAGATTTTTGAGACTCGTTGAAAATAAAGAGAAAATATCCAATGAATTTACACAAATGTGCAATTTCTCCATATTCTATCATGTCAAATGCTGTATTCACAGGGAACATTATGCAAAAAGTTCCTCAGTAAAATTTCTTCATCTTGAGGATGTTTATAGTTTGTAATATTGTGTCGTCAGTGAGCCTTTTACATTTTTGAGACACTTTGGAAATAAAGGGAAAATATTCAGTGAATTTAGGCAAATGCGCAATTCCTCCATATATTCTATCACCTCTAATGCTGTGTTTATACGGTCATTATGAAAAAACTTCCACATCAAAATATCTTCATCTTCAGGAAATTTATAGTATGTTATATTGTGTCTTCAGTGAACCTGTTAGATGTTTGAGACTCATTGAAAATAAAGAGAAAATATCCAGTGAATTTAGACAAATGTGCAATTTCTCCACATAATTCTATTCTGTCTAATGCTGTGTTTACAAGGTCATTATGAAAAAAATTCCACAGCAACATTTCTTCATCTTCAAGATATTAATCGTCTGTTATAGTGTGTCTTCAGTGAGCCTTTTAGATTTTTGAGACTCATTGAAAATAAAGAGAAAATATCCAGTGAATTTAGACAAATGTGCAATTTCTCCATATTCTATCATGTCAAATGCTGTATTCACAGGGCCACTATGAAAAAAATTCCACAGTAGAATTTCTTCATCTTCAGGATGTTTATAGTCTGTAATATTGTGTCCTCGATGAGCCTTTTACATTTTTGGGACACTTTGAAAATAAAGAGATAATATCCAGTGAATTTAGACAAATGCGCAATTTCTCCAAATAATCCTATTATCTCTAATGCTGTGTTTACAAGGTTATTATAATAAAAATCCACTGCAAAATTTCTTCATCTTCAGGCTATTAATCGTCTGTTATATTGTGTCTTCAGTAAGCCTTTTAGATGTTTCAAACTCTTTGATAAAAAAGAGAAAATGTCCAATTAAATTAGGCACATGCATGATGTCTCCACATATTCTATCATGTCAAATGCTGTATTCACATGGAACATTATGAAAAAAGTTCCTCAGTTAAATTTCTTCATCTTGAGGATGTTTATAGTTTGTAATATTGTGTCGTCAGTGAGCCTTTTACATTTTTGAGATACTTTGGAAATAAAGGGAAAATATCCAGTGAATTTAGGCAAATGCGCAATTCCTCCATATATTCTATCACCTCTAATGCTGTGTTTATACGGTCATTATGAAAAAACTTCCACATCAAAATATCTTCATCTTTAGGAAATTTATAGTATGTTATATTGTGTCTTCAGTGAACCTGTTAGATGTTTGAGACTCATTAAAAATAAATAGAAAATATCCAGTGAATTTAGACAAATGTGCAATTTCTCCACATAATTCTATTCTGTCTAATGCTGTGTTTACAAGGTCATTATGAAAAAAATTCCACAGCAACATTTCTTCATCTTCAAGATATTAATCGTCTGTTATAGTGTGTCTTCAGTGAGTCTTTTAGATTTTTGAGACTCATTGAAAATAAAGAGAAAATATCCAGTGAATTTAGACAAATGTGCAATTTCTCCATATTCTATCATATCAAATGCTGTATTCACAGGGCCATTATGAAAAAAATTCCATAGTAGAATTTCTTCATCTTCAGGATGTTTATAGTCTGTAATATTGTGTCTTCGATGAGCCTTTTACATTTTTGGGACACTTTGAAAATAAACAGATAATATCCAGTGAATTTAGACAAATGCGCAATTTCTTCAAATAATCCTATTATCTCTAATGCTGTGTTTACAAGGTTATTATAATAAAAATCCACTGCAAAATTTCTTCATCTTCAGGCTATTAATCGTCTGTTATATTGTGTCTTCAGTAAGCCTTTTAGATGTTTCAGACTCTTTGATAAAAAAGAGAAAATGTCCAATTAAATTAGGCACATGCATGATGTCTCCACATATTCTATCATGTCAAATGCTGTATTCACATGGAACATTATGAAAAAAGTTCCTCAGTAAAATTTCTTCATCTTGAGGATGTTTATAGTTTGTAATATTGTGTCGTCAGTGAGCCTTTTACAATTTTGAGACACTTTGGAAATAAAGGGAAAATATTCAGTGAATTTAGGCAAATGCGCAATTCCTCCATATATTCTATCACCTCTAATGCTGTGTTTATACGGTCATTATGAAAAAACTTCCACATCAAAATATCTTCATCTTCAGGAAATTTATAGTATGTTATATTGTGTCTTCAGTGAACCTGTTAGATGTTTGAGACTCATTGAAAATAAAGAGAAAATATCCAGTGAATTTAGACAAATGTGCAATTTCTCCACATAATTCTATTCTGTCTAATGCTGTGTTTACAAGGTCATTATGAAAAAAATTCCACAGCAACATTTCTTCATCTTCAAGATATTAATCGTCTGTTATAGTGTGTCTTCAGTGAGCCTTTTAGATTTTTGAGACTCATTGAAAATAAAGAGAAAATATCCAGTGAATTTAGACAAATGTGCAATTTCTCCATATTCTATCATGTCAAATGCTGTATTCACAGGGCCATTATGAAAAAAATTCCACAGTAGAATTTCTTCATCTTCAGGATGTTTATAGTCTGTAATATTGTGTCCTCGATGAGCCTTTTACATTTTTGGGACATTTTGAAAATAAAGAGATAATATCCAGTGAATTTAGACAAATGCGCAATTTCTCCAAATAATCCTATTATCTCTAATGCTGTGTTTACAAGGTCATTATAATAAAAATCCACTGCAAAATTTATTCATCTTCAGGCTATTAATCGTCTGTTATATTGTGTCTTCAGTAAGCCTTTTAGATGTTTCAAACTCTTTGATAAAAAAGAGAAAATGTCCAATTAAATTAGGCACATGCATGATGTCTCCACATATTCTATCATGTCCACTGCTGTTATAGGGCAATTAAAAAAAATCCATATCAAAATATCTTCATATTCAGGGTATTAATATTCTGTTATATTGTGTCTTCAGTGAGCTTTTCTAATTATTGAGACACTTTGAAAGTAAAGTGATAGCATCCAGTGAATTTAGACAAATGCGCAATTTCTCCATATTTTATCATGTCAAATGCTATATTCACAGGGCCATTATGAAAAACATTCCTCAGTAAAATTTCTTCATCTTGAGGATGTTTATAGTCTGTAATATTGTGTCGTCAGTGTGCCTTTTAGATTTTTGAGACTCGTTGAAAATAAAGAGAAAATATCCAATGAATTTACACAAATGTGCAATTTCTCCATATTCTATCATGTCAAATGCTGTATTCACAGGGAACATTATGCAAAAAGTTCCTCAGTAAAATTTCTTCATCTTGAGGATGTTTATAGTTTGTAATATTGTGTCGTCAGTGAGCCTTTTACATTTTTGAGACACTTTGGAAATAAAGGGAAAATATCCAGTGAATTTAGGCAAATGCGCAATTCCTTCATATATTCTATCACCTCTAATGTTGTGTTTATACGGTCATTATGAAAAAACTTCCACATCAAAATATCTTCATCTTCAGGAAATTTATAGTATGTTATATTGTGTCTTCAGTGAACCTGTTAGATGTTTGAGACTCATTGAAAATAAAGAGAAAATATCCAATGAATTTACACAAATGTGCAATTTCTCCATATTCTATCATGTCAAATGCTGTATTCACAGGGCCATTATGAAAAAAGTTCCTCAGTAAAATTTCTTCATCTTGAGGATGTTTATAGTTTGTAATATTGTGTCGTCAGTGAGCCTTTTACATTTTTGAGACACTTTGGAAATAAAGGGAAAATATCCAGTGAATTTAGGCAAATGCGCAATTCCTCCATATATTCTATCACCTCTAATGCTGTGTTTATACGGTCATTATGAAAAAACTTCCACATCAATATATCTTCATCTTCAGGAAATTTATAGTATGTTATATTGTGTCTTTAGTGAACCTGTTAGATGTTTGAGACTCATTGAAAATAAAGAGAAAATATCCAGTGAATTTAGACAAATGTGCAATTTCTCCACATAATTCTATTCTGTCTAATGCTGTGTTTACAAGGTCATTATGAAAAAAATTCCACAGCAACATTTCTTCATCTTCAAGATATTAATCGTCTGTTATAGTGTGTCTTCAGTGAGCCTTTTAGATTTTTGAGACTCATTGAAAATAAAGAGAAAATATCCAGTGAATTTAGACAAATGTGCAATTTCTCCATATTCTATCATGTCAAATGCTGTATTCACAGGGCCATTATGAAAAAAATTCCACAGTTGAATTTCTTCATCTTCAGGATGTTTATAGTCTGTAATATTGTGTCTTCGATGAGCCTTTTACATTTTTGGGACACTTTGAAAATAAAGAGATAATATCCAGTGAATTCAGACAAATGCGTAATTTCTCCAAATAATCCTATTATCTCTAATGCTGTGTTTACAAGGTTATTATAATAAAAATCCACTGCAAAATTTCTTCATCTTCAGGCTATTAATCGTCTGTTATATTGTGTCTTCAGTAAGCCTTTTAGATGTTTCAGACTCTTTGATAAAAAAGAGAAAATATCCATTTAAATTAGGCACATGCATGATGTCTCCACATATTCTATCATGTCAAATGCTGTATTCACATGGAACATTATGAAAAAAGTTCCTCAGTAAAATTTCTTCATCTTGAGGATGTTTACAGTTTGTAATATTGTGTCGTCAGTGAGCCTTTTACATTTTTGAGACACTTTGGAAATAAAGGGAAAATATTCAGTGAATTTAGGCAAATGCGCAATTCCTCCATATATTCTATCACCTCTAATGCTGTGTTTATACGGTCATTATGAAAAAACTTCCACATCAAAATATCTTCATCTTCAGGAAATTTATAGTATGTTATATTGTGTCTTCAGTGAACCTGTTAGATGTTTGAGACTCATTGAAAATAAAGAGAAAATATCCAGTGAATTTAGACAAATGTGCAATTTCTCCACATAATTCTATTCTGTCTAATGCTGTGTTTACAAGGTCATTATGAAAAAAATTCCACAGCAACATTTCTTCATCTTCAAGATATTAATCGTCTGTTATAGTGTGTCTTCAGTGAGCCTTTTAGATTTTTGAGACTCATTGAAAATAAAGAGAAAATATCCAGTGAATTTAGACAAATGTGCAATTTCTCCATATTCTATCATGTCAAATGCTGTATTCACAGGGCCACTATGAAAAAAATTCCACAGTAGAATTTCTTCATCTTCAGGATGTTTATAGTCTGTAATATTGTGTCCTCGATGAGCCTTTTACATTTTTGGGACACTTTGAAAATAAAGAGATAATATCCAGTGAATTTAGACAAATGCGCAATTTCTCCAAATAATCCTATTATCTCTAATGCTGTGTTTACAAGGTCATTATAATAAAAATCCACTGCAAAATTTCTTCATCTTCAGGCTATTAATCGTCTGTTATTTTGTGTCTTCAGTAAGCCTTTTAGATGTTTCAGACTCTTTGATAAAAAAGAGAAAATGTCCAATTAAATTAGGCACATGCATGATGTCTCCACATATTCTATCATGTCCACTGCTGTTATAGGGCAATTAAAAAAAATCCACATCAAAATATCTTCATATTCAGGGTATTAATATTCTGTTATATTGTGTCTTCAGTGAGCTTTTCTAATTATTGAGACACTTTGAAAGTAAAGTGATAGCATCCAGTGAATTTAGACAAATGCGCAATTTCTCCATATTTTATCATGTCAAATGCTATATTCACAGGGCCATTATGAAAAACATTCCTCAGTAAAATTTCTTCATCTTGAGCATGTTTATAGTCTGTAATATTGTGTCGTCAGTGTGCCTTTTAGATTTTTGAGACACATTGAAAATAAAGAGAAAATATCCAATGAATTTACACAAATGTGCAATTTCTCCATATTCTATCATGTCAAATGCTGTATTCACAGGGAACATTATGCAAAAAGTTCCTCAGTAAAATTTCTTCATCTTGAGGATGTTTATAGTTTGTAATATTGTGTCGTCAGTGAGCCTTTTACATTTTTGAGACACTTTGGAAATAAAGGGAAAATATTCAGTGAATTTAGGCAAATGCGCAATTCCTCCATATATTCTATCACCTCTAATGCTGTGTTTATACGGTCATTATGAAAAAACTTCCACATCAAAATATCTTCATCTTCAGGAAATTTATAGTATGTTATATTGTGTCTTCAGTGAACCCGTTAGATGTTTGAGACTCATTGAAAATAAAGAGAAAATATCCAATTCTATTCTGTCTAATGCTGTGTTTACAAGGTCATTATGAAAAAAATTCCACAGCAACATTTCTTCATCTTCAAGATATTAATCGTCTGTTATAGTGTGTCTTCAGTGAGCCTTTTAGATTTTTGAGACTCATTGAAAATAAAGAGAAAATATCCAGTGAATTTAGACAAATGTGCAATTTCTCCATATTCTATCATGTCAAATGCTGTATTCACAGGGCCACTATGAAAAAAATTCCACAGTAGAATTTCTTCATCTTCAGGATGTTTATAGTCTGTAATATTGTGTCCTCGATGAGCCTTTTACATTTTTGGGACACTTTGAAAATAAAGAGATAATATCCAGTGAATTTAGACAAATGCGCAATTTCTCCAAATAATCCTATTATCTCTAATGCTGTGTTTACAAGGTTATTATAATAAAAATCCACTGCAAAATTTCTTCATCTTCAGGCTATTAATCGTCTGTTATATTGTGTCTTCAGTAAGCCTTTTAGATGTTTCAAACTCTTTGATAAAAAAGAGAAAATGTCCAATTAAATTAGGCACATGCATGATGTCTCCACATATTCTATCATGTCAAATGCTGTATTCACATGGAACATTATGAAAAAAGTTCCTCAGTAAAATTTCTTCATCTTGAGGATGTTTATAGTTTGTAATATTGTGTCGTCAGTGAGCCTTTTACAATTTTGAGACACTTTGGAAATAAAGGGAAAATATTCAGTGAATTTAGGCAAATGCGCAATTCCTCCATATATTCTATCACCTCTAATGCTGTGTTTATACGGTCATTATGAAAAAACTTCCACATCAAAATATCTTCATCTTCAGGAAATTTATAGTATGTTATATTGTGTCTTCAGTAAACCTGTTAGATGTTTGAGACTCATTGAAAATAAAGAGAAAATATCCAGTGAATTTAGACAAATGTGCAATTTCTCCACATAATTCTATTCTGTCTAATGCTGTGTTTACAAGGTCATTATGAAAAAAATTCCACAGCAACATTTCTTCATCTTCAAGATATTAATCGTCTGTTATAGTGTGTCTTCAGTGAGCCTTTTAGATTTTTGAGACTCATTGAAAATAAAGAGAAAATATCCAGTGAATTTAGACAAATGTGCAATTTCTCCATATTCTATCATGTCAAATGCTGTATTCACAGGGCCATTATGAAAAAAATTCCACAGTAGAATTTCTTCATCTTCAGGATGTTTATAGTCTGTAATATTGTGTCCTCGATGAGCCTTTTACATTTTTGGGACATTTTGAAAATAAAGAGATAATATCCAGTGAATTTAGACAAATGCGCAATTTCTCCAAATAATCCTATTATCTCTAATGCTGTGTTTACAAGGTCATTATAATAAAAATCCACTGCAAAATTTCTTCATCTTCAGGCTATTAATCGTCTGTTATATTGTGTCTTCAGTAAGCCTTTTAGATGTTTCAAACTCTTTGATAAAAAAGAGAAAATGTCCAATTAAATTAGGCACATGCATGATGTCTCCACATATTCTATCATGTCCACTGCTGTTATAGGGCAATTAAAAAAAATCCATATCAAAATATCTTCATATTCAGGGTATTAATATTCTGTTATATTGTGTCTTCAGTGAGCTTTTCTAATTATTGAGACACTTTGAAAGTAAAGTGATAGCATCCAGTGAATTTAGACAAATGCGCAATTTCTCCATATTTTATCATGTCAAATGCTATATTCACAGGGCCATTATGAAAAAAATTTCCTCAGTAAAATTTCTTCATCTTAAGGATGTTTATAGTCTGTAATATTGTGTCGTCAGTGTGCCTTTTAGATTTTTGAGACTCGTTGAAAATAAAGAGAAAATATCCAATGAATTTACACAAATGTGCAATTTCTCCATATTCGATCATGTCAAATGCTGTATTCACAGGGAACATTATGCAAAAAGTTCCTCAGTAAAATTTCTTCATCTTGAGGATGTTTATAGTTTGTAATATTGTGTCGTCAGTGAGCCTTTTACATTTTTGAGACACTTTGGAAATAAAGGGAAAATATCCAGTGAATTTAGGCAAATGCGCAATTCCTTCATATATTCTATCACCTCTAATGTTGTGTTTATACGGTCATTATGAAAAAACTTCCACATCAAAATATCTTCATCTTCTGGAAATTTATAGTATGTTATATTGTGTCTTCAGTGAACCTGTTAGATGTTTGAGACTCATTGAAAATAAAGAGAAAATATCCAGTGAATTTAGACAAATGTGCAATTTCTCCACATAATTCTATTCTGTCTAATGCTGTGTTTACAAGGTCATTATGAAAAAAATTCCACAGCAACATTTCTTCATCTTCAAGATATTAATCGTCTGTTATAGTGTGTCTTCAGTAAGCCTTTTAGATGTTTCAAACTCTTTGATAAAAAATAGAAAATGTCCAATTAAATTAGGCACATGCATGATGTCTCCACATATTCTATCATGTCCACTGCTGTTACAGGGCAATTAAAAAAAATCCACATCAAAATATCTTCATATTCAGGGTATTAATATTCTGTTATATTGTGTCTTCAGTGAGCTTTTCTAATTATTGAGACACTTTGAAAGTAAAGTGATAGCATCCAGTGAATTTAGACAAATGCGCAATTTCTCCATATTTTATCATGTCAAATGCTATATTCACAGGGCCATTATGAAAAACATTCCTCAGTAAAATTTCTTCATCTTGAGGATGTTTATAGTCTGTAATATTGTGTCATCAGTGTGCCTTTTAGATTTTTGAGACTCATTGAAAATAAAGAGAAAATATCCAATGAATTTACACAAATGTGCAATTTCTCCATATTCTATCATGTCAAATGCTGTATTCACAGGGCCATTATGAAAAAAGTTCCTCAGTAAAATTTCTTCATCTTGAGGATGTTTATAGTTTGTAATATTGTGTCGTCAGTGAGCCTTTTACATTTTTGAGACACTTTGGAAATAAAGGGAAAATATCCAGTGAATTTATGCAAATGCGCAATTCCTCCATATATTCTATCACCTCTAATGCTGTGTTTATACGGTTTTTATGAAAAAACTTCCACATCAAAATATCTTCATCTTCAGGAAATTTATAGTATTTAAATTGTGTCTTCAGTGAACCTGTTAGATGTTTGAGACTCATTGAAAATAAAGAGAAAATATCCAGTGAATTTAGACAAATGTGCAATTTCTCCATATTCTATCATGTCAAATGCTGTATTCACAGGGCCATTATGAAAAAAATTCCACAGTAGAATTTCTTCATCTTCAGGATGTTTATAGTCTGTAATATTGTGTCCTCGATGAGCCTTTTACATTTTTGGGACACTTTGAAAATGAAGAGATAATATTCAGTGAATTTAGACAAATGCGCAATTTCTCCAAATAATCCTATTATCTCTAATGCTGTGTTTACAAGGTCATTATAATAAAAATCCACTGCAAAATTTCTTCATCTTCAGGCTATTAATCGTCTGTTATATTGTGTCTTCAGTAAGCCTTTTAGATGTTTCAAACTCTTTGATAAAAAAAAAAATGTCCAATTAAATTAGGCACATGCATGATGTCTCCACATATTCTGTCATGTCCACTGCTGTTATAGGGCAATTAAAAAAAATCCACATCAAAATATCTTCATATTCAGGGTATTAATATTCTGTTATATTGTGTCTTCAGTGAGCTTTTCTAATTATTGAGTCACTTTGAAAGTAAAGTGATAGCATCCAGTGAATTTAGACAAATGCGCAATTTCTCCATATTTTATCATGTCAAATGCTATATTCACAGGGCCATTATGAAAAACATTCCTCAGTAAAATTTCTTCATCTTGAGGATGTTTATAGTCTGTAATATTGTGTCGTCAGTGTGCCTTTTAGATTTTTGAGACTCATTGAAAATAAAGAGAAAATATCCAATGAATTTACACAAATGTGCAATTTCTCCATATTCTATCATGTCAAATGCTGTATTCACAGGGAACATTATGCAAAAAGTTCCTCAGTAAAATTTCTTCATCTTGAGGATGTTTATAGTTTGTAATATTGTGTCGTCAGTGAGCCTTTTACATTTTTGAGACACTTTGGAAATAAAGGGAAAATATCCAGTGAATTTAGGCAAATGCGCAATTCCTCCATATATTCTATCACCTCTAATGTTGTGTTTATACGGTCATTATGAAAAAACTTCCACATCAAAATATCTTCATCTTCAGGAAATTTATAGAATGTTATATTGTGTCTTCAGTGAACCTGTTAGATGTTTAAGACTCATTGAAAATAAAGAGAAAATATCCAGTGAATTTAGACAAATGTGCAATTTCTCCATATTCTATCATGTCAAATGCTGTATTCACAGGGCCATTATGAAAAAAATTCCACAGTAGAATTTCTTCATCTTCAGGATGTTTATAGTCTGTAATATTGTGTCTTCGATGAGCCTTTTACATTTTTGGGACACTTTGAAAATAAAGAGATAATATCCAGTGAATTTAGACAAATGCGCAATTTCTCCAAATAATCCTATTATCTCTAATGCTGTGTTTACAAGGTCATTATAATAAAAATCCACTGCAAAATTTCTTCATCTTCAGGCTATTAATCGTCTGTTATATTGTGTCTTCAGTAAGCCTTTTAGATGTTTCAAACTCTTTGATAAAAAAGAGAAAATGTCCAATTAAATTAGGCACATGCATGATGTCTCCACGTATTCTATCATGTCCACTGCTGTTATAGGGCAATTAAAAAAAATCCACATCAAAATATCTTCACATTCAGGGTATTAATATTCTGTTATATTGTGTCTTCAGTGAGCTTTTCTAATTATTGAGACACTTTGAAAGTAAAGTGATAGCATCCAGTGAATTTAGACAAATGCGCAATTTCTCCATATTTTATCATGTCAAATGCTATATTCACAGGGCCATTATGAAAAACATTCCTCAGTAAAATTTCTTCATCTTGAGGATGTTTATAGTCTGTAATATTGTGTCGTCAGTGTGCCTTTTAGATTTTTGAGACTCATTGAAAATAAAGAGAAAATATCCAATGAATTTACACAAATGTGCAATTTCTCCATATTCTATCATGTCAAATGCTGTATTCACAGGGAACATTATGCAAAAAGTTCCTCAGTAAAATTTCTTCATCTTGAGGATGTTTATAGTTTGTAATATTGTGTCGTCAGTGAGCCTTTTACATTTTTGAGACACTTTGGAAATAAAGGGAAAATATCCAGTGAATTTAGGCAAATGCGCAATTCCTCCATATATTCTATCACCTCTAATGTTGTGTTTATACGGTCATTATGAAAAAACTTCCACATCAAAATATCTTCATCTTCAGGAAATTTATAGAATGTTATATTGTGTCTTCAGTGAACCTGTTAGATGTTTGAGACTCATTGAAAATAAAGAGAAAATATCCAGTGAATTTAGACAAATGTGCAATTTCTCCATATTCTATCATGTCAAATGCTGTATTCACAGGGCCATTATGAAAAAAATTCCACAGTAGAATTTCTTCATCTTCAGGATGTTTATAGTCTGTAATATTGTGTCTTCGATGAGCCTTTTACATTTTTGGGACACTTTGAAAATAAACAGATAATATCCAGTGAATTTAGACAAATGCGCAATTTCTTTAAATAATCCTATTATCTCTAATGGTGTGTTTACAAGGTTATTATAATAAAAATCCACTGCAAAATTTCTTCATCTTCAGGCTATTAATCGTCTGTTATATTGTGTCTTCAGTAAGCCTTTTAGATGTTTCAGACTCTTTGATAAAAAAGAGAAAATGTCCAATTAAATTAGGCACATGCATGATGTCTCCACATATTCTATCATGTCAAATGCTGTATTCACATGGAACATTATGAAAAAAGTTCCTCAGTAAAATTTCTTCATCTTGAGGATGTTTATAGTTTGTAATATTGTGTCGTCAGTGAGCCTTTTACAATTTTGAGACACTTTGGAAATAAAGGGAAAATATTCAGTGAATTTAGGCAAATGCGCAATTCCTCCATATATTCTATCACCTCTAATGCTGTGTTTATACGGTCATTATGAAAAAACTTCCACATCAAAATATCTTCATCTTCAGGAAATTTATAGTATGTTATATTGTGTCTTCAGTGAACCTGTTAGATGTTTGAGACTCATTGAAAATAAAGAGAAAATATCCAGTGAATTTAGACAAATGTGCAATTTCTCCACATAATTCTATTCTGTCTAATGCTGTGTTTACAAGGTCATTATGAAAAAAATTCCACAGCAACATTTCTTCATCTTCAAGATATTAATCGTCTGTTATAGTGTGTCTTCAGTGAGCCTTTTAGATTTTTGAGACTCATTGAAAATAAAGAGAAAATATCCAGTGAATTTAGACAAATGTGCAATTTCTCCATATTCTATCATGTCAAATGCTGTATTCACAGGGCCATTATGAAAAAAATTCCACAGTAGAATTTCTTCATCTTCAGGATGTTTATAGTCTGTAATATTGTGTCCTCGATGAGCCTTTTACATTTTTGGGACATTTTGAAAATAAAGAGATAATATCCAGTGAATTTAGACAAATGCGCAATTTCTCCAAATAATCCTATTATCTCTAATGCTGTGTTTACAAGGTCATTATAATAAAAATCCACTTCAAAATTTCTTCATCTTCAGGCTATTAATCGTCTGTTATATTGTGTCTTCAGTAAGCCTTTTAGATGTTTCAAACTCTTTGATAAAAAAGAGAAAATGTCCAATTAAATTAGGCACATGCATGATGTCTCCACATATTCTATCATGTCCACTGCTGTTATAGGGCAATTAAAAAAAATCCATATCAAAATATCTTCATATTCAGGGTATTAATATTCTGTTATATTGTGTCTTCAGTGAGCTTTTCTAATTATTGAGACACTTTGAAAGTAAAGTGATAGCATCCAGTGAATTTAGACAAATGCGCAATTTCTCCATATTTTATCATGTCAAATGCTATATTCACAGGGCCATTATGAAAAACATTCCTCAGTAAAATTTCTTCATCTTGAGGATGTTTATAGTCTGTAATATTGTGTCGTCAGTGTGCCTTTTAGATTTTTGAGACTCGTTGAAAATAAAGAGAAAATATCCAATGAATTTACACAAATGTGCAATTTCTCCATATTCTATCATGTTAAATGCTGTATTCACAGGGAACATTATGCAAAAAGTTCCACAGTAAAATTTCTTCATCTTGAGGATGTTTATAGTTTGTAATATTGTGTCGTCAGTGAGCCTTTTACATTTTTGAGACACTTTGGAAATAAAGGGAAAATATCCAGTGAATTTAGGCAAATGCGCAATTCCTTCATATATTCTATCACCTCTAATGTTGTGTTTATACGGTCATTATGAAAAAACTTCCACATCAAAATATCTTCATCTTCAGGAAATTTATAGTATGTTATATTGTGTCTTCAGTGAACCTGTTAGATGTTTGAGACTCATTGAAAATAAAGAGAAAATATCCAGTGAATTTAGACAAATGTGCAATTTCTCCACATAATTCTATTCTGTCTAATGCTGTGTTTACAAGGTCATTATGAAAAAAATTCCACAGCAACATTTCTTCATCTTCAAGATATTAATCGTCTGTTATAGTGTGTCTTCAGTAAGCCTTTTAGATGTTTCAAACTCTTTGATAAAAAATAGAAAATGTCCAATTAAATTAGGCACATGCATGATGTCTCCACATATTCTATCATGTCCACTGCTGTTATAGGGCAATTAAAATAAATCCACATCAAAATATCTTCATATTCAGGGTATTAATATTCTGTTATATTGTGTCTTCAGTGAGCTTTTCTAATTATTGAGACACTTTGAAAGTGAAGTGATAGCATCCAGTGAATTTAGACAAATGCGCAATTTCTCCATATTTTATCATGTCAAATGCTATATTCACAGGGCCATTATGAAAAACATTCCTCAGTAAAATTTCTTCATCTTGAGGATGTTTATAGTCTGTAATATTGTGTCGTCAGTGTGCCTTTTAGATTTTTGAGACTCATTGAAAATAAAGAGAAAATATCCAATGAATTTACACAAATGTGCAATTTCTCCATATTCTATCATGTCAAATGCTGTATTCACAGGGAACATTATGCAAAAAGTTCCTCAGTAAAATTTCTTCATCTTGAGGATGTTTATAGTTTGTAATATTGTGTCGTCAGTGAGCCTTTTACATTTTTGAGACACTTTGGAAATAAAGGGAAAATATCCAGTGAATTTAGGCAAATGTGCAATTCCTCCATATATTCTATCACCTCTAATGTTGTGTTTATACGGTCATTATGAAAAAACTTCCACATCAAAATATCTTCATCTTCAGGAAATTTATAGAATGTTATATTGTGTCTTCAGTGAACCTGTTAGATGTTTGAGACTCATTGAAAATAAAGAGAAAATATCCAGTGAATTTAGACAAATGTGCAATTTCTCCACATAATTCTATTCTGTCTAATGCTGTGTTTACAAGGTCATTATGAAAAAAATTCCACAGCAACATTTCTTCATCTTCAAGATATTAATCATCTGTTATAGTGTGTCTTCAGTGAGCCTTTTAGATTTTTGAGACTCATTGAAAATAAAGAGAAAATATCCAGTGAATTTAGACAAATGTGCAATTTCTCCATATTCTATCATGTCAAATGCTGTATTCACAGGGCCATTATGAAAAAAATTCCACAGTAGAATTTCTTCATCTTCAGGATGTTTATAGTCTGTAATATTGTGTCTTCGATGAGCCTTTTACATTTTTGGGACACTTTGAAAATAAAGAGATAATATCCAGTGAATTTAGACAAATGCGCAATTTCTCCAAATAATCCTATTATCTCTAATGCTGTGTTTACAAGGTCATTATAATAAAAATCCACTGCAAAATTTCTTCATCTTCAGGCTATTAATCGTCTGTTATATTGTGTCTTCAGTAAGCCTTTGAGATGTTTCAAACTCTTTGATAAAAAAGAGAAAATGTCCAATTAAATTAGGCACATGCATGATGTCTCCACATATTCTATCATGTCCACTGCTGTTATAGGGCAATTAAAAAAAATCCACATCAAAATATCTTCATATTCAGGGTATTAATATTCTGTTATATTGTGTCTTCAGTGAGCTTTTCTAATTATTGAGACACTTTGAAAGTAAAGTGATAGCATCCAGTGAATTTAGACAAATGCGCAATTTCTCCATATTTTATCACGTCAAATGCTATATTCACAGGGCCATTATGAAAAACATTCCTCAGTAAAATTTCTTCATCTTGAGGATGTTTATAGTCTGTAATATTGTGTCGTCAGTGTGCCTTTTAGATTTTTGAGACTCATTGAAAATAAAGAGAAAATATCCAATGAATTTACACAAATGTGCAATTTCTCCATATTCTATCATGTCAAATGCTGTATTCACAGGGAACATTATGCAAAAAGTTCCTCAGTAAAATTTCTTCATCTTGAGGATGTTTATAGTTTGTAATATTGTGTCGTCAGTGAGCCTTTTACATTTTTGAGACACTTTGGAAATAAAGGGAAAATATCCAGTGAATTTAGGCAAATGCGCAATTCCTCCATATATTCTATCACCTCTAATGTTGTGTTTATACGGTCATTATGAAAAAACTTCCACATCAAAATATCTTCATCTTCAGGAAATTCATATAATGTTATATTGTGTCTTCAGTGAACCTGTTAGATGTTTGAGACTCATTGAAAATAAAGAGAAAATATCCAGTGAATTTAGACAAATGTGCAATTTCTCCACATAATTCTATTCTGTCTAATGCTGTGTTTACAAGGTCATTATGAAAAAAATTCCACAGCAACATTTCTTCATCTTCAAGATATTAATCATCTGTTATAGTGTGTCTTCAGTGAGCCTTTTAGATTTTTGAGACTCATTGAAAATAAAGAGAAAATATCCAGTGAATTTAGACAAATGTGCAATTTCTCCATATTCTATCATGTCAAATGCTGTATTCACAGGGCCATTATGAAAAAAATTCCACAGTAGAATTTCTTCATCTTCAGGATGTTTATAGTCTGTAATATTGTGTCTTCGATGAGCCTTTTACATTTTTGGGACACTTTGAAAATAAAGAGATAATATCCAGTGAATTTAGACAAATGCGCAATTTCTCCAAATAATCCTATTATCTCTAATGCTGTGTTTACAAGGTCATTATAATAAAAATCCACTGCAAAATTTCTTCATCTTCAGGCTATTAATCGTCTGTTATATTGTGTCTTCAGTAAGCCTTTTAGATGTTTCAAACTCTTTGATAAAAAAGAGAAAATGTCCAATTAAATTAGGCACATGCATGATGTCTCCACATATTCTATCATGTCCACTGCTGTTATAGGGCAATTAAAAAAAATCCACATCAAAATATCTTCATATTCAGGGTATTAATATTCTGTTATATTGTGTCTTCAGTGAGCTTTTCTAATTATTGAGACACTTTGAAAGTAAAGTGATAGCATCCAGTGAATTTAGACAAATGCGCAATTTCTCCATATTTTATCATGTCAAATGCTATATTCACAGGGCCATTATGAAAAACATTCCTCAGTAAAATTTCTTCATCTTGAGGATGTTTATAGTCTGTAATATTGTGTCATCAGTGTGCCTTTTAGATTTTTGAGACTCATTGAAAATAAAGAGAAAATATCCAATGAATTTACACAAATGTGCAATTTCTCCATATTCTATCATGTCAAATGCTGTATTCACAGGGCCATTATGAAAAAAGTTCCTCAGTAAAATTTCTTCATCTTGAGGATGTTTATAGTTTGTAATATTGTGTCGTCAGTGAGCCTTTTACATTTTTGAGACACTTTGGAAATAAAGGGAAAATATCCAGTGAATTTATGCAAATGCGCAATTCCTCCATATATTCTATCACCTCTAATGTTGTGTTTATACGGTCATTATGAAAAAACTTCCACATCAAAATATCTTCATCTTCAGGAAATTTATAGTATTTATATTGTGTCTTCAGTGAACCTGTTAGATGTTTGAGACTCATTGAAAATAAAGAGAAAATATCCAGTGAATTTAGACAAATGTGCAATTTCTCCATATTCTATCATGTCAAATGCTGTATTCACAGGGCCATTATGAAAAAAATTCCACAGTAGAATTTCTTCATCTTCAGGATGTTTATAGTCTGTAATATTGTGTCCTCGATGAGCCTTTTACATTTTTGGGACACTTTGAAAATGAAGAGATAATATCCAGTGAATTTAGACAAATGCGCAATTTCTCCAAATAATCCTATTATCTCTAATGCTGTGTTTACAAGGTCATTATAATAAAAATCCACTGCAAAATTTCTTCATCTTCAGGCTATTAATCGTCTGTTATATTGTGTCTTCAGTAAGCCTTTTAGATGTTTCAAACTCTTTGATAAAAAATAGAAAATGTCCAATTAAATTAGGCACATGCATGATGTCTCCACATATTCTATCATGTCCACTGCTGTTATAGGGCAATTAAAAAAAATCCACATCAAAATATCTTCATATTCAGGGTATTAATATTCTGTTATATTGTGTCTTCAGTGAGCTTTTCTAATTATTGAGTCACTTTGAAAGTAAAGTGATAGCATCCAGTGAATTTAGACAAATGCGCAATTTCTCCATATTTTATCATGTCAAATGCTATATTCACAGGGCCATTATGAAAAACATTCCTCAGTAAAATTTCTTCATCTTGAGGATGTTTATAGTCTGTAATATTGTGTCGTCAGTGTGCCTTTTAGATTTTTGAGACTCATTGAAAATAAAGAGAAAATATCCAATGAATTTACACAAATGTGCAATTTCTCCATATTCTATCATGTCAAATGCTGTATTCACAGGGAACATTATGCAAAAAGTTCCTCAGTAAAATTTCTTCATCTTGAGGATGTTTATAGTTTGTAATATTGTGTCGTCAGTGAGCCTTTTACATTTTTGAGACACTTTGGAAATAAAGGGAAAATATCCAGTGAATTTAGGCAAATGCGCAATTCCTCCATATATTCTATCACCTCTAATGTTGTGTTTATACGGTCATTATGAAAAAACTTCCACATCAAAATATCTTCATCTTCAGGAAATTTATAGAATGTTATATTGTGTCTTCAGTGAACCTGTTAGATGTTTGAGACTCATTGAAAATAAAGAGAAAATATCCAGTGAATTTAGACAAATGTGCAATTTCTCCACATAATTCTATTCTGTCTAATGCTGTGTTTACAAGGTCATTATGAAAAAAATTCCACAGCAACATTTCTTCATCTTCAAGATATTAATCATCTGTTATAGTGTGTCTTCAGTGAGCCTTTTAGATTTTTGAGACTCATTGAAAATAAAGAGAAAATATCCAGTGAATTTAGACAAATGTGCAATTTCTCCATATTCTATCATGTCAAATGCTGTATTCACAGGGCCATTATGAAAAAAATTCCACAGTAGAATTTCTTCATCTTCAGGATGTTTATAGTCTGTAATATTGTGTCTTCGATGAGCCTTTTACATTTTTGGGACACTTTGAAAATAAAGAGATAATATCCAGTGAATTTAGACAAATGCGCAATTTCTCCAAATAATCCTATTATCTCTAATGCTGTGTTTACAAGGTCATTATAATAAAAATCCACTGCAAAATTTCTTCATCTTCAGGCTATTAATCGTCTGTTATATTGTGTCTTCAGTAAGCCTTTTAGATGTTTCAAACTCTTTGATAAAAAAGAGAAAATGTCCAATTAAATTAGGCACATGCATGATGTCTCCACGTATTCTATCATGTCCACTGCTGTTATAGGGCAATTAAAAAAAATCCACATCAAAATATCTTCACATTCAGGGTATTAATATTCTGTTATATTGTGTCTTCAGTGAGCTTTTCTAATTATTGAGACACTTTGAAAGTAAAGTGATAGCATCCAGTGAATTTAGACAAATGCGCAATTTCTCCATATTTTATCATGTCAAATGCTATATTCACAGGGCCATTATGAAAAACATTCCTCAGTAAAATTTCTTCATCTTGAGGATGTTTATAGTCTGTAATATTGTGTCGTCAGTGTGCCTTTTAGATTTTTGAGACTCATTGAAAATAAAGAGAAAATATCCAATGAATTTACACAAATGTGCAATTTCTCCATATTCTATCATGTCAAATGCTGTATTCACAGGGAACATTATGCAAAAAGTTCCTCAGTAAAATTTCTTCATCTTGAGGATGTTTATAGTTTGTAATATTGTGTCGTCAGTGAGCCTTTTACATTTTTGAGACACTTTGGAAATAAAGGGAAAATATCCAGTGAATTTAGGCAAATGCGCAATTCCTCCATATATTCTATCACCTCTAATGTTGTGTTTATACGGTCATTATGAAAAAACTTCCACATCAAAATATCTTCATCTTCAGGAAATTTATAGAATGTTATATTGTGTCTTCAGTGAACCTGTTAGATGTTTGAGACTCATTGAAAATAAAGAGAAAATATCCAGTGAATTTAGACAAATGTGCAATTTCTCCACATAATTCTATTCTGTCTAATGCTGTGTTTACAAGGTCATTATGAAAAAAATTCCA
Source organism: Hoplias malabaricus (assembly GCF_029633855.1). Classification (NCBI taxonomy): domain Eukaryota; kingdom Metazoa; phylum Chordata; class Actinopteri; order Characiformes; family Erythrinidae; genus Hoplias; species Hoplias malabaricus. Next base: position 28,038,611 of record NC_089814.1, read on the forward strand.
CAGCAACATTTCTTCATCTTCAAGATATTAATCATCTGTTATAGTGTGTCTTCAGTGAGCCTTTTAGATTTTTGAGACTCATTGAAAATAAAGAGAAAATATCCAGTGAATTTAGACAAATGTGCAATTTCTCCATATTCTATCATGTCAAATGCTGTATTCACAGGGCCATTATGAAAAAAATTCCACAGTAGAATTTCTTCATCTTCAGGATGTTTATAGTCTGTAATATTGTGTCTTCGATGAGCCTTTTACATTTTTGGGACACTTTGAAAATAAAGAGATAATATCCAGTGAATTTAGACAAATGCGCAATTTCTCCAAATAATCCTATTATCTCTAATGCTGTGTTTACAAGGTCATTATAATAAAAATCCACTGCAAAATTTCTTCATCTTCAGGCTATTAATCGTCTGTTATATTGTGTCTTCAGTAAGCCTTTTAGATGTTTCAAACTCTTTGATAAAAAAGAGAAAATGTCCAATTAAATTAGGCACATGCATGATGTCTCCACATATTCTATCATGTCCACTGCTGTTATAGGGCAATTAAAAAAAATCCACATCAAAATATCTTCATATTCAGGGTATTAATATTCTGTTATATTGTGTCTTCAGTGAGCTTTTCTAATTATTGAGACACTTTGAAAGTAAAGTGATAGCATCCAGTGAATTTAGACAAATGCGCAATTTCTCCATATTTTATCATGTCAAATGCTATATTCACAGGGCCATTATGAAAAACATTCCTCAGTAAAATTTCTTCATCTTGAGGATGTTTATAGTCTGTAATATTGTGTCATCAGTGTGCCTTTTAGATTTTTGAGACTCATTGAAAATAAAGAGAAAATATCCAGTGAATTTAGACAAATGTGCTATTTCTCCATATTCTATCATGTCAAATGCTGTATTCACAGGGCCATTATGAAAAAAGTTCCTCAGTAAAATTTCTTCATCTTGAGGATGTTTATAGTTTGTAATATTGTGTCGTCAGTGAGCCTTTTACATTTTTGAGACACTTTGGAAATAAAGGGAAAATATCCAGTGAATTTATGCAAATGCGCAATTCCTCCATATATTCTATCACCTCTAATGCTGTGTTTATACGGTTTTTATGAAAAAACTTCCACATCAAAATATCTTCATTTTCAGGAAATTTATAGTATTTATATTGTGTCTTCAGTGAACCTGTTAGATGTTTGAGACTCATTGAAAATAAAGAGAAAATATCCAGTGAATTTAGACAAATGTGCAATTTCTCCATATTCTATCATGTCAAATGCTGTATTCACAGGGCCATTATGAAAAAAATTCCACAGTAGAATTTCTTCATCTTCAGGATGTTTATAGTCTGTAATATTGTGTCCTCGATGAGCCTTTTACATTTTTGGGACACTTTGAAAATGAAGAGATAATATCCAGTGAATTTAGACAAATGCGCAATTTCTCCAAATAATCCTATTATCTCTAATGCTGTGTTTACAAGGTCATTATAATAAAAATCCACTGCAAAATTTCTTCATCTTCAGGCTATTAATCGTCTGTTATATTGTGTCTTCAGTAAGCCTTTTAGATGTTTCAAACTCTTTGATAAAAAAATAGAAAATGTCCAATTAAATTAGGCACATGCATGATGTCTCCACATATTCTATCATGTCCACTGCTGTTATAGGGCAATTAAAAAAAATCCACATCAAAATATCTTCATATTCAGGGTATTAATATTCTGTTATATTGTGTCTTCAGTGAGCTTTTCTAATTATTGAGTCACTTTGAAAGTAAAGTGATAGCATCCAGTGAATTTAGACAAATGCGCAATTTCTCCATATTTTATCATGTCAAATGCTATATTCACAGGGCCATTATGAAAAACATTCCTCAGTAAAATTTCTTCATCTTGAGGATGTTTATAGTCTGTAATATTGTGTCGTCAGTGTGCCTTTTAGATTTTTGAGACTCATTGAAAATAAAGAGAAAATATCCAATGAATTTACACAAATGTGCAATTTCTCCATATTCTATCATGTCAAATGCTGTATTCACAGGGAACATTATGCAAAAAGTTCCTCAGTAAAATTTCTTCATCTTGAGGATGTTTATAGTTTGTAATATTGTGTCGTCAGTGAGCCTTTTACATTTTTGAGACACTTTGGAAATAAAGGGAAAATATCCAGTGAATTTAGGCAAATGCGCAATTCCTCCATATATTCTATCACCTCTAATGTTGTGTTTATACGGTCATTATGAAAAAACTTCCACATCAAAATATCTTCATCTTCAGGAAATTTATAGAATGTTATATTGTGTCTTCAGTGAACCTGTTAGATGTTTGAGACTCATTGAAAATAAAGAGAAAATATCCAGTGAATTTAGACAAATGTGCAATTTCTCCACATAATTCTATTCTGTCTAATGCTGTGTTTACAAGGTCATTATGAAAAAAATTCCACAGCAACATTTCTTCATCTTCAAGATATTAATCATCTGTTATAGTGTGTCTTCAGTGAGCCTTTTAGATTTTTGAGACTCATTGAAAATAAAGAGAAAATATCCAGTGAATTTAGACAAATGTGCAATTTCTCCATATTCTATCATGTCAAATGCTGTATTCACAGGGCCATTATGAAAAAAATTCCACAGTAGAATTTCTTCATCTTCAGGATGTTTATAGTCTGTAATATTGTGTCTTCGATGAGCCTTTTACATTTTTGGGACACTTTGAAAATAAAGAGATAATATCCAGTGAATTTAGACAAATGCGCAATTTCTCCAAATAATCCTATTATCTCTAATGCTGTGTTTACAAGGTCATTATAATAAAAATCCACTGCAAAATTTCTTCATCTTCAGGCTATTAATCGTCTGTTATATTGTGTCTTCAGTAAGCCTTTTAGATGTTTCAAACTCTTTGATAAAAAAGAGAAAATGTCCAATTAAATTAGGCACATGCATGATGTCTCCACATATTCTATCATGTCCACTGCTGTTATAGGGCAATTAAAAAAAATCCACATCAAAATATCTTCATATTCAGGGTATTAATATTCTGTTATATTGTGTCTTCAGTGAGCTTTTCTAATTATTGAGACACTTTGAAAGTAAAGTGATAGCATCCAGTGAATTTAGACAAATGCGCAATTTCTCCATATTTTATCATGTCAAATGCTATATTCACAGGGCCATTATGAAAAACATTCCTCAGTAAAATTTCTTCATCTTGAGGATGTTTATAGTCTGTAATATTGTGTCATCAGTGTGCCTTTTAGATTTTTGAGACTCATTGAAAATAAAGAGAAAATATCCAATGAATTTACACAAATGTGCAATTTCTCCATATTCTATCATGTCAAATGCTGTATTCACAGGGCCATTATGAAAAAAGTTCCTCAGTAAAATTTCTTCATCTTGAGGATGTTTATAATTTGTAATATTGTGTCGTCAGTGAGCCTTTTACATTTTTGAGACACTTTGGAAATAAAGGGAAAATATCCAGTGAATTTATGCAAATGCGCAATTCCTCCATATATTCTATCACCTCTAATGCTGTGTTTATACGGTTTTTATGAAAAAACTTCCACATCAAAATATCTTCATCTTCAGGAAATTTATAGTATTTATATTGTGTCTTCAGTGAACCTGTTAGATGTTTGAGACTCATTGAAAATAAAGAGAAAATATCCAGTGAATTTAGACAAATGTGCAATTTCTCCATATTCTATCATGTCAAATGCTGTATTCACAGGGCCATTATGAAAAAAATTCCACAGTAGAATTTCTTCATCTTCAGGATGTTTATAGTCTGTAATATTGTGTCCTCGATGAGCCTTTTACATTTTTGGGACACTTTGAAAATGAAGAGATAATATCCAGTGAATTTAGACAAATGCGCAATTTCTCCAAATAATCCTATTATCTCTAATGCTGTGTTTACAAGGTCATTATAATAAAAATCCACTGCAAAATTTCTTCATCTTCAGGCTATTAATCGTCTGTTATATTGTGTCTTCAGTAAGCCTTTTAGATGTTTCAAACTCTTTGATAAAAAATAGAAAATGTCCAATTAAATTAGGCACATGCATGATGTCTCCATATATTCTATCATGTCCACTGCTGTTATAGGGCAATTAAAAAAAATCCACATCAAAATATCTTCATATTCAGGGTATTAATATTCTGTTATATTGTGTCTTCAGTGAGCTTTTCTAATTATTGAGACACTTTGAAAGTAAAGTGATAGCATCCAGTGAATTTAGACAAATGCGCAATTTCTCCATATTTTATCATGTCAAATGCTATATTCACAGGGCCATTATGAAAAACATTCCTCAGTAAAATTTCTTCATCTTGAGGATGTTTATAGTCTGTAATATTGTGTCGTCAGTGTGCCTTTAAGATTTTTGAGACTCATTGAAAATAAAGAGAAAATATCCAATGAATTTACACAAATGTGCAATTTCTCCATATTCTATCATGTCAAATGCTGTATTCACAGGGAACATTATGCAAAAAGTTCCTCAGTAAAATTTCTTCATCTTGAGGATGTTTATAGTTTGTAATATTGTGTCGTCAGTGAGCCTTTTACATTTTTGAGACACTTTGGAAATAAAGGGAAAATATCCAGTGAATTTAGGCAAATGCGCAATTCCTCCATATATTCTATCACCTCTAATGTTGTGTTTATACGGTCATTATGAAAAAACTTCCACATCAAAATATCTTCATCTTCAGGAAATTTATAGAATGTTATATTGTGTCTTCAGTGAACCTGTTAGATGTTTGAGACTCATTGAAAATAAAGAGAAAATATCCAGTGAATTTAGACAAATGTGCAATTTCTCCACATAATTCTATTCTGTCTAATGCTGTGTTTACAAGGTCATTATGAAAAAAATTCCACAGCAACATTTCTTCATCTTCAAGATATTAATCATCTGTTATAGTGTGTCTTCAGTGAGCCTTTTAGATTTTTGAGACTCATTGAAAATAAAGAGAAAATATCCAGTGAATTTAGACAAATGTGCAATTTCTCCATATTCTATCATGTCAAATGCTGTATTCACAGGGCCATTATGAAAAAAATTCCACAGTAGAATTTCTTCATCTTCAGGATGTTTATAGTCTGTAATATTGTGTCTTCGATGAGCCTTTTACATTTTTGGGACACTTTGAAAATAAAGAGATAATATCCAGTGAATTTAGACAAATGCGCAATTTCTCCAAATAATCCTATTATCTCTAATGCTGTGTTTACAAGGTCATTATAATAAAAATCCACTGCAAAATTTCTTCATCTTCAGGCTATTAATCGTCTGCTATATTGTGTCTTCAGTAAGCCTTTTAGATGTTTCAGACTCTTTGACAAAAAAGAGAAAATGTCCAATTAAATTAGGCACATGCATGATGTCTCCGCATATTCTATCATGTCCACTGCTGTTATAGGGCAACTAAAAAAAATCCACATCAAAATATCTTCATATTCAGGGTATTAATATTCTGTTATATTGTGTCTTCAGTGAGCTTTTCTAATTATTGAGACACTTTGAAAGTAAAGTGATAGCATCCAGTGAATTTAGACAAATGCGCAATTTCTCCATATTTTATCATGTCAAATGCTATATTCACAGGGCCATTATGAAAAACATTCCTCAGTAAAATTTCTTCATCTTGAGGATGTTTATAGTCTGTAATATTGTGTCGTCAGTGTGCCTTTAAGATTTTTGAGACTCATTGAAAATAAAGAGAAAATATCCAATGAATTTACACAAATGTGCAATTTCTCCATATTCTATCATGTCAAATGCTGTATTCACAGGGAACATTATGCAAAAAGTTCCTCAGTAAAATTTCTTCATCTTGAGGATGTTTATAGTTTGTAATATTGTGTCGTCAGTGAGCCTTTTACATTTTTGAGACACTTTGGAAATAAAGGGAAAATATCCAGTGAATTTAGGCAAATGCGCAATTCCTCCATATATTCTATCACCTCTAATGTTGTGTTTATACGGTCATTATGAAAAATCTTCCACATCAAAATATCTTCATCTTCAGGAAATTTATAGAATGTTATATTGTGTCTTCAGTGAACCTGTTAGATGTTTGAGACTCATTGAAAATAAAGAGAAAATATCCAGTGAATTTAGACAAATGTGCAATTTCTCCACATAATTCTATTCTGTCTAATGCTGTGTTTACAAGGTCATTATGAAAAAAATTCCACAGCAACATTTCTTCATCTTCTAGATATTAATCATCTGTTATAGTGTGTCTTCAGTGAGCCTTTTAGATTTTTGAGACTCATTGAAAATATAGAGAAAATATCCAGTGAATTTAGACAAATGTGCAATTTCTCCATATTCTATCATGTCAAATGCTGTATTCACAGGGCCATTATGAAAAAAATTCCACAGTAGAATTTCTTCATCTTCAGGATGTTTATAGTCTGTAATATTGTGTCTTCGATGAGCCTTTTACATTTTTGGGACACTTTGAAAATAAAGAGATAATATCCAGTGAATTTAGACAAATGCGCAATTTCTCCAAATAATCCTATTATCTCTAATGCTGTGTTTACAAGGTCATTATAATAAAAATCCACTGCAAAATTTCTTCATCTTCAGGCTATTAATCGTCTGCTATATTGTGTCTTCAGTAAGCCTTTTAGATGTTTCAGACTCTTTGACAAAAAAGAGAAAATGTCCAATTAAATTAGGCACATGCATGATGTCTCCGCATATTCTATCATGTCCACTGCTGTTATAGGGCAATTAAAAAAAATCCACATCAAAATATCTTCATATTCAGGGTATTAATATTCTGTTATATTGTGTCTTCAGTGAGCTTTTCTAATTATTGAGACACTTTGAAAGTAAAGTGATAGCATCCAGTGAATTTAGACAAATGCGCAATTTCTCCATATTTTATCATGTCAAATGCTATATTCACAGGGCCATTATGAAAAACATTCCTCAGTAAAATTTCTTCATCTTGAGGATGTTTATAGTCTGTAATATTGTGTCGTCAGTGTGCCTTTTAGATTTTTGAGACTCATTGAAAATAAAGAGAAAATATCCAATGAATTTAGACAAATGTGCAATTTCTCCATATTCTATCATGTCAAATGCTGTATTCACAGGGCTATTATGAAAAAAATTCCACAGTAGAATTTCTTCATCTTCAGGATGTTTATAGTCTGTAATATTGTGTCTTCGTTGAGCCTTTTACATTTTTGGGACACTTTGAAAATAAAGAGATAATATCCAGTGAATTTAGACAAATGCGCAATTTCTCCAAATAATCCTATTATCTCTAATGCTGTGTTTACAAGGTCATTATAATAAAAATCCACTGCAAAATTTCTTCATCTTCAGGCTATTAATCGTCTGTTATTTTGTGTCTTCAGTAAGCCTTTTAGATGTTTCAGACTCTTTGATAAAAAAGAGAAAATGTCCAATTAAATTAGGCACATGCATGATGTCTCCACATATTCTATCATGTCCACTGCTGTTATAGGGCAATTAAAAAAAATCCACATCAAAATATCTTCATATTCAGGGTATTAATATTCTGTTATATTGTGTCTTCAGTGAGCTTTTCTAATTATTGAGACACTTTGAAAGTAAAGTGATAGCATCCAGTGAATTTAGACAAATGCGCAATTTCTCCATATTTTATCATGTCAAATGCTATATTCACAGGGCCATTATGAAAAACATTCCTCAGTAAAATTTCTTCATCTTGAGGATGTTTATAGTCTGTAATATTGTGTCGTCAGTGTGCCTTTTAGATTTTTGAGACTCATTGAAAATAAAGAGAAAATATCCAATGAATTTACACAAATGTGCAATTTCTCCATATTCTATCATGTCAAATGCTGTATTCACAGGGAACATTATGAAAAAAGTTCGTCAGTGAAATTTCTTCATCTTGAGGAAGTTTATAGTTTGTAATATTGTGTCGTCTGTGAGCCTTTTACATTTTTGAGACACTTTGGAAATAAAGGGAAAATATCCAGTGAATTTAGGCAAATGCGCAATTCCTCCATATATTCTATCACCTCTAATGCTGTGTTTATACGGTCCTTATGAAAAAACTTCCACATCAAAATATCTTCATCTTCAGGAAATTTATAGTATGTTATATTGTGTCTTCAGTGAACCTGTTAGATGTTTGAGACTCATTGAAAATAAAGAGAAAATATCCAGTGAATTTAGACAAATGTGCAATTTCTCCACATAATTCTATTCTGTCTAATGCTGTGTTTATACGGTCATTATGAAAAAACTTCCACATCAAAATATCTTCATCTTCAGGAAATTTATAGTATGTTATATTGTGTCTTCAGTGAACCTGTTAGATGTTTGAGACTCATTGAAAATAAAGAGAAAATATCCAGTGAATTTAGACAAATGTGCAATTTCTCCATATTCTATCATGTCAAATGCTATATTCACAGGGCCATTATGAAAAAAATTCCACAGTAAAATGTCATCATCTTTAGGATGTTTATAGTCTGTAATATTGTGTCTTCGATGAGCCTTTTACATTTTTGAGACACTTTGGAAATAAAGGGAAAATATCCAGTGAATTTAGGCAAATGCGCAATTTCTCCAAATAATCCTATTATCTCTAATGCTGTGTTTACAAGGTCATTATAATAAAAATCCACTGCAAAATTTCTTCATCTTCAGGCTATTAATCGTCTGCTATATTGTGTCTTCAGTAAGCCTTTTAGATGTTTCAGACTCTTTGACAAAAAAGAGAAAATGTCCAATTAAATTAGGCACATGCATGATGTCTCCGCATATTCTATCATGTCCACTGCTGTTATAGGGCAATTAAAAAAATTCACATCAAAATATCTTCATGTTCAGGGTATTAATATTCTGTTATATTGTGTCTTCAGTGAGCTTTTCTAAATATTGAGACACTTTGAAAGTAAAGTGATAGCATCTAGTGAATTTAGGCAAATGCGCAATTTCTCCATATTTTATCATGTCAAATGTTATATTCACAGGGCCATTATGAAAAACATTCCTCAGTAAAATTTCTTCATCTTAAGAATGTTTATAGTCTGTAATATTGTGTCGTCTGTGAGCCTTTTAGATTTTTGAGACTCATTGAAAATAAAGAGAAAATATCCAATGAATTTACACAAATGTGCAATTTCTCCATATTCTATCATGTCAAATGCTGTAGTCACAGGGCCATTATGAAAAGAGTTCCTCAGTAAAATTTCTTCATCTTGAGGATGTTTATAGTTTGTAATATTGTGTCGTCAGTGAGCCTTTTACATTTTTGAGACACTTTGGAAATAAAGGGAAAATATCCAGTGAATTTATGCAAATGCGCAATTCCTCCATATATTCTATCACCTCTAATGCTGTGTTTATACGGTTTTTATGAAAAAACTTCCACATCAAAATATCTTCATCTTCAGGAAATTTATAGTATGTTATATTGTGTCTTCAGTGAGCCTTTTAGATTTTTGAGACTCATTGAAAATAAAGAGAAAATATCCAGTGAATTTAGACAAATGTGCAATTTCTCCATATTCTATCATGTCAAATGCTGTATTCACAGGGCCATTATGAAAAAAATTCCACAGTAGAATTTCTTCATCTTCAGGATGTTTATAGTCTGTAATATTGTGTCCTCGATGAACCTTTTACATTTTTGGGACACTTTGAAAATAAAGAGATAATATCCAGTGAATTTAGACAAATGCGCAATTTCTCCAAATAATCCTATTATCTCTAATGCTGTGTTTACAAGGTCATTATAATAAAAATCCACTGCAAAATTTCTTCATCTTCAGGCTATTAATCGTCTGTTATTTTGTGTCTTCAGTAAGCCTTTTAGATGTTTCAGACTCTTTGATAAAAAAGAGAAAATGTCCAATTAAATTAGGCACATGCATGATGTCTCCACATATTCTATCATGTCCACTGCTGTTATAGGGCAATTAAAAAAAATCCACATCAAAATATCTTCATATTCAGGGTATTAATATTCTGTTATATTGTGTCTTCAGTGAGCTTTTCTAATTATTGAGACACTTTGAAAGTAAAGTGATAGCATCCAGTGAATTTAGACAAATGCGCAATTTCTCCATATTTTATCATGTCAAATGCTATATTCACAGGGCCATTATGAAAAACATTCCTCAGTAAAATTTCTTCATCTTGAGGATGTTTATAGTCTGTAATATTGTGTCGTCAGTGTGCCTTTTAGATTTTTGAGACTCATTGAAAATAAATAGAAAATATCCAATGAATTTACACAAATGTGCAATTTCTCCATATTCTATCATGTCAAATGCTGTATTCACAGGGAACATTATGCAAAAAGTTCCTCAGTAAAATTTCTTCATCTTGAGGATGTTTATAGTTTGCAATATTGTGTCGTCAGTGAGCCTTTTACATTTTTGAGACACTTTGGAAATAAAGGGAAAATATCCAGTGAATTTAGGCAAATGCGCAATTCCTCCATATATTATATCACCTCTAATGCTGTGTTTATACGGTCATTATGAAAAAACTTCCACATCAAAATATCTTCATCTTCAGGAAATTTATAGTATGTTATATTGTGTCTTTAGTGAACCTGTTAGATGTTTGAGACTCATTGAAAATAAAGAGAAAATATCCAGTGAATTTAGACAAATGTGCAATTTCTCCACATAATTCTATTCTGTCTAATGCTGTGTTTACAAGGTCATTATGAAAAAAATTCCACAGCAACATTTCTTCATCTTCAAGATATTAATCGTCTGTTATAGTGTGTCTTCAGTGAGCCTTTTAGATTTTTGAGACTCATTGAAAATAAAGAGAAAATATCCAGTGAATTTAGACAAATGTGCAATTTCTCCATATTCTATCATGTCAAATGCTGTATTCACAGGGCCATTATGAAAAAAATTCCACAGTAGAATTTCTTCATCTTCAGGATGTTTATAGTCTGTAATATTGTGTCTTCGATGAGCCTTTTACATTTTTGGGACACTTTGAAAATAAAGAGATAATATCCAGTGAATTTAGACAAATGCGCAATTTCTCCAAATAATCCTATTATCTCTAATGCTGTGTTTACAAGGTCATTATAATAAAAATCCACTGCAAAATTTCTTCATCTTCAGGCTATTAATCGTCTGCTATATTGTGTCTTCAGTAAGCCTTTTAGATGTTTCAGACTCTTTGACAAAAAAGAGAAAATGTCCAATTAAATTAGGCACATGCATGATGTCTCCGCATATTCTATCATGTCCACTGCTGTTATAGGGCAATTAAAAAAAATCCACATCAAAATATCTTCATATTCAGGGTATTAATATTCTGTTATATTGTGTCTTCAGTGAGCTTTTCTAATTATTGAGACACTTTGAAAGTAAAGTGATAGCATCCAGTGAATTTAGACAAATGCGCAATTTCTCCATATTTTATCATGTCAAATGCTATATTCACAGGGCCATTATGAAAAACATTCCTCAGTAAAATTTCTTCATCTTGAGGATGTTTATAGTCTGTAATATTGTGTCGTCAGTGTGCCTTTTAGATTTTTGAGACTCATTGAAAATAAAGAGAAAATATCCAATGAATTTACACAAATGTGCAATTTCTCCATATTCTATCATGTCAAATGCTGTATTCACAGGGAACATTATGCAAAAAGTTCCTCAGTAAAATTTCTTCATCTTGAGGATGTTTATAGTTTGCAATATTGTGTCGTCAGTGAGCCTTTTACATTTTTGAGACACTTTGGAAATAAAGGGAAAATATCCAGTGAATTTAGGCAAATGCGCAATTCCTCCATATATTCTATCACCTCTAATGCTGTGTTTATACGGTCATTATGAAAAAACTTCCACATCAAAATATCTTCATCTTCAGGAAATTTATAGTATGTTATATTGTGTCTTTAGTGAACCTGTTAGATGTTTGAGACTCATTGAAAATAAAGAGAAAATATCCAGTGAATTTAGACAAATGTGCAATTTCTCCACATAATTCTATTCTGTCTAATGCTGTGTTTACAAGGTCATTATGAAAAAAATTCCACAGCAACATTTCTTCATCTTCAAGATATTAATCGTCTGTTATAGTGTGTCTTCAGTGAGCCTTTTAGATTTTTGAGACTCATTGAAAATAAAGAGAAAATATCCAGTGAATTTAGACAAATGTGCAATTTCTCCATATTCTATCATGTCAAATGCTGTATTCACAGGGCCATTATGACAAAAATTCCACAGTAGAATTTCTTCATCTTCAGGATGTTTATAGTCTGTAATATTGTGTCTTCGATGAGCCTTTTACATTTTTGGGACACTTTGAAAATAAAGAGATAATATCCAGTGAATTTAGACAAATGCGCAATTTCTCCAAATAATCCTATTATCTCTAATGCTGTGTTTACAAGGTCATTATAATAAAAATCCACTGCAAAATTTCTTCATCTTCAGGCTATTAATCGTCTGTTATATTGTGTCTTCAGTAAGCCTTTTAGATGTTTCAAACTCTTTGATAAAAAAGAGAAAATGTCCAATTAAATTAGGCACATGCATGATGTCTCCACATATTCTATCATGTCCACTGCTGTTATAGGGCAATTAAAAAAAATCCACATCAAAATATCTTCATATTCAGGGTATTAATATTCTGTTATATTGTGTCTTCAGTGAGCTTTTCTAATTATTGAGACACTTTGAAAGTAAAGTGATAGCATCCAGTGAATTTAGACAAATGCGCAATTTCTCCATATTTTATCATGTCAAATGCTATATTCACAGGGCCATTATGAAAAACATTCCTCAGTAAAATTTCTTCATCTTGAGGATGTTTATAGTCTGTAATATTGTGTCGTCAGTGTGCCTTTTAGATTTTTGAGACTCATTGAAAATAAAGAGAAAATATCCAATGAATTTACACAAATGTGCAATTTCTCCATATTCTATCATGTCAAATGCTGTATTCACAGGGAACATTATGCAAAAAGTTCCTCAGTAAAATTTCTTCATCTTGAGGATGTTTATAGTTTGCAATATTGTGTCGTCAGTGAGCCTTTTACATTATTGAGACACTTTGGAAATAAAGGGAAAATATCCAGTGAATTTAGGCAAATGCGCAATTCCTCCATATATTCTATCACCTCTAATGCTGTGTTTATACGGTCATTATGAAAAAACTTCCACATCAAAATATCTTCATCTTCAGGAAATTTATAGTATGTTATATTGTGTCTTCAGTGAACCTGTTAGATTTTTGGGACACTTTGAAAATAAAGAGATAATATCCAGTGAATTTAGACAAATGCGCAATTTCTCCAAATAATCCTATTATCTCTAATGCTGTGTTTACAAGGTCATTATAATAAAAATCCACTGCAAAATTTCTTCATCTTCAGGCTATTAATCGTCTGTTATTTTGTGTCTTCAGTAAGCCTTTTAGATGTTTCAGACTCTTTGATAAAAAAGAGAAAATGTCCAATTAAATTAGGCACATGCATGATGTCTCCACATATTCTATCATGTCCACTGCTGTTATAGGGCAATTAAAAAAAATCCACATCAAAATATCTTCATATTCAGGGTATTAATATTCTGTTATATTGTGTCTTCAGTGAGCTTTTCTAATTATTGAGACACTTTGAAAGTAAAGTGATAGCATCCAGTGAATTTAGACAAATGCGCAATTTCTCCATATTTTATCATGTCAAATGCTATATTCACAGGGCCATTATGAAAAACATTCCTCAGTAAAATTTCTTCATCTTGAGGATGTTTATAGTCTGTAATATTGTGTCGTCAGTGTGCCTTTTAGATTTTTGAGACTCATTGAAAATAAAGAGAAAATATCCAATGAATTTACACAAATGTGCAATTTCTCCATATTCTATCATGTCAAATGCTGTATTCACAGGGAACATTATGCAAAAAGTTCCTCAGTAAAATTTCTTCATCTTGAGGATGTTTATAGTTTGCAATATTGTGTCGTCAGTGAGCCTTTTACATTTTTGAGACACTTTGGAAATAAAGGGAAAATATCCAGTGAATTTAGGCGAATGCGCAATTCCTCCATATATTCTATCACCTCTAATGCTGTGTTTATACGGTCATTATGAAAAAACTTCCACATCAAAATATCTTCATCTTCAGGAAATTTATAGTATGTTATATTGTGTCTTTAGTGAACCTGTTAGATGTTTGAGACTCATTGAAAATAAAGAGAAAATATCCAGTGAATTTAGACAAATGTGCAATTTCTCCACATAATTCTATTCTGTCTAATGCTGTGTTTACAAGGTCATTATGAAAAAAATTCCACAGCAACATTTCTTCATCTTCAAGATATTAATCGTCTGTTATAGTGTGTCTTCAGTGAGCCTTTTAGATTTTTGAGACTCATTGAAAATAAAGAGAAAATATCCAGTGAATTTAGACAAATGTGCAATTTCTCCATATTCTATCATGTCAAATGCTGTATTCACAGGGCCATTATGAAAAAAATTCCACAGTAGAATTTCTTCATCTTCAGGATGTTTATAGTCTGTAATATTGTGTCTTCGATGAGCCTTTTACATTTTTGGGACACTTTGAAAATAAAGAGATAATATCCAGTGAATTTAGACAAATGCGCAATTTCTCCAAATAATCCTATTATCTCTAATGCTGTGTTTACAAGGTCATTATAATAAAAATCCACTGCAAAATTTCTTCATCTTCAGGCTATTAATCGTCTGTTATATTGTGTCTTCAGTAAGCCTTTTAGATGTTTCAGACTCTTTGATAAAAAAGAGAAAATGTCCAATTAAATTAGGCACATGCATGATGTCTCCACATATTCTATCATGTCCACTGCTGTTATAGGGCAATTAAAAAAATCCACATCAAAATATCTTCATATTCAGGGTATTAATATTCTGTTATATTGTGTCTTCAGTGAGCTTTTCTAATTATTGAGACACTTTGAAAGTAAAGTGATAGCATCCAGTGAATTTAGACAAATGCGCAATTTCTCCATATTTTATCATGTCAAATGCTATATTCACAGGGCCATTATGAAAAACATTCCTCAGTAAAATTTCTTCATCTTGAGGATGTTTATAGTCTGTAATATTGTGTCGTCAGTGAGCCTTTTAGATTTTTGAGACTCATTGAAAATAAAGAGAAAATATCCAATGAATTTACACAAATGTGCAATTTCTCCATATTCTATCATGTCAAATGCTGTATTCACAGGGAACATTATGAAAAAAGTTCGTCAGTGAAATTTCTTCATCTTGAGGAAGTTTATAGTTTGTAATATTGTGTCGTCTGTGAGCCTTTTACATTTTTGAGACACTTTGGAAATAAAGGGAAAATATCCAGTGAATTTAGGCAAATGCGCAATTCCTCCATATATTCTATCACCTCTAATGCTGTGTTTATACGGTCATTATGAAAAAACTTCCACATCAAAATATCTTCATCTTCAGGAAATTTATAGTATGTTATATTGTGTCTTCAGTGAACCTGTTAGATGTTTGAGACTCATTGAAAATAAAGAGAAAATATCCAGTGAATTTAGACAAATGTGCAATTTCTCCACATAATTCTATTCTGTCTAATGCTGTGTTTACAAGGTCATTATGAAAAAATTCCACAGCAACATTTCTTCATCTTCAAGATATTAATCGTCTGTTATAGTGTGTCTTCAGTGAGCCTTTTAGATTTTTGAGACTCATTGAAAATAAAGAGAAAATATCCAGTGAATTTAGACAAATGTGCAATTTCTCCATATTCTATCATGTCAAATGCTGTATTCACAGGGCCATTATGAAAAAAATTCCACAGTAGAATTTCTTCATCTTCAGGATGTTTATAGTCTGTAATATTGTGTCTTCGATGAGCCTTTTACATTTTTGGGACACTTTGAAAATAAAGAGATAATATCCAGTGAATTTAGACAAATGCGCAATTTCTCCAAATAATCCTATTATCTCTAATGCTGTGTTTACAAGGTCATTATAATAAAAATCCACTGCAAAATTTCTTCATCTTCAGGCTATTAATCGTCTGTTATTTTGTGTGTTCAGTAAGCCTTTTAGATGTTTCAGACTCTTTGATAAAAAAGAGAAAATGTCCAATTAAATTAGGCACATGCATGATGTCTCCACATATTCTATCATGTCCACTGCTGTTATAGGGCAATTAAAAAAAATCCACATCAAAATATCTTCATATTCAGGGTATTAATATTCTGTTATATTGTGTCTTCAGTGAGCTTTTCTAATTATTGAGACACTTTGAAAGTAAAGTGATAGCATCCAGTGAATTTAGACAAATGCGCAATTTCTCCATATTTTATCATGTCAAATGCTATATTCACAGGGCCATTATGAAAAACATTCCTCAGTAAAATTTCTTCATCTTGAGGATGTTTATAGTCTGTAATATTGTGTCGTCAGTGTGCCTTTTAGATTTTTGAGACTCATTGAAAATAAAGAGAAAATATCCAATGAATTTACACAAATGTGCAATTTCTCCATATTCTATCATGTCAAATGCTGTATTCACAGGGAACATTATGCAAAAAGTTCCTCAGTAAAATTTCTTCATCTTGAGGATGTTTATAGTTTGCAATATTGTGTCGTCAGTGAGCCTTTTACATTTTTGAGACACTTTGGAAATAAAGGGAAAATATCCAGTGAATTTAGGCGAATGCGCAATTCCTCCATATATTCTATCACCTCTAATGCTGTGTTTATACGGTCATTATGAAAAAACTTCCACATCAAAATATCTTCATCTTCAGGAAATTTATAGTATGTTATATTGTGTCTTTAGTGAACCTGTTAGATGTTTGAGACTCATTGAAAATAAAGAGAAAATATCCAGTGAATTTAGACAAATGTGCAATTTCTCCACATAATTCTATTCTGTCTAATGCTGTGTTTACAAGGTCATTATGAAAAAAATTCCACAGCAACATTTCTTCATCTTCAAGATATTAATCGTCTGTTATAGTGTGTCTTCAGCGAGCCTTTTAGATTTTTGAGACTCATTGAAAATAAAGAGAAAATATCCAGTGAATTTAGACAAATGTGCAATTTCTCCATATTCTATCATGTCAAATGCTGTATTCACAGGGCCATTATGAAAAAAATTCCACAGTAGAATTTCTTCATCTTCAGGATGTTTATAGTCTGTAATATTGTGTCTTCGATGAGCCTTTTACATTTTTGGGACACTTTGAAAATAAAGAGATAATATCCAGTGAATTTAGACAAATGCGCAATTTCTCCAAATAATCCTATTATCTCTAATGCTGTGTTTACAAGGTCATTATAATAAAAATCCACTGCAAAATTTCTTCATCTTCAGGCTATTAATCGTCTGTTATATTGTGTCTTCAGTAAGCCTTTTAGATGTTTCAGACTCTTTGATAAAAAAGAGAAAATGTCCAATTAAATTAGGCACATGCATGATGTCTCCACATATTCTATCATGTCCACTGCTGTTATAGGGCAATTAAAAAAAATCCACATCAAAATATCTTCATATTCAGGGTATTAATATTCTGTTATATTGTGTCTTCAGTGAGCTTTTCTAATTATTGAGACACTTTGAAAGTAAAGTGATAGCATCCAGTGAATTTAGACAAATGCGCAATTTCTCCATATTTTATCATGTCAAATGCTATATTCACAGGGCCATTATGAAAAACATTCCTCAGTAAAATTTCTTCATCTTGAGGATGTTTATAGTCTGTAATATTGTGTCGTCAGTGAGCCTTTTAGATTTTTGAGACTCATTGAAAATAAAGAGAAAATATCCAATGAATTTACACAAATGTGCAATTTCTCCATATTCTATCATGTCAAATGCTGTATTCACAGGGAACATTATGAAAAAAGTTCGTCAGTGAAATTTCTTCATCTTGAGGAAGTTTATAGTTTGTAATATTGTGTCGTCTGTGAGCCTTTTACATTTTTGAGACACTTTGGAAATAAAGGGAAAATATCCAGTGAATTTAGGCAAATGCGCAATTCCTCCATATATTCTATCACCTCTAATGCTGTGTTTATACGGTCATTATGAAAAAACTTCCACATCAAAATATCTTCATCTTCAGGAAATTTATAGTATGTTATATTGTGTCTTCAGTGAACCTGTTAGATGTTTGAGACTCATTGAAAATAAAGAGAAAATATCCAGTGAATTTAGACAAATGTGCAATTTCTCCACATAATTCTATTCTGTCTAATGCTGTGTTTACAAGGTCATTATGAAAAAATTCCACAGCAACATTTCTTCATCTTCAAGATATTAATCGTCTGTTATAGTGTGTCTTCAGTGAGCCTTTTAGATTTTTGAGACTCATTGAAAATAAAGAGAAAATATCCAGTGAATTTAGACAAATGTGCAATTTCTCCATATTCTATCATGTCAAATGCTGTATTCACAGGGCCATTATGAAAAAAATTCCACAGTAGAATTTCTTCATCTTCAGGATGTTTATAGTCTGTAATATTGTGTCTTCGATGAGCCTTTTACATTTTTGGGACACTTTGAAAATAAAGAGATAATATCCAGTGAATTTAGACAAATGCGCAATTTCTCCAAATAATCCTATTATCTCTAATGCTGTGTTTACAAGGTCATTATAATAAAAATCCACTGCAAAATTTCTTCATCTTCAGGCTATTAATCGTCTGTTATATTGTGTCTTCAGTAAGCCTTTTAGATGTTTCAAACTCTTTGATAAAAAAGAGAAAATGTCCAATTAAATTAGGCACATGCATGATGTCTCCACATATTCTATCATGTCCACTGCTGTTATAGGGCAATTAAAAAAAATCCACATCAAAATATCTTCATATTCAGGGTATTAATATTCTGTTATATTGTGTCTTCAGTGAGCTTTTCTAATTATTGAGACACTTTGAAAGTAAAGTGATAGCATCCAGTGAATTTAGACAAATGCGCAATTTCTCCATATTTTATCATGTCAAATGCTATATTCACAGGGCCATTATGAAAAACATTCCTCAGTAAAATTTCTTCATCTTGAGGATGTTTATAGTCTGTAATATTGTGTCGTCAGTGAGCCTTTTAGATTTTTGAGACTCATTGAAAATAAAGAGAAAATATCCAATGAATTTACACAAATGTGCAATTTCTCCATATTCTATCATGTCAAATGCTGTATTCACAGGGAACATTATGAAAAAAGTTCGTCAGTGAAATTTCTACATCTTGAGGAAGTTTATAGTTTGTAATATTGTGTCGTCAGTGAGCCTTTTACATTTTTGAGACACTTTGGAAATAAAGGGAAAATATCCAGTGAATTTAGGCAAATGCGCAATTCCTCCATATATTCTATCACCTCTAATGCTGTGTTTATACGGTCATTATGAAAAAACTTCCACATCAAAATATCTTCATCTTCAGGAAATTTATAGTATGTTATATTGTGTCTTCAGTGAACCTGTTAGATGTTTGAGACTCATTGAAAATAAAGAGAAAATATCCAGTGAATTTAGACAAATGTGCAATTTCTCCACATAATTTTATTCTGTCTAATGCTGTGTTTACAAGGTCATTATGAAAAAAATTCCACAGCAACATTTCTTCATCTTCAAGATATTAATCGTCTGTTATAGTGTGTCTTCAGTGAGCCTTTTAGATTTTTGAGACTCATTGAAAATAAAGAGAAAATATCCAGTGAATTTAGACAAATGTGCAATTTCTCCATATTCTATCATGTCAAATGCTGTATTCACAGGGCCATTATGAAAAAAATTCCACAGTAGAATTTCTTCATCTTCAGGATGTTTATAGTCTGTAATATTGTGTCTTCAATGAGCCTTTTACATTTTTGGGACACTTTGAAAATAAAGAGATAATATCCAGTGAATTTAGACAAATGCGCAATTTCTCCAAATAATCCTATTATCTCTAATGCTGTGTTTACAAGGTCATTATAATAAAAATCCACTGCAAAATTTCTTCATCTTCAGGCTATTAATCGTCTGCTATATTGTGTCTTCAGTAAGCCTTTTAGATGTTTCAGACTCTTTGACAAAAAAGAGAAAATGTCCAATTAAATTAGGCACATGCATGATGTCTCCGCATATTCTATCATGTCCACTGCTGTTATAGGGCAATTAAAATAAAAATTCACATCAAAATATCTTCATGTTCAGGGTATTAATATTCTGTTATATTGTGTCTTCAGTGAGCTTTTCTAATTATTGAGACACTTTGAAAGTAAAGTGATAGCATCTAGTGAATTTAGGCAAATGCGCAATTTCTCCATATTTTATCATGTCAAATGTTATATTCACAGGGCCATTATGAAAAACATTCCTCAGTAAAATTTCTTCATCTTAAGGATGTTTATAGTCTGTAATATTGTGTCGTCTGTGAGCCTTTTAGATTTTTGAGACTCATTGAAAATAAAGAGAAAATATCCAATGAATTTACACAAATGTGCAATTTCTCCATATTCTATCATGTCAAATGCTGTAGTCAAAGGGTCATTATGAAAAAAGTTCCTCAGTAAAATTTCTTCATCTTGAGGATGTTTATAGTTTGTAATATTGTGTCGTCAGTGAGCCTTTTACATTTTTGAGACACTTTGGAAATAAAGGGAAAATATCCAGTGAATTTAGGCAAATGCGCAATTCCTCCATATATTCTATCACCTCTAATGCTGTGTTTATACGGTTTTTATGAAAAAACTTCCACATCAAAATATCTTCATCTTCAGGAAATTTATAGTATGTTATATTGTGTCTTCAGTGAGCCTTTTAGATATTTGAGACTCATTGAAAATAAAGAGAAAATATCCCGTGAATTTAGACAAATGTGCAATTTCTCCATATTCTATCATGTCAAATGCTGTATTCACAGGGCCATTATGAAAAAAATTCCACAGTAGAATTTCTTCATCTTCAGGATGTTTATAGTCTGTAATATTGTGTCCTCGATGAGCCTTTTACATTTTTGGGACACTTTGAAAATAAAGAGATAATATCCAGTGAATTTAGACAAATGCGCAATTTCTCCAAATAATCCTATTATCTCTAATGCTGTGTTTACAAGGTCATTATAATAAAAATCCACTGCAAAATTTCTTCATCTTCAGGCTATTAATCGTCTGTTATATTGTGTCTTCAGTAAGCCTTTTAGATGTTTCAGACTCTTTGATAAAAACGAGAAAATGTCCAATTAAATTAGGCACATGCATGATGTCTCCACATATTCTATCATGTCCACTGCTGTTATAGGGCAATTAAAAAAAATCCACATCAAAATATCTTCATATTCAGGGTATTAATATTCTGTTATATTGTGTCTTCAGTGAGCTTTTCTAATTATTGAGACACTTTGAAAGTAAAGTGATAGCATCCAGTGAATTTAGACAAATGCGCAATTTCTCCATATTTTATCATGTCAAATGCTATATTCACAGGGCCATTATGAAAAACATTCCTCAGTAAAATTTCTTCATCTTGAGGATGTTTATAGTCTGTAATATTGTGTCGTCTGTGAGAATTTTAGATTTTTGAGACTCATTGAAAATAAAGAGAATATATCCAATGAATTTACACAAATGTGCAATTTCTCAATATTCTATCATGTCAAATGCTGTAGTCACAGGGCCATTATGAAAAAAGTTCCTCAGTAAAATTTCTTCATCTTGAGGATGTTTATAGTTTGTAATATTGTGTCGTCAGTGAGCCTTTTACATTTTTGAGACACTTTGGAAATAAAGGGAAAATATCCAGTGAATTTAGACAAATGTGCAATTTCTCCACATAATTCTATTCTGTCTAATGCTGTGTTTACAAGGTCATTATGAAAAAAATTCCACAGCAACATTTCTTCATCTTCAAGATATTAATCGTCTGTTATAGTGTGTCTTCAGTGAGCCTTTTAGATTTTTGAGACTCATTGAAAATAAAGAGAAAATATCCAGTGAATTTAGACAAATGTGCAATTTCTCCATATTCTATCATGTCAAATGCTGTATTCACAGGGCCACTATGAAAAAAATTCCACAGTAGAATTTCTTCATCTTCAGGATGTTTATAGTCTGTAATATTGTGTCCTCGATGAGCCTTTTACATTTTTGGGACACTTTGAAAATAAAGAGATAATATCCAGTGAATTTAGACAAATGCGCAATTTCTCCAAATAATCCTATTATCTCTAATGCTGTGTTTACAAGGTCATTATAATAAAAATCCACTGCAAAATTTCTTCATCTTCAGGCTATTAATCGTCTGTTATATTGTGTCTTCAGTAAGCCTTTTAGATGTTTCAGACTCTTTGATAAAAAAGAGAAAATGTCCAATTAAATTAGGCACATGCATGATGTCTCCACATATTCTATCATGTCCACTGCTGTTATAGGGCAATTAAAAAAAATCCACATCAAAATATCTTCATATTCAGGGTATTAATATTCTGTTATATTGTGTCTTCAGTGAGCTTTTCTAATTATTGAGACACTTTGAAAGTAAAGTGATAGCATCCAGTGAATTTAGACAAATGCGCAATTTCTCCATATTTTATCATGTCAAATGCTATATTCACAGGGCCATTATGAAAAACATTCCTCAGTAAAATTTCTTCATCTTGAGGATGTTTATAGTCTGTAATATTGTGTCGTCTGTGAGAATTTTAGATTTTTGAGACTCATTGAAAATAAAGAGAATATATCCAATGAATTTACACAAATGTGCAATTTCTCAATATTCTATCATGTCAAATGCTGTAGTCACAGGGCCATTATGAAAAAAGTTCCTCAGTAAAATTTCTTCATCTTGAGGATGTTTATAGTTTGTAATATTGTGTCGTCAGTGAGCCTTTTACATTTTTGAGACACTTTGGAAATAAAGGGAAAATATCCAGTGAATTTAGACAAATGTGCAATTTCTCCACATAATTCTATTCTGTCTAATGCTGTGTTTACAAGGTCATTATGAAAAAAATTCCACAGCAACATTTCTTCATCTTCAAGATATTAATCGTCTGTTATAGTGTGTCTTCAGTGAGCCTTTTAGATTTTTGAGACTCATTGAAAATAAAGAGAAAATATCCAGTGAATTTAGACAAATGTGCAATTTCTCCATATTCTATCATGTCAAATGCTGTATTCACAGGGCCACTATGAAAAAAATTCCACAGTAGAATTTCTTCATCTTCAGGATGTTTATAGTCTGTAATATTGTGTCCTCGATGAGCCTTTTACATTTTTGGGACACTTTGAAAATAAAGAGATAATATCCAGTGAATTTAGACAAATGCGCAATTTCTCCAAATAATCCTATTATCTCTAATGCTGTGTTTACAAGGTTATTATAATAAAAATCCACTGCAAAATTTCTTCATCTTCAGGCTATTAATCGTCTGTTATATTGTGTCTTCAGTAAGGCTTTTAGATGTTTCAGACTCTTTGATATAAAAGAGAAAATGTCCAATTAAATTAGGCACATGCATGATGTCTCCACATATTCTATCATGTCCACTGCTGTTATAGGGCAATTAAAAAAAATCCACATCAAAATATCTTCATATTCAGGGTATTAATATTCTGTTATATTGTGTCTTCAGTGAGCTTTTCTAATTATTGAGACACTTTGAAAGTAAAGTGATAGCATCCAGTGAATTTAGACAAATGCGCAATTTCTCCATATTTTATCATGTCAAATGCTATATTCACAGGGCCATTATGAAAAACATTCCTCAGTAAAATTTCTTCATCTTGAGCATGTTTATAGTCTGTAATATTGTGTCGTCAGTGTGCCTTTTAGATTTTTGAGACACATTGAAAATAAAGAGAAAATATCCAATGAATTTACACAAATGTGCAATTTCTCCATATTCTATCATGTCAAATGCTGTATTCACAGGGAACATTATGCAAAAAGTTCCTCAGTAAAATTTCTTCATCTTGAGGATGTTTATAGTTTGTAATATTGTGTCGTCAGTGAGCCTTTTACATTTTTGAGACACTTTGGAAATAAAGGGAAAATATTCAGTGAATTTAGGCAAATGCGCAATTCCTCCATATATTCTATCACCTCTAATGCTGTGTTTATACGGTCATTATGAAAAAACTTCCACATCAAAATATCTTCATCTTCAGGAAATTTATAGTATGTTATATTGTGTCTTCAGTGAACCCGTTAGATGTTTGAGACTCATTGAAAATAAAGAGAAAATATCCAGTGAATTTAGACAAATGTGCAATTTCTCCACATAATTCTATTCTGTCTAATGCTGTGTTTACAAGGTCATTATGAAAAAAATTCCACAGCAACATTTCTTCATCTTCAAGATATTAATCGTCTGTTATAGTGTGTCTTCAGTGAGTCTTTTAGATTTTTGAGACTCATTGAAAATAAAGAGAAAATATCCAGTGAATTTAGACAAATGTGCAATTTCTCCATATTCTATCATGTCAAATGCTGTATTCACAGGGCCATTATGAAAAAAATTCCACAGTAGAATTTCTTCATCTTCAGGATGTTTATAGTCTGTAATATTGTGTCTTCGATGAGCCTTTTACATTTTTGGGACACTTTGAAAATAAACAGATAATATCCAGTGAATTTAGACAAATGCGCAATTTCTTCAAATAATCCTATTATCTCTAATGCTGTGTTTACAAGGTTATTATAATAAAAATCCACTGCAAAATTTCTTCATCTTCAGGCTATTAATCGTCTGTTATATTGTGTCTTCAGTAAGCCTTTTAGATGTTTCAGACTCTTTGATAAAAAAGAGAAAATGTCCAATTAAATTAGGCACATGCATGATGTCTCCACATATTCTATCATGTCAAATGCTGTATTCACATGGAACATTATGAAAAAAGTTCCTCAGTAAAATTTCTTCATCTTGAGGATGTTTATAGTTTGTAATATTGTGTCGTCAGTGAGCCTTTTACAATTTTGAGACACTTTGGAAATAAAGGGAAAATATTCAGTGAATTTAGGCAAATGCGCAATTCCTCCATATATTCTATCACCTCTAATGCTGTGTTTATACGGTCATTATGAAAAAACTTCCACATCAAAATATCTTCATCTTCAGGAAATTTATAGTATGTTATATTGTGTCTTCAGTGAACCTGTTAGATGTTTGAGACTCATTGAAAATAAAGAGAAAATATCCAGTGAATTTAGACAAATGTGCAATTTCTCCATATTCTATCATGTCAAATGCTGTATTCAGAGGGCCATTATGAAAAAAATTCCACAGTAGAATTTCTTCATCTTCAGGATGTTTATAGTCTGTAATATTGTGTCTTCGATGAGCCTTTTACATTTTTGGGACACTTTGAAAATAAAGAGATAATATCCAGTGAATTTAGACAAATGCGCAATTTCTCCATATTTTATCATGTCAAATGCTATATTCACAGGGCCATTATGAAAAACATTCCTCAGTAAAATTTCTTCATCTTGAGGAAGTTTATAGTTTGTAATATTGTGTCGCCTGTGAGCCTTTTACATTTTTGAGACACTTTGGAAATAAAGGGAAAATATCCAGTGAATTTAGGCAAATGCGCAATTCTTCCATATATTCTATCACCTCTAATGCTGTGTTTATACGGTCATTATGAAAAAACTTCCACATCAAAATATCTTCATCTTCAGGAAATTTATAGTATGTTATATTGTGTCTTCAGTGAACCTGTTAGATGTTTGAGACTCATTGAAAATAAAGAGAAAATATCCAGTGAATTTAGACAAATGTGCAATTTCTCCACATAATTCTATTCTGTCTAATGCTGTGTTTACAAGGTCATTATGAAAAAATTCCACAGCAACATTTCTTCATCTTCAAGATATTAATCGTTTGTTATAGTGTGTCTTCAGTGAGCCTTTTAGATTTTTGAGACTCATTGAAAATAAAGAGAAAATATCCAGTGAATTTAGACAAATGTGCAATTTCTCCATATTCTATCATGTCAAATGCTGTATTCAGAGGGCCATTATGAAAAAAATTCCACAGTAGAATTTCTTCATCTTCAGGATGTTTATAGTCTGTAATATTGTGTCTTCGATGAGCCTTTTACATTTTTGGGACACTTTGAAAATAAAGAGATAATATCCAGTGAATTTAGACAAATGCGCAATTTCTCCATATTTTATCATGTCAAATGCTATATTCACAGGGCCATTATGAAAAACATTCCTCAGTAAAATTTCTTCATCTTGAGGATGTTTATAGTCTGTAAAATTGTGTCGTCAGTGAGCCTTTTAGATTTTTGAGACTCATTGAAAATAAAGAGAAAATATCCAATGAATTTACACAAATGTGCAATTTCTCCATATTCTATCATGTCAAATGCTGTATTCACAGGGAACATTATGAAAAAAGTTCGTCAGTGAATTTTCTTCATCTTGAAGAAGTTTATAGTCTGTAATATTGTGTCGTCAGTGAGCCTTTTACATTTTTGAGACACTTTGGAAATAAAGGGAAAATATCCAGTGAATTTAGGCAAATGCGCAATTCCTCCATATATTCTATCACCTCTAATGCTGTGTTTATACGGTCATTATGAAAAAACTTCCACATCAAAATATCTTCATCTTCAGGAAATTTATAGTATGTTATATTGTGTCTTCAGTGAACCTGTTAGATGTTTGAGACTCATTGAAAATAAAGAGAAAATATCCAGTGAATTTAGACAAATGTGCAATTTCTCCACATAATTCTATTCTGTCTAATGCTGTGTTTACAAGGTCATTATGAAAAAAATTCCACAGCAACATTTCTTCATCTTCAAGATATTAATCGTCTGTTATATTGTGTCTTCAGTGAGTCTTTTAGATTTTTGAGACTCATTGAAAATAAAGAGAAAATATCCAGTGAATTTAGACAAATGTGCAATTTCTCCATATTCTATCATGTCAAATGCTGTATTCACAGGGCCATTATGAAAAAAATTCCACAGTAGAATTTCTTCATCTTCAGGATGTTTATAGTCTGTAATATTGTGTCTTCGACGAGCCTTTTACATTTTTGGGACACTTTGAAAATAAAGAGATAATATCCAGTGAATTTAGACAAATGCGCAATTTCTCCAAATAATCCTATTATCTCTAATGCTGTGTTTACAAGGTCATTATAATAAAAATCCACTGCAAAATTTCTTCATCTTCAGGCTATTAATCGTCTGTTATTTTGTGTCTTCAGTAAGCCTTTTAGATGTTTCAGACTCTTTGATAAAAAAGAGAAAATGTCCAATTAAATTAGGCACATGCATGATGTCTCCACATATTCTATCATGTCCACTGCTGTTATAGGGCAATTAAAAAAAATCCACATCAAAATATCTTCATATTCAGGGTATTAATATTCTGTTATATTGTGTCTTCAGTGAGCTTTTCTAATTATTGAGACACTTTGAAAGTAAAGTGATAGCATCCAGTGAATTTAGACAAATGCGCAATTTCTCCATATTTTATCATGTCAAATGCTATATTCACAGGGCCATTATGAAAAACATTCCTCAGTAAAATTTCTTCATCTTGAGGATGTTTATAGTCTGTAATATTGTGTCGTCTGTGAGAATTTTAGATTTTTGAGACTCATTGAAAATAAAGAGAATATATCCAATGAATTTACACAAATGTGCAATTTCTCCATATTCTATCATGTCAAATGCTGTATTCACAGGGCCATTATGAAAAAAGTTCCTCAGTAAAATGTCTTCATCTTGAGGATGTTTATAGTCTGTAATATTGTGTCGTCAGTGAGCCTTTTACATTTTTGAGACACTTTGGAAATAAAGGGAAAATATCCAGTGAATTTAGGCAAATGCGCAATTCCTCCATATATTCTATCACCTCTAATGCTGTGTTTATACGGTCCTTATGAAAAAACTTCCACATCAAAATATCTTCATCTTCAGGAAATTTATAGTATGTTATATTGTGTCTTCAGTGAACCTGTTAGATGTTTGAGACTCATTGAAAATAAAGAGAAAATATCCAGTGAATTTAGACAAATGTGCAATTTCTCCACATAATTCTATTCTGTCTAATGCTGTGTTTACAAGGTCATTATAAAAAAATTCCACAGGAACATTTCTTCATCTTCAAGATATTAATCGTCTGTTATATTGTGTCTTCAGTGAGCCTTTTAGATTTTTGAGACTCATTGAAAATAAAGAGAAAATATCCAGTGAATTTAGACAAATGTGCAATTTCTCCATATTCTATCATGTCAAATGCTGTATTCACAGGGCCATTATGAAAAAATTTCCACAGTAGAATGTCATCATCTTTAGGATGTTTATAGTCTGTAATATTGTGTCTTCGATGAGCCTTTTACATTTTTGGGACACTTTGAAAATAAAGAGATAATATCCAGTGAATTTAGACAAATGCGCAATTTCTCCAAATAATCCTATTATCTCTAATGCTGTGTTTACAAGGTCATTATAATAAAAATCCACTGCAAAATTTCTTCATCTTCAGGCTATTAATCGTCTGTTATATTGTGTCTTCAGTAAGCCTTTTAGATGTTTCAGACTCTTTGATAAAAACGAGAAAATGTCCAATTAAATTAGGCACATGCATGATGTCTCCACATATTCTATCATGTCCACTGCTGTTATAGGGCAATTAAAAAAAATCCACATCAAAATATCTTCATATTCAGGGTATTAATATTCTGTTATATTGTGTCTTCAGTGAGCTTTTCTAATTATTGAGACACTTTGAAAGTAAAGTGATAGCATCCAGTGAATTTAGACAAATGCGCAATTTCTCCATATTTTATCATGTCAAATGCTATATTCACAGGGCCATTATGAAAAACATTCCTCAGTAAAATTTCTTCATCTTGAGGATGTTTATAGTCTGTAATATTGTGTCGTCTGTGAGAATTTTAGATTTTTGAGACTCATTGAAAATAAAGAGAATATATCCAATGAATTTACACAAATGTGCAATTTCTCAATATTTTATCATGTCAAATGCTGTAGTCACAGGGCCATTATGAAAAAAGTTCCTCAGTAAAATTTCTTCATCTTGAGGATGTTTATAGTTTGTAATATTGTGTCGTCAGTGAGCCTTTTACATTTTTGAGACACTTTGGAAATAAAGGGAAAATATCCAGTGAATTTAGACAAATGTGCAATTTCTCCACATAATTCTATTCTGTCTAATGCTGTGTTTACAAGGTCATTATGAAAAAAATTCCACAGCAACATTTCTTCATCTTCAAGATATTAATCGTCTGTTATAGTGTGTCTTCAGTGAGCCTTTTAGATTTTTGAGACTCATTGAAAATAAAGAGAAAATATCCAGTGAATTTAGACAAATGTGCAATTTCTCCATATTCTATCATGTCAAATGCTGTATTCACAGGGCCACTATGAAAAAAATTCCACAGTAGAATTTCTTCATCTTCAGGATGTTTATAGTCTGTAATATTGTGTCCTCGATGAGCCTTTTACATTTTTGGGACACTTTGAAAATAAAGAGATAATATCCAGTGAATTTAGACAAATGCGCAATTTCTCCAAATAATCCTATTATCTCTAATGCTGTGTTTACAAGGTTATTATAATAAAAATCCACTGCAAAATTTCTTCATCTTCAGGCTATTAATCGTCTGTTATATTGTGTCTTCAGTAAGGCTTTTAGATGTTTCAGACTCTTTGATATAAAAGAGAAAATGTCCAATTAAATTAGGCACATGCATGATGTCTCCACATATTCTATCATGTCCACTGCTGTTATAGGGCAATTAAAAAAAATCCACATCAAAATATCTTCATATTCAGGGTATTAATATTCTGTTATATTGTGTCTTCAGTGAGCTTTTCTAATTATTGAGACACTTTGAAAGTAAAGTGATAGCATCCAGTGAATTTAGACAAATGCGCAATTTCTCCATATTTTATCATGTCAAATGCTATATTCACAGGGCCATTATGAAAAACATTCCTCAGTAAAATTTCTTCATCTTGAGCATGTTTATAGTCTGTAATATTGTGTCGTCAGTGTGCCTTTTAGATTTTTGAGACACATTGAAAATAAAGAGAAAATATCCAATGAATTTACACAAATGTGCAATTTCTCCATATTCTATCATGTCAAATGCTGTATTCACAGGGAACATTATGCAAAAAGTTCCTCAGTAAAATTTCTTCATCTTGAGGATGTTTATAGTTTGTAATATTGTGTCGTCAGTGAGCCTTTTACATTTTTGAGACACTTTGGAAATAAAGGGAAAATATTCAGTGAATTTAGGCAAATGCGCAATTCCTCCATATATTCTATCACCTCTAATGCTGTGTTTATACGGTCATTATGAAAAAACTTCCACATCAAAATATCTTCATCTTCAGGAAATTTATAGTATGTTATATTGTGTCTTCAGTGAACCCGTTAGATGTTTGAGACTCATTGAAAATAAAGAGAAAATATCCAGTGAATTTAGACAAATGTGCAATTTCTCCACATAATTCTATTCTGTCTAATGCTGTGTTTACAAGGTCATTATGAAAAAAATTCCACAGCAACATTTCTTCATCTTCAAGATATTAATCGTCTGTTATAGTGTGTCTTCAGTGAGTCTTTTAGATTTTTGAGACTCATTGAAAATAAAGAGAAAATATCCAGTGAATTTAGACAAATGTGCAATTTCTCCATATTCTATCATGTCAAATGCTGTATTCACAGGGCCATTATGAAAAAAATTCCACAGTAGAATTTCTTCATCTTCAGGATGTTTATAGTCTGTAATATTGTGTCTTCGATGAGCCTTTTACATTTTTGGGACACTTTGAAAATAAACAGATAATATCCAGTGAATTTAGACAAATGCGCAATTTCTTCAAATAATCCTATTATCTCTAATGCTGTGTTTACAAGGTTATTATAATAAAAATCCACTGCAAAATTTCTTCATCTTCAGGCTATTAATCGTCTGTTATATTGTGTCTTCAGTAAGCCTTTTAGATGTTTCAGACTCTTTGATAAAAAAGAGAAAATGTCCAATTAAATTAGGCACATGCATGATGTCTCCACATATTCTATCATGTCAAATGCTGTATTCACATGGAACATTATGAAAAAAGTTCCTCAGTAAAATTTCTTCATCTTGAGGATGTTTATAGTTTGTAATATTGTGTCGTCAGTGAGCCTTTTACAATTTTGAGACACTTTGGAAATAAAGGGAAAATATTCAGTGAATTTAGGCAAATGCGCAATTCCTCCATATATTCTATCACCTCTAATGCTGTGTTTATACGGTCATTATGAAAAAACTTCCACATCAAAATATCTTCATCTTCAGGAAATTTATAGTATGTTATATTGTGTCTTCAGTGAACCTGTTAGATGTTTGAGACTCATTGAAAATAAAGAGAAAATATCCAGTGAATTTAGACAAATGTGCAATTTCTCCACATAATTCTATTCTGTCTAATGCTGTGTTTACAAGGTCATTATGAAAAAAATTCCACAGCAACATTTCTTCATCTTCAAGATATTAATCGTCTGTTATAGTGTGTCTTCAGTGAGCCTTTTAGATTTTTGAGACTCATTGAAAATAAAGAGAAAATATCCAGTGAATTTAGACAAATGTGCAATTTCTCCATATTCTATCATGTCAAATGCTGTATTCACAGGGCCACTATGAAAAAAATTCCACAGTAGAATTTCTTCATCTTCAGGATGTTTATAGTCTGTAATATTGTGTCCTCGATGAGCCTTTTACATTTTTGGGACACTTTGAAAATAAAGAGATAATATCCAGTGAATTTAGACAAATGCGCAATTTCTCCAAATAATCCTATTATCTCTAATGCTGTGTTTACAAGGTTATTATAATAAAAATCCACTGCAAAATTTCTTCATCTTCAGGCTATTAATCGTCTGTTATATTGTGTCTTCAGTAAGGCTTTTAGATGTTTCAGACTCTTTGATAAAAAAGAGAAAATGTCCAATTAAATTAGGCACATGCATGATGTCTCCACATATTCTATCATGTCCACTGCTGTTATAGGGCAATTAAAAAAAATCCACATCAAAATATCTTCATATTCAGGGTATTAATATTCTGTTATATTGTGTCTTCAGTGAGCTTTTCTAATTATTGAGACACTTTGAAAGTAAAGTGATAGCATCCAGTGAATTTAGACAAATGCGCAATTTCTCCATATTTTATCATGTCAAATGCTATATTCACAGGGCCATTATGAAAAACATTCCTCAGTAAAATTTCTTCATCTTGAGCATGTTTATAGTCTGTAATATTGTGTCGTCAGTGTGCCTTTTAGATTTTTGAGACACATTGAAAATAAAGAGAAAATATCCAATGAATTTACACAAATGTGCAATTTCTCCATATTCTATCATGTCAAATGCTGTATTCACAGGGAACATTATGCAAAAAGTTCCTCAGTAAAATTTCTTCATCTTGAGGATGTTTATAGTTTGTAATATTGTGTTGTCAGTGAGCCTTTTACATTTTTGAGACACTTTGGAAATAAAGGGAAAATATTCAGTGAATTTAGGCAAATGCGCAATTCCTCCATATATTCTATCACCTCTAATGCTGTGTTTATACGGTCATTATGAAAAAACTTCCACATCAAAATATCTTCATCTTCAGGAAATTTATAGTATGTTATATTGTGTCTTCAGTGAACCCGTTAGATGTTTGAGACTCATTGAAAATAAAGAGAAGATATCCAGTGAATTTAGACAAATGTGCAATTTCTCCACATAATTCTATTCTGTCTAATGCTGTGTTTACAAGGTCATTATGAAAAAAATTCCACAGCAACATTTCTTCATCTTCAAGATATTAATCGTCTGTTATAGTGTGTCTTCAGTGAGCCTTTTAGATTTTTGAGACTCATTGAAAATAAAGAGAAAATATCCAGTGAATTTAGACAAATGTGCAATTTCTCCATATTCTATCATGTCAAATGCTGTATTCACAGGGCCATTATGAAAAAAAGTCCACAGTAGAATTTCTTCATCTTCAGGATGTTTATAGTCTGTAATATTGTGTCCTCGATGAGCCTTTTACATTTTTGGGACACTTTGAAAATGAAGAGATAATATCCAGTGAATTTAGACAAATGCGCAATTTCTCCAAATAATCCTATTATCTCTAATGCTGTGTTTACAAGGTTATTATAATAAAAATCCACTGCAAAATTTCTTCATCTTCAGGCTATTAATCGTCTGTTATATTGTGTCTTCAGTAAGCCTTTTAGATGTTTCAAACTCTTTGATAAAAAAGAGAAAATGTCCAATTAAATTAGGCACATGCATGATGTCTCCACATATTCTATCATGTCAAATGCTGTATTCACATGGAACATTATGAAAAAAGTTCCTCAGTAAAATTTCTTCATCTTGAGGATGTTTATAGTTTGTAATATTGTGTCGTCAGTGAGCCTTTTACATTTTTGAGATACTTTGGAAATAAAGGGAAAATATCCAGTGAATTTAGGCAAATGCGCAATTCCTCCATATATTCTATCACCTCTAATGCTGTGTTTATACGGTCATTATGAAAAAACTTCCACATCAAAATATCTTCATCTTTAGGAAATTTATAGTATGTTATATTGTGTCTTCAGTGAACCTGTTAGATGTTTGAGACTCATTAAAAATAAATAGAAAATATCCAGTGAATTTAGACAAATGTGCAATTTCTCCTCATAATTCTATTCTGTCTAATGCTGTGTTTACAAGGTCATTA